>NC_064614.1:105867500-107117500 GCF_023898315.1 Schistocerca nitens | reverse complement strand
ATACAAATACTCTCAGAAACGACTTCCTGACACTTAAATTTATACTCGATGTTAACAAATTTCTTCAGACACGATTTCCTTGCCATTGCCAGTCTACATTTTATATCCTCTCTGCTTTGACCATCATCAGTTATTTTCCTCCCCAAATAGCAAAAATCCTTTACTACTTTAAGTGTCTCTTTCCCTAATCTAATTCCCTAGCGTTACCCGAGTTAACTCGACTACATTCCATTATCCTCGTTTTGCTTTTGTTGATGTTCATCTTAAATCCTCCTTTCAGGACATTGTCCATTCCATTCAACTGCTCTTCCAGGTCCTTTGCTGCCTCTGACAGAATTACAATGTCATCGGGGAACCTTAAAGTTTTTATTTCTTCTCGATGGATTTTAATACCTACTCCGAATTTATCTTTTGTTTCCTTTACTGCTTGCTCAATATACAGATTGAATAACATCGGGGAGAGGCTACAACCCTGTCTCACTCCCTTCCCAACCACTGCTTCCCTTTCATGTCCCTCGACTCTTATAACTGCCATCTGGTTTCTGTACAAATTGTAAATAGCCTTTCGCTCCCTGTATTTTACCCCTGCCACCTTCAGAATTTGAAAGAGAGTATACCAGTCAAAATTGTCAAAAGCTTTCTCAAGTCTACAAATGCTAGAAACTTAGGTTTGCCTTTCCTTATTCAATTTTCTAAGATAAGTCGTAGGGTCAGTAATGCCTCACGTGTTATAACATTTCTACGGAATCCAAACTGATCTTCGCCCGCATCTCGTGATCGTGCGGTAGCGTTCTCGCTTCCCACGCCCGGGTTCCCGGGTTCGATTCCCGGCGGGGTCAGGGATTTTCTCTGCCTCGTGATGGCTGGGTGTTGTGTGATGTCCTTAGGTTAGTTAGGTTTAAGTAGTTCTAAGTTCTAGGGGACTGATGACCATAGATGTTAAGTCCCATAGTGTTCAGAGCCATTTGAACCATTTTTTGAACCAAACTGATCTTCCCCGAGGTCGGCTTCTACCAGTTTCTCCACTCGTCTGTAAAGAATTCGCATTAAAATTCATTTATGTTCTCATTTTCCTCAGCGTTGTTTTAGTTTTAGAGTATTAAATGAAAATGCTGCAGGCAAAAGAAAATGAAAGGTCACATGGCGGCCACAGGCAGCACAGCGACTGGAGGTGAGATATGCCGTGGACCAAACCAGGACCTCTTTCAGGCTCCACAACCAGTCACAGCGGCCAAGAGGCTACAAAGAGAAAAAAAGATACGACCCATCATAAGACGATTAGACGATGGGTCACAAAAAACGCAGGAAGTGAAACAAAATGTGTCCTTGTTCCACTACACCTGTAGCTGAACATACTACAGTCTTCAACAACAGTTAGGAGCCACCGCTTTGCTGGCGCGGACAGAAACATGTCGCTGAAACAGCAGTAGGAAATGCACACAGGAAACGTGGTGCCGGAGTCAGCGCGCCGGGCACAGAAGTGAAGGGGCCGGCGCGGGCGCGCAGAGCGCAGCCGGTTTCATCTGGTTCGGCGCGGGCGGGCAGAACAGAGCAGGAAGGCGGAGAGCGCCGCGCGGCCGGCCGGCCACGGCGGACCTCGCGACCACCTGCCACACCGCAGCTGCCGCGGGCGGCCCTCCAGGGGCTTCCAGATTCTGGGCGTCCAGCAGCGATGCGCGGGGCGGCAGCCGTTCCAGTCCCTCTGCCGCCGTCCCCATATAAGCTCACCGCACAAAGAATTAGTCACCCCAGTGCGCACGCGCAAATAAATACACTACTGCCCATTTGCTACGCCAACGGGTTCGATTCCCGGCGGGGTCAGGGATTTTCTCTGCCTCGTGATGACTGGGTGTTGTGTGCTGTCCTTAGGTTAGTTAGGTTTAGGTAGTTCTAAGTTCTAGGGGACTGATGACGGTAGATGTTAAGTCCCATAGTGCTCAGAGCCATTTCAACCATTTTTTGCTACGCCAAGAAGAAATGCAGATGATAAACGGGTATTCACTGGACAAATATATTATACTAGAACTGGCGTGTGATGACATTTTCACGCAATTTGGGTGCATAGATCCTGAGAAATCAGTACCCAGAACAACCACCTCTGGCCTGAGCATTGAGTCAAACAGAGCTTGGATGGCGTGTGCATGTACAGCTGCCCATGCAGCTTCAAAACGGTACCACAGTTCATCAAGAGTAGTGACTGGCGTATTGTGACGAGCCAGTTGCTCGGTCACCATTGACCAGACGTTTTCAATTGATGAGAGATCTGGAGAACGTGCTGGCCAGAGCGCCGGCCGGAGTGGCCGTGCGGTTCTAGGCGCTACAGTCTGGAACCGAGCGACCGCTACGGCCGCAGGTTCGAATCCTGCCTCGGGCATGGATGTGTGTGATGTCCTTAGGTTAGTTAGGTTTAATTAGTTCTAAGTTCTAGGCGACTGATGACCTCAGAAGTTAAGTCGCATAGTGCTCAGAGCCATTTGAACCATTTTTTGCTGGCCAGAGCAGCAGTCGAATATTTTCTGTATCCACAAAGGCCCGTACAGGACCTGCAACATGCAGTCGTGCTTAATCCTACTAAACGGTAGGGTTTCGCAGGGATCGAATGAAGGATAGATCCACGGGTCGTAACACATTTGAAATGCAACGTCCACTGTTCAAAGTGCCGTCAATGCGAACATGAGGTGACCGAGACGTGTAACCATTGGCACCCCATACCATCACGACGGGTGATACGCCAGTATGGCGATGACGAATAGACGCTTCCAATGTGCGTTTACCGTGATGTCGCCAGACACGGATGCAACCATCGTGATGCTGTAAACAGAAGCTGGATTCATCCGAAAAAATGACGTTATGCCATTCGTCCACCCAGGTTCGTCGTTGAGTACACCATCGCAGGCGCTCCTGTCTGTGATGCAGCGTCAATGGTAACCGCAGCCAAGGTCTCCGAGCTGATAGTCCATGCTGGTGCAGACGTCGTCGAACTGTTCGCGCAGAAGGTTGTTGTCCTGCAAACGTCGCCATCTGTTGACTCAGGGATCGAGACGTGGCTGCACGATCCGTTACAGCCACGCGGATAAGATGCCTGTCATCTCAACTGCTAGTGATACGAGGCCGTTGGGATCCAGCACGGCGTTCCGTATTACCCTCCTCAACCGACCGATTTCATAATCTGCTAACAGTCATTTGATCTCGACCAACGCGAGCAGCAATGGACTGGGCGGTTTTTTAGGTTAGAAGGCCTCGGGAAAGTACGGGGTGGGCTGCAATCTCAAAGGGTGCATGGCAAATACAGGACGTGCTTGGGTCAAGGAACAGTCGGAATTGTAGTTGTAAATTGTTGTAGTTGTGCTGGGAAAGTCCCTGAGCTTCAAGCGCTAATAGAAAGCACAGAAGCTGAAATCGTTATAGGTACAGAAAGCTGGCTAAAGCCTGAAATAAGTTCTGCAGAAATTTTTACAAAGTCTCAGACGGTGTTCAGGAAAGATAGAGTAGGCAGAATTGGTGGTGGAGTGTTTGTGTCTGTCAGTAGTGGTTTATCTTGTAGTGAAGTCGAAGCAGATACTCCGTGCGAATTGGTATGGGTGGAGGTTATACTTTACAGCCGAACTAAGTTAATAATTGGCTCCTTCTACCGACCCCCAGACTCCGATGATATAGTTGCGGAACAGTTCAGAGAAAATTTGAGTCTCGTAACAAATAAATACCCCACTCATGCGGTTATAGTTGGTGGGGACTTCAACCTTCCCTCGATATGTTGGCAAAAATACTTGTTCAAAACCAGTGGTAGGCAGAAAACATCTTCCGAGATTGTCCCAAATGCTTTCTCCGAAAATTATTTCGAGCAGTTAGTCCACGAACCCACACGAATTGTAAATGGTTGCGAAAACACACTTGACCTCTTAGCCACAAACAATCCAGAGCTGATAGATAGCATCATGACTGATACAGGGATTAGTGATCACAAGGTCGTTATAGCTAGGCTCAATAACGTTACTTCCAAATCCACCAGAAACAAACGCAAAATAATTTTATTTAAAAAAGCGGATAAAGTGTCACTACAAGCCTTCCTAAGAGACAATCTCCATTCCTTCCGAACTGACTATGCAAATGTAGACGAGATGTGGCTCAAATTCAAAGATATAGTAGCAACAGCAATTGAGAGATTCATACCTCATAAATTGGTAAGAGATGGAACTGATCACCCGTGGTACACAAAACAGGTCCGAACTCTGTTGCAGAGGCAACGGAAAAAGCATGCGAAGTTCAGAAGAACTCGAAATCCCGAAGATTGGCTAAAATTTACAGACGCGCGAAATTTGGCACGGACTTCAATGCGAGATGCCTTTAATACGTTCCACAACGAAACATTGTCTCGAAATTTGGTAGAAAATCCGAAGAAATTCTGGTCGTATGTAAAGTACACAAGTGGCAATACGCAGTCAATACCTTCGCTGCGCAGTGCCGATGGTACTGTAACCGACGACTGTGCCGCTAAAGCGGAGTTATTGAACGCAGTTTTCCGAAATTCCTTCACCAGGGAAGATGAATGGAATATTCCAGAATTTGAAACACGAACAGCTGCTAGCATGAGTTTCTTAGAAATAGATACCTTAGGGGTTGCGAAGCAACTCAAATCGCTTGATACGGGCAAGTCTTCAGGTCCAGATTGTATACCGATTAGGTGGTGGTGGTGGTGGTGGTTAGTGTTTAACGTCCCGTCGACAACGAGGTCATTAGAGACGGAGTGCAAGCTCGGGTTAGGGAAGGATTGGGAAGGAAATCGGCCGTGCCCTTTCAAAGGAACCATCCCGGAATTTGCCTGAAACGATTTAGGGAAATCACGGAAAACCTAAATCAGGATGGCCGGAGACGGGATTGAACCGTCGTCCTCCCGAATGCGAGTCCAGTGTGCTAACCACTGCGCCACCTCGCTCGGTATACCGATTAGGTTCCTTTCAGATTACGCTGATACAATAGCTCCCTATTTAGCACTCATATACAACCGCTCGCTCACCGATAGATCTGTACCTACAGATTGGAAAATTGCGCAGGTCGCACCATTGTTTAAGAACGGTAGTAGGAGTAATCCATCTAACTACATACCTATATTATTGACGTCGGTTTGCAGTAGGGTTTTGGAGCATATACTGTATTCAAACATTATGAATCACCTCGAAGGGAGCGATCTATTGATACGTAATCAGCATGGTTTCAGAAAACATCGTTCTTGTGCAACGCACTAAGTAATGGCCGCTATCGACAGGGGATCTCAAGTTGATTCCGTATTTCTAGATTTCCGGAAAGCTTTTGACACCGTTCCTCACAAGCGACTTCTAATCAAGCTGCGGGCCTATGGGGTATCGTCTCAGTTGTGCGACTGGATTCGTGATTTCCTGTCAGGAAGGTCGCAGTTCGTAGTAATAGACGGCAAATCATCGAGTAAAACTGAAGTGATATCAAGTGTTCCCCAGGGAAGCGCCCTGGGACCTCTGCTGTTCCTGATCTATATAAATGACCTGGGTGACAATCTGAGCAGTTCTCTTAGGTTTTTCGCAGATGATGCTGTAATTTACAGTCTAGTAAGGTCATCCGAAGACCAGTATCAGTTGTAAAGCGATTTAGAAAAGATTGCTGTATGGTGTGGCTGGTGGCAGTTGACGCTAAATAACAAAAATTGTGAGGTGATCCACATGAGTTCCAAAAGAAATCCGTTAGAATTCGATAACTCGAAAAATAGTACAATTCTCAAGGCTGTCAGTTCAACTAAGTACCTGGGTGTTAAAATTACGAACACCGTCAGTTGGAAAGACCACATAGATAATACTGTGGGGAAGACGAGCCAAAGGTTGGGTTTCATTGGCACGACACTTAGAAGATGCAACAAGTCCACTAAAGAGACAGCTTACACTACACTCGTTCGTCCTCTGTTAGAATATTGCTGCGCGGTGTCGGATCTTTACCAGATGGGATTGAAGGAGGACATCGAAAGGGTGCAAAAAAAGGGCATTTGTATTATCACGTAATAGGAGAGAGAGTGTGGCAGATATGATACGCGAATTGGGATGGAAGTCATTACAGCAAAGACGTTTTTCGTCGCGGCGAGATCTATTTACGAAATTTCAGTCACCAACTTTCTCTTCCGAATGCGAAAATATTTTGTTGAGCCCAACCTAAATAGGTAGGAATGATCATCAAAATAAAATAAGAGAAATCAGAGCTCGAACAGAAAGGTTTAGGTGTTCGTTTTTCCCGCGCGCTGTTCGGGAGTGGAATGGTAGAGAGATAGTATGATTGTGGTTCGACGAACCCTCTGCCAAGCACTTCAATGTAAATTGCAGAGTAGTCATGTAGATGGAGATGTAGATACGATAAACAGCAATCGCGATAGGCTACAATCCGACCTTTATCAAAGTCGGAAACGTGGTGGTACGCATTTCTCCTCCTTACACGAGTCATCACAATTTTTCTCCAGACAACGCCGGTCAACTGCTGTTTGTGTATGAGAAATCGGTTGGAAACTTTCCTCATGTCAGCACGTTGTACGTGTCGCCACCGGCTCCAACCTTGTGTGAATGCTCTGAAAAGCTAATCATTTGCATATAACAATATCTTCTTCCTGTCGGTTAAATTTCACGTCTGTAGCACATCATCTTCGCTGTGTAGCAATTTTAATGGCCAATAGTGTAGTTAAGTCTTTACGTATGGGGTGCAGCGGTCGAGACACGAGCTCAAGTGCGCGCGCACTGCCTCTGCGTGAGCATAAGGCAGTAGCAACCAGTGAGACATTTGTGTTTCAAGGAGGTACTGTGCATAAACAAGGGTAAATATAAGGACTGACAGAGCGGCAGAAAGGGGTCATCACGTATGACTGTGCCCGTGCCCGTATGGTGTGTGAAGTTGCTGGATTTGTTGGTGGTTTGCGGCGGACCCTTCACGTGTGTAGAAGCAATGGTGTATCACTCGTGGTCACGACACACGACGACAAAATTGTGGTCGGAAAAAGATCCTGTCACCACCGAAGACGCGTTCAAGGGTTGTGAATAAAAATCGCTTCAAACCCGACGTGAATTACTGCAGGCAGACCTGTTAGCGACGGAACGTTGCAACGGGCAGTGCATGCAGCGATCATTTGGAATCGGTCACCTCCCAAGAGGCCATTACTCGTACAGGTACATAAAGCTGCGCTTGGTCAATGGGCTAAAAACCACAGAACATGGACAGTAGCTGACTGGCGGAAAGTAAACTGGTATGACTAATTGCGTTTTTGCCTATATGCAAACGAAGCACGTCGGCGAGTGCGCCGAAGGCCAAATCTACATCTTCATCTACCTGGATACTCTGCAAATCACATTTAAGTGCCTGGCAGAGGGTTCATCGAACCACCTTCACATTTCTCTGTTATTCCAATCTCGTATAGTGTGCGGAAAGAATGAATACCTATATCTACACGAGCTATGATTTCCCTTATTTTATCGTGGTGATCGTTCCTCCCCATGTAGGCAGGTGTCATCAAAATATTATCGCATTCGGAGGAGAAAGTTGGTGATTGAAATTTCGTGAGAAGATTCCATTGCGCGAAAAACGCCTTTCTTTTAGTGACGTCCAGCCCAAAGCCGGTACCAATTGCCTTCGATCATTGAAGTGCGTGGTGCAACAGCCATTGATGATTTGGTTTTAGATCCAATAACATGCACTGATTTAAATTAATTGCCTCCGTTCCGTTTCTCAAACATAGGAAATACTTTTACAGAACACGCGATTTAGATAGATGGTGAATCGTTATCCGCCTCTTTAGTTCTGCCCTTTCTTAAATATATGCTAAGAAGATCTTATATTTACGTCTCTAGTTTAAAAATAATTCTGTAACGAATAGCAGTTGGTACGTATAGTTTGGAATTACTACGAAGGATAACCTTTTACTCCATTCACAAACGCTTCGTGAGGAAATGCCTGCAATTTTCCTCTGTACGCACTGTCATTAAACCTAGACTTTATGCTTGGTAATTACCTGGTAAATTACGACGTAGAAACAGCGACATAATGACTGTCGTAATAGCAAGCATATGTCATAAAGTATGTCCGACGGACATAAATGGAGAAAAGAGAGGAAAAAGAACAAACAAGATGCCATGTAAGCGCTAAAAACCAACAGAAAACTGATCAGCCGTATAGTTCGGCAAAAAAACGTTGGCCTGCAAGAACAGTTGCGCATTTAGCAACAACGTTCTGTGCGGTACTCCCACAATGCCACAGTTCGTTCTACTTAAAGTGATGTGGATACTTACCCGCGCTCGGACTGGGCGACGAGGGGCACCACCCTATCTGTGACGTCACATGATGGAATTTCACGCTACAAAGCATTCATCAGCGTGAATTACGAAATAGATCCCATCTCATTTCCGCAAATACTACGAAATACAAACTAATACCACGAGAAAGTAGCTTTCCACGTCACAGGTACAATGGAACTGGCGCCATATTGGAATACATCTTCGTGTAGTTAAAGTACCATGTTTAGTGGTTTTTGTACTAGAGCTTGCGTTCTATGAAAACTTTTTCGAAGCCACCTCAAAAGCCTTTTGTTACAACAAAATTCTCTTTGTACAGTGTTAGGGATGTGAATACAAATTTATCCAGACGTTTTACTCAAGCAACCATTGATCATAATTTTATGAGAAATTCGATTCACAACCTTTGTATAACTTTCGTATATTATCAGTTCCGGTTATGACGGTCAACAAATTTTATTACTTGCAATTGCATTTTCCACAAATTGGTCAACGAATTTTATTATTTGCAATTGCATTTTCCACAAATTGTAATTATCAAGCATAGATAATGGGGTGTATAGCCCACTAAGATAATGCTATAAATGCGACAAATTAACCAAATAGCAGAACTTGAGTAAGTGGTAAAAATAAAAAAATCTCAGTTATGCCGCTCAGTTTGTCTCCTTCTCGACTGGATAGCAATCAGCTGCGTTTGCAGTAAAAAAATTGTTGGTAATCGTAATCGGGAATGACCACGTCCACTGATTAGGTACAAGAAGTGAAATCTTTAAGAGGAATTTGAAAGATATGGAGGCAAAACAGAAACAGAAGGTGCAAGGCTTCGTAAAAGCATGAACGAATAGCGCATTTGGTAGTTGTACAGCACTTGTAATCCAAGGATTTCCTTTTTGTTTGTTGTTTTATTCTGCTCGTCTCTGATGGATAGGGGAAGGGCTGAAAGAGGTACAAATGTTCTGCTCATAGATCTAATGAACCTAAAATGCATAAAACAGATATATTATAATTTACTTTTTCATTGTTGTTTCATCTCATTCGTGGGGTCACAGAGGTACAAACGTTCTCTTCATGGACCTAATGAATCTAAAATCGATGTACTATAATTATAAAGGCGAAAATATTTGCATTTTTTAGGAATTAACATTCTTTTTTCTCTTTTGTTATTAACAACATTAATTGCTGATCTTTTCGTTTTTAAAATAGTAGTAAATAAAAAAATTAAGTTTAAAATATAATATCGCATTGTGGCGTAGAAAGGGTAAAGATATTAAAAACAGTTCACATTCACTGAAATTTTGGAGACGATGTATTGGGAAGGGTAGAGCAAGGATCTGGAAATAGTAGAGTTACGTGAGGGAAGGGATAGAATTTAAAGAGCAAAGGAACAGGATCTGCAGAGCGATGCGACAAAATTTGGACAGGGCAGGAATAGTGACAGGGAGGTATGGCTAAAGGTTCTATTGGATGGTATGGTATGAGTGCAAAGAAAGTGTCAAGTGGGTTGTAAGGTGGAGATGGGGAAGGTGGGAAGGCTAATGGTAGCAAATGGAAATTAATTACGGGCTGAGGCGTAGTGGGGTCTATATTATTAAAGGAAAGAAATAGGGGAAAGATAGAGGAAGAGAGACCTGATATGAGGTGCGATAGAGAGGGAAGAGTTAGAGCTGAGAGGACGGATGAGTAACAACAGTTTTCATTGTCTAAGACAGGGAGCCCTTGTATAGGTAATAGTGATGATAGAATCTGCAAGTAAATATTTTCTCTGAGGATTTCTACTAAAGTAAACAGTGTGTGCGACACGCGTGCCAAATGCTGCCTGTAAGGGCCTCTGGAGAAAGCTGAAGTCGCTGCTAATGTTGGCTACCACGTACCTTGCTATTGTTTTTGAGTGCTCGCGGGCCATATTGGACACAACGTTTAGGTTTGAGGCCACATTTGAGATCACACTTCCTATGCGGACAGATTTATCGTTTCGTTTTTCATTTTCCCTGATTACATGACTACGTTCAGACGAATCACTTCGAAGCAGAAAATGGCACTATGTAGTCCCATCACCAGTAACTTTCCTTGGTCGGTCAGTAGTAGGCGTGAAGTAACGAGTTCGCTCAGAGTTGTAATCAAGCACAGCCGATGACCGATGGATGCTGCTCCGCATTCGAAGAAACAGGACATAGGCCCGAGCGAAAATATTAACTATTCCTAACGCAGCCACCATAAAGGTAATATCAATTATTGTGCCTAGAAAACTTCGTGAAAATCACGTGTGTGCATGACGACTAGCCACCAATATCTTCCATCACCCGCCACATAATCAATCGCGTATTAAACAGACTGTGTTTTCATATTTCTTCAATGGGTCTGTATGGTAAAGTTTCATCACATCCGGCCTAATTATTTTTGGGTTAATGCTATTTTTCAATTGTTTCCTACGTATACGGAAACCGATATTTTTTCTAGCGCTCATCTAATTAAATGGATTATTCACGAATCACTGTTCTGGTTTCTGAGCTTTGTTTATAATATCTACAGGAAAACAGCAGAGTAAATCAAATTATTTTCCGCTTATTTACATCCACAGCTCTGCACTATTTTAGAAATGAATACATTATTAATTATTATTTTATTAATAACGACCACGAGTTCGTACTATCATCCGATTCTCAAGTAACAATTCAGTATGAAGTACGCCAATGCTGAGTCGTTCCTGTTACGACGACATTGTTCTCGTGTCAACCACAATTATGAAGTCTATGAAACATTTCAAAAAATAGTTATAGATAAGTGACCAAGAACAACGTAATAAATGATACAGTACGGGAAAGTTTAACTCTCAAAGGTTTTTTTACGATGTTTACAAATTTTCTGTGTGTGTCGACTCTTCGGCACATGGCACAGATCTGACTGGTAGCCCAATACTGCTCATACCCGATACCACATAACAGGACTGACGGTAAGGACAGCTGCTGCGATGCGCTGTAGCAATTCTTCAGGATTCTGTGGTAAAGGCGAAACATAAAATCCGTCGAACATAAAATCTATTCTATTCTTGATGTAGCTCCCCAAACCCATCAAGTCCAGAGTTCATGGTGGCCACTCGAATAGCGCAACACGGCCTATTCACCGACGTGGCAACATCTCACAAGGGAACCTCCCCATCACACCCCCCTCAGATTTAGTTATAAGTTGGCGCAGTGGATAGGCCTTGAAAAACTGAACACAGATCAATCGAGAAAACAGGAAGAAGTTGTGTGGAACTATGAAAAAATAAGCAAAATATACAAACTGAGTAGTCCATGCGCAGGATAGGCAACATCAAGGATAATCTGAGCGTATGTGCGCCGTGCTGTCGTGGTTAGCGTGGGCAGCTGCGGAACGAGTGGTCCTTGGTTCAAGTCTTCCCTCGAGTTATAAGTTTACTTACTTTATTTTCGTAAAGTTATGATCTGTCCGTTCGTTCACTGACGTCTCTGTTCACTGTAATAAGTTTAGTGTCTGTGTTTTGCGACCGCACCGCAAAACCGTGCGATTAGTCGACGAAAGGACGTGCCTCTTCAATGGGAACCGAAAACATTTGATCGCAAGGTCATAGGTCAACCGATTCCTCCACAGGAAAACACGTCTGATATATTCTATACGACACTGGTAACGGCATGTGGTCACATGACAGGAATATGTTGTCGACCCACCTAACTTGTACACTTGGCGAATGGGTAAAAAGATTCTTCTACCTTTCCCGATTTAGGTTTTCTTCTGGATGTGATAATCACGCCCAAAAAAGGGATGAAAACATAAGACTTTGTGACACAAACTGAAAACAAAAAATTTAAATTTCCACTCGAGGGAAGACTTGAACCAAGGACCTGTCGTTCCGCAGTTGCTCACGCTAACCACATGACCACGGCGCTCCTGAGCTCAGCTTGTCCTGGATGTTGCTTATATTGCGCATGGACTACTCAGTTCGTATATTTTGCTTATTTTTTCATAGTTCCACACAACTTCTTCCTGTTTTCTCGACTGATCTGTGTTCAGTTTTTCAAGGTCTATCAACTGTGCCAACTTAGAAATAAATCTGAAGGGGGCGCGATGGGGAGGTTCCCTTGTCAGTGACGTAATCTCGAACACAACTGTGGAAATGTGGAGGGGCGCTATCTTATTAGAAGTTATGCCATGAGCGACAACATCAGTATATGGAGGTATCTGATACCGTTGACAGTTCTCTCCGCATTGAAGGGACTATACACTGTCTTGTTGGACACTGCGCACACAGAACGCGTTAACTTTCTCGGAATTCAGGGCGTATTACAGCTGCACGTCGATTCTCTGTCCCCCATACAGGTCGTGAAAGATGAAAGGTGGTCTCATCGCTTTAGATCAACGTGCCTGCGAAGTCGCCATTTTAAAGATGGCTCAGCATATCAGTGCAAAGCTGCAGACGGCGCAATTTGTAATGACGGCTTACGTCTTGCAGAAGGTGCTGTCTATACGGCTCCACCTTTAATTGCTTATGAAGGATTTTCCACTGAGGGATGTTCAGTTCCGCACTAGCTCGACAGGTAGGATTTGTAGGACTTTGCAACACGCACGTCCCTCCCACGGCCTACTGTCTGTACTGACACGTATCGCCGGCCCGAACCTTTTGCATCGCACAAGCAACTATCCTTCTAGGATTTCTTGTGCCGCTTCACTACGCTGTTGTAAACTGGTGGTGTCTTCCATGAAGTTACGAGATTGCAGCCGGAAAACGTCCACTTCCTGCCAAGATATTTCGGCTGACAGCCAGTCAGCCATCTTCAGGTGAGTGTTTGGCATTCGAGTTGCTAGTTTAAAGCTTTATACCCAAAAAAATTATACCAAATTTATAACAAAAAATCTTGTGAGAACTGTAACGTGAAGCTCTTTGCATACTCACTACCGACTGGTAAAGAGCGAATTCTAGCACACAAAACGCTTTCTCTGACTGGTTCATCGCCACTTTCACTAAACAATGTCAGTGGCGCCCTTCTCGGCGATTTTCCAAACTAACCGGTACCACGTTTCAAAAGAAAACTTTGAGAGTGTGGCTTTCAAGTACAGTATTATTTCGCAATCTGCTATCGTTTGCATTGAAACAACATCCCTCACTACGTCAAAAATGATAGTAATCACTTATTATTAGATTCCCCTTTCAGACAATTCACAAAATTCTTTTTAAAAACTTTATGTAACATAGCAAACGCACACGATGCACACCACCCATTTCTTTTTCCTCTTGATTTCTGATACGCATATGGCAGCAACCATTTACCAATACAAGTTTCTAAAAATGTTTCATGGACTTTATTATTATCCTCTGTAAAAGAAAGTGTAAGTAGGCTGTTTAGGTTTTTATGTTGGTAACGCCACGTAGCGCTCTGTATGAAAATCACTGACTGTGCTGTGTGCAGTCTGTGGCTGATTTGCATTGTTGGAATACTTGCTATTGTAGTGTTGGGCAGTTGGATGTGAACAGCGCATAGCGTTGTGTAGTTGGAGGTGAGCGGCCAGCAATGGTGGATGTGGGAAGAGAGAGGGCAGAGTTTTGAGAGCGGACGATCTGGACGTGTGTCCGTTAGAAAAACGAAATTTGTAAGACTGGATGTCATGAACTGATATATATATATATATATATATATATATATATATATATATATATATATATATATAAAATCACTTTTGAACATTATTAAGGTAAATACATTGTTTGTTCTCTATCAAAATCTTTCGTTTGCTAACTATGCCTATCAGTAGTAAGTGCCTTCAGTAGTTAGAAACTTTTATGTAGCTGGCAGTTAGGCGCACGCTGTAGTGCAGTAGTTTGAGTAACGAAGATTTTTGTGAGACAAGTGATTCATGAAAGGTATACGTTATTGTTAGTCACGGCCATTCTTTTGTAGGGATTATTGAAAGTCAGATTGCGTTGCGCTAAAAAAAAGTTGTGTCAGTTTACTGTTGATCAGAATAAGTAAAGAGGGAAATGTCTGAGTACGTTCAGTTTTGCTCAGCTGTTTGAAAATCAAATAACGTAAGAGGTTTACCACCACTACTGTCATTCTAAATTTTTCTAAGGGGATGTTTCAAAAGCAGAACTTCATGTAATAATTACTATCGAATTCGTGTTATATGCGCACATTTACACGTGGAGGACACACAGTGAAAAAGGAGTGCGCAGTTGACGTTAATTGGATGGTAATTATTGAAAGATCAGATCTGTCTTACGTACATATTAAATATATAAACATGATTCACATGAGTACAGTGTCCGCTTAAAAGGAAAGGTAATGCAAGCTGCCGTTTGTAAATGGCATTACAGGTCCAAATTTTAATAGCGGAGTAAATCAAAAATTATTCTACTCCACTTCACAGCCGAGTGTGCGCCCTCCTGGAACTCCCTGGCAATTTAAAATTGCGTGTCGGGCCAGCTTTCGAACCCAGAACCTTGCCAATCACGGGCAATCCTCTTCCTGCAGAGCTATCTATGCACAACTATGGGGAGAGAGGTTCTGGAAGAATTGAAACTGTGTGGACGGATCGTTATTAGCTCAGTTGTTAAGATAGTTGGAAGGAATGGTTCCGGTTTCGAGTCTCGGTCCGGAAGGAAGACTGTGGGCTAACGTCGGCGGCTAGTTCACTAGAGACGGAGCACAAGCTCAGATTGGGGACGGATGGGGAAGAAAAACGATCTTGTACTAATGAGACGAAACGTCGCGGCAGTCGCGTTACGAGATTTAACGAAAAACCAAGGGAAACCTAAATCTAGAGGCCAAACGGCGATTTGAACCGCGGTCCTGACGAATGCGGGTCCTGTGGCTCCATCACTGCTCCATCTCGCTCCGTGTATCGGTATGGCAGGACATGTCAAAACTGTTCTGCCTACCTGCATAGCAGTGTGCGATTTGTGCTTTTACCAGTTGGGGGGGGGGGGGGATGTCTTAGGGGGTTGGTATAATTACATATGTTACTAGCTTGGACGTTGGCGTTACCCATGGTTAAACAGTTATTTATAAATAGATGTTAATGCCGAAACTCACTATTCACGCGTATGCACTATCAGAAAAGCCATCCCTTGTTATATCTTTAAAAGTACATTATAGGTAAAGCTTATTTACAAAATCATCTACAAACAGGTAACGACGGGAATTCAAAAACTAAAGGCACATTTGTGGAGAGCTCCACTTATTCTGATGATAGAAAACTGAAACATGCGTTATTTTTTTACGTAACCTCCCTGGACTTCAATGCAGTTTTCCCGACGTTTTACGAGTTTTTTTTTCTTATTTCATCAGAAAATACGTTTTTCGGTTGCATCTGTAACCAATTTTGCACCGCAGCAATTACGTCTTCATGACTTTCAAATCTTCTTCCCTGTAGTGCTTCCGTTAAGGGTCCAAACATGTGAAAATCACTTGGAGCCAGGTCTGTACTGTATGGTGGATGTTCCAGCACCTCGAATCTCAACTCCTTTATTGCGTCGGCTGTCCGTTTGGCAGAATGTGGACGAGCGTTATCTTGCTGCAGACGTTTGGATCTGATTGCATCTTTTAGTTTCGTACGCAACACATCACATCCACCATACAATACAGACCTGGCTCTAAAGCCTCGTTTACACTGGGGCGACGCCTTGCAACATTGTGGCATGCTACAGAAATGTGGCGTGCGTCGTCTTGTACCATGCTACAACAGGCAACATCTTGCGCCGTATGTTGCATGCGGAAGGTTAATTTATACCAAAGCTACAGAATTTGTGCCACACGTGTGTTGGTCTTGGAGTATAAAGGATGATAAAGTATCGCAGCGGCGGCCTACTTCGTACTTGCACATGCAGCTAACAACGGAAATGAAAACCAAAGGAAAAGGCTCAAATGGCTCTGAGCACTATGGGACTTAACATCTGTGGTCATCAGTCCCCTAGAGCTTAGAACTACTTAAACCTAACTAACCTAAGGACAACACACACATCCATGCCCGAGGCAGGATTCGAACCTGTGACCGGAGCAGTCGCGCGGTTCCGGACTGATAAAGGAAAAGAACGATGGTGGAAGAGAAGAGTATTTAAAGAACGTCCACGAAATAGTATCCTAGTAACTAGAAGCAGACGATGGTGCGTTATTTAGTAATGAGTGCTTTCGTCCCAGGCGCGTTATTCCGCGCCAT
The DNA here is from genome assembly GCF_023898315.1 of Schistocerca nitens. Classification (NCBI taxonomy): domain Eukaryota; kingdom Metazoa; phylum Arthropoda; class Insecta; order Orthoptera; family Acrididae; genus Schistocerca; species Schistocerca nitens. The sequence goes on along the minus strand of NC_064614.1, from coordinate 107,101,043 downwards.
ACCGTTGCCAAAAGGTGGCCTAACGGTAAATGTTCGCACAGGTACCGGGCCGGTCACCACCCTGTGTCAGGGCCCGGGGTGGGACTTTCAGCCCCCAGCTCACCCAACTCTGCGGTACAACTGCTGCGGTATGACTGACACACTACTTCCCTCGCAAGCTCGCAAGTAAACGGAAGACGCACCTTAGACGAAAGCAACAGTGACAAAATGAGAATGATGATTTAGTTCTAACTGTTTTGAAATGCTTAACTACTACATAACACTTTTTCAAAATTAATAAGCAAACATATTAATAGTAAGACTGTATTAAAAACTTTCAGTGTTCGGCTCCACAACTTTAAATTATATGTTACGTTTTACTCCAGTGCGTGGGAGATAAACATCCCAGGCTGGGATGCATAAACTAAAACCAGAGGAGGGGATGGTCTGATGCAGAGGGGGGGGGGGGGAGGGAATCCCCCCATCCCCCCCTGCAAATCGCACACTGCTGCATAGTAAAAGACTGTAATGGAAAGTTACAGCAGCGTCGTGATTCTGTAGCACCAGTCATTTTCAAGTGCGAAACTTTGACCCAAAGGAAACCACACCCCTTCTATCCCTGTCGAGTGCGACGAGACGTACGAAGCACAAATTGTGTTCAGCGCTTTGCTGTGAGCATGCTCCAGTCGTTCTAGCGCGACAAAGAGGACATATCCGCAGTCAGAGACCGCCGAGTAACAGAGGAACGCCCTCCATCGTCTCCCTCATTAAGCTCTGAACAAGGAACAGCATACAAAATATATTTTATTTCACGGCAAGTTTCGGCCCCTACGCAATTATCAAACGTTCAGGATTTGTTTGACATAGCAAGTGTCTTGTTGTAAACCATTGGTGCTCGGAATTACTTTAAATGGCGATAATGGCTTGGGGGCCAAGGCCTGTTGTAACACAATATACACTACCGGAAAAGAAGAAGTGAATCACATGGTAAATCCCATTACCCATCGAGCAACAATCAGTAAATTTCGCGTTAAAACTACATCCCTCACTACGTCAAAACTGACAGTAATCACTTATTATAAGATTCCTGTTTCAGACACTCCATAAAATTCTTTTTAAAAACTTTATGTAAGGTAGCAGACGCACACGATGCACACCGCCCATTTCTTTTTCCTCTTGTTGATTTCTGACACTGTCCTTTCGATCACTGCCTTCAAGCACCGTAAAGAAAAAGTCTCATCCGCTGATTCCATACTTCACTGTTTGTTTGTGCGAGTTCTTGTATTCCGGGCTGACTTCGGCTCAGAAATCGATGTCAAGGCAGCACAATCGCTCACACGGCACCCTCTGGTACTACGCTCTCGCAAGACACGCCACCCCGCGCTACAAGGCTTTTGTAATACGTTAAGTAGTGCCCTCCACAGCATGGGTGGCCAGTACAGTATTTGACCAAAAGTATGCGCATACCTATTAGTGGACATTAATATGGGGTGTGTTCAGATTTCGCCTTTATGACTACCTGAACTCTGCTGGGAATACATTCAGTGAGGTGTCTAACGTCTGAGGAGGAATGGCAGACACAGATTTCGGCTCAGAAATCGATATCAAGACAGCACAACTGCTCCCTTACACAGCGGCCTGTGCTAGTACTCTCTCGCAAGACAACCTGCCCCGCCGAAGGTAGTGATGTTGGACGTTGGAGTCTGGACTGAAGCCGACGTTGTAACCTGTACTAAAGGTGTTCGGCACGGTTCAGATCAGGACTCTGGGTAGCCCTCCATTTCAGGACAGTTTTTCTCCACGAACCATTGCGTCACAGCAGCAGCTTTACAAGAGGCCGCATTGGCACGCTGATACAAACAATCGCCTGTCAACTGTTCCATTACTGCACGCAGTAGTCAGTGGTGTAAAATGTAAACCTAAATTGGTATGAATTACAGGCATGTAACTTCAATATTACATTTTTTTATTTATTCGTTCGGCATATACAAGGCAAATATTACAGTGTCATTACAATCCACCAGGAAATTACAACACTACACAATGCTACTTATAGTTTTGAGCCAATCTATGGCTAGGTCAGGCAAGTAATGTATGTCCTTCAGTTCACCACTATATCCTACCACTTCACACACCAGTAGGTGGTCCATTGTCTGGATTTCACCACATTCACACACGGGACTCTCCGCAAGTCCCCACTTATTCATTAGATGTTTGCATCTTCCAACGCTTGTTCTAAGACGATTTAAGGCAACCCAGAGCTTCCGAGGGAGATCAAAACCATTTATCTTCTTGCTGGGATCATCGATAAGCTTTTGGTTCTTGTGTGTCCCTTTGCGCCATGATTCCCCCCAGGCTAGCTTTGGGTCGAAGTCCTGTAATTCCCTGCCAATCTTCCAAAAGGGGGACCTAGTACATGAGTTATTGGAGGTCAAAGTGGCCGATTACTATCGATCGCTTCAGGCCATAAGTACTCCACAGTTACACGAAAATACAGCAGCAGCATGCTTATAAATATATTTATTCATCTATGTCTTTCTTTATATCCGTTATATACTATTCATGAAAAAATTGGTTAAATAGTTACTGTGTTTTAGAAATCACAGAGACATTCGGCTACTGGCCTTCCCTTTCGTTGCTATTCCTTTGATATATGTTTATTTAATTTGTTTATCTATTTAATAATGTGTGTTAGAGCGTGTTTATGGTCCGGCTGTAAGAATATTTATTTAATTTCAAGTTATTCAAATGTAAATCCAGTATTTCGTTTGTGTTTCAATATCTTTGTGGGTGCATGTTGGCTTGGAGACATGAAGGGAGCGCTCTAGCCAATCATAGTGCTCGTTACTAAGAGAGACGTATAGGGGTCGAGGAGGAGCATCGTTTCGACAGAGGACAGGGAGTTCGGTACAGTACGGCACAGGACACGGGAAGTGCTGGACGCGGCGGCGCGACGGACGCGGAGTCGGCGGAGAAACTTGGACAGTGGAGCAGTTTGCGCGTGGTCGCGGAGGATAGAAATATTTCGGAGTGCCGACCCGTGCTCTTGTGTGATTTCCGTGGCTTCTGCAGTGAAGTCGTAGTATGCGTTCAGAAGTGAATATCTCGCGAGCTATGATGTTGTTCATAACTAATTACGTGAAGTAGGAATCTATTGTTTCCTTGTTATTCAACTTATATTTTATTTAATTGCTGGACCATCGACACCAACAAGTGTTTTGCAGCACTTTCGTTTATAAATGTATATGTTACTTTCATAATTCGCAATTGCCGAGTGATAGAAACCTTCTACCATTCGTATCGTATACTGTAGATTCAGCAGTATTTGGCCTGTAATTCGGCAACTACGTATCCCCCTCCATAGACAACGAAACCAGTCAAAACTTTTAATATTGCAACTCTGAGTCGGAGGGTACGCAGTTGAGGGCCACCAACATCATTTCATTTCATTCATTATTTCAAAGCCCGCAATGTCCTTCAGCATTTATTGTTTTACAAAGCGAAATCAAGAGACCACACCCTCAGCAGAGAAAACACTCCCACACCGCAACAAGGAAAAAATACAAAAATGCAGTAAATGAAGCAAGCGAAAAGGAATAAAAACGTCTTAAGATTGAGAACAAAATGGCCAAGCAGGAATGGCTAGAGGACAAATGTAAGAATGTAGAACCATGTATCAGTAGGGGTAAGACAAATGGTGCCTACAGGAAATTTAAAGAGACCTTTAGAGAAAATGGAACTCAGTGTATGAGTATCAAAAGCTCAGATGGAAAACCAGAGGAAAAGCAGAAAGGTGGAAGGAGTATATAGAGGATCTATACAAGGGAGAAGTACTTGACGGGAATGTTATGGAAATGGAAGAGGACGTAAATGAAGATGAGAAAGAACATAAGATATTGCGTGAAAAACTTGACAAAGCACTGAAAGACTTAAGCCGAAACATGACCCCGAGAGTAGACAACATTCCGTTAGACCTACTAATAGCATTGGGAGACCCAGCCATGACATAACTCTTCCATCCGGTTAGCAAGATGTATGAGACAGGCGAAATAACCTTAGACTTCAGGTGCTGTCAGATATGAAAATTACCTAACTACTAGCTTAATATAAGTCTGCAAAATACTAACACGAGTCGTTTACAGAAGAATGGAAAAACCGATAGAAGCTGACCTTGGGGAAGAGTTTGGATCCCGGAGAAATGTAGGAACACGCGAAGTAATACTCACCCTACGACTTCTCATAGAAGATAGGTTAATGACAGGCAAACCTACGTTTACAGCACTTGTGAACTTAGAGAAAGCTTTTGACAATGTTGACTGGAATAGTCTCTTTCAAATTCTAGAGGTGGCAGTGATAAAATACAGGGAGCGAAATCCTGTTCACAGTTTGTACAGAAACCAGGTGATAGTTTCAAGAGTCGAAGGCACGAAAGGGAAGCAGTGGTCGAGAACGGAGGGGAGAGGGTTGTAGCCTATCACCGATGTTATTCAATCTGTATATTGAGCAACCAGTAAAGGAAACAAAAGAAAAATTTGGAGTAGTGCAGAGAGAAGAAATAAAAACTTTGTTGTTTAATATTTTGAGGAATCAGCCTCAGTTGCACAAATTTTCTGGTCTTTAGCAGGTTAATCTAGCCTCCTTCAGTAGCATAAAATTACTATAACATGCCAGAGTAAGGCATAGTCAACAATAAATTAAAACCTATAGTACCGTAGTACCATGCCGAATAAAACTACTTAGTTGAAGTCCAGACCCGACATCTCTTCACCAGGCGGTGGGTTGGCAGCGACAACTAACGTTAGTTAGGTACCTAGCTTGCGCTAGTATGTGAAGGAGACACTTAACGTTTATAATGTCATCTCTCTCGGACGCCTATGTACTACTTACGACAATTTTGCAAGGCCTGCGTATTGTAGGCAACTATTAATATTACCATTGTTTCCCTCGATGTTGTAACCTGTATGTGTCCTAAGATCCGATGTTGGTGGCTTTAGTTTCGCCGAAACCGGTAATCATGGAATAAAAAGAATTCCTGCGATCTTGGCTACCAGTTTACTGTTTCACACAGATAATATCACCCATCTACCTCACATACAGAAGTGGAGCCAGAAAGTCGGTAGCACTTCGCAGACACCACACACACACACACACACACACACACACACACAGAGAGAGAGAGAGAGAGAGAGAGAGAAAGAGAGAGAAGTTGACTTGGACGCATATTGGAGGACTTTGGCACTGCGTGTGACGACTTGGCTTTCGATTATTGGACAGTCCGGTTAAACTGTCTTGTTCGATTTTGGGCTCCACAGGATTTTGACTCGGCTCTGACAGATTAAGAATGATTTCAGTCGTTATACTATAACGCCGTGGATTAAGTCAGTGTATTTATCAAGTGCTAAATACTTCAAGAGTGATTTATAAAATACCTGTCGACGGTATTCTGACTTTTTCTCAGTAGCTTGTTAAAGGGAGTTTACGGCACGTTGACATACGTTCTGAACTTGCCTGGCATTGGTTATCGACTGTCTTCTGAGTTACCGTTAGTGTGAGAGCGGCCCTTGTACACACAAGCAGTTTGTTGCCCCGCATAGGTGATGAAAACATCGTGGCGTCGTCGGTGCGCTATGTTGAGACAGCGCCAAGAGATAGTGAACGACCGCTGTTTGGACAGCCAACGCCTCACGACGAGTTCGTCGCGGGGGGGGGGGGGGGGGAAATAAGGGGGGAGGGGGGGGCTGTTTCAGCGGCAAGTAGCGGGCGGGCTTCGGCAGAAAAACGCCACCAACCAAGGCAGCCACAATTCGGGTTGACTACACTTTTTTCCTCTCTTCTTTTAATGCCTTGACGTCAATTGGAAATCGAGATGTTGCTCATACAGAGATGCAGGTTATGGTTGACCGTAACCTACATGTCTCTGTATGAGCAACATCTTTACATCTGCTACGTCTTAGTTCTTTGACCACAGCCCACATGTTTGTATGTAAACATAGTGTATTTCACGAGTGCACATCGTAATAGTGAAATATCAAGCTAAACTTGGTAAAACTGAAATATGGACGTGAAAATGATAATAAGTGTGTAACTAAGTGGTAAAACTGTCACCACAGCATAACTGTAATAATGGTGCTTCATTTTTATGTAAGTACAGATATGTTTTCGTCAAATCCTGCCTTACCACTTACAATTGTCCCACTTGTATCTGTTTAGTCACCAGCAAATAATTGTTTTATATTTATACAGTGACCTCCAACAGTATAAACATGTACATGAATGTATAAACACCTGAGGATGGGCGCAAGCCCGAAACCGGTCGTGTGACAAATAACCTTTTATTGTGACTGGTAGCGGTCATTTTTCTATAACCTATAAAGGAATAGTCATGGAGTTCGACAACATCCACTATGGATAAAATTCAGTTCTTTAATCTTTTAAAGCAAATGAAGCATTGTACTTCATTGCTACGTCACTTCGTAAAAATGTTTCCAGACTAGGATTGGTGGCGTTCTGCAATACAACGGATGTCCGGCGACGGCAGCGAGAAACTGTCGTATACACCGGGTGGCAGCAAGCCTTGCACACTGTACGTACTTGCATACCTTAAGCCACGACACACCACAACAGGGACATTATTGTCTCAGTAAGGCAGTGCCAATTCTTATGCCGTGTTGCTCGTTTCCGTCGGCATTGTTATTAAAATAGTACTGATCGCTTTTTCCATTTTCTATAACAACGCAATATTTCAAACCAATGGAAATCAAACGAATAAAAATTTCTCCTCTTTTAAAACAAGTTCATTTGGAAACCAAAAACTTTAGCGCTGCTGTAATGACTATTTGATATTTTGATTTTTTTGCTCGGTTATCAGTAAAAAACAAAATCTGGTACAACCGAGACCAAACAAATACCGGAAAGTACCGGTTTTAACAAAATTAAAATACCAGTATCGGTTTTAACCGTTCAGTTTTCCCCCTCCCTACTTCAGGATCACATGGAACTCTCCAAGAAGCAAAGTATACTCACGGAGAAGGCAAATCTGAAGACATGGACCGAGAACACTAAGCAGAATAGCCAAGGGTGTCCCCTTGTTTGCAACTATCAGTTTATTCAGCTTTAAAACTGCGATGCCTATCTTAAAAGTTAAAAAAAATTGGAACGTAAAATCTGCAGTGCAGCCTTTCTTAAAATTCGTCAAGTCTAAAATAGCTCTTGACCTCAGAAGCAGCCAAGATGAAGATCTGCTCCAATCTTTGTATGAAACTTTTAAGTCAGCCATACCCAACTCGAAAAGGCAATCCTTCTTGTGGATCCTATAGGGCCTCGTTACTGGTTGTCGATGACAAAAAAAATCTTTCCACTGATGGTCCAGCAACAGTGTGGATGTATTTGGCCTGGACGTCGTTTTATGGGCTTGTCACACCATAAGGAGTTGTCGCCTGATGTGAAGCATTGCGCTAACTAACCCCAGCGCAAAGTCTCGGATGGGGCTGTTTTAAATGCCCCATTGATCTGCCGAAATCCTTCATGGTGCATCACGTCTAACATTTTTAAATAAGATGATCTTGTAGATTCATGAACTCTTCACCCGTAATCAAGCTGAGGTCGCATCAAGGCTCTATAAAATTGCAAGAGCTAAGTTCGATTTCCTCCCACTGAATTATGACTAAGACATTTTAAAGCACTGCTTTCAGGGACCGTCTTTTTTGGTCCTTCAGGTGTGGCAATCATGTAAGCTATGAATCAAATAAAAGACTAACAACCTCACCGAATCTTTAAAATTAAGCACGGTATGCCCCACGGCCAACTCAGGAAAGCTTAAAACAGAATGTGAACAGCTGAAAAGAATGCCTACAGACTTCTTGATTGAAAAATTAAAACCCATCTTCACAGCCAGTTCGTCCAACTGTCGAATAGTAGTTGTTACCAACAAGTTCTTGTTGCAAAGCTCGAGGAGGAATGAAAGAGAAACGTCAGAAAAATCATTAGATGAACGTCGGCCGAAGAACCCGAGATAGAAGCCAATAGGCAGTTTGTCAACAAGTGGCCACGAAAGCCTCAACAATTTTGTAAAGACAGAGAAGTCGTCAACAAAGAACGTAACTGTGGATGATATTAAAAACTATGGCAAAGACAGACATTCTTAAAAAATTATCTTGAGGGACACCGTTGCCTTGACTCGGAACTGAAAACAGCAGGATGAGAGGAAAGTCCCATTCATGGAGTTGACCGTAGATAGCGCGCCTCTTAGCAGTAGCGTAGGATTTCTAGGCGTCAAAAAATATACCATTAGGTGATGCTGGCGGGAGAAAGTCTGTTGCATAGTTTCTTCCTGGAGAGCCAGATTATCAAAGATGAAGCGATGTCTCGTGAACCCACACTCAAAGCGACGAAGAACTTGTTAGGATTATGCGATCCACACAAGGCGGCAGTTGACCATTCACACCATGTTTCCCACGCAGCTAGTGAAGGCAATACTACAGTAACTAAACAGGTATGTACGGTCCTTCCCATATTTAAAACTAGAATTGAAATTCTCTCACCACGACTAGGGAGTGTGTCCAGATACACGAATGAAATTAAAAAGGCCGAGGAGGATTTCTTTGCTTTGTCCTTGGTTGGAGATGTACACTACTGGCCATTAAAATTGCTACACCAATAAGAAATGCAGATGATAAGCTGGTATTCATTGGAAAAATATATTATGCTAGAACTGACATGTGATTACATTTTCACGCAATTTGGGTGCATAGATCCTGAGAAATCGGTACCCAGAACAACCATCGCTGGCCGAAATAACGGCCTTGATACGCCTGGGCATTGAGTCAAACAGAGCTTGGAAGGCGTGTACAGGTACAGCTGCCCATGCAGCTTCAACACGATATCACAGTTCATCAAGAGTAGTGACTGGCGTATTGTGAGGAGCCAGTTGCTCGGCCACCATTGACCAGACGTTTTCATTTGGTTCGAGATCTGGACAATGTGCTGGCCAGGGCAGCAGTTGAACATTTTCTGTATCCAGAAAGGCCCGTACAGGACCTGCAACATGCGGTCGTGCATTATCCTGCTGAGAAGTACGGTTTCGAAGGGATCGAATGAAGGGTACAGCCACAGGTCGTAACACATCTGAAATGTAACGCCTACTGTTGAAAGTGCCGTCAATGCGAACAAGAGGTGACCGAGACGTGTAACCAATGGCACCCCATACCATCACGCCGGGTGATACGCCAGTATGGCGATGAAGAATACACACTTCCAATGTGCGTTCACCGCTATGTCGACAAACACGGATGCGACCGTCATGATGCTGTAAACAGAACCTGGATTCATCCGAAAAAATGACGTTTTGCCATTCGCGCACCTAGGTTCGTCGTTGAGTACACCATCGCAGGCGCTCCTGTCTGTGATGGAGCGTCAGGGGTAACCGCAGCCACGGTCTCCGAGCTGATAGTCCATGCTGCTGCAAACGTCGTCGAAATGTTCGTGCAGATGGTTGTTGTCTTGCAAACGACCCCATCTGTTGACTCAGGGATCGAGACGTGGCTGCACGATCCGTTACAGCCATGCGGATAAGATGCCTGTCATCTCGACTGCTAGTGATACGAGGCCATTGGGATCCAGCACGGCGTTCCGTTTTACCCACCTGAACCCACCGAATCCATATTATGCTAACAGTCATTGGATGCCGGCCAACGCGAGCAGCAATGTCGCGATACGATAAACCGCAATCGCGATAGGCTAGAATCTGACCTTTATCAAAGTCGGAAACGTGATGGTAAGCATTCCTCCTCCTTACACGAGGCATCACAACAACGTTTCACCAGGCACCGCCGGTCAACTGCTGTTTGTGTATGAGAAATCGGTTGGAAACTTTCCTCATATCAGCACGTTGTAGGTGTCGCCAACAGCGCCAACCTTGTATGAATGCTCTGAAAAGCTAATCATTTGCATATCACAGCATCTTCTTCCTGTCTGTAAAATTTCGCGTCCATAGCACGTCATCCTCCAGGTGTAGCAATTTTAATGGCCATTAGTGTAGTAAAAGGAAAATACGTTGAAACGCTGTTGTTTCTTTTTCAGTTTCTTGGTCTAAACTGTCCACACCTCGTCTTTCTCTGTGATAAAATCTCCGACCACACTATTTACATTTCTTTTGGCTCTTCGGAATGTTGTTTAGAAGACAAACTTGTCCACCTTGGCACCGTAGCTAGGGACTTAGCGTATTACGCACGCTTAGGCACAACAGCTCCGGGTGTAGATTTCTGAGCGTAACGCCCTGCGGCTGAGGCGCCGCGTATATCGGCAGCTGACTCTCTTTGTTTTGCCAGGTGGAGCGGCCCCACGACCGGGGGCGATATTTATGTTGTTTACGTTGGCGGACGCCGGCGTCGCCCGTGAATGACTGTGCGCCGTGACACGCGGCGCCTTCCCGGCAGGGTCGCCAGACACACGCTGTCGGCTTCCCAGCCACCGCTGTCGCTCCAGCAGCTCTGCACACTCTCCATCACCGCGACTGAAATCGATGAGGAACCTAATGATAACATTGGACACAGCAGTGGCAGCACGTCGTCGTTTCACTCAAGTCCCAGTTCTGCTTACAGTGACACGACGGATGTACCCGTGTGCAAAGGCTCTGAAGACAACAAACAGTCCAAGGATCGTCAGAGTCAAGTGTGTCCAGAACCACTCATAATGTCCTCCAAGACATGGCCACTAGATATACAATACAATCACTTCCATTTCGCCTGGCACAGACAGCAGCCACTAGATTTTTGACGCGTTCCTTTCCCCCCTGTCTAGGGCTCTATGACATTATCTTTCGTCAAGATAACGCGAGACCATATGTTGCCAGGCCAGTGGCTTTGCATCGCCTTCGAGGTCTTCGTTACGGTATCTTTAAACAAGATAATGCAAGACCACATGTTGCCAGGCTTTTGGCCTTACCTCACCTTCGAGATCTTACTTTTGAACAAGGTAACGCAAGACTGTACGTTGCCAGATCGGTGGCTCTGCCTCACCTTCGAGGTCTCCATGACGTTATCTTTCAACATGATAACGCAAGGCCTTGCCAGTGCTGTCCTGATGCGTCTCGATGCAGCCTTGGCCAGAACGTCCGAACCCGTCACCCACTGAAAAAATCTAGTCATCGTTTACTGAGAGATTGGAACGCCTCCACTAGTCTGTGAATGCACTTGATGAACTCTGCCAAAATGTTGAATCAGTATGGAATGACCTATCCGTACCTGTCCTCCAAGCTCAGCCCAATGACCAGACGGGTTAGAACGAATGTTAGTTCCGTAGGGACTAAATTTCGTACCATGTGCACCCAAAATCCGCAACAAATTTAACATATTCTGCCCACTATACTAGTACTGAACATGCATAAGCTGTGGCACCGCATGGCAGCGAAACCCTCCGGTGGCGCGTCCCGGGAGTGAACCCCGAACCTCCGGATTAGGCAGCCGGACCTGGCCGTCCTATAAAAGGCGCGGGCAGAGCCGAAGGCCACGGGGCCCGCAGCGGCCGCCGCCGCCTCCTGGAGACGAGACGGCAGCGAACAAAGGGCAGCCGCGGAGCGCCGACGTACAGCCGCCCCAAGAGCGCTGCAACACGCCACGCTAAGTGCGCGGTCGACACGCCAACAAGTCTGGACGTCGGACTCGCCGCCTAAGGCTATCCCACCATTGGATTCGCAATGCCTCCGATCCGATCCGTAACGATGTCGGCCGACCATTCCGATCCGACCAGAAATAATGTCGGCCGACCATCGGGCGACATCGAAAGGAAACAAACACCATTGCCTACAGTGAAAGCGGAAGCCCGATCCGACAACAACCAGTGACGCCTGATTACGAACCGACGAGTAGACGGACTAAACATGTTTATTTCCTGTCCACGGCCGACGGCACATAATGACGGCGAAAACTTTCTTCATCTCATACACACCTATTCATCAACAGTTCTTTATTAACAATGCCGGTGTGTTGTTGTCGTCTTCAGTCTGAAGGCTGTTCTGATGCAGCTCTCAGTGCTGCGCCCGCATCTCGTGGTCGTGCGGTAGCGTTCTCGCTTCCCACGCCCGGGTTCCCGGGTTCGATTCCCGGCGGGGTCAGGGATTTTCTCTGCCTCGTGATGGCTGGGTGTTGTGTGCCGTCCTTAGGTTAGTTAGGTTTAAGTAGTTCTAAGTTCTAGGGGACTGATGACCATAGATGTTAAGTCCCATAGTGCTCAGAGCCATTTTGAACATTTTGTTACTGGCTGTAAGAGGATATCTAACGCGCCAATATGGTCCAAGATGCATGTCAAACAAACTCTTGTACCTTGGCCTCTACAGTCACCTGACCTCAATCCTTTGGATAGTAGTCGTTGAATATGTCTGGGTAATTTCGTAAGGACTAGCAGTTTTGGAAAAATTTGTCTACAGATTCGTCTTCATGACACTGATGTACCCGCACCTCCTTTTTCTTTCTACGTTTCGTATTAAGGAGAACGCTCTTCTCCAGCAGAAACCAACTCAAAAACGATCTCGAAGCATATAATCGCTCTATAGTGGGTCAGGAGAAACATGGATCCAATGTAGGTGTAGCCTAAATGCGTCGGCCAACAGGCTTTAAGTGACAAAGTCTCTAACGACAGGACTTCACAACCACCTTTAGACCATACACATAAAAATCCACATTTCTACCCACTTCAACACCAGGGTCATTTTCACGACTCTGATGACATGCTTCTTCAAGCACAGGCAATCAGTCTCTGTAACTTGCTGCATCTGCGTTAGACGTTTCAGCCACTGGTCGCTCCACGCTGTTACCCAGGCTACCATTAGTTGTATGAAATTGTATAACTTTCACAGTATGGAGGCAGAGATACTTAACTTGTTTCAGTTGCAGATTTTTATTGTTAGCTAGACTTTTGTACACACCTTCGCACACGTATGAGTATTGTGGTATCATTCAAAGATCGGGGTGCCACGCCAAAGTCAGCAACGCACTTCCGGAACGTCTCCAGACACGTCTACGACCTGGAACCGTCCTCAGTGATGAGTCGCGCTTCGAACTGAGCCACAATGACCAGCGAATATATGTGTGGAGACTATGGACAGCGGTGGGATACCAGTCTGAATGTTGCCCGCCATACAACTTGACAACCAGGTCTCCTTCGGTTGCCGTCCGCAACATCCTTACAGCACAGTAATACGTCGACGATATTCTACTCCCCGTTTTGTTGCCCTTCATGGAAAGCCGTCCTGGGCTTACAATTCAGAGATAATGTCGCCCGCACAAGCGACAGTTTCTAATGCTCTTCTTCGAGCTTTCCAAACTCTACCTTGGGCAGCAACGTCGCCGAATCCGTCCACAGATGAGACCAGTTGGAGCTTGATGCGCAAGGCGAACTCGGGATTTTGACGATACAGTGCGTCAATTGGACTGTATTTGGTACAATATCCGTCAAAACGTCGTAAAACAGTTCTATCAATCAGTGCCAAACCTAATAACTATTTACATAAGGGCCAGGGATGGACAAATCGTTGAGTTGTTCCATTTGCGAAGCTCTTTCTCTTGAATAACTCATCCTCCTTTTTTTTTTTTTTTAAATTGCAATATTTGTTTGTCTGTACATGTAGATCACATCTACCGATTTCCGTTCCATCGGATAATTTCTTCGTGGCGTGTGTGTGTGTGTGTGTGTGTGTGTGTGTGTGTGTGTGTGTGTGTGTGTGTATGTGTGTGTGTGTATGGGGGGAGGAGGGTTAAAGATGGTTCAAATGGCTCTGAGCACTATGGGACTTCTGAGGTCATCAGTTCCCTAGAACTTAGAACTACTTAAATCTAACTAACCTAAGGAGGCAGGATTCGAACCTGAGACCGTAGCGGTCGCGCGGTTCCAGACTGTAGCACCTAGAACCGTTGGGCCACCCCGGCCGGCTGTGTGTGTGTGTGTGTGTGTGTATTTTCCTTAGTGTATATAGATAGAGAATACACTGATATCCAAAATGACAGCACCAAACTGCTGTTTCCCCGTCCTGTGTCTAATTCACGATATAATCATACAAACTGTCACCAGATGCCGTTACGATCGTGTTCTGCACATAAGATGGCATTCCGTCTACGGACAACCACGTCAGCAATGACGTCGGCGGGGTACTGTTTGCAGGGTAGTCCAACATACACATCGCTGTGTGTACAGTCACAGACGGCACAGAATGGCACAGAGAAGACTCCTACAGGCTCTCTGCTGTGGAGCCCCACAGGAAGAATGGAAGCAGAAGAGTCGCAAACTGATGTGGCCCGATGGCTTAATGTGAATCGTTCTGTTGTTTCTCGGATGAGGCGACAGTTTACAGAGACCGAAAGTGTATCCCGGAGACCAGGACAGGACCGACAACGTGTGACATCCGAAATAACGACCCGTTATTTGGGGCTGTAAGGGCACGACGGTACCGCCTTTGTACTGCACTGCAGCTGGCATCTGACCTCGCAGCATCCCCTGGAGCCGGCCGGAGTGGCCGAGCGGTTAAAGGCGCTACAGTCTGGAACCGCACGACCACTACGGTCGCAGGTTCGAATCCTGCCTCGGTTATGGATGTGTGTGATGTCCTTAGGTTAGTTAGGTTTAAGTAGTTCTAAGTTCTAGGGGACTTATGACCACAGCAGTTGAGTCCCATAGTCCTCAGAGCCATTTGAACCATCCCCTGGACTTTTTGCATCGAGGCAAACGGTGTAGAGAAGGCTCCAGCAAAGTGGCATTTATTGCTGGAGACATGCTGTCTGTTTTTCTCTGGCGTATCTTCATAGAAGGGAACATCTAGACTGGAGCCGTCAACATGCCACCTGGACGGTCGAACAGTGGGCCAATAATCTTTTCACAGATGAGTCCCGTTTTGGTCTGGAGAGTGATTATCGGCGGATTCGCATCTGGAGGGCACTTGGAAAATGATTACACTCTGGAAAGAGACTGATATCGAGGAAGATCCTTAATGGTGTGAGCAAGGATTATGTTCACCACTCGAAAACCTCTTCACGAAATTGTACGATTGAATCAGCAAGTTTTACTGCAGTCAGGTACTGTGAGGAGATCTTGGGATCTCATGCGCGGTTGTTGCAAGGTGCTGTGGGCGATAATGCTCGAACTCATAGAGCACCGGTGGTTGATGTGTTCCTGGAAACGTAAGATACTGCACACGTGTGTGGCCTGCTCGCTCTCCCAATTTGAATCCTGCAGAGCATGTCTGGGATGCACTAGGGAGACGGACTGCATCACATCAGCATCCACCAAGAATTCTCCAAGACTTGTGGGCACCTCTGCAGGAAGAATGGGTGTTTTGCCTCAACATAATTCACAGCATGTCCCGTCGGTGTGAGGCCTGTATTGGTGCCAGAGGTGGTCACACTCAGTACTGAGGACATTAACAAGTTATCAGAATGTGTGTGCTAATCCGTTAAGTTTGAAAATAACGAAGAACATTTTTGTCTACCGTTATACACGTGATTGCGTTATATATTCATTACGTTGTTTCTACTTTGCTATCATCTGCTCATACTGTTTCGTGGCAAAATAAAAGTAACCTTGCAAAATTTCCATGTTTTGCTATAATTGTGGACACCAGTGTATATAGATCTAAGGCCCTTGTCACAACGTACCTTAAATTATGTACCAGCACATCACAGAACTTTTCTATTCTGGTAATAACGAAACGCAAAGGATAGTAGTCATTATAATCCGAGAGACTGCGACGAGGAATCAGTGTGAACGACCGAACGTACAAACTCGGGCGGCAGGTTGCTGGCACAGAACTACCTCAGCTATGGAGACGATTCTGCGCAGTGAATTTCTGGCCGCAGGCAGCCCGAGTGCGCCGCAGGTCGTGCATTACGAAGATAAGCTATTTAGGTCGTTTGTCATTGTGCAGCGTAAGAAAACTGGAATGAATGTCCTCGCCGTTGTCTCTCGTTGCCAGGTGCCGTAAAACGAAAGGCGCTCTGCAGATAAAAGCGCATTTGGGACGAGCTTTGGAAAATGCGATAATGCTCCACCTAGGCTACCAACGACCAAAACGAAAACTTCCCGCGCTACGCAGCGGGCCGCGAATGAAATTCCGCTAATCCAGTTGAGGCGGCGGAACTAATCTCAAAACACGGCACCAGTGCGCCGCTTTGTGGGTCGCAGAGGGAGGTTTACAGCAAACGAGCTGTGATGTTCAGTCACGTGGACTGTCCGGGCTCTGCCGTCGTTTGCCGTAATAACGTTAAGGGGCTCCGGAAAGGCTCAAAATCATGAAAAGTTCAATTTTTACTTTTTTGCGTTTTCTGAATCTGCAGACTATTACCTTTTAATAGATATATAATTTATTCAATTCCGAAGACTACAACTATTTTTAAATTTTTTTTGAAATGTGTTCTACATGGGCGTGACCCACTGTGGCGCTGTTAAACTGCTGTCAAATGGTGTTATTATTAACGTCCGTGTTCATCAGGTACATTTTAGTGATGTGAGATAAAGTATGTGTTGTGGCTAACCTGTGATGGTTCAATATATATCGCTGGTGTGATTGTCGATTGTTTCATGTTTATTTACTCTGTCGTTATCTCGAAAATATTCGTAATTAATTCTGTTTCTTGAGTCTCTGTTTTGTTGAAGTATAATAATGAGTAAAAGTAAAGTTATTAGAAATCCTCTGAAGGCTTTTAAGAAAAGGAGAAATGTTGGAAAGCCAAAGGTATGTGTTATTACTGTAAACAATAAAGACGATGAAAATCCCCAACATAGCTTGTGTCCCAAAGAAGAAGACAGTTGGTGTAAATATAACAAAGGATTGCTAACTGGTGAAGTGTACACTCATAAGCATAGTCTGCCTCATGCAATAATGGAGGTGATAAAACCTATTTTCAGAGACTTAGCAGCACCTGAACTGTTGAAAAAGTGTATTCACGGAAAAACTCAAAACCCCAATGAAAGTGTAAATAGTGTTATATGGTCGAGAATCCCCAAGACTGTATTTGTTGGAATAGAAACACTTCACTTTGGTGTGTATGATGCTGTTGCGACTTTTAATGATGGCAACATTGTAAGGTGCAAGGTATTTAGAAATATGGGAATGAAGATAGGTTCTAACATGGTACGAGCGATGCTTGCTTTAGACAAGGAACGCCTTCGGGCTGCAGACAGGGCTGTAAAGAGTCTAGAAATACAAGCAACAGTAAACAGGAGGAGGAACAAGAGGAAGCTGGAGGAGGAGTTTGCAGAGGATGAAGATAATCCATCCTATGGACCTGGAATGCACTAAAAAGTTAATCCAATCTTTGTCGCTCGATTCCCAAAACTTTTATTTTCTCATACTAATTACATGTTTTCTAAGGATCTTCCAAACATATTTGTTTCAAACTTTCAGTAAAATTACACAGTACCTTCTGCATAATTTAACACAGCCTTTTTCCAAAAAACTGTATATTTTTTAATATATAAATAAAAAATTGCAAAAAAATGTTGTGAATTTTCATTACAATTGAAAAAAAATCATCTTTAATAAGTGAACTAAAATTTTGTAAAATCCCTGTGTTAAGTTGTAGCCCATATTCCAATAAATAATCTGTAAAAAGTTCAACTTCCTACCTCAAATACTTTGTGAGGAACGATGTAATTTATAAGCGTTATTTTAACATTGCAAGTATAGGGCGTTCCGGAGCCCCTTAACTGAACACCAAGTACCCGTTCGCTGGTAGTGTTTCGGTGCGTCCAATATTCAATAACACTAATTTTTTTATTATTATTAACTTTTTAGAATCACATTTGTACACAGTTAAATTTTAAAGTGAAACACGCAATGCGTATTCCAAATCTGCAGGCATTAGTGGTTGTTGTCACTCAATTCAGGCCGTGTAAATGTTCGCCTGTCAGCATATTATCGTACCGCTACCTGCACAGTGGTTCAGCTTCCATGGTGCGTGTTTCGTGCGGTGTTGATGATGTGGCCGCAGAACGCAGTTTACAGTAATTTCCTCGAAGTAATTTAAAATTCTTGCCACGGAAGTTGTGTATTTCACATCAATATTGACAGTTCAGTATTGGTGATTTGCGTATTTAAGAGTGAAAAGTCCGAAATCGTGTGTCGCCTTGGGAAACAACGATCACCTGTGTAGTAACATGTACCCAACAGTTATTAAAAGTGAGAGAGAGAGATATATATATAACCGGGTTGACCAAATATCAAGAGCCTAGATACTTTAACTCATATTTTAAAACGGCCACGTCGCGTTCGGTGACGCGTATGTTTGTGGAAATAACTTGAAACGTCGCTAGAACTGGTTAATGGTAACTGCAAAAACTGTGTTACTTATAATCAATCTTCATTGAAAAAATGTTTATTCACATGATCGGTTTCGGTTCCTCTAGAACCATCTTCAGATCTGAAATGACAATGACACTACATTAGTATCACTGTCATTTCAGATCTGAAGATGGTTCTAGAGAAGCCGAAACCGGTCATTTGAATAAACATTTTTGCAATCAAGACGGATTATAAGTAACATTGTATAACCAGTGATTGCGGTATCCCTTAAGACATTATGCCTGTTTTTGCAATGCAATAACTGTGTCACTCATCTAAACTTTTGATATCCTGTTTGAATAGTGCATTTCATGTGTTATGCTCCAGGTATGTGAGCTCAAAGATTAAAGTGTCAACAGCAGATTTCAGTATACTTCAAGTGACTGCGCGGCTGAAGCGCCAACTAATAATTACATCGATCATATGATAATATCCATTGTAAACAGTGCAGCCTCAATTCACGGTTTCAAGCGAGAGTGAGGTCAGTTATTAGTTGCACTTTATCCCTCGGTCATGTGAGACACCTTTTCCCTCTAACTCAACGTTCGGACATCTCTGTTTTCTCAGGAGTTTTCTGGTGTGCACCTGGGAATGTTCATCCAGCCCGAGTACACTGCTTAAGACACCAAAAAAAATGGTTCAAATGGCTCTGAGCACTATGGGACTCAACTGCTGTGGTCATAAGTCCCCTAGAACTTAGAACTACTTAAACCTAACTAACCTAAGGACATCACACACATCCATGCCCGAGGCAGGATTCGAACCTGCGACCGTAGCGGTCGTGCGGTTCCAGACTAGCGCCTTTAACCGCTCGGCCACTTCGGCCGGCGCTTAAGACACCAGCAAAGACGTCGAAACGAATTTCCAGAAGAAGCTGAAAAAGAATATGACTGGCGTAACTACCAAGAAAACTTCTATATTACACCATACTTGACCAATATTGTGAAAAATCGAGCGTATTATGCGTCCACAGCACGAGAAGAAGGAAAGCCGAACACTGTAGCGTATGTTTCTTGTCTTGGTATTCGTCACACTCGCACTTAATGTTGTGGGGATCAGTATAGCTCCATTTCGCTAGGCTGACTTCCGACCAGTCCGCTGAGTCTGTTCAAAGACTTCTATGCAACTTTGTTGGAGCAAGGTGGAGAGTAAACCATAGCTGCCATGTTTCTTGGGATGTTGGTGATCCTGGCTTTCTGCAACTGTACATTAGCCATTTCAGGTGAAATAGTCAGTTCTTGTGATGCCCACTGAAAGCTTCTGCTAGACATCAGGCTCTCAAACACAGGTACAATTTGGTGCAGTGGAAGGGCCTTTCCATTTTCTACTCGTGTCCTTTTCTCTTTCGCAGCTAATTCTCTGTGAGCGCTAGATGAGGCTATGGCTTAAGCCAATGCATACCTGTCAATTGGAGTGCCTTTCAGCAACGTTAGATATCGTCGAATTCCTTGCCCGTGGTCTGACAGTTTTCTACTGCAAACCTGAGACTTCTCTTCAATGTTTCTCAAACACGTGTAGAAGCCTTAGCGACAGTTTCGTCCAGCTCTTACAAAGAAGATGATCCGAATTATTCAGTTACAGGCTCATACAGGATGAAAAATTAAAAATTCGATGACCGCAATGAGAAGATCGAAAGCGTGTACACAGAGAGTATCATAATTAATGGCGTAAACGCATACTGTTGAGAGTACACGAGACTAGAAGCAAAAAAATGTCCAGTAAGCATGGACTCTAAAATGCATTCCTTAAGAGCTATGAGCATTGTTTCATCTTCGACATCGTGAAACAAATCTCTTCTACTGTCAGCTGTTTGCTTTCCATATTTTGAGAAAAGCTAATATGGACCAAAACAAAAATAAAATGAAACTTCCTGGCAGATTAAAACTGTGTGCCCGACCGAGACTCGAACTCGGGACCTTTGCCTTTCGCGGGCAACTGCTCTACCATCTGAGCTACCGAAGTACGACTCACGCCCGGTACTCACAGCCTTACTTCTGCCAGTATCTCGTCTCCAACCTTCCAAACTTTACAGAAGCTCTCCTGCGAACCTTGCAGAACTAGCACTCCTGAAAGAAAGGATATAGCGGAGACATGGCTTAGCCACAGCCTGGCACTTGCCCGCGAAAGGCAAAGGTCCCGAGTTCGAGTCTCGGTCGGGCACACAGTTTTAATCTGCCAGGAAGTTTCATATCAGCGCACACTCCGCTGCAGAGTGAAAATCTCATTCTGGAAAAATAAAATGTCCAGCTAACATGAGCTCTGAAGTGCTTACCTTAAGAAGTATGATTACTTGTTCAGTAGAAGGGATGTGTTTCACAGTAGCGAAAATCAGCAAGTATTCATAGCTCATAAGGTGTCCACTTTAGAGCCCATGCGTACTGCACTTTTATTCTTATTTTGGTCCATATTACCCCCTCTCAAAATATGAAAAGAAAAACACAACGTGCAAATTTCCATTTCAAAACAAACACAATATGCAAATTTCCACTATAAAATCAATTTCGTTCGGTATCCTGGACCCAAGGACATATTACTGAAGTGCAGGAGCATCGGATAGCAAAGTCGAAACAATTTTAATAAACACCTAACATATCGTTTAAAGAAGCCAAGAGGGCGTGAATCGTTGAAGGTAAGAGCTATTTGGTTCAAATTTGCTTCACGGCCACGGTGTCGCGGAGGTAGACCTATGCTTCGCGAGATGTCCGAGCAACACCACTTCAGATTTACCTACCTAAAGAGCCAGGGAGTCGCTCGCACCCCACCGCTTAAAAACAACGGAAGCTGCCAGCGCAGCCTCCCAGGTAAGGTTGGATGCAGGAACTAGGTTTTTACCGAAACAGTAAAATTAAAGGAGACGTGCTCTCTAGCCCCACATCGAAGCAGGTTCTTGTCGATGCAGTTTTCCTACGAATTAGCGCGGAAGTTTGCCGCCATCTTTGTGTAGCACGTACTGGCCTCTATTACTTTGGAATCAGTCGTGTTTAGAGCTTTATCGGAATGAATACGGACGTCGCGTGAGAGGATGAAAGCAACTACTGCGATCGTCAAAATGACGCGCAGCGTAGTCTGTCCTTTGAACCAGCTGTATACCAACACCGATGCTACTTAGGTAAGAACTGCCGCCCTTTGTATTCATATCTAGTTCCTCTCGTGATCAACAACTTCTCCCATAACACTTTCAGGACTGCACTCCACGTTTTTACTATTTCGAGTTCCTTAGGGGCTGGACAAACCTTTCATTCTTCTTTGATAATTTTTTCTCCTAAATTCTCATTTCCGTGGAGGACTGGCCATACTATAGGAACAGGGCGTTGTGGATAGTGTTGTGCCACTCTGCACAAAGTGCCTCGCATTTTATTACATTTCATTCTTCACTATATTTAAAAATCTATTGACTTTCTGCCTTTCTTTTTTTTAGGTTGTTGTATATCTCATCTTGTATCTTATTGTACAACATTTGTCTGAAACAGCTGACGTAGATGTAGCATCTCCGATGCTGCCACGGTCAAGGAGATAGAAGGATCTTCATGTAATCTATCATTTACCAAGAGATAAGGGAAGATGCTGCAATTAGGGCAGCAGGTCCGATACACACAGCAGATATTTGCAATTTCGTTTTTCCAATGTAGAACTGGAGTCAGCCCGAGCAAATACTGCTCGTCACGTCTTTCATGCGACACCCAGCGTCGATGAAAAGCTTTTGACACCGTTGCTCACAAGCGACTTCTAATCAAGCTGCGGCCCTATGGGGTATCGTCTCAGTTGTGTGACTGGATTCGTCATTTTCTGTCAGGAAGGTCGCAGTTCGTAGTAACAGACGGCAAATCATCGAGTAAAACTGAAGTGATATCAGTTGTTCCCCAGGGAAGCGTCCTAGGACCTTTGCTGTTCCTGATCTATATAAATGACCTGGGTGACAATCTGAGCAGTTCTCTTAGGTTGTTCGCAGATGATGCTGTAATTTACCGTCTAGTAAGGTCATCCAAAGACCAGTATCAGTTGCAAAGCGATTTAGAAAAGATTGCTGTATGGTGTGGCAGGTGGCAGTTGACGCTAAACAACGAAAAGTGTGAGGTGATCCACATGAGTTCCAAAAGAAATCCGTTGGAATTCGATTACTCGATAAATAGTACTATTCTCAAGGCTGTCAATTCAGCTAAGTATCTGGGTGTTAAAATTACGAACAACTTCAGTTGGAAAGACCACATAGATAACATTGTGGGGAAGGCGAGCTAACGGTTGCATTTCATTGGCAGGATACTTAGAAGATGCAACAATTCCACTAAAGAGACAGCTTACACTACACTCGTTCGTCCTCTGTTAGAATATTGCTGCACGGTGTGGGATCCTTACCAGGTGGGATTGACTGAGGACATCGAAAGGGTGCAAAAAAGGGCAGCTCGTTTTGTATTATCACGAAATAGGGGAGAGAGTGTGGCAGATATGATACGCGAGTTGGGATGGAAGTCATTAAAGCAAAGACGTTTTTCGTCGCGGCGAGATCTATTTACGAAATTTCAGTCACCAACTTTCTCTTCCGAATGCGAAAATATATTGTTGAGCCCAACATACATAGGTAGGAATGATCATCAAAATAAAATAAGAGAAATCAGAGCTCGAACAGAAAGATTTAGGTGTTCGTTTTTCCCGCGCGCTGTTTGGGAGTGGAATGGTAGAGAGATAGTATGATTGTGGTTCGATGAACCCTCTGCCAAGCACTTAAATGTGAATTGCAGAGTAATGATGTAGATGTAGATGTAGCATGCCATCATTTAATATAATTATACACTCGTTTTCTTCAGCAGATATTTGCAATTTCGTTGTTCCAATGTAGAACTGGAGTCAGCCCGAGCAAATACTGCTCGTCACGTCTTTCATGCGACACCCAGCGTCGACCAAAAGCGTCGGTTTCTTTTCCTTTTGCAAGCAGAATTATTTATAAAGCGGAAGGTTATGTGTCCATTCGATAGAGCGGGCCTGAATTTATTAATCTGGTGCGGTATTAGTTCTATCGGTATGTACGACCAAGGACAGTAAAACACGAAGAACGAGTACTGCAGGAGCGACTGACCAGCGCTGCTGCAAGGCGGTCGCACTCAGCGCAGGTCAGCGCACTGCTGTTGCACTGGTTATTCTTCTGTCTTTGTGTCCCTGTTAATGCATATCGATGAGACGAATATGGCACTAGACTAATTTGGGGGGGTGCTCTATCGAATGCGCACGTAGAATTCCGCTTCATAAATCATTTTGTTTGCAAATAGGAAAGAAATCGACGCTTTTCGTCGACGCTGGATGACGTATGAAAGACGCGACGAGCAGTAATTGTACGGGCTAACTTTAGCTACATTTTGCAAATACTAAATTGCACATATGTGCAAAAACATCGGAAGAAAGAGCCTGGCGACTTCTAGGATGACACACCGGTACAATGTGTGTGTGTGTGTGTGTGTGTGTGTGTGTGTGTGTGTGTGTGTGTGTGTGTGTGTGTAAGACAATAATTGCCATACAGACTTGTCGGATGTACGAACCTACAATACTATTGCCTTTCGTCTAAATTCTAAGGTTCCTACATCAAATGGTTCAAATGTCTCTAAGCACTATGGGGCTTAACATCTGAGGTCATCACTCCCCTACATTTAGAACTACTTAAACCTAACTAACCTGACGACATCACATCCATGCCCGAGGCAGGATTCGAACTTGCGACCGTAGAAGCAGCGTGGACTGAACCGCCTAGAACCGCTCGGCCACAGCGGCCGGCTCCTACATCAACCGGAGTGATATCGAGAGTGCTGAAATGAAAAGTACGTAGGAAGAGCGCTGGGTGAGAACACCGTCTGGCCCAGACAGATTTTGCACACGCACACGATGAGTCGGTGACAGCGACGTGCTTCCCCGAAAGGAAACCATCGTCCCTGAGCCGCTAGTACGTGATCTCTCGCACCGTACACCGGGTCACGGCCGCCAGTCGCAGCCTGAGAAACCTCTGCCGCCTCCGTCATAACGCCCGCAGTTCACGTCTGCGTTCTTTCGTCAGTATTGAATAGCTCACACTACTGGCACATTTCCCAATACGCGTGATAACGGAGGACGCTGTGGCCGAGCGGTTCTAGGCGCTTCAGTACGGAACCGCGCTGCTGCTACGGTCGCAGGTTCGAATCCTGCCTCGGGCATGGATGTGTGTGATGTCCTTAGGTTAGTTAAGTTTAAGTAGTTCCAAGTTCTAGGGAACTGATGACCTCAGATGGTAAGTCCCATAGTGCTCAGAGCCATTTGCACCATTTTTGAACCGGAGCTGTTCCTGTGAATAGGAAACGACTTCATGTCTTCTGCTTTCATCTCCAATACTTCTTCTATTCAGTAGCCGCGCAGGGTAGCCGTGTGGTCTTAGGCGTCAAGTCACGGTCCGAGCGGCTCCCTCCGTCGAAGGTTCGAGACCTCCATCGGGCATGGGTGTGTGCGTTGTCCATAGCGTAAGTTAGTTTAAGTTACATTAAGTAGTGGGTCAGCTTAGGGACCAATGACCTCAGCAGTTTGGTCCCATAAGATCTTACCACAAATTTTCAAAAAAAAAAAAAAAAGACTTCTGTTCAGTCTTCAGTAACATTCTCGTTACGGTCCGCCACTTACTAGTTGCGTACCTTTCGTTTTAAGCTAACTACCGCACGTTGTCTCTGTGCTCTACAAAAATACGTGAAGGGATGATGCAGATCCTGAAGGGGACCGGCTGTTCCATTTCGCAGGTTTGCAAATCCTTCTTAATCTACTTTTTAAATTTTATAGCGTAAGAACATGTTGCTGCAGAAAACTTTTATTTCAATGATATAAAACCGAGAGTGGCTTGTAAATAATGAGAGTAATTAAGAACAAATGGTTAACTCTTACAGAGAAGATAACAGCAACGACCACTTTTTACAATGCTATTTATTTATTTAAATAGAGCTGTTAAGATACTTACCTGAAGATGAATCTGTCGGTTGGAAACCGGTAACGGCGCTATTTAAATAAATAAGTAGCACTGTAAGAAGTGGCTGGTTGCTGTTGACTTCTACGTAAGAATCAACCTATATTTTGTTCGCCGCCGCGGGTTCAAAAGCTCAGTTTTCGATAAAATAGCATTAATAAAGAACAATGTAACTAGTAATTTGAGGGAAAAAATCACGCCAAATTTTCGTATCCAAACGAAGAGTTGGAAATGGACAAACTTGGTATCAAACTGACCAGCGTGTGGTCTAGTTTTGCAAACAGAAGTTTAACTATCTGAAAGTAGTCAGAGTAGTTAAGCAAAACTTAATATTTTGTGGGCAAACTGAAATAGTTCAGGAAAAGGTGCTGTTAGGTATGTAAATGAAAAGTCAAACAGTTCATCTTTTCAAGATCTAGCTAATTCGGCAATGGAAGTTACTCAGGTGTAGAAATGGTGGAATTATTTCTTTCATAATGGAAAAGTAAAATAAATATAAAATTACAGTATAAACGGAAACTTTTGTGCTTTCTCGTGATCTATATACTTTTAATAACAAAATAACTGTCGATATTTAAATATATTATATATGATACTTAATGAACAAAACGCCTCTTTTTTTCCAAATGAGATTGTCAAATTTTCAAACATCATTCAAAGGCGCTTCAGGTGTTTCTCTAATACATTTTATTCTTTACTTTTAGACAAGTCATTTCACAAAACATTTGTCCGTTTTTTCTTAAAATTTCTTGGTTCAAATGGCCCTGGGCACTATGGGACTTAAAACCTGAGGTCATCAGTCCCCTAGAACTTAGAACTACTTAAACCTAACTAACCTAACGACTTCTCACACGTCCATGCCCGAGGCAGGATTCGAACCTGCGACCGTAGCGTTTGCGCGGCTCCAGACTGTAACGCCTAGAACCGCCTGGCCAAAAATTTCTTGGTATTTCGAATGGTCTTGTCGTCTTAGCACTCCACTAGAGAGTGAAAGACACTCGTTAAAAGAATGAAGGATTCAATTCTTTCCTTCATAACTGGCTCCACAACCATCAGAATACTGTTTAAATGAAGATTTTTGCCGCCGAGGCTCTAATTTTACGTAATACTTTTGTTTGCTATTGGACAATGTCATCTTCTTGTTCGTTATTGAGCATTTGCATGGTGTACAACCGGTCTCTGTGGCCGAGCGGTTCTAGGCGCTTCAGTCCGGAACCGCGCGACCGCTACGGTCGCAGGTTCGAATCCTGCCTCGGGCATGGAAGTGTGTGTTGTCCTTAGTTTGGTTAGGCTTAAGTAGTTCTGAGTTCTAGGGAACTAATGACCTCAGATGTTAAGTACCATCTGAACCATTTTTTTTTTTTTTTTTTTTTTTGCATGGTGTACAAACAATAGCCGCACGACCACTTCATGCAAAAGGCTGATAATGGCGACGGCGACGAAATTTGCCAACAGCAAATAGAAGTACAGTACTACATGATGTTAGAACACGTCTTCATTTAATGAAGGATTCATCACGAAAGATGTCTTTCTTCATAATACAGGGTGATTCAAAAAGAATACCACAATTTTAAAAATGTGTATTTAATGAAAGAAACATAATATAACCTTCTGTTATACATCATTACAAAGAGTATTTAAAAAGGGTTTATTTCACTCAAAAACAAGTTCAGGGGTGTTCAATATGGCCCCCTCCAGACACTCGAGCAATATCAACCCGATACTCCAACTCGTTCCACACTCTCTGTAGCATATCAGGCGTAACAGTTTGGATAGCTGCTGTTATTTCTCGTTTCAAATCATCAATGGTGGCTGGGAGAGGTGGCCGAAACACCATATCCTTAACATACCCCCATAAGAAAAAATCGCAGGGGGTAAGATCAGGGCTTCTTGGAGGCCAGTGATGAAGTGCTCTGTCACGGGATGCCTGGCGGCCGATCCATCGCCTCGGGTAGTTGACGTTCAGGTAGTTACGGACAGATAAGTGCCAATGTGGTGGCGCTCCATCCTGCTGAAATATGAATTGTTGTGTTTCTTGTTCGAGCTGAGGGAACAGCCAATTCTCTAACATCTCCAGATACTGTAGTCCAGTTTTCATCACTCGTTCTCGGCCGTCCAGAACTTTTCCCTTTGCACAAACACCCATTCTCTGTAAACTGTTTATACCAACGTTTAATACACCACCTATCAGGAGGTTTAACACCATACTTCGTTCGAAATGCACGCTGAACAACTGTCGTCGATTCACTTCTGCCGTACTCAATAACACAAAAAGCTTTCTGTTGAGCGGTCGCCATCTTAGCATCAACTGACGCTGACGCCTAGTCAACAGCGCCTCAAGCGAACAAATGTACAACTAAATGAAACTTTATAGCTCCCTTAATTCGCCGACAGATAGTGCTTAGCTCTGCCTTTTGTCGTTGCAGAGTTTTAAATTCCTAAAGTTGTGGTATTCTTTTTGAATCACCCTGTATAATGAACACGTGAAAACTCCCTTTTCTGATTCTGCGTGATGCCGCCGTCGCCGCCGCCGCTGCCGCGAGAGGTCTCGCGTGCTAGCGCTCCTGGAATCCAAGATCTTCTTGCGACGAGCGGCTCGCGAAACAAATTAGGCGGCGTGTTGCAACAGTGATTACCGAGGAAACATTTACCGGTGGATCTTGCTCAATTCTCAGCACATTTAACCGAACAAAAGCCACAGATGTGAGGGTTATTTCAGGACGACTCCAGGAACGTGTGTCACGACCGTTACTGGTGAAGTATATGTAGAACGTTCAATAAGAAATGGAACACTTTTTTCTGAAACAAGGTTGGTTTTACGCCACCTTACTGCAAGGCGTGTATGCCCGCTTAGTGCCACACTCCCGGCCCACGTCGGAGCCAACTCTTCCTGCACCAATAACCTCTCTATCATCCACGAACTTTGGAATGCATCCTCCACTGGGCCGAATAGACTGAAGCCGGGAGGAGCGAGATCGGGGTACACACACGGACGGCTTCGAGTACGCCAACTGTTGGACGAGTGTGTCTGCACTACCAGCACAGACATCTACTAGTGGAGCGAGCTGTTTGATTGTGACCTGGCGATCACCTCGAATGAGAGAAACCGCATATCCCAAAATTGCAGGAGCCACACCTGTGTGTGGCCGGCTGGCACGAGGGAGATTAAAAAAAAATGGTTGAAATGGCTCTGAGCACTATGGGACTCAACTGCTGTGGTCATAAGTCCCCTAGAACTTAGAACTACTTAAACCTAACTAACCTAAGGACATCACACACATCCATGCCCGAGGCAGGATTCGAACCTGCGACCGTAGCGGTCTTGCGGTTCCAGACTGCAGCGCCTTTAACCGCACGGCCACTTCGGCCGGCCGAGGGAGATCGTACAGGTTTGCGCGACCACGGTGTGATGATGACAGCCGGCCGCTGTGGCCGAGCGGTTCAAGGCGCTTCAGCCCGGAAATGCGCTGCTGCTACGGTCGCAGGTTCGAATCCTGCCTCGGGCATGGACGTGTGTGTGATGTCCTTCGGTTAGTTAGGTTTAAGTGGTTCTAAGTTCTAGGGGACTGATGACCTCAGACGTTAAGTCCCACAGTGCTTAGAGCCGTTTGAAACATTTTGATGATGACAGAGCCCAGCCAAACGATTCACCGTGTTTTTGTTCATAGGCAGTCTCCGTAGACATTCTAGAAGCGTCTATGAATATCTGTGATGTTCTGGTTTTAAGCCAAAAGAAACACATTGACAGCTCTCTGCTTCGAACACACTTCCGTTACAGATGCCATTGTGAAGACTACGTATATCGCCGCCACCAGTACGAAATTCGCCGAGGATAAAAAATTTTTTCAGTATTTATTGAATGCCTCTCGTACACACATCAAAAAAAGTTTTGCATCACCCCGATTCCCAGAACTCCTCAAGATAGACGTTAACTGTGGATATTGTATGACAGACACAGTCCCTTTGACTGTTCAGGGATGTCACTCAACCCGCCCAAAGATGTAAACAACCATGCCTATTAGACGGAGGGGGTCCGACAGTCGATCAGTTGTACTCATTCCACCACGAAGTAGGTACACGGCTGTTGTTGTCTTTAGTTCAACCATGCCTAGTCGGTCAATACCGCGGTTCGATCGCGTCCGCATTGTGCCAGAAAGGGCTCTCAACAAAGGAAGTGTCCATGAACGAAAGCGATGTTGTTTGGACTTTGAGGAGATACAGGGAAACGGGAACTGTCGATGACACGCCTCGCTCAGGCCGCCCTAGTGCCACCGCTGCAGTGGATGGGCGCTACCTACGGATTACGGCTCGGAGGAACCCTGACAGCAACGCCACCATGTCGAGTAATGGTTTTCGTGCAGGCACAGGACGTCGTGTTACGACTCGAACTGTGCGCAATAGGCTGCATGATGCGCCGACGTCCATGGCGTGGTCCATCTCTGCAACCACGACACCGTGCAGCGCAGTCCAGAGAGACCCAACAACATGTCGAATGGACCGCTCAGGATTGGCATCACGTTCTCTTCACCGATGAGTGTCGCATATGCCTTCAACCAGACAATCGTCGGAGACGTGTTTGGAGACAACCCGGTCAGGCTGAACGCCTTAGACACACTGTCCAGCGAGTGCAGCAAGGTGGGGATTCCCTGCTGTTTTGGGGTAGCATTATGTGGGGCTGACGTACGCTGCTCGTGGTCATGGAAGGCGCCGTAACGGCTGTACGACACGTGAATCCCATCCTACGACCGATAGTGCAAACATATCGGCAGCATATTGGCGAAGCTTTCGTCTTCATGGACGACAATTCGCGCCCCTATAGTGCACATCTTGTGAATGACTTCCTTCACGATAACGACATCGCTCGACTACAGTGGTCAGCATGTTCTCCACACATGAACCCTATCGAACATGCTTGTGATAGATTGAAAAGGGCTGTTTATAGCTGACGTGACGCACCACCCACTCTGAGGGATCAACGCCCAATCGCCTTTGAGGAGTAGGACAATTTGGACAAACACTGCCTTGATGAATTTGTGGATAGGGTATGCCACGACGAAAACAGGCATGCATCAATGCAAGAGGATGTGCTACTGTGTATTAGAGGTACCGGTGTGTACAGCAATCTGGACCACCACCTCTGAAGGTGTCGCTGTATGATGGTACAACATGCAATGTTTGGTTTTCATGATCAATAAAAAGGGGAAAATGATGTTTATGCTGATCTCTATTCCAATTTTCTGCACAGGTTCCGGAACTCTCGGAACCGAGGTGACGCAAAACTTCTTTTATGTGCGTATATAAATGATCTGGTGTATAGCGTCAGAAGATAGCCCGAGGCTACTGGCACATGACGTAATGGACTGTAAAAATGTAGTAACTCAAGAATAGTGTAGAGACCTGGACATAAATAAACGTGACATCTTGCACATAAACACGCGAAGAAATCCAATACTGGACGACTGTACTATCGGCAACAAATCACTGGAAACAGTACTTACCGTACACTACCATATATTTATCATCTTGAGCGACCTAAAGATCAATGTCTATATAAAAGAAACTGCAGAAAGAGCGCATGCGAGCATCAGATTAATTGGAAGAGTTTTAGGTACATGTAACTCATCCACGAAAGAAGTGGCTTACGAACCATTCGTTCGACCGATTCTTGAGTGCTGCACACCAGCTTGGGACGCTTACCTGGTTACATTAATAGAAGAGGTAGAGAAGATCAAAACAAGAGCGGCGCGTTCCTTCACGAAATAGTTTAATCGGCTCGTGAGCTTTACGGAGATGTTGAGCGAACTCCGGTGGCAGATGCTGCCAGGGGCGCGTTGTGTATCACGCAACGTTTACTGTTGAGATCCCGAGAGTACGTCCGAGTAGAGTTGCATAACACACCTCTTGCGAAATAACCACAACGAGAAAATGCTAGAAGTCAGAGCTAGTACGGAGCTTTAAGGGGGGTAGGACGTCAAACAGGCCGACTTGGAGCAGGAGAGAACCATAGGACATCTTAACTTCCACTGTCTACGCGTCTACAAATAAATTCATAAAACTTTGTCAGCATGACCAGGAAGGATTCATGATTCACACTCATAGCAATGGAAGTTCAAAAACATAATAATATAAATTTTTATTACATGTGAAATTTCATCATTTTTTCACTCACTATTGGCTGCATTTGTTGCTATAGATACACTTTTCTTCATAAGTAAGAGAGATTCTTCGATGAATTTTGCACAGCACACAACCCATCCTCACAGGTGTATGAAACTCTACAATTTTTCAAACCTATTAAAAACTGTGGTTAAAACTGAGATAATTAACTATAAAATTTGAGTTTTTTCTAGACATGAAGTTTAAAATGTAACAGCTCATACATTTTTTCATAAATTAAATAAATTCTAGACTTTCATACACCTGTAAATACGGTTTGTATGCTGTACAAAATTAATCCAAGTATCTCACTTACGAAGAAAACTGTACCTATCGCAAAAAATGCAGTGGAAAAATGATGAAATTTCACATGTAAAGAAGTTGGTAGTGTTATGTTTTTGAACTGCCACTGCTATAAGTGTGAATCCTGAATCCTTCCTGGTCATGCTGTTAAACTTTTATGAATTTATTTGTAAAATTAGTGGAAATTAAAATGTCCTGTTGTAACACCGAAAATGCAAGATGCATGGCACCTGCTACCTATATATAATTTTTTTTTAATAATATGTAAATATTTGTAATTTAAATGCTGTCTTTTAGTAAGTAAGGTCATTGCTTCACTGTATGTGTACATTTCAGTAGAAGTCTGTTGACGTTTTATTGTATTTATCTGTGTTTTACTGTGAAACTTATAAGCTCTGGGAAAAATCCAAAGGAACTGTTATTTGCATCGACTAGCAACGATAATAGCAGTTACTGTGCGTTGTAAAATCTTTGGGTAGGGGGTTGTCGCGCAGGGCGCGCGGAGAGAGCGAGAGACGGGTTCCAGCGCTTGTAGTGTGCGGAAGTGCGGTGTTAACGCTCTCGCAGTAGAGAGTACCATTTCGGAGGCATCATGTACGCACGCCGGTCAGATGACAAGTAGCAGGAGGAAGGATAGTGGACGGGCGGAAGAGGCTGTATTAATTACAATTGCCCGTTCCTGTAATTAGCCGTGGCCCCACGATATGCTACCATCTTCAACAACAGCAGCAGTTCCAGAAACACAGATTCGTCGTCTGCTCCGAGTTTCGTCGCACGCACAGCACTGAAGTAAGACTGTTCATTGGTAGGAAGTATTAACAGCTAACCCAGCAGCACAACTGAATGATTTGATTAATGAACTTTATTTAAATAGTAATCAGTTAAATTCAGGGCGATTGTGTCCTCATTGCCCCCAGACATTGTTACCAAGCAAGATTCTTGATCCCTTTTTTCCTTATATGCTAACAGAAGTTTGAGAATCTATCACTGGAAAAATGCACAGATTAAGAGTGCGGAAGTTTTATTTGTTTTACATATAGCTTGGAGCACATGGCTGTTTGGTTTGGTACGTATTCTAGTATTTAATTCTGTACAAGGCACTAAAATAGGCTCAGTTGTTCAGACAATAATATGAAATCCTATCTGAAAATTAAGTACCTGCAAAGTAAAAAGTGCTTGCCTTTCACTAAATTTCTTTGATGACATTACGTTGAGGTCTCTGAAAGTCATTGTTCATGTAACGAAGTTCAATACTAACATACAGTTTAAGTGGATATTTTCAAATCATTACTATACTGCCTTTTTCAAAATTTAATGAAAAACTTAACGTAAAAGTGACTTCTCAGATTTCTTTATCATTACATACTCACTTAAAAATTGGTGTCAAAAAACGTGACAACCTTCAGTTGCCACGTCAGTGTTTAACAATAAATGTTTTTCTTTCCCATCATCTTGTACAGATTTTTTTAAAATGTGTGTGATATCTTATGGGACTTGACTGCTAAGGTCATCAGTCCGTAAGCCTACAAACTACTTAACCTAAATTATCCTAATGACAAACACACACACCCATGCCCAAGGGAGGACTCGAACCTCCGCCGGGACCAGCCGCACAGTCCATGACTGCAACGCCTAAGACCGCTCGGCTAATCCCGCGCGGCATCTTGTACAGTATTTTGGATGTAAATCGCCCTAGTGGGCTGCCGACCGTAATTATTTCCTTTTCGTTCTTTAGTGTAATTTTTGGATTTATGATCAGTGGTACCCCTCTTCTGTCCAGTGTTGTTCGTGAGTGAATGCACAAAATAACTTTCATTTTGAAACTTCCTGGCAGATTAAAACTGTATGCCGGACCGAGACTCTAACTCGGGAGCTTTCACGGGCAAGTGCTCTACCAACTGAGCTACCCAAGCACGACTCACGCCTCTCCTCACAGCTTTACTTCTGCCAGTACCTCGTCTCCTACCTTCCAAACTTTACGGAAGCTCTCCTGCGAACCTTGCAGAACTAGCACTCCTGAAAGAAAGGATTTTGCGGAGACATGGCTTAATCACAGCCTGGAAGATGTTTCTAGAATGAAATTTTCACTCTACAGCGGAGTGTGCGCTGATATGAAACTTCCTGGCAGATTAAAACTGTGTGCCGGACCGAGACTCGAACTCGGGACCTTTGCCTTTCACGGGCAAGTACTCTACGAACTGAGCTACCCAAGCACGACTCACGCCTCGTCCTCACAGCTTTACTTCTGCCAGTACCTCGTCTCCTACCTTCCAAACTTTACAGAAGCTCTCCTGCGAACCTTGCAGAACTAGCACTCCTGAAAGAAAGGATATTGCGGAGATATGGCTTAACCACAGCCTGGGAGATGTTTCTAGAATGAAATTTTCACTCTCCAGCAGAGTGTGCGCTGATATGAAACTTCCTGGCAGATTAAAACTGTGTGTCGGACCGAGACTCGAAATCGGGAGCTTTGCCTTTCGCGGGCAAGTGCTCTGCCAACTGAGCTACCCAAGCACGACTCACACCTTGCCCTCACAGCTTTACTTCTGCCAGTACCTCGTCTCCTACCTTCCAAACTTTACAGAAGCTCTCTTGCGAACCTTGCAGAATTAGCACTCCTGAAAGAAAGGATATTGCGGAGACATGGCCTAATCACAGCCTGGGAGATGTTTCTAGAATGAAATTTTCACTCTACAGCGGAGTGTGTGCTGATGTGAAACTTCCTGGCAGATTAAAACTGTGTGCCGGACCAAGACTCGAACTCGGGACCTTTGCCTTTCACGGGCAAGTACTCTACGAACTGAGCTACCCAAGCACGACTCACACCCCGTCCTCACAGCTTTACTTATGCCAGTACCTCGTCTCCTCCCTTCCAAACTTTACAGAAGCTCTCTTGCGAACCTTGCAGAACTAGCACTCCTGAAAGAAAGGATATTGCGGAGACATGGCTTAACCACAGCCTGGGGGATATTTCTAGAATTCCAAATTGTAGCCCTGTTCGGTTTAATTACTTTTTCTATAAGAAAGAATGGTTGTACACTTTCTCCGTACTTATCGGTATTACGTCTTCGGGAAAGATAGCCTTATCCAATTAGAAAAATTCCATTAGGTATACACGCGATCCACTGTCATATTTTATATCGCAAGCAGGGTAGGTCGATTAGTAAGGGGGAGGTTACACTGTGGCGCCTCTCCTGCTTCAAAGTCGGCCTGTTTGACGGCCTAACCCACTTAATGATAATGATTTCTGCCTCGCGCCACTAGCAGATGGAGAAAAGCGGGGAAAAGATGTGAAGAACTACCCTCCCCGACACACCTAAAGGTGACTCGCGGAGTTGGAGCTGTACATGTATGCAGATAACACTAAAAATAACGGTGGGCTGTAAGATCACGAGACCAAGCGGCTAGGAATGAAAAAATATATGAGCGCGACGGTAACATGAGAAAGTGCGTGGCAGTGATGTCAGCAGTACAGTAGTGCGTGCCAGAGCGGTCGGCCGCTTGGCGACGTGGATGAATGGGCGCGCACCGGCCGTGGAGTAGGTCGGCGTCGTCCGCCGGCGTCGTTCGCCGCTTGCGCAAGCACGACCCGACGATCGCTGCGGCCGCCGATCGGCGCACATATTCCTGTCGTAACGTGAGCCGACGGCGCGCCGCGGCGTTGTAATATTCTGGGCCGCTGGCACGACGCCAGCGAATTCCGGCGACGCCCCCTCGGTGCCGTGGCGCGCGCGGGCAGGAAGGAAGACGACGCCGGCGGCCGCACGGGTCACGCGCCCTGCTACACGCGCGCCCTGCGTGATGAGTCTGCACGACGCCTCAGCGACTCTCGACGGGCCCATTTGCACTCAACCTTTCGGAACTGAACGGAGCATCAAAACACTGACGGCGTACTTCCGGCTGTTCCGCGGTGTAGTTGCTTCCACTCTGTACACTGTATTTCGGCGACCGATCCAGTAGTGTTCTTCACGTTCTGCATGTTATGCCGTGTGTAATGACGCTGCCTGGTCTCCGGGCAGACTGAAAACCTTCTGATGCTCTTTCGTTTCTCAAGGTCCACACTGACATTCTGTGGTACGGACATTCTCTCAGCGTCTCCCAGGTTGGACGCCTGGCGCCCGACCCGCTATGGATGCCTCAGTCGGTGTGTAAGTACGCTGTTTAGGCTTTTATGTTGGTAACGCCACGTAGCGCTCTGTATGAAAATCACTGACTGTGCTGTGTGCACTCTGTGGCTGGTTTGCATTGTTGGAATATTTGCTATTGTAGTGTTGGGCAGTTGGATGTGAACAGCGCGTAGCGTTGCGCAGTTTGAGGTGAGCCGCCAGAAGTGGTGGATGTGGGGAGAGAAAGGGCAGGATTTTGAGAGCGGACGATCTGGACATGTGTCCGTCAGAAAAACGAAATTTGTAAGACTGGATGTCATGAACTGATATATATATATATATATATATATATATATATATATATATATATATATATATAATGACTTTTGAACACTATCAAGGTAAATACATTGTTTGTTCTCTATAAAAATATTTCATTTGCTGACTATGCCTATCAGTAATTAGTGCCTCTCGTAGTTAGAATCTTTTATATAGCTGGCAGTATTGGCGCTCGCTGTAACGCAGTAGTTCGAGTAACGAAGATTTTTGTGAGGTAAGTGATTCATGAAAGGTGTAGGTTATTGTTAGTCAGGGCCATTCTTTTGTAGGGATTATTAAAAGTCAGATTGCGTTGCGCTAAAAATATTGTCTGTCAGTTTAGTGATGATCAGAATAAGTAAAGAGAGAAATGTCTGAATACGTTCAGTTTTTCTCAGCCATTTTTTCGTTTGTGCGAGGATTTAGAGAAGGAACTGCAGTGCGGTCTTCCTCTGTGAAACAGCTTTGGAAAAAGGTGTTTAGTATTTCAGCTTTACATGTGTCATCCTCTGTTTCAAAGCAATCATCATCTCGGAGTATCTGGATATGCTATTTCGAGCCACTTACTAATTTAACGTAAGACCAGAACTTCCTAGGATTTTCTGTGAAGTAGGTACATAGACCGATTCACTGAAAACCTAAATCATGGTGGTCGAACGCCTATTTCAACCATCACTTTTGTGAATGTGAGTCCGGTGTGCTAACCATTGCGCCACCTCGCTCGCTGAGAAATGATGAGATCAGTGTTATGGTGAAAATGCCAGGTTTCTGGGACAGCGTAATTAAGAAGGGTATCGAAATAAATACGAGCGTCCGCTGCAATTTGCTTGAAAATGTTGTGAGACGACGCGGCTATCTGGATGCACTTTTAATAGCTTTACTTACGTCTTGACCACACTTTTATTTTTTCATCAACCTTACGCGTTTCGACTTTCCGTCATTTTCAAAATTCCGGTGCATAAAATGGTTCAAATGGCTCTGAGCACTATGGGACTTAACAGCTGAAGCCATCAGTCCCCTAGAACTTAGAACTACTTAAACCTAACTAACCTAAGTACATCACACACATCCATGCCCGAGTCAGGATTCGAACCTGCGACCGTAGCGGTAGCGCGGTCCCAGACTGAAGCACCTAGAACCGCTCGGCAACAAAGGCCGGCCCTGCGCAGATGTCTGAAATTTGGCTCTGAGGTGCCTACACACTTCCTCTGTACCGGTGCAAAAGCGTGGCGTACTACGACATCATCCCCGGGCTTAGCGACGCCTCAAACAGCAACACGTCGACACATACTGAAAAAAGGCCACAGTTAAGAAGTTCATATGACATTTTAAGGTGGATTAATGATGTCACACTGGCACCAAATTCAACCATAATCTGCGCAAAGCCACCGTGGACGTGCTACACGATAAGAAGGTCGTTACACCCCCTTTT
This sequence comes from Schistocerca nitens, assembly GCF_023898315.1. Classification (NCBI taxonomy): domain Eukaryota; kingdom Metazoa; phylum Arthropoda; class Insecta; order Orthoptera; family Acrididae; genus Schistocerca; species Schistocerca nitens. The sequence continues at coordinate 107,063,463 of NC_064614.1, read as the reverse complement.
ACCCATATTACACTCCTTGTTTTGTCACCTCTGCAATGGGGGTCAGAACGCGGTTTTCTTATGGGTAGCCGAGGGAAACATTCTGACACACTGTCGCTCATAATCGACACGAAAAGGCCTCAGGGTGTGGTATAAAGGGCGTCGATGAAAGCACCGCTTTCCTTGGGGCGTTGATTCTTATACATTTCGCCATCAGAAACGACAGTTTTAAATGCGATGAGCAGCAGTATGACGTTCTTGAGAATGTTAGATACATCTGCCACCCCCTGGGTGTAGGCAAACCTCACGTAAGAGGTATCAAAGGGGTTGGCTACCCCTCAGGCGTTAGAGTAGCCGCGAGTCGAAACTGACATTGACATTTTTATAATAGTCGGTAAAGCATGTAATGCTGGATGATACTGAAAACGGGCAAAGTTACCAGCAGATTAAGGAAGAGACTTGAGGCAGAGTAGAGATCGTCGAGTTGATACCTGTGAGAAGATAGAATACCAAAAAAAAGTGAAAAGTCATTTGGATCACTTTGGTAACTGTGTGAGCGGTGTAATTTTGCCGTTGTATTGCGTAGATAGGAGTATGCGGAAGAGAACAACTGAAATGGACTATTTTCAAAAATCTCGAAGTATTTCGTCAGCTTCCATGTTCCCATACACCGGGCAAGCTGACAATCCAATTTATTCTCAGAGAGGCTTATTTCTCAGTCATGTGCGTAACTTAGACTTATCCACTGTAAATGGAAGTGAGGCGGTTGTGATGTAATTTATGGAGTAAAGGAATTGGCCCCAGTCAAAGAAATGTAGTGGCAGGTATCACATGAAAAACCATATTTTATCCTTCAACAGAGCAGACGTTTTCGCCTTTAAAGTATGTTTATGGTTGAATTTGGTGCCAGTGTGACATCATAAATCCACCTTAAAATGTCATATGAACTTCTTAGCTGCGGCCTTTTTTTCGTATGTGTCGACGTTTTGCTCTTTGAGGCGTTGCTGAGCCCGTGGATGACGTCGCAGGGCGCCACGCTTTTCCACAGTTACAGAGATAGTGTGAAGGCACCAAATTTCAGACTTATGCGCCGGTATGGGAAACAATTATGAGGTTTGGAAAAAGTGATCCTTTAATTTTGTTTCCCAGTGCAGTTGCAGACACTCCCATTTTCTACTCCTTCTTCCTCCTCTTCTCTCCGAAGCAGTGAAGTCCATAGAGATACCTGTAACTATAGAATGAGATTTTCACTCTGCAGCGGAGTGCGCGCTGATACCAAACTTCCTGGCGGATTGAAACTGTACGCCAGACCTAGACTCGAACTGGGGGCCTTTGCCTTTCGCGGGCAAGTGCGCTACCAATTGAACTACGGTCTGGCGTACAGTTTCAATCCGCCAGGAAGTTTGATATCAACGCACACTCCGCTGCAGAGTGAAAATCTCATTTTATAGTTACGACCCATTCTCACAGCTTCAATTCGGCCAGTACCTCGTCTCCTACCTTCCAAACTTCACAGAAGCTCCCCTGCAGACCTGGGAGAACTAGCAGCCCTCGAAGAAAGGATACTGCGGAAACGTGGCATAGCCGCAGCCTGGGGGATGTTTCAAGGTCCCGAGTTCGAGTCACGGACCGGCGCACAGTTTTAATCTGCCAGGAAGTTTCAGTTGTGACTGTGTTTCCACCCTCCTCCTTCATTCCATTTACCGTGTGACTGGAAAACTAGCTATTCCTGCAACCGTCTTGATTGTTTTTATTTCCTCGTTTGACTCTTCCTGCCAAATTTTAACGCACTGCATATAATGACAAATTTCACAAGTTGCGACATGGTCGCAAATAAAAGAATGAAATAGGAAGTTTAGAATACATTTATTAAGATTGATTTATTTCGGGGAGGGGACCCAACAGCGAGGTCATTGGTACAATCGGATTAGGGAATGATGGGGAAGGAAGTCGGCCGTGCCGTTTCAAAGGAACCATCCCTGCATTTCCTCGAGGCGATTTCGGGAAATCACGGAAAACCTAAATGAGGATGACCGGACGTGGGTTTGAACCGGCGTCCTCCCGAATCCGATAATTTCTTTATTTCATGTCTATGATCACAAACTTGTAGGTCCTCAGACCACCAGTTTGTTCAGCAATGACGATCTTCAGATTTGTATTAAAAACATGTCCCAACATAATGGAACCAACACAGTTCTGAAGATGGTCATTGCTGACGGAAACCGGTAGTTTGAGTTTTGATCATAGGCGTGGAACAAAGAAATTTATTCCATAATTACAAATGCCTGATCGTGTAGAACTTCGTCGGCGCCTAAGGTGTGCGAAGACTGCGCTGCCATGCTGTTTAGTAAAGAGAAAGCAATAAAGAGGGCTTAAAGCGACGGTCACAAGGGGAGGCCGCCAATTGTGAAATTCAGATTCGATTCATACTGCGCATAATAAAAGCTCATGGCCAGAGGTGTAATGTGGCAAAGCACCAAGATGCACTTCTCAGCCGTTGTCGAGAAAATCGACAGTTGAAAGAAACCGCTGCGGTGAAATACTCTCTACGATTAATAATTTTCTACAGCGTCGTGGCGCAGCGGTAAGCGCTCTTGTTCGTAATCCGAAGGTCGCCAGATCGAATCTCGCGCCATGCAATTTTTTTTATTATTAGTTTCTTGTAATTCAATGAATTGCTTATGCCTGTTGGTGAAGGCGGATCGCTCTCCAATTGTACCGCCTCCATTTTTCCGTTTGTTTAACAGGGTGTACCAAAGCCCTCACGTCCGCACCGATTTTCGACGATGTTATAAGTTGCGCTATGGACCGCATCTACCCTCTTTCGAAGTTAGCAGGCAACTACGCTGTTATGCGGCGGCTCGTTTCGGCCCATTCAACATCTGTCCTTCAAGTGTGAGGAGCGAGTAACGGAGTTTATATTTCATACCTGCCACAGCAAATTTGTGTTCGTGGGGTCTCTATTCTAATTCGAACGTTTGACTTACGCTATACGTATTCCATTCGGAATATCGTTTTTACGTCTTCCGTTAACAATACGTGGTTAACATTATGAGGACAATTAATAACTTTTATGAAATACTACTTTGTTTGCGGAAAACATAATGATGTTCGAAGTCGCCAGTTTTTCCACGACAAACGACTTTCAACAACTTATTATATGCATAATTGTTGCAACAGATTGCCGGGAATTATATATATATATATATATATATATATATATATATATATTTGAATTACAAAGAACAAATACTAAAAAACAAGGTTGCATGGCGCGAGATTCGATCCGGCGACCTTCGGATTACGAACCCGAGCGCTTACCGCTGCGCTACGACGCTGTAGAAAATTATTAATCGTTGAGAGTATTTCACCGCAGCGGTTTCTTTTAACTGTCGATTTTCTCGACAACGGCTGAGAAGTGCATCTTGGTGCTTTGCCAAACTACACCTCTGGCCATGAGCTTTTATTATGCGCAGTATGAATCGAATCTGAATTTCACAATTGGCGGCCTCCCCTTGTCAGTCGTCCGGCCCTATGGAACAACGGGATGCGTCGCCCAAGGCTTACGACGAGAATGCGTTATTTTGCGCAAACTGTACAGTCACTTTACTGACAGGTTGGGAGCGGACAACAGCTTACAACTGCTCTTACACCGCATCAAAACAGAGATGTGCTACTTCTGTTTCCGAAGCTCAGCAGCGAGTGCTTGCAGAATTCGGCTCAGTTTAACAGTCTGACTGTACCTTGTTCACAGGCGTTAGTTGTAAGCACCTGGTGATCAGCCGGACTGGCTCATTGCCGGCCACATGGACGGAATAATACGGCACGGCACCGGACACGTGTCCCGCCAGAGGAATAACAGCACCGCCATAACAGAGAGCAGTCGGCCTGTAAGCTCGGCCGCTGCAGTACGTACAGTCGATGAAGCGCTGGGGAAACTGCCTCGCAGAGTGGCAGAAGCCAGAAAATCCGGCCGGTTTGCCGCGCCATAAACGGGCGACGTTTGGAGGTACTTTGTCCGCCGAAAGGCGCCACAGTGAATACTCCGCGAACAACCCGTAAAATTACGCTCGCGAAACCCGCCGCTGAATTTATAACGAGCCGTAATAGTAATAACAGTAATAAAAAGGAGGCGGGCGGTGGCGTCAGGTGTAAAACGCTGTTAGTTAACGGTGTCGGCCGCGAAAAAGGGGTTAACTCGCCATTCGCCCGCCCGCAGATAGCGGCGCGCGCGTAAAATAAATTCCGTTTATGAAACACAAAAGCCCCCCCCGCTTAAATCCGAGCCCGCGCTCGGCAGTAATCGGAAGCGTTCGGCTGCCGTTCGCCCCGCCCGACATCCATCATGTGAGCGCGCGATCCCGCAAATCCTCTTACGGGAGCGCCAGTGCGGGCTGCCGGGAGATTTCGAGCCGATACTGGCAATACAGAGCGCTCCGTGTCCATCCGCCGAGCTCATTTGGCAACATGAAAAAATAAATAACCAGAGAGCAGAAAAAAGCCGAAACAGTCTAACACTGGATAAATATGGGTTGTCAATGAAGCAAAGAGTGGCAGTGAAAACTAATAGCGGTGCATTAAATGGGCTGAACCGAAGAAACTAAAACCGTTTTCTCTTCGATAAAACACCGATAGATAAATTTGCAGTCTAACAGTCCGATGTTGAGGGTGCGTCGCAAGTAGTTTAGCATCAAGACGGCGGGGGGGGGGGGGGGGGAGGCGGGGAATAATTGTTTGTATTGATATAACTCCGAACGGGCCTCGAAAGGCCCATCAGTACCTACCGACCGCCATATCATCCTCAGCCGATAGGCGTCAATGAATTGAGATATGGAAGGGCTTTTCACTTTTCGTAACCAGCGCAGGTACCTCTGAATCAAGTAGCTCCTCAGTTGCCCTCATAAGACCAGAGTGCATCCCGCCCACCAGCAGCGCTCGGCAGATCCGGCCGGTCACCCATCCAAGTGGTAGCCAAGCCCCACAGCGCTTAACTTCGGCAATCTGACGAGAACCGGTGTTACCACTGCGGCAAGGCCGTTGGCCTTGTATTGATATAAGCAAATCAATAAATAAAAAGAGTAGTAAACAAGAAACTTCCTGACAGGATGTATCGGTATGTCGTACAGGAAGTCAGAACCAGTTCCTTGGCTTCCATAGATTGTTTCTCACCTTCGAAAAGGAATTAAGGTTCTGGAAGGAGAAATAAAAACTCTGAGGTGTGCCGATGACACTGTGATTCTGTCAGAGAGGGCAAAGCGCTTGCAAGATAAACTGAAGAGAATGGATAGTGTCTTGAAAAGAGGTGAAAGGATTAACACCAACCAAAGTAAGGCATGGGTATTTGTGCAGAAAAATGAAGAGGCCGAAGAAGAGAGAACATTAAATGCAGGCTGGCAAAATCAAGAAAAGCACTTCTGAAAAAGATAAATTTTTTAATATCAAATATAAACTTAAGTGTTGGGAAGTTTTTTTCTGAAAGTATTTGTCTGTAATATTTGATTAAGAATTTTCCCGTAAATTTTAAATCCTGCATTTAGTAAACTTATTCCTCTACAGTTATCCTGTCTTTTCCTATTGCATTTAGATACTGACGACATAATTATGGAGTGGAAAGAAGAAATACGGTCATAAATCAAAATAGGGTCTAGTGTCCCATCAAATATTCTGTTATACGTTGATGCCCACATAATTATACAGAAAACAGAAAATAATTTATAAGAGCAGTATACAGACGGAGCCAAAATGTGATACATTAAAACCTAACTATCTCTGCAAATATGACAAAGATAATGGCTTTCAGACGAAAGAATTCAGTTGGATCGAAAATAAGAATAAAAGAGAACATTTTAAAACAAAAATCTTACTTTCGTTATCTAGGCTGTGACATTAGTTTTAACTAAGACAAAGACATTGCTAAGGAGGTTAATCAATATCAAGCTATCTGTGGAACAATTGGAAGCACTTTAGGAAGAAAAATAAGAAAAGGAACACAAATGGAATTACATAGCGCTATGGCTGTACCTATACTTGTATATGGTTCCGAATCATGGACAGTAACAGAAAAAAAGGAAAAATCACGTGTGCAGATACCGGAGTTGTTCTTGGGACATTTAAAAAGCTGTAATAAAATGGATAAAATAAGGAGTGAAACAATGAGATCAGATATAAACATCTTTTTCGTTAATGATAAGACAGAAGAGAATAGACTGAAATGGAAGAATCATCTTGATAAAGCAGATTTTCAAGAAACATAACGAATTATCGGCCGGCTAGAAAGAGAGAACTAGGTTGACATCTTATGAGATGGATGGATGGATGGATGGATGACAGATACCGGAATACGTGACTACAACATCTGATACTTGGATGGAGATGATGAAGTTGACGAGGATGACGATGGCATTTGTCTGGAAAGTAGCCCAGTACGGAAGTGGAACGTGGATGATAGACAATTCAGACAAGAAGAGAACAAATGACTTTGAAATGTGGCGCCACAGAAGTATGCTGAAGATTAGACGGGTAGGTTGTATAACTAATGAACAGTTGCTGAGTCGAACTTGAGTTTAAAAAAATTGTGAGGAGCATACAAAGAAACCCAACAATCAGACTTGAGAAAACCACCACACAACGAAAACTTGCGACAAGATACCTTGAGTATATGTTGACGGAAAACTTCCATTCAAGGATCACGCAAAACGCGCGACTGACAAAGCTACGAAACTGATGCATAAACTAGCTAGACTCAACACTGCACAGTTTAGACTACCACTATAAATGATACGAACCTACCATATCGCCTTGTTTGAATCCATTCTGAGCTTTGCAGCCAGCACATGGGCCCATCGTCCGTGCCTCACATCACACAAAATCATTGTACAATGCAGACAGAGAAGCAACTTTTTCAAAATGTTAGGAGCGTTTGGGACAACGTCTGTAGAGGCAATATGCGTCGTCCTGGGTGTTTACCCAATAGACACTACAGTACGTTTCAAAACTGCTGCATACTGGATGAAAAATGGATGCCGCGCGGGCTAGCCGCGCGGTCAATGGCGTCTTGTCACGGTCCGCGAGGCTCCCCCCGTCGGAGATTCGAGTCCTCCCTCGGGCATGGGTGTGTGTGTTGTCCATAGCGTAAGTTAGTTTAAGTTAGATTAAGTAGTGTGTAAGCGTAGGGACCTATGATCTAAGCAGTTTGGTCCCATCAGCTCTTGCCACAAATTTACAATTTCTTACAAAAATGGACGACAGGACAAAGTACAGGAAATTACACGAAAACAAATAACTGACAAGAAACAACTTAATGAATGGCGAAATGATACTTGGCAGACTGAGTGGGACGCAACAGAAAAAGGACACAGAGTACACACATTCTTTCCCAACATCCGAGAACGAATGAGCATGAAATATATAGATCCGACACGTGGTACGGTCCACTTTATTACGGGACATCTCCATCGTGTTGGACAGAGTAACACAGACACATGCACATGTGGAAAAATCGGCACAGCGGAACACATGACATCATTTTGCAATATGTTAGACACATATGACCGCAACAGCACGACAGTAACAAACGACCAAGGATAAGACTGCCAGACGACTGGTTAGAAGCAAACACCATCACCTACGGAATCTCTCAAGCACTCCATACAGTGTACAGGCAGGAACGACCACACATGAAACAGATAATAGGGAATCACCCCACAAGCCAACACAATACACGGAACGATTCCGACAACAACACGATTGACTCGGATGCCTCCACAAACTCAGAACAAGGCAATATGGACTCAGAAATAATTGCTAAGTTTGCACATTTCAAAAATACAGGGTGATTCAAAAAGAATACCACAACTTTAAAAATGTGTATTTAATGAAAGAAACATAATATAACCTTCTGTTATACATCATTACAAAGAGTATTTAAAAAGGTTTTTTTTCACTCAAAAACAAGTTCAGAGATGTTCAATATGGCCCCCTCCAGACACACGAGCAATATCAACCCCATACTCCAACTCGTTCCACACTCTCTGTAGCATATCAGGCGTAACAGTTTGGATAGCTGCTGTTATTTCTCGTTTCAAATCATCAATGGTGGCTGGGAGAGGTGGCCGAAACACCATATCCTTAACATACCCCCATAAGAAAAAATCGCAGGGGGTAAGATCAGGGCTTCTTGGAGGCCAGTGATGAAGTGCTCTGTCACGGGCTGCCTGGCGGCCGATCCATCGCCTCGGGTAGTTGACGTTCAGGATTCATAACTAACCTTTCTCGTAGGACTCTCCATACAGTTGATTGTGGAATTTGCAGCTCTCTGCTAGCTCTGCGAGTCGATTTTCCTGGGCTGCAATGCTTGCTGGATGCGTGCTACATTTTCATCACTCGTTCTCGGCCGTCCAGAACTTTTCCCTTTGCACAAACACCCATTCTCTGTAAACTGTTTATACCAACGTTTAATACACCACCTATCAGGAGGTTTAACACCATACTTCGTTCGAAATGCACGCTGAACAACTGTCGTCGATTCACTTCTGCCGTACTCAATAACACAAAAAGCTTTCTGTTGAGCAGTCGCCATCTTAGCATCAACTGACGCTGACGCCTAGTCAACAGCGCCTCAAGCGAACAAATGTACAACTAAATGAAACTTTATAGCTCCCTTAATTCACCGACAGATAGTGCTTAGCTCTGCCTTTTGTCGTTGCAGAGTTTTAAATTCCTAAAGTTGTGGTATTCTTTTTGAATCACCCTGTACATTGAGCTGAACTTCCTGGGGAGGTGAGACTCGACGAACTTCTGAGGCTCCCCTCCCACAGGAAAATCCATGACTTGCCAGTAATCGAAAGTAAAATTAATATGAATGTGTACTAATTTATTAGATTTAATGAACCGGCCGCAGTGGCTGAGCAGTTCTAGGCGCTTCAGTCCGGAACCGCGCGACTGCTACGGTCGCAGGTTCGAATTCTGCCTCGGTCATGGGTGTGTGTGATGTCCTTAAGTTAGTTAGATTTAAGTAGTTCTAAGTTCTGGGCGACTTATGACCTCAGAGCAATTTTTTTAAAGATTTAATGAAAAATTGTAAATAACATATTAATATCATATGTACTTAGATGTAAGCAAATTGCTGCCCCGTCTGGGACTGGCTCGAAGTTGTTCCGATGCCCTCCCACCTGGAACAACCAGGCAGTGGGACACTTTTTTCCATTAAAAACGCTCTCCTATCATCTGTTAGCTATTTGTAAATTGTTTCTGTTTTCTTTTTCTCAATTTACGCTCATTTTATTCCAGTACATCTACATAATCTACTTGATTACTTTGCTATTCATAATAAAGTGCCTGGCAGAGGATTCAATGAAAGACCTTCAAGCTGCCTCTCTACCGCTCCACTCCCGAACGGCGCGCAGGAAAAACGAGCACTTAAATTTTTCTGTGCGAGCCCTGATTTCTCTTGATCATTTCTCCCTATGTAGGTGGGTGCCAACAGAATGTTTTCGCAATCGAAGGAGAAAACTTGTGATTGACATTTCATGAGAAGTCCGGCCGCAACGAAAAACGCCTTTGTTTTAATGATTGTCACTCCAATTCACGTATCATGTCTGTGGCACTATCTCACCTATTTCAAGATAATACAAAACGAGCTGTCCTTCTTTGTACTTTTTCGATGTCATCCGTGAGTCCCACCTGATGCGGATCCCACACCGCACAGCAGTACTTCAGAATAGGGCGGACAAGCGTGGTGTAAGCAGTCTCTTTAGCAGATCTGTTGCACCTTTTAAGTGTTCTGCCAATGAATCGCAGTCTTTGGTTTGCTCTAGCCACAACACTATCTATGTGATCTTCCAATTTAGGTAATTTTAATCCCTAAGTATTTAGGAGAATTTACAGCCTTCAGGTTTGTGTGATTTGGTCAATTGCCACTTTCGCGCCACACAGATATCTTACCCAAATCATTTTGCAATTTTTTTTTTTGGTCATCTGATGACTTTACAAGACGGTAAATGACAGCATCATCTGCAAACAATCTAAGAGGGCTACTCAGATTGTCTCCTACGTCGTTAGTATAGATCAGGAATAATAGAGAGCCTATAACACTTCCTTGGGGGATGCCGGATATTACTTCTGTCGTACTCCATGACTTTCCGTCTATTACTACGAACTGTGACATTTCTGACAGGAAACCACGAATCCAGTCCCCCAAAAAATGTTCAAATGTGTGTGAAATCTTATGGGACTGCTAAGGTCATCAGTCCCTAACCTTACACTCTACTTAACCTAAATTATCCTAAGGACAAACACACACACCCATGCCCGAGGGAGAACTCTAACCTCCGCCGGGACCAGCCGCACAGTCCATGACTGCAGCGCCGAAGACCGCTCGGCTAATCCCGCGCGGCCCAGTCCCACAACCGAGGCGATATTCCATAGGCAAGCAACCAGGTCTATTGGACATAATGAGAACACATGGTGTACGGCATGACTACAGCTCCAATGTTACAACAGATGCTCGAAGTCTGCTCCACTGACGCCACGCAGGCCTGACACGAACGAAGCGTCGACTACCTGTCACGCTCGAACACACCGGGAGATTCCCTGATTGTAGCAGCTGCGCAGACGATTCTTCCGAATAGATCCATTTCAGACTACAAATGATCGCATTACATGAGAGATTTACTGGCTCCCCACAGAATGAAATCAAGGCTCGATACTACAGTGAGCATTGGGGGCCAGAGAACCGGTCCACCACGCCCAATCCATCGAGGCTGGAATGATCTGTTCAAACGCCTACGGACAGCCAGTCAGAATTGAACAGCTACCCCATCATGTTGGAACTATATGCTGCGTCCCACATTTGGTGGAAGATCCTCATGCAAGCCGGGAAGAATCTTCTCCAGAAAAATTGTAAGTAGGCTGTTTAGGTTTTTATGTTGGTAACGCCACGTAGCGCTCTGTATGAAAATCACTGACTGTGCTGTGTGCAGTCTGTGGCTGATTTGCATTGTTGGAATACTTGCTATTGTAGTGTTGGGCAGTTGGATGTGAACAGCGCGTTGCGCAGTTGGGGGTGAGCCGCCAGTAGAGGTGGATGTGGGGAGAGAGAGGGCAGGATTTTGAGAGCGGACGATCTGGACGTGTGTCCATCAGAGACAGTAAATTTGTAACACTGGATATCATTATATATATATATATATATATATATATATATATATATATATATGATAACTTTTGAACATTGTTAAGGTAAATACATTGTTTGTTCTCTATCAAAATCTTTCATTTGCTAACTATGTCCATCAGTAGTTAGTGCCTTCAGTAGTTAGAATCCTTTATTTAGCTGGCAGTATTGGCGCTCGCTGTATTGCAGTAGTTCGAGTAACGAAGATTTTTGTGAGGTAAGTGATTCATGAAAGGTATAGGTCATTGTTAGCCAGGGCCATTCTTTTGTAGGGATTATGGAAAGTCAGATTGCGTTGCGCTAAAAATATTGTGTGTCAGTTTAGTGTTGATCAGAATAAATAAAGAGAGAAATGTCTCAGTACGTTCAGTTCTGCTCAGCTGTTTGAAAATCAAATAACGTAAGAGGTTTCCAGCACCGTAATTTTTAAATTTTTCTAAGGGGACGTTTCAAGGTTTTATAAGTGGCGGTGGTCAAGCGGGATGGTAAAAGGTACCAACCGGCTAATCAGTCGCTAACCAACCTGCCCACATACACTCCTGGAAATGGAAAAAAGAACACATTGACACCGGTGTGTCAGACCCACCATACTTGCTCCGGACACTGCGAGAGGGCTGTACAAGCAATGAGCACACGCACGGCACAGCGGACACACCAGGAACCGCGGTGTTGGCCGTCGAATGGCGCTAGCTGCGCAGCATTTGTGCACCGCCGCCGTCAGTGTCAGCCAGTTTGCCGTGGCATACGGAGCTCCATCGCAGTCTTTAACACTGGTAGCATGCCGCGACAGCGTGGACGTGAACCGTATGTGCAGTTGACGGACTTTGAGCGAGGGCGTATAGTGGACATGCGGGAGGCCGGGTGGACGTACGGCCGAATTGCTCAACACGTGGGGCGTGAGGTCTCCACAGTACATCGATGTTGTCGCCAGTGGTCGGCGGAAGGTGCACGTGCCCGTCGACCTGGGACCGGACCGCAGCGACGCACGGATGCACGCCAAGACCTTAGGATCCTACGCAGTGCCGTAGGGGACCGCACCGCCACTTCCCAGCAAATTAGGGACACTGTTGCTCCTGGGGTATCGGCGAGGACCATTCGCAACCGTCTCCATGAAGCTGGGCTACGGTCCCGCACACCGTTAGGCCGTCTTCCGCTCACGCCCCAACATCGTGCAGCCCACCTCCAGTGGTGTCGCGACAGGCGTGAATGGAGGGACGAATGGAGACGTGTCGTCTTCAGCGATGAGAGTCGCTTCTGCCTTGGTGCCAATGATGGTCCTATGCGTGTTTGGCGCCGTGCAGGTGAGCGCCACAATCAGGACTGCATACGACCGAGGCACACAGGGCCAACACCCGGCATCATGGTGTGGGGAGCGATCTCCTACACTGGCCGTACATCACTGGTGATCGTCGAGGGGACACTGAATAGTGCACGGTACATCCAAACCGTCATCGAACCCATCGTTCTACCATTCCTAGACCGGAAAGGGAATTTGCTGTTCCAACAGGACAATGCACGTCCGCATGTATCCCGTGCCACCCAACGTGCTCTAGAAGGTGTAAGTCAACTACCCTGGCCAGCAAGATCTCCGGATCTGTCCCCCATTGAGCATGTTTGGGACTGGATGAAGCGTCGTCTCACGCGGTCTGCACGTCCAGCACGAACGCTGGTCCAACTGAGGCGCCAGGTGGAAATGGCATGGCAAGCCGTTCCACAGGACTACATCCAGCATCTCTACGATCGTCTCCATGGGAGAATAGCAGCCTGCATTGCTGCGAAAGGTGGATATACACTGTACTAGTGCCGACATTGTGCATGCTCTGTTGCCCGTGTCTATGTGCCTGTGGTTCTGTCAGTGTGATCATGTGATGTATCTGACCCCAGGAATGTGTCAATAAAGTTTCCCCTTCCTGGGACAATGACTTCACGGTGTTCTTATTTCAATTTCCAGGAGTGTATTAACTGTGAAACGATGTTAGGCCACGTGGTGTCACACATCTTGGAGGTTTCCTGGTGCCCACAAATTCTCATTTTGATGACTGAATACGACATCCTTAGTGAATGTGGCCTCATCGGTGAAAAACACATAAGCTTGGAACTACACATCTTGGACACGTAGATGCAGAAAACACTGTGCGAAACGTAGACGTTCAAGATGGTCATTGGAGTACAGTAACTGCACTCTCTGGAGATGAGAGGCGTGTAAGGACTCTGCGTTCAAAATACTGTGGACACTGCTACGAGAAATTCGTAAGTCCGATGCAACGGCACGTATGCGGGTGCTTGGATTGGTGTTCATGTTCACCTCTAACAACTGAACGCGCCGGTCGTGGCCTGCCTTCACTAGCCCTTCCGCTTCTTAACGACCCGTACTCGCACAAATTTCGGTCAAGACGTGCAAACAAACTGTGATGCGGATGATGTTTGTCTGGGAAGCGTTCTCGATAAATGCGTCCAGCGACTCGTCCATTACACTCAGCTACCCGGGCATTAAGTGGGAGCCCACCGTTGGTATACCGTTCCATGCTCCCCGTAAGGGGGTAGTGCTCTAAGTGAAGATCCTAACGTTCCCCTCCAGGGATTGCTATGCAATTCTCGATGCTTACGACGTGCTCCACCAGTCCTAGAACTCTGTGGCAACATTCCTGGAAAGCCCTGTTGAAACAATTTTCATTGAAAACGTTTATGTTTTCACGTTCTTAGTTATGCATCGTGTAGGTATTAAAATCCATGGAGAAGAAATAAAAACTTTGAGGTTCGCCGATGACATTGCAATTCTGTCAGAGACTTGGAAGAGCAGTTGAACGGAATGGACAGTGTCTTGAAAGGAGGATATAAGATTGACATCAACAAAAGCAAAACGAGGATAATGGAATGTAGTCGAATTAAGTCTGGTGATGATGAGGTAATTAGATTAGGAAATGAGACCCTTAAAGTAGTAAAGGAGTTTCGCTATTTGGGGAGCAAAATAACTGATGATGGTCAAAGTAGAGAGGATATAAAATGTAGAGTGGCAATGGCAAGGAAAGCGTCTCTGAAGAAGAGAAATTTGTTAACATCGAATATAGATGTAAGTGTCAGGAAGTCGTTTCTGAAAGTAGTTGTATGGAGTGTAGTCATGTATGTAAGTGAAACATGGACGATAATTAGTTTGGACAAGAAGAGAATAGAAGTTTTCGAAATGTGGTACTACAGAACAACGCTGAAGATTAGATGGGTAGATCACATAACTAATGAGGAGGTATTGAATAGGATCGGTTGGTAGGACATGTTTTGAGGCATCAAGGGATGACAAATTTAGCATTGGAGGGCAGCGTGGAGGGTAAAATTCGTAGAGGGAGACCAAGAGATGAATACACTTAGCAGATTCAAAAGGATGTAGGTTGCAGTAAGTACTGGGAGATGAAGAAGCTTGCACAGGATAGAGTAGTAGGGAGAGCGTCATCAAACCAGTCTCAGGACTGAAGACCACAACAAAAACAGGTCTTTTCTTTGTCCAGGTATTGTAAAATCAGGTATTTCGCCTCTCTTTTGGGGGAACAGTGTAAGATAAATGTCAGGCCTTTCTGCAACCTGTTCAACCTGTAGAGTAAAGGAAACAAACAATAAAAACAAAGATTAAGACGACACAAAAGCAAAAAATCCATTACCATTATAGGAGAGAATTCTAATAGAATAGTTTAACTATTCCGATGTCAGCAGACGATGACACAGTCCCCACAATCTGCAGCGTACTCAACATTCTAGAACTCGGCACAGCCAATTAGCCATTGACGTCACCGACCCACTCGCGACGTGGTTGGCGGCTGATTTACACGCCAGCACGTGACGTGCACTCACAACGAATAGTCGGTGTAAAATGGACTTTAGCTAGACAGCAGCTCGACAAGCCCTAGATACACAAACAGACCAGAATTGCAGAGCGGCACCAACTTTTTGCTGCAGGGAAATTTTGCCTCTGGCTACAAGCTGTTGCCTCCAGTCACCTATTAGAGCAGCGCACGCAATAGGCTTGCATACAGCCAGTCCTTCACAGGCATCTTCACTTCGAACTGTGTAATGACGTTCATGAATGCCACGTAGGTTGTCTCGAGACATCCGAAATATGATATATAAGAAGACCGTCCCCAGAAACCACCAGTTTCGGAGCCCACAAGGCAACTGTTGGAAAGACGGTCGAAACATAGATTGTAATAGTGGTTTCTCTTTCAAGATGACACGTTCTAAATCGCAAAAGCATTTTATTCCGAAGTGTAGCACACATAATTTCAGATTAGGGTTTAAATTATTCCTCATTCGGGTCTCAACACTGTACAAACAATTATGTAATATACTGTGTTTGTTAGTTCAGTGACTAGCGCCGCACATGATTTTCACATTTGCGTTGTAGATAGAGAACAGTTGCCTGTACTGTAGCGGCATCTAATTTAAAACAAATACTATAAAATCCGTTCCTCTTGTGCTAACCAACATTAGGGAGATCAGCACGAACTACGTAATTCTTGGAGCTATCTTGTCTATGTGTTCAGAAACAGTTCGCATAAAAAAGTGTTGATTTTATTGTAGTTTTCATCTCACTTTTGTTAGTTTATCATCTACTTACTGTATGCATCCAAACTTTGTGAAGTGACTACCCATGTACAAAAGAATACTATGGAGTAATTTGGAGTTCGTCTTCTGCATACAAAGGGCTCCTACTGTAATCTGGAGTTATAATTCAGAAGAAGTCCCTATCTGTTCACAGGAAATTACATACATTTCTGTCTTAATCCGTGCTTTCTAATGTGAAAGCATACTTCATTTAAAATTTCCAGAAAGCAGCGAAACAGTTACTGGGGTAATGTCTGTTGATACTGTCAAAAACTGAATCAATTACTGTGTAACACTTACACAAAAATATGCAGTTCACCATGTACTCCATGCAGCAACCAAGTTATCAGTAACAACAGAAAATTTGTTATCTCAAGTTTTGGAAATAAAACGAAGTACAGTGCACGTCTTTGTCAACATTCTAATCATTACAAAATTCTGGGAACATCACATTGCTTAAGATATATGGAAAGGAAAACTCGGAAGTAACAAGCTTCATTAGAAAAGTAAGCATTTCATCAGTGTACACAAAATACACCTCAGCTACTGAAGATAGGTAAAAAAAAGTAGATCAATCTGCAGTCTTTTAGACACAGCAGACTGCATGCACGACTCCGAAATGAAAGAAAGGAAGAAGAATACCACACAGCAACTCCTTCCCTTTCATAACTACTGTAGAATGACGACATAATACACCGCCGCATATAGTACGGCCTGGCGTAAAAGGAAGCGATAAGTACACTACTGGCCATTAAAATTGCTACACCACGACGATGACGTGCTACAGACGCGAAATTTAACCGACGGGGAGAAGATGCTGTGATATGCAAATGATTAGCTTTTCAGAGCATTCACACAAGGTTGGCGCCGGTGGCGACACCTACCACGTGCTGACATGAGGAAAGTTTCCAACGGATTTCTCATACACAAACAGCAGTTGACTGGCGCTGTCAGGTGAAATGTTGTTGTGATGCCTCGTAAAAATGGTTCAAATGGCTCTGAGCACTATGGGACTTAACTTCTAAGGTCATCAGTCCCCTAGAACGTAGAACTACTTAAACCTAACTAACCTAAGGACATCACACACAGCCATGCACGAGGCAGGATTCGAACCTGTGACCGAAGCGGTCGCGCGGTTCCAGACTTTAGCGCCTAGAACCGCTCGGCCAGCCTCGTATAAGAAGGAGAAATGCGTACCATAACGTTTCCGACTTTGATAAAGGTCGGATTGCGGTTTAACGTATCGCGACATTGCAGCTCGCGTTGGTGGAGATCCAATGACTGTTAGCCGAGTATGGAATCGGTGGGTTCAGGAGAGTAATACGGAACGCCGTGCTGGATCCCAATGGCCTCGTATCACTAGCAGTCGAGATGACAGGCATCTTATCCGCATGTCTGTAACGGATCGTGCAGCCACGTCTCGATCCATGAGTCAACAGATGAGGACGTTTCCTAGACAACAACCATCTGCACGAACAGTTGGACGACTTTTGCAGCAGCATGGACTATCAGCTCGGAGACCATGGCTGCGGTTCCTCTTGACGCTGCATCACAGACCGGAGCGCCATCTATGGTGTACTCAACGACGAACCTGGGTGCACGAATGGAAAAACGTCATTTTTTCTGATGAATCCAGGTTCTGTTTACAGCATCATGATGCTCGCATCCGTGTTTGGCGACATCGCGGTGAACGCACATTGGAAGCGTGTATTCGTCATCGCCGTACTGGCGTATTACCCGGCGTGATGGTATGGGGTGCCTTTGGTTACACGTCTCGGTCACCTCTCGTTCGCACTGGCAGCACTTTGAACAGTGGACGTTACATTTCAGAAGTGTTACGACCCGTAACTCTACCCTTCATTCGATCCCTGCGAAACCCTACATTTCAGCAGGATAATGCACGACCGCATGTTGCAGGTCCTGTACGGGCCTTTATGGATACAGAAAATGTTCGACTGCTGCCCTGGCCAGCAAATTCTCCAGATCTCTCACCAACTGAAAACGTCTGGTCAATGGTGGCCGAGCAACAGTCACTACTCTTGATGAACTGTGGTATCGTGTTGAAGCTGAATGGGCAACTGTACCTGTCCACGCCATCCAAGCTCTGTTTGACTCAATGTCTCCATCTACATCTACAATCATTCTCCGCAAGCCACCTGACGGTGTGTGGCGGAGGGTACCCTGAGTACCTGTATTTGTTCTCCCTTCTATTCCAGTCTCGTATTGTTCATGGAAAGAAGGATTGTCGGTATGCTTCTGTGTGGGCTCTAAATCTCTCTGATTTTATCCTCATGGTCTCTTCGCGAGATATACGTAGGAGGGAGCAGTATACTGCAGGACCCTTCGGTGAAGGTATGTTCTCGAAACTTTAACAAAAGCCCGTACCGAGCTACTGAGCGTCTCTCCTGCAGAGTCTTCCACTGGAGTTTATCTATCATCCCCGTAACGCTTTCGCGATTACTAAATGATTCTGTAACGAACCGCGCTGCTCTCCGTTGGATCTTCTCTATCTCTTCTATCAACCCTATCTGGTACGGATCCCACACTGCTGAGCAATATTCAAGCAGTGGGCGAACAAGTGTACTGTAACCCACTTCCTTTGTTTTCGGATTGCATTTCCTTAGGATTCTTCCAATGAATCTCAGTCTGGCATCTGCTTTACCGACGATCAACTTTATGTGATCATTCCATTTTAAATCACTCCTAATGCGTACTTCCAGATAATTTATGTAATTAACTGCTTCCAGTTGCTGACCTGCTATTTTGTAGCTAAATGATAAGGGATCTATCTTTCTATGTATTCGCAGCACATTACACTTGTCTACATTGAGATTCAATTGAAATTTCCTGCACCATCCGTCAATTCGCTGCAGATCCTCCTGCATTTCAGTACAATTTTCCATTGTTACAACCTCTCGATACACCACAGCATCATCTGCAAAACGCCTCAGTGAACTTCCGATGTCATCCAGCAGGTCATTTATGTATATTGTGAACAGCAACGGTCCCATGACACTCCCCTGTGGCACACCTGAAATCACTCTTACTTCGGTAGACTTCTCTCCATTGAGAATGACATGCTGCGTTCTGTTATCTAGGAACTCCTCAATCCAGTCACACAATTGGTCTGATAGTCCATATGCTCTTACTTTGTTCATTAAACGACTGTGGGGAACTGTATCGAACGCCTTACGGAAGTCAAGAAACATGGCATCTACCTGTGAACCCGTGTCTATGGCCCTCTGAGTCTCGTGGACGAATAGCGCGAGCTGGGTTTCACACGACCGTCTTTTTCGAAAGCCATGCTGATTCCTACAGAGTAGATTTCTAGCCTCCAGGAAAGTCATTATACCCGAACATAATACGTGTTCCAAAATTCTACAACTGATCGACGTTAGAGATATAGGTCTATAGTTCTCAATGCCGAGGCGTATCAAGGCCGTTATTACGTCCAGAGGTGGTTGTTCCGGGTACTGATTTCTCAGGATCTATGCACGCAAATTGCGTGACAATGTAATCACATGTCAGTTCTAGTATAATATATTTGTCCAATGAATACCCGTCTATCATCTGCATCTCTTCTTGGTGTAGCAATTTTAATTGCCAGTAATGTAGTACGGCCTGGCGTCACAGGAAGCGCTAAGTAATATGCTACAACCTCTCTATGTATTCTCTATCAGTCTGACCCAGATCACTATCCATTTCGGATAGTTAGGGAAAATTCGAAAGCGCTGAGGTGTGGGCAGCAAATGAGCTATCACCAGCTTAGCCACAGCAGTAGGTGGCTGTTTCCTGAATGGATCTCCAGAGGAGTGAGTTCGTTTAATCGGGGCGTTTGCTTCCGAACTGTTTCACGGCTTCAGTCCTGAACTAAGTGAAGTGCGAGGCAGATGTGTTCCCTGCAGGAAGGCCACGACCCCCGATAGTGGCGGCCGGCTCGTGTCTGGTGTCGGAGGGGTCAGTGGGGCGACGCGACGATAGCACCACGAGCCGGCGCCGCACTGGAAGGTGCGCTGGCAACAGCGTCACGCGTCCAGGCGCGGCCGAGTGCGTGGTTTCGGGAAAAACACCACCGCCACTTCCTTCCACGGCCGCGCCGTACCGGGCCGTGCCGGCGGCACGTCGCCGCGATAATGACAAAAAGCGAGCGCCACGGCTTCATCAGGGTGTGCCGAGCCGTGCTGCGCCGACGGAATCCGGCTCCAGAGAAAACAGTCGCCGCGTCAACACGATTGCTCATAGCCCCTGCATTCCCTGGCAATGCTTCATGGAGGCTGCAACATATGCACGGGCCGTAACGACAGTACGTGACTGCAAAAATACACTATTGGCCATTAAAATTGCTACAACAAGAAGGAATACAGATGATAAACGCGTATTCATTGGACCAATATATTATACTAGAACTGACATGTTATTACATTTTCACGCAATTTGGGTGCATAGATCCTGAGACATTAGTACCCAGAACAACCACCTCTGGTCATAATAACGGCCTTGATACGCATGGGCATTGAGTCAAACAGAGCTTGGATGGCGCGTACAGGTACAGCTGCGCATGCAGCTTCAACACGATACCACAGTTCATCAAAAGTAGTGACTGGCGTATTGCGACGAGACAGTTGCTCGGCGACCATTGACCAGACGTTTTCAATTGGAGAGAGATCTTGAGAATGTGCTGGCCAGGGCAGCAGTCGAACATTTTCTGTATCCAGAAAGGCCCGTACAGGAGCTGCAACATGCGGTTGTGCATTATCCTGCTCAAATGTAGGGTTTCGCAGGGATCTAATTAAGGGTAGAGCCACAGGTCGTAACACATCTGAAATGTAACATCCACTATTCAAAGTGCCGTCAATGCGAACAAGAAGTGGCCGAGACGTGTAACCAATGGCACCCCTTACTTTCACGCCGGGTGATACGCCAGTATTACGATGACAAATACACGCTTTCAATGTGCGTTCACCGCGGTGTCGCCAAACACGGATGCGACCATCATGATGCTGTAAACAGAACCTGGATTCATCCGAAAAAATGACATTTTGCCATTCGTGTACCCAGGTTCGTCGTTGAGAACACCATCGCAGGCGCTCCTGTCTGTGATGCAGCGCAAAGGGTAACCGCAGCTATGGTCTCCGAGCTGATATTCCATCCTGCTGCAAACGTCGTCGATCTGTTCGTGCAGATGGTTGTTGTCTTGCGAACGTCCCCATCTGTTGACTCATGGATCGAGACGTGGCTGCACGATCCGTTACAGCCATGCGGATAAGATGCCTGTCATCTCGACTGCTAGTGATACGAGGCCGTTGGGACCCAGCACGACGTTCCGTATTACCCTCCTGAACCCACCGAATCCATATTCTGTTAGCAATCATTGGATCTCGACCAACGCGAGCAGCAATGTCGCGATACGATAAACCGCAATCGCGATAGGCTACAATCCGACCTTTATCAAAGTCAGAAACATGATAGTACACATTCCTCCTCCTTACACGAAACATCACAACAACGTTCCACCAAGCAACGCCGGTCAACTGCTGTTTGAGTATGAGAAATCGGTTGGAAACTTTCCTCATGTAAGCACGTTGTAGGTGTTGCCACTGGCGCCAACCTCGTGTGAATGCTCTGAAAAGCTAATCATTTGCATATCACAGCATCTTCTTCCTGTCGGTTAAATTTCGCGTCTGTATACGTCATGTTCGTGGTGTAGCAATTTTAATGGTCAGTAGTGTACTGTGGTCAACATTACTACAATGTGGCAGTTATACTTGGCAATTTTATGATCTACATCTACATCTACGTGGATACTCTGAAAATCACATTAATGTGCCTGCCAGACGGTTCATCGAACCACCTTCAAAATTCTCTATAATTCCATTCTAGTATAGCGCGCGGAAAGAATGAACACCTATATCTTCCCGTACGAGCTCAGATTTCCCTTATTTCATCGTGGTGATCCTTGCTTCCTATGTAGGTCGGTGTCATCAAAATATTTTCGCATTCGGAGGAGAAAGTTGGTGATTGGAATTTCGTGAGAAGATTCAGCCGCAAAGAGATATATCTATGTTTTAATGATGTCCAGCCCAAATCCTGTATCATTTCTGTGACACTCTCTCCCATATTTCGCGATAATACAAAACGTGTTGCCTTTCTTTGAACTTTTTCGATGTACTCCGTCAGTCCTATCTGGTAAGGATCCCACACCGCGCACCATTATTCTGAAAGAGGTCGGATAAGCTTAGTGCAGGCAGTCTCCTTAGTAGGTCTGTTACATTTTCTACGTGTCCTCCTAATAAAACTCAGTCTTTGGTTAGCCTTCCCTACAACATTTTCTATGCGTTCCTTCCAATTTAAGTTGTTCGTAATTTTAATACCTAGATATTTAGTTCAATTTACGGCTTTTAGATTAGACTGATTTATCGTGTAACCGAAGTTTAACGAGTTCCTTGTACCACTCATGTGGTTGACTTCATACTTTTCGTTATTTAGGGTCAACTGCCAATTTTCGCACCATTCAGATATCTTTTCTAAATCGTTTTCCAGTTTGTTTTCATCTTCTGATGACTTTATTAGTCAATAAACGGCAGTGTCATCGGCAAACAACCGAAGTCGGCTGCTCAGATTGTCTCCCAAATCTACAGTCTGGAACCGCGTGACCGCTACGGTCGCAGGTTTGAATCCTGCCTCGGGCATGGATGTGTGTGATGTCCTTAGGTTAGTTAGGTTTAAGTAGTTCTAAGTTCTAGGGGATTGATGACCTCAGAAGTTAAGTTCCATATTGCTCGGAGCCATTTTGTCTCCCAGATCGTTTATATACACTGCTGGCCACCGTAAATGCAACACCCTGAAGGAAGCATCCGAATCAAGTGAAATTTACACCATGGGTTTTGCAGCGATGAGATATGCAACTAATTAGAATTTCAGCGCAGACGCACATCACGCGTGCCTGTGGCGCCACCTCATAGCGCCATTTAAGGCTTGGCGATTTCGACGAGTGTACGTTCGGTACGTGTGTTTACCTTGTGGTTGTTTCACAAGACGATCAGTTATGCCTCGTAGACAACAGCGAACATCGTTTGATCAAGTATCCGAGTTCGACAGAGGAAGGATAGTGGCTTACCGAGATTGTAGATTATCATACAGAGAAATCGCTAGTCGTGTTGGACGAAACCAAACAACTGTAATGCGGATATGTGACCGTTGGATGCAGGAGGGTACGACAGACCGACGTGGTCGATCGCATTTACCTCGGTGCACCACTGCACGTGCTGATAGGCAAATTGTGCGCATGGTAGTGACGGATCGCTCAGTGACATCCCGAACCATAGCACAGCACATTGCGTCTGTAACGCATCATCAAGTGTCTGCGCGTACCATTCGACGCCGTTTACAGCAGAGTGGTCTGTCCGCAAGACGTCCATTGCTTCGTCTACCATTGACGCAGAACCACAGACGTCTCCGTCGCCAGTGGTGTGATGACAGACGGATGTGGACGGCAGAATGGAATGACGTTGTCTTTACTGACGAGGCATGCTTCTGTCTGCAGCACCACGATGGTCGGATTCGAGTGTGGAGACACCGTAGAGAAAGGATGCTGGATAGCTGCATTATGCACCGCCACACTGGTCTTGCACCGGGTATTATGGTATGGGGCGGTATTGGATATTACTCTCGCACGCCTCTAGTACGCATTGCGCTGTACTTTAAATAGCCGGCGCTACATATCCGAGGTGCTGGAGCCAGTTGTCCTTCCTTACCTTCAGGGCTCGGCCACAGCCATATTTCAACAGGATAATGCGCGACCACACGTGGCACGCATTGTCCAAAAGTTCTTCGTCAATAACCAGATTGAATTGCTTCCCTGGCCGGCTCGCTCTCCGGATCTTTCGCCGATAGAAAACATGTGGTCCATGGTTGCTCAACGAGTGACCCAGATTACATCCCCAGCTGCCACACCAGATGATCTTTGGCAACGTGTGGAAGCTGCTTGGGCTGCTGTACCCCAGGAACACATCCAACGTCTCTTTGACTCAATGACGAGACGTGTGGCAGCGGTGATCTCCAACTCCAACAATGGCGGCTACTCTGGCTACTGATTCTGGCAGGAACCACATGTCACAGACGTCTGTAAACGTGATCATTTGATACTTGGTCAACATGCTATCTACAAAATAAATTTTGTTGTGCTACCTCTTGTGTTTCTTGGTGTTGCGTTTACGGTGGCCAGCAGTGTAGATAACGAACAGCAAAGGGCCTATTACACTAGCTTGGGGAATACGGCCGGGAAGATGAAACAGGCTGTTGCAGGTATCTGCCGAAGTGTGTCGCTGTTTGATTCCAAGGGTAGAGAATGCTTCGTATAGCTGGGCCAGATCCGTTTCTGTCTTCTTCTGAAAACACTTCCCTCAACCTTCTTTCCTCTTTCTCACGCTGACAGCGCTGCAGTGACAGGTTGCGTTAACCAATATTATTCCGTTTCAGTTCGAAAGTTGGTGCATGTCTACTAACACTACATTTGTTCGTGGTATACAACGATGTAGAATTTGGCGAACGAGTCCACACTGATTTCCACAAATACCATAGATGCTTGTTCAAGTTTTTAATGGTCATGTTTTTTCAATGTAGATGGAAAGTAACCGAGTCAAACTGCATTGGTGTGTTGTCTCAATTTTATCATGACACCCCGATAAGTTGACTTGATTCTTAACGTGGATAGCTTCCCGAATGCTAGGACTCCGTACATGCACATCTATATTATGACAATGTAACCATTATAAACCTGAAAATGCATCTATACTGACGTGTAAACCTGAAAGTGCAGCTGTACTGACGTGAAACCGGTAGTTGCGAATAAAGCACCTTCGTACAGCTGTGCAGCGATTGAAAACACCTCATAATTCTTTACTTTCTAATTATTATTATTTTTATAATAATCTGAATGGTTATTGAGTATGGTCGTCTCATCCTGACGGATAATTTAAGTCTTTTGACTTGTTGCTGTTGTCGTCTTCAGTCCTGAGACTGGTTTGATGCAGCTCTCCATACTACTCTATCCTGTGCAAGTTTCTTCATCTCCCAGTAACTACTGCAACCTACATCCTTCTGAATCTGCTTAGTGTATTCATCTCTTGGTCTACCTCTACGATTTTTACCGTCCGCGCTGCCGTCAAATACTAAACTGGTGATCCCTTGATGCCTCAGAATATGTCCTACCAACCGATCCCTTCTTCTAGTCAAATTGTGCCACAAATTTCTCTTCTCCCCAATTCTATTCCTCCTCATTAGTTATGTGATCTACCCATCTGATCTTCAGCATTCTTCTGTAGCACCACATTTCCAAAGCTTCTATTCTATTCTTGTCCAAACTATTTATCGTCCACGTTTCGCTTCTATATATGGCTACACTCAATAGAAATACTTTCAGAAAAGACTTCCTGTCACTTAAATCTATACTCGATGTTAACAAATTTCTCTTCTTCAGACACGCTTTCCTTGCCATTCCCAGTCTACATTTTATATCCTCTCTACTCAGGCCATCCTCAGTTATTTTGCTCCCCAAATAGCAGAACACATTTACTACTTTAAGCGTCTCATTTCCTAATCTAATTCCCGCAGCATAACCCGCTTTAATTCGTCTACATTCCATTATCCTCATTTTGTTTTTGTTGATGTTCATCTTATGTCCTCCTTTCAAGACACTGTAGATTCCGTTCAACTGCTCTTCCTCGTCCTTTGCTGTCTCTGACAGAATTACAATGTCATCGGCGAACATCAAAGTTTTTATTTCTTCTCCGTGGATTTTAATTTCTACTCCGAATTTTTCTTTTGTTTCCTTTACTGCTTGCTCAATATACAGATTGAATAACATCGGGGAGAGGCTACAACCCTGTCTTACTCCCTTCCCAACCACTGCTTCCGTTTCATGTCCCTCGACTCTTATAACTGCCATCTGGTTTCTGTACAAATTGTAAATAGCCTTTCGCTCCCTGTATTTTACACCTGCCACTTTCAGAATTTGAAAGAGAGTATTCCAGTCAACATTGTCAAAAGCTTTCTCTAAGTCTACAAATGCTAGAAACGTGGGTTTAACTTTTCCTAATCTATTTTCTAAGATAAGTTGTGGCGTCAGTATTGTCTGACGTGTACGAACATTTCTATGGAATCCATACTGATCCTCCCCGTGGTCGGGTTCTACCAGTTTTTGCATTCGTCTGTAAAGAATTCGTGTTAGTATTTTGCAGTGTGGCTTATTAAACTGATAGTTCGGTAATTTGCACATCTGTCAAAACTTGCTTTCTTTGGAATTGGAATTATTATATTCTTCTTGAAGTTGAGGATATTTCGCCTGTCTCATACATCTTGGTCACCAGATGCTAGAGTTTTGTCAGGGCTGGCTCTCCCAAGGCTATCAGTAGTTTTAATGGAAAGTTGTCTACTTCCGGGGCCTTGTTTCGACTTAGGTCTTTCAGTGCTCTGACTTAAAAGTTAAATTCAAAAATTTATTAAATGCCACAGTCTTTCTTATTGATATTCACTGTGACTTTTACCTGTGGAGCAAACTGAAGTGTCAGATGTTCTGAAGTAATCCTCACACAATGTAAGAGCTACAGCTGAACAGTAATAACGCTACAGCTGCTATCCTTCACGTAGAGCCGCTACGTGTGTCTCGCAGTTTGATACATCGAGAACATCGCTGCATCGATTTCAGTGACGGCCATTTACAGCATATTCTATAATATTCGAGGAGAACCAATCCCACGTAAGTATTATTGTGAAAAAATTTCCAGAT
Source organism: Schistocerca nitens (assembly GCF_023898315.1). Taxonomy (NCBI): domain Eukaryota; kingdom Metazoa; phylum Arthropoda; class Insecta; order Orthoptera; family Acrididae; genus Schistocerca; species Schistocerca nitens. Next base: position 107,036,935 of record NC_064614.1, on the reverse strand, counting down.
CAGTATTTTTCCGTGTCAGTATTACTGTAAAAAATTTTCCGAGTCAGTATTTTTCCGTATGAGTATTACTGTAAAAAATTTTCCGGATCACTATTTTTCCGCGTCAGTACTATTGTAAAAAAAAATTCAGGGTCAGTTTTCTTTTGCCCATTCTGTACGTGTAAATCGATGTGAATGCGAAAGAAGGAGGGGGTGGGGCTGAAGTGGTGGCATGTAAGAAAATTCTGTAACGCTTGAAGCTAATTCGGATAAACATTGTATAGATATGAGTTCATAATTACAAAAATATTCATCCCCCTGCGAATGAGGGTGAAGGGTGTGAAAACAGATCGCGTTAATTTTCCGATAGGATATTAGAATGGATTTAGTAAGTATCCGGGTAATCGACTAGGACAGTCGCAAAGGTAACAGGTGTAACGAACCGAATGAGTAACACGGTAATAAATCAAGAGTACCATACTTCATATGAATTTATAAACGAACCTGATAAACCTGCATGTGTTAGTCATTAGATTTCGGCCTCAAGCTGTATTTATAGACTTCCTAGTACTACGCCTTGGCTGTCAATAGAACAACCGTAAATTACACACGACAGTGTCTAGTGATGTCATGTCGGCTCCAACGCGATCCCGAAACGAAGACGGCGGGGCGACGGCCAAGACTGTCGCCAGAAAACTACACCGGTATACGCTTCTGAGCGATGTCGTCATTGTCCTGATGTGACTGGCTGGAATCTTGTTTTTATCCAATAACGCGGGATCGCCAGTCTAAAAATGTGCGCAGTGACGTTCGCGCGCAGCGGCCGAGGCCAGGTGTGACATCGGCCTGTGGTCGGTATTGTATTAATAGGCGCGCGTGACACCATCTTGCACAACGGGCCGTCTGTACTCTCCTCGCGCAAACCTTAGCTGCCGCCTGCCCAGCTTCCTCTAACGCTCTCAACTACACCGTTTCTCCTCCTTTCTACATTGGAAATATTTAAAGCGAGGCGCTAACGGAATCAGTCGCAAAGTAGCGTGCTCGGAAATACGCCCACGAGATAAAGCGCTGCTGTTGTCACCATGAGGACGCTGTGTCTTTATCAGACAATAGCAGTATGCTTGGCACAAACTCAAGGAGAAACTTCAAGCAGTAACTGGTTCAAATGGCTCTGACAAGGGGAGGCCGCCAATTGTGAAATTCAGATTCGATTCATACTGCGCATAATAAAAGCTCATGGCCAGAGGTGTAATGTGGCAAAGCACCAAGATGCACTTCTCAGCCGTTGTCGAGAAAATCGAGGGTTAAAAGAAACCGTTGCGGTGAAATACTCTCTACGATTAATATTTTTCCACAGCGTCGTGGCGCAAGGGTAAGCGCTCGGGTTCGTAATCCGAAGGTCGCCGAATCGAATCTCGCGCCATGCAACTTTTTTTTTAGTATTTGTTTTTTGTAATTCAAATATATATATATATATATATATATATATATATATATATATATATATATATATATATATATATAATCGTAGAGAGCATTTGACCGCAACGGTTTCTTTTAACTTTCGATTTTCTCGACAACGGCTGAGAAGTGCATCTTGGTGCTTTTCCACATTGCACCTCTGGCCATGAGCTTTTATTATGCGCAGTATGAATCGAATCTGAATTTCACAATTGGCGGCCTCCCCTTGTGAGCACTATGGGACTTTACTTCTGAGGTCATCAGTCCCCTAGAACTTAGAACTACTTAAACCTAAGTAACCTAAGGACATCACACACATCGGATTAGGTTCCTTTCAGATTACGCTGATACAATAGCTCCCTACTTAGCAATCATATACAACCGCTCGCTCACCGATAGATCTGTATCTACATATTGGAAAATTGCGCAGGTCGCACCAGTGTTTAAGAAGGGTAGTAGGAGTAATAAAAAAAATGGTTCAAATGGCTCTGAGCACTATGGGACTTAACATCTATGGTCATCAGTCCCCTAGAACTTAGAACTACTTAAACCTAACTAACCTAAGGACAGCACACGACACCCAGCCATCACGAGGCAGAGAAAATCCCTGACCCCGCCGGGAATCGAACCCGGGAGTAGGAGTAACACATCGAACTACAGACCTATATCATTGACGTCGGTTTGCAGTACGGTTTTGGAGCATATACCGTAGTCAAACATTATGAATCACCTCGAAGGGAACGATCTATTGATACGTAATCAGCATGGCTTCAGAAAACATCGTTCTTGTGCAACGCAGGTAGCTCTTTATTCGCACTAAGTAATGGCCGCTATCGACAGGGGATCTCAAGTTGATTCCGTATTTCTAGATTTCCGGAAAGCTTTTGACACCGTTCCTCACAAGCGACTTCTAATCAAGCTGCGGGCCTATGGGGTATCGTCTCAGTTGTGCGACTGGATTCGCGATTTCCTGTCAGGAAGGTCGCAGTTCGTGGTAACAGACGGCAAATCATCGAGTAAAGCTGAAGTGATATCAGGTGTTCCCCAGGGAAGCGTCCTGGGACCTCTGCTGTTCCTGATCTATATAAATGACCTGGGTGACAATCTGAGCAGTTCTCTTAGGTTGTTCGCAGATGATGCTGTAATTTACCGTCTAGTAAGGTCATCCGAAGACCAGTATCAGTTGCAAAGCGATTTAGAAAAGATTGCTGTGTGCTGTGCCAGGTGGCAGTTGACGCTAAATAACGAAAAGTGTGAGGTGATCCACATGAGTTCCAAAAGAAATCCGTTGGAATTCGATTACTCGATAAATAGTACAATTCTCAAGGCTGTCAATTCAACTAAGTACCTGGGTGTTAAATTTACGAACAACTTCAGTTGGAAAGACCACACAGATAATATTGTGGGGAAGGCGAGCCAAAGGTTGCGTTTCATTGGCACGATACTTAGAAGATGCAACAAGTCCACTAAAGAGACAGCTTACACTACACTCGTTCGTCCTCTGTTAGAATATTGCTGCGCGGTGTGGGATCCTTACCAGGTGGGATTGACGGAGGACATCGAAAGGGTACAAAAAAGGGCAGCTCGTTTTGTATTATCACGTAATAGGGAAGAGAGTGTGGCAGATATGATACGCGAGTTGGGATGGAAGTCATTAAAGCGGTGGTGGTGGTGGTGGTGGTTAGTGTTTAACGTCCCGTCGACAACGAGGTCAGTAGAGACGGAGCGCAAGCTCGGGTTAGGGAAGGATTGGGAAGGAAATCGGCCGTGCCCTTTCAAAGGAACCATCCCGGCATTTGCCTGAAACGATTTAGGGAAATCACGGAAAACCTAAATCTGGATGGCCGGAGACGGGAGTGAACCGTCGTCCTCCCGAATGAAAGTCAATAAAGCAAAGACGTTTTTCGTCGCGGCGAGATCTATTTACGAAACTTCAGTCACCAACTTTCTCTTCCGAATGCGAAAATATTCTGTTGAGCCCAACCTACATAGGTAGGAATGATCATCAAAATAAAATAAGAGAAATCAGAGCTCGAACAGAAAAGTTTAGTGTTCGTTTTTCCCGCGCGCTGTTCGGGAGTGGAATGGTAGAGAGATAGTATGATTGTGATTCGTTGAACCCTCTGCCAAGCACTTAAATGTGAATTGCAGAGTAATCATGTAGATGTAGATGCATGTAGACATGCCCGTAGCGGTCGCCCGGTTACAGACTGTAGCGCCTAGAACCGCTTGGTCACTCTGGCCGGCGAAGCGGTAACTCATCTGCAACCTTTGACATTAGGACGTTTATGGACGAAACGGAGTTTCTTTCAAGGTATTAAACAAAGTTCCGAGAAGTCCACCAGTGTAAAACGCACCGTACATCACGAAGACGCTACCAAACTGATACCCCCGTACTTCCATGTATGTTAGATATGCAAACTCTTCCAAACTACTGTTCCACCTCGAGATGAAGGTTCAAATGGTCTAAACGCGACACGGAGGACTAAAATTACACAGGAACTGATACTTTCACGTAAAGAATTGGTATGAGTACTTGGTGGCTATTGGGTTTGTGTAACGAACTGGCACTTTTCAGGTGGAGATAGCGACACAGCATGGCAGAGGGCCGGCATATGAAGCTTATCGCTATCTTTCGGACTTCAGGAAAGGTCGAATAAGTGGTGTGAATGACATGAGAGCCTCATACTAACGGATGGCACAGACGGTTGACTGCAGTACAGCTACTACAGGTAATTGTTTAATTTGTCTTTCATACACCACTTGCCAAAAAGGGAAGCACCCAGAACGGGAGAGGGAATCACAATGAAACTTCACACGTTGAGAGGGTATGTGATGATATTTCAGTGATTACAGTATTCAGTCAAATTTACAAAGAACTTGGCAGTGCGAGCCCACCCTCTCTGACCTGGATGCATTCAGCGATTCGGTGGGGAAGGATGTACGAAGCCGTTGTATACTCTCCTGAGGCAAACTGTCCCACAGTTGTTGTAACTGTCCTTGATCTACTGGTCAACTGACACTAGGACGGAATTGACGTCCGAGCTGGTCCCGACTTGTTCTTTCGGGAACAGATCTAGGGATCTTGCTGGACACGGTAGTACCTCGTTATCGGCCCGACAGTTCATATAGACAGATTCCATGGGTGACTACCACAGTCCTGTCGAAAAATAGTTCCAAAACATCGAAAGAATGGAATTCCTCACCAGCTCACCGCCATACTCGACGACGATAGTTGTACGGGGGGTCAGCAGCTTCAGGTCTAGTAGCTAGTGTTGCTGCCTGTGGATCAAGCGGCCCCAAGTTCGACTCCCGATCGGGTTGGGGATTTTCTCTGCCCGGGGACTGGGGGTTAGTGTTGCCCTCATCATTTCATGATCATCATCATCATCATCATCATTCGTGACTATGGCTAGATTGGACTGTGCAAAAACTTGCAATGTGTAAAAACTGAGACTTTGTAAGGGTGGCGCCGATGACCGCGTGGTTGAGCGCCCCGTAAACCAAACATCATTATTATCATACGGAGTAGAGTAAGTGCAGAACCGCCATTCATCGCTGAAGCCAGCTCCACGCCATTCATCAGTAGTCCATGCTACGTGGTCACGGCACCACTCCAAATGCGTCCGTTTGTGCTGTATTGTTAGCTGCAGCCTACGCATGGGCCAGTAATTCCCTAGTCCACTTGCTGTTAGTCTCTGATCCATGGTGTGGGATGACAGAGAATGTTGCAAGGTGACCATTACTTGTTCTCTGCTGGCAGGCGCATATGTGAAGGGGTTACGATGATTCAAATGGCTCTGAGAAAAAAAAAAAAAAAAAAAAAAAAAAAAAAAAAAAAAAGGTTCAAATGGCTCTGAGCACTGTGGGACTTAACTTCTGAGGTCATCAGTCCCCTAGAACTACTTAAATCTAACTAACCTAAGGACACCACACACATCCATGCCCGGGGCAGGATTCGAACCTGCGACCGTAGCGGTCGCGCGGTTCCAGACTGTAGCGCCTAGAACCGCACGGCGCTTATGATGTGCTTGGTGCACAATACAGCGAGCCTCCCTTGTAGAGGTTTTAAAGTGAGCCATGACGACGAGTGTAACTTCCTTCGCGTTCCCATGCAGTGCAACATAGGGCCATTGTCACATCATGCCTTGCAAGTCTGGATATTGCACATTCACCCAAATGGAGGCCCTCAGTGAGTTCCCTTTGAAACTCCGTCAGATGATCTGTCACACGAGTATGCGACATCACCATGTTCTTGATAGTGAACACCCGACATCTGACGCCGCTCTCATTTATTATATACCATACCACGCCTGATAACAACACTGGACAAGAACAACACTAATGCAGTCTTCTGGCCGTACTACCTGTCACACAGAACTGCAAAAAATGGTTCAAATGGCTCTAAGCACTATGGGACTTAACATCTGAAGTCATCAGTCCCCTAGACTTAGAACTACTTAAACCTAACTAACCTAAGGACATCACACACATCCATGCCCGAGGCAGGATTCGAACCTGCGACCGTAGCAGCAGCGTGGTTCCGGACTGAAGGGAGTAGAACCGCTCGGCCACAACGGCCGGCCACAGAACTGCAGCTCTCCTCATTTACATACAAGTCGGTAGTGTGTTACATGGAAAGCGACCGTGTCTTCTGGGAGCTTCACCTTTGTTGTCAAGCAGTGTGGTATAATTCCGAGTTTCTAAACCACCGTCTAACATGACACAACATGGATAATGTAAGATCACGATAGTGATTTCGTTGTTATGCAAAATATTACGATTAACGTAGTCATTATTGGGTGCTACAATTGATTATCACATATGTATGGAGTCCAAGCAGCGTGAGAAGCCTGTGACAGAGACGAGTAGATGTCATAGAAATATAGTGCCTAAAACGCAATCTCTATTGAATCTTCTCATGTTGAGAAATTAGAAGAAGCGATCTGTTTCACCTCGTAAAAAACTTTTAGTCGCCAACATCAGGATCACATAACTTCGTCTTTATTTTTGAAAACCCGCTTCCACAGATATACCTGTCATCTTCTGGTCTGTAACATAATGTACGTATACGGAATATATCTCCTATCATGATTTGTGACGAAATACTTGAGATTTTTTGTTTGTTTGTTTGGCATTACAGCAGTTCGAACAAGAAGAAGGGTTTTCTACAAGAATCATAGATAAAAGATTGAGATTTTCCAAAATGAGATTTTCACTCAGCAGCGAAGTGTGCGTTGATACGAAACTTCCAGGCAGATTAAAAATGTGTGCCGGACCGAGACTCGAAATCGGGACCTTTGCCCTTCGCGGGCAAGTGGTCTACCAAATGAGCTACCCCAGGAGAGCTTCGGTGAAGTGTGGACTGTAGGAGACGAGGTAATGATTGAGATTTTCATTATCTTTTTCCATGGGTATTTTCTGAGATATAACTTCTTACAGAATATTAAATTACGTAATTGACAATATTTATTCATTATTTTATTACCGATGAAGTCCTCTTTATTAATATCACGAGAATGTTCATTCGCACTCCACACACAACGCTATCGCGAATATGATTCTGTACAAAATATAGGCGTGGATATTACACAGTGAACACCTTTCTCGTCTCCTACTCGTCTCTAAACTTAGACCCAAGATTCATACCTGCACTACTCTACTGCTTCCCACATAAACTTTCGTAGCATTTAGATCTCCACGCCAACTACCCATTGCACATTACCAATACACTGTCCAGCGAAATTAAGTAACAGCATCGTTCCTTTATTCCTCGCCTGCTGGCCGTCCGCTGTGGGCGCTCCACTAAAAACAAGATTCACGAACCACCATAGCCCTCATGCTCCAGTTGAACCATATCTTCATCTCATTTTTATTTTGCAACTCCTGAATAAATCGCATGAACAGATTCGAAAGCGCTTATTTATATTTTAAAAAAGTGTTAAAAATTCCAGTATTAATCGTATTAAAATGCTTGGCTGAGCAGCAGATATCATTATACCGCTTGTACTGTACGGAATTAATGGAAAATTAACGCTTATGTCACAAAACATCAAACTGAGCGGCAAAATAAAAACACTTTCACATACAAATTCCACGAGTTCTGTAGTTTACTCTCTATTTAATTACAGTAATTGTTTATTTGGTTCGTCCTGCTCCTAATTTTTGTTTTATGTTGCTTTTTTGCATTTCATCATTATTCCAAACTACTATATTCTTGGAATGTATTCTTTTGAGGTCCGATTTGGTGCGATTTATATTTTTACATCATAAAGGAATTGGAGGAGATTCTAGCTTTGTAGAAAATACAAGACGGTTTCACTTTTCCGAAAAACGACGTTGTACTAGGTACTCCACATTTCCTATTCTAATCTACAGGGTGAGCAAAACTGTACTGGCTCGGAAAAACGTTTCGTGTACGTTAAGTTAGACAACCCAAGTTACGTCATCACGGGTGATGTAAGTAGGTTGCCTATCTGAAAGTGCATGAAATATTTTCCAATTCAGTTTTATTTTCTAGAATGATCTGCCAGGAAGTTACATATCAGCGCACTACTCCGCTGTAGAGTGAAAATTTCATTCTAGAAACATCCCCCAGGCTGTGGCTAAGCCATGTCTCCGCAATATCCTTTCTTCCAGGAGTGCTAGTTCTGCAAGGTTCGCAGGAGAGCCTCTGTGAAGCTTGGAAGGTAGGAGACGAGGTACTGGCGGAATTAAAGCTGTGAGGACGGGGCGTGAGTCGTGCTTGGGTAGCTCAGTTGGTAGAGCACTTGCCCGTGAAAGGCAAAGGTCCCGAGTTCGAGTCTCTGTCCAGCACACAATTTTAATCTGCCAGCGGTCCGGCACACAGTTTTAATCTGCCAGGAAGTTTCAGTTTTATTTTACTTTTCTTTTAGAGCGTGTTGAGCGGACGTACTACGGACAAACGTGTTAGATTCCGTTTTACAAGGCAAACAAAATCCACTCGTCTTATTAAAGCTTTTGCTAACATTTATGTTGCTTAAAAGGTTAATGAAAAAATCAGCTGCATGTGAAGATTGCGATAGAAGTTGAACAAGTAACATTACACAATCAATCGCCTTAACCATCAGGTCCGATTGACACCATTCGTCTGATTTCAAGGATTTTCATTGAATTCGTATATTCAGTCCTCTCGTAGGTTAAGCCACGATCCTCCACCGAATCCATTCCGCGAAGGGTGTTCTTCCCACGTAAACAGCTGGAGAACCTCTGACAGAGGAAACATCAGTGCTATTTCAAGTCCAAGGATAGCCTGGTTGGGCTCTTCGATAGTGTAATATTTTAGACGAATTCCTGCAAAAAGTAGGGAATACAGGTTCAAGTCCCTGTGTAGCACAGATTTATGTTCGTCGCGAAATATCCTTTCCTTTGCAGGTTCAGAATTCCTGGGGAGTTTTTGTAGTTTTCGTGTTATTTCATTTTCACTGATTTCATCCTAAGTGACTCATTTAATTTCAGTTCAATGAATTTAATTCCACTGGTAAATGGATAGATTTGATAAGGAATAAAGAAGTACTGAATAGAATTGGGGAGAAAGTACTTTAAAGTACATCTTGTCGAAAAGAAGGGATCGTTAGTAGAGGGGCAAGACAGATTCTGAGCCATCTTGTGGGTTGCCTACATCAAGGATAGGCAACCAACAAGATGGCTCAGAATCTGTCTTGCTCCTCTACTATCGTTTCATAAAACAAGTTCCGAGGCATCAAGGAATAGTCAGTCTTGTACTGAAGGCAAGTGTGGCAGGTAGAATTTGTAGAGCGAGACAAAGGCTGCAAACAGGATTAAATGGATGCAGATTCCACTAGCTTTGCAGAGATAAAGAGGCTTGCACAGGATAATCTAGTGTGGAGAGCTGCCTGAGACTAGTATTAGAACTGAAGACCATGGCAACAAACCTTACACAGAGTCTTTAAAAAAAAACATTCATCTTGCCTTCTCCTCCTGAAGAAACGGAAACAAAACTATACACAACAGAGTTTACTACTAACGTCCTTTTGAGTTATGGCCAGGCTCCAGCGAGGGCGCCACTCGACGAGGTCTTTTTTATGCTTCAGCCATATGTCCTTCAAATAGTCCTCAAGTGGGCATTCATCTGTCAAGCGCAGATATAAGCCGATGCACGGCACCAACAACGCAGTACCAACAGCAACAGCACCCTGTCTACATTCACGAGCAAGTAGAGGTAAACTGAATATGCCACAACTGATGGTAGTGATCGTCCACTGGATTTAGGATTAGGCCTGAGTTAAAGATAGCTCGGTGCAAGTGAACACCGACCTATTGCTAAGCCATATCTTCATGCTGCAGTTAAGTATTATAAAGTTTCTATTAATAAATTATTGTAAATGATCACTAACGTTTAAAAAGGGAAGAGTTTAATGTCCCGTCGCCAACGACGTCATTAACCCTTTCGGTCACGGATTACTTTTTTCCTTGAAAAAATTATGCCTTTTCTATCCAGTTCTTCGAATTAAATTATGATTTTTCAGATATATAAAATATTCCGAGGTGTCCCCCATGGGGGGATACAACGCGTCCCCATATGAGGACATTGTGTTCAAATGGGTGTAGTATAAGCAGAAAAGCCAAAGTATTTTATTTCACCAACACACATAAATTACAGAAAGCTTACTTAATGGTTATATACATAAACTATGGTTTTACACTTGTGAAGAAAATCAGTTAAACAATTTTTTTTCTACTCAGACTTAAGTTAATTTTACATTTTACGTAATGGCTTTGCCTTTGCAACCCGGTTTCTTGCACCTGTCAAATGATTGTTTGTCACTGACCAGTGGAAGATGCCCAACGTTGTATACACGAACTTCAGCTTCCGCATTGGCCCGTTTTGAAGTATTTGGACTCGCACTAGCGGGACGCCCCCTTTTCCTGGCGGCTGGCTTATCTATTTTTGTCAGTACCTCGGCCACACTTGATTTAAAATGAAGCACATCAAGGGTCTTCTTTTTAGGAGCACCTAATTCTGATGCGTTTTTCTTGTACTCAATCCATGCACTTCCGCATTAAATATCAATTGCATGACCGGCTATAAACTGTCGAAAACGGCTCTCGAAAATCGTGTTCGGCTTCAAAAGCAGCTAACTGCATGTTGTCTTTGGGTGCAAAGCCTGCTATATGCCCAATAGGCGTAGCTGTCGCCGTCCCATATCCGGATACAAGGCACGTGAAAAGACCTGAGACTTACCAATCTGGACATTCAAAGCTACCTTACAGCCTTTTACGATTAGAATGGATATTTTTCTTATTCGGCTTTAGGTTGGCTACGCTGTAACAAATTCTTACAAAACAATAACATTCTTGCTGCCAATGCATTGTCGTTTGGATGGGACGAGTGTTTCATGATTATCTCAGTGTCACTTACCATTCAGTTAGCGGGCTTTGCGTCTAGGCTACTAGGCTTACAATATACCGTATGATATAAAACGTCTAACATTACCTCTATCATTGTCCTCCTGTTCAAAATTATCGCCAGGATCATCAGATAGATTGTCAATTTCAGAAGAATGGTTCAACTGGTTCAAATGGCTCTGAGCACTATGCGACTTAACTTCTGAGGTCATCAGTCACCTAGAACTTAGAACTAATTAAACCTAACTAACCTAAGGACATCACACACATCCATGCCCGAGGCAGGATTCGAACCTGCGGCCGTAGCGGTCGCTCGGTTCCAGACTGTAGCGCCTAGGACCGCACGGCCACTTCGGCCGGCTTCAAAAGAATGAAGGAGCTCTATAACTTCTTCTGTAAGTGGCCTTCGTCTATCTTGGACACAGGGAAATTGTGAAACCAACGTAATATGACTAAAAAGATAGCGAAATAATGTCCTAAATTTCTATGCTATTGCAACCTTTCACACACAATATCCTCATTTGGATACATGTATAAAGCTATAAATATATCACCTTTCGTTCTGAAAGACACTTTTAGTTTTCATCTTCAAGATTTTTTTTTTTTTTTTTTTTTTTTTTTTTTTTTTTTTTTTTTTTTACCTAGACTCCGAAGATATTAACCGGCTGATGGGAAGTACAAAGATTACTGGCAAGCGACCATGTGACTGTGCACATTCCGTTTTGTTTTGTGGTACCACACATTAACAGGAAATGTCGACACTGTTCTCAGACTCTCTGCTTGTGACAATATGAGGACAACAATTACAATTGGTAAAATTTAACGAATTTTAATACACTAAGCATTTATTTGGTATGACCGAAAGGGTTAAAGACGGAGAACAAGCCAGAATTATAGGGTTAAGGATGGTGAGGAAAATCGGCCGTGACCTTTCAGAGGAATCATCCTGCCATTTACCTTAACGGCGTTAGGGATATCACAGAAAAACTATCTCTGAATGGTCGTACTCCCGAAAGCGAGTCGAGTGTGCTAACCCGTGCATCGCTCGATGTCACAAATCTGCGCTACCAAGTTTTTGTCGTAGGTGGTACCTAACATCTTTGGCCCTTTTAAGAGGCTATACAGTTCCTGAAAGCGAGCTACATCATGGCAGCAATCACTTTCGTTGATAGGTGTTTCCCCTCCTGCCACATTTATGTGACTGGCGCCAAGTGTATTTGGCGAATACAACACATCCGATACTACTTCATGAATGAGGATATAAATCTGGGGCGAATTTTAACTAACGCATCCGTACTAAAACTTCATCTCGGCGCCAGCTGTAAGCTGCCGGTTCATGCGGCTGCCGGTACGGGTGTCCCTACTGCAGCTGGCTGGCGTTTCCCCCTTTTTTTTTCTTTTATAGAGTAGCGAATGCATATACGTTCGCAACAATGTGGGATGAGTTTCGACTTTCGTCTGGATGTCTGTCGTGCGTCAGGTACAGACCACATTCAGCATTTATGAAAGATAAATGAAAACTTTAATTCTAAACGTAATTGAACAATGAATCCCAAAGATGTATGTGCATTCTTGTAAAAGATGTACGTTTGAAATTGGGTATGGAAACACACAGCAACAGAACGTACCAGCGTGACTTCAAACACTTTGTTACAGGAAATGTTCAAAATGTCCTCCGTTAGCGAGAGTACATGCATCCACCCTCCGTCGCATGGAATCCCTGATGCGCTGATGCAGCCCTGGAGAATGGCGTATCGTATCACAGCCGTCCGCAATACGAGCACGAAGAGTCTCTACATTTGGTACCGGGGCTGCGTAGACAAGAGCTTTCAAATGCCCCCATAAATGAAAGTCAAGAGGGTTGAGGTCAGGAGAGCGTGGAGGCCATGGAATTGGTCCGCCTCTACCAATCCATCGGTCACCGAATCTGTTGTTGAGAAGCGTACAAACACTTCGACTGAAATGTGCAGGAGCTCCATCGTGCATGAACCACATGTTGTGTCATACTTGTAAAGGCACATGTTCTAGCAGCATCCCGTATGAAATCATGATAACGTGCTCTATTGAGCGTAGGTGGAAGAACATGGGGCCCAATCAAGACATCACCAACAATGCCCGCCCAAACGTTCACAGAAAATCTGTGTTGATGACGTGATTGCACAATTGCGTGCGGATTCTCGTCAGCCCACATACGTTGATTGTGAAAATTTACAATTTGATCACGTTGGAATGAAGCCTCATCCGTAAAGAGAACATTTGCACTGAAATGAGGATTGACACATTGTTGGATGAACCATTCGCAGAAGTGTACCCGTGGAGGCCAATCAGCTGCTGATAGTGCCTGCACACGCTGTACATGGTACGGAAACAACTGGTTCTCCGGTAGCATTCTCCATACAGTGACGTGGTCAACGTTACCTTGTACAGCATCAACTTCTCTGATGCTGACAGAGTTATCGTCAACTGCACGGAGAATTGCCTCGTCCATTGCAGGTGTCCTCGTCGTTCTAGGTCTTCCCCAGTCGCGAGTCATAGGCTGGAATGTTCCGTGCTCCCTAAGACGCCGATCACTTGCTTCGAACGTCTTCCTGTCGGGACACCTTGTAAGTAGGATGTTTAGGTTTTCTTATTGGTAACGCCACGTAGCGCTCTGTGTGCTGTGTGCAGTCTGTGGCTAGTTTGCATTGTTGTCTGCCATTGTAGTGTTGGGCAGGTGGATGTTAACAGCGCGTAGCGTTGCGCAGTTGGAGGTGAGCCGCCAGCAGTGGTGGATATGGGGAAGTGAGATGGCGGATTTTTGAGAATGGATAATCCGGAGGTGTGTCCATCAGAAACAGTAGATTTGTAAGAATGGATATCATGAACTGCTATATATGTTATGACTAATAAGGTAAATACATTTTTTTGTTCTCTATTAAAATCTTTCATTTGCTAACTATGCCAGCAGTAGTTAGTGCCTTCCGTAGTTTGAATCTTTTATTTAGCTGGCAGTGGTGGCGCTCGCTGTTTTGCAGTAGTTCGAGTAACGAAGATTTTTGTGAGGTAAGTGATTTGTGAAACGGATAGGTTAATGTTAGTCAGGGCCATTCTTTTGTAGGGATTACTGAAAGTCAGACTGCGTTGCGCCAAAAATTTTGTGTGTCAGTTTAACCACAGTCATGTATAATTTTTCTAAGGGGACGTTTCAAATGTCGACCCTTAGCCGAGGATACCTCACTGGAATCTTCTGATTTCTTCTTGTAGTTTGTGTAATTAGTGTAACTATTGTTTATTGCTGGCGCGTAATTATAGAGAGAATTTCCTTTGTAGTTGTTGTTTTTCATTGTTGTACAGTAAAACACTAGTGGCATGCATGTAGATTTGCATCAAGTATTTCGCAGCTGCGCTTGCAATTAACTAGATATTATTTTCAGTGCTATGTTAATGTGTTTTCTTATTTTGCTCTTCAAATTGTGCTTTTCTGTGTTGTCGTGTGAAATATTGTGACAATAATGGCATGTGAAAAACGTAATACTAGGCTCCAAAGTAAACTGAGAAATGACAGTGAAGACGAAAGCAGTGTGTTAGCGCCACCGTGTAATGAATTAACTCATGTTCAAACTAGTAATCTGGTAATTGTGCATAGGGAAATGAAGCGGGCGGCAAATAATGGTGTAGACAGTGAAAAAAGTAGTGAACAGGGAAGCATTATCGATCGATCGGTCGGCAACAGCTCGCCTCAGGAATCCGAAATGACAGAACACAATATTGCAAATACTGTGGACTCTGGTTTTGGGTCCTCACCGTTTTCTCAAATAAGTCAAGACACATTTTCTGCTCGTCAAAATGTAAATGTTGCCGGTGCAAATGTACTGCCGAAAAGCGTAGAGGAACAGATTCCAGACACTAATACATTATTACTGCAATTAATGCAGCAAATAAAACAAAATCAGAGACAAACACAGCAACAGTTAGACACAATGGAACAAAATCTTCAAAAGTTAGACACAATGGAACAAAATCTTCAAAAGTTAGACACAATGGAACAACACCAGAGACAAACACAGCAACAGTTAGACACAATGGAACAAAATCAAAGACAAACACAGCAAAAGCTTCAAAAGTAAGACACTAGACTTGAACAAACACGTGAAGATTTAACTACTAAGTTACATAACATTGAATCGAAATGTCAAAAAGTCTGTAATGACGTAAAAACACAAATTTGTGAGCATTTTCAACCTATTTTTTCGCGGCATGAAAATGCATTACAGAATCACGAAGCAGCCATAAAAGAACTACAAACTATTGTTCATGAAAATCATGAGACCTTGCAAGCTAAAATTGACTCAGTTGCATCTACCGATGCGGTTACGCAACTTGCAAAAACTCAGGAAAACTTAAAGGACACAGTAGATACTCTGAAAATTGGTTCAGAAAGACACTTGGAGGAAATTAGTTCAGTATCAGCTAAATAATTTATCTACGAAGGTAGATGATAATCTGAATGACGCAAGACCAGTACTCTTTAATGACACAGAAGAGTACGAACAAATTCAGATCAGCTAAATAATTTATCTACGAAGGTAGATGATAATCTGAATGACGCAAGACCAGTACTCTTTAATGACACAGAAGAGTACGAACAAATTAGGAAATTTAAACAAAATCAGAATCAAATTAATACACAACACCAAAGAGAAATCCGGGAAGTACAAGATCAGCTGACACAGATAATACAAGAATTACGTATTTCAGAGGACACTCGCGCTCCAACACGGGAAGAGGGACTTAGAAATACGGAAAAGCCGCAAAATAATAACACAGCGCATTTCGGAAATTATGAAAGAAATTGGCAAGGTGCACCGAATTTTGAGATGGAACGTAACAATGACTGATATGCTACTCGCCGACACGATGATTTTGACTATAAGCTGTTCATTACTACACGTAAATTCAAAACATTTAAGAATTCTGGCAACGACATTCATCCACAAGCGTGGCTCCATCAATTCTCTCATTGTTTTCCTCCCAACTGGTCATCAGAGCACAGATTAGAATTTATGTGTGGCTACTTAGAGGATGAACCAGCTGAAAGAATGCGATCGGTCATTCACGATTGTCACAGTGAAGGAGAATTTTGTCATGCCTTCCTCTCAGCATATTGGTCTCAAGCTACACAAGACCGAGTAAAACATAGCATCATAATGATGAAACATTTCGAACAATCTGAATTTTCCAGTCTTGTGAAATATTTTGAAGACATTCTGCATAAGAATCAGTACCTGTCAAACCCATACAGCCCCTCAGAACTCATCCGCATTTGCTTAATCAAATTGCCTGAACATCTACGACACATTATTTTGGCAGGACGTTGCAAAGACGACATTGAAGCTTTTCAGGGACTGTTACAAGAATTGGAAATTGACACTGACAATCGCGGAACGCGAAAACAGGAGTACAACAATTACAGGTCACATCTGTCACAATTCCGCGATGACAGAAATAGTACACGACAAGGCTATTCTTACAACGTAAATCGTGACCAAAACAGACACCACCCTTATGACAGCCGTTGGTAGAATAATAGTTACAGGCAAAGATCGCACTTCTGTAGTAATGAATATGACAGAGATAACCAAAACAATTATTATCAGGGGAGACAGAATAACTTCAAACGCAATAGTTCAGCGCGCAGTTACGATTCAGGGAGAAATTCTCCACCACGTGACCGACAAGAAAGAAATTATGGAATCTACCGACATGACGACAGACGATATAATCATAACGACAGACCTGTATTTTATCAGAACTGGCGGGATTCAAACAGAGCAGGGCCCTCTCGGCAAGGTGAATTTGTAGAAGTTAGGTCTCCTAATCCCAATAACGACGCACGCCAACAAACAGATAGCAGAAAATGACTCTCACCGCAGGCAGCCACGTGCGCCGGCTGGCTCAGAGAAAAATAACATAGACGCTAACCTTGAGAAAAATTTGAGCATTCCTTACCGATGTACCATATACCACGTGATAATTGCGTTGAAGTTGAAACTCTGCGTACTAGGAAGAGTAAAGAATTGCACCACATTTCATATGTAAAACCGTTTATTGAGAGATAATCTGTTTTTTCTTTAAATTAGTCTTTACTATAAAATTTTTTCACTTCACGTTACTAGTACTCTTTGTCACACTTAGAAACTGTTAACATGTAACTATGTTTTAAAATAAACTATCCAGTCTATAACCTAGGGAACATATTTAGACAGTAATTACGAATGCATTGTTATAGTGAACAGACGATACAGTGTTATTGTGTGTGTACATTCTTGCTTGTTAGTGGCACGATTACGTAACGACCATAAGGCTCACATACTTAGAACATGTACCGGTACTGCTAATGAGATTTTAATGCAACATTTTGGTTTATTTGAAAATACATTCTGGATTTAAAGTACTTTCTGAGAGATATCAGATGACACAGTGGTTAGTTTATTTGACAGCTACACGATTATATCACGACGCTACTAATGAGTGACACAGTTTATATTATTGCTTTTGCGCTGTATCTGTTTTATATCTGCATAGTTTTTCTGTATTATTCTGGAAAGTAAAACATATTTTAGTAGTAACTTTTGTGGTATAGCTACAATGAGACAGCCTTTTTCGTACCACAACAATGCGTTACATTATAGTACTTTCCTGATCACGGTAAGGTACGTAATAACTACGATATCTATACGCAAAGCATTTCACTTTCGTTTATGATGAGGTAAGTACATTGACTTCAGCAGAACTTTGCTTACAGAGAACGATAACTACGACAGTTCCACAGAATTATCTTACAGAAAGACGCACATTTAGCGCTACAGGACATGCATTTGAGTGATTAATTTTGTACTTAAACCATTTATTTTTCAAGATTTTTGAATTACAAAGAAAGTTTTCCGTGATACATTTCATTACATTGCTGTAATCTGTAACACCTGAGGGTATAATTACATTTGTCCTCAGGGGGGTACACGCTTACTTTGTGTACCATGTGTCTGACAAACACATGGAGCCCTAGCTAATATGGTATTTGCTTATACAACTTTACACATCCGTACCACATTTCTCTAACACATAAATTGCACAGCTATCTGATCATTTAACTGAGAGAGACAAACATTTTTTTTTTACTACGTCAGTGACAGATGTTTACGCAATTACACAGCTGGATAACTTCACACTTATGAAATTGTATTTTGTCTGTACTGTGTGAACCCTTCATATTTTTCGGAACCATTGTGATACTATGAAAGCTTTGAATGATATATTTGGTATGGGATCATGATTTTGAAAGTACGTTTGAGGTAGACGACACTATTGAAATGAGCAGAGAATTTTTTTTAGGTTTTGAAATTTTTGGAGGAAGCTACGACGATTTTGAGAATTGACAGATGTTATGATATTATTACGACGATGATGTGTATTATGCTGTTGAGATATGTTTATGATCAATAAGATGATGCTACCGTATATGAGGAATTTGATTATGCTACGTATTTCTTATGATGAAATATTGAAGAAGTGTCGACGAATGTGTATATGTATAATAAGGTAAGGAATAAGGAATAGTGGTTAGGGACTCTGACTTGTGAAAAAGGATGATGGAAACCAAGAATCGTACTTTTAAAGAATTATGAAATGTGTGTAAATGCGTGAATGTATCACAATGCCGACAAAAATTTTTTGGACACTATTATATTTAAAGGATTTTTTTTCTACACATTTGTAACGCAAATTCACGACCTGTGAAATTTTATATGAGACTGTCACTGTAGTGCAAACTGGTGTTGTAAGTATTTCGGTAAGAAAGTTAAGTGACCACATTCACGTAATGCGTCGTGGGCACTGAGCTGCGCGACAGTTGCCTGGAAACAAAAGCCATTAGTGTGTGCCTTTCAGAGGCATAGGTGGAGAAAAAAGGAGGCCATTATCCTCGCTATTGACATTTCTTTGTAGAAAGCATCGTAAATACGGCACGCTCAAACGTGAAAACATATGATTACACTGTGGAGCTCTTAATTTGTGATATTTACTGAAATGCCTAATGAAATGACAAGAAATATTTAATGTCTATACACCTGATTATGAATACTGTCTTTCTAGTTAAGAGTTTGCTCATTTTGTTTAATATCAAGTTTCTAGCTGCAGCAGCATTGGTTAAAATAAAATTTAATAGATGTACTAATATCACTATTTTCTGTCTACAGACCCAGTAAAGAATAATTTTATGATGTACTTTCGTAGAAAAGAGCACAAATAGCCATTTCCCTTCACAGGAATTGCAAAAATAGTTTTTTAACAGGTTGGTAACTTATCTGCTAGAGTAAGTCAAGGTGATGCATCACTCTAGTGTTAAGATGTGACATAGGTATTAAACATGGCCATTTTTACCGTAATATTTTTTCTGCTTGAGCTTTGTCATGTTTAGATATAAGTTATTGCATTTGCTGCTGCTGTTTGCCAGGTATAGTGCTACTAAATTTCACTTTGTATTACTCTGTTAAGCTAGTTTTACTACTGATTTATTTTCCTTGTTGCTGTACATTGGCTCATATTAGTTGTAATGTTGCATTTGCTTGGTAATTTAGATTTACTGTAGCTTGCTTTGCCAATTTCCATTTTTTTTGTCATTGCTGTTTGTGTTAATTGTTTTGTGCTGCTGCATTGCCTCGTCCCTTAGTTTAGCATCTGAGCTCAGTAGATTTAAGTTAGCTTAAGATGGGGTAGGCTACATGTGAGAACGAGTTGTGATGAATTGGAAGAAATGCATTGGGAAGCTATAAGAAAATGGTTTGGCCAAAAAAGAATTTTGAAAGAGGATGTGAACAGAATACAGAAAGCATGCTTGGATAGGATTTTTTTTGGTGGAAACAAATGTTGAAATAAGGGGAAAGATGTACAGAACGAAGTTTTGGGTTGGACTGCAGTACCAAATGTCACACTGAAAACGAACCCTGTCTTTCCTTTTGTATTATTCCGCTATGTGTTTATGTACCCTTGTGTATTTGTCTTTTTCCTGTCTTTAAGTGTTTAGCTAATAAGATTTATGTTGTACAATTTTTCAAATACTATGTTATTTACTCTGTAAAGATGTTTAGACATTATTTATTCTTTTTTGTTTTAATGCTCATGTGTGAAGTTGATGTTTCAAAAGTTATTCTGATCTTTTATGTATTTACTTATGTCATAATTCCTGTAACACTGATGTATACGTTATTTCGATTCTACTGTAAAGCCTGCATTACCACAAATGTTATCTGTATTGTTATGTTCTTTAATGATGTATTTTGTACCTTTGTTATTGTATTCTTATGTTATAAAATTGTAATTGACACCAGTTCATCAAATTAAGTAACTTGTAAGTTACATTTCACTGCACACGTTTCTGTTGGTCATAGTATATGGACAATATATGACAAATTGGGACTGTTAGTGTTTGGACGTGTGTTAATAATTCAGCAAGGGACTCATTAACAGCAGTGCTGGTTCTAAGGACAATTCCAAAAACTTTGTGAGTGCACAAGTGGTGGTTCATGGACTTGCTATATTCTACGCAAGACTCTTCGATGGTGATTGTGCACCTGCACAGTCGCAACGGGTGGCTGCTATCCATCTCTACAAGGACTACAGTGGGTGTACACCTTTGATGACTCACCAATACCATTATCTCTACAAGGACTACAGTGGGTCTGCATCTTCGATGGCCCACCAATACCGTAATCTCTACCAGGACTACAGTGGGTCTACTCTGTGATGACCTACCTACCAATTCTTCAAAACTTCGACTTACTCTGCGGTGGGTTTGCTCTGTTGTGGCCCATTACCTGTCTGCATGTCAAGAGTCAGCACTGTCTTTCCGTTGGAAGGACAACACTACTTCTTCAAGACTGCATGGAAATCCACTACTTCCGTGTGCATTTTCTTTTACTGCTCAGACATTGAGAAAAACACTGCTATTTTACTGTGATGAACGATCGGGACTGTCTTTATGGACTGTGAGAAAATTTTAGCTTTTGACCAACAGTGTATCACTAAGTGTGTGCATTTGATTTCTTTGTTATTGTAATTATAAGTATAATTTTTCTAAGGGGACGTTTCAACCTTCGTTCTGGAAATCTGTCTCGATAGAAACGTACCGCGCCACGGCTATTGCCCCGTGCTAATCCATACATCAAATGGGCATCTGCCAACTCCGCATTTGTAAATATTGCAATGACTGCAAAACCACGTTCGTGATGAACACTGACCTGTTGATGCTACGTACTGATGTGCTTGATGCTAGTACTGTAGAGCAATGAGTCGCATGTCAACACAAGCACCGAAGTCAACATTACCTTCCTTCAACTGAGCCAACTGGCGGTGAATCGAGGAAGTACAGTACATACTGACGAAACTAAAATGAGCTCTAACATGGAAATTAAGCGTTTCCGGACACATGTCCACATAACATCTTTTCTTTATTTGTGTGTGAGGAATGTTTCCTGAAAGTTTGGCCGTACCTTTTTGTAACACCCTATATAACCTTTGCAGTCCCATGTGTAAATTATTGACACTATTTAAACCAGTAAGAAAACTTCGCAAATATTCGAACATTGCAAAGCACCTGCGTCCAGTGCTTGCCCAATCGTAGTATGTAAAATTCTTTGTGCATCGCTCAAGAGTAAATAGGAACTACAAAAAAAAGCATTAACACTCGCGCTAAGGAGCACAAGAGCACGTGCCGTCTGGGTGAGACGAATAAATCGGCATTAGCAGAACGTGGACTGGAATCATGGTACCACCAAATTCATTTTTCTGATACCACGGTTTTATCAAGTTCGGATCATTACGATGCTAGGAAGTACAGAGGGGCCACAGGAATTCGAAAAGAAAAAAAAAACGAAAACAACTTTAACAGAAAATAAGACGCACTGAAATTAGGTAAGATAGGGCTCAGGTAGTAAGCATAATGCATATTCTGTTACTCGCTCCTGTGAACGGGAACGCGTTATACAGGTCTTGGAGTGACTCGCGTCCATCTAGAAAAGTTTTTACTGAGTTTAACGAAGGCGATGGTGGCCTGATGTTTTCGACGATGCACTTTGGCTACACCTTCTAAAGGATCGTTCTAAGAAATACCAAATTAAGATCAACCTGAAGATGACTAAATAAGGCGAAACGCGTAGTAGAAGAATAAAAAATTAAAATTGCAACCAAGACTGTTTTTAACCAATACTGTTAAGCATTGGTTTGCTGTATGCCACATACGGATTGGAAAAAGTTCTATAGTTTAAAAAGCTCCAAGCGTAGAAGATAAGAGTCTTGTGAAATCAGATGAATCTTACTAAAATACCTTGTAGTTATCAGTTTCAGTGTCACAAATTTTTCCTTTTAGAAGTAACAGCGCATCTGTCATCTGGAGATGTAGTCTACACAAACAGTAACGGCTTACTTAAACTCGCAGCCATGCCCTCAGTGAGATCAGAACCGCTACCACCGCTTAACGAGCCAGGTCAGCTACACCGACTCCACGGAAGGTGGGTTCCGAAACGTCGTGAGTGTCCGTAGACAGTGGGCGTGCCCACGCTGCCCGCACGCCGCGCACCGTAGAGCACCGCTCGCGGGCCCGTTCGGACGTAGTAGAGTGCCCCGTAGCGCACCGCAAGTAGCTGCCGCGAACGAGAAGGAGCGCAGTGAATGCCACGGGGGAGCGGCCCAGGAATGGTAGAGCAGATGCGGAGGAAAAGATGGGCGCCGCGCGGACCCGTCCAGACGTGAAGCGCGGCCGCCGATAGCGACGTAATTTCACGGTCCGGCGGGCGCAGAACAAAGCCAGGCACTGCGCCTGCAGCCAGCAACAATACGGACCACTTACCAGCGGCCGGCGCGGCTGCTGGCGGCGGCCCGCGCTCAGACGAACAGACCGCCCCGCGACAGTGATCCCCTCCCTTCCCACTGTGCGCCACTGCTCGCTTACGCCGTCCAACAGTCAGCGGCGCAGTCACGGAAACACTCGAGCCAAAGGGACTTCCCATTAATGACTAATTCCACAGGCAACTGCGGCTGCCGATGTGGTTACTCGTTGCGAATGAGAGTAGATGACCTTGCGCTTAGTTCCTGTTGTCTCCCAACACGTAAAGGGGCCGGCTGCTGTGGCCGAGCGGTTCTAGGCGCTTCAGTTCGGAACCGCGATGCTGCTATGGTCGCAGGTTCGAATCCTGCCTCAGGCATGGATGTGTGTGATACACTTAGGTTAGTTAGGTTTAGGTAGTTCTAAGTCTAGGGGCTGATGACCTTAGATGTTAAGTCCCATAGTGCTTAGAGCCATTCAACACGTAAAAGTGTGACTAAAACGATGTCGGATCAGTTTCCAGCACTGTGAGTTATGTGCGAGAAAATATTTATTGAAATCCGGGTCCCTATGTTCTTGAAAGTCGTGTAAATCATTAATTAACGAAATGATAACATACCTTCACGCAATATATTTAACATAGCTGCACTTCAGCAACGGTTACACATCAGTAAACGAATCCAAAGCAGCCAATCAGTTGCAACGAACAGTGGGTTCATTCAACCTTTTGCCACAGTTTCGACGGATGTAAACCCACCTTCAGATAGACGTAACATAATTTCACATTGAAAATCCAAATAATTAAGCGATCTGTTATTTGTCTCGTGGAAATATGCCGTCGGCACACATCATTGTATACATTATACACTCCTGGAAATTGAAATAAGAACACCGTGAATTCATTGTCCCAGGAAGGGGAAACTTTATTGACACATTCCTGGGGTCAGATACATCACATGATCACACTGACAGAACCACAGGCACATAGACACAGGCAACAGAGCATGCACAATGTCGGCACTAGTACAGTGTATATCCACCTTTCGCAGCAATGCAGGCTGCTATTCTCCCATGGAGACGATCGTAGAGATGCTGGATGTAGTCCTGTGGAACGGCTTGCCATGCCATTTCCACCTGGCGCCTCAGTTGGACCAGCGTTCGTGCTGGACGTGCAGACCGCGTGAGACGACGCTTCATCCAGTCCCAAATATGCTCAATGGGGGACAGATCCGGAGATCTTGCTGGCCAGGGTAGTTGACTTACACCTTCTAGAGCACGTTGGGTGGCACGGGATACATGCGGACGTGCATTGTCCTGTTGGAACTGCAAGTTCCCTTGCCGGTCTAGGAATGGTAGAACGATGGGTTCGATGACGGTTTGGATGTACCGTGCACTATTCAGTGTCCCCTCGACGATCACCAGTGGTGTACGGCCAGTGTAGGAGATCGCTCCCCACACCATGATGCCGGGTGTTGGCCCTGTGTGCCTCGGTCGTATGCAGTCCTGATTGTGGCGCTCACCTGCACGGCGCCAAACACGCATACGACCATCATTGGCACCAAGGCAGAAGCGACTCTCATCGCTGAAGACGACACGTCTCCATTCGTCCCTCCATTCACGCCTGTCGCGACACCACTGGAGGCGGGCTGCACGATGTTGGGGCGTGAGCGGAAGACGGCCTAACGGTGTGCGGGACCGTAGCCCAGCTTCATGGAGACGGTTGCGAATGGTCCTCGCCGATACCCCAGGAGCAACAGTGTCCCTAATTTGCTGGGAAGTGGCGGTGCGGTCCCCTACGGCACTGCGTAGGATCCTACGGTCTTGGCGTGCATCCGTGCGTCGCTGCGGTCCGGTCCCAGGTCGACGGGCACGTGCATCTTCCGCCGACCACTGGCGACAACATCGATGTACTGTGGAGACCTCACGCCCCACGTGTTGAGCAATTCGGCGGTACGTCCACCCGGCCTCCCGCATGCCCACTATACGCCCTCGCTCAAAGTCCGTCAACTGCACATACGGTTCACGTCCACGCTGTCGCGGCATGCTACCAGTGTTAAAGACTGCGATGGAGCTCCGTATGCCACGGCAAACTGGCTGACACTGACGGCGGCGGTGCACAAATGCTGCGCAGCTAGCGCCATTCGACGGCCAACACCGCGGTTCCTGGTGTATCCGCTGTGCCGTGCGTGTGATCATTGCTTGTGCAGCCCTCTCGCAGTGTCCGGAGCAAGTATGGTGGGTCTGACACACCGGTGTCAATGTGTTCTTTTTTCCATTTCCAGGAGTGTACAATGAAGAGGCAAAGAAACTGGTACACCTGCCTAATATCTCGTGGTGCAGCAACACGACGTGGCATGGACTCGACTAATGTCTGACGTAGTGCTGGCGGGAATTAACAGAATGAATTCTGCAGGGCTGTCACAAATCCGTACGAGTACGAGGGGGTGGACATCTCTTCTCAACAGCACGTTGCGAGGCATCCCAGATATGCTCAAATGGTGCCTAGCGCAAGTGGAATGGATGTTGGTGATCAGACAGGATACTTGCGTACGTGTCACCTGTCAGACTCGTACCTAGGCGTATCAGGAGTCCCGTATCACTCCAACTGCACACGCCCCACGCCATAACAAAGCTTCCGCCAGCTCTAACAGTTCCCTGCTGGCATGCAGGGTCCATGTATTCATTCAGTTGTCTTCATACCCGTACACGTCCATCCGCTCGATACAATTTGATATTGCCGGACCAGGCAACACATTTCCAGTCATGAACAGTCCAATATCGGTGTTGACGGGTCCAGACGAGGAGTAAAGCTTTGTGTTGTGCAGTCGTCAAGGGTACACGAGTGGCCCTTCGGCTCCGAAAGCCCATATCGATGATGTTTCATTGAATGGTTCGCACGCTGACAATGTTGATGGCCCAGCATTGAAATCTGCAGCAATTTTCAGAAGGGTTGCACTTATGTCACGTTCAACGAGTCTGTTCAGCCGTCGTTGTTCTCGGTCTTGCAGAATATTTTTCCGGCCGCAGCGATGTCAGAGATTTCTGATGTTCACGGTAGACTCGTGAAACGGTCGTACGAGAAAATCGCCACTTCATCGCTACTCGTATCTCGGAGATGCTGTGTCCCATCGCCCGTGCGCCGGCTATAACACCACATTCTTCAAGCTCACTTAAATCTTGATAACATGCCATTGTAGCAGGAGTAACCGATCTAACAACTGCGCCAGACACTTGTTGTCTTATATATGCGTTGCCGACCGCAGATCCGTATTCTAGCTGTTTACATATCTATGTATTTGACCGCAAGACCGCTACGGTCGCAGGTTCGAATCCTGCCTCGGGCATGGATGTTTGTGATGTCCTTAGGTTAGTTAGGTTTAACTAGTTCTAAGTTCTAGGGGACTAATGACCTCAGCAGTTGAGTCCCATAGTGCTCAGAGCCATTTGAACCATTTATGTATTTGAAATGGTTCAAATGGCTCTATTTACTATGGGACTTAACATCTGAGCTCATCAGTCACCTAGACTTAGAACTAATTAAACCTAACTAACCTAAGGACATCACACACATCCATGCCCGAGGCAGGATTCGAACCTGCGACCGTAGCAGCAGCGCGGTTCCAGGCTGAAGCCTATACCAGTTTCTTTGGCGCTTCAGTGAAATATATGCTGGCCCCCATGATCAGGACTTGTCAAGAAAAAATACTTAAAATTCAGAAACACCAATAAAATAAAATGCCAGGTCACGTTATGAGCTACATGCCGATTGACAGGAAACCGTCAGCTCATAACAAGACAGACATTTTGTTTTATTCGTGTTGTTTCTGAATTTTAAGTGTTTTTACTTGACAAGTCCTGTTCATGGGGACCAGTATATATTATAGTGTATGCAGTGACGAACGCTGATAGCAATGTCAGATTGCTTCGTTATTTGGATTTCCAATGCGAAATTTTGTTACATGTCTTAGTGAAGAAGACGGTTTTACATCCGTCGAAACCATGGTAACAGGCCGAATAGTACCACCCATTGTTGCAACTGATTGGCTACTTTTGATTCATTTAATGATATCTACACTCGCTTAGAATGCGTACCGTGTTGTCATTTGTCACCGAGCGACATTGAGGTTACTATCGTGAATTATGCAACTGAGATAATGCGGTGCCTGCCAAAGACGTGAAGCACCCAGAAGGGGCTGGTGGAGAGGGGTGGGAGAAATCGAAATGAAATATCGCTAGTTGACAGAATGTTTGAAGTTATTTCAGTGATCACAGAATCGAGTCAAATTTGCAAAGAACTTGGCTATCTGAGCCCACTTATTAGTATGAATCTGTCTACAGGCGTTGTATACATCAACGGGGGCAGTTGAAAATGTGTGCCCCGAGCGGGACTCGAACCCGGGATCTCCTGCTTAGATGGCAGACGCTCTATCCATCTGAGCCACCGAGAGCACAGAGGATAGTGCGATTGCAGGGATTTATCCCTTGCACGCTCCCCGTGAGACCCACATTCCCAACTTAATGTCCACACACTACATTCGTAGTACCCCAGCCCATTATACTCATTAGTTGCGGCAAACAATTTCCGAAACAACAGATACCGTCTTCATATAGTTAAGGGTAACCGGGCACTGACATTCTTCTTCTGTGCTGGATGCACACGCATTGCCCGAACTCTTTGGGACTCGGTAAGACTGCCCTTTCGACCGCAAGTAGTCAGATCGCTGTCGGTGACCGGAGGGCTCACTCTCATTTTCTAGCTGATTGTCCCAGTCTCAGTCACTAGCTCAGTCACCGACGCACCAACTCGCACTCCAGTTTGGCGTCTGTCGTTGATCGCATAGCGGGATTTGTACTGTACTTCACCAGCAGCGAGGCTAACGTGCACTATTACAGAAGAGCCTTCACCACAGCCTATGGACTCTCTTAAAGATAAGTACATTCCTGTTCATGTGAATAAAAACCCCGTTAGTACGAGGGCTATCCACACAGTACATTACGTTTTGGAATTAAAAATAAATAAAGTATTGGAAATTTTTTTATTATATACAGATGAAAGCCACACTTAAATACTACTTTTCTCCATAGGTGCTACTTAAATTAAGGCACTTATCGTAGCGATGGACGAGCTTGGAAATTCCTTTGTCGTAAAATTCGGCCGCCTGCGCCTTCAACCATGTAATGACTGTCTTTTGGGACAGAAAAGGTGTGATTTTTGTGGATTTCCAGGAAAGAGGCACTACAATAAACTCTCAAAGGTATTGCCAAACTCTGCACAACCTCAGAAGAGCAATACAAAACAAGCGCAGGGGAAAGTTGGGCTCAAAGATCTTGCTGATTCACGACAACGCCCGGGCCCACACGGCAAATGCCACTCGTGAAGTTCTCGAATCTTTCAAGTGGGAGTTGATTCCTCATCCGCCGTACAGTCCCGACCTGGCACCGAGCGACTTCCACTTATTCCCAGCAATGAAGAAGTGGTTAGCTATGCAGCGTTTTGATGACGACGCACAGCTTCAAGAAGAGGTAACCACGTGGTTGAAGGCGCAGGCGGCAGAATTTTACGGACGAAGGAATTTCCAAGGTCGTCCATCGCTACGATAAGTGCCTTAATTTAAATTGCAACTATGTAGAAAAGTAGTATTTAAGTGTGGCTTTCATCTGTATATAATAAAAAAATTCCAATACTTTATTTATTTTTAATTCCAAAACGTAATGTACTTTGTGGATAGCCCCGTACAAGTGTGAGCCGTGGGAAAATTTGCTGTTTTGAAGAGCGCGCCGCAGCGCGTAGTGTAAAGCAGTCGCCTTCCGTTTCTGGTGGTGGCGCCGCTGTAGCAATCGCAGCTTTGGTGTCTCCCTCTGGTGGGAAAAGGGAAAAATTGCCTGTTCACGTGCATTTAAGGGGCGCTATCGGCTTGGCAGTAGGTCAGTCTGTCAGTCTGGGCGAGTCGCTCAGTTGGTCAGTGGGAGTGAGGCTAGGTCAGTCTCGCGTCACCAGTTGCTGGAGCCCGCATCTCGTGGTCGTGCGGTAGCGTTCTCGCTTCCCACGCCCGGGTTCCCGGGTTCGATTCCCGGCGGGGTCAGGGATTTTCTCTGCCTCGTGATGGCTGGGTGTTGTGTGCTGTCCTTAGGTTAGTTAGGTTTAAGTAGTTCTAAGTTCTAGGGGACTTATGACCACAGCAGTTGAGTCCCATAGTGCTCAGAGCCATTTTTTTGAACCAGTTGCTGGTCTGTCTCTCGTTTGCATTTCTGCGCCAGTTAGTGTCTGTCTATAATCGGAGTGCTAGTATGTCTGTCGTTTGGATCAAACTTTAAAGCCAGAAAATGAGAGTCTTGCCACTCCGCCAGTAACAGAATTCAGCTAGTGGTCGCCCGGTCGAGGCTAAGTTCCTGCATCTGAGTCTGCGCGTTAGACCGCCAGTCTGCTCGAGTTGCTCGGGCAACGGTCATTGGCGGTCGGATCGGTCGGTTGGTCGGTCGGTCGCGTACTGAGACACGAAATGACTTGTCCGCCTTGAGCGTCGGCGCATGTGAGGTCCCCACGTGAGTCCAGTGGGCAGCGCCGTATAGAAAAGGGTAGTGGCTTCGCGGTTCACACGAGAGCAACAGGAGCGAACCCACGACATCGGGCTGGCCGGGGCGAGCTGCGACGCTGTGAGACGGGAGATCGGCACGCCTTCCTGCGTCCGTTGAAGCGGCAGGCAGCGGACGGTTCGGGAGAGCGTTGGGGGTGCTGCGCCAGGTCTTTGCCAGAAATCTCAGTTATTAGAAGTTAAGTGATTAGTGGTATGGTGTTTCATTTACTTGTTAAATTCTACTTGTTTTCTTGGTGAGGTCACCAGCCGCTTTGTTTTGGGGTCGTCCCACCATTCTTCTCCGTTTTCCCACCCGCGGGAAGGTGGTTATTTGTGAACTGGGTGGTCCGTTTTTCGCTTGTGGAATTGGGGAGGTTTAGAGCAATCTGCGGTTCGGGTTGTTTAGTAACACCCCCCCCCCCCCTGTCAATCTGCCATACGTTAATAGCTGCCTCTGTTGTCGGATTCAGTATTAACGAATTTATTGCTTAAAGGCCGAATTCTTGAAATATGTTTTTATCTTGTCTATCATCTTGCGAGGTGGTATATATGTAATGTAGAGCATGTTGTACATTTTATGTAAGTCTGCATTTTATGGGTTTTATTTAAATAGTCATTTTAGGTTATAAGGTTGCGACCCTTCCACCGTAAGAGTCCTTTAAAAAAATTGCTCTTTCGATGGCAAATAATTTGAGTGTTGTACCATTTGCATCCCTCTTAGGGGTGCATAGTTTACGTGTTTGTGTGAGTTGTTAAAAAATTTTTATTTTAAAGTAATCTGGTGTGTTGCAGGTTTGCACCAGTGTACTCTTTTAGAGGTTGTTGTGAGACGTAATGACTACGGCCGTGTTGAAAGGGAGCAGGCAAGCTTCTCAGCCCGAAGGCTCAAACTGTTTATACTGTTCTGTCTGCCTCTAAATAAAATTCTAACTTGATATTTCGAGGGTGCTTCCTGGCAACTACTTCCACGCTCACCTAGTGTGTTAATGTTCTTGATGAATCGCTAGTAAATAAAGTAAATTCTTTAAGAAAAGATTTTGAAATTAAATTTACGATTCAATGTGTGCAGCTGTGGTTATAGAAAGAGAGTGCCGGCCACCAAGCAACATCCTCTCCCTTGATTCCTTGGTGCAACACTCTACAGTGGCAATGAGGACACAACAGGAATGGGAAAAGCCATGTTCAAATGGAGGGCAGTCCTGTTTTTCTACTGTAAGTCTTTAGCTATGCGACTCGCTTTCCATTTGAAAATTAAAAGATACGTCCACGACTGCAGCTTCCAAAATGGCCGCCATGGTGGTGATCCAGTCTCCCATCTCACACCACATGACCTTAAATTTACGCTTATCCACAAGGATTCAGTGGGCACCGTACAGCGTTCCGGTGTCGAGACTCGGTGAAGCCACGTGATGAACAACCGGCGTGGAGCGCAGCTCGCGGTACGCGCGGCTGCAGTGTTTGGCAGGCGGGCTTTCAGGGGCGTCTCGCCTCGCCCGCCCCACATCTGTAGAGACGGCGACGCCTCCGCCGCTGTCAGGGCCCGAGTGCTCTCGGATGCGGGAGGCGGCAGGCGGCAGGCGGCGGGCGCGCCAACCACTATCGACAGCCGTCGCGTCGCGTGCGCGTCCGCGGCTTTGCTCCGGGGGCGGAGGAGACAGCCCGACTGGAAAACTTCAGCCGTGCGCCGCGCGCTGCGAAACTTCACCGACGGCTCCGCCACAATACCGCGGCTGTGGTATCTCGACTTGGGATGTGCGTGTAACGCTGTTACCAGGCCTGGTCAGAGATTCCGGTCAAGGGCCGGTAGCATCGGAGTCCTACATCTACGTCTACGTATATACTCCGCAAGCAACCCAACGGTGTGTGGCGGAGGGCACTTTACGTGCCACTGTCATTGCCTCCCTTTCCTGTTCCAGTCGCGTATGGTTCGCGCGAAGAACGACTGCCGGAAAGCCTCCGTGCGCGCTCGAATCTCTCTAATTTCACATTCGTGATCTCCTCGGGAGGTGTACGAGGGGGGACCCAAAACAACCGGATTGTTGTCATAATCTCTGAGATGCCAAATAATGGGTCACTCGTAAGGCCGTGTGTGCTGGAGCGTTGTCGTGATGCAGAAACCAGTCACCTGATCGCCAAAGTTCCGGGCGTTTCCTCCTCACATCCTCTCGCAGACGCCTTAAAACATCCAAGTAAAAGTGCTGGTTAACAGTCTGGCCAGGGGTTACGAATTCCCAATGCACAATTCCACGAACATAAAAAAAGACAATGATCATCGTTTTCACATTTGACCTCACTTGCCTTGCTTTATTTGGTCTCGGAGAGTTGGGAGTCCTCCACTGGCTTGACGCTTGCTTGGTTTCTGGGTCATACCCGTAACACCAACTTTCATCCCCCGTAATGACTTTGTTCAAGAAGTTTGGATCACGTGCAGTCTCTGTTTTCAAGTCCTAACACACATTCATGCGGATGATTTTTTGCTCCTGTGTGAGAAAGTGCGGAAAAATTTTAGCACCAACACGTCTCATGTGCAAATCCTCACTCAAAATCCGCTGGCACGAGCTCCAACTGATTCCTGTCTCTGCTGAAATTTGGTCGATCGTTTGGCGACGATCCTCGTTGATCTTTTGGCGGACCTCTTCAATGTTCTCCTCATTTCGCGATGTTGAAGGGTGTCCAGAACGAGCTTGGTCTTCAATACACATCTCCCCACGTTTAAAGCGACCAAACCACTCGAAAACCTGTGTGCGGCTCATAGCGTCCTCCTGGAAGGCTTCCTGAAGCATTTGGTGTGTCTCCGTTGCAGTTTTTTTAAGAAGGAAACAAAATTTCACACTCGCTCTTTGTTCTTTTAAAGTTGCCATAAGGTCCGCATCTCGTGGTCGTGCGGTAGCGTTCTCGCTTCCCACGCCCGGGTTCCCGGGTTCGATTCCCGGCGGGGTCAGGGATTTTCTCTGCCTCGTGATGGCTGGGTGTTGTGTGCTGTCCTTAGGTTAGTTAGGTTTAAGTAGTTCTAAGTTCTAG
Organism: Schistocerca nitens; assembly: GCF_023898315.1. NCBI lineage: Eukaryota > Metazoa > Arthropoda > Insecta > Orthoptera > Acrididae > Schistocerca > Schistocerca nitens. The sequence continues at coordinate 107,004,652 of NC_064614.1, read as the reverse complement.
GGGACTTATGACCACAGCAGTTGAGTCCCATAGTGCTCAGAGCCATTTGAACCAAAGTTGCCATAATGACTTTGCAGAGGTAACCCGCCAACAGTCAGAGAAACACAATACCACACTTGCACGTTCAGCTCTACACCGACGCCGTCTGCACAGCTGTTTCATGAAGGTCTCTACTAACACCATCTAGCGTGAGAACCCTACACTACGTCTACGAGTGGCAGCGCCCTCTGAGTCCGGTTTCTTTTGGGTCCCCCCTCGTAAGTAGGGGGAAGCAATATATTCGATATCTCATCCAGAAACGCACCCTCTCTAAACCTGGACAGCAAGCTACACCGCGATGAAGAGCGCCTCTCTTGCAGAGTCTGCCACTTAAGTTTGCTAAACATCTCCGTAACGCTAACACGCTTACCAAACAACATTGTGACGAAACACGCCTCTCTTCTTTGGATCTTCTCTATCTCCTCTGTCAACCCGACCTGGTACGGATCCCACACTGATGAGCAATACTCAAGTATAGGTCGAACGAGTGTTTTGCAAGCCACCTCATTTGTTGATGGACTACATTTTCTCCCAATGAATCTCAACCTGACACCCGTCTTACCAACAATTAATTTTATATGATCATTCCACTTCAAATCGTTCCGTACGCATACTCCCAGATATTTTACAGAAGTAACTGCTACCAGTGTTTGTACCGCTATCATATAATCATACAATAAAGGATCCTTCTTTCTATGTATTCGCAATACATTACATTTGTCTACGTTAAGGGTCAGTTGCCACTCCCTGTACCAAGTGCCTATCCACTGCAGATCTTACTGCATTTCGTTTCCGACTAATGTGCTCCCAATAACAGTGCAGTCATGGAGCGGTGGAGAAACTGATGAGATACACTACCTGACGAAAAGTATGCGGGCACCCCTGCGTATTACGGAATTGGGCACAAGATGTCGCGAGGGGCTGACCATCCAGAAGAAGGCGGGGAGTGCTGTGTTGTGTAATATTTCTGGCTTAGTCAGCCATCATATTAGGCTCCAAGAAGCTGTACCCAGAGCAGTGGAGATGCAAGAAGTACGAGGGTATTTCGGAAAGTAAAGATACACCGTACGCCAGAGGAACAGAAGAGTTTTGGCGAGCAAGTTGGCAACACTGGTGTTAACCTTGAACCGTTAGCTTTCTCCTCGCGGTCGTTCGGCAGTTGAACGTTGCTTCTGGTTGGAGTAGGTCGTGTTTAAAATGGCTGCGCCGATTCAGAATCCCACCAAATGCGAAGTGAGCTCCGTCACACGTTTTCTTCATGCAAAATGTCAACGACCAGCGGATATTCACAAAAAAATTGTTTCCGTTTATGGGAACATTATGAATCGACAAAATGTAACTAAATGGTGTCGTCATTTCTCTGAAGGTAGGACCGATGTTCGTGACGAACAAAGAACAGGTCGGTCATCTGTGATCTCTGATGCCCTTCTTAGGAGAACGGAGGAAGCAATTCGTGCGAATAGACGTCTCACATTGAAAGAATTGCTACAGATCATACTGGACGTGTCAATGACAACTCTTTATGACGTTGTGACTGTCAAGTTAGGGTACAGGAAATTGTGTGCGCGCTGGGTTCCAAAACTGTTAACTGAAGCAGGTGATGAGTTCCTTGATAACATTGTGACAGGTGACGGGACGTGGGTTTATCACCATACACCTGAATCCAAGCAACAATCAATGGCCGGCCGGAGTGGCCGAGCGGTTTTACGCGCTACAGTCTGGAACAGCGCGATCGCTACGGTCGCAGGTCCGAATCCTTCCTCGGGCATGGATGTGTGTGATGTCCTTAGCTTAGTTAAGTGTAAGTAGTTCTACGTTCTAGGGGACTGATGACCTCAGAAGTTAAGTCCCATAGTGCTGAGACCCATTTGAACCAGCCAACAATCAATGTAATGGCGCCATGCGAATTCACCAAAAGCCAAGAAATGCAAAACATCGATTTCAGCGAAGAAAATCATGGCTTCTGTTTTTTGGGACAGACAAGGCATTCTTCTGTTGGAATTTATGCCTCCTGGAACGACAATTAATGCTGCTGCATATTGCCAGACTTTGAAACGTCTTCGAAGGGCAATTCAAAACAAAGGCAGGGGAATGATGACAAGTGGAGTCCGCTTGCTCCATGAGAACGCTCGGCCTCACACAGCGCTCGTAACCAAAGCACTACTCAAACAATTCAAATGGGACGTATTGGACCATACAGCCCTGACCTTGCGCCCACCGACTTCAATGTCTTCCGTTACCTGAAGTCACATCTTGGTGGAAAATCATTCCACGACGATGAAGAGATCAAAAATGAAGTTGAAATGTGGTTCCGACAACAGGCGGCAACCTTCTATGACTGTGGGATACAAAAGCTTGTGCACCGACTTAACAAATGTTTGGATAACGGGGGTGATTAAGTCGAAAAATAACAAATAATCCAGTTAATAAGATGTAACTGACGTTTTATAAATAAATGTTATATTTAAGGACTGCGAGCCATTGTATCTTTACTTTTCGAAATGCCCTCGTATATAGATGACGAAATGTGGTGTGAGGTACCTGTCACAGAGGTTAGAAAGACCGTGAGAAAGACCGCCTGCATAATGCTACTGCTCTGTGATTGGCTTATGTGTTCGGAGCAAGGGCGCCAAAACGTTAAAGTATAGTTATTATTATTAGTTAAACTACTCATTGGAATGACTTCACTTTTATAATATAAATATCTCTCAACAGCTGACTATCAATCAGTCATTTTAGAATTATTAAAAACAATTTAAATAAAAAACAAAAGACTGACGAAATTGCAGACGAAGCACTTCGGAATCGCTCGGGTCACGCCTTTTCTGGTATGGCGCGCGAAGTGTTTCGGGCTGTTCGACACTCTGGATTAGGCAGTCGAGAAGAACAGACATATTGTCTGTCGTAGTATGTGTTTCCAATTTTTATTTAAGTTCCTGTTCGTCACTCTGGATTAGTCAGTCGAGATGTACAGTAATGTTGTCTGTGGCATGATGTGTTTGCCAGTATTCAGTATCAAAAGATTCACTCCGGTAGTCATGAGACACAGACACGTGCCACAAATAGTGTAGAGATACATTTTTGTAAACATTTCGTTTGATCATGTACAGGGTTATTACAAATGACTGAAGCGATTTCACAGCTCTACAATAACTTTATTATTTGAGATATTTTCACAATGCTTTGCACACACACAAAAACTCAAAAAGTTTTTTTAGGCATTCACAAATGTTCAATATGTGCTCCTTTAGTGATTCGGCAGACATCAAACCGATAATCAAGTTCCTCCCACACTCGGCGCAGCATGTCCCCATCAATGAGTTCGAAAGCATCGTTGATGCGAGCTCGCAGTTCTTGGTAGAGGAGGTTTAAACACTGAATCTTTCACATAACCCCACAGAAAGAAATCGCATGGGGTTAAGTCGGGAGAGCGTGGAGGCCATGACATGAATTACTGATCATGATCTCCACCACGACCGATCCATCGGTTTTCCAATCTCCTGTTTAAGAAATGCCGAACATCATGATGGAAGTGCGGTGGAGCACCATCCTTTTGAAAGATGAAGTCGGCGCTGTCGGTCTCCAGTTGTGGCATGAGCCAATTTTCCAGCATGTCCAGATACACGTGTCCTGTAACGTTTTTTTCGCAGAGGAAAAAGGGGTCATAAACTTTAAACCGTGAGATTGCACAAAACACGTTAAGTTTTGGTGAATTGCGAATTTGCTGCACGAATGCGTGAGGATTCTCTACCGCCCAGATTCGCACATTGCGTCTGTTCACTTCACCATTAAGAAAAAATGTTGCTTCATCACTGAAAACAAGTTTCGCACTGAACGCATCCTCTTCCATGAGCTGTTGCAACCGCGCCGAAAATTCAAAGCGTTTGACTTTGTCATCGGGTGTCAGGGCTTGTAGCAATTGTAAACGGTAAGGCTTCTGCTTTAGCCTTTTCCGTAAGATTTTCCAAACCGTCGGCTGTGGTACGTTTAGCTCCCTGCTTGCTTTATTCATCGACTTCCGCGGGCTACGCGTAAAACTTGCCCGCACGCGTTCAACCGTTTCTTCGCTCACTGCAGGCCGACCCGTTGATTTCCCCTTACAGAGGTATCCAGAAGCTTTAAACTGTGCATACCATCGCCGAATGGAGTTAGCAGTTGGTGGATCTTTGTTGAACTTCGTCCTAAAGTGTCGTTGCACTGTTATGACTGACTGATGTGAGTGCATTTCAAGCACGACATACACTTTCTCGGCTCCTGTCGCCATTTTGTCACACTGCGCTCTCGAGCGCTCTGGCGGCAGAAACCTGAAGTGCGGCTTCAGCCGAACAAAACTTTGTGAGTTTTTCTACGTATCTGTAGTGTGCCGTGACCATATGTCAATGAATGGAGCTACAGTGAATTTATGAAATCACTTCAATCATTTGTAATAGCCCTGTACTTTGCTGAATCAGAAGGTGTTGTATTAAGATCATGTAGTCTTCTCGTGTGGCTATAATAAAATACGCAAGTGGCAGCCCTCGCTAAAAGTCAGTTTCAGCCTCAAGATACAGAACCTACGACCCGCGTGCTGTTTTCTGCACTTGAAGACAGCAGGTTAGTGAACTATAACAGAAACTTCGTTTTCCACACAGTTCAGTGGAAACAACTAGGCGCCTCACGCGTACTGCATGTTCAGTGACACGTCGTCTGCAGTAATGCAGAGGAGGCAAAGGAGGATTATCGTTATTAACACCAACAATCAACTCATTCTTCCTTTCTTGACGTAGTTGTCAGCAGTGAAGCAGTGGCAGCAAAATGTGTCGATGAGGAGTGTTCAGTGACTTCATGGAGTAGTCATTAGGTGTCACCCGAGCAACTAATCCACCGGGGACATTTCAACCCTTCTATAGCTACCCAAGTGGACTGTTGGTGATATGAAATGGAAACGCGAAGGAACAATCCCAGTTCAACTAAGACCAAGTGGAGCTTACGTCCTGACGCACATGGGCCGACGAGCATTGTCAAAAGCTGAAAGAAACGCACGTGATTTCCAAGGTCTTACCAGCGGGCCAGCTAGCACATTGACTGTGCGTAGGGAGTACTTTTTTTTTTCAAAGCAATCGATTTTTCGATCCTCCTGCTGGGATCTTCTGGTATCCTCCGCTACCTGAACCCTCTCAATAACCAGTGTCACTTTCACGTAGGCCCTGTACACGGGAATTTCCCCGCGCTTATTCTAAAGAAGTAGGGTTACTGGGGAAAATTTTTCCGACTAGTATTCGTGGGCCACAGTGTAGTGACAATGCAGAGAAAGAGACGAGGAACGTTTACCACCTCTGCGGCACGACATTAATATGTTGGTAAACATTCCACCTATCTTTTTCTATGGCTGCCTAAGCTATGACAATGGCCCACCAAAAGCAGCTGGAAAAATTTCAGCCAACAATCCCACTTCTTCCGAACAAGAGCGGGATAATTTCCTCTTATGAATGAACGCGATACCAGTGTTTGACAGTGTTCGGCTAACAGGTGACACCAGCAGAGCCTGAAGAAACTCCTAGCAAGGGAGTCGAAACGTAGATTGTGTAAGGAGAAATTTAAGAGTAGCTTGACGTGGCCTAACAACCTATAATACACTCCTGGAAATTGAAATAAGAACACCGTGAATTCATTGTCCCAGGAAGGGGAAACTTTATTGACACATTCCTGGGGTCAGATACATCACATGATCACACTGACAGAACCACAGGCACATAGACACAGGAAACAGAGCATGCACAATGTCGGCACTAGTACAGTGTATATCCACCTTTCGCAGCAATGCAGGCTGCTATTCTCCCATGGAGACGATCGTAGAGATGCTGGATGTAGTCCTGTGGAACGACTTGCCATGCCATTTCCACCTGGCGCCTCAGTTGGACCAGCGTTCGTGCTGGACGTGCAGACCGCGTGAGACGACGCTTCATCCAGTCCCAAACATGCTCAATGGGGGACAGATCCGGAGATCTTGCTGGCCAGGGTAGTTGACTTACACCTTCTAGAGCACGTTGGGTGGCACGGGATACATGCGGACGTGCATTGTCCTGTTGGAACTGCAAGTTCCCTTGCCGGTCTAGGAATGGTAGAACGATGGGTTCGATGACGGTTTGGATGTACCGTGCACTATTCAGTGTCCCCTCGACGATCACCCGTGGTGTACGGCCAGTGTAGGAGATCGCTCCCCACACCATGATGCCGGGTGTTGGCCCTGTGTGCCTCGGTCGTATGCAGTCCTGATTGTGGCGCTCACCTGCACGGCGCCAAACACGCATACGACCATCATTGGCACCAAGGCAGAAGCGACTCTCATCGCTGAAGACGACACGTCTCCATTCGTCCCTCCATTCACGCCTGTCGCGACACCACTGGAGGCGGGCTGCACGATGTTGGGGCGTGAGCGGAAGACGGCCTAACGGTGTGCGGGACCGTAGCCCAGCTTCATGGAGACGGTTGCGAATGGTCCTCGCCGATACCCCAGGAGCAACAGTGTCCCTAATTTGCTGGGAAGTGGCGGTGCGGTCCCCTACGGCACTGCGTAGGATCCTACGGTCTTGGCGTGCATCCGTGCGTCGCTGCGGTCCGGTCCCAGGTCGACGGGCACGTGCACCTTCCGGCGACCACTGGCGACAACATCGATGTACTGTGGAGACCTCACGCCCCACGTGTTGAGCAATTCGGCGGTACGTCCACCCGGCCTCCCGCATGCCCACTATACGCCCTCGCTCAAAGTCCGTCAACTGCACATATGGTTCACGTCCACGCTGTCGCGGAATGCTACCAGTGTTAAAGACTGCGATGGAGCTCCGTATGCCACGGCAAACTGGCTGACACTGACGGCGGCGGTGCACAAATGCTGCGCAGCTAACGCCATTCGACGGCCAACACCGGGGGTCCTGGTGTGTCCGCTGTGCCGTGCGTGTGATCATTGCTTGTACAGCCCTCTCGCAGTGTCCGGAGCAAGTATGGTGGGTCTGACACACCGGTGTCAATGTGTTCTTTTTTCCATTTCCAGGAGTGTATTATCATTACCGACGGTAATTCCATGTACACTTATTGAAAACTAAGAGGAACAGAAGGGACAGATACAGAGTGTTGCCAAAATGTAACGTTCGGAAAATATTTCATGCACCTTAAGGTAGGCAATCCAACTTACACCATCCCCACCTGGAGCAGTTAAGTTGGGTGCGTGGAACATTTCCGGGCCAGTTTCATGTTGCCCCATACATAACCACGACTGATAAAGCTATGATGTATACTCTAGACACCAATGATATGGCACAAAACACCCGAAAGAAACATGATATAGAAAACTGGCAGCAAGAGTGCCTATTAAGTCAGAATGGTCACACTTCTTGGACTTTATATACGTAAATATTAATACTTACGCAACGACTGGAATATGGACACCAAATATTTACCTGAAACGAGAAGATTATTATTAGATACGTTGTTTTCGTTAGAAAATCTAAATATCTGCATATATAAATAATTAAGAAATTAACTTCTCTATTGAAAAGTATTATTCTAGCTATATAAAAACTGTTCTTTGAGGTGGTCTTAATATATCGACCAAAATTAGTTGGATTATTTGCATTGAATGAGAGAGACAGACAGAGAGAGAGAGAGAGAGAGAGAGAGAGAGAGAGAGAGATTCGTCGATTAGTCGCCTATCCTCTACAGCTCCATCTTTCTTCGGTTTGACACCAATCAATATTCTGTTTCCAGCGGATCAATAGACTCTGTAACTTTTACTTCCTTTCACTGAGAATATAATCCATCATTGGATCTCAATTATTATTACCCACCTTTCTCTACAACGTATACCTATGTTTTTGAGAATTTCCAAAACATTGCATCATTTTACGTAGTCTTGCTTGCATTACGAAGCATAGCGTCAGAATTCCTGTCTGATGCCTTTACCTAAATAAGTTAAAAACCAAATAACTTCACAAGTATCATGCTTTAGCAGCTTTAGGGCACCATGATCACGGGTCATCAGGGCGGGGGGGGGAGGGGGAGGGGGAGGGGGAGGAGGAGGAGGTGGAGGAGGAGGAGAAGAAGCAGACTCGTTTACCGAGTACACGGTCAGCATGACTCCAAACACAAATTATGTAATAGTCGTCAATCCCATCACCTCTGACTCACTTCCATTAATTTAGACACCAGCCGCAGTACATCTGACGGGTTACGCTGGTGGTTATGCCCTAATGTCGGTTTCTCCGTACTAAACTGAAACGCTCAAGAAGTAAAATTTTTATTTGTATCCTTCCTGGTATTTCAGTTGTAATGGCGAACAGTGAATCTGCTCATTTCTTTATCTTGCCGTTCATCAAACTCTTTAGACGTTTAGATGTACAGGGCATTCAAAAAGTAACCCATTATGGGAAAAAGGATAAGTTACAAAAGGTGTTGCAAGTGGCCATCATTACCTAATTCAGTTCGATGATTAATGTTATCAAACATAAGCGGCAACATTTGTGAGGCATTGCAGCAACACACAATTCAGTTTGCCTCTCGAATTAGAAGCGGTATAAGAAGTTCAACCTTTACCATTCAATTGATTTATTCCTCACACTGCTTGTTTCGGCCGGTATCTGCCCTCTTTAGTTGTTTATTTGAAATAATTAGATTATTTTCATGTATGTAAATAATTCACCTCAACAAAATGGAAGGTGTGAGACACCATCCGAAATGCGTAGTGTGAGAAATAAATCAACATTTTATTGTTGCTTACCCGAATTGCTACAGTCATCATTCCTTCTGCGGAGATGTGTAAGTGTAGAACTCAGGAATAGTGCAAGGGTGACTCTTCTCAGCAGCATCCATCAGGTGCGAGGTGGTGCAGTGGTGAACACACTATACTCTCATTCAGGAGGGTGACGTTTCAAATCCATGTCCGGCCATCTACGTATTAGGTTTTCCGTGATTTTCCTACATCGCTACATGTAACTTCCGGGGTGGTTCCTGCGAAAGGGCACGGCCAGTTTCCTGCCCCATCCTTCCCTAATCCGACATTGCGCTCCGTCTCTAATGATATGGTCGTGGACGCGACGTTACACTCTAACCTTTCTTTCTTCTTTAAGGGATTCCCCGCAATAAAAAGTCTGCTGGTGATAAATGAGAACGCCCAGAAGCCACACCCTCTTTGAAGCCCATTATCCGTGAAGACAGTGATCTGATAAAGTCTTGCTGTTGTTCCCGAAAGAGCCATGGCAGTGTATTGCTGAAACCAATTGTACTGTAACTAGTCTTCAAGTATAATGTTTATTAACTGTACAAAATTGTTAATGCTTTCGTGGCCACTTGTTGACAAACTGCCAATTGGCTTCTGTCTCGGGTTCTTCGGCCGACGTTCATCTAATGATTTGAGTGACGGACAGAATCGGCCGTATATTGCGTAAACATGGCGTAAAGACGATTTTCAAACCGACAAGGACTCGCTGATCTGCGTTCGAGCCGCAAACGTGGCCGACCACAGGGCGATCAAGGTCGCAGTGGCCGACCACATCGTCGACGCGCCGCCGGCGCGAGAGAAGGCACCTTCCGTAGGAAGGATGAAGACGACTAAGGCACTCCTCAGGGGGTTGCCTTGGTGCTGTGATGAGGCAGCGGTCCGGGAAGGGCTGCTGCGAGCCGGGTTTGGTAGTGCAGCCGCAAGGTTGCACAACCGAACCAACAGGAAGAGGGCGCCGCTCTATGCCGTGACCGTGCAAACGGTCGACGGCGGGAGTGACATCTTCGACTTGCGGAAGTTGCTGGGCTTCCCGGTTACGACGGAGGCTCTCCCGACCGCCATGGATCCTCAGCCCCAGTGCTTCAGGTGCCAGGGCGAGGGCCATGTTGCGAAGTATTGCCGCAACGCGGCGCGGTGCGTCAAGTGCTCAGGTGAGCACGACAGCCGCGCCTGCGACCGCGGCAGCAACGCTCTGCCGACTTGTGTCCGGTGTGGCGGCCCGCACGTCGCCAGTTGGCGCGGCTGTGCGGCTTTCTCAAGCCGCAGCCGTGCCGGTGGCGGCGAGGCGGCCGCGGCCGCACCGACGCAGCAGCAGAAGAGAAGACGACGTCGGAAACGGCGTAGGGCGCAGAGCAGCCCGGTGCAGCTGAGGGAAGGCGCAGCAGCAGATCCACCTGCCAGGGGCGGGGACGGCCGCTCGGAAACGGGCAGCCAGGACGCAGCTCGCCTTCCTGCGAAGAGATGTGACCTCGAACTCGGCACCGCCGTGAAGGAGGCCACAGCAGCCCTCAAAGCCGTCATGGCGGCGGAGAGGGCTGCCTTCGCAGCCGCCGTGGCTGCAGAGAAGGAAGAGGCCTTGAGGCAACTGCGTGCAGTCTTCGCCCAAGGCCTCAGCGCAGTCGTACCTGCGAACACTCCTGCGACCTCGCAGAAGGACGTTCGCGCGCCTATCCCAGCTTTTGTTCCAGCAGCACCGCAGGTGAGAGGCGCAAAGAAGACAACCGCCGCCCCAGCGGAACCGGTGGCAACGCCGTCGACCGCGGGGACGACCCTCATCGCGACAGCGAGAGCGAACGGCCTGCGTTTCTCCGACGCTGAAGCGGCGCAGCTCACTGAACAAGCGGAGCTGCTCGAAGCTGCTGTGCAGAAGTCCTGCGCTGTGCAGTAGAGGAGGACGCTGGACGGTAGCCAATCGCCGTCGTTCTGCACCGGCCTGATGAAGCTGCACCAAGTCACTGACGACAAGGTGCAGCAGAGGGCCTAACTGCAACGCATGCGTTGCCGTGCCGAACTTTTATGTTACAGGGAGGAAGCCACTGCGGCCGGCCCAGGAGACTACAAGCGAGCCCCGCCGCAGCACCGGACTGACCCCACTACCGACCACGCAGCACATAGGTAACGATGCACGATACCTCACGCTAACCTTCCCTCACCTTGCATGCTCTGTCGCAGCTAGCAAGCCGCTACTGCCCTTACTACCCATCCTACTGTCGCAGAGGTTTTTTTCCCTTGGCGCTGGCCTTGGCACTTTTTTTCCTCTGCTCTTAAAACCGCTACCCTTCGATCGTTTTCGACCACTTCTATCTCCTGATGGACCATGTTAATGAGTAGTCTTACCCAGACGCATGGATAACATCACAGCCTGCATCCTGTGACGCCTGATTCAAAAACTAACATGTTTACGGAGGTGACAGTAGAACTTTTGGTTTGGTCACCACGTTGGTGCGGGCGTGGAGGGGCCCCATCCTTGATAATATAAAAAAAGCTCGGCTCCAGTTCACCACCGGCAATGGAGGGTGAAGCTTCGACAATGCCAGCCACTCGTGCTGGCGAAACGTCAGAAAAATCATTAGATGAACGTCGGCCGAAAAACCCGAGACAGAAGCCAATTGGCAGTTTGTTTATTAACTGTGTAAGGTGGCAGAATAAATGGTCAGATTCGCACCTTATATGAGACCTTTACAAATTGCAATGAGAAGGTGAAGATGACACCTAACGTAAATCGACAGTTATGAGAACATTTGCCTATCAATACGTAATGCAAAAAGGGATGACAGTCAATCGACGGCAATTAAAACACCATTCCTATAAAATGCATGTCTTTGAGCGGAAGGTAGAACAGGAATCGAGTCGCTTTTAGTTTTGAAGAGCCAGCTCCACAACGGCGTAGCGGAGCCGCACTGCAGGAGTTACACCGGCAACCACGTAAAGCGGTGGCAGGAAAGAGGACAGCGACCCCGGGCCAAGTGATTTAAGCTGGAGGGCCGCCTGTAGCCAGGATATCGCTACACGAGAAGAGAAGAAGCTTTAGAAAACTGCGTTTCGATATTCCAACGGGATACGAACAAAAGCAAGTGACGCATTTTTGTGCAGCAAGTGCGACACTCGGAAAGGTCAATGTACTTTAGGCGTCTAGAACGGGCACAAAACGTCCGATTGGCGGAAACTCACTAGGAAGGAAAAAACTAGTGAAGTTTCGACGCACTTTGATAGAAGGGATGTTGCGATTGGTAGAGAGTGTTTCTACAAAATAAGAGGAACACTCCTATTGGTCGAAAAAAGCCGTGACGTGAAAAAGGAACCCAAGTGGAGGGAGGCAGTTCTGCCATGAGTAGGACAAGAGAGAAATTTTGTGGGGGACTCTTCTCTGAACTGGCGTCAAGTGCAGAAAGGAGCGCTTAACGCTCCTTACGACGCAGAGAAGAAATTGGTGTGGACACTGCGTTCACAGCGGCTGCACTCCAGCTAAAACTAGCTGTAGCAACGTTTAGCTCCAACTGTGGAGAAACGAACCAGCCAGATTAGTTAACTGTTCTTGCGAGAACTGAGAGGGCACTATAATATGCACGCTGCTCCAACCATGCGCATGTATATCGCCACATAGTAAGACTAGGGCTGAGTACCTGTTTTCCCGCATAACGAGAAACATAGGGAAAGTTTCGGCTGGAAATTTCAGCAAAGGCCAGATTAGTTTTGTAGGAATTTCAGCGGGAGAGAGCGGCCTTGCAGACAGCAGCACGTCACAGCTTAAGGTAAATTCCGCGTGCAGAGGCGTAAACTTTGTGGTGCACCAGCTTGCATCCACTGTAAACTCGAGCGGCCTTGGGTAATCTTGCGCTCACATTTGTCATTTGACTAACCATCAACCGTAGACTTGATTGTCATCCTAAATAGTACCGAACTTTGAACCGGAATCTGACGATTTTCATAGTATTGACCAACATCGTAACGTGTGTGTAGGAGCAGTTTTGTAAAGAAACGTCCAATTAAACTTTCATATTATTGTGCTTAGGATTAATGTAAAGAAACTTCCAATTAAACTTTCATAATATTGTGCTTAAGATTAATGTTCTTTCAGGGAGTTAATATTTAACATTGTTGTGTATAAACTTATTTCACTTTTTGATGTTGGCAAGATACGTTATCCATTGCGCTGTTTTTACTTTGGAGAGTTGAAAACTGTGTGAAATCTATAATTTGGTGAGAAATATGGCGTCATTAAACTTGTCATTTCACATCACACAGTTGTTCTCAATTCTAGAATAAGCGATAACAACCTCCCCCCCCCCCCCCCCCAAATACCTTGCAACTGCTGCATCGTCTCTAAGTATAGCTCACTGCTTCCTCAGTCAGGAGAGAACGTCAAAGATTTACCTAGATGATATAGCAAACCAAACATGAACTTATCGTCCGAGCACAAGGGCTAGTGGTGTTGATGTGGTTCTCCCGAAGCCCAAATGTGTGCATTCTGTGTATTCACATTCCCATGAAGGCGGAATAGTGTCTCATTAGACCAAAAGCATTCATTGAGTTCTTCCTCACAAATGACATGAGCCGTGACAAAGTTACAGGTTTTCCATTATCTTTGGTAAACAACTCTTGAGCAGTACAATTTCTGTTCGGGTACATCTTATATAAACAAATACGCGACATCGTGTGGGTAGCGCTAAAAAGACAAACCTTGCTACATAGACGTCGCACAGACTTTTTATGACTCGTAGAATATGCAGTTTGCACTCTTCTGCTGTTAACACTTTCGGGTGCATCTGTCAAACTTCCTTTCTTCCAGAACTGATCGTGCAGTCGCTTAATGGTCGCCACCTTTGGTACATCTCTAGCATTCTTTTCCGTCAAGGCATTCTGAGTAACAGCAGTACAGGCACTATCTATTATATTGAGTGACAAAGCTCCCTGCCATAGTGTATAGCCCACTTCCTCCTGAATTAAACAATCGAAAAAAGGATACATTCTCCCATAACGTTGCATAATTCATTGAATATCCGGTATTATGTTTTGCAAAGATAAATCTTTGTTGTCACCTGTATGGAGCTGTGGTGATGATGGAACAAAAAGAAAAAACAAATATCTCAAATTTACTTCTCTATCCGCGTAAAAATTTCATGATCTTGAGACGGATGGGTAAAGGAACTTGTTCAGCATTACACACGAGAAGGCTAGCGTAGTGTCAACAAAAAGTGACGTCACAACAAATCTACAAGCGCCGGCACCGCCGTATACTCACTGTCAATAAACACGGCGCAGCTGCCGCCCGATAAATATTAACGGACCCCACGTGCGCGTCTGCATCTGTTGAACGGCCGCCGAAATGTGAACGATCCCTGTTTCCCGTTGCGACTGTATTCTCGTTTAATTACAGATGCAGCCATCCTAAGCAAAGAAGACACCAAGTTCTCAAATTATTGCCTTCTCCTTAAAAAAAAAAAAGGAAGGAATTTTAGGATTTAATGTCCCTAGGGTGTAATGTCCAATCGGCAATGAGGTCAAAAGCGATGGACTAAAACTTCAGAGTGGGGAACGAAATCTGCTGTGTCCTTTCCAAAGGAACCATCCCGGCATTTGCCTTAAACGACTGAGGTAAATAACGGGAAACTTAAATCCGGGGAGAGAACAGGAGAATTTGAACCGAGGTGCTCTCGAATACGAGTCCAGTGTCTCAACCACTGGACCAACTCGCTCAGTAATAACCTACAACAGATAATGGTACAACATATTGAATCAAGATATTTGAATGGTACGTTATTCCAGGGCTGCCAAGTTGTCTTTCATTGAGCTATGTTTTCTCCTGGAAATATGCAATGGACGATATCCGTATGTATCCATGTAGTGTGAACCAAAACTCCAGCGAGAAACTGCCGGAGAAGGTTCAGGGAAACCTTCTGAGTATCGGGTGGTTATAATTAAACTGCAGCTCGTCACGGAGATCCAGTGTGGGTTGTAATTATCGTGAAACGTGGCAGATACGCTAACGCGTTAATGTGAACCAATTTACGCTGGAAGAAATTAGTCCCAATTTTGGCCACCTGGTGCAAATCTGGCGCTGTACACTGTGTGACGGTATGACACCCCAGGCATTACGCCCACACGCCCAGAATTGCTACAGAGTGGCTCCAGCAGCACTGTTCTTCCGCTGGCCACAAACCTCCCCAGACATGAACATTATGGAGTATATCTGGGATGCCTTCCAACGTGCTGTTCAGAAGATATCTCCACTCCCTCGTACTGTTACGGATGAACCGTAGTTGTGTCTGGCTCTTCGAAAAGCGCGCCAGGCGGAGTGCTTTCTCATCGCGTCTAGTGTTTGCGGTGGCGCTTTCGGTTTGGCGCGCTGTTTGGATCGCTACCGACCTCTGGCGGGAGGTGGGGCGAGGGTACGGTCGCGTGACGATCTGGGCGTACATACTGGGCTGTGACCGAGAGAGGTGGTCATGTTGTTGGGGGGCGTCAACTGCTCGCCACGTGCTTTGGTCGACCTCTTGGCTGTCAGGGGCTAAGTCTGCCTCACCCGCATGTACGTGGCTTATAAAGCGTAGAAGCCGTGGTGCAGGAGATCAGCACGTAGGATCGTATGTCTTCTTATAGGCCGTTGAAACCACTGGCGCCGGCCGGAGTGGCCGTGCGGTTCTAGGCGCTACAGTCTGGAGCCGAGCGACCGCTACGGTCGCAGGTCCGAATCCTGCCTCGGGCATGGATGTGTGTGATGTCCTTAGGTTCGTTAGGTTTAATTAGTTCTAAGTTCTAGGCGACTGATGACCTCAGAAGTTAAGTCGCATAGTGCTCAGGGCCATTTGAACCATTTGAAACCACTGGCAGCGGTTGGCTCTGACGAGCATTTCGAAGTGCGACGTGTTCCCGGCGCTGGGGTGGAGTGTGAGAAGTTGAGTACTGTTTTTATGTAACAGAGTTCAAGTTCTAGTGGAGTGTATGAGTTTCTTCACCAGTGGTTTTGTTGGGGTCGTCCCACCAGTTTTCGTTTGCCTGTCCGCGGGAATGTGGTAATTGCTTCTTGGTCGGGCCGTTTTCATTCACACCTCGATTGGGTGATTTAGGGTCGATGTCGCGGATCACTATGGTTCGGAGTCTGTGCAGGCACCGCCCTGGCTACATCTTCTGGTTTTGAGTAACTCGGGGAGGTAGCGGCTTGTAATGGAAGTTTGGGGGTGATCTGCTATGGCTCTGCAGACCACCAGTAACTATTCCACCTATTGTGATTTGGGCCCCTTTACACGTGTCACTCCCTCGCCGAGCAAAGGATATTTTTTTTTTGGAACCGCCTTTAATGCGAAGGTTTCTGTGCTGGCTTATTCACATTTATCTTGTAACAAATATAAGTTATGTAACTGACGAGAGACAACTATTTTTGCTTACTAAAAGCTAGCTACTTAAAGTTTTTTTTGGTTCAAAATGGTTCAAATGGCTCTGAGCACTATGGGACTCAACTGCTGAGGTCATTAGTCCCCTAGAACTTAGAACTACTTAAACCTAACTAACCTAAGGACATCACACACATCCATGCCCGAGGCAGGATTCGAACCTGCGACCGTAGCGGTCACGCGGCTCCAGACTGTAGCGCCTAGAACCGCTCGGCCACTCCGGCCGGCTATCCTTTACATAGAGCTATTATATATATATATATATATATATATATATATATATATATATATATATATATATATATATATATATATATATATGTGTGTGTGTGTGTGTGTGTCAAGTTAAAATCTTACTAGTGAGAAGTAGTTAACGTCATACCTGGCAATCTCTTTTTCATAAAGAAAATTTGTCAGCCATTCGAAACTGGTTTTGAATTTTTTTTTTTAAGCCAGACTAAATATTTATTATTGAGAAAGCCTTTAAAATAAAAAGATAACCTTAGCAGTGTGTGTTATTGCACCAGCATCTCTTGGCCCACGATAACGTTTTTGGAATAAAATGTGTACTTGAATTGTTTGTGAACCGCCCTAATTGACGGTCCAACGGATTTAGGGCAGCCCTGCAGCATTCAAGGTGTCAGTTGCCTCCAGCATTATTCGAGTCCATGCCACGTCGTGTTGCGGCACTTCTGCGTGCTCGCGGGGTCCCACTCGATTTTAGGCAAGCGTATCAGTTTCTTTGGCTCTTCAGTGTAGTTTCGCATTGCAGTGTATACCAGGTGTACCGGTATGAAATGAGCGTTTTTTGTGAAAATGAAACACTAATTTTGAATTGAAAAGTAAAAACATTTTATTCAAAGAACTGACCATTGCTTTCTATACATTTTGACCACCTTTCTGGCAATGTGTGGAGACTACGCCAATAGAAATGTTCGACTTTTGAAGCAAACCAATCAGACACCCAATTTTAGACTTCTTCGTAGGAATCGAAGTGTTCCTCAGCCAATGCGTGTCCCATTGATGAAAACAAATCGTAGTCGGAAGGGGCCAAGTCTGGTGAATACGGCGGGTGAGGTAGCAGCTCCCAGCCAAGTGTTTTGATTGTATCCTGAACCAGTTTTGCTTTGTGTGCAGGTGCATTGTCGTGTAAAAGAATTACTTTGCCATGTCTTCTGGCCCATTCTGGTCTTTTTTCGATCAATGCATAGTTCAAATTGATCATTTGTTGTCTGTAGTGATTAGTATTCAGTTTCACCGAGTTTTAGAAGCTCATGATACACCACACCTTTCTGATCCCACCAAACATAGAGTATTGTCTTCTTGCCTAATCGATCTGGTTTTGCAGTCGATGTTGATGGTTGTCCCGGATTAACCCATGATTTTTCCCGTTTAGGGTTCTTAAAATAAATCCATTTTTCATCACCAGTAACAATTCGATGCAAAATTGATTTTCTTTCATGTCTTTGAAGCAAAATTTGACAAATGGTTTTTCGGTTTTCCATCTGTCTTTCATTCAATTCATGTGGCACCCATTTTCCACACTTTTGGATCTTTCCCATAGCTTTAAAACGGTCAGAAATTGTTTGTTGTGCAACTTTTAGCATTGCTGCCATTTGCTTCTGACTCAAAGTATCATCTTCATCCAATATTGCTTCCAATTCGGCGTCTTCGAACTTTTTTGGTGGTCTTCTACATTCTTCATTTCTTACATCAAAATCATTATTTCTGAACTGTTGAAACCATGTTTTGCATGTTGCTTCTGATAGAGCATGATCACCGATGCCTCGACAAGCATTCGATGCGACTCTGCAGCACTTTTTCTCAAATGAAAACAAAAAATTAATGCGTTCCGCAAATTATCACATTCTGGTATAAATTCGACGATGTTAACACGATGAAAACATACGATGTTATTTGTTCCATGACTTGATGTAACTTGTTGTGTACATAGTTATGCGTAGTCAGCGCGTGCACAACTTTCCCACTAGAGCGCGCCCCGCTAACCACGACAGCGCAGGCGCAGCGCTCTTCCGTCTCCGCACTACGAGATGGCGCTGCTAGAGACGGACCAAATTCTGCTTCCCCCGATCCGCGTATTAATATGTAACGCAGCCAATGAGATTGCTGCTTATGTAGAACCTTTTCTCCTCGCGGATCACACTCGCGCAGTGATGCATGAACGCGCGAGGTATGATAACGAGTGTACAGACCTCCGATTAGTCAGTCTGCATTTGTCTGCACCATTCTGTACCAGTCTGCATTAGTCTGTACGAGTTCTACGTTTGTCTGTACCAGTCTATAGTCAAGTTTCAGTCTGCGCCTAATAAGATTACCATATTCCTGTACATAGCCATGAAGATAAATGTATACACTTTTGTCAAGTATCAGAGATATATGTGAGAATAAGATTAACGTACCAATACCAAAGGAACTTCAGATTGTCAATTGTAAATAGCATCCAGAACCAAGTTAAGTAATTTTTATGCGTTTTATTATTATAATTAATCTGTGTGAAAATTAATCAAGTTCTGTTTGAAGTTGGTCACCGTCAATCTGCTACTCTAAGCGTGCAAGTGGCATTTCTATCGTCTGACCTAACGGCAGAAGATAAACACGCCACGATAAGACCACGAGACATATTGCTGACACTCGCCTACTTCGTTAGAGCGACAAGTCAAATAATCTGATGATGTGTGTACCGAAGGTCTTACAGTACGCACACCACAATACTAAATATCTTTGACAGATGTCGTACCAACCAAACAAACAAAAAAATTAAGGTTCGTTCACAACAAATGTTCCCTATCGACACATTTGTATCTTAACGCTCATTTCATACCGGTACACCTGGTACATAGTAGTTTTGCTATGAGACCCTTCATTAGGGTACGCCCGAGGTTGCTTTAACGTCTGAATAGATCTCTCTCTTAAGAATGACACTGTGTGTTGCATTTGCTAGGATCTCTTCAACACATCACGAAGCTGGTCTGATGTTCCGTACGCTCGTACTTTGTTCAATGGCCGACAGTCCGCAACTGTATCGAACAGATCTTCCGTTTTCTCGTCATCAACTGGGACGCATGAAGACCATAACTCTCGGTAAAATGTGTAGCAGGCCTTTGTCTGCACAGCTAACGATGACAATGACCGTAAAGCCGTCGGCACACGGACCATGCATCCGAACGTTGAGCGTGCCGAGTTTCTGACGTCATAGCGTGGAATAGAACGTTCGGGAGTCTTTCCGAACGTGCAGAGCAATATCTGGCATGTCAGATATTCTGAGCGTGCGTCTGAGCGTTGACCAATAAGGTGGCACAACGCCACCTACGTCATACGCACGCCGTCTCCCTTCAGTACAGAGTTGTGAGGCGCCATATTGGCATTCATTTCAAGCCTATATGTATATATGCCGTTTCTGAGCACCAGCAAATTGAGAATCACTGGAAAATCCGTTGTTAACTGTGTGATTCGTTCCAATAAAATAATGAGAAACATCATATTCGTGGCAAAAGAATTACTGTAACTTGCGTATTATGAGAGTTGGCTATTTGAAGCCAGCGACACACTGAAGATCTACCCAAAACGCATTGTTCTTGGTACAATTTGTTACAATTAAACTTCAATTAGTAACATGTCTACGATTAAGGTTTTCTACAAGAGATAAGATACTATGAAGAGACGTCTAGAGTATGTTATTGCTGTAGAGTAGTGACTAGGATCATTGCCCCCCTATAGATTAGTTTGATGGGGCGGTGGTTCTCGTCTTGCCATTTCCAAATTTTTCTCCTAACATTCGCGTTTTTATAGGGTTCTGGTACTTTGTTATTAGTTTAATATAAGTATATACTATAATATTTCATGTTATGTAAATATAAGTTCACCTTTTTTTGAGGGGTGACTTTGTACCATTGGTTTAATCTACAGGACAGCTTGCGCTACTTGTATAAAGATATTTTGCTCCTTTTTCTTTTACGCTTTGTAATTCACATGTTGCAAAGTTTCTCCTACTGGGTAGGAACACTGATCACGTAAGACTGACCTTGGGGTTTTACTAAAATGTGGGAATGATGAAATAATGTTTATCTTAAGCAGAGAAGTATTCCAAATTTGTACCGCACTGTTTGTAATGAAACTTTTATAAACCTGTGTCCCTATTGATTGGACATGGTACTTTCCTTTTCGTGGACGGTGGAGAAAATGTGCGTTTTAATAGAGCTAACGTGGGAATTTTACGCGCGTCCGTTGAGTTGTTGTTGTTGTGGTCTTCAGTCCTGACACTGGTTTGATGCAGCTCTCCATGCTACTCTATCCTGTGCAAGCCTCTTCATCTCCCAGTACCTACTGCAGCCTACATCCTTCTGAATCTGCTTAGTGTATTCATCTCTAGATCTCCCTCTACGATTCTTACCCTCCACGCTGCCCTCCAGTACTAAATTGGTGATCCCTTGATGCCTCACAACATGTCCTACCAACCGATCCCTTCTTCTAGTCAAGTTGTGCCACAAACTCCTCTTCTCCCTAATTCTATTCAATACCTCCTCATTAGTTATGTGATCTACCCATCTAATCTTCAGCATTCTTCTGTAGCACCACATTTCGAAAGCTATTTTCTTCTTGTCTAAAGTATTTATCGTCCATGATTTCACTTCCATGCATGGCTACACTCCATACAAATACTTTCAGAAACGACTTCCTGACACTTAAATCTATACTTGATGTTAACAAATTTCTCTTCTTCAGAAACGCTTTCCTTCCCATTGCCAGTCTACATTTTACATCCTCTGTACTTCGACCATCATCAGTTATTTTGCTCCCCAAATAGCAAAACTCCTTTACTACTTTAAGTGTCTCATTTCCTAATCTAATTCCCTCAGCATCACCCGACTTAATTCGATTACATTCTATTATCCTCGTTTTGCTTTTGTTGGTGTTCATCTTATACCCTCCTTTCAAGACACTGTCCATTCCGTTCAACTGCTCTTTCAAGTCCTTTTCTGTCTCTGACAGAATTACAATGTCATCGGCGAACCTCAAAGTTTTTATTTCTTCTCCATGGATTTTAATACCTACTCCGAACTTTTCTTTCGTTTCCTTTACTGCTTGCTCAATATACAAATTGAATAGCATCGGGGAGGGGCTACAACCCTGTCTCACTCTCTTCCCAACCACTGCTTCCCTTTCATGTCCCTCGATACTTATAACTGCCATCTGGTTTCTGTTCAAATTGTAAATAGCCTTTCGCTCCCTGTATTATACCACTGTCACATTCAGAATTTGAAAGAGAGTATTCCAGTCAACATTGTCAAAAGCCTTCTCTAACTCTACAAATGCCGTTGAGTAATCAGTTTAATTTACGAACTAGAAACATCCCTAAACTGCCGCTGGAATGCGTTGCGATCGCGTATACCACGTTGGGGCCCACGTACCGTACGCACAAGTCGCACCGTTCCTGAGCGTTCAGCGTTCAGCAGCACGCTCGGCGTTAATGTTCGACAGCACGGTCCGTGTGCCGACGGCTTTAGCGTATGCAGGCACGCCTGCTTCATGACGCCGCTGAGGAAACTGCAAGGTGCTTAAAGCGCGTCAGCGGGCCAGCCTTCTGCCTGTGCTGGTTGGCAGAGGGCCAGCACCTGACGAAACCGCCGCCAATCTTGCTGAACTTCGATCACGGATCGACCTCCGGCCACTGGCCAGCGATGTCGCGACGTCGTAAGTGAGGGCGCGCGTGGCTGCCCCGCTCCTACTGTGCGCCTCCCGCAGGCAACTCATTACGGCCATAACGAGGCCCTCCTCCCCCGCGATCGCCGTTCCTCACGGACCGCTAACGACGCCGCCATTGTGTCGGCCCCCGTATAATTCGCCACTGTCTACAGTGGCCGCCGCCTCGCGGGAAATAGAACACGGCTGCCGGCTCAACTGCGGAATGCGGTGAGGCAGTTTATGACTGGAAGTCACTTCCGTAAACACGGTGTTTCATTCTACGAGGTGTGGCTAGAAAAAAACCGGACTAGTACTGGTGAAACAATAAAACGAATGCAATAAGGCTGAAAGTCGCGTGGCCTGTCACGTGACTCTCGCTCCGCCTACTGCTCGAGTTTCATCTGCCTCCTACACTTAGTCTGCCCGTGGCGTCTGTTTTAAGTAGTTGACGTTTTGTCTGTGCGTCGGAAAATGTTGAGTGTACAGAAAGAACAGCGTGTTAACATCAAATTTTGTTTCAAACTAGGAAAATCTGCAAGTGAAACGTTTGTAATGTTACAACAAGTGTACGGCGATGATTGTTTATCGCGAACACAAGTGTTTGAGTGGTTTAAACGATTTAAAGATGGCCGCGAAGACACCAGTGATGACACTCGCACTGGCAGACCATTGTCAGCAAAAACTGATGCAAACATTGAAAAAATCGGTAAACTTGTTCGACACTTTCCTTGTCAACTCCTGTTAACTCAGACACTGCTCTGATTGTTAAACGGCGATCTTGTCGAACAAGTTTTCCGGTTTTTTCAATGTTTGCATCAGTTTTTGCTGACAATGGTCTGCCAGTGCGAGTGTCATCACTGGTGTCTTCGCGGCCATCTTTAAATCGTTTAAACCACTCAAACACTTGTGTTCGCGATAAACAATCATCGCCGTACACTTGTTGTAACATTACAAACGTTTCACTTGCAGATTTTCCTAGTTTGAAACAAAATTTGATGTTAACACGCTGTTCTTTCTGTACACTCAACATTTTCCGACGCACAGACAAAACGTCAACTACTTAAAACAGACGCCACGGGCAGACTGAGTGCAGGAGGCAGATGAAACTCGAGCAGTAGGCGGAGCGAGAGTCACGTGACAGGCCACGCGACTTTCAGCCTTATTGCATTCGTTTTATTGTTTCACCAGTACTAGTCCGGTTTTTTTTCTAGCCACACCTCGTAGACCTCTCTAAATGTCTTTGTTCAGAAGCGGAATATAGAAAGCTCTTTTGTCTACAACTGGCACTTGAAGACCGTGGCTCTGCACAGTATACAAGTTGATTCTAGCAAAGAAGGAAACAGCAACCAACCAAATGTTACTCGTACACTACCGGCCACGAAGATGACGTGCTACAGACCCGAAATTTAACCGACAGAAGGAAGATGCTGTGATATGCAAATGATTAGCTTTTCAGAGTATTCACACAAGGTTGGCGCCAGTGGCAACACCTACAACTTGCTGACATGAGGAAAGTTTACAACCGATTTCTCATACACAAACAGCAGTTGACCGGCGTTGCCTGGTGAAACGTTGTTGTGATGCCTCGTGTGAGGAGGAGAAATGCGTACCATAACGTCCGACTTTGATAACGGTCGGATTGTACCCTATCGCGATTGCGGTTTATCGTATCGCGACATTGCTGCTAGCGCTGGTCGAGATCCAATGACTGTTAGCAGAATATGGAATCGGTGGGTTCAGGAGGGTAATACGGAACGCCGTGCTGGATCCCAACGGCCTCATATCACTAGCAGTCGAGATGACAGGTATTTTATCCGCATGGCTGTAACGGATCGTGCAGCCACGTCTCGATCCCTGAGTCAACAAATGGGGACGTTTGCAAGACAACAACCATCTGCACGAACAGTTCGACGACGTTTGCAGCAGCATGGACTATCAGCTCGGAGACCATGGCTACGGTTACCCTTGACACTGCATCACAGACAAGAGCGCCTGCGATGGTGTACTGCACGACGAACCTGGGTGCACGAATGGCAAAACGTCATTTTTTCGGATGAATCCAGGTTCTTTTTACTGCATCATGATGGTCGCATCCGTGTTTGGCGACATCGCGGTGAACGCAGATTGCAAGTGTGTATTCGTCATCGCCATACTGGCGTATAACCCGGCGTGATGGTATGGGGTGCCATTCGTTACGCGTCTCGGTCACCTCTTGTCCGCACTGACGGCACTTTGAACAGTGAACGTTACATTTCTGATGTGTTACGACCCGTGGCTCTACCCTTCATTCGATCCCTGCGAAACCCTACATTTCAGCAGGATAATGAACGACCGCATGTTGCAAGTCCTGTACGGGCCTTTTTGGATACAGAAAAGTTCGACTGCAGCCCTGGCCAGAACATTCTCCAGATCTCTCACCAATTGAAAACTTCTGGACAATGGTGGCCTAAATGGTTCAAATGGCTCTGAGCACTATGGGACTCAACATCTGAGGTCATCAGTCCCCTAGAACTTAGAACTACTCAAACTTAACTAACCTAAGGACGTCACACACATCCATGCCCGAGGCACGATTCGAACCTGCGACCGTAGCAGTCACGCGGTTCCGGACTGAAGTGCCTAGAACCGCACGGCCACCACGGCCGGCAATGGTGGCCGAGCAACTTGCTCGTCACAATACCCCAGTCACTACTCTTGATGAACTGTGATGTCGTGTTGAAGGTACATGGGCAGCTGTACCTGTACACGCCATCCAAGCTCTGTTTGACTCAATGCCCAGGCGTATCAAGGCCGTTATTACGGCCAGAGGTGGTAGTTCTTGGTACTGATTTCTCAGGATCTATGCACCCAAATTGCGTGAAAATGTAATCACATGTCAGTTCTAGTGTAATATATTTGTCCAATGAATACCCGTTTATCATCTGTATTTCTTCTTGGTGTAACAATTTTAATGGCCACTAGTGTATTTACGAGGGTCGCCCAGAAACTAATGCACCGCATTTTTTCCCGTCAACAGTTCTTTATTGAAAATAATGAAAATTACACATACGAAAGAGTGGTGTTTTGTCTTCACACCCTATTTTTCCACGTAATCTCCATCCCGTTCTATGAGATCCTCCAGTGCCTAACGACGGCGTGTATGCCATGTCGGTAAATCCTTGTCCTGGTGGGGGAGGGGGGGGGGGCAGTGCTTCACTGTGTGAACGCCCTTTGCTGATTGACAGATGCAACGGCAACTGCCGAGTCGCGTTGCGTCTGTCCTCGGGAATGACAACACCAGCTCGCTGCAACATGTCAGGTGTGACAGCCGTGGATGGTCTCCCCGACCGCTGCAAATCGTTGAGCTCCGCCGAACCGTCTTCTGATGACCTCACCCTCCGTGCCCAGGTACAAACTGTACTTCCGTCGACAGCAGATGCTCCATAGACTTTGCACAAGCGCTTGTGAATATTCCCCACAGTTTCTTTCTCTGCAGTGAGAAATTCAATGACGGCACGTTGCTTGTAACGTACACCATCTACAGATGCCATTTTGAAACTGTCCTCCAGCTATGCTATCCGTTGGAAGTGACGGAAACTTGGCGTGCTCACTCAGGAGGCTTCAGATAATAAATACGTAACGTTTCGCATTCGCAGCATTGTTTTAGGCTGAAAATAAAACTGCGGTGCATTACTTTCTGGGCAACCCTCGTACATAAACAAAACTGCGCACACTCCGCTGCAGAGTGAAAATCTCATTCTGGAAACATCCCCCAGGCTGTGGCTAAGCCATGTCTCCGCTATATCGCCGGCCGAAGTGGCCGTGCGGTTAAAGGCGCTGCAGTCTGGAACCGCAAGACCGCTACGGTCGCAGGTTCGAATCCTGCCTCGGGCATGGATGTTTGTGATGTCCTTAGGTTAGTTAGGTTTAATTAGTTCTAAGTTCTAGGGGACTAATGACCTCAGCAGTTGAGTCCCATAGTGCTCAGAGCCATTTGAACCATTTTTTCCGCTATATCCTTTCTTTCAGGAGTGCTAGTTCTGCAAGGTTCGCAGGAGATCTTCTGTAAAATTTGGAAGGTAGGAGACGAGATACTGGCAGAAGTAAAGCTGTGAGTACCGGGCGTGAGTCGTTCTTCGGTAGCTCAGATGGTAGAGCACTTGCCCGCGAAAGGCAAAGGTCCCGAGTTCGAGTCTCGGTCGGGCACACAGCTTTAATCTGCCAGGAAGTTTCATATCAGCGCACACTCCGCTGCAGAGTGAAAATCTCATTCTGATAAACAAAACTGTTCGAACCGACAGGTTCATCTTCAGATGGCTGTTTACGTGTAATATTACATTTGTTATTGTTTACATTAATTTTCGCTATAGGAGAAAAACCATCGACAACTAATACACACAGCAACAAATGTAATGTAAAGATGAACAGCCTTCTGAAGACGAATATGTCGGTTCGAAACTTGTAACGGCGTAATTTGTGTAAATATACAGCAATGCTCTTTCCTCCTTTGCAAGAATCAACCTGAGAAATAGAAATACATATGCAACTTTGTTCATTATGAAGATACGAACAGCAATACGTCAGATTCAAAGAAGAAAGCGTAATCCACTAAGGCATTACCTGTGGTATTTTATAAACCGAAAAGGAAGAAAAAGAGCATTAGTACAAAACTATTACCCTCAAATAAAAAAGCTGATTAGCTTTGCGTGAATTACTACAGGCCTGTAAAGGTTTCCAGACATAATTGAAAAAGTGTCGTTTTCGGAACTGACTGAATTCTTCGGCAAAAATATTACTGCTGGATGTTAACATGGCTTCAGACCATAGCGCTCAATTAACGTAACGTAAGCATTTGATGTAATCGATCATTTTATACTCCTGAGAAAGTTTGAAACATATGGTATAAAAAGCTTGCCAAATACCTGGATTAAAGTGTATCTGAAATATCGCTCTCAAGTAATAAAAATAACGTACGTGCACTAAGTCATGATGTTCCACAAAGGTCAATATAGGTCCCATTTCCTTTTTTGTATGCATAAATGACTTCCCGTTACATGACAGGGATTCCGAGACAGTACCACTAGCAGAAGAAACCAGACTGTTTGTCGAAGAGAATAACTAAGAACTTACTGCATCTACAAAAGATTGTAAGAAAATAGTGTCAGGTTGGTTTACCAGAAACAGGCTAACAGCATATCCCAAGGAAACACTGTCCATAAATTTTCATACAGATCGAAATAAAATGTGCCATAACCAATAATATGTATGGAGTAGCTGAGAGACTAAGCGATGCCGTGGCATTTACTTATAGTTGTACCATAGTCTTCTTATGTGTGGAATTCATTTTTGGCTTATAAAGCTTATTTGTAACCAAAGATTGAAGTAGTACGACTGGGGTCACGCACAAAGAGCTTGTTTTATTCACTAACATCGGACAGAGTCGTTTAGAGCTGACTGTGCAGGAAGCAACTGGCACTAAAGTTCGCGTCTGCAACACGCATCGAGCGTCTGGCCTTGTGGTTTGTTTATAGTCGTGTCATAACATGAGATCAACAGGAATTTTACACCTTTGAAGCGAAATGGTAAACTGGCATGAATGAGCGGGATTCGGGGTATAAAAACTTGCCTGCGCCACTTCCCTTCAACATTTCCGCTTCTACGGATGTTACGTTGATGTTATGTTGGAGAAAGGAACTTCAAGCCTCTGTGAGTGGAGGGTTCCGAGGAGAGAAAAAATAGAAATGAGCGTTTGGCGTCATTGGCCGGGAGGGCCCTTACGGCGCAGGTCCGGCCGCCTTGGTGCAGGTCGTATTACATTCGGCGCCACATTGGGCGACCTGCGCGCCGGATGGGGATGAAATGATGATGAAGACTACACAACACCCAGTCCCAGAGCGGAGCAAATCCCCGACCCGGGCCTCTTAGGACGGCAGTCCGTCACGCTGACCATTCAGCTACCGGGGCGGACCCGAGGAGAGAGATAATGCATGATGATCTTTATCATAGTTACTTCGCACGTCTCTTTCGGAACGAGTTTCCACAGAGCGTGATATTCTTAAGCCACAGCAAGTCTCGCCTCGCGATGTTCATTTGATTCTTGAGACCATACGGACCTCAGCGTTTTAGCCATTCTAGTGTATGCAGAATGACTCGACCGTTTTCTAGCAATTTTTATTCGTGAACAAAACGAAATTAAATGTGATGAGTAGGCACCAAAATCACAAAGCAAACTCAATAAATTCGTTCTTTCAAGCAAAGACTATAATTGAACCTTTCGAAAAAAAGCAAAGCAGTCTCATTAAGTTTTCAACACACAAAGCGAAATCAGTAAATCCATATCTCCTAGACCAATAAATTCAATGTTACTTTGTTTCCATAAAGATAAGATTGTGGTGCTTAATTCTGTCACTGACGTAAATTTTCGAAAATACATCTCTCACTATGCGAAAAAACAGCGCCATTTACTGGTTCGTTGGTGTACCATGCAATGATGATTAACTGTCGGAAGAACTAAGCTGAGCAGACGATTTTAGACCAAATTTAAATTGCGACTTTTTTTTCTTGTTTCGATCTTGGTGAAATAAAGTTATTATGGAGTCCCAACCTACGCTGAAATTCCCTGCGAAAACCCCACGAAAATTCATGCAGTAGTTTTGGAGATTCGAACAGATACAATGGTTTTGTTATTAGTATAGATAGTACAGATAGTGTTATTAGTATAGATAGTGCTGCAGCTGAAACCAAATTTCCTGGGATTCACACTCAAGAAACTCTTACATGTAGTTCTCATATCACATCCCTTAATGCAAAACTAACAAAATGATCTATGTAGTAAGTATTCTTTGCAACAATACTAGTATTAGTGCTGAAAACGAGCCATATACATCTCTCGTGTACTGAGGTACGGTATCATTTTCTGAAGAAGTGCATACAGGACCAGGACGGTTTCCAGGAAACAAAAGACAAATTTAAGAACAACCAAAGGAAAATTACTCCTTCTGGAGCGTAAAAATTGCGAATATTTGAGTTTATTTAAAAGACCGACTGAAAATTGAGGTACCAGCAGCCTCATTCAACCTTTCTCAACACCTTTAAATGTTTTCCCAAAAATTATGGCAAGGGAACATATTCGCACTTTCTTTAACAAGGAACTCACCTTAAACTCCCACAACCTCCCCAAAATGTAATCCACTCACACCCACTAGTCCTTCACTATAAGTCGCTCATACACATCCACTCCCAGTTGCCGTTTCTCACTCATTCAGTCATTCAGCTGAGCTCATTGTCATTATCTCTTTGTGTTTGCACTTGTTTTCTGTGTCCCAGCCAAAAAATCTTAGGAATATATTGTAAAAAATTCAGCCACTTGCTGCACTTAGCCGCCTTTGAATCCTCAGCTGTATTTTGGCCCGCTGGTGACGGCGGAAATATAGTAAAAATACAGTTTCTGCGGTTTTACGAGAGGCGCCCGTGAACTAATGGTGTCTTCATAAGTCTCGTCAAGCCCACCGCTGATTACATCAAAAGGCCAACCGATCTGCTCCATTTGCCTAAGCAGCGCAAGTGTGTAATATTTGTAGTTTGACAGTGTACTGTAGCATAGTGACACTAAGACGATCCTTCTGTTGGGTACACAAATGGTCCATAGCCAAAGGGCTACCCAAAACACTTGACCCTACCTCTTTATCATCAATAGAGCCCGAGGTACAGGCACCAGAAAATCTCGAATTTATGTATAGCTTTTCGTAACTTACTAGATAGGCATGCTGTCGCTTCACTGCATTTATATATTGAAAGTACTTATGCATATGAGAAGGTATACTGTGGGCAGAAAACTTCCTTGCTCAAAAAGTAACTATCCACTATTACAGTACCCGGTCAAATAGTGATATACATATTAGTCAGTGCAACACCACACTGTCCTAAAAAGGGCGTATATCATACGGGAACAAAACTTTACAACAGATGACCCGGACATTTAATATTTTTGGTCGTACGTAAAATCTATGAACGCTACAAATAATTCAATACCTTCTCTTGCTGACACTACGGGTAATGTAACTGATGATGATAAACAGAAGGCCGAAATTCTAAACCTAGCTTGCAAAAACTCGTTTAAGATAGAGGACTGCAGCACCATTCCCCCTTTCAATTATCGAACAAACGAAAGGATGGCTGGCGTAGTGTTTAGTGTATCTGGGATTGTAAAACAGTTAAGATGCTTAGACGCCAGAAAGGCATCTGGTCCAGACGGTATCCCCGTACGATTTTATATTGACTATGCTACAAATATAGCACCATTCTTATCCGTCATCTTTCAGAGAACATTGGAACGGTGGAAAGTTCCACGGGACTGGAAGAAGGCCGAGGTCATAGCAATCTATAAAAAAAAGGGTAGAAAATCGGATGCACATAATAACCGGCACATTTCACTGACACCGATTTGTTGTAAAATCATGGAACATATTTTGTGCTCAGACATAATGACCTCTCTAGACTCTGAGAAGCTCATCTGCAGAAACCAGCATGGTTTTAGGAAACAGCGGTCATGCGAGACACAGCTGGTCCTCTTTGTGCATGATATGCAACAGGCTATAGATACCAGCTCCCAGGTTGATGCCATATTTCTCGACTTTCGAAAGGCGTTCGACTCGGTTCCGCACTGTCGCTTGCTACAAAAAGTGCGCGCTTACGGTCTGTCCAATGACATATGCGGTTTGATAGAAAGTTTTCTAACAGACAGGGAGCAGTATGTCGTCCTGAACGGGGTAACTTCAACAGAAACAAGAGTTGGGGTTGGGTTGTTTTGGGGAAGACCAGACAGCGAGGTCATCGGTCTCATCGCACTAGGGACGGACGGGGAAGGAAGTCGGCCGTGCCCTTTGAAAGAAACAAGAGTAACTTCAGGTGTGCCCCATGGCAGCGTAATAGGTCCTCTGCTTTTTACGATTTACATAAACGATCTGGTTGATGGCACTGACAGCGGCATTAGACTGTTTGCCGGTGATGCTGTAGCCTACAGGAAAGTAGTATCACACGAAAGTTGTGAACAAATCAATGAGGATTTGCAGAAAATAAATGCGTGGTGTAATGCTTGGCAGTTATCTCTCAACATTAGTAAGTGTAACCTACTGCGTATAACAAGGCGAAAATCCCCATTAATGTGTGACTACAAAATAAATGATCAGTCTTTGGAAGCGTTAACATCAGTCAAGTATCTGCTTGTGATTCTTCGAAATGATCTCAAATGGAATCATCAGATTACACAAGTAACAGGTAAGGCGAACTCTAGATTGCTGTTTATTGGTAGAATCCTGAAGCGATGCAGTCCTTCAACAAAGGAAATAGCTTACAATACGTTAGTTCGTCCAGTCTTAGAGTATTGTTCGTCTGTGTGGGACCCTTACCAGTTGGGTCTGATTCAAGAGATTGAGAAGGTCCAAAGAAGAGCGGCAAGATTCGTGACTGGTAAATTTAGCCATCGCGAGAGAGTTACAAATCTCATAGAAAGTTCGAAGTGGGACACACTTGCAGATAGACGACGCGCTAAATAGAAGGGGCTGCTCACTAAATTCCGAAATCCAATCTCCGCCGAGGATGCAGAGCATATACTATTACCACCTACTTTCAGATGGCATAATGATCATCATTCGAAGATAAGGGAAATAAGAGCTCGTAGTGAGACGTTCAGACAGTCGTTTTTTCCCCGCGCGATCCGCGAGTGGAACAGAGGGGGGAAATATGACTTTGGCGTGAATTATGCCCTCCGCCACACACCGCTTGTGGCTAGCGGAGTATATATGTAGATGTAATATCGTCTTACGTAACATCCTGCCTACTGTAAAACTGCTTCTACTGTTGCGCTCAATGTCTCGTGCGCAAAAAAATGTAATTCATAATTTTAGTTGGAGAAATAAGTTGTAAATGTACAACATAAACTCAGATTTGTAACTACCCATTATATGAATCTTATTAGTAAAAAAAATTTAACTGAGATATTTGCAAGTTGTAAAACCAACAGGTAAGAAGACTTTCTATCCAGTACCTTGTGTACAAAATATGTATTGATGCAATGATTTATACGGCCATACAGGTGAATAAATTGAAAACTACCGGCTATGTGGAGGAGGATGGAGTGTTGTCTGGGACGCTGCTAACTGCAGACACCTGCAGTCGGGGTTACGGGTGGGCGTTTGCACGACCCGCGGCCTGGGAACTGGGAAGTGGGGCGGCCAGATCGCTGCGGCGATACCGCCCCGCTATTTCACGATCCGCCTTGTGTCCCCGGGCCAGACCTGCCGCTGCCGCCCACTGCACATAATGGCAAAAGCCGAGGGCGGTCTGGCGAAAGCAGCACCCACAATGGCAAGTGCTGCAGACGTACCGCCCTTCTGGCTATCGATTGACACTACACACGCTGCGCAATTTTCCCCTCGAAAATTTCGTTACTTGTTCTAAGAGCATCGTCATATTACTTCAACAACCTCTAAAGTGTGCCACATCGCTACCAACTTGTTTCACCTTGGCATACGACTGTAAATTAACCACTTCCAATATTCGTTTTGTTGAGTAAATATGGTGTCACCGCCAGACACCACACTTGCTAGGTGGTAGCCTGTAAATCGGCCGCGGTCCGTTAGTATACGTCGGACCCGCGTGTCGCCACTATCAGTGATTGCAGACCGAGCGCCGCCACACGGCAGGTCTAGAGAGACTTCCTAGCAGTCGCCCCAGTTGTACAGGCGACTTTGCTAGCGATGGTTCACTGTCTACACAAGCTCTCATTTGCAGAGACGACAGTTTAGCATAGCCTTCAGCTACGTCATTTGCTACGACCTAGCAAGACGCCATATTCAGTTACTATAATTACTATCTTCAAGAATGTATTCTGAACAGATAATATTGTGAATCATGTACCGTCAAGAGCGACGTTCATCATTAACGGATTAAAGTTAAGTATCAAACTAATTACGTCCGCTTTCTGAATTCTCATTCCTTGTCATGTTCCAGAGCTCACGTCAGTATAGTTCTTCCCTCCTGCGTTTCTGGATGAGGTATCGAATATGTTGCTTCCCCCTATTTATACCTCCCGAGGAGATCACGAATGTACAATTAGAGAGATTCGAGCGCGCACGGAGGCTTTCCGGCAGTCGTTCTTCCCGCGAACCATACGCGACTGGAACAGGAAAGGGAGGTAATGATTGTGGCACGTAAAGTGCCCTCCGCCACACACCGTTGGGTGCCTTGCGGAATATAAATGTAGATGTAGGAGGGGAAGGAAATCGTCCGTAACCCTCTCAAATGAACCATCCCGGCATTTGTTGCAGAGATGGCGCGAACGTGGCTCATTCTTCGTGACAAGCAAAAGTTGAAAATGCCGCTTCAGTTGTAAGGTTCTTTTTATTTAAAACACGACCGGTTTGGGGCTCTTATGTGCACCTTAACAGGTGTTACAACTTTGTACCGTGACGCCGAGCACCGCGGTGGACGAATACATCACACAGCGTCCTGTACTCGTCCCGCGCGGCGCTCGGGGTCACACCACAAAGCTATGACACCTCATGGGCATACAACAGCCCGAAACCGGTCGTGTTTTAAATGCACTACTAGCCATTAAAATTGCTAAACCACGAAGATGATGTGCTACAGACGTGAAATGTAACCGACAGGAAGAAGATGCTGTGATATGCAAATGATTAGCTTTTCACAGCATTCACACAAGGTTGGCGCCGGTGGCGACACCTATAACGCGCTGACACGAGGAAAGTTTCCAACCGATTTCTCATACACAAACAGCAGTTGACCGGCGTTGCCTGGTGAAACATTGTTGTGATGCCTCGTGTAAGGAGGAGAAATGCGTACCATAACGTTTCCGACTTTGATAAAAGTCGAATTGTAGCATATCGCGATTGCGGTTTATTGTATCGCGACATTGCTGCTCGCGTTGGTCGAGAACCAATGACTGTTTGCAGAATATAGAATCGGTGGGTTCAGGAGGGTAACACGGAACGGCCTCGTATCACTAGCAGTCGAGATGACAGGCATCTTATCCGCATGACTGTAACGGATCGTGCAGCCATGTCTCGATCTCCCTGAGTCAACAGATGGGGACGTTTGCAAGACAACAACCATTTGCACGAACAGTTCGACGACGTTTGCAGCAGCATGGACTATCAGCTCGAAGACCATGGCTGCCGTTACCCTTGACGCTGCACCACAGACAGGAACGCCTGCGATGGTCTACTCAACGACGAACGTGGGTGCACGAATGGCAAAACGTCATTTTTTTCGGATGAATCAAATGGTTCAAATGGCTCTGAGCACTATGGGACTTAACATCTGTGGTCATCAGTCCCCTAAAACTTAGAACTACTTAAACCTAACTAACCTAAGGACATCACACACACACCCATGCACGAGGCAGGATTCGAACCTGCGACCGTAGCAGTCGCGCTCGGATGAATCCAGCTTCTGTTTACAGCATCATGATGGTCGCATCCGTGTTTGACGACATCGCGGTGAACGCACAATGGAAGCGTGTATTCGTCATCGCCATACTGGTGTATCACCCGGCGTGGTGGTATGGTGTGCCATTGATTACACGTCTCGGTCACCTCTTGTTCATATTGACGGCACTCTGAACAGTGGACGTTACATTTCAGATGTGTCCCGACTAGTGGCGCTACCCTTCATTCGATCCCTGCGAAACCCTACATTACAGCAGGATAATGCACGACGGCATGTTGCAGGTCCTGTACGGGCCTTTCTGGATACAGAAAATTTTCGACTGCTGCCCTGGCCAGCACATTCTCCAGATCTCTCATCAATTGAAAACATCTGGTCAATGGTGGCCGAGCAACTGTCTCGTCACAATACGTCAGTCACTACTCTTGATGAACTGTGGTATCGTGTTGAAGCTGCATGGGCAGCTATACCTGTACACACCATCCAAGCTCTGTTTAACTCAATAACCAGGCGTATCAGGGCCGTTATTACGGCCAGAGGTGGTTGTTCTGGGTACTGATTTCTCAGGATCTATGTACCCATATTGCGTGAAAATGTAACCACATGTCAGTTCTAGTATAAAATATTCGTCCAATAATACCGGTTTATCATATGCATTTCTTCTTGGTGTAGAAATTTCAATGGCCAGTAGTGTAAAAAGAACCTTAGACCTGAAGCGGTATTTTCAATCTCTGCTATAATGCTCAGCTGCGGATGTTCCTCCGACAGGATTCTGCGTGACTAATGTGGAGAGATACACCACGTCCATCCCGTGTGTTCGGAAGCGTCGGCAGGTTGGCCCCTCTCCCAAAACAGCTGCCCCAACGCGTCTTTAAGGGAGTCCTGTGTGGTAGCCTGTGGCCATAATCACAATGACCAGTGCAGTGAATCGCCTCCGAGATGCTGATGCGGAGCGGCAGCCTTAGCAATACGTCGTGTCCGGCGTATGACGCGGCGGTGGACTCGTGTAGCAGGCGGAAAATTACTCGCGGGCCGGCAGCGCGCGGCTCTTGGCGGCGGCCGCTCCGGCCTTTGCGACACCTTCCGGTCGGCCCCGGCCCCGCCCACGTGAGGCGCGGACCTTTTGATTGCTTAAAATAGGCGCCGGCTGCGCGCACAGCGACCACGCGAGCAATTGCCAAGTGACGGCGGCGGGCTCCGCTTGCGTCACACGAGATGCCGCCTGCGCCAACGGCCTTTAAGCCGTCGGCACACGGACCGTGCTGTCGAACGTTAACGCCGAGCGTGCCAGGTTTAACGTGCTGCTGAACGCTCAGGAACGATAAGACTCGTGCATACGGTACGTGGGCCCCAACGTGGTATACACGATCGCAACGCACTCCAGCGGCAGTTCAGGGATGTTTCTAGTTCGTAAATTACACTGATTACTCAACGGCATTTGTAGACTTAGAGAAGGCTTTTGACAATGTTGACTGGAATACTCTCTCAAATTCTGAAGGTGGCAGGGGTAAAATACAGGGAGCGAAAGGCTATTTACAATTTGAACAGAAACCAGATGGCAGTTATAGGAGTCGAGGGACATGAAAGGGAAGCAGTGGTTGGGAAGGGAGTGAGACAGGGTTGTAGCCTCTCCCCGATGTTATTCAATCTGTATATTGAGCAAGCAGTAAAGGAAACGGAAGAAAAGTTCGGAGTAGGTATTAAAATCCATGGAGACGAAATAAAAACTTTGAGGTTCGCCGATGACATTGTAATTCAGTCAGAGACAGCAAAGGACTTGGAAGAGCAGTTGAACGGAATGGACAGTGTCTTGAAAGTAGGCTATAAGATGAACATCAACAAAAGCATAACGTGGATAATGGAATGTAGTAGAACTCAATCGGGTGATGCTGAGGGAATTAGATTACTAAATGAGACACTTAAAGTAGTAAAGGAGTTTTGCTATTTGGGGAGCAAAATTACTGATCATGGTCGAAGTAGAGAGAATATAAAATGTAGATTGGCAATGGCAAGGAAAGCGTTTCTGAAGAGAAATTTGTTAACATCGAGTATTGATTTAAGTGTCAGGAAGTCATTTGTGAAAGTATTTGTATGGAGTGTAGCCATGTATGGAAGTGAAACGTGGACGATAAATAGTTTAGACAAGAAGAAAATAGAAGCTTTCGAAATGTGGTGCTACAGAAGAATGCTGAAGATTAGGTGGGTATATCACATAACTAATGAGGAGGTATTGAACAGAACTGGGGAGAAGAGGAGTTTGTGGCACAACTTGACTAGAAGAAGGGATCGGTTGGTAGGACATGTTGTGAGGCATCAAGGGATCACCAATTTAGTACTGGAGGGCAGCGTGGAGGGTAAAAATCGTAGAGGGAGACCAAGAGATGAATACACTAAGCAGATTCAGAAGGATGTAGGCTGCAGTAGGTACTGGGAGATGAAGAGGCTTGCACAGGATAGAGTAGCATGGAGAGTTGCATCAAACCAGTCTCAGGACTGAAGACCACAACAACAACAGGAAAATAAAGGTTTGTGTCTTTTGTGCAACTAACAATAACCGATTACGTATAGACTTGAAATGAATGCCAATATTGCGTCCCACAACTCACTACTGAAGGGAGATGGCATGCGTGTGACGTAAGTGGCGATCTGCTATCTCATTGGTCAACGCTCAGACGCACGCTCAGAGTATCTGACACGCCAGATACTGCTGTGCACGGTCGGAAAGACTCCTGAACGTGCTATTCCACGCTATGGCGTAGAAACTCGCCACGCTCAACGCTCAACGTTCGGATGCACGGTCCGTGTGCCGACGGCTTTAGGCACTAAAGCCTGCCGGCGCTTCGGAACATACGTGATGCACACCAGAGAGAGAGAGACAGAGCGTAAATAGAGCCTGTGACACGTTGTTTGCCGCTCCCTGAGTTGGTACATTATATTATTATCCGCCAAACTTTCCGAAGTCATTGCGTGCGAGTGACTAAAATGAGGAGATACAGCCGCGTGCGACTGGCGTTCGAAATAGATCACGTGACGTCAGCTGCTTGTTATGTGATGCAACCTTTGTCTTGACTGCCAAATTTACGAAAGGACGACTGGACATGAGATACTTTGAACCTACCCGAGGACTGATCCACTTTCTCACTGGTCATGGGCCATACCTGACATATTTATGTCGGTTCGGGTAAAGGGCCAGACCCGCGTGTCAATGTGGCGAATCAGAGGGTACTCCCGATCATGTGGTCCATGAGTGCCCCCTTTTCAATGGTATAGCATCCACATTACGTGACCAATTACCTGACCGTGACACATACCACTTACTAAGGCAAGAAGACACTTTTCAAACTCTTAACCAACTGGCGGATGAGGTATCACGAAAAGTGCTAAAACAATACCTGAGGGACATAAACTAACTTAACAATTTGAGACACAGCAAATACTGTATTTGCGCCCTATTCCCATACCGCCTGTGTGTGGACAGTGTAATATTTATGGCTTATTCAGGCATCATATTAGGCTCCAGGAAGCTATTCCCAGGGCAGTGGAGATGCAAGAAGCATAGAGATGACGCAATGTGGCATGAGGTACCGGTGACCGATGTTAGATTCGGTACCATTCCCGTGAGAAAGACCGCCTGCATGATGCTGCCGCTCTGTGATTGGCTGCTGTGTTCGGCGGCAGGGCGCCAAAATGTTAAACTTTAGTTGCTATTATTAATTAAACCTGTCATCCAAATTACTTCATTTTTTTAAATAAACATCTTCCAACAGCCAGCTATCAATCGGTCATTTCAAAATTATTAAAATCAAAGTATTACTAAAACAAAAGACTGACGATATTACTGCCGATGCACTTCGGTGGCGTTCGGGTCACGCCTTGTTGGCTTGGCGCGAAGTGTATAGGGCAGTCCGGCTGTCCAGTTCTGACCGTTCCAGTAGACAGTCTGTTATAGCAGTATTTGTTTCATGCAATTTTATTTACTACAGTTCCGACCGTCGCTAGGTAAAGACCTGTTGTCTGTAATAGTAATATTTGATTCATGTAATTTTATTCTCCTGTTCTGACTGTTCCAGTAGACAGACATGATGTCTGTGGCAGGATGTATTTCATGTTATTTTAGCCACATATAATGACTGTGGAAACATATGTTCAATACGTTGTGATCAAGAATAGTTTCCCGTGTCTATATCAATAAAAACGCGAGTGGCATCCCAAATGAGTTATAGTTTATTCGTAGCAGCAGTTCCTTGCGAAGTTAATCTCAACCTCAAGAAAAAGAATCCACGACCTGCGTGCTGTTTTCTGCGCTGGGGACGTCATCATCATGAAGACAGCAGGTTAGTGAAGTGTACAAGAACTTACGTATTCCACACAGGGCAGTGGAAACAACTAGGCACCTCACGTGTACTGCGTGCACAGTACAAATGTGCTCAGTGACACGTCATCTGCAGCAATGCAGAGGAGGTAAACAAGGATGAAAGTATTAACACTATCTCACTTTTATTCCTTTTTCTTACCGTAACAGGGCGACTTTCCTCAGTCTGGAATCCG
The DNA here is from genome assembly GCF_023898315.1 of Schistocerca nitens. Lineage (NCBI taxonomy): Eukaryota > Metazoa > Arthropoda > Insecta > Orthoptera > Acrididae > Schistocerca > Schistocerca nitens. The sequence goes on along the minus strand of NC_064614.1, from coordinate 106,965,775 downwards.
CCGCGGTACAGGTCTAGGGGGAATGGGGTACAACATTACCGATACAAGACAAAGCACCGGACTTGACTTAGGTTAGAACTAGTTAGTACGAGTTAGAATAGGAAATTAGCTATTTAGGAACCTGCAGCGAATAACGTCCTTGGCCTGCCCAGTTTCAGGGGCAAGGCTCTAAAAACTAGGTTTATAAACTACTGACACAACTGTGACGCTGCAGGCAGTAGAGTTTACTTAACCAAAGGTAATATAAACTTGATATTAACAATAATAGATAAACTAGTTGCCCATTGTTATCTAGTTATAGCTGTAGCTCACTATTTAATCAAATTTGCATCTAGCTGCAATTAATGTTTGGATAAAATTAGGACCCACTAATCATTTATGGAAGTGGGTTACGTTTGTGTAATTATTATAAAATTTGATATAAAGAATTTTTTTTAAGTGTTGTCAAGATTTCGATGGCAGCTAAATATTTGTGGCAAACAAGACTATAAATATGACTGCTGCTCGTTTCATTCGCAGCAATTCAAGCTTTGCTCTAAGGTTCCTCCCTATTCACACTCTCGGAAATCGCAGCATACTCGGAAATAAACAGCCAATTATTTGTGAAATGCAAGAATATAAATGTCATTGCAGCTCATTTCACTCGCAGCAATTACATTAGATTCCTGCCTTACCTGAGAAAAAGAAAGGTCAGATATTTGTGACATGAACGACTGTAAATGTCAGTGCCGGTAGTTTCACTCGCAGCAGTGTCATCTTTCGCTTTTTAATCCAAATGAAGTCACGAAATCGAAGAAACTGATTCCCGATAGAGCACGCTCTTATATGCACATAACACTGAACGTTGCAGGATATTATTCTGTTACACAAATGAGAAAGTCCCAGAGCGTGTTGCAAACGCGAAGATGAAAAAGAAGTCATGTACCAGAACGCCAACATGCTTCCTTCGGCTTCCCTATTGCATGTCTCTAACAGCATGACCACACGAATCAGTTACACTTTCGAAAATTATTGTCGTTCGTCTTAGCCTCTACTAAGGACTTCTACAATTGATTTGTTCTTAACTGACGTATAATTACAACATATAGCGCCGAGAGTGACGTGTTTGTGAAAAATCCTCAGTGCGCCGTTGCCCTGAAACGCGCACTGTCATCACACACACTGAGAGGTGGCATGAGCCCCCTCTCATACTTCTATCTTACGATTTTCGTCCCTAATTGCATGCGGTGAAAAGTTGCTATTCCTTCACACGCGGACTTCCCACGCAGCGTCTCTCGTCACCCAGGTGGTCCGGTGACAGGCGGGCTCTGCGGATCTCGAGAGGGTTAAGCCGACGCGTGTGAGGGAGTCGAGTGAATGCTTTCCAGACGCCTACATTGTCAAGAGACACGCCCGCAGGGGCCTGAAGTAGCGGCTGGGCTAGAGGTTCCGTTACTTCGCAGAAACTTAGCGAAAACACTTTCTGGCGGGCTACCAGCGAGGCGTGGGAATGACTTGTGTACCCAGGCAGTTGTGGCGGGAAAATTCCCGCGCTTTCTGCAAAATAGTAACTGTGATTGGCTTGCTCAGGGCATAGCTCCGTGACGTAGCAAAATCAGCGCAGAAATTGGCGCCAAGAATCTCCATTGGTGGAATGGTAGTGCTCCGGCAATGGAGTGGAATTTTCCGCCGGTTTTCGAGTTGCTGATTGGAACGTTTAACCACGGCCACTGTCGTGGGGGCGGGGATGTTCTGTGTTCGGCCTGTACGGGTGCTCAGGGGTAGTCGGCTCTCGCCTTTCGGTCGAGGACGTCGAAGCAACCAGCCATCGCCTCCAGTACGCCAGATCGTGTTCTGGCAGTTAAGAAGACAGTTTGGTAATGTATGTCCGCAGCACCGGCAGATAGGGATTTTCCTAGGTGATAATCAGAGCTCAGCAGAGCGCGCCTGTTCGTCTTTTTCTAACTTTGTTCTGTCTTGAGTAGCAGCAATTAATGTTGGGTTAGCTGTGTGTCTCTCTTAAGATTTGAGTGGCAAGGAATTGGCTCCACATACCACTTCGTCTTAAACCTCATAATCTAGTTTAGGAACAACTTCACCTTCACAGTGTTTGTATGAGTCTCCAATTTGAGCCAATTTGATGTATTATAAATGTTTCATGTGTTTTTTTTATTATTTTGTGTTTAGTCTTAATAAATCATATTGTTATTTTGGACAGAACTTTCATTGTGTTAATCGGTAGAGGAACCCATCATTTCTCACTATGTTAATGAAACCTTCATTTATTTAACTTATTTATCAAATTAAATTATTGCAGGTGCCAAACTCTCTTCTACTCCACTGGCAGGGTTGATTAGAGTCAGTTCGCGTGTTTTTTTTTTAATCCTTGTGCAACAGCAAAAGTCGGAGTTAGAATAGGGGGGGCTTAGAGCATCATTTACATATGTAGATTCTAGAAGAATTTAGTGTTAAATACACTGCTAGCCCCGGCACCTCGCAAAGTTATAATACGGAAACAATGAAATACGACGAATCTACTCAAAATTAACGAGCGTGGGACGTCACGAGATTGATTTTCGATTTCAGTCCAATGCTAGTCGAAAGCGGCTGTGGCTTCTTCATTTTATTCACGCTTCATTCTGTGGTTATTTTAAAAGCGAGATAGTACGTGTGTGAACGTGTAAGACGTGCAATTGCTGAATTTCTTTTCGAAATCATGCCTACACTTTGAGCAGTGTGTAACTGCACGCAGAAAAGCAGTAACACTACGAATATATCTCATTTCACATTCACTGCACTAATTATGTTTATACTACATATTGATCGTGGTTTCAACTATAATAATATAACCTTCTTCAGAAGTCCTAAAAAGTGATCAAAATAACATTTAGACCAGTAATACAATCTATGTTAGTATAAACATAATTAGTGCAACTGTGGGCTGTTGCCGGCTGCGGTGGTCTAGCGGTTCTAGGCGCTCAGTCCGGAACCGCGTGACTACTACTGTCGCAGGTTCGAATCCTGCTTCGGGCATGGATGTGTGTGATGTCCTTAGGTTAGTTAGGTTTAAGTAGTTCTAAGTTCTAGGGGAATGATGACCACAGATGTTAAGTCCCATAGTGCTCAGAGCCATTTGAACCATTTTTTTTTTTTTTTTTTTTTGTGGGCTGTTTTTCATTCGAAACAATTTCGTAACGGTGCTGGTATTGCTGCCATGATGAAAGTAATCAGATTTGTTGGTGTTTTTGTTCATTTGTCTTGTACACCAGCACAGAAAGAACTTTCACATGTTTAACGTTACATGAATACGTCTATTTATTATTTTAGCCTAGGTTTCGCAATTTCCTTACACACTATCATTTACCGTGCCCCTGTGTTTTGAATTTCAAAAACATGGCGGAGGGTTGTACAGTTTCCTTCACTCTGATTGCGGTGTTGCCTCTGTATGGTATTCTATCACTGCGGATCTACCCTCACGTATCACGAAGGCTGAAGTCCATTAACCTCGACTGAAGCAAATACTGACATGATTCCTTCGAAAAGGTCACGGTCGACTTCCTTCGCCATCTTTGACCTATTCGAGGCTGTACTCCATCACTGCCAACCTCGTCTTCGACGGGACATGGAACTCTAATCTGCCTTCCTAGTTGCGTCGTCTAGCATTTTCTTATGTGTTTTCTTATGAGACACGGCACGTATCCACAACACCTGTATCAATAGATAATAGACCTAGACGTATTCAAAGAAGTTTCAGCCTTGCAGCGCGCTGTTTCGACACAGTACCATCCGATCATCTTCAGGTGAGCCATTGAAGGCTGGTATGAGGATGACTGACAGGTGCTCAGTCGAAAATATCGTGCAGTGAAGTGAACCACGACCGGCAGCACGCTAGAAACTTCCTTGAACATTCAGTTCACCAGGAAAATTTTAAAATTAACAGGCCGAGGAGATTTACCTTTGTAAACGGCTAAAACGGTCACCCGGTTCCAGTTGCAAGTTGCGTATCTAACGGGTTCCAGGGGCAACTACAAATTCATCTTTAGTATTTGATATACACTTAAGAGCCAAAGAAACTGGTAGACCCGCCTAACATCGCGTAGAGCCCCCGAGAGCACACAGGAGTGGCGCAACACGACGTGGCATGGACTCGATTGATATCTGAAGTAGTGCTGGAGGGAACTGACACCGTGAAACCTGCAGGGCTGTCCATAAATCCGTAACAGTACGAGGTAGTGGAGATCTCCAAGATATGCTCCATAATGTTCATGTCTGGAGAGTTTTTTGGCCAGTGGAAGTGCTTAAACTTAGAAAAGTGCTCCTGGAAATACTCTGTAGCAATTCTGGACGTGTGGAGCGTCGCCTTGTCCTGCTAGAATTGCCCAAGTCCATCGGAATGCACAATACATATCAATGACTGCAGGTGATCAGACAGGACGCTTAAGTACGTGACACTTATAATCAGAGTCGTATCTAGACGTGTCAGGGGTTCCATGTCACTCCAACTGCACATGTCCCACACCATTACAGAGCCTCCACCAGCTTGAACAGTCGCCAGCCCACATTCAGGATCCGTGGATTCATGACGTTGTCTCCATATCCGTACACATCCATCCGCTCGATACAATTTGAAACAAGACGCGTCCGACCAGGCAACATGTTTCCTGCCATCAACAGTCCAATGTGGGTGTTCACGGGCCCAGACGAGGCGTAGTTTCGTTGAATGGTTCGCACGCTGACACTTGCTAATGGCCCAGCATTGAAATCTGCACCCATTTGCGGAAGCGTTACACTTCTGTCACGTTGAACGATTCTCTTCAGCAGTGTTTGGTCCCTTTCTCGCACGATCTTTTTCCGGCCGCAGCGATGTCGGAGATCTGATATGTTACCGGATTCCTGATATTAACGGTACACACGTGAAATAGTCGTACGGGAAAACCTACATTTCCTCGCTACCTCGGAGATGGTGTTCCGGTCGCTCGTGGCCCGACTGTAAAACCACGTTCGAACTCTCTTAAACATTGATAACCTGTCACTTTAGCAGCAGTAACTGATCTAATAACTGCGCCAGACACTTATTGTCTTACAAAGGCCTTGCCAACTGCAGAGCCGTTTTCTGCCTATTTACATATCTCCGTAAATGATTGAATACGCATGTCTACACCAGTTTTTTTGGCGCTTCAGTGTATAAAACACCTCATACTCCGGGCAGCAACAGCTCTGGTAATACATCTTGATAAATGAAGGACCGTAACAGCTGTTAAATGATCCTTTACTGAAACTACCAGTTTCAAGGTTTATAGTTAATCCTCAGGTACGAGTAGGAAAGAGAAGGAAAAAAATAAGGTAATCTATATTGTCTATACACCATGTTAAAAAAGGATCTAGTAAATAACGGATAAAAATGCTCACAATCAGTTCATATAAAATCGAGAACGGGGTTACATGTACGATCCAACATCTCAGTCGAATCAAAAGGAAACATCCGTCAAAGGAACGGCAGGCAGTTAATAAAATAGGCAGAATGGTAGATCTACCCCATATAGCAAGGAATCCTACAACAGAAACGACAAGACAACTTATAGGGACTACTAAAATTCGATGTTTGAAAATATAAAATTACTCGCAACTCACAGTTGGGAAAGCAACAGGTTGGTACCGGTTATCCTATGGAGTATAGCGACACGGAGATACTGAGATAGTACTATGAAGCAAGTCGTTGAGATTAAACTCCCTCACAGCTTCTACTTTCTGCGATGTGTGGACAGCTCTGTTTATAAAAGCATTGCCCGCCAAACGCAAGGTTCCGAGTTTGAATCCCAGTCTGTCACACACTTTAATGTGCTGGGAAGCTTCAGAGACGGAAGCTTTGCCTAACTTTTGCTTGGAATCCTGTTCTATTTTTAGTCTAAACAACAGTGGGTTACAATTATAGCTTTTTGCTCACCTGTTATTTCATTATCGACAACGTCTGACGTTGGTCGTCTCTGAGCGTATAGTGTTGCTAGCCAGTTGTTTACCATTTGTCCCATTTATTCGTACGCCGACTTTTGCTTTCCACGTCGGCTCGTTTCCGCCCAATTAGGGTAATAAATCAGTGACTCCCGTCTATATCGAGCCCCGGGAGTCGACTCCACCAAAATTCCGACTCCTCACAAGGTTGAAGCTTGCTCCTGTCTAAATCACTGTTCGTCAAATCAGCTAAGACATGAGAGTGGAACAACCTTCTATTTTACCTCTCCTGCTCGCAACGTTCACTGAGGTATTACTTATTTTTCTGCCTACACTCTATAAAATACTAACCCTTGTCCAGACGTTAAAGTAACCTCTCGCGTGCCACAGGGGAGTGTTATGGGACCATTGCTTTTCACAATATATATAAATGACCTACTACACTCCTGAAAATGGAAAAAAGAACACATTGACACCGGTGTGTCAGACCCACCATACTTGCTCCGGACACTGCGAGAGGGCTGTACAAGCAATGATCACACGCACAGCACAGCGGACACACCAGGAACCGCGGTGTTGGCCGTCGAATGGCGCTAGCTGCGCAGCATTTGTGCACCGCCGCCGTCAGTGTCAGCCAGTTTGCCGTGGCATACGGAGCTCCATCGCAGTCTTTAACACTGGTAGCATGCCGCGACAGCGTGGACGTGAACCGTATGTGCAGTTGACGGACTTTGAGCGAGGGCGTATAGTGGGCATGCGGGAGGCCGGGTGGACGTACCGCCGAATTGCTCAACACGTGGGGCGTGAGGTCTCCACAGTACATCGATGTTGTCGCCAGTGGTCGGCGGAAGGTGCACGTGCCCGTCGACCTGGGACCGGACCGCAGCGACGCACTGATGCACGCCAAGACCGTAGGATCCTACGCAGTGCCGTAGGGGACCGCACCGCCACTTCCCTGCAAATTAGGGACACTGTTGCTCCTGGGGTATCGGCGAGGACCATTCGCAACCGTCTCCATGAAGCTGGGCTACGGTCCCGCACACCGTTAGGCCGTCTTCCGCTCACGCCCCAACATCGTGCAGCCCGCCTCCAGTGGTGTCGCGACAGGCGTGAATGGAGGGACGAATGGAGACGTGTCGTCTTCAGCGATGAGAGTCGCTTCTGCCTTGGTGCCAATGATGGTCGTATGCGTGTTTGGCGCCGTGCAGGTGAGCGCCACAATCAGGACTGCATACGACCGAGGCACACAGGGCCAACACCCGGCATCATGGTGTGGGGAGCGATCTCCTACACTGGCCGTACACCACTGGTGATCGTCGAGGGGACACTGAATAGTGCACGGTACATCCAAACCGTCATCGAACCCATCGTTCTACCATTCCTAGACCGGCAAGGGAACTTGCTGTTCCAACAGGACAATGCACGTCCGCATGTATCCCGTGCCACCCAACGTGCTCTAGAAGGTGTAAGTCAACTACCCTGGCCAGCAAGATCTCCGGATCTGTCCCTCATTGAGCATGTTTGGGACTGGATGAAGCGTCGTCTCACGCGGTCTGCACGTCCAGCACGAACGCTGGTCCAACTGAGGCGCCAGGTGGAAATGGCATGGCAAGCCGTTCCACAGGACTACATCCAGCATCTCTACGATCGTCTCCATGGGAGAATAGCAGCCTGCATTGCTGCGAAAGGTGGATATACACTGTACTAGTGCCGACATTGTGCATGCTCTGTTGCCTGTGTCTATGTGCCTGTGGTTCTGTCAGTGTGATCATGTGATGTATCTGACCCCAGGAATGTGTCAATAAAGTTTCCCCTTCCTGGGACAATGAATTCACGGTGTTCTTATTTCAATTTCCAGGAGTGTAGATAGTGTCGGAAGTTCCATGTGGCTTTTCGCGGATGATGCTGTAGAATACAGAGAAGTTGCAGCATTAGAAAATTGTAGCGAAATGCAAGAAGATCTGCAGCGAATAGGCACTTGGTGCAGGGAGTGGCAACTGTCCCTTAACATAGACAAATGTAATGTATTGCGAATACATAGAAAGAAGGATCCTTTATTGTATGATTATATGATAGCGGAACAAACACTGCTAGCAGTTACTTCTGTAAAATATCTGGGAGTATGCGTGCGGAACAATTTGAAGTGGAATGATCATATAAAATTAATTGTTGGTAAGGCGGGTACCAGGTTGAGATTCATTGGGAGAGTGCTTAGAAAATGTAGTCCATCAACAAAGGAGGTGGCTTACAAAACACTCGTTCGACCTATACTTGAGTATTGCTCATCAGTGTGGGATCCGTACCAGATCGGGTTGACGGAGGAGATAGAGAAGATCCAAAGAAGAGCGGCGCGTTTAGTCACACGGTTATTTGGTAACCGTGATAGCGTTACGGAGATGTTTAATAAACTCAAGTGGCAGACTCTCCAAGAGAGGCGCTCTTCATCGCGGTGTAGCTTGCTCGCCAGGTTTCGAGAGGTTGCTTTTCTGGATGAGGTATCGAATATATTGCTTCCCCCTACTTATACCTCCCGAGGAGATCACGAATGTAAAATTAGAGAGATTAGAGCGCGCACGGAGGCTTTCAGACAGTCGTTCTTCCCGCGAACCATACGCGACTGGAACAGGAAAGGGAGGTAATGACAGTGGCATGTAAAGTGCCCTCCGCCACACACCGTTGGGTGGCTTGCGGAGTATAAATGTAGATGTAGATGTAGATCTCCGAACGATGGAAAGAGTATCTGACACTGTCCACGGTGGGCCAGGAACCACTTCGTCGTTCATCAAGAGATCACATCTGCGACACAACACAATATAGCTCAATAGTCACTTCGCAGTGGCCGCATACGGAAGATTCTGTGATACATCGCTGATGTTCAGTGCGGCTCGACACAAAACGTAAGTGGGACAAAGACGACAGACTCCTGTCGATCGAGAATTAGGTAGTCTTCGTTCATATCTCTGTGAACATAGGTAAGATAACATACAAGTTAATTAGGGAGACTTCCTTCATATTTTTGTGAACATAGTTAGGTAACATACAAGTTAATCTGAATCTGTCATTTTATTTGCGAGTGGGAGAGATAGTAACTAAATTATTTTTATGACAAATTTCCTTGTTAAACTTCCTTTGATTGCATAGAGACGCGCCGAACATGTCTTGAGGTTGAGAAGGTTGATTCTGATTGCTACATCTTATCACATTTACCTAAACAACGTAATTTTTGTCCACAGATAAATCATACTAAATATGGCCCGATGTAGAAAGATATGTAGACAGTATAGCGTTAATTGTTTGAAGTTCCGCTTCATTCCATCGCTGTCGCAAAAACAATACCTTTGTGCATTTTATACAACAAAGTGCTACGCAATGACGCTACGAAGTCATCGAAGCGGGGGATCGTTTGTGTCACCCTGATGAAACAAGCAGAGGTCTGAAATGCTTTCAAATACTGTAAGAAAACCTTCAAAAGGGACCCGCGATGGATAGTATGTTAGCCTCGACGACACAAAGAGATGATGACGGTTTGTGGCCGTCTTACAATATCTCGCTACGGGAAAAACCACAAAGTATCAGGCATCAATTAATTTTGGCAGCCTTTGAAGATATTTTAAAAACTGTTCTACGCAAGTATGATTATGATATACTCAAATTGTAAAAACTCGAAAATGAAAGGCTGGGGGTCTACTCAAAACAGAAAAATGAGCACGAGGCCTACGAGACAAACAAGGCTGGGGACCTCTGGTTTAAACTGCCATCACAGTGATCTCTCGGTGCATTTGTGCTTTGAAAACGATAGGTTCAACTACCAGTATAGCGGAGGTACCGTAAACTGTTCGAATGCGTAATAAATAAATAAATAAGAGAACTACAAAAACAAGCAGCCAAAGTAGGACTACAAATATCCTATGAAAAAACAAAGTTTATGACAAACATCTGTGATGCTCCTCAAAATATTGCAGTTGACAACAACACAATACACAAAACAGATTCCTTCAAATACCTAGGAGAGTGGATTACATACAATGCCAAAGAAAAGATAGCTATAGAAACTAGAGTGCGCAAAATGGAAAGAGTGTTTCATATGACCAAAAACGTTTATAATAAAAAATCCTTGTCCTGGAACACGAAATTAAGACACTACCAAACAGTGGCCAGACCTGAAGCTCTCTATGCGGCAGAAACACTTAAACTAACAAGAAATGGAGATCTTGAGAAACTAGAGAAGGTCGAAAGAAGAATTTTAAGGAAAATACTGGGAGCTAAAAGAAACGATAATGCTGAATACAGGTTAAGACCAAACAGAGAGCTATATCTGAAAACGGAGAAACTAAGTGATGTAATGAGGAAGAGGAGACTACAGTTTTTTGGAATATATTCAGAAAGGATAACAACAGACTAACCAAGCGGATATTCACATTACTCAATAGCTACAAATCCAAGCCAGCATGGCTCATAGAGACTGAAAAGGACATTGAAAATGCTGGAGTTACAATAGACACAATAGAAAACAGAACACATTTCAGAAAGGCATTTCAAAAGGCAGAATTTCAGGAGAGAAAGAAAATAACTAGACGAAAGTGGACTCAAGAAGAAAGGGAACAACACTCTAAAAGGATGAAGGAAATTTGGAAACTGAAGAAATCTAATACAATGAAGATTAGCCAAAGTTGATTCATCGTACCCTCCAAATGGGTTATACGAAATAAAAAAAAAAAAAAAACAGAGTTACGCTTCCGGCACGTCAGATACCAAAGCCACAGAAATGGCGTGCAATTCAAAGATTTGCTCCCGGTAGTGAGCCACGCGAAAACTAGAACACGTAGTTGGAAACTTGTTGGCACGTCATAAAAAGCTGTGTGTGTCAGCGGGAATCGAACTCTATGGTTAGTGAGTAGCTACGGAGTGGAGGAAACGAAAGGTTGTTCAAATTAAATGGCAGCTAAGGGCGCGAGCCTCGACGAATAGCCGCGTGTGGTTAGCCAGACGTAAACGCAGCAGACACAGCGGCGCTTGTTGTCGGAATGTAACACGCAAGAGCGCAGGGAGGTAATTCGGGTTAACGAGGCTAAACTGGACGGTAGCGGCAGCAGCGGCGGTGGCTCTCGCTTTTGGCCATGTCCATCGCAAGCTACCAGCTCGCCGCCTTGCTCCGTTCCGACGCTCGCTACACACGGCAGCTATCAGCGCTTCGCGTCTGATAGTAGCGAGGTCAGGGTAGGGCTCTGCCGTCACCTATTTCCCAGCAGCTGCGCCTGCCTCCCTGCACTTCGGCCAGCGATGTGCTGTGCTGATGACGACATTACTATTGAATCACGCACTGGACGTAAATAGTGTCAATGAGGCAGAAAAACGATATTATTACCTTATTGTATAACTAAAGGTAGCACTTCCTCCTCCCCCCCCCCCCCCCCCAGAAACAGCTGCAGCTGACGAAATGTTTTAAATGTGTAGACCTGGCCTGCTGACGTTTAACGTAATCGGCTGCAGCTACTTTGCCTGCAATCTTCTCATACATTACCTGCGCGATTCTACATCTGTATCTACGTGACCACTCTGCGATTCACACCTAAACGAGTGGCAGAGGGTTCTTACAAGGGAACATCCCCATCGCACCCCCTCAGATTTAGTTATAAGTTGGCACAGTGGATAGGCCTTGAAAAACTGAACACAGATCGATCGAGAAAACAGGAAGAAGTTGTGTGGAACTATGAAAAAATAAGCAAAATATACAAACTGGGGCGTCCATGCGTAAAATAGGCAACATTAAGGGAACTCTGAGGCGCGGAGCGCCGTGGTCCCGTGGTTAGCGTGAACAGCTGCGGAACGAGAGGTCATTGGTTCAAATCTGTCCTCGACTGAAAATTTTGCTTTCTTTATTTTCGCAAAGTTATGATCTGTCCGTTCGTTCATTGACGTCTCTGTTCACTGTAATAAGTTTAGTGTCTGTGTTTTGCGACCGCACCGCAAAACCGTGTGATTAGTTGACGAAAGGACGTGCCACTCCAATGGGAACCGAAAACATTTGATCGCAAGGTCATAGGTCAACCGATTCCTCCACAGGAAAACACGTCTGATATATTCTATACGACACTGGTGACAGCATGTGCGTCACATAACGGGAATATGTTGTCGACCCACCTAACTAGTACACTTGGCGAATGGGTGAAAAGATTCTTCTACCTTGCCCGATTTAGGTTTTCTTGTGGATGTAATAATCACTCCAAAAAAAATGATGAAAACATAAGAGTTTTTCACATAAACTGAAAATAAAAAGTTAAAATTTTCGGTAGAGAAGATTTGAACTGAAGACCTCTCGTTCAGCAGCAGTTCACACTAACCACGGGACCACGGCGCTCCTCGTCTCATACTGCCCTTAATATTGCCTATATTAGACATGGACGACCCAGTTTGTATATTTTGCTTACTTTTTCATAGTTCCACACAACTTCTTCCTGTTTTCTCGATCGGTCTGTGTTCAGTTTTTCAAGGCCTATCCACTGTGCCAACTTATAACTAAATCTGAGAGGGTGCGATGGGGATGTTCCCTTGTTAGAACTACCTTCAGGCTATTTCTCTACTGTTTCGCCGGCCGGGGTGGCCGACCGGCTCTAGGCGCTACGGTCTGGAACCGCGCGACCGCTACGGTCGCAGGTTCGAATCCTGCCTCGGGCATGGATGTGTGTGATGTCCTTAGGTTAGTTAGGTTTAAGTAGTTCTAAGTTCTAGGGAACTGATGACCTCAGAAGGTAAGTCCCATAGTACTCAGAGCCATTTTTTGAAGTTTTCCACTTCGCAGTTTTTCAGAGCTACTTGGTTTATTATATCTTGCAAGACTGGCCGATTTCAGGTTTGCAGGCTCCACGAAGCCATGGACCGAAGTTGTCAACAAGGCACTGTACAAGGTACTGTGACTCCATAATATTGAACGCTGTGTTTGGATGGAATGGACTGGACCTTCTGGTCCAACTTAACCGATCATTGACGGGAAAAAGTCATGTTCAGCAACATGGAGACCATCTGAAGGCATTCATAGACTTCATGTTCCAAAACATGGCAACGGACCACAACTGTTAGCGACTAGTTTGAAGATCATTCTGGACAATTCGAGCGAAGGAGTTCGCCGTCCAGATGGCCCGAAAATAACCCCATCGAACATTTTTGGGATAATCCTGAACTGGCAGGATGCAGTTACGGATAGCTACAAAGGCAGCTTGGCTCACTTTTCTGCAAGGGACTTCCAGCGACTTGTTGAGTACATGGCACATCGAGCAGCTGCACTATGCCGGCATGAGGAGATGCGGCACAATATTATGACTTTGACTTTTGTCTTATCCATCATCTATCAGAGATCATTGGAACGGCGGAAAGTTCCACGGGGCTGGAAGAAGGCCCAGGTCATAGCAATCTATAAAAAGGATAGAAAATCTGATGCACATAATTACCGGCCAATTTCACTGACGTCGATTTGTTGTAGAATCATGGAACATATTTTGTGTTCAGACATAATGAAGCTCATCTTCAGAAACCAGCACGGTTTTAGGAAGCAGCGGTCATGCGAGAGACAGCTGGCCCTCTTTGTGCATGATATACAAGAGTCTCTAGATACCGGCTCCCAGGTTGATGCCATATTTCTCGACTTTCGAAAGGCGTTCGACTCGGTTCCGCACTGTCGCTTGCTACAAAAAGTGCGCGCTTACGGTCTATCCGATGACATATGCGGTTGGATAGAAAGTTTTCTAATAGATAGGGAGCAGTATGTCGTCCTGAACGGGGTAACTTCAACAGAAACAAGAGTAACTTCAGGTGTGCCGCAGGGCAGCGTAATAGGTCCTCTGCTTTTTACGATTTACATAAACGATCTGGTTGATGGTATTGACAGCGGCCTTAGACTGTTTGCCGACGATGCTGTAGTCTACAGAAAAGTAGTATCACGCGAACGTTATGAACAAATCAATAAGGATTTTCAGAAAATAAATGCGTGGTGTAATGACTGGCAGTCATCTCTCAATATTTGTAAGTGTAACCTACTGCGTATAACAAGGCGAAAATCCCCATTAATGTATGAGTACAAAATAAATGATCAGTCTTTGGAAGTGGTAACATCAGTCAAGTATCTGGGTGTGACTATTCGAAATGATCTCAAATGCAATGATCAGATTACACAAGTAACGGGTAAGGCGAACTCTAGATTGCGAATCCTGAAGCGATGCAGTCCTTCAACAAAGGAAATAGGTTACAATACGTTAGTTCGTCCAGTCTTGGAGTATTGTTCGTCTGTATCGTACCCTTACCAGTTGGGTCTGATTCAAGAGATTGAGAAGGTCCAAAGAAGAGCGGCAAGATTCGTGACTGGTACATTTAGCCATCGCGAGAGCGTTACAAATCTCACAGAAAGCTTGAAGTGGGACACACTTGCAGATAGATGATGCGCTAAACAGAAGGGGGCTGCTCACTCAATTCCGAAATCCAATCTTCACCGAGGATGTAGAGCATATATTATTACCACCAACTTTCAAAGTGCATAATGATCACCGCTGAAGGATGAGGGAAATAAGAGCTCGTACTGAGGCGTTCAGACAGTCGTTTTTCCCTCCCGCGATCCGCGAGTGGAACAGAGGGGGGGGGGGGGGGAATATGACTTTGGCGCGAATTGTGCCCTCCGTCACACACCGCTTGGTGGCTAGCGGAGTATATATGTAGATGTAGATTGTAGGTGGTACCATGGGAAGTACCCTCTGCCACGTACTTCGCTGTGTTTTGCAGAGTGCATATGTAGAAAGCCGCTTAACCTCGTGAGCTATGGGATGATGATGATGTTCCATACTCTGAGGAGCGAATGGGACGATGCGGGAAACACACACCGCCGACTACTCAAGGTCCTAGCTGAGGTGGTTTGGCTCTGAGCACTAAGGGACTTAACATCTTAGGTCATCAGTCCCCTAGAACTTAGAACTACTTAAACCCAACTAACCTAAGGACATCACACACATCCATGCCCGAGGCAGGATTCGAACCTGCGACCGTAGCAGCAGCGCGGTTCCGGGCTGAAGCGCCTATAACCGCTCGGCCACCACGGCCGGCCTAGCTGAGGTGGTTTGCCATCGCCTTCCTCCGACCGTAATGGGGATGAATGATGATGATGAAGACGACAGAAAAACACCCAGTCATCTCGAGGCAGGGAAAATCCGTCACCCCGCCGGGAATCGAACCCGGGACCCCGTGCTCGGGAAGCGAGAACGCTACCGCAAGACCACGAGGTGCGGATCGAGAACAACACACTAAGGACTTGGCCCCCGAGCTTGTGTCAGTTCGTCAGTGTCAGAGCAGCGTACAGTAACCTGTTGTGTCGTGTCGCGAGCAGTGCGGCCGCCGTAATAATGAGTGGGCCGCGGCTTGGCAACGCCGAGCGCTCCCCCCTCAGGCGCAAAGTGGCGGCCCGCGTCTGGGACGGCTACGGCCCAGCCGCCCACATCTCTGAGGCCAGCGCCGCTCGCGCCGCGCCGGTGACTGACGTTCCCGTCTGACAGGCTCACCTGGGAGGTCGATCTCGCGTCACTGTGACCGCCTTCCGACGTCCAAGCGCTTGTTTCTCTACAGCTGTCCACTGGACGAGCTGCAAATGATCCAGTTAGGTACCGATAGCACTTCGTGGAGCCAATCTGCAACGCTCTCCACTGTTGAAAGTATGTTCTCGAATGATTCATACGATGGAGTCGATACCACAGATGTTCAGTTACGTTAACATCAAGGAACTTTGGCCTCGGGGAAATATTCTGATGTATCGATCGTGCTCTTTCCGACATTTGCCGCCACTACCAACAAAGCATTGCTTAAAGAGCCCCTCCTCCACCACGTACGGGTGAACATGATCATCAAAAAAGCATTTGTGATGTACATGTTGCCGACTGAAGCGGTGAATGAAAGTTTCTACTAAGCCTAGGATTCGAACCCGGGTCTCCTGCTCACTAGGCAAATGTGCTAAGCACTGTGCCAGCCTGGGTAACATAGTGCCCTTGCATAACTGCACGGACCACGGACAACCTTAGCACCCTGCCCTCCTCAGTCCACGTTTCTATTCACGCCTCAGCCCGCTTGGTACTAGAACAGCACTGCAGAGGCCCCAGACATTACTGAGCATATCAGTGATGCCTTGCAACGTGCTGTTCAGGAGTGATCTCCACCCCATCGTGCTCTTACGGATTTATGGACAGCTGCTGTACATGGCGTTTGGAAATTTCCGCTACAAACTTCTACGACTTGAAGAGGGGACTGAGTACATAATACACTGAAGCGCCAAAGAAAGTGGTATAATCACGCTTATTCAGAGATTTGTAAAGAGGCAACGCCTATATGAGACAAGTGTGTGGCGCAGTCGTTAGATCGGTTACTGCTGCTACAATGGCAGGTTATCAAGATTTAAGTGAATCTGAACGTGATTTCCTAACCGGCGCACGACACAGCATCTCCGAGGTAGCGATGAAGTGGGGATTTTCCCGTACGACCATTTCACGAGTGTACCGTGAATATCAGGAATCTGGTAAAACATCAAATCTCCGACATCGCTGAAGCCGGAAAAAGATCCTACAAGAACGGGACCAACGACGACTGAAGAGAATCTTTCACCGTAACATAAATGCGACCCATCCCCAAACTGTTGCAGATTTCAATGCTGGGTTATCAACAAGTATCAGCGTGCGAACCATCACCGACATGGGCTTTCGGAACGGCACCAAACAAAGCTTTACTCCTCGTCTGGGCCAATCAACACCGACATTGGACTGTTGATGACTGGAAACATGTTGCATAGACGAACGAGTCTCGTTTCAAATTGTATCGAGCGGATGGACGTGTACAGGTATGGAGACAACCTCCTGAATCCATGGACCCTGCCTGTCAGTAGGGAACTGATCAAGCTGGAGGAGGCTCTGTGATGGTGTGTGATGTGCGCAGTTGGAGTGATATGCGTCCCCTGTGACAGGTGACAAGCAAGTATGCACGCAGTCTCATCACCTGCATCCATTCCTGTCTACTGTGCATTCCGACGGACTTGGGCAATTCCAGCAGGACAATGCGACACTCCACAAGTCCACAACTGCTACAGAGTGGCTCCAGCAACACTCTTCTGAATTTAAACACTTCCACTGGCCACCAAAATCCCCATCCATTATTGAGCATATCTGGGATGCCTTGCAACGTGCTGTTCGGGAGAGATCTCCACCCCCTCGTGCTCTTACGGATTTATGGACAGCCCTGCTGGATTCATGGTGTCAATTCCCTCCAGCGCTACTTCAGACATTAGTCGAGTCCATGCCACGTCGTGTTGCTGCACTTCAGTGTGCTCGCGGGGCCCAATTTCTTTGGCTCTTCAGCGTATATTGAATAGGAATCCATGACCGAAAATGTATCGTTTCCGTTCTATGACCGTTTCATTTCAGATGTTTAACTCATCCACATCCGCTTAAGGAACTGAATTAGTACAATTATTAAGTAACAAATTGAAAGGCATTTATCACTTAAGCACATTTGTTTGGATTAATGCTTAAATATTACTCTAGGACTTTCCGCTTTCTCTAAGCATATGTTGGTGCGTTACATATCTGCTTTGAAACCGTCGTAGAACGGAAACGGTGCATTTCCAGACATGGGTTCCTATTCAAAATATTATGTACTCACTCCCATCTACAAGACTTAGACGTTTGTAACGGGAATTTACGAGTATTCTGAATGGTTCCAGAGACCTTCTCAAGTCTCAAACATATATATATATATATATATATATATAACTACAAGACTTAGACGTTTGTAACGGGAATTTACGAGTATTCTGAATGGTTCCATATATATATATATATATATATATATATATATATATATATAATCGATGTTTCAGACTTGGAAAGATCTCTGGAACCATATAGTTCCATACGGAAAATAAGATTTGTTACATAATCGGTCAAGAGTGCCTCCCCAGACCATAACGATAATCCAGTCCCCCTGTTTTATTTCAATACCAGTTGCAGAGAGTTTCTTCTCCAATTTCTCTTTCAGCATACCCACCACCTGTTCGTCCATCACTCGAAGCTGAAGACCTGACTTCCTGCAGGATACTACTCAGCACCAATCAGAAACAGCTCAGTTTGAATACTGTCGAGCAAATTTGATTGCTTTTCGCCGATGCATCATCGTTATCATAGATGCAGACACCCTAAAACTGCCTCGAAACTTAGGCTACAAAAGGGTTCGCTGGGATGTTGGTGTTGACATAAATCTGGCAACTTCCCGATTTATCTGAACTGTCATATGTCTGTTTTTGCAGGGGGAAGTCTGTAGAAGGATGGCGGTTGCTGCTGTGTTCCAGTCTCTTCTGAAGTCTGGAACTGTCCTAGGTTACATTGGCATCCATTCGTCGGGACAGCCGACATGCGCAGCAGAACTGCCTTACAGCGCCGCTGCCCTATATGTGGATAAGCTGGCTTGTTACTGTGTTTACGAACATACGTACATATCCTTGGTGTATTTAGACGGTTAGACATCTGTGTTTGGAGGTGTTTGAGGAGAAGATGGATGTATGCCACTAGTCGTACAATCTGTTGTTAACTCCATGCCCATCGACTTCAACTGCTTTGTTACAGTGTCCTTACTGAGCAGAAAATCTGTTGAAGACGAGTATTCTTCACCATATATTCCAAAGTGGACCTAGGATATAAAGAAAACTAAGAAGAAAACTTTCAAGAAACCTAAGAAGAAACGACAAGGCAAGAATTGACAGAGCAAGAAACGACTTGGAAAAGCGACAAATGTTATTACAAGAGAAAGCACGAAGTATCAAGAGAAGCATGTTAACTCAGATGGTGAGTTATTGACAAATGTAGAGGCAACTTCGGGTGTACCCATGGAATTGTATTGGGACGCTTTCTGTTCATGACGTATATTAACGACCTTTCAGACAATATTAATAGTAACCTCAAACTTTTCAGAGATGATGCAATAGTATATGGTTGGATATTGCCTGAAAAAACTGGGCAAGAATTCAGTCGGATCTAGATAAGATTTCAATGTGGTGCAAAGATTGTCAACTCGCTTTAAATATTCAAAAGTTTAAAATTGTGCTCTTCACAAAACGAATAAAACGTAGTATCCTATGACTACAGTACTGGCAAGTCACAATCGGTATCGGTCAATTCATACAAATACCTGGATGTTACCATTTGTAGGGACATAAAATTGAATGATCACGTAGGCTCAGTAGCAGGTAAAGTAAGTAGCGGACTGCGTTCATTGGTAGAATACTGGGGAAATGCAATCAGTCTACAAAGGAGACTGCTTACAAAACATTCGTGTGACCGATCCTAGAATATTAGTCAAGTGTGTGGGACTCGTACCAGACGGGGGATATTAAATGCATACAGAGATGAGCAGCATGAATGGTCACGCGTTTATACATTTACATTTATGGTGTCTGTCCGAAAGAAGCGACACCACACGTGTAATTGTGTAAATACGCCTCGGCGGACATACGACTATTTCGATATGGATGCATAGCGTCGTTCGTCTTCTAACGCTAACGTGCCGTGAAACATGCTAATGTTACTTTCTGAGAGTTTTTCAAAGTTCGACCGTGCGTGTGTCTAATGGAAAAGGGTATCGGACTATAATTTCGAATTTTGTGAAGTGACAGTAAAACCAAACGGGTCTCGGAGTTAACAGCAGCGGTAAAGTTATAAATGAACGAAAAAAGTTAACGGTCGCCAGCCTAATTAGACACATTAATTTGGAAACATATATTAGAGGAAATTGGATGTTAGTTATTGAAGTTACTTTTGTTGAGATATCCCTGTGAATAGCAAACAGTATACAAACTGACACAGTGTACCCTGTACTGTGTGTAGCAGGAGTTACCAATAACAAACACACCACTAAATTATGGGGAGCAAAATTGCACCGAACTCATACTAATGACGGCCACACTCAAGAGAATTACTTAATCAAATACTAGAACATCACTGCATGAAGTGCACAACTAATTTTGGACATGAGGGGCTTCTATCTTGACTGACATGAATAACACAAAGATAAATAACATCTTAAATACACTGTTTAAGCTCCTATGAATAAAGCAATTTTTTTCTTATTAGGACAATATGATGGGGACCCCTAGCAAAGCCAAAGTTCTTTGATTTTTGCAAAAGTAAAAACTATCTCGAAAAGCTAATCATTCACTTAAATTTCTTTGCAAGGTAATAAAATGCAACAATGGTCTTAATTGACTTCAAAAGGAACCATTCATGATGGGTACCAGAACTACACTGTCTTTGAAAATGTGCATAACTTCAGTTCTAATAGTACTACTGCAAATCGGTTCATTAATGATTTATATGTACTTGTACTTTAATCACCCGTGAAGCAGGTATTCTTGGCAATAATATTTACAAAAGCTTGCATTGTAATCCTACAAACTATATTTTATAATAAACTAAGGATACTTTAGCAAAAGCCTACCCAACTTCACTTTTGTGGTTTCAGCTTTTAAATAATTATGATTTTCACTTTTCTATTGATTGATCTTTGAATTTTTTGTACTTGAACTTCCCACCTTAACAATTTCACTAGGGGTATTCCATAAACAAAGCATCGAAATTTTACTCTTACTTTAACTTTTGCTACTCCTTTTACTTTAGACAATAAACCACTTTTATACACATGAATGCCAGGATTGTTCATTTAAATCAGGATACTCGGTTTTAATAACACCTAGATGAGGACCCTGCGGAGATTTGCGATCAGGATTGACGTTATGTTTTCGAACACGAATTGATGTTTTATGTTATTATTAGTGAAACAACACACAAATTAACTGGTCCATGCCAATATACATTACTTAATTGAATGTATGAAGTCTGTTGAAGCAGTGGCGAAGATTAGTGGCAGGCGAAATGGTGGCTAAGTGTACTCACGGCTCTTGACGTGCGAATGATATTTAAGGTCTCTTCTTGGCGTGGGATTTTCAACATATTAGAGCCAGTCCATTATTCCGTGAATACAAAGTAATAGTCAGATCCATATCCGAGGCAAATTCCTGCTAATGCAGCTTCCAATTGCGTCTCTTAGAGGCGTAGAAGTGTACCATGCTAAGGCTAGCCACATACTGCGTGCCGTTCACACAAAGGAGCCGCTCACTTCGAACGCCAAACCCACCTTTTACATCGCGCCATGCCACTTTCGTTGCGGAGGGACTTCCCTACAGCGTTTACATGTTACAAATACAAGTGACCTAAGCATGAACCAGCTTTTAACAAACATACTTCTTTCATAAACATTTTCATATTATAATAATTTAAAATTTCAACATATTCTTTTGCTTTTTTTTCACATATACATTAGAAAACTCTAATTTTCTTGCCATACATCAGGGAGTTCAAACAACACAGAACGCACACTTCATAAATTACAGATACGCAGTTACTTAAAATAAACCTACTCCTAATCGATATAAGTGTTACAGTCTCCTTACGGGAATACAGTAAGACTGCATGAACGGAGAAAATCAGCTGGGTCCCAGCATCTGTGGTGAGCACCACTTGGAAATTTGACTCGAGTAGGAAGCGAGTATGGGTGGCGGAGGCGGTTAACATGACCGTTTTACAGAAGCGGAGGTTGCGATTTAGAATTCCAGTCCTGTCACAATTTTTCAGGTGCAGTTGCACGTCACGCAAATTTCGATTTAGTTGGTCATGGGTTTTTTTGCCATGTGGAAGAGTATCACGTAGATGCTGAAGAAACTCAACTGGCCGATACTTGAAGCTTTCTTACAAAATATCAAGAACCAGATTTAAATTATGAACCTGGGAGTGTACTACAACTACAACACCATGTGTACCGTTCCTACAGGGACTGGGACTAAAAGATTAGATTACAGTGCGCACAGAAGCATTTAAACACTCATTCTTCGCGCGCTCCATAGGTGAATGGAACGGAAAGAAGCCCTAAGAACTGGTGCACGTACTTCAAGGTGGTTTGTAGGGTATGGTTATAGTTGTAGACGTAGAAGACACAAAATGACAAGAAAGACATGAAATAACAAAATGAGACATGAAAAAACAAGACAAGACGATAAACTAAAAGGAAAAAAAGGTGCATGTAACGTTTGATTCAGTAGAAGAGGGGTGAAATAATCGTTTCTAAAGAACTATTACGCTTGATCAGTATCAGTCGTAAACTCAGGATCTCACAACAGAGCAGCACCCTTCGGTACAATAGTCGTTCCTTTTTTAACAGCCTAAACAAGTGGATAGATAGTGTGAAAATAACAGCGCACACAAATAGGAATATTTTGAAAGTAAATAATGTGTAAATTATGTGTCTTTAAAGTGCCAGCTGCTTTTTTAATTAATATCGTGTCACCACAGGATCCTCCAAATCCAAATGAGGCGAATTAAATAATTAGATCTTCGTCTCACAAACGATTCTGGGAATCTGTATCTAAAAGGAAGATACAGTTTTCAGGCAAATGTAACCTCAAAGTGCAATACTGAGTGGAACACCGACACTCTAGAACCATGCAAAAACACAATACGTGAGAGATCAGTATGCAATTAGTCGGAAAGAGGGACAAAATGTGGACACGAGAAACCTAAACTGCAGACGATCCTTACACATCTAATTAATACCAGATAGAATAACGAGGAATAGCTATGACACATTCGCAGTCCGGAGGCAGAATCTGTTAATTTTCTCGTAGAGTAATTTGCCAGCTAATAACGCACAGTGCCGACAAAGGCTGTGTTGAATGAGCGAAGCCAAACAAGGAGAATATGGCTTTGAAGTATTTGCTACTAAAACCGAAAGCGGCAGTACACAATTCAGCAGAGAACACAGCTTCTGCTTCATACTACAAGTCTAGTCTCATCTGCCTCTTGATGAGTTGCTGGCTATATTACGATTGTTCTAATTGTTTAATCGTGATCGCATGTAAAACAGTGCGAAAAGTCGGCCGACAGCTGCGATTTAATGAAAAGTTGACTGTCACGAATTTTTTCGGCGATTTTCTCTGTCAGTCTGCTGGCTGCAGAACTCGCACAGAAAGATGTAAGTGTTCGTTTCTCCCACGCGTTGTTCGATAATGGAACGGTAGAGAAATAACTTGAAGTTGGGACGATGATCGCTCTGCCAGTCTAGGCACTTAATTGTGAATTGCAGAGTAATCATGTAGATGTACACGTAGAATTCATGGATTTTACTTTTTGGCGCCATTTATTCTATCGCCCAGCATGCTGCTGCCAGTTTTTTATGTGAGCCTGTGACAGTTTATGAAGCGTGGTTCTTTTTAAACATGTACATCAGTGAGACAGTGACAGTTCAACTTTGTTACAGTCTTTATATGTTCTTCTCGTTGGCACACAGGAACCTGATGATGCTCGAGGAAGAAATTTCATCAGCAGGTCTTAGCGGTAAATGTGGCACTAGACATTAACTACCCGCTAACGAAGACTTCCAGATATACCTATCCCGTAATGTTCTTGCATCGTAAATGGACGTTCAACAGCTTAAAAGGCTGAAGCGGCTGCTACGTACTGTAACTATTCGGGAAAATAATTGAAAAAATTTTCAGTATTTATGCAGGAGTAATCGCATGTCTAACAAGTCGTATCCTTGACGAGGTTTCCTCCATCACAGCCACGGCGAACTTCTACGCCCAGTCAGAGTCTACAACAGCAATGACATACACTACTGGCCATTAAAATTTATACACCAAGAAGAGATGCTGATGATAAACGGGTATTCATTGGACAAATACATTATACTAGAACTGACATGTGATTACATTTTCACGCAATTTGGGTGCATAGATCCTGAGAAATCAGTACCCAGAACAATCACCTCTGGCCGTAATAACGGCCTTGATACGCCTGGGCATTGAGTCAGAGCTTGGATGGCGTGTACACATACAGCTGCCCGTGCAGCTTCAATACGATACCACAGTTCACCAAGAGTAGTGATTGGCGTATTGTGACGAGCCAGTTGCTTGGCCACCATTGACCAGACGTTTTCAGTTGGTGAGAGATATGGAGAATGTGCTGGCCAGTGCAGCAGTCGAACAGTTTCTGTATCCATAAAGGTCCGTACAGGACCTGCAACATGCGGTCGTGCATTATCCTGCTGGGATCGAATGAAGGGTAGAGCCACGGGTCGTAACACATCTGAAATGTAACGTCCACTATTCAAAGTGCCGTCAATGCGAACAAGAAGTAACCGAGACGTGTAACCAATGGCACCCTATACCTTCACGTCGGGTGATACGTCAGTATAGCGATGACGAATACACGCTTCCAATGTGCGTTCACCGCGATGTCGCCAAACACGAATGCGACCGTCATGATGCTGTAAACAGAATCTGGATTCATCCGAAAAATGACGTTTTGCCATTCGTGCACCCAGGTTTGTCGTTTAGTACACCATCGCAGGCGCTCCTGTCTGTGAGGCAGCGTCAAGGGTAACCGCAGCCATGGTCTCCGAGCTGATAGACAATGCTGCTCCAAACGTCGTCGAACTGTTCGTGCAGATGGTTGTTGTCTTGCAAACGTCCCCATCTGTTGACTCAGGGATCGAGACGTGGCTGCACGATCCGTTACAGCCATGCGGATAAATTGCCTGTCATCTCGACTGCTTGTGATACGAGGCCGTTGGGATCCAGCACGGCGTTCCGTATTACCCTCCTGAACCCACCGATTCCATATTCTCCTAACAGTCAATGGATCTCAACCAACACGAGCAGCAATGTCGCGATAGGCTACAATCCGACCTTTATCAAAGTCGGAAACGTGATGGTACACATTTCTCCTCCTTACACGAGGCATCACAACAACATTTCACCAGGCAACTTTGGTCAACTGCTGTTTGTGTTTGAGAAATCCGTTGGCAACTTTCCTCATGTCAGCACGTTGTAAGTGTCGCCACCGGCGCCAACCTTGTGTGAATGCTCTGAATCATTTGCATATCACAGCATCTTCTTCCTGTCGTTTAAATTTTGCGTCTGTAGCACGTCATCTTCGTGGTGTAGCAATTAAATGGCCAGTAGTGTAGTAGAGACGTTCAGTTCCGTTCACGACGGAACGGACACACATTTCATTTGGACTAGCAGAACTCAACATAATCGAGAGTCGCATATGAATTATTGCTGCAGCAGAGTGAATTGTGAAATAACAGAGAGTTACGACGCTGTTTACGTTTTCTGACAGACGCGCCGTCTGATTCAGCGATAAATAAACAGAGAACTTTCGAGGGGCAGACGCTTTGTGACACATTTTCTCCTGAAATATGTAAACATGGCTTATACTCTGTTTCAATTCTACCTTTATCTACAGTGTTATTTGCATGTGCGTTATTTAGAGGTCGTTTACCAATACCATTGGATCGCGGACCTTCTCTCACACACGGCTCACAAAGGAAACTGAGTATTTGCTGCTTACTATGCCGTCGACTACGAGTAGGAAAAGAGGTGGAAAATGTAAAAATGGTTCAAATGGCTCTGAGCACTATGGGACTCAACATCTTAGGCCATAAGTCCCCTAGAACTTAGAACTACTTAAACCTAACTAACCTAAGGACATCACACACACCCATGCCCGAGGCAGGATTCGAACCTGCGACCGTAGCAGTCCCGCGGTTCCGGACTGCAGCGCCAGAACCGCACGGCCACCGCGGCCGGCTGGAAAATGTATCCACAGTTATCCTCCCTACTGGTTTAGATAACAGCATCTCTTTAAAGGTGCGGTTATGAAGTCAGAATGCATGTTCTGCACTGACAGAGTCGGGAGGAATCTTTAAGGTATCAGTATCATGCAGGGTGTTCCAGATATTTAGGATTAGTTATAAAAAATGTCAGAGTTAAATGAAATGAGTTTTGTGAGCTATGGGAGTAACGACCAGAAACGAACCTTTTTTTCTGTCAAAAGCAACTTATATCTACATTTACATCTTTATTCCGTAAGCCATCTTACGTGTGCCTCTGCTACTTTCTCCCATCCCTGTTCCATATGAGAAAGGTCTGTGGAAAGAGTGACTTTCGGTAACCCTTCGTGTGAGCTTCAAACCCTCTCATTTTACCTTTATGGTCTTTTCCCGAGATAAATGTAGGAGATACCAGTATACTTGGTTCAAATGGCTCTCAGCACTATGGGACTTAACATCTGAGGTCTTCAGTCACCTAGAACTTAGAACTACTTAAACCTAACTAACCTAAGGACATCACACACATCCATGCCCGAGGCAGGATTCGAACCTGTGACCGTAACAGTCGCGCGGTTTTTGACTAAGCGCCTAGAACCACTCGGCCACCGCGGCCGGCACCCGTATACTGGTTGATCCTTCTAAGAGCGTACGCCCTCGGAAATTTAACGGTAAACCTCAGCATAATGCACGACGCATCTCTTGTAAGGCCTGCCACTGGAGCTGAACGAACATCGCCAGGATGCTTTCGTGCTTACGAAATGAACCTCTGAAGAAACGATCTGTGCTTCTACAGATTTTTTTCCTCCATCAATCCTGTGTAGTACGGATCCCAGAGCGACGAGCAATATTCAAACACTGGTTGAACGAAGGTGTTGTAAGGTACCTCCTTCACGGATGGACTACCAGTGGATCTTAGTTTGCTATCTGCCTTACCTGCGATAATTTTTATGTGCTCATTCCATTTCATATCGCTCCTTACGCATATTCCCACATATTTAATGCGTGTAACTGCTTCCAGTGATTCTTCTTCAGTCATATAATCATACAGTAATGGCTCTTTTTGCATATTTATCCGCAGTACGTTACATTTGTTTATGTTAAGAGTCAAATACAAACCCTTCACCAAGAGTCGACGCTCTGCACGTCTTTCTGAATTTTACTACAATTTCCTAGCTTTGCGACTTCTCTGTTAGACAGCAGCATCATCCGTGAAAAGCCTCATGGAATTCCGGCGTTATCCGCTAAGTCATTGTGAAAAATAATTTTCGTGTAACACTCGCTCGGGGTACGGCCGAAGTTACTTTTACACTTTAAGATTTCTCTCCATTGAGAACGGCATACTGTGTTCTGTTTGCCAGAAATTCTTGAGCGCAGTTAGGTAACTGGTCTGCTATTCCGTACGCTCAGATTTTTTTTTCACTAGGCAGCTCGGATTTTTTTTTCCCTAGGCAGCAGTGTAGAACTACGAGGGTCGTTCAGTAAGTAATGCCCCACATTTTTTTTAAAAAAGCCATTAATATACATAAACAAACGTCCTTGTTGTTGCTTCACATATGATGTTTGTAGTATGCACCGGTGAAGTTTCGAACCGTTCTGGCAGATGGCAGAGCCGTAGTACAGTGTCGAAATGGCGTCTACATAAGACTCACTTTACAAGCAACGTGCTGCTATTGAATTCTTGTGTACAGAAAAAGAAACCGGGGTGAACATCCGTAAACGTTTTGTGTGCTGTGTATGACGATGCTGAAGTTGATAGGAGTACACCTTGGCGATGGGTAAAGAGAGTTACAGCCTCAGGAAATGCAGAAAGAGCTCTATAATCAGTCATGCTGATAGGAGTACAGTTGGGTGATGGGTAAAGTAAGTTACAGCCTCAGGAAACGCTCGCGACGTCTTGTCACAGCCACTGCTCCAGACATGCTGACTCGTGCGGATGCCATTATTAGTGCCGACCGGCTCATCACAACTCGACAATTGGCTCTACAATTATCGGTCAGCATTCGAAGTGCGTCTGCAACGATCGAGACTCTCGGATTTTCAAAGAGTTGCTCACGATGGGTTCCACGAATGCTCACAGCGGATCACAAGATTCAAAGAAAGGCCATTTCATCTGAGACCGACGGAGACGCCTCGGGGAACACACTTTGAAGATGACAAGAGTGTCAGTCATGCAGTGAAAACATGGCTACGCCTATAGGACAAGAGCTTTTACCAGCAAGAAATACATGCTCTTCCACAACGCTGATGGAGACTACGTAGGAAAATAGGACCTGGAGAAGACATGTTGATGCATATTGTCACCAAATTGTGACTTGTAACGATAAATATGTTCTGAGAAAAAAAGTGGGTTATTACTTATTGAACGACTGTCGTCTATCGAACACCTTCGGGATGTCAAGGAAGACGGCATCAATCTGGGCGTCGGTTTCCTTCTGCTTTCTGGGTCTAGCGGACGAACAGAGCGAGTTCGGTTTCAAATGGTTGGTTCAAATGGCTCTGAGCACTATGCGACTCAACTTCTGAGGTCATCAGTCACCTAGAACTTAGAACTAATTAAACCTAACTAACCTAAGGACATCACACACATCCATGCCCGAGGCAGGATTCGAACCTGCGACCGTAGCAGTCGCTCGGTTCCGGACTGTAGCGCCTAGAACCGCACGGCCACTCCGGCCGGCAGTTCGGTTTCACCGACGTTGTCTGCGGAATCTAAGTTCATTCCCATAGGCGAGATTTTCGGTCTCCAGAAATATCATAACACGCGAACATAAAAGATGTTCCATAATTGTACTATAGATGACGTCAGTGGCCGTGCGGTCTAACGCACGGCTTTCCGGGCGGGAAGGAGCGCCTGGTCACCGGCACGAATCCGCCCGGCGGATTTGTGTCGAGGTCCGGCGAATCGGCCAGTCTGTGGATGGTTTTTAGGCGGTTTTCCATCTGCCTCGGCGAATCCGAGCTGGTTCCCCTTATTCCCCCTCCGTTACACTACGTCGGCGATTGCTGGGCAAACAAGTTCTCCGCGTACGCGTACACCACCATTACTCTACCACGCAAACATAGGGGTTACACTCGTCTGGTGTGAGACGTTCCCTGGGGGGTCCACCGGGGACCGAACCGCACAATAACCCTGGGTTCGGTGTGGGGCGGCGGAGGGGTGAAGTGGACTGCGGTAGTCGTCGTGGGGTTGTGGACCACTGCGGCCTCTCTGTCGTTTCTAGGTCCCCGGTTAACATACAATACAATACAATACAATTGTCTCAAGTGGCGAGTACCAGTCTCAGTGCATGCTTCACAAAATGGCTCTAAGCACTATGGGACTTAACATCGGAGGTCATCAGACCCCAAGAACTCAGAACTACTGAAACCTAACTAACCTAAGGACATCACACACATTCATGCCCGAGGCACGATTCGAACCTGCGACCGTGGCAGTCTCGCGGTTCCGGACTGAAGCGCCTAGAACCGCAAGGCCACCGCGGCCGGCAATGCTTCACAACATAATCCTGTAACAGAAGTGGACTCTGGGTTTAAAATTCGTTTGGCCTTGTGGATTGTATACGTTGTTTTATGACAGATGTAATTGCTGCTCCAGTTGAACGGTACGTTCTATGTTCTCCGAAGTGTACATTTCACGGGGAAGTTAATGAGTCATATTGACGAATCTTCTCCCACACGGTCCAACACCATCTCCTCAGTTTCCACTGTGCGAAAAGTCTTTTGTCAAGACCGAGCAAGGTGGAGCAGTGGGTAGCACATTGGACTCCCATTCGGGAGGACGATGGTTCAAATGCGCGTCTGGTCTTCCTGATTTTCCTAAATGCCGGGATGGTCCCTCTGAGAGGGCACGGCCGATTTCCTTCCCCGTCCTTCCCTAATGATCTCGTCTCTAATGACCTCGTTGTCGACGGGGCGTTAAACGCTAACCTCTTCCTCTCCTCTCTAATCCTTTGACGAGAACCTTTTATAGCTCACTGTGGCTTGAACGTCCCTATTCCTCAAACCTGTATCTGCGACGATATGTTAATTTCAGACCGGATGATGTCCATTACGATACGTTTCACTGTACATTCCCTCTACTTTTTGGCCCTTACATCCTGCCGTGCTATGCAGTTAATGCTTGTGTAAGTTCCTGTGACGAGTGACGTTCCATCTTAGACAACAAGTCGAGAACTGAAAGCAGTCGTGGACACCACAGAGGAAACATCACGGGTTAGTGTGTATTGTTTTTCAAGGTAGCGCCATAAATGTGGATGCGGCAGACAGCTTTTCTCTATGAAGCACAAACAGTTAACAGAAAGTATGAATAACAATGGCTTCAGTCACAAAAGATACATTTCGGACGCTGTAGGTCCATCATCTGGTGCAAGTCGTGTAATACATTATTTACGCCTATTCTGGGGCGAGACGATGCGGAGTATACATTTCTGCTGTGAAAAGATTAGATGTTAAATTTCGAAATCCGCGAATCAAACAACGGTAAGCAAGATTAAAAGCAATTTTAAAAACTTACCGAAAGACCCAGGACATGTTATAAAATCAGCAAGCGTTGATTTATCTACGGCGTAATTGCACATCACTCAAGCCGCACACATGTTTGTACACTTCCAAATACTTCACCGATACTGTTTTTCATCTTATTTTCCGTTGTCTGATTCCCGGATTTCGATATCTGACATCTAACCGTTCATAACAGGAACGTATATTTGGAATCACCTCGCTCAAGAGCAGACGTAAGTAACGTATTAAATGATTTGCAACATGATGGATCCACAGGGTCCGAAAAGGATCGTGTGATTTAATTAAATACAAATTCTTTTTATAACTGATTGCGTTATTATTCATATTTCACGGTTATTCAATACAGTCACGTCCACAACTGCAAAATATGTATAATACAAGCAGTTAAAGAAACAGCTGCCTCAAATGTTTTATTAATCCAAAATTGTAATTTAAAACCCCGTACCACCTAGAATGTTCATTTCCAACCGTAGGTTCGTTACCTCAAAATACTGTCTAGAATACTCCCCGTCTCTATAATGTTGACCTTAAGAGTTGCGATTGAGTACTACCGTCTAGTGAAATTTGAAACCAGCTACATGATTTAAATCAGGGAAACCAGAAAGAAATTTGCGTTTCATTTCTTCACGATTCTGGCGTGGCATCACTTCGCTTGGTCGTACTAAACAATGAGTAATGATACTATATGTTAAAGAATCTATTTCTCAGCCTCGAGGAGACTTCACTGAAGATATGGTTAGAATATTACGGGCCGGCCGCCGTGGTCTAGCGGTTCTAGGCGCTCAGTCCGGAACCGCGCGACCGCTACGGTCGCAGGTTCGAATCCTGCCTCGGGCATGGATGTGTGTGATGTCCTTAGGTTAGTTAGGTTTAAGTAGTTCTGAGTTCTGGGGGACTTATGACCACAGATGTTGAGTCCCATAGTGCTCAGAGCCATTTTTTAGAATATTACAAAGTTCATGACATGGCAAGTGTACCACACTTAAATTTTTTCCGGGGTTAACTACGAACGGAAAAATTGCGAAATTCAATAACAATCGTCAATATGTTGCCGTAAACGTATGTCTTGTAGTGAAACTCTCAGCACATTGCAAAATTCCATTGGTAGAAGCAGAAAATAAGACTGTCTTTATGCGAGGTTTGTTTACAAAATTATTCTGCATAAAAAGAATATGTACATTTCAGAAAACTTGTTTCTTTTTAACTAACCTAATTTTTTTCAGCCTAGCTACACTACCTCTTCTGATTAGACAGTATAATGCCTTGAGGTTTACTTGTCGAGACCAATGATAAAGACTCAGCACACGATTTTGCTCTTTCACTACCAGTTTACTTCGGCATCCATGTCGCAAGAGGGAGAAAGTTTTAGCTGATGTCAATTTCTCAAGTGCTTGGTAGACAGGTTGATACTCGATAGCGACTACGTTTGCTCATGAGAATTGGAGGGTTTCTTCCATGTGTAACACTTTCTACATGAGACACTAAAACAGAAGCTAGAAGTCTGATTGCTTCGCTATTTCAACGTGTGATGACCGTCTTGCTGTCACTGTCGTATTAAACATGTTTTGTTAGGTCAGTCAATAAGCCGATTTGGCGTGCAGGTCTGCCCTGTAATCACCAAAAGAGATCCCAGTCATTGAGAGAGTGATGTACAAAACTTACAACATCTACACTCATCCGACCTTGGCATTGTTACCCTAAATTAATCTAGCTGAGCTCATAATCATATTCTCTGCAGAGGACACCCTTATTGTTTTGTTGCATTTAATATGAGACGAACCACGCTATGAAGGAGAATTTGTTCACTGTACTGGATCAGTAGCGAATTCATACTGCTTCATGCCAAACAAAGCTTAATTAAGGTCTGTCAAACATGATTACTTTTTATCTTCGAGTCAACACGCATCGCATATAAGCAAGCACCAAAATATAGATATCGAAGAAATAATATCACTGATATAGACGAAAGCAACCCAATATTGCACGACAAATATACAGCCTAGTCTTTATCTGTTCCGAAGTTCAGTCTGTTACATTCCGTACGGCGTTGATAATATTCCTTGTGAAAAAATTAATTACAGCTCCTCCGAACGCAAAGTAAGTTGCAACATGGTCCATTCTACACTGCTTTTCAAGCTTTACAGAATATTAATAAGAACTGCGGATAAATAATACTGGATTCCATACATTTTTCCGACAGCAATTCATCGTCCTTTTTGTTATGACAATTTAACAACTAAATACTCTTTCTACACTTTTCGCTCCGAAGTTTTATTCTATACTGTGAGCAGCTGACATGGAGCAGGCACGAACCAAAGACGACGTAATAAGCACCCTAGTACATGTAAAGAAGGCATTACTCGCTAAAAAAAGTGCACTGGTATTAAAAATAGGCCTTAAGTTGAGAAAGGAACTTCTGAGAATGTACTTGTGGAACACAGGAAAATAAGGGAAACGACATGTTCGAGATGAGGTGTTGCACAAGGAAGCATAAAGTTAAGTGGACTGATAAGAAATGAGGCTCTCCTTAAAATTGGCAAGCAAATTAATGTGTAGTAGACGAGAGTAAGAAGAAGATGTCGGATGATAGGACATGCATGAAAACATGAGGCGGTAACTTCCATAATGCGATGGGCGCCATGGAGAGCGAAAACTGCAGAGGAAGACAGAGATTGCAGTATATGCAACAAGTATTTGAGAACGATGAATTGAGTTCGATGAACCCTCTGCCAGGCACTTGAATGTGATTTTCCGAGTATCCATGTAGATGTAGATGTGAACGTTGGGCGTAAGTGCAACTGTGGGATGAAGACGGTGCAGGAGAGGGGTTGACTGCACCAAATCGAAGACTAATGACCTTCTCAATTTCTCCCCGTCTCCCTCTCCAATCTCTTCCTACACAACCCAGGAAAGAAAGACCAGGCGGCAAAGACAAAAAGAAGTAAACTACACTACTGACCATTACAATTGCTACACCAAGAAGAAATGCAGATGATAAACGGGTATTCATTGGACAAATATATTATACTAGAACTGACATGTGATTACCTTTTCAAGCAATTTTGGTGCATAGATCCTGAGAAATCGTACCCACAACAACCACCTCTAGCCGTAATAAGGGCCTTGATACGCCTGGGCATTGAGTCAAACAGAGCTTCGATGGCGTGTACAGGTACAGCTGCCCATGCAGCTTCAACACGATACCACAGTTCATCAAGAGTAGTGACTGGCGTACTGTGATGAGCCAGTTGCTCGGCCACCATTGACCGGACGTCTTCAATTGGTGAGAGATCTGAAGAATGTGCTGGCTAGGGCAGCAGTCGAACATTTTCTGTATCCAGAAAGGCCCGTACAGGACATGCAACATGCGATCGTGCATTACCCTGCTGAAATGTAGGGTTTCGCAGGGATCGAATGAAGGGTAGAGCCACGGATCGTAACACATGTGAAATGTAACGTCCACTGTTCAAACTGCCGTCCATGCGAACAAGAGGTGACCGAGACGTGTAACCGATGGCAGCCCTTACATCACGCCGGGTGAAACCCATGGCGATGACGAATACACCCTTCCAATGTGCGTTTACCGCGATGTCGCCAAACACGGATGCGACCATCGTGATGCTGTAAACAGAACCTGGATTCATCCGAAAAATGACGTTTTGCCATTCGTGCTCCCAGGTTCGTCGTTGAGTACACCATCGCAGGCGCTCCTGCCTGTGATGCAGCGTCAAGGGTAACCGCAGCCGTGGTCTCCGACCTGATAGTCCATGCTGCTGCCAACGTCGTCGAACTGTTCGTGCAGATGGCTGTTGTCTTGCAAACGTCCCCATCTGTTGACTCAGGGATCAAGACGTGGCTGCACGATCCGTTCCAGCCATGCGGATAAGATGCCTGTCATCTCGACTGCTAGTGATACTATGCCGTTGGGATCCAGCACGGCGTTCCGTATTACCCTCCTGAACCCACCGATTCCATATTCTCCTAACAGTCATTGGATCTTGACCAACGCGAGCAGCAATGTCACCATACGATAAACAGCAATCGCGATAGGCTACAATCCGGCCTTTATCAAAGTCGGAAAGGTGATGGTACGCATTTCTCCTCCTTACACGAGGCATCACAACAACATTTCACCAGGCATCGCCGGTCAACTGCTGTTTGTGTACGAGAAATCGGTTGGCAACTTTCTCATGTCAGCACGTTGTAGGTGTCGCCACCAGCGCCAACCTTGTGTGAATTGCCTTAAAAGGTAATCATTTGCATGTCACTGCATATTCTACCCGTCGGTTAAATTTCGTGTCTGCAGCACGACATCTTCGTGGTGCAGCAAATTTAATGGCCAGTAGTGTAGATGTCAGATACAGAGATACTTGAAATTATCTATCCCCACGACCGTCACCTGTCTAAGATTCGATTATAACAGCCATCTACCACTAAGTTAGAGATAATGTTGCTGTTGCAATAGGCTGTTGTGTTATAGTGGTCGGTCTAATGAATAATCTTCGCTCTTCGCCTATGTAAAGTAGGTGCCGCCTTCTCACATGTTCTTAATTCTTACTGTTGCGTGAGAGAGGGAGACACAAATATGGCCCACTATACACTGGAGGACTCTCTGTAGCTCGAGCTCCTTTGTGCTGCTTCTCTTGTCCAGAGCAGGGAAGAAACACAAAAGGTGCCACTAACGAGGGACTCGCCTCGTAAATTATTCAACAGTGTATTCTTTGGAGCATATGTAAATGGAAATTCAGTATATCTGGGCGAACAAGGATGTAGGAAGGGACACCGCACGCGCAGAAGCTTTCGTTCTCAAGTGCCTAATAGCTCACCATTACCAGTCGCCGCTTGACGAACGGACAGTTTGCCAACGTCTTGCACTTACTTTGCGACCTTCTCCTGGACATACCCTACTGGCCATTAAAATTGCTACACCACGAATATGACGTGCTACAGACGCGAAATTTAACCGACAGGAAGAAGATGCTGTGATATGCAAATGATTAGCTTTTTTAAGCATACACACAAGGTTGGCGCCGGTGGCGACACCTACAACGTGCTGACATGAGGAAAGTTTCCATCCGAATTCTCATACACAAACAGCAGTTGACCGGCGTTGCCTGGTGAAACGTTGTTGTGATGCCTCGTGTAACGAGGAGAAATGCGTACCATCACGTTTGCTACTTTGATAAAGGTCGGATTGTAGCTTATCGCGATTGCGGTTTATCGTATCGCGACATTGCTGCTCGCGTTGGTCGGGATCCAATAACTGTTAGCAGAATATGGAATCGGTGGGTTCAGGAGGGTAATACGGGACGCTGTGCTGGATCCCAACGGCCTCGTATCACTAGCAGTCGAGATGACAGACATCTTGTCCGCATGGCTGTAACGGATCGTGTAGCCACGTCTCGATCACTGAGTCAACAGATGGGGACGTTTTCAAGACAACAACCATCTGCACGAACAGATCGACGACGTTTGCAGCAGCATGGACTCTCAGCTCGGAGACCATGGCTGCGGTTACCCTAGACACTGCATCACAGACATGAACACCTGCGATTGTGTACTTAACGACGAAACTGGGTGCACGAATGGCAAAACGTCATTTTTTCGTATGAATCCAGGTTCTGTTTACAGCATCATGATGGTCGCATCCGTGTTTGGCGACATCGCGGTGAACGCACATTGGAAGCGTGTATTCGTCATCGCCATACTGGCGTATCACCCGGCGTGATGGTATGGGGTGACGTTGATTACACGTCTCGGTCACCTCTTGTTCGCATTGACGGCGCTTTGAACAGTGGACGTTACATTTCAGAATTGTTACGACCCGTGGCTCTACCCTTCATTCGATCCCTGCGAAACCCTATATTTCGGCAGGATAATGCACGACCGCATGTTGCAGGTCCTGTACGGGCCTTTCTGGATACAGAAAATGTTCGACTGCTGCCCTGGCCAGCACATTCTCCAGAGCTCTCACCAATTGAAAACGTCTGTTCAATGGTGGCCAAGCAACCGGCTCGTCACAATACGCCAGTCGCTACTCTTGATGAACTGTGTTATCATGCTGAAGCCGCACGGTGTAATGGTACTTGAATTACGTAACCATTACGGCATCTCAACTCAACCTCTCGATACCAGCAATATTCTACTGTGTTTCGGTAAAGTAGTTAACACATTTCTGAGACAACATTTACATTTGATTTCATTAATGTAGAGGTAGTTTGATACATCGATATGTTTGTATTGCAATGATATTATTCTTATATGTATTCTTTCTTTTGTCACTGTGATCACTGACGTACTTGTAGCTCTTGATTTCTGGGCGCGTAAGCAGTTATTAGTTAGAGAGTCGACGTCATGTTGGAAAGACGCATATTGTAGTCAGCTTATAAAATGTGAACTTTAACAGTGAGGAAGATGTTTTCAAGTATGTTTTGTATTGTGAAATGATTTTTTGTGTGTTAACGTGATATTGAAGCAAAAGTAATAAAAAAGAAGTGTAACTTGAATTCGGAGTGGCTGATTACCTTTTTACATCCCCATTGTGCTAACTTTCAAAGGTTTAATCTTCCAGAATGGTTTGTGAAACACATCTATAAAACTTTTGAATAAAACCTAGGCCTCTTTGCATGCGAGCTTGGAATCACCACCACCTAGATTTTCGACGATGAGCCATGATTTTACAACGAGACCAGTATGGGAAACACGAACAGATGAGTGCCTAGTTTATTCATTATTACATGAAATGACTTTATTAACTGTGCTCTAATGACACTTGCCACATAATAACTTTGTTGTTGCCCGAAAATGCAGTATTTAGCAGCGTGAGCAACACCACAATCTTTATTAAATTTTGACCTTTGTTTGTGGTAGGGTTGTTAGAATGGGCAGCTGTACCTGTACACGCCATCGAAGCTCTGTTTGACTTAATTCCCAGGCGTATCAAGGCCGTTATTACGGGCAGAGGTGGTTGTTGTGGGTACTGATTTGTCAGGATCTATGCACCTAAATTGCGTGAAAATGTAATCACATGTCATTTCTAGTATAATATATTTGTCCAATGAATACCCGTTTATCATCTGCATATCTTCTTGGTGTAGCAATTTTAATGGCCAGTAGTGTACAAGAGTGCAATTTTCAGATAACACTCCCAGAGATGCGAGTTCCCCACCACAGTATGTAAACAAGGCCGAATCCCTGGACGAGACCTATTCGGAAAGTAAGGTCCGATTGGTCTCGAAATGGAAACCTCCAGTGTAAATCTTCGCTCCGTTGCTAGTATCAGACATTCTCGGCGCGTAGACACAGGAGCCCGTAACATGTGTGTTTGGTGTACATCAGAGGTTAATGACCTCGAGACGACTCCCTCCTGCCCCCGCCCCCCCCCCTCATGGCACCACTTCCTGTCGGAAGGTGTAGGCGGCCCCCTTTGTAGCACGCCGCCGTATATGTCTGCCATGTCTGTTGTGTTCATTCACACTTACACGTACGTCCTCTTAACGAAGAATCCGTTCTTCAGTCAACCAATGCGATCTAGTAGATGAGGAAACCACATATCTGCTCGTCATAATAGTGGCTTCAAAATCTGAAGACTGGGCGAGTGACCGATTTGGACATTGAACGCACAACAGACGACAGCACATTACCAAGTATTAAGGGCAGACCCAGTCTGCGCAACATTGCCCCTCGTCCGATCTGTTTAGAGCCCAAGGCCCTTTTCCTTGACATCTAAATCGAACACAGGAAGACACACGAGGTAGATCACAATTACAAACTCTTGTAGAAGATAGAAATTATGAACCATAATTAACGAAATCATAAATCGAATATCAAAGAAGCGGCTGTTCGACAACAGACATGTTGAACAATAGCGGAAAGAAATAGGTCCTAAAATGAAGAAGGTAACAATAATTTCGTCCAAAGTGAGAACAGAAGTAGTCAGTACAGTATGTGATTTACACATAAAGTCGATAGAACTGTTCACTTAGTGAATTCCAGGACGCTGATGGTGACAACTCATTCTTCGTCCTGGACACTGTCACTCTAGTCGGCAACATGTAGGGGCAAAGGCGTGTCTAAGCGGATGTTTGTGTACTCTAGCTCGTCAAGCCGAAATCCCAAAGCTAGCAAGTTTTCCTTATTTTGTGTGTTGCTGGCTACCACTTTCTGATTTCCGGTGGGTGGTCTCCTTTAATCCTACAAGAACTTTAATCCTACAAGAACTTTCCCACAACATTTAACCTGGATCAACTACGGACGATATATCATACAAGAAAGATGTACTTTTACGGTTTCTACATTTACATCTGTACTTCGAACGCCACCATGTGGTGTGTGGCGGAGAGTACGTCGAGTACCACAGTCACTTTCCCTCTCTCCTCTTCCACTCGCGAATGGACCACGTGAAGAATGGTTGTGTGCAAAATAAATCATAGCTGCTCACGTTAAAAAGTTGTTCCCGGTAATTACGGTAAGCACGAATACGTGCACTAATAAAATGCTGAGTTTAATTGTTTCATCGCGTAGCTTAATATACTGTTGCTATGGTACCATGCACGAGTACAAAAATAGAACTCTCTGAAAGTTGTGGATAAATGCGCACAGATATATTCGGTTCGTCTGCCACGCACAGTGGACAACTGCGCCAGTCGATGTAAGCGTGGAGTACGATCTACGAAGTTTGTGACATGACGCGTGCAGAACTTGGGAAAACAGTAGCCAAAAACACGACGTAACTCCACTTTGGTGGTTCAAATGGCTCTGAGGACTATGGGACTTAACATCTGAGGTCATCAGTCTCCTAGAACCTAACTGACCTAAGGACATCACACACACCCATGCCCGAGGCAGGATTCGAACCTGCGACCGTAGCGGTCGCGCGGTTCCAGACCGTAGCGCCTAGAACCGCTCGGCCATCCCGGCCGGCTCTCCACTTTGAATTATTCATTCTTCGGATGCTTTTCAATACAAGTACCGCGTAATATCTACGGAGCACGTGTAATTGGACAGCTTATTCCACGACCCATTTAGAAGAGGAGTACCAGTTGGGTGATAAGGCTTATCCGTATCACTCGATCGATTACCGCGTTCTACTCGCAGATGGAGGGAAATACGCTAACCTGCCGCAGTCTCTCGTGTATTCGATGCCTTTCTTGTTATTTGATAAAGAAAGACGCACGACCAGAAACCAAGTAAATAAAATATGATTGCCTTTTTGTGTGCATGACCGGAAATAAAATCGCTGAGACACTTAGCAGCAGCTACTTACGGAAGGTGGATAACAAATATTGACATAAAACAAAGCCAGAGATAACGTATCTCCGAGGGCGCCGATCGAACGTTAAGGAGCGTAGTACGCATTATTCTCGTTGCATACTGAGTATTTCCGACGCCAACATATTACAGCTATGAACGGCTTCAGCAGCTGAAGGATTTGACACTCAGAGCTCGAGATCATGGAGAGTCTTATTTCTACTGCACTATGAAGGAAAGGAAAATATAAGTCGTATCCTATAATTGTCACCTAATAACAGTTTCATCTAAGTAAAGTTGAACATGACTTTACTGTCAACCTTAAAACTTATTGAAAAATTAAATACTTTTGTTTACTTTGTGCGATAAAAGCTCTTTTACGCTAGCTTCTCCTAAAATAAACGAAGCATCATTAAGTGTTCAAGTTGTTTGTCCAGCTGCACATATAGGTTCATATCTTCATTAGGTGCATGTCGGATGGCAAATCTCAACAATTTATGTGTAGCATTGTTACATGTTGGTGTTCGTACATCAGGTCAAAGTGTGACACTGTCCACAATGGTAAAATTTTGCTTCAACATGCGAATCTGTCTCACATTGTACACTGAACATAAAATATAACACTGTTACACAATAAAACGTAACTTTTTATTTTACACTACCCAAATTTCAGGTCATAAGTCCATTTTCTAGTGCCGCAAAAACATCAGTGCCACGAAAAAACACCAGTGCCACAAAAAACCTGAATAGCAAGCTACAGCGTGATGCAGAGCGCCTCTCTTGCAGCGTCTGCCACTTGAGTTTGCTAAACATCTCCGTAACGTTATCACGCTTACCAAATAACCCTTTGGCGAAACGCGCCGCTCTTCTTTGGATCTTCTCTATCTCCTCTGTCAACCCGATCTGGTACGGATCCCACACGGATGAGCAATACTCAAGTATAGGTGGAACGAGTGTTTTGTAAGCCACCTCCTTTGTTGATGGACTACATTTGCTAAGGACTCTCCCAATGAATCTCAACCTGGCACCCGCCTTACCAACAATTAATTTTATATGATCATCCCACTTCAAATCGTTCCGTACGAATACTCCCAGATATTTTACAGAAGTAACTGCTACCAGTGTTTGTTCCGCTATCATATAATCATACAATAAAGGATCCCTCTTTCTATGTATTAGCAATACATTACATTTGTCTATGTTAAGGGTCAGTTGCTACTTCCTGCACCAAGTGCCTATCCGCTGCAGATCTCCCTGCACTTCGCTGCAGTTTTCTAATGCTGCAACTTCTCTGTATACTACAGAATCATCCGCGAAAAGCCGCATGGAACTTCCGACACTATCTACTAGGTCATTTACATATATTGTGAAAAGCAATGGTCCCAGTGCATGTAGGAAACCGCCTAAAAGCCACACCTAGGTTGGCTGCTCACCAGACATCGCAAAATCTGTATTTGATTGTTAAGTATGGAGCTAGTGGATCAGCTTAGTCCGAAAGGAACCTAATTGGTGTACAGTCTGCACCAGAAGACTTGCTTTTGTTGAGTGATTTAAGTTGCTTCACTACTCCGAGTATATTTTTCTACGTTACTCATGTTGGCAGCTGTTCTCGATTCGTATTCTGGAATATTTACTTCGTCTTCTTTTGTGAAGGCATTTCGGATGGCTGTGTTTAGTAACTTTGCTTTGGCAGCACTATCTTCGATAGTATCTCCATTGGCGCTAACATACTTCACATACGACCAGAATCACTTTGGATTTTCTGCCAGGTTTCGCTGTGGAAAGTGTTATAAGCATCTCTCATTGAAGTATACATGAGTTACACCTGATAGCAGCTTTTTACTATCGAAACATCTTTCACCATGATTCCGTCTCACTAAACATGGGCGTCCCACCATCAGAAGACAACGGCCACCCGACTTTTTGTTCTAATCAATATAAAATGCACCACCTGGGGCAGTTGTTGCCACTTGTTTTGTCGTCTACTAAATCAGTTGCCCCTTGGCCGACTTCTAACTCAATGGCCACTTAGCCTAATTAATGCCTGGCCCCTTGACCTAACTGACAGGAGGCAAGTACTATTCAACTAACTGTTCCTGCTAGCAAATGAAAATCCGCTGCTCTGCTAACTGAGACGACGACGGACTGCCTCTTTTCAATATTGTTCAACGAAACATATGTGAGACACTTGCAAAATTGGTTCCCATCTGTGAGCAGTCTTTGCGTCACCCGGAGTAGTACCGTGTTATCGTTTCATTAGTAGCTCCTGTCGTCCAAGAAGCTGGCAGTTTCGTTGATACTCTGCTAACCCCGTTACTCCTGGATACTCACTATATGACTGCCCATTACTGACAATTATACATTTCCTAAGGCACTTTCTCCACTCGGACGTGGTTGCACACAACCCTCTTCGTTATCTTTCTGCAACATTCCCTCTACATGTGATCATCTTAATCCCCCTCCTAGTAGCCAAAATCCAGATTGGTCTCGAATCTCGATTCATTTTGCGTTTTGACACGTGTTACCGGCGTGCTGTAGTCTTGACAGCCCGTCAACTGATAATAGTTTGTCAGCTGCTTCCGAAGGAGTTATCGTTTGCAAATACCCGGGTTTCCCTCGTCGTAGTGGCGTCTGGCAGCAAACTCCCATAGGCCTCTTTCAATAAGCTATGTCAGAACTGTTCCACTGATGTCTTATATTCGCGTAATCCTCGGTCGTGACAAGCGAATTTGAGAACTACTGCCCTGCTCTGTGGTAGTCTGCCGCAGAGTATGCTTGCCCTGTCTGGTACAGAGCCAGTCATGATAATCAAGTTGCCACTTATTTATTTGTTTATTTATTTATTTACTCGTGTCCAGAACATAACATACATATATAGCCGATAGACGTATAAGTACATGTTTAAATTCCATATGACATCCAAAATTCCGCCGTTTGAACTGCTGTATCATTGGGGATAACCAGATCGTCCACCGGGCATGGGGCTGGGAGGTTTCTACAGTTGAGCAGGTGTTGATTATCTTGCTGTTCGCCACATTCGCATAGTTCATCTCCTGGGCAGAAACCTCATTTCTTCAAATCGGGATACACCAGTTCCCAGCCTGTTGAGGACCTTCCATGTTTTATATGAGAGGTGACGTCCTTTAGCAAGCTCTTCTGTAGGGTTTTTCCAGTACCTCTCTGATGGTGAGTTACGCCAGAGCTGTATTCGACGATTTGCAGGTGACGTTAAAAGTGGTTCTGTTGAATGGAGGAAACTCTTTCTTGATCTTAATCTTGGATGTTGGCATTCACATCCGAACAAGGGGAAGTTGCCACTGATCTGAATGAAACATGTTTATTCATCACTGGTTGACTGAGACCAACACGGCTTGGCAATGTTTACTATTTGGCAGGAATCGGCTCGCCAGATATTAGAAGAACGAAAGATCCAGAGCACTACCCTCACAAGCGCACCCCTTTGTAATGGTGTTGACGAGCCCGCGAACGACAGAGGTCGAGGATGAGTTTCTAGCATAAGTCTCAACGAACCTCATAGGATTGCAGGGTTAGATTATGGAGGACGAGGAACTCTCAGCATGCTGGTTGGATGCTACCGATCGAACATAACCTCCCCCGCCCCCCACCCCCCTCCTCCCTCCACCCCCCACCACCCCGTCCAAAACACAATGAACACTGTCTACCGAGATATTGCTAAGCAGACTCCGTATTGGTGCTGGCAGATATAGAATGAGTCTGTTAAAATGGAACTTTACTAGCTATCCAGGCTCTGCAAAAATGGCATAGATCAAACCCGAGCCCATTTCACGAACTGCAGAAAGTGCCCTCTGAGGTCCACAGTGCAGGCCTTGATGTCAGCGACACCTAATACCCGTGATTGGGGAAAATTCTGGGCAGAAACTATGTAATACGTTTCATGTTTTCTCATTAAGCAGCATTATCAAAAGCAATTTGTTTTCAAACGTTGTTTTTGCTTCTCACAGGCGTACATAAATAAAACATACTCTAAGCTTTTATTTTGTGAAAATAATTTATTGTCTGGCGCAGCCGGAATGACCGGTTTTTGTCGTCAACGACTACCCTCAATCTAAAAGACATGTAAGTTTAAAAATTAAAACTGTAATGGAGCAGAAGAGGTCAAAATCAAAATACAATAAAATAAAGTGGTGTCATAGTAAAAAAGGAAAAAAATGCCTTGGTTCAATTCCAGCAATGCGGGAAACATTTTCGATGAGTATACATGAGGAGCGACCTGTTTACGAAAGGCCTTGTGAGCTACTGACCAACTTTTCAGCTGCTATTGACGCATTTCAATAAAAAGTTCTTCACTGAGCGTGCTAACGAGCCCCCTTCCGAGTTACGGGAGGGGAACTACCCCTGGACTGAATCTTCTCACGAAATTCCAAATACAACCGTACGCTCGACGAAAGATCCGTACCCAAAGACTGGAAAGTTGCACAGGTGACACCAATATTCAAGAAAGGTAATAGGAGTAATCCACTAAATTACAGGCCCGTATCGTTAACGTCGATATGCAGCAGGATTCTAGAACATATGTTGTGTTCGGACATTATGAATTACCTCGAAGAAAACTGTTTATTGACACACAGTCAACATGGGTTTAGAAAACATCGTTCCTGTGAAACACAACTAGCTCTTTATTCACATGAAGTGTTGAGTGCTGTTGACAAGGGATTTCAAATCGATTCTGTATTTCTGGATATCCGGAAGGCTTTTGACACTGTACCACAGAAGCGGCTCGTAGTGAAAGTACGTGCTTATGGAATATCGTTTCAGTTATGTGACTGGATTTGTGATTTCCTGTCAGAGAGGTCACAGTTCTCAGTAATTGACGGAAAATCATCGAGTAACACAGTCATTTCTGGCGTACCCAAGGTAGTGTTATAGGCCCTTTGCAGTTCCTTATCTATACAAACGATTAGGAAGACAATCTGAGCGGCCGTCTTCGGCTGTTTGCAGATGACGCTGTCGTTTATCGACTAACAAAGTCATCAGAAGATCAAAACAAATTGGAAAACGATTTAGAAAAAATATCTGAGTGGTGCGAAAATTGGCAATTGACCCTAAATAACGAAAAGTGTGAGGTCATCCACGTGAGTGCTAAAAGGAATCGGTTAAACTTCGGTTTCACGATAAATCAGTCAAATCTAAAGGCCGTAAATTCAACTGAATACCTAGGAATTACAATCACGAACAACTTAAATTGGAAGGAACGCGTAGAAAACGTTCTGGGGAAGGCTAACCA
Source organism: Schistocerca nitens (assembly GCF_023898315.1). NCBI lineage: Eukaryota > Metazoa > Arthropoda > Insecta > Orthoptera > Acrididae > Schistocerca > Schistocerca nitens. The sequence goes on along the minus strand of NC_064614.1, from coordinate 106,921,080 downwards.
AAGACTGCGTTTTATTGGCAGGACACTTAGAAAATGTAACAGATCTACTAAGGAGACTCTACACTACGCTTGTCCGTCCTCTTTTAGAATACTGCTGCGCGGAGTGGGATTCTTACCAGATAGGACTGACGGAGTACATCGAAAAAGTTCAAAGAAGGGCAGAACGTTTTGTATTATCGCGAAATATGGGAGAGAGTGTCACAGAAATGATACAGGGTTTGGGTTGGACATCATTGAAAGAAAGGCGTTTTTCATTGCGACTGAATCTTCTCACGAAATTCCAATCACCAACTTTCTCCTCCGAATGGGGAAATATTTTGTTGACACCGACTTATATAGGGAGAAACGATCACCAAGATAAAATAGGAGAAATCAGAGCTCGTACGGGAAGATATAGGTATTCGTTCTTTCCGCGCGCTATACCAGATTGAAATTATAGGGAATTGTGAAGGTGGTTGTACGAACCATCTGCCAGGCACTTAAATGTGATTTGCAGAGTATCCATGTAGATGTAGATATACTGGTCGCTTAACCCCGTGCTGGGAGGCGACATCCAATAGTTGTGTACCCGAACTGGATCCAGTCAGTTTCCGAAGGATGTTATTTCTGACATTTTCTGTTTGGTGTTAATACATTATGTACTAGGTGTGCAGTTCGTTCATATGTGTAAAAAGCTAAGTCAATGAATTGCTCGACGTGTACAGAGTCCGTGTGCCGCTGCCACACAGCTTAAGACGAACAGGTAGGAAGAGGAAGCGGTAGTGATTCCCGAAGCGCCCTACGCTATACAGTGCATCGTCGCTTCCGGAGTACAGATGCAGATTTCTACCTGTTTGGTGCTGTGCGTCCTGACAGCTTAAGTGGCAGGGAGATTAATATCCTATTCCACGGCAGGAGCAGCGCGCCTTTTCCAGTGCTCGGTGTGTAGCAGTTGGGCGGTGTTTGGATGTTGCGCTTCATTTAGGCGCCGAAGCTAACCAGTGGCAGCAGGGCCCCTCTGGTTGGCGAAGCCGCGAGCACTGGGGAGGCACAAATGAGCGCCGAATTGCCGGCTAAGCGCGTTACGTTGCGTTGCGTTACGTTACGTTGCGCTGTGTCGCAGCGGCGGCTCGTTCTCTCCTTTACCGGTGGCTGCCTGCAAATTGCTTTCACGCCGTGTGCACTCAGCACGGCGCGACGCCCCCAAAGGACGGTGGTTATGATGGTGGGGGTGGTGGCGGAGGGACGGGGAGGGTGCTAGACGCAAGGAGGGAGAAAGAGAGAAAGGACGAGGTCAAGAACGAGGGATGTGCGAAGAGGGTGAAGGAGAACACTAACGTGAAGAATGTTCGGTAATGACGAGAAGGAATCTGAAAGGTGTTTATATGTTACCAATAACGCAGTCCCCACTCTTGATTCTGTAAAGAACTGAACTCCCATGGATGAAACATCTAAGGATCAAATTTTCATTACTTTTCCTATACTTGGCTTATTATGTTAAGGGGCTCCGGAAAGGCTCAAAATCATGAAAAGTTCAATTTTTACTTTTTTGCGTTTTCTGAATCTGCAGACTATTACCTTTTAATAGATATATAATTTATTCAATTCCGAAGACTACAACTATTTTTAAATTTTTTTTGAAATGTGTTCTACATGGGCGTGACCCACTGTGGCGCTGTTAAACCGCTGTCAAATGGTGTTATTATTAACGTCCGTGTTCATCAGGTACATTTTAGTGATGTGAGATAAAGTATGTGTTGTGGCTAACCTGTGATGGTTCAATATATATCGCTGGTGTGATTGTCGATTGTTTCATGTTTATTTACTCTGTCGTTACCTCGAAAATATTCGTAATTAATTCTGTTTCTTGAGTCTCTGTTTTGCTGAAGTATAATAATGAGTAAAAGTAAAGTTATTAGAAATCCTCTGAAGGCTTTTAAGAAAAGGAGAAATGTTGGAAAGCCAAAGGTATTTAGAAATATGGGAATGAAGATAGGTTCTAACATGGTACGAGCGATGCTTGCTTTAGACAAGGAACGCCTTCGGGCTGCAGAGACGGCTGTAAAGAGTCTAGAAATACAAGCAAGAGTAAACAGGAGGAGGAACAAGAGGAAGCTGGAGGAGGAGTTTGCAGAGGATGAAGATAATCCATCCTATGGACCTGGAATGCACTAAAAAGTTAATCCAATCTTTGTCGCTCGATTCCCAAAACTTTTATTTTCTCATACTAATTACATGTTTTCTAAGGATCTTCCAAACATATTTGTTTCAAACTTTCAGTAAATGTTACACAGTACCTTCTGCATAATTTAACACAGCCTTTTTCTAAATAACTGTATATTTTTGAATATATAAATAAAAAATTGCAAAAAAAATGTTGTGAATTTTCATTACAATTGAAAAAAATCATCTTTAATAACTGAACTAAAATTTTGTAAAATCCCTGTGTTAAGTTGTAGCCCATATTCCAATAAATAATCTGTAAAAAGTTCAACTTCCTACCTCAAATACTTTGTGAGGAAAGATGTAATTTATAAGCGTTATTTTAACATTGCAAGTATAGGGCGTTCCGGAGCCCCTTAAGCCTTTAACGTAACAGTATCCATCTCAAGAGTAGATTGAGGTAGTATTTTAAATTTTTTAAGTCGGACCAGAAATTAAATGAAATACTAAAACTCACATATTTGTTGCCCCTAGAAGCCGCCAGATAAGCAACCTGCGACTGGGGCTATGTTACTATTATCCGTTTAGTAATATACACTCGTTCTCATAAATTAAGGATGATGATGTAACACGGTGAAACAACGCTCTTGTTGGCGGTTTGCGGGTTTAAATGACCTCGGGGTATGACCATGCGGTGCATTTGACCTGTGGTCGTCGCACGGTGGCGCTGGCAGCAGTCCACATACGCAGAGGTGTGCTGGTGCATGTCAGAGTACGGTGCAGCGAGTAAGTGTGGAGACGTTTTCAGACGTGCTAATGGTGACTGTGTGTTGAAAACGGCTCAAAGAACACATATTGATGACGCTATGAGGGGTAGAATACTAGGGCGACTGGAGGCTGGTCGAACACAGCAGGTCGTAGCATGGCCCTCCGTGTGCACAAAGGGTGATCTCAAGATTATGGCAACGATTCCAAAATATAGGAATAATGTCCACGCCCTACAGTACGTGGCGTCCACAGTGTACAACACCACGAGGAGAACGATATCTCACCATCAGTGCCCGCAGACGGCCACAGAGTACTGCAGGTAGCCTAGGTTCAAATGGTTCAAATGGCTCTGAGCACTATGCGACTTAACTTCTGAGGTCATCAGTCGCCTAGAACTTAGAACTAATTAAACCTAACTAACTAAAGTCATCAAACACATCCATGCCCGACGCACGATTCGAACCTGCGACCGTAGCGGTCGCCCGGCTCCAGACTGTAGCGCCTAGAACCGCACGGCAACTCAGGCCGGCCCCCAGGTAGCCTTGCTCGGGACCTTACCGCAGCCACTGGAACAGTTGTCTCGAGAAACACTGTCTACAGAAGATTGAACAGACATGGTTTATTCGCCCGGAGACCTGCAAAGTGCATTCCACTGAGCCCTGATCACAGTAGAGACTGTAAAGCCTGGTGTCAAGGACACAGTACATGGTCATTGGAACAGTGGTCCCAGGTTATGTTCACGGACGAGTCCAGGTATAGTCTGAACAGCGATTCTTGCCGGGTTTTCATCTGGCGTGAACCAGGAACCAGATACCAACCCCTTAATGTCCTTGAAAGAGACCTGTATGGAGGTCGTAGTTTGATGGTGTGGGGTGGGATTATGATTGGTGCACGTACACGCCTGCATGTCTTTGTCAGAGGAACTGTAACAGATCAGGTGTATCGGGACGTCATTTTGGCACCAGTATGTCAGCCTTTTCAGGGGTGCAGTGGGTCCCACCTTCCTCCTGATGGTTGATAACGCACGGCCCCACCGAGCTGACATCGTGGAGGAGTATCTTGAAACAGAAGATATCAGGCGAATGGAGTTGCCTGTCTATTCTCCAGACCTAAACCCCATCGAGCACGTCTGGGATGCTCTCGGTCGACGTATCGCTGCACGTCTTCAGGAGCTCCGACAGGCACTGGTGCAAGAATGGGAGGCTATACTCCAGCAGCTGCTCGACCACCAGATGCAGAGTATGCCAACCCGTTGTGCGGCCTGTGTACGTGTGCATGGTGATCATATCCCATATTGATGTCGGGGTACATGCGCAGGAAACAGTGGCGTTTTGTAGCACATGTGTTTCGGGAGGGTTTTCTCATCTTACCACCAATACCGTGGATTTACAGATCTGTGTCTTGTGTGTTCCCTATGTGCCTATGCTATTAGAGCCAGTTTTGTGTAGTGTCATGTTGTGTGGCACCACATTCTGCAATTATCCTTAATTTATGAGCATGAGTGTACATACTAGTCGGTTTTCCATCGCCTGGAAGCACACCACCGATTTCATCACCCTTCCACAATACCAGCGCGTTCTCGGTCGAAACTTGTCGTCATGGGATTCATTTCACGAAGCAAGAAAGGAAAAATGATGTTCATCGTCGTCGTCAGCGGGACGATAAACCTCATTTATTTTCCTTTCTCAGATCGCGAAATAAAATCCGAGGCTGCAGGCAGTTCGCCAGGAAAACGTCAACTGCGGAAGCGCTACCTCAACAAGTCCTACAATGAACGCTCTGTGCTATAGAGAAACAAACTTTGTTTGATTGATCATATACAATATCCCGTTTATCGCTGAGCAATGGAAAACGGCCCATACAGGGTGGTGCAAAATCTCCTTTCTAGTACGACTGCTTCACAGGAAAATCATTTGTCAGTTGGCACGTATCATGAGTTTCCCACATTTCCCACATTTAGATTAGAGAGAAAATAAATTAATGAAGCAGTTGGCTCTCCCCGAAGATATAATATGGTGAAGAGCATGATGACGCACTGGCTTTCCGAAACGGCATTACAGATTAAAGTAGTACAGCAGTTACAGTCCACAAAATCCTTAATAATTCTGTACAGTGCTGCCATTCAACCCCTAAACAGTGCACAACATTGTTCCCACCTTCTGCTCTCCTCTTCGGGAATTCGACCAGCAGGCATCTGTGTATACTGATGAGCAGCTCTATTAAATTCAGTTACTCGGTAGCGTATAGCACGCTACATTGCCTTGATGAAAGCCGCATGTATCCTAGCATGGACACCACGAGATACCGAAAGAGCTGGAGAGTCAGCTGATCTATGACAGCTCAGAGCAGCGTTGAACAGCTCACTCGATTGTATCACAGATGCCCTCTCTTCGGCTGAGTTCGGGCGACGCGGGAGGCAACATATCATATGCTTTGCTGTACGTTCCTCAAGCCAGTCCGACACAGTTCGGAAGCTATGAGATGATGAAGTGCCTTTCTGAGGTTCGCCTTCGCGGTGCTTAGTGTTGCCCCCAGGTCGATAAATTTCGGCGGACACCTATGCCATCCAGCGGTGTGCAGCAGTGTGTATCGTGACTTGGCAATTCAGTAGACTTTTTGCCACGCTGAGGGTCCCATAGCAGCGATGCTGCATCCATGCTAATCCCTGTGGTATGTGGAATGCGGTGAGAGAGGTATTTGTCTGGTACGGTGTTTCTAGCTATCATTGTCGCTCACCAGTTGGTATTGCCCAGTTCTGAATTTGACCGGGCGAGGTGCCGCAGTGGTTAGCACACTGGACTCGCATTCGGGAGGACGACGGTTCAATACCGCGTCCGGTCATCCTGATTTAGGTTTCCCGTGATTTTCCTAAATCGCTTCACGAAATTGGCGGGATGGTTCCTTTGAAAGGACTCGGCCGACTTCCTTCCCCGTCCTTCCCTAATCCGATGAGACCAATGACTTCACTGTTTGGTCTCTTCCACCAAATCAGTCCAATCCAATCCAGTTCTGAATTTGGAACTAGTATCTGCTTTGTGGTTCGCTATTCCACTACATCCCAGGGCGACACTTGTCGTTAATACAAGTATTTGGTTTCCCACTAAAGTTGCCTCTGCAGCTGTTGGTTATTCCGGAATACATCTACAATGGTTTGGGTTGGGTTATTTGGGGGAAGGAGACCAGACAGCGAGATCATCGGTCTCATCGGATTATTGAAGGACGGGAAAGGAAGTCGGCCGTGCCCTTTCAAAGAAACCATCCCGTCATTTGCCTGGAGCGATTTAGGGAAATCACGGAAAACCTAAATCAGGATGGCCAGACGCGGGATTGAACCGTCGTTCTCCCGAATGCGAGTCCAGTGTCTAACCACTGCACCACCTCGCTCGGTCATCTACAATGGATGTGGGCACCCTTCAAACAGCACATCTTGCTTGATCTCTGACATGAACGTCACACGCTATGGGCTCCCATGGTGTGCCCACAATAAAGTACGATGATATCGCGTTTCTTGACCATGCCAAGCTCGAATGTAACACTTACTGCCAGAACATGATCTGACGACTTCGCAATCATGCGACACGCCGAACCGTGGCGTTCACTACGTCGAATTATGCTCTCTTTCGGAATCGCAATATATATGGGTGTACTCCTTGATCGTGAATTTCTTGATGCAATAATGTACCTACAGTCGTATGTATTGGAGAAATTTATTTTATTTTATGAACTTCTATGTGCTACCAGTTTCGGCATTATATTGGTGCCATCTTCAGGCCCCACTCGTCATAGTCGTAAAATGACTATACACGGAAGGAGCCATATAACTGGATCCGTGAATCAAATCGTCCAGCAACAGCTCTTGGTGGCCAGGCGACGCAGACTCATCCATAATGGATCAACGAAGATTAATCGTGAATGTCTTAGCATAGCAAACGGAATGTAGGTACAGACCTCCTCACGACAATGAAAACGGTCAGAGCAGAGGCTGTTTCAGCCACTTTTCTATCGCGCTCAATACTAACAAAGTTTTATCACTGTAAAGGAAATGGATCTGCGCATGTTTGCGAGAAATGAAGTAACAGCAGAACTTCACATGTTTGGTAAGGAGCAGCAGGCGATAGTTGCTACCTAATTGTTTACAAAGTGAACTGACAACCAATCCGTATCCAAAAAGTAGTCTTACGTCCACATTTACACGACTACTCTGCTGTTTGCAAATTAATGTTTCGCAGAGGGCTTCGTAGAACCACTTGCAGATTATTTCTCGTCCATTCCATTCGTGAACAGCACTTGGTAAAAATGAACGCCTAAGTCTTTGCATGCGAGATCTAATTTCTCTGATTTTATTATGACGGTCATTTCTCAATATGTACAACGGAGTCAACAAAATATTTTGTTATTCGCAGCAGAGAGATGGTGATCGCAGTTTCGTGGAAATATCTCACGGCAACGAAAAACGCCACTGTTTAATAACTGCCACCCCAACTCGCTTGTCATGTCCGTGACATTCTTTTCTCTATTTCCCGGTAGTACAAAACGAGCCGCACTTCTCTGAACTTTCTCGATATCCTCCGTCTGTCCTATCTGGTAAAAAACGCTGCGGTATAGCGACGCTTCAGACAGGACAAGGGTAGTGATGCCGTTCTCTTTAGCAGGTTTGTTAGATTTTCTAAGTGTTCTGCCAATAAAACGCTGTCTGTTCACTTTCCCCCGAAACGTATCTGTGTGTTACTTGAAACGTAGTCGCAGTTGCGAATATGAACAACCGTCAGCTGCACAACTGAGTGACGTCAACGAAAATTTATGCCAGAGCGGGACTCGAACCCAGATATCCCACTTATCGCAAGCGGTCGCCTTACCATTATTAGGCTGTCCGCGCGCGATTCACAGCCATACCCAAGTATGCTTCCTTGTCCGAAGGAACATTAAATCATCATTCGGAATAACAAAGGCACTACAATATCGTACTTACCTGCCGTCGCCGGGCAAGCGTCTTTCATGTAAAATGTCTCGCCTGTACTAGAATATACATAATGGATGTACGAGTACAGGCTGTAGACAAATGGTTGACTTCATATTAAAGTCTTGGTCCGGCCGTGAGCCATGCTCGGACAGCCTGATGGTAAGGTGACCGCTCGCGATAAGCGGAAATGCCGGTTCGAGCCCCGGTCCGGCACAAATTTTCTTTTTCAATTACGCAGCTGATGGTAGTCCATATTCGCAACTGCGAACACATTTTATGTATTTCATAACGGCTGTAGTCGTCGCAGTGCCTCTTCCTTTGCACATGCATGCATGTTCGAAGGAACATTGCATCGTAATTCGGAATAACACAGCCACTGAAGTATTCTTATCAATGTGATCGTTTCAGCGTTAGTCCTTCTTAATTCTAATATCTAGTTATTTAGTTGAGTTGACAACGTTTGAATTTGTAATACACTACTGGCCATTAAAACTGCTACACCAAGAAGATGACGTACTACAGACGCGAAGTTTAAACGACACGAAGAAGATGCTGTGATATGCAAATGATTAGCTTTTCAGCGCATTCACACAACGTTGGCGCCGGTGGCGTCACCAACAACGTGATGATATGAGGAAAGTTTCCAACCGATTTCTCATACACAAACAGCAGTTCACCGGTGTTGCCTGGTGAAACGTTGTTGTGATGTCTCGTGTAACGAAGAGAAATGCGTACCATCACGTTTCCGACTTTGATAAAGGTCGGATTGTAGCCTATCGCGACAATGCTGCTCGCGTTCGTCGAGATCCAATGACTGTTAGCAGAATATGGAATCGGTCGGTTCAGGAGGGTAATACGGAACGCAGTGCTGGGTCCCAACGGCCTCCACTAGCAGTCGAGATGGCAGGCATCTTATCCGCATGGCTGTAACGGATCGTGCAGCCACGTCTCGAGCCCTGAGTCAACAGAGGGGGACGTTTGCAAGGTAATAACTATCTGCACGAACAGTTCGACGACGTTTACAGTAGCAAGGAATATCAGCTCGGAGACCATGGCTGCGGTTATCCTTGACGCTACATCGCAGACAGGAGCGCCTGCGATGGCGTACTCAACGACGGACCTCGGTGCACGAATGGCAAAACGTCATTTTTTCCGATGAATTCAGGTTCTGTTTACAGCATCATGATGGTCGCATCCGTGTTTGGCGACATCGCCGTGAACGCACATTGGAAGAGTGTATTAGTCATCGCCATACTGGCGTATCACCCGGCGTGATGGTATGGGCTGCCATTGGTTACACGTCTCGGTCACCTCTTGTTCGTATTGACGGTGCTTTGAACATTGGACGATACATTTCAGATGTGTTACGACCCGTGGCTCTTCCCTTCATTCGATCCCTGCGAAACACTACATTTCAGCAGGATAATGCACGACCGCATGTTGCAGGTCCTGTACGGGCCTTTCTGGATACAGAAAATGTTCGACTGCTGCCCTGGCCAGCACATTCTCTAGATCTCTCACCAATTGAAAACGTCTGGTCAATGGTGGCCGAGCAACTGGCTCTACACAATACGCCAGTCACTACTCTTGATGAACTGTGGTATCGTGCTGAAGCTGCATGGGCAGCAGTACCTGTACACGCCATCCAAGCTCTGTTTGAGTCAATGCCCAGGCGTATCAAGGCCGTTATTACGGCCAGAGGTGGTTGTTCTGGTTACTCATTTCTTGGGATCTATGCACCCAAATTGCGTGAAAATGTAATCACATGTCAATTCTAGTATAATATATCTGTCCAATGAATACCCGTTTATCATCTGCATTTCTTCTTGGTGTAACAATTTTAATGGCCAGTAGTGTATTTATCAGTTCACCAAAATTTACTGGAATTTTGTACTAAACATGCGAGCTTTTATAGCAATTACTTACAACGCGGCAGGTAGGAAATCACAAATCCAGTCGCACAACTAAGACGCTAGTCCACGCGCACACGATTAGGTTAGAAGCCGCTTGCGAGGAACGGCGACAAGAGCCTTCCGGAAATCTAGAACTACGCCGTGAACTTGAGATCCCCCTGGCGATAGCACTCATTACTTGGCGTGACTAAAGAACCAGGTGTGTTTCACAAGACCGCTATTTTCCCAATCGGAGCTGGTTACTTGTTAACAGTTCGTTTTCTTCGAGGTATTTCGTAATGTTGGAACACAGAACATGTTCAAAACTCAATTACAGAACGCAGTAGCCAAGTTGGTAGTGTGAACAGAGATGGGCTGGATCTCGTACAGCTATTTGAGAGCCTCTTACAGGTGGCAACAAACACAAGCATTGTAGTGAGTAACGAAAATGAAATTACGACATTGGCCGCAATCGAGCACTGAAACAAATTTAATGGCGACAAGCGAAAATTTGGGCCGAACCAGGACTCCAACACTGATTTCCCGCTTTAAGCGAGTGGTCGCCAAACCGAAGTCTGAAAATTACATACGTAGCGTCCCCTGTCCATTGCCCTCATAGCTCGCAGCCTTAGGCTGATTACAGCAAGATGTCGGACAAAGCGCGCATTTGCAGCGAATGATCATTAACTGCCGCAAGGCGCATTATTTACACAACTGGCCATTAAAATTGCTACACCAAGAAGAAATGCAGATGATAAACGGGTATTCATGGAACAAATATATTATACTAGAACTAACATCTGATTACATTTTCACGCAATTTGGGTGCATAGATCCTGAGAAATCCGTACCCAGAACAACCACCTCTGGCCGTATTAACGGCCTTGATACGCCTGGGCATTGAGTCAAACAGAGCTTGGATGGCGTGTACAGGTACAGTTGCCCATGCAGCTTCAACACGATACCACAATTCATCAAGAGTAGTGACTGGCGTATTGTGACGAGCCAGTTGCTCGGCCACCATTGACCAGACGTTTTCAATTGGTGAGAGATCTGGAGAATGTGCTGGCCAGGGCAGCAGTCGAACATTTTCTGTATCCAGAAAGGCCCGTACAGGACCTGCAACATGCGGTGCAAGAAGTGACCGAGACGTGTAACCAATGGCACCCCATACCATCACGCCAGGTGATACGCCAGAATGGCGATGAGGAATACACGCTTCCAGTGTGCGTTCACCGCGATGTCGCCAAACACGGATGCGACCATCATGATGCTGTAAACAGAACCTGGGTCCATCCGACAAAATGACGTTTTGCCATTCGTGCACCCAGGTTCGTCGTTGAGTACACCATCGCAGGCGCTCCTGTTTGTGATGCAGCGTCAAGGATAACCGAGCCACGGTCTCCGAGCTGATAGTCCATGCTGCTGCAAACGTCGTCGAACTGTTCGCGCAGATGGTTGTGCAACAATCGAACATTTTCTGTATCCAGAAAGGCCCGTAAAGGACATGCAACATGCGGTCGTGCATTATCCGGCTGAAAGGTAGGGTTTCGCAGGGATCGAATGAAGGGTAGACAGCCACGGGTCGTAACACATCTGTATTTGTAACATCCACTGTTCAAAGTGCCGTCAGTGCGAACAAGATGTTACCTAGACGAGTAACCAATGGCACCTCATACCATCACGCCGGGTGATACGCCAGTATGGCGATGACGAATACACGCTTCCAGTGTGCGTTCACCGCGATGTCGCCAAACACGGATGCGACCATCATGATGCTGTAAACAGAACCTGGGTCCATCCGAAAAAATGACGTTTTGCCTTTCGTGCACCCAGGTTCGTCGTTGAGTACACCATCGCAGGCGCTCCTGTCTGTGATGCAGCGTCAAGGATAACCGTAGCCACGGTCTCCGAGCTGATAGTCCATGCTGCTGCAAACTTCGTCGAACTGTTCGCGCAGATGGTTGTTGTCTTGCAAACGTCCCCATCTGTTGACTCAGGGATCGAGACGTGGCTGCACGATCCGTTACAGGCATGCGGATAAGATGCCTGTCATCTCTACTGCTAGTGATACGTGGCCGTTGGGAACCTTCACGGCGTTCCGTATTACCCTCCTGAACCCACCGATTCCATATTCTGCAAACAGTCATTGGTTCTCGACCAACGCTAGCAGTAATGTCGCGATAGGCTACTATCCGACCTTTATCAAAGTCGGAGACGTGATGGTACTCATTTGTCCTCCTTACAACGTTTCACCAGGCACCGCCGGTCAACTGCTGTTTGTGTATGAGAAATCGGTTGGAAACTTTACTCATGTCAGCACGTTGTAGGTGTCGCCACCGGCGCCAACCTTGTGTGAACGCTCTGAAAAGCTAATCATTTGGATATCACAGCATCTTCTTCCTATCGGGTAAATTTCGAGTGTGTAGCACGTCATCTTCGTGGTGTAACAAATTTAACGGCCAGTAATGTACATGCGTGGTGTCTGTTCTCTCTGACGTGCCCGAAAGAACAGTCACCACACAAATAAATATTGCCGTGGGTGTCGAAGCACAGGTGGTGGCCTCACCCTCGACCGCCACCTCACCTGAACTCCCCATCTCCTTACCATCCAAAACAAAGCTCACAACCGCCTCCGCCTCCTGAAACTCCTGTCCGGCCGGACATGGGGTCTGCATCCTTCTACCATCCTCCACACCTACAAATCCATGATCCGCCCCATCCTTTGTTATGCCAGCATCGCTTGGATTTCCGCCCCTCCCCGGTTCTATAACGCCCTCCAAATCCTCGAACGCCATGCGCTCCGCCTCGCCTTCCGCATCCGCCTTCCGTCCCCCACGCGCATCCTCTATGACCTCATCCCCTTCCCCCACCTTCTCCTTTTCCTTGACCACATCCGCACACTCTATGTTGTCCGTCGCCTTGATCCCCCTCACCCCCTGGTGTCTCCCTTCCTCTCCACTCCCGACCAGTTGCCGCGCCTTTACCGTTGTGTCCCTCCCTCTCTCCATCTCCACACCCTCCATCTCCTTTCCCAACACAACTTCCACCGTCTACCGCTCCCGGATGATGAGCTTCGCCCTGACATCTACCCTTCCTACCAACTCTAACCCCCTCTTCCTGCCTCCTCCTCAGGGCTCCCTCTCCTCCCCCTCCCTCCTTCTGAGCGGATTTCCCCTCCCCCTCCATCTCTTGTGCCTTCTTTCAGTGTCTCTGCGCTCCCTCCTGCCCTGTCTTCCCTTTTCCTCTCCCGCCCCATGTGTCTCCTGCCTCTTCGTGACCCCACGGTTACCCGTCCTCCCTTCCTCCCGCCGCTTCCCCAGCTGCCCCATGCTCTCCCCTCCTTTTCCATCCTCTCTGCCCTTTCCCTCGGCAGGTCCCACCTGGTAGTTTTATTCTTCGTCGTGTGTGCTCCGAGTGGGTTTTCAGTGTGTTGTTTCGGAGTGTTTTTAATACTGTGGCCGACTTTTAACCTGTGCCTGCGCATCCAGTGACTTCTATGTGTTTTAAGAATCGCCAACTGTGTTTTTTAACTTTCTGGTGACTTTTTTTAACTGTCCCCAATGAACGTCTACATATCAGTGTATTTTTACCTCCATTTTCTCCCCTTACTCTGTTTTATGTTCCCCCTTTTTACCTCCTTATGTATTATTTTATTCTTGTTTTAATTGTCATATCACTCGGCTGAAGAGCGGCGGATTGTGCTGCTGACAGCCCTCCCCTGCCCGTATGGGGCAGGGGAATGAAATCACAATAAAGAAAAAAAAAAAAAAAAAAAAGCACAGGTGGTAGCCTCCTTATTCCACCCGATGCGTCACTGCAGCCGCCTATTGCACACGTTTTGCAGAATTATGAGCGAGAGTGTCTGAAAGTCTTCTTCTCGGAAACTGAAAGGCTCTTCGCTACCTCGTCCTAGCCGGTATTGTCGTCGCAGGGTGCTTGAGAACGTCTGCAGACTCTAGAGCGCAGTGAGAACGCACCTACGCGGACAGATCCACTACAGCTCGTGAGTCAGCGTAATTGACCGACGCCGCTGTGAGAGCCGACAGCCACGCACCAAGGGCAGCCCCGGCGTACGGCGGACGCCAAGGCCGCTCGTTTCCCTTTCGGCGAGCGTAAAATGTGAGAGCGCCGACCGCCGCCCAGCCTGTTCTCCAGTGACGGTGGCGCCGCGCGCCGGGGACACGTACGCCACACGGGACGTGAAAGCGCTGGTCGACCAGGTGCTGTTCGATTTTGTGGCGTCTCAGCGTGGAATTTAACGTTCCACTAAACGCTCCAACAAGCGTGAGATCAGATTTCTGCCTCGTGGAGAGGAACGTGGTCAGTGAGGTGCAGTAGCGGTTTTACGTCACAAGAGAGACTTGTAAAGAGACGCCATATTGGCCTAAGTCAAACGGAGTTGGACTCCGTACTTGGTGATTTTGATATTACAGCGTACGTGCTGCTTCAAAGCAACAGCTCACTGATGACGCGTTGAAAACGTTTCGTTTTCGGTTAAGTTTGTTATAATAAAATGGCGGGAAACAAGATATTGGTTCTTAAGGGCTACTCGTATTTAATATTGTGAACTAATATTTTGAACCTTAGAAGAAACATTAAGGAAAGGTAAACCTACGTTCCTAGCATTTGTAGACTTAGATAAATCTTTTGACAATGTTGACTGGAATACTCTGTTTCAAATTCTAAAGGTGGCAGGGTTAAAATACCGGGAGCGAAAGGCTATTTACAATTTTTACAGCAACCAGATGGCAGTCATAAGAGTCGAGGGGCATGAAAGGGAAGCAGCGGTTGGGAAGGGAGTGAGACAGGGTTGTAGCCTCTCCCCGATGTTATTCAATCTGTATACTGAGCAAGCAGTAAAGGAAACAAAAGCAAAATTCGGAGTAGGTATTAAAATCCACGGAGAAGACATAAAAACTTTGAGGTTCGCCGATGACATTGTAATTCTGTCAGAGACAGCAGAACATCAAAAAAAGCAAAACGAGGATAATGGAATGTAGTCGAATTAAGTCAGGTGATGCTGAGGGATTTAATTAGGAAATGAGACACTTAAAGTAGTAAAGGAGTTTTGCTATTTGGGGAGCAAAATAACTGATGATGGTCGAAGTAGAGAGGATATAAAATGTAGACTGGCCTCGGCAAGGAAACCGTTCCTGAAGAAGAGAAATTTGTTAACATCGAGTATAGATTTAACTGTCAGGAAGTCGTTTCCGAAAGTCTTTGTATGGAGTGTAGCCATGTGTGGAAGTGAAACGAGGACGATAAGTAGTTTAGACAAGAAGAGAATAGAAGCTTTCGAAATGTGGTGCTACAGAAGAATGCTGAAGATGAGATGGGTAGATCACATAACTAACGGGGCGGTATTGAATAGAATTGGGGAGAAGAGGAGTTTGTGGCACAAATTGACTAGAAGACGGGATCGGTTGGTAGGACATGCTCTCAGGCATCAAGGGATCATCAATTTAGTATTGGAGGGCAGCGTGGAGTGTAAAAATCGTAGATGGAGACCAAGAAATGAATACATTAAGCAGATTCAGAAGGATGTAGGTTGCAGTAGGTACTGGGAGATGAAGATGTTTGCACAGGATAGAGTAGCATGGAGAGCTGCATCAAACCAGGCTCAGGACTGAAGACCACAACAACAACAACATTTTGAAGAATCAGTCTCAGTTGCGCAAATTTTCTGGTCATTACCATTTTTCGGCTAAATTAATCTAGCCTTCTTCAGAAGCATGCCAGAGTGTCAATGTAGTTACCGCTGCCAACCGACCGCGTGGTGAAGAGATGCCGGGGCTGGACTTCAGTTAAGTAGTTTTAATTCGACATGGTACCACGGTACTATAGGTTTTAATTTTAGTGTTGACTGTGCCGTACTCTGGCATGTTATATTAATTTTATGCTTCTGAAGAAGGCTAGATTAATTTAGCCGAAACCTGGTACAGATCAGAAAATTTGCGCAACTGAGGCTGATTCTTGAAAATATTAGTCTATCACAGTTGTTGATGGGGCTGCAATATGCTAAAAATTCTTATACTTGTCGTACTTGAATCTTATTCTATTATAATTTGTGTGCTATGAAAATAAGCCATTACAGTGCTACAGTGCAATGATAGTTTAACAAAAGTGCGTCGCTAGTGGTGCAATTTTTTACAATTAGTAAAATCTAGACTGTGTTACAGTCTTAAGACATGTGTACAAATTGTATACTATAACGTAGGCACCGACTGCATGTTGAAACTGTAGCGTAATTGACAGAGTCGTGAATAATGACGGTCAACATCTGAGTTTCATGTCTAGCTACTTCGAGATGTTTTCTAAAATATTCTGGGAGGTTATAATCAATTTAATAGAAGTATGATATGTAGTATCTATGTAATTTATTGTAAATACTTTGTCTGCCCCAGACAGAGTTTGCTCTATTTTGTGAACGTACCAGGGAACGTGGACTAATGAAAGTTGTTTAAATATCTGGGCGCAACGTTGCGAAGCGATATGAAATGGAACGAGCTCGTGGACGTTGCGGTAGGGATGGCGAATGGTCGACTTCGAGCACTTTGGGGACCGCATTCTGGCTCTGGGGTACCCAGAGGCCACTGGCATGGGCCTCGATTGGGCGCCATATTCTCTGGACCTGAACACTTGCGACTCCTTTTTGCGGGACGGTGTTAAAGATAAGGTGTAGAGCAATAGCCCCAAAACCATTGCTGAGCTGGAAACAGCCATTCAAGAGGTCATCGACAGCATCGATGTTCCGACATTTCAGCGGGTCATGCAGAATTTCGCTATTCGTCTGCGCCACATCATCGCCAATCATGGAAGGCATATCGAACATGTCATAACCCTAATCCGAATATCTGTAGGTACGTTTACATGTTGAGTGAAGTGTGTGTACGCCGTACTTTGCAAATAATTTACTATTTTTTCATACGGATCAATAATTGTCACCCTGCCCAATTAGTGCAGCTGGTTCTACGTAGCTTGTCCAGTCGAGCAGCAGCGATTCGTTTCTAACAGGAAAGGCTTGTGGAGTGGACTGCAGAAGAAGCAGAAATCACCGCAAGGTGAGTGGACTGTTTTGTGTAGGACCCACAAATTAACCGCGCAGTCTCACAGTATTCTCGGTCTGACGTCACTACGTCAGGGATGCAAGCTCTCTAAATGCCCGTCGTGATTAACTAGGTACCCGACTTACGTGGACCGGGCGTGAGTTCCAACACGAGGCGAACAACTCACCTTGCTCGGCGGTATCAAGGTCGTGGCTTCTCGGCCGCGCACTCCGAACCACGTGGAGGCGACACTGGCTGCGTGCGGCCTGGGAAACACACAAGGGCACGGCGAGATAACGACGAGAGACGAGGCTGAGATAAGAGAACAGCACAGGGGTCCCGCGTGTTTCCAGAGACGCCCGGAATCTGCGGGGTCGAGCGTAGAAGACCTACACTGCCGGTGTCTCATGGAAAGTACTTCTGGGCATTTACTACGGCTTGAACACTGCTGGGGACACTTTTAATGAGAATTCTGAACGTTTTTGGAGGAACGGCAGCCCGTTCTTCTTCAAGAGCCAAAACCACAGAAGATGGATGTCACGTCAAGGAAGCTATGGATGCTAGGAAACTCCGAGAACCTAAACTGGTGTCATCGGACATCCGCCCCTAACAAATTCAACGAACAATATAGAACAAAATGAGATCACAAAAAAAAAAAACAGGGGGATTGGAAAGGTAGTAAACCATGCAGGTCGAGAAGCGAGGATCGGCTTAGCTGTGAACAGTTCGCAAATGTACACGGTGTCCCATTTCTCTTGACCGCTCCAAGTAACTTTTTGCCCAGTAGCAGTACAAGGAGTATATCATGGAAAAGATGTTCAGTTAACAGTGGCTTTTCTTGTTACTTTTTTCGTTGCGAAGATACGAAAAGAGGTACCTTTTTGTTCGGTAATCCACTACCTCTCCTCAGAACCTATTCAAAAGGGTATCACTGTGTACCATTCACGTAAACATACATTCTACATCTACAACTACATCATACTCAGCTAGCCACCTGACGGTGTGTGGCGGAGGGTACCTTGAGTACCTCTATCGATTCTCCCTTCTATTCCAGTCTCGTATTGTTCGTGGAAAGAAGGACTGTCGGTTTGCCTCTGTGTGGGCTCTAATCTCTCTGATTTTATCCTCATGATCTCTTCGCGAGATATACGTAGGAGGGAGCAATATACTGCTTGACTATTCGGTGAAGGTATGTTCTCGAAACTTCAACAAAAGCCCGTACCGAGCGTCTACTGAGCGTCTCTCCTGCAGAGTCTTCCACTGGAGTTTATCTATCATCTCCGTAACGCTTTCGCGATTACTAAATGATCCTGTAACGAAGCGCGCTGCTCTCCGCTGGATCTTCTCTATCTCTTCTATCAACCCTATCTGGTACGGATCCCACACTGATGAGCAGTATTCAAGCAGTGGGCAAACAAGCGTACTGTAACCTACTTCCTTTGTTTTCGGATTGCATTTCATTAGGATTCTTCCAATAAATCTCAGCCTGGCATCTGCTTTACCGACGATCAACTTTATATGATCATTCGATTTTAAATCACTCCTAATGCCTACTCCCACATAATTTATGGAATTAACTGCTTCCAGTTGCTGACCTGCTATTTTGTAGCTAAATGTTAAGGGATCTATCTTTCTATGTATTCGCAGTACATTACACTTGTCTACATTGAGATTCAATTGCCATTCGCTGCACCATGCGTCAATTCGCTGCAGATCCTCCTGCATTTCAGTACAATTTTACGTTGTTACAACCTCTCGATATACCACAGCATCATCCGCAAAAAGCCTCAGTGAACTTCCGATGTCATCCACAAGGTCATTTATGTATATTGTGAATAGCAACGGTCCTACGACACTCCCCTGCGGCACACCTGAAATCACTCTTACTTCGTAAGACTTCTCTCCATTGAGAATGACATGCTGCGTTCTGTTATCTAGGAACTCTTCAATCCAATCACACAATTGGTCTGATAATCCATATGCTCTTACTTTGTTCATTAGACGACTGTGGGGAACTGTATCGAACGCCTTGCGGAAGTCAAGAAATACGGCATCTACCTGGGAACTCGTGTCTATGGCCCTCTGAGTCTCGTGGACGAATAGCGCGAGCTGGGTTTCACACGATCGTCTTTTTTCGAAACCCATGCTGATTCCTACAGAGTAGATTTCTAGTCTCCAGAAAAGTCATTATACTCGACCATAATACGTGTTCCAATGTTCTACAACTGATCGACGTTAGAGATAAAGGTCTATAGTTCTGCACATCTGTTCGACGTCCCTTCTTGAAAACGGGGATGACCTGTGCCCTTTTCCAATCCTTTGGAACGCAACGCTCTTCTAGAGACCTACGGTACACCGCTGCAAGAAGGGGGGCAAGTTCCTTCGCGTACTCTGTGTAAAATCGAACTGGTATCCCATCAGGTCCAGCGGCCTTTCCGCTTTTGAGCGATTTTAATTGTTTCTCTATCCCTCTGT
This sequence comes from Schistocerca nitens, assembly GCF_023898315.1. NCBI lineage: Eukaryota > Metazoa > Arthropoda > Insecta > Orthoptera > Acrididae > Schistocerca > Schistocerca nitens. The sequence continues at coordinate 106,901,794 of NC_064614.1, read as the reverse complement.
CGTCTATTTCGATATCTACCATTTTGTCACCTGTGCAATAATCTAGAGAAGGAACTACAGTGTAGTCTTCCTCTGTGAAACAGCTTTGGAAAAAGACATTTAGTATTTCGGCCTTTAGTCTGTCATCCTCTGTTTCAGTACCATTTTGGTCACAGAGTGTCTGGACATTTTGTTTTGATCCACCTACCGCTTTGACATAAGACCAAAATTTCTTAGGATATTCTTCCAAGACAGTGCATAGAACTTTACTTTCGACTGTTTATTATTAGCAGAGATATAACACAGAACTTACTTTGATTCTCCTGTCTCCACCTAACGCTTTGACATAAGACCAAAATTTCTTAGGATTTTCTGCCAAGTCAGTACATAGAACTTTACTTTCGACTTTTTATTATTAGCAGAGATCTAACACAGAACTGACTTTGATTCTCCTGTCTCAGCACACACTCCAAGTACCGGGGGAACCCATAACCTGTAAACTAGCTGAAGCTGACAGTCCGATGATTGCATTCCCTACAGAAGAGTAGCATTCCCACCTCCACTTTGTTGGTGAACACTGTACTGACCCAAACCTTCAAATGAGTTCGACTCACTGAATTGAATGACCATTGAGCATTTCTAAAAAATTTTTCGCTCTCTGAATATTTGCCTTTGAGCACATTTAATTTTTATTTTTATTATTCTTGTGCCTTAATACCAGGTACATTTCTTGTGTATGAGGAAATGGCAACCTCTGTTCAATTTTGTATTGTTACTTAGGAAATCATGCGAGTACTTAGGTCGTCATAATTCACAACCCTTTCCTCCCCAGAATGCGACTGCAGTCCTGTTAATCCCAGTGATATGTTCGAAGGAAACACAACCCTCTGACGGAGAACAGAAGCACTAACAGAGCCAGCGACCAGCAAAAGCAGCGCAGAACCGAGTGAAGGCGTCAGAGCGTGGCCTCTCTCAGGGAAAAGCCGGCAGCGGGTAGAGAGCGTGTGGTTTGTACTCACCTGGACTAGTCTGCCAGCTGAGGCCGCCGATGAACATCTTCCTGTAACACACCGAAAACGGAAAATCAGACATTTAAACACTTTCGTCGTTAAAACTCATTTTACATATACGTGAAAAATAAAAGATCAGAAGACCTTTTCATATTACTCTTTCACAACATTTTTTCCTTGACCGATCTCGAAAGTCAGAGGGTTAGTTCTCATGCATCCCAAGAAAAAATCCTAGGATTTGCGAAGTTCAGCTTTTATTTGTAGAAGAAATCTGTCAGTTTGCTAAACATGAAAGACGTATGGGTAAAATACAGGGAGCGAAAGGCTATTTACAATTTGTACAGAAACCAGATGGCAGTTATAAGAGTGGAGGGGCATGAAAGGGAGGCAGTGGTTGCGAAGAGAGTGAGACAGGGTTGTAGCCTCTCCCCGATGTTATTCAAAATGGTTCAAATGGCTCTGAGCACTATGGGACTCAACTGCTGAGGTCATTAGTCCCCTAGAACTTAGAACTAGTTAAACCTAACTAACCTAAGGACATCACAAACATCCATGCCCGAGGCAGGATTCGAATCTGCGACCGTAGTGGTCTTGCGGTTCCAGACTGCAGCGCCTTTAACCGCACGGCCACTTCGGCCGGCCCGATGTTATTCGATCTGTATATTGAGCAAGCAGTAAAGGAAACAAAAGAAAAATTCGGAGTAGGTATTAAAACCCATGGAGAAGAAATAAAAACTTTTAGGTTCGCCGATGACATTGTAATTCTGTCAGAGACAGCAAAGGACCTGCAACAGCAGCTGAACGGAATGGACAGTGTCTTGAAAGGACGATATAAGATGAACATCAACAAAAGCAAAACGAGGATAAGCAGAGCCGGCCGCGGTGGTCTCGCGGTTCTAGGCGCGCAGTCCGGAACCGTGCGACTGCTACGGTCGCAGGTTCGAATCCTGCCTCGGGCATGGATGTGTGTGATGTCCTTAGGTTAGTTAGGTTTAAGTAGTTCTAAGTTCTAGGGGACTTATGACCACAGCAGTTGAGTCCCATAGTGCTCAGAGCCATTTGAACCATTTGATAAGAAGAAGAGAAATTTGTTAACATCGAGTATAGATTCAAGCGTCAGGAAGTCGTTTCTGAAAGTATTTGTATGGAGTGTAGCCATGTATGGAAGTGAAACATGGACGATAAATAGTTTGGACAAGAAGAGAATAGAAGCTTTCGAAATGTGGTGCTACAGAAGAATGCTGAAGATTAGATGGGTAGATCACGTAACTAATGAGGAGGTATTGAATAGAATTGGGGAGAAGAGGAGTTTGTGGCACAACTTGACAAGAAGAAGCGACCGGTTGGTAGGACATGTTCTGAGACATCAAGGGATCACAAATTTAGCATTTGAGGGCAGCGTGGAGGGTAAAAATCGTAGAGGGAGACCAAGAGATGAATACACTAAGCAATTCAGAAGGATGTAGCTTGCAGTAAGTACTGGGAGATGAAGAAACTTGCACACGATAGGGTAGCATGGAGAGCTGCATCAAACCAGTCTCAGGACTGAAGACCACAACAACAACAACAACATAACAGTTCAGTATAAAAATGTATTTATACTCTATGACAACGAAAAACTTGACATTGTAATGTATCACATACAAATTTTCAACATAATATCTTAAGAGAAATTTGTCGTACGACATTGCAATCTTTTTATATTCTAAGAAATTTGTGGAGACCATCTGTTATTCACCAACAACTACAAATGACGTACAGACCAACGTTATTATAAAGGAGTGCAGCAATGTTTTAATACAGTGCCTGCAATGTGTAACAGATCACAGTTACATACTTCAAACCTATTTGGACAGAGAAAATGGTAACTTGGTTTGATTTTCGCAAAACACATGCATTGTGCCAGCCATAAGCAAATGGTTCAAATGGCTCTTAGCACTATGGGACTTAACTTCTGAGGTCATCAGTCCCCTAGAACTTAGAACTGCTTAAACCTAACTAACCTAAGGACATGTCCGCCTCCGGTAGCTGAGTGGTCAGCGTGACGGAATGTCAATCCTAAGGGCCCGGGTTCGATTCTCGGCTGGGTCGGAGATTTTCTCCGCTCAGGGACTGGGTGTTGTGTTGTCCTAATCATCATCATTTCATCCCCATCGACGCGCAGGTCGCCGAAGTGGCGTCATTTCGAAAGACCTGCACCAGGCCAACGGTCTACCCGACGGGAGGCCCTAGCCACACGACATTTCATTTCACCTAAGGACATCACATACATCCATGCCCGAGGCAGGATTCGAACGTGCGATCGTAGTGGTCGCGCGGTTCCAGACTACAGCGCCTAGAACCGCTCGGCCACACCGGCCGGCTCATAAGCAAATGCTACCTCACTCAATTGCTCTCAGCCTTCAGTACATCCAGCCGATAGACGCAGTCTTCAGCTTCTAAGGTTTCCTGTTAATTGCAGCACCAGACGAAGCCATGACTGCGCTCAAACCTGGGTGTTAATTTATTGGAACACTTCTGTGCCGCCGGCCGGTGTGGCCAAGCGGTTCTAGGCGCTGCAGTATGAAACCGCGCGATCACTACGGTCGCAGGTTCGAATCCTGCCTCGGGCATGGATGTGTGTGATGTCCTTAGGTTAGTTAGGTTTAAGTAGTTCTAAGTCCTAGGGGACTGATGACCTTAGATGTTAAGTCCCATAGTGCTCAGAGCCATTTTTTTTAACTTCTGTGCCAGCGACCAGGAAAGAGTCTCGTTTGACTGTAAATTATTAAAATTCTTCGATATAATTTTGCCAAATGACAACCTATGCAACCTGTGAAGAGAAGTAAAAAACTTCTCAACACGTTCTTCCAGGAAAGAAGTAGATAATAGGTTTGACAAGCAACAAACTTATCTAAGAACGAAACTGTCTACATTTTATCCAACAATAAAGAATCTGTACAAAATGTGATGGTCCTATAACACACTGTCGAAATGGAAGTGATTATGGATTTGTACAATCCAGTATAACAATAAATACGAAGACAGAAATATACAGGCTCTCAGGCATGAAGTAAAAAATCTGGATTATGAGAATTAGTTTAAGGTCAGGGAGCTGTAACACCAATAGCAGCTTAAATTTAGCACAAATTCAGCTTTTTAGAAAATGAATGTTAAATATAGACGAGAGGAGGCAATTATTTCACAATAAACAGCAACAGGTGTTTGCTGGTATGAAAAGCGAAGAAAAAAAAACTCAAATGCAACGCTTTAGCCATAAACAGAACACGAGAATTTCAAGCAAAGGAAGGTGACATAATACGGTGAATTGCACAAAAATATTTGTAAAAGCTTCCTTGAATATGTAGACATACAATAAACAGTCGGTAAGGGAATCAGTAAACAGTATGCTGCTTGATATTTTATTTTAGTATATAAGCTTATTTCGGCTTTGTCTTCAGCAGTACATCTACAAACAATTGCATTTCTTTTTAATTTACATCTATGTAATTTATCAACCTTTTTTACATTTGATGCTGTACTCATGTCCTGACGTTGTAGATGGAAGTCAACTTCGAGTAAATCATTATTGCTGTATGTAGTTGTTGGTTGTAATTTTTTTTTTCAGCAACGTTTTAGAATTGTTCGATAATTTGCTGTTGCACGTGTATTATAAAACGTTTTTTTACTATCTAACAGTTGTAGAAATCCAAGTTTGAGAGATATTTGTTTACTCAGAGATATTTATGTTGTTCTGGGTCGTGTATCTATGGAACTGATAGTGATGTGTCTGTAATCTCTGGTCTTTTGGTTATCCGTTATCCCTACAAAAAAATTTCAATAAAATCTTCTAAAAACTTTGTGTGCCTGAAGTCGGTTTATTCATTTTATATATGTTATTGATGTGTTTGTAATCTCTGGTGTTGTGGTTATCCGCTATCAATAATTGGTTGCTTGGTTTGGGGAGTAAAGGGACTAAATTGCTGGGTTATCGGTCGGTCAGGTGACGCATAAAGGGACGAAAAACACAGTCTACAACTGGTCTATACACACCGTGTCACAGTAGTTTGAAACGCGAAATGAGGTTCCAAACCATCTTTGGAGCAATGAAAATTTGGCAAGTTATTTAACTCGTACCGTCCTACGTATCTTCTCAAAGGAAAGTCTTGTTTTCGTAAGCATTCCATGGATTTACAGATAACGCCTGAAGACTTTGGATTTCTCGTGACCTGTACGGCCGCACTAGTCCTGCTTGGTAGATTATCTGCACTCGCGTGTAAGGAGCGCGCTTTCACCGGATTTATGACGTGTGAAAACCTACTGACATATTGCATCACCGAGACATTTTTCACTTATCACGGCGTTGAGCCGCTGATTCTATCTTGCTTGAGACATGGTAACAGCGCACCGGATGTCTGGTTTCGTGAACAAGCCGTATTACCATATACGGAGAAAAACATAAGATGTTATGGGAGACATGAGGAAGTCTGCGAGGTGCGTCCGTGTACCAGATACAACTAACAATACACACTAGCTTAATTTGACCAAGACTGCCCTCAAAATGAAAGTCTTACTTGTGTTTAGGGGCGCACGGGCAGTGTTCCGAAGCACCCATGCACCGTGATTCCTCGCAGATGGCCGTAATTACGTCACGGACCGGCTAAACAGACCCGACTTTATGGTCTGCGTTACAACTCACAGGCTGCGCAATACTTCGTAATCGAACGTAGCAGTTCCAGTCGGCCCGTATCCTCGCGAACGAACATTTGTGGACTGCACGCTGTAGTCTGTTGAATAACTTAGGGAGTTGGTATCGGTGATTTCTATTCTCTCTGGACCTGAAATTCTGTTCTCCCATAACAGTGTTTCAGCGTCCCTGCAGATTCGTGTCACTCCATTTTCGGCCACATTGTTGTTACGCGAAACGTTTCCAACCTTCTGAAAGTAATTAAGAACGATTTATTGTTTTTAGCTGTAAACCTTATGTCACTTATTCTAACGATGTCTGAAATAGGGAGCTATCAAAATAGCACAACATTGCAGTACTTCATCAGATATTTCATGTGGTTTGTACCTTCACTGTGGGTAAGAAAATGACACGCGTTTGCAAAACCAATCCAGAAATCCGTAGTCTGTAACCTCGTACATGTTTATGTGTTATTAAAACAGACCACACGAAGTATTCAGATGTGCAGATAATCTTCCTGAAAACACTATTTTCAATGTCATTTGAGAGAAATACATTGTCAAATTTACAGTACGTGTCTCTATCAGATTGAGTGGCAACGCAAATTCAGGTATGCAAAGCATCAGTTCAGCGACCAACCGTGTAAAAACATATGTCAAGTTAGATTAAGTGTCCTTGCACATTTTAGTATCAGTGAACGTGCTTCGTAATTTACTCATCAGTAATGGAATGTCGAGCGAAGTTTCTTAAGAAGGCGTGTGCTTTTTACGGTAGATGACTTTATAAGTAACCCATAAGTAGTTGGTTGAGTAATAATTCCACTCCATTTTAATTCCAAAGAAGGCAGGTGCTGACAGGCACTTGTAGATTTAGAGAAAGCTTTTGGCAATGTTAAATGAAACACACTCTTTCAAATTGAGAAGGTAGCAGAGAAAAAGTACATGGAGCGAAAACTCACCTATAACTTGTCCGGAAATCAAACTGCAGTTACAAGAGCCGAAGGGAGTGAGACAGTGTTGAAACCTATCCCCGGCATCATTCATTTGGAAACTGAGAAAGCACTAAAGGAATTCAGGCAGGAATTTGGAAAGGGAATTAAAGTTCAAGGAGAAGAAATAAAACTTTCGCGATCTGCCGATGACATTGTAATTCTGTCAGAGATGGCAAAGGACTTGGATAAGCAGTTGCAGGAAATGAGCAGTGTCTTAAGAAGAGACTATAAAATGAACATCAGCAAATGTAAAACTAGGGCAATGAAAAGTAGTCAAATTAAATCAGGGAATTAGGTTATGAAATGCGACACTAAAAATAATAGATGAGTTTAGCTACCTGGGTAGTAAATGAACTTACTGCACCCAAAGTACAAAGGATGTAAAACGCAAAATGCAATAAGGAGAGAAGCATTTCTAAAAAAGAGGAATTTGTTAATAAACAATGTAAATTAAGCGTTAGTAGGTCTTCTGAAGGTATTTGTCATGTAACCTTGTACATAAGTGAAAGGTGACAATAATAATGATGATGATGATGATGATTTGTTTGTGGGGCGCTCAACTGCGTGGTCATCAGCGCCCGTACAAAGTCCCAATTTTTACACAGTCCAATTTTTTTCCATAGTCCAGTCGAGCCACTGTCACGAATGATGACGACGACGACGACGATAACAACTATGAAGACAACACAAACACCCAATCCCCGATCAGAGAAAATCTCCAACCCGGCCGGGAATCGAACCAGGCAGCCTGTGATCCAGAGGCAGTGAAAAGTGACGAAAAAAAGTGTAGACAAGAAGAGAAATGTGGTGCTACAGACGAATGACGAAGATTAGAAGGGTAGATTGAGTAATTAATGACGAAGTACTGAATCTGCCTGCGTTGAAAATGTATTTATGACACATCTTGAGTAAAAGAAGGGATCGCTTGATAGGACACTTCATGAGGCACCAAGTAATAGTCCATTGGAGGGATCTGTAGGGGGTAAAAATTATAGATGGAGACTTAGGCATGAATAAAGTACACAAGTTCTAATGCATGTGGGTTACAATAGTTATGAAGAGACTTGCGTAGGACGTACTAGCGTGGAGAGCTTCATCTTATCAGTCTTCGGCGACAACACAACAACCAACAACAGCAACATGTGCGTCTCATGGGACTGTTTTGCACGACTAAAGAATGGCTGACTAAACTACAAGTAAAATAAAGCACAATCAGTTTTTTGAGTATTCGCTCAATGTTCGGATTGCAATAGAGCGGAACTGTCGCTATTTTTGCACTTGTAATGTATCAGTTCTTCTCGTTCTTCTCCAAAAATGTAAAACATCAGTTTTAATGGGCCCATACTGGCGCAGACTCGTAAGTATTTTCTTTTGTGTTCTAGTGACAGTTTGAGACCGGCATGTCGTAGTTGACAAGAAATGGAAGTACGAGTATCTTTGGCAGAGAGCAGCAGTTGTACATGAAGGCAGTATAACGATCACTAGCTGGAAATGAAGATCTTTGGGCAGTATCGGGAGTCACTGTGCAGTATCTGGCTTAGGTGGCTAAAAGAGTAATGTCGAGACTGACGTACATCACCTATTAATTTCGCATATGTACCGCTGGATATGTTCGATGCCTGGCACACTTGATATGATTCGTGCTGTGCATAGCCCCGCCTGCAGTACACGAGTACAAAAAAGGTCAAAAGAAGAGATACACAGACATTTAGAACAATAGCGCAAGATTCTAGGACAGATTTTAAACTCAAAAATTATGGCATTCCAAGACGAAAACAAGCTTTTTTTCTAAGATTTAGGAAAACAAAAACACTCGTGCGAAACACAACTTGCTTCACCTGAAATTGTTGAGTATGACATTCGTCGAAACGTCGCAGCAACGTAACGCTGCCACTCGACTGGAAACCCGAGAGCGTTTCATCACAACCTGCTTTATTCGCACACGATATCTTGCAGACAGACGAAGATCAACATGTGGATTCCGTCCGCCTAAATTTCCGAAAGGCGTTCATTCCAAATTGTCAACTGATGATCAAATTACATTCTTACTGCGTATCTTCATAGATGTACGATTGACTCGATGAGTTTTGGACTAATAAATTGGGTGAGCAAAATAAAACTGGCCAGGAAAACATTTCATGCACCTTAAGATATGCAACCCAACTTGAACCATCTGTCCTGTGTACAGGCTATGTACGTTGCGTTACCTATCTCCAGGTGTATGAAATACACTACTGGCCATTAAAATTGCTACACCAAGAAGAAATGCAGACGATAAACGGGTATTCATTAGACAAATACATTATACTAGAACTGACATGTGATTATATTTTCACGCAATTTGGGTGCATAGATTCTGAGAAATCAGTACCCAGAACAACCACCTCTGGCCGTAATAACGGCCTTGATACGCCTGGGCATTGAGTCAAACACAGCTTGGATGGCGTGAACAGGCACAGCTGCCCATGCAGCCTCAACAGGATACCACAGTTAATCAAGAGTACTGACTGGCGTATTGTGACGAGCCATTTGCTCTGCCACCATTGACCAGACGTTTTCAGTTGGTGAGATATCTGGCGAATGTGCTGGCCATGGCAGCAATCGAACATTTTCTGTATCCAGAAAGGCCCGTAAAGGACATGCAACATGCGGTCGTGCATTATCCTGCTGAAATGTACGGTTTCGTAGGGATCGAATGAAGGGTAGAGCCACGGGTCGTAACACATCTGTCTTTGTAACATCCACTGTTCAAAGTGCCGTCAATGCGAACAAGATGTTACCTAGACGAGTAACCAATGGCACCTCATACCATCACGCCGGGTGATACGCCAGTATGGCGATGACGAATATACGCTTCCAATGTGCGTTCACCGCGATGTCGCCAAACACGGATGCGACCATCATGATGCTGTAAACAGAACCTGGATTCATCCGAAAAAATGACGTTTTGCCATTCGTGCACCCAGGTTCGTCGTTTAGTAGACCATCGAAGGCGCTCCTGTCTGTGATGTAGCGTCAAGGGTAACCGCTGCCATGGTCTCTGAGCTGATAGTCCATGCTGCTGCAAACGTCGTTCAACTGTTCGTGCAGATTGTTGTTGTCTTGCAAACGTCCCCATCTGTTGACTCAGGGATCGAGACGTGGCTGCACGATCCGTTACAGCCATGCGGATAAGATGCCTGTCATCTCGACTGCTAGTGATACGAGACCGTTGGGATCCAGCACGGCGTTCCGTATTACCCTCCTGAACCCACCGATTCCATATTTTGCTTACAGTCATTGGATCTCGACCAATGCGAGCAGCAATGTCGCGAAACGAGAAACCGCAATCGCGATAGGCTACAATCCGGCCTTTATCAAAGTCGGCAACGTGATGGTACGCATTTCTCCTCCTTACACGAGGCATCACAACAACGTTTCACCAGGCAACACCGGTCAACTGCTGTTTGTGTATGAGAAATCGGTTGGAAACTGTCCTCTTGTCAGCACGTTGTGTGAATGCTCTGAAAAGCTAATCATTTGCATATCACAGCATTTTCTTCCTGTCGGTTAAATTTCGCGTTTGTAACATGTCATCTTCGTGGTGTAGCAATTTTAATGGACAGTAGTGTATTTTCCAGGCCGGTTTTATGCTGCCCACCCATACGTTATACTCGACGGTGAATGTTTTATAGATACAAGACTAATATTATGTATGTCCCAAGGAGGCGAAAAGGACCGACAACGTTCTAAATGTACCAAAATATTCATAAACATTTTATGGGATAGGGTCGGCGGTGCTTTTAGAATGTTCACTGAGGATGCCGTTGTGTACAGCAAAGAACCGTCGTTGGGCGATCGTAAGGAAACAAATTACGACTTTAACAAAAGTCTACATGATGCAATGTAAGTCAGTGCTTTTTAAATGTTAATACGTACAGGGTAATGCCCATAAAACACAAAATATGATATTCGTAATTTCAAGATCAGCTACAAATATGTGGATCTCGTCACATCGTTTGTAAGATACGAAACAAGAACAAGACGTAAAATCTTTAGCAAGGAAGGGCACGTGGAAGAATGTAAATGAAACCGCATACAAGAAACTAGAGTTCTGTTCCAGCATTCGGAACCAGTGTCAAGTAAGCATGACAGCACTTCGATGGGACTCTGAGATGCACTGCAAGGACCGTAAGAGGTTGTTCATTGCAGACCATATAAGACTGTAACAGAGACACTCGGTGAAATTTAATTGGAATCTTACGAAGAAATGTGACATTGACCACGCTGTACTCTGGTTGGTAAATTTAGAGAGTCTGTGTTCGAAGAAGACTAGGCAACGATAACCCACTATTGTATATTTCGCGCAGAGATCACGAGAACTAGATAAGTAAGATTAGGGTGCGTAAGGACGCATACAGAGTGTCATTTTTCTTTCACTCACTACGCGAATGAAATAGGAGAGGAAATGGAAAGTTATCGCTATCGATTACCCACCACAATGCTCTGTACTGTAATACACTCCTGGAAATGGAAAAAAGAACACATTGACACCGGTGTGTCAGACCCACCATACTTGCTCCGGACACTGCGAGAGGGCTGTACAAGCAATGATCACACGCACGGCACAGCGGACACACCAGGAACCGCGGTGTTGGCCGTCGAATGGCGCTAGCTGCACAGCATTTGTGCACCGCCGCCGTCAGTGTCAGCCAGTTTGCCGTGGCATACGGAGCTCCATCGCAGTCTTTAACACTGGTAGCATGCCGCGACAGCGTGGACGTGAACCGTATGTGCAGTTGACGGACTTTGAGCGAGGGCGTATAGTGGGCATGCGGGAGGCCGGGTGGACGTACCGCCGAATTGCTCAACACGTGGGGCGCGAGGTCTCCACAGTACATCGATGTTGTCGCCAGTGGTCGGCGGAAGGTGCACGTGCCCGTCGACCTGGGACCGGACCGCAGCGACGCACGGACGCACGCCAAGACCGTAGGATCCTACGCAGTGCCGTAGGGGACCGCACCGCCACTTCCCAGCAAATTAGGGACACTGTTGCTCCTGGGGTATCGGCGAGGACCATTCGCAACCGTCTCCATGAAGCTGGGCTACGGTCCCGCACACCGTTAGGCCGTCTTCCGCTCACGCCCCAACATCGTGTAGCCCGCCTCCAGTGGTGTCGCGACAGGCGTGAATGGAGGGACGAATGGAGACGTGTCGTCTTCAGCGATGAGAGTCGCTTCTGCCTTGGTGCCAATGATGGTCGTATGCGTGTTTGGCGCCGTGCAGGTGAGCGCCACAATCAGGACTGCATACGACCGAGGCACACAGGGCCAACACCCGGCATCATGGTGTGGGGAGCGATCTCCTACACTGGCCGTACACCACTGGTGATCGTCGAGGGGACACTGAATAGTGCACGGTACATGCAAACCGTCATCGAACCCATCGTTCTACCATTCCTAGACCGGCAAGGGAACTTGCTGTTCCAACAGGACAATGCACGTCCGCATGTATCCCGTGCCACCCAACGTGCTCTAGAAGGTGTAAGTCAACTACCCTGGCCAGCAAGATCTCCGGATCTGTCCCCCATTGAGCATGTTTGGGACTGGATGAAGCGTCGTCTCACGCGGTCTGCACGTCCAGCACGAACGCTGGTCCAACTGAGGCGCCAGGTGGAAATGGCATGGCAAGCCGTTCCACAGGACTACATCCAGCATCTCTACGATCGTCTCCATGGGAGAATAGCAGCCTGCATTGCTGCGAAAGGTGGATATACACTGTACTAGTGCCGACATTGTGCATGCTCTGTTGCCTGTGTCTATGTGCCTGTGGTTCTGTCAGTGTGATCATGTGATGTATCTGACCCCAGGAATGTGTCAATAAAGTTTCCCCTTCCTGGGACAATGAATTCACGGTGTTCTTATTTCAATTTCCAGGAGTGTATATCAGAAGGAATAGAACAATGCACAGCTCATGTCTGATTAGAGGCAATGAAAACTAGAACTGCGGGACCACATGCTTGTGTACGGTACGCCCAAACTCTTCTGCAGTGAACATGACGCATCAGTTAAGAGTTGCAGGAACCTGCTATTACCAAACAGCTGCAGGGTCGTAGCTACACAAGGTGGCTTAATACAAGTACGTCAACGTGCTTACTTTTGGAAGGTGTACATCACACTATTTCTAAACATGAATTGGAAACATAATACTGTCTATGAACTAATACAAATGTAGGCCGTGCGGTTCTAGGCGCTTCAGTGCGGAACCGCGTGACTGCTACGGTCGCAGGTTCGAATCCTGCATCGGGCATGGATGTGTGTGATGTCCTTAGGTTAGTTAGGTTTAAGTAGTTCTAAGTTCTAGGGGACTGATGACCACAGATGTTAAGTCCCATAGTGCTCAGAGCCATTTGAACTAACACAAATGTACCGTCTGACATAAAAATGAACCATCAAGAAGACGTGGCTGGATATCAATGCAACATCGTACATGTTCACACCATCGGTGGATATGTAAATTATTCGATTTACAGTTCCCTGCGCGTCTTGCCATGGTTCGCGCGGCTCCCCGCGTCTGAGGTTCGAGTCCTCCCGCGGGCAAGGGTGGGTGTGTTGTCCTTAGCGTAACTTAGGTTAAGTAGTGTGTAAGCCTAGGGACCGATGATCTCAGCAGTTTGGTCCCATACGAACTTACCAGAAATTTCCAAATTTTTTTACAGTTGAAACTTCCTGGCAGATTAAAACTGTGTGCCCGACCGAGACTCGAACTCGGGACCTTTGCATTTCGCGGGCAAGTGCTCTACTGTCTCAGCTACCGAAGCACGACTCACGCCCGGTCCTCACAGCTTTACTTCTGCCAGTATCTCGTCTCCTACCTTCCAAACTTTACAGAAGCTCTCCTGCGAACCTTGCAGAACTAGCACTCCTGAAAGAAGGGATACTGCGGAGACATGGCTTAGCCACAGCCTGGGGGATGTTTCCAGAATGAGATTTTCACTCTGCAGCGGAGTTATAGGTAGAACGACCACCAGAACACTTTAGTGTTGTTCGTTTTTAGTGTTGTCATCAGGCCTTGTCGGTAATACGAGAGATGTGGTGAGGTCAGATGGCGGGTTATCACTGTGAAGGACACGGAGATGCCGCGTACTCGTGTGAGACAGCGTTATCAACACCAGACAGAGTTTGAAAGGGGCTCCACTGTCCACCTCTATTTTACTGATTGGAGCAATGTTCCGACTTTTGACGTATGCGGAGGTGGCAGTGGTCCTATGTTGGACTGCATTTGAACGTGAGGGCAGGTAAATTCGTGCCAGCGTCGCCGTGACCACGTCTGAACACTGCAAGGGAGGGCCGCGGTATTGTGGTCTAAGCACATCGTAGCCCTTTTCACACTTGCGCCTGCCATTTGACAACGAGTAATGGATTTCCTGCGGTATTCTGTTCCATCGCGCAACATTGGTCGGAGACTACCCGCGGTCGGTCTACAGAATTACTGTCCCATGCGCAGGCTGTCGGTAACATCACAACAAAAATGGCTGCACTTGCAGTGGTGCTGTGCTCTGAAAGCATGCACCGCTGATGAATGGCGTCGCACTGTGTTTAGGGATGAACTGCAGCTCTGCACTATACTATGATCATCTTCGGCGATATGACGATGACGTGACGTGGCGTGTTTTGGAGAGGCACACAGGTGTACTGATGACGTCACGCTGTGAGGAACGATCCCATGCAACAATATCATGATGTCATTTTTCAACAGGGCACTGCTAGACCACACAGGGCGCGTGTGCTTCCTGCTTCATGTGGAGGTACTCCCACGGCCAGGGAGATTTCCAGATCTGTGCCTAACAGAGCATAAGCAGACTGACGTCATTTCGGTCCCAGTGCCAGTAAAGCAGAATATCACGGACTATTTACAATAGCTGTGGGCCAACTTGTCTCAGGAGAGCATGCCAGAGAGAGTGCTAAGTCATAGTGAAAAATGGGCTCATACTGCCAAGTTCTTTGAAAAATTGACTCGGTTCGGTAATTAGAGTAGTAATGAAACTTCCTGGCAGATTAAATCTGTGTGCCGGACTGAGACTCGAACTCGGGACCTTTGCCTTGTCTCGGTCCGGCACACAGTTTTAATCTGCCAGGAAGTTTCATACCAGCGCACACTCCGCTGCAGAGTGAAAATCTCATTCTAGAGTAGTAATATCATATACCTCTCAACCCGTAAAATTTCGTTTAGTTTCCTCCTTTCTTTACGGCTTTGCAATAATTTAATAAAATGTTCAGTCAACAATTCGGTCTAGACCAATACAATGAAATGCATTTTATTGCAAGACAATTGCTAATACAAATGCGCCTGGTGGACATTTGCATTCCAACACAAACATATAGCGCAACTATTTTGGTTACACATTTGTAATTTGTAAATTATTGTTTATCCCAGGGTAGGCTCACAGGATAACAGTGAATAAATTGTATTGATGAAAGCATGAAAAAAACGTCTGATGACGAATTGTAAAAAATTCGAAACCGGTAACGGTACTTTTTGAATAAAGTAGCATTAAACCAATTTTTCCGCAGCTCGTGGTCTCGCGGTAGCGTTCTCGCTTCCCGCGCGAGGGGTCCCGGGTTCGATTCCCAGCGGGATGACTGGGTGTTGTTGCGGCGCACCATCATCATCCATCCCCATTACGGTCGGAGGAAGGCAATGGCAAACCACTTCCAGTAGGACCTTGCCTAGTACGGCGGTGCTGGTCTCCCGCGTTGTCCCCTACGCTCCTCGGAGCGCGGGACCTCATCATCAACAAAACCAATTTATGGCTGGCTGGTGTTCACCATCAACAATTAAGTCTGATCTCGTCTTCGCGATCCCTACGGGAGCGATAGGTAAGAGGCTTTAGTGTCTTCGTTGTTTCCTCTCATAATATATATATTTTTTAAACTTTGTAAACAGGATTTCAGGGAATAATTGCCGTCTATCCTAAAGCATTTTTCATCATTTCCGTGGCACTCTCCCATGGGTCAAACAAACCTGTGGCATTCGTCCTGCTCTTCGCGTAAGTCCAATACATCTATATGGTATGGGTCCCACACATTTGAGCAATACTGTACAATGTGTACATTACGTTTCTTTTTTTACTTCATATTTTATGCAGTTTAATTCCTTTCTTCATACCTCCTCCTTTTGAAAATGGCACTTAACGAAGTCAGTAGCTGAACAGCCGTTAAAAATGATAATATGCAAATGAGATGGATAGCTATATGGCGATGGCCAAATACCACTTTCTACAAAAACAAACAGCTGCAACATCAAGAGTGAAGTCATAGAAAGGTTTTATGGAAACGATGTTTCGATTCGAACTCTGCATAGGTACAAAATGGGGAAGATGGAACTGAATCGGTTAAAATCCAGGCCTTTGAACGAATCAACGACAAAAAAAGCTTAAAAAGAAGACAATGTATCGAATAGACAGAATGGTCTCGTGGGAAAACAAGTACTCCTATGCGCTACGGATTTGTTAACTAGCACGAATGCATTGTGCACAGAACATTTCCCCGGGGTACTGACATGTTTCCCTTACACTCAATCGTTATTTTCAAACAAAAACTTTATTATATATGCGAAGACAGTAACTTGTTCTCGAAAGAACAGTTACTGTTGATGACCGTGCAGCTTTTTCCTGGAATAAATGATAACTAACTGACAACCTCAGCTGCCGACAGGTGTTGTTATACCTCGATGTGGACAATACATATGTAGAATTGTGGACAGTTGGGAATGTGAGTCTCACGGGAAGCGTGCAAGGGATAAGTCCCTGCAGTCGCTCTATTCATCTGTGTCCTCGGTGGCTCAGATGGATGCCGGCACGGTAGCTCAGCGTGTTCGGTCAGAGGGTCACGTGCCCTCTGTAACAAAAAAACTGAGTTAATCGGTCAGCAACGAACATAAACGGATGTCTTACGACGTCCGCCCCGAGCAGATGTAACGAACGAAAGTGAACAAAATGATATTTAAAAAAAAAAAGATGGATAGAGCGTCTGCACCGAGCGAGGTGGCGCAGTGGTTAAACACTGGACTCGCATTCGGGAGGACGACGGTTCAGTCCCGCGTCCGGCCATCCTGATTTAGGTTTTCCGTGATTTCCCTAAAATCGCTCCAGGCAAATGCCGGGATGGTTCCTTTCAAAGGGCACGGCCGACTTCCTTCCCCGTCCTTCCCTAATCAGATGAGACCGATGACCTCGCTGTCTGATCTCCTTCCCCAAAAACAACCCAACCGCCAGAGCGTCTGCCATGTAAGCAGGAGATACCGGGTTCGAGTCCCGGTCGGGGCACACATTTTCAGCTGTCCACATCGAGGTATAACAACAACACCTGTCGGCAGCTGAGGTTGTCAGTTAGTTATCATTTAAAAACTTTATTGTTATTGGTAGCTGGAAAAGAGCTCCGCTTAGTGCAATGGGTGCTCCTATTGATGGTAATTTTCAGACAGTTAATTGGAATTAATTGCATTTAAATTCTCACCGAAACTGCATCTTCTAGTTGACCTCACCATGAACCGTCAATGAACACATTACCATGTAAAAATTCCCTTTAAGCGTCAAACCAGGAATGGCCAGAACGATAATTAACGTATACACCAATGACTGCGTGTCTCTAGTCTCACCTTATGATGGCGCCATTTATTTAATCTCTGGAATAATTAGGTCCTTAATACACGATTCTCGTATAGACAAAATGGCAGTTTTTAGAGCCCAATTAAAGTAACTTTACTTCTAAAATCACCTGCAATGCCAGCGTGTCTATTATGTCCCGTCTTATTTTGTTGATTTTTGAAGAACAGAGCGGAGGCTGAGAGAACAATACGCGGCCAGCGCTTAATACCGCCATCTCAGACTCAGTAGCTACTCTGACGTACACCAAAAAGTCATAACAGTCATATGATACATTCCAGCGGGTTCTTTAACCCGGGATAGCCGTCCCTAACCATTTCGTGGGAGATGGAGAGCAGTCATCAGGATTCTGCATATACGACGCACTCAGTACACATTTATGTGTAAGTAAGTAACACTAAATTTGACCTACTTTCTTCCTACATTTTATAAGTAATTTTAAAATTTTTCGTAAATTTTAGTGCCTTTGCAAACAAAGGAAATAAACTTG
Organism: Schistocerca nitens; assembly: GCF_023898315.1. Lineage (NCBI taxonomy): Eukaryota > Metazoa > Arthropoda > Insecta > Orthoptera > Acrididae > Schistocerca > Schistocerca nitens. The sequence continues at coordinate 106,884,013 of NC_064614.1, read as the reverse complement.
AAATTTGCATAGCACATGTGTCCATTATCCTAAAGATTATTTACGAATATTTTTGCTATCTGCTAAGTTATTACCAAAAGTAATTTTCTACTATAAAATCTACAAGTATTGTAGATTAACTACCTTTTAAAAGAGCAACGTATTTCCCAGCATCATTTCTGGTTGAGCACCACAAAAATCTGTAGCAGTTTGTATAATAACACGTTTTATTTTAGTGTACAGTGAATTTTAACGATACTCCGTTGGAAGTGAAGCGCCATGATTCAGCGCGAGTATTTCATTTTATACCCTACACTCACTGATACAGAGAGCCACTATTGCTCCGGCTTCTCTCGAAAGAGGCCTCTATTAGAAATAAAATACGTAGCTTTCACAAAACCCCATTGGGAAAGCCATAAGCGTTTATATGAAGAACACAGGTATTTCGTAGCCACTTGCTTGGTTCTCAATAGGTCTTCAGTATGCCGTCCGCGCTTCGGCACGTCATAAAGGATGCTGAGCCGATTCGACACAGTATGAGCCACACAGTCTATGAGAGAGGCTTGCGTGTCTCGGACGACGGCGTTAGTAAAATGTCGTGCCGCGAATGAACTTGCAAGAAATTTCGGAGAGGCGTAATGAGTCGTATCGCGGGAAGAACAGGTTTATCGCGTCACGAAGAACCTGTTAACAAACATTTTGTGTCTGTCACCGTTCTGGTTCTATGAAGAAATTACAATTAGCTGCCTGTCAGATGTTAAGGCCTTCGCATCTTTAACTGTGAGCTGCCCGCATAACATTACGTGTGTCAAGTGGTACTTTGACATACTATTCACATTATGGTGAGAAGACCTTGTAAGTGGGGTGCTTTTGTAATTGCCAGCGCTGTGTAGCGCTTTGCATTGGGTCTCTGACTGCGCTTTCTTTGTAAGAGACTGTGGCTGGTCGGACTCGTTGTTGGAAGTTAATTGCCAATACTGTTGGGCAGTTGGAAGTTAGTCGCCAGCAGTGATGGAAGTACTGTTGGAGGTGAACAGCCAGCTGTGATGGATCTTAAATGTGAGAAGTTAGCATTGATGGAGGGTAGAGGTATGAGGTGTTAGCGTAGGCTAAGGACCTGGAAGTATCCGACTTGGAGATTGAAAATTATTCATGATAATATACCTTTGTACTGGATGTCAATGACGATTTATATTCGTGTCTGAACTGGATGTCACATTATTAAATTAAAAAAATACGTTATTTGGTTTGCAACAAAATCTTTCCTTTGCTAACCACAAGCCTATTAGTAGTTAGTGGCTTTAGTAGTTAGAATCTTTTATTTAGCTGGCAGTATTGACGCTCGCTGTATTGCAGTAGTTCGCGTAATGAAGATTTTAGTAAGGTAAGTGCTTAATGAAATGTATAGGTTATTGTTAGGATTTCTTTATAGTCAGGGCCATTCTTCTGAGTTAATTTGGTAGCAGTCAGATCGCGTTACCGTTGTATATTGAGAGTAATTAATGAATACGAAAAGTTTGTGTTCTGCTTGCCAGGGCAAATTCAGTAGGTCAGTGTTGTAAGGATGAAGACTAGCAAAGTGACACTTGCATTCAATTTTACTCAGCAGTTTAAGTAAATATTTTATTAAGAACTTTCAAACTTTACTGAACTTACAGGCCGAAAGCTTTCATTTCATTGTGCTGAGCAAAGCAACTTTCGTAACCGTCCAAGAATTGCAAGGTGCTGTTGGGTATTCGTTGTGTAAAATGAACTATACTCTAAGAGAATAAAAAGACGCACCACGAAGGAATTGTCTGAATGGAACGGAAACTGGTAGATGTGACGTACGTGGACAGACAAACAGACGATTAAAATTTCAAAAAAATTGGATCATACACTCCTGGAAATTGAAATAAGAACACCGTGAATTCATTGTCCCAGGAAGGGGAAACTTTATTGACACATTCCTGGGGTCAGATACATCACATGATCACACTGACAGAACCACAGGCACATAGACACAGGCAACAGAGCATGCACAATGTCGGCACTAGTACAGTGTATATCCACCTTTCGCAGCAATGCAGGCTGCTATTCTCCCATGGAGACGATCGTAGAGATGCTGGATGTAGTCCTGTGGAACGGCTTGCCATGCCATTTCCACCTGGCGCCTCAGTTGGACCAGCGTTCGTGCTGGACGTGCAGACCGCGTGAGACGACGCTTCATCCAGTCCCAAACATGCTCAATGGGGGACAGATCCGGAGATCTTGCTGGCCAGGGTAGTTGACTTACACCTTCTAGAGCACGTTGGGTGGCACGGGATACATGCGGACGTGCATTGTCCTGTTGGAACAGCAAGTTCCCTTGCCGGTCTAGGAATGGTAGAACGATGGGTTCGATGACGGTTTGGATGTACCGTGCACTATTCAGTGTCCCCTCGACGATCACCAGTGGTGTACGGCCAGTGTAGGAGATCGCTCCCCACACCATGATGCCGGGTGTTGGCCCTGTGTGCCTCGGTCGTATGCAGTCCTGATTGTGGCGCTCACCTGCACGGCGCCAAACACGCATACGACCATCATTGGCACCAAGCCAGAAGCGACTCTCATCGCTGAAGATGACACGTCTCCATTCGTCCCTCCATTCACGCCTGTCGCGACCCCACTGGAGGCGGGCTGCACGATGTTGGGGCGTGAGCGGAAGACGGCCTAACGGTGTGCGGGACCGTAGCCCAGCTTCATGGAGACGGTTGCGAATGGTCCTCGCCGATACCCGAGGAGCAACAGCGTCCCTAATTTGCTGGGAAGTGGCGGTGCGGTCCCCTACGGCACTGCGTAGGATCCTACGGTCTTGGCGTGCATCCGTGCGTCGCTGCGGTCCGGTCCCAGGTCGACGGGCACGTGCACCTTCCGCCGACCACTGGCGACAACATCGATGTACTGTGGAGACCTCACGCCCCACGTGTTGAGCAATTCGGTGGTACGTCCACCCGGCCTCCCGCATGCCCACTATACGCCCTCGCTCAAAGTCCGTCAACTGCACATACGGTTCACGTCCACGCTGTCGCGGCATGCTACCAGTGTTAAAGACTGCGATGGAGCTCCGTATGCCACGGCAAACTGGCTGACACTGACGGCGGCGGTGCACAAATGCTGCGCAGCTAGCGCCATTCGACGGCCAACACCGCGGTTCCTGGTGTGTCCGCTGTGCCGTGCGTGTGATCATTGCTTGTACAGCCCTCTCGCAGTGTCCGGAGCAAGTATGGTGGGTCTGACACACCGGTGTCAATGTGTTCTTTTTTCCATTTCCAGGAGTGTATATTCAAGAGGAAGAGCATCACAAATTGAACAAGTCATTAACGCGCTGTACCACTTCTGGCCCTCATTTAAGCAGTTATTCAACTTCGCATTCATTGACAGAGTTGTTGGGTGTCCTCCTGAGGGATATCGTACCAAATTCTGTCCAACTGGCGAGTTGAATCGTCAAAATCCCGATCTGGTTGGAGAACCCTGTCCATAATGCTCCAAACGTTCTCAACTGGGGAGAGATCCGGCGACCTTGGTGGGCAAGGTAGGGCTTGGCCAGCACGAAGACACGCAGTAGAAACTCTCGCCGTGTGCAGAAGGGCATTACCTTACTGACATGTAAGGCCAGGATGGCTTGGCCTGAAGGGCAAAAAAATGGGGTGTAAAATATGGTTGACCTACCGCTGAGCTGTAAGGATGCCGCGAATAACAACCACGGGGGGGGGGGGGGGGGGTCTTTCAGACCACCACTTCCAGTTGTCGGGCCTCATGGAGGATTACAGTCAAGCCGGAGCGTCTCCATACACGCCTTTGTTGGTCATCGGGGCTCAAGTCGAAGTACGACTCGTCACTGAAGACAATTCTAGTCTGTGAGAATCCAGGGTGAAATTTCTTTCCATTGTAGATCCATTTGGCTGTCAGCCGCGACACCCTTGCAGTACAGCGGTAAGTCGACGATATTCTGGGCCCCGTTTTGTTGCCCGTCACGACAAGCCATCCTGGGCTCACAGTTCAGCAAGATTATGCCCGGCCGCACATGGCGAGAGATGCTACCGCTTTGTCTTCGTGCTTGCCAAACCCTTCCGTGGCCAGCGAACTCGCCAGATCCCTTCCCAATTGAGAACGTTTGGAGCTTAATGGACAGAGTTCTCCAATCAGATCGGAATTTTGACGATCCAACGCGCCAATTGGATAGAATTTGACACGATATCGCTCAGGAAGACACCCATTAACTCTGTCAATCAATGCCAAGCCGAATAACTACTTGCGTAGCCGGCCGTTGTGAAAGAGCGGTTCTAGGCGCTTCAGTCTGGAACCGTGCTGCTGCTACGGTCGCAGGTTCGAATCGTGCCTCGCGCATGGATGTGTGTGATGTCCTTAGGTTAGTTAGGTTTAAGTAGTTCTAAGTTCTAGGGGACTGATGACCTCAGATGTTAAGTCCCATAGTGCTCAGAGCCATTTGAACCATTTTTGAACTACTTGCGTAAGGGCCAGAGATGTAACAAATGGTTCAATTGGCTCTGAGCACTATGGAACTTAACATCTGAGGTCATCAGTCCCCTAGAACTCAGAGCCACTTAAACCTAACTAACATAAGGACATCACACACATCCATGCCCGAGGCAGGATTCGAACCTGCGACCGTAACGGTAGCGCAGTTCCAGACTGAAGCGCCTACAACCGCTCGGCCACACCGGCCGGCCAGAGGTGTAACAACAACGCAATAATTGTGAAGCTCTTCTTCTTGAATAAATCATGCATTTTTTCTGAAACTGTAATCATTTTTGTCTCTACATATAGGTCACATCTACCGATTTCCGTCCTATTCGAATAATTTCTTTGTGGTGCGTTTCTGTTTTTCCCCTCTTCTTCTTGGAGTGTAGTGGATGAACTTTTTAAAAGGCTTGCTAGAACGCGTGAATGAGCACCGACTTTTATTTGTCCAATAAGGTGTTCTTTGAATTCCAGTCAGCTCCACTCTTCTTCGTGTTATACGAAACAATGTTATTTTTCAGCATTATAGCTAAGGAAGTCGACAGCAGATTGCAAGTAGTTAGTTTTGACCAATTTCTAGCTAACAATGGAAGTGCCCCGCTGGACGTTATTCACTTTGTGATAAGAAAAGACATGGGTATACATTCTCACATGCAAGTTACAATTTAATCAAAATATCCACGGGTGTACTGCCGGTCTACAGTGTCCAACGGGCACAATATTTCGGCGATCATACATGTCGCCATCATCAGGTGAACTGACGGACTGAGCTCCTGTGAACGTGCCGGCACGGAGATCCGTACACTATGGCTGCTCAGGGGGAACTGGGTTCGGTCGCGGCGGCGGTAGGTTTAAATACCCTCCGCCCGCGGCGCGCTCACTCCGCCGTCCGCGCCCCGCGCCACGGTCGCGCGGTGGAACATATTGCGCCGGCGTCTGAGATGACGTCGGTGTGATGGCTCTGTCCGCCGTGGTCGTCACAACTATACATTTGCTCGATTTACTCTTGATTAACCCAATCGCTGGTTCCCAAGCCTTGCTAAGATTATAGCCACAGTCACGATTTATGAGGTCGTCATTGGTGCGAATTTCGATGGCCTCTCTAACAACGCTGTCCCAGTATCTCGACGTCTGTACCAGAATCCTCGTGCGTTCATACTCCATAGCGTGATTTTCCGACAAACAATGTTCAGCGACCGCCGACTTGCTCGGATACATCAGTCGAGTGTGCCTCTGGTGTTCACGGCATCGATCCTAGACGGTACGCATCGTCTGACCAATATACGACTTGCCACATTGACACGGAATCTGGTACACGCCGGCCTTCCTCAAACCGAGGTCATCTTTAGCGCTCCCCACCAGTGCACGAGTTTTATTGGGAGGACAAAACACCGTTCCGACCCGGTGTTTCTTCAAAATGCGGGCGATCTTCCCCGAGAGTGCGCCTGTATATGGGATAAACGCAGTGCCTACCTCCTCCCTCGTGATTTCATCCATATCCACAGGTTGTGCTGTAGTGGTTGGGCGGAGAGCACGTTGAATCTGCCACTCTGAGTACCCATTTTTTCGAAATACAGTTCTCAGATGTTCCAATTCCTGGGGTAGACTCTCTGCGTCAGAGATAGTGCGCGCCCTATGTACTAGAGTTTTAAGTACCCCATTCCTCTGTAAAGGGTGGTGGCAGCTGTCTGCGTGCAAATACAGATCAGTGTGCGTTGTCTTCCGATACACCCCATGACCTAGGGTGCCGTCAGGCCTTCTCTTGACCAAGACGTCAAGGAAAGGTAGTTTACCCTCCGTTTCAGTCTCCATAATGAATTTGATGTTGGGGTGTATGGAGTTTAGATGTGTAAGGAAGTCAAGGAATTTATCCATACCATGTGGCCAGATCACGAAAGTGTCGTCCACGTAACGGAAAAAGCAAGTAGGTTTCCATGCGGATGACGACAGGGCTTCCTCCTCGAAGTTCTCCATGTACAAATTCGCTACCACCGGTGAGAGTGGGCTACCCATGGCGACTCCCTCCGTCTGTTCGTAGTATTCTCCATTGAAAAGAAAATATGTGGAAGTCAAGACATGCCTAAAAAGTTCAGTCGTCTTCTCGTCAAACTTCTGACTAATCAATTCTAGTGACTCTCGCAGGGGTACCCTCGTGAACAAGGAAACGACGTCAAAACTCACCATGATATCTGACTCACCCAACGTGAAGCTATCAAGGCGTTTAACAAAATCCACGGAATTACGGATGTGATGAGGGCATTTACCCACGTAAGGACTTAATATTCCCGTCAGGTATTTGGCCAACAAATATGTAGGTGCCCTGATGTTGCTGACAATGGGGCGTAATGGTACCCCCTCTTTGTGAACCTTCGGGAGTCCATATAGTCTAGGCGGTACCGGACCTTGGGGTAACAATTTCTTAGCGTCACCCTCCGGTGACTGTGGCTATAATCTTAGCAAGGCTTGGGAACCAGCGATTGGGTTAATCAAGAGTAAATCGAGCAAATGTATAGTTGTGACGACCACGGCGGACAGAGCCATCACACCGACGTCATCTCAGACGCCGGCGCAATATGTTCCACCGCGCGACCGTGGCGCGGGGCGCGGACGGCGGAGTGAGCGCGCCGCGGGCGGAGGGTATTTAAACCTACCGCCGCCGCGACCGAACCCAGTTCCCCCTGAGCAGCCATAGTGTACGGATCTCCGTGCCGGCACGTTCACAGGAGCTCAGTCCGTCAGTTCACCTGATGATGGCGACATGTATGATCGCCGAAATATTGTGCCCGTTGGACACTGTAGACCGGCAGTACACCCGTGGATATTTTGATTATCAAATACGCCGGGAGAAACTCAAGAATCACAAGTTACAATTTATTGACAGCCGGTTTACGATGTCAGACATACACGCTCAACTTTATAACGCGGCCGTCGGGATTTATATTTAATCATCCTGCATTATTAAAAATATGGTTCAAATGGCTCTAAGCACCATGGGACTTAACATCTGAGGTCATCAGTCCTCTAGACTTAGAACTACTTAAACCTAACTAACCTAAAGACATCACACACATCCATGCCCGAGGCAGGATTCGAACCTGCGACCGTAGCGGTCTCGCGGTTCCAGACTGTAGCGCCTAGAACCGCACGGCCACTCCGGCCGGCCCTTTGCTACAACTGGGAGGTTGACATACAATAGGTTTGCTAGTGATGCATTACATTGCATCAGTGAATCACAAAATAACTTCGTGTCGTTACAATTATGGTAATCACTCACACAATGACACATACAAACTAGACTACTAATCTTGAAGTAATCAAAATGAATATTTAATAGAGATGGTACTGTGCAGTTAATAAATCTATTACTTTACTGCAGTTGCTGAACACTATATTCGCCAAGAAACTTCATACTTCAGCGCCAAATTTCTACTGGTATCAAAATATTTTATGTTGATTTGTTGTAAAAAATAGTCAATAAATGATCCAAAGTGACGGCACCGTATTTAATTCTTGAATTACAGAACACGATCGAAGAACACGAGCGAAAAGTGTTATCAAGAGACAGCACTTTACAAACAGTTATTACTTAGGTGAACTGTTGATGTAGATGCTGTGGTTCAGTGGCAGATAAACAATTTTTATATTCTCCCTCAATCCTCCCGCTGCACGGTCATCAACCTCTTCTGGTATCTTCCACAGACAACCGTATGACTCAATTTGCTCCTCCTGGATCATCACAAATGCACCCAGCTTTATTCAGAGCACACGCCATATAACGACAAACTGCCACAGACGACTACTCTCGATGCTGTTACGATAAATCAAGTCTCTGCCTAACTCGTACAGGTCTCTTAGATGCATAATAGAATGTTTCACACGCTCTGTTTCTTTTTATTTCACATTCTACTATTTCTGTGTTGTTTTAAATTTAGAAAGATTTATCACAAAAATAGTACTGTCAACAAATACTAAATTGGAAACATTTATGCAAACAGTTCCTTACCCTACTATCAGATGGCGTTACTTCTTAAACTTACGGAATACTGACATATGTCTTGAAATGCCTAAAATTAGACTCTCAACCGAAATTAACAAGGACACGAATGAAAACTATGCACTGTCTTTACTATTGGAAAGTATGTGTCTTTATCTTACTGTTTTGACTCAAGTGTGTCATTGTACGTCTTAGATCTTGATGAAGGAACAATTTCCTTACAGACTTGTCCCACAGTACTAGAAGAACGTGCATTTCGCTTTTGTTTGCTAAAAGCGTAAAAGATCGAATGCACAGAATTACAGACTACACGTTCGTCTCTTGCAGAGTCCTGGAGCATATTCTTATGAGAGTGGCGTGAAATTTTAAAAGGCTTCATCTTTCAGATCTAGAAACACTTCTACTCCTTCTTCGTGTTGCGATTTTTTCCTCGTCTGTGTATGTAGAATCCATACTGGATGTGAATCGTTCACAGAAACGAAAGTAACGCCTTGCGTGCCCGAAGGATACGATCTTTAATAAATTTGCATAAATGATTTATAAGGTAGTATCAGCAGCACTATAACATTGTCCGCCAACGACGCTGTTTTCTGTAGAAAATGGTACTAATAGAGTCCAGGAAGACTGGCAGAGTGTCTAGGTGCTGCAACGAATGACAATGCTCAGCAAAGTGGCGTGGGTGGCACCGAACCCGTTGCGGAAGTGTGGGGCCCTAGGGGAACTCTTTGGTGTTCTATTCACGCGCATGTTAAAGTTGCACTACCGCATTATCACGCCGTAAGGGGGGTGGAGAAGGAGGAGGACCGAAAAAGCTTAAGCACCCTTCGCTGCTTCGGATCACGTTCAAATTTCGTTGAACAACTTTGAATGGTCTCCAGTGGCACCAGCCTGAACACGAGAGTAAAAATTGCTCTCAAAAGGGGCGCGATCACATTCGATGGGATGCAGGGAAGAGTTGAAAAGTCCGAGGATGTCAGCAGCATAAAAGGCTGCCAGAAACATCTTTCTGCTGCTCATAGCACCGCGAACTGTACGGGAATCAACAACCGAGGGAAAGGGGCGGTTTCATTGACATCCTTTACGCCACACCCTGAGGCCTTTTCGTGACGATTATGAGCGGCGGTGTGTGTGGGACGTTACCCATGCAGTCCATAAGAAGACCGCATGATTTCAACGCTGGGTGTCACAGTTCTGACTTCCATCGCAAGGACATCAAAAGGAGGGGTGAAATGATGATGAGAGGGGGTGTGACGACTTTCTCGTGTGACCTGTCCCCGGTGCTTTTGGCGAGAATTGTGGTGAAGTTTGGTGCCAATGTGACGTCGCAGGGTGCAAAACGTTTGCACTATTACAGGGGAAGGTTCCAGGCTTTTTGAGGCAAATTTCAAACTTCCGCGCAATGGGAGACGAGTACGGGATTGGAAAAACTGATCCTTTAACTTTGTTTCGCAATATACACTACTGGCCATTAAAATTGCTACACCACAAAGATGACGTGCTACAGACGCGAAATTTAACCGACTGGAAGATGATGCTCTGATACGCAAATGATAAGCTTTTCAAAGCATTCGCACAAGGTTGGCGCCTATGGCGACACCTACAACGTGCTGACATGAGGAGAGTTTCCAACCGATTTCCCATACACAAACAGCAGTTGACCGGCGTTGCCTGGTGAAACGTTGTTGTGATGCCTCGTGTAACGAGGAGAAATGCGTACCATCACGTTTCCGACTTTGATAAAGGTCGGATTGTAGCCTTTTAGCAGAACATGGAATCGGTGGGTTCAGGAGGGTAATATGGAACGCTGTGCTGGATTCCAACGGCCTCGTATCACTAGCAGTCGAGATGACAGGCATCTTATCCGCCTAGGTGTAACGGATCGTGCAGCCACGTCTCGATCCCTGAGTCAACAGATGGGGACGCTTGTAAGACAACAACTATCTGCACGAACAGTTCGACGACGTTTGCAGCAGCATGGACTATCAGCTCGGAGACCATGGCTGCGGTTATCCTTGACGCTACATCGCAGAAAGGAGCGCCTGCGATAGTATACTCAACGACGAACCTGGGTGCACGAATGGCAAAACGTCATTTTTTCGGATGAATCCAGGTTCTGTTTACAGTATCATGATGGTCGCATCCGTGTTTGGCGACATCGCGGTGAACGCACATTGGAAGCGCGTATTCGTCATCGCCATACTGGCATATCACTCGGCGTGATGGTATGGGCTGCCATTGGTTACACGTCTCCGTCACCCCTTGTTCGCATTGACGCCACTCTGAACTGCGGACTTTACATTTGAGAATTGTTACAACCCGTGGCTCTAACCATCATTCGATCACTGCGAAACCCTACATTTCAGCAGGATAATGCACGACCGCATGTGCAGGTCCTGTACGGGCCTTTCTGGAAACATAAAATGCTCGACTGCTGCCCTGGCCAGCACATTCTCCAGATCTCTCACCAATTGAAAACGTCTGGTCAGTGGTGGCCGAGCAACTGGCTCGTCACAGTACGCCAGTCACTACTCGTGATGAACTGTGGTATCGTGTTGAAGCTGCATGGGCACCTGTACCGGTACACGCCATCCAAGCTCTGTTTGACTCATTGTTCTGGGTAGTGATTTCTCAGGATCCATGCACCCAAATTGCGTGAAAATGTAATCTAGTATAATATATTTGTCCAATGAATACCCGTTTATCATCTGCATTTATTCTTGGTGTAGCAATTTTAATGACCAATAGTGTAGATATCTGATGATGTAGGATGCAACTGTTATGAAGAAATGAGGATGTGTGGTTGGCAAGGTACAGTATATACTGAATCCAGCAAGGGTCTGAGGACGCAGTGCCCCAAAGTGCGCAACAGACTGAATGGTGGTAAGCCGTTAGTATCGCTCCGTCAGTCGAACAATGTTCCGTTTGATGCTCTCGGTACGAGTGTTTGTTTCTTTGGCAGCAAAGATAATAAGCGCTTCCGCTGCTTGTTGCGAACTCGGTTCGTTAATCCGCCCCATAAAAAGACAGCGAACGGCTGGAAGACTCTGGCCAGCGGATCGTGTTTTCCGGGCGCGCCGGCTCAGGTTGCGCCCGGGCACTTTTCGCTCGCTTCCACGGGAATATGGCGCTCTTACCTCGACGCTGCTTTACGCGGCAGACCACTTAGTGCTCGCCACGGGCCAGGGTTATGTTGCTTTAAGCGCTGGCCGGAGCGAGCAGCAACTTCCGCTCTCTTCAGCTGGCGCCTCAGTTTCTACAAATAGCGGTCGTTCTCCGCAAGACGCGCTAATTGCACAGACTTGGCATACTGCCTTCGGAAGACACACTGGCCGTCTCGTATATAGCGTGTCCTATTTATCTTGACCGTCTTAACTAACATTTTGTCCAGAAGCAAAATAAGAAATTTATCTAGCAAATTTTGTTTTGCTAGGAGGCCAACATAAACCAACAAGGTTGTCCTTCGTCTAGCTTTGTTCATTATGTAGATATAAACAGTAGTTGTGTGCAAATGTGTGTGAAATCTTATGGGACTTAACTGCTAAGGTCATCAGTCCCTTAGCTTACACACTACTTAACCTAAATTATCCTAAGGACAAACACACACACCCCCATGCCCGAGGGAGGACTCGAACCTCCGCCGGGACCAGCCGCACAGTCCAAGACTGCAGCGCCTAAGACCGCTCGGCTAATCCCGCGCGGCTATAAACAGTAGTATATCATTGTTTTTGACCAAAGGATAGTACCGACTATAACATGTTTTCTTCATCTCAGCCGACATCTCAGACTTCAATACTGAATAGTGTTTTCCGTAAGCTTGCCAGCCCAATTTAATAGTCGAAAAACAAGAAGAACTTCGGCGTATTACATTGGGCTGACAAGCTTACGGAACATACTCCTCCGTTTTCAAGTCTAAGACTTCGACTGAGCTGAAGAAAACAGTTTTTGACCAATGCATACTACCAGTAATAAATAACTGATGGCTGTGAAACATGGCCATTAATATTATTATGCACGTCGTAGTAATCCAAAGAAGAATGGAAAGATCAATGTTGGCTACACAAAGAAAGACAGAAACAAAGCAATAGGTATCAGACGTACAGCTAAGGTCAGTGACGTAATGGAAAGAGTAAATATTCGTAACTTGAAATGGTTGTCGGCTGGTCGTGTCGCTCGAAGAAAGGAAGGCAGATGGTAAAAAAAAAAGTACTAAAATGACGCTGAATTTATGTGTGTAAAAAGACCACCAGACATATGGGACAGTCTTAAGAAAGACAACTGGATTCAAATGGGCAACAGGAAGCTCAAGATCGGCAGAAATGGAGGAACCTGCTGGTATCCTATGTTGCACGCCTACACAAAGAGGCCGCATCACCAAGTGATTGACGTGGCTGTGATGATGATGATGATGATGATGATTTCACTGCTATTCCCCTTCTAAACACGCATCAGTATTGCTGAGGCTCTCCGACATTGAAACAGCACCTCAGCAATGAGAGAAATGGGGGTAAACCCTGTCTGTACCTCAGGCGCAGGTGATACATTAATCACGTACAGTTGACATTCCTGATATTAAATCGTTATCCAGATGTAGGCCAAAGCGAAGCAATGAATTAAAATTTGTCTCCTACTTACAACGCAGATGCGCTATCCGTTGAGGCGTGAGTTGGAATTTGTATCGGGGATGATGATGATGCTTTTCCTACACGGCAACCAACACTACTGACCATTAAAATTGCTACACCACGAAGATGGCGTGCTACAGACGCGAAATTTAACCGACAGGAAGATGATGCTCTGATATGCAAATGATTAGCTTTTCAGAGCATTCACACAAGGTTGGCGCCGGTGGCGACACCTACAACGTGCTGACATGAGGAAAGTTTCCAACCGATTTCTCATACTCAAACAGCAGTTGACCGCCGTTGCCTGGTGAAACGTTGTTGTGATGCCTCGTGTAAGGGGGATAAATGCGTACCATCACGTTTCCGGCTTTGATAAAGGTCGGGTTGTAGCCTATCGCGATTGCGGTTTATCGTATCGCGACATTGCTGCTACCGCTGGTCGAGATCCAATGACTGTTAGCAGAATATGGAATCGGTGGGTTCAGGAGGGCAATACGGAACGCCGTGCTGGATCCCAACGGTCTCGTATCACTAGCAGTCGAGATGACAGGCATCTTATCCGCATGGCTGTAACGGATCGTGCAGCCACGTCTCGATCCCTCAGTCAACAGATGGGGACGTTTGCAAGACAACAACAATCTGCACGAACAGTTCGACTACGTTTGCAGCAGCATGGACTATCAGCTCAGAGACAATGATTAGAATTCAAATTCACAGTCATAGGTAAAACGGCCACCAGAGTGCATTTTTGTTGTTCGAGTTTAGTATCGTTACCAGGCCGGCAGGGTATTTAACCATTTGACTACTAATTTTACTTTCAAAAACAATAATCTACGGTTATTTTAAATAGTGTTTTAGTCAAACGTAATAATACAAAATGAACATTTCCCCCGTTTCGTTTTCCAAGGAGGTTTGGGGCGGGGTGGGGGGGGGGGGGGGGGAGGGGCGAAGATGGGAAGGAGAAGGACATACAACATTATTCGTAACTACCGCCAGTGTTTCAAAAGGCGACTGCGCAAATGTCACAGGACATACTGGAAACAGATACACATCATTGGACAGAGCATTTCTCCAAGTTTGAAACTCATACCGCAATGCTCGATATGGGCTTCGTTTGTGATGGGGAAAGCGTTAATTCGTAAGTGCAGGTCGTTGGCGCGATGTGTCGGGGAAGGCGCGAAGGCTGCCCGCCTTGCGAATCTGGTAATCAGGTTGCCTATCTGCAGGTTCAAGCCAATTTGATGTGACAATACTGAGGGGATGTTTAACAATGAAACTTGAGGACAGCACAACATACAGGTGCAATCTATAAGAGTTCTCCTAACCGTTAGTAGGCTTCCCTTTACCAGTCGGATATCGATACGTAGCAATTACATGCTACAAACTACAATCGATCTTCAGATGACTTATGGCGGGACACATATGTCCCGATGGTTGTCGAAGGATTAAGTGGCGCGAACAACGTCAGATGTTGAGAGATCAATATGAAGGAGCTGGAGATGCCAGGAACTCTTTTGCGAGGGTGTTATCAGCACCTGACAGAGCATGAAAGGGGCCTCATTGTAGATCTCCATTTGGCCTGCTGGTCGAATGGAGCAATAGCCTTTTACCTTTTCAAGGCATTCGGAGGTGACGGTGACGATCGTGAGTGCTCGAATACTTGCCGTCAAGGTTGCGGTCGGCGGTTTGAGTACCACGTGGAAGCATTGCCAGTGTGCATGCATCAAGCACCTCTTCACCCATTTACAGCTACACACGTCATCTGAGAACAAGTAATAGACTCCCTGCAACAATCTGTCAACCCGCACCATTGGTTGGCGATTAGCAGCAGTCGGACTAAAGTACTACCGTCCCACGCGTAGGCTGCCGTTACATCACAACACAAATGGCAGCGTTTGAGTGGGAAGAATGGATTGATGATTAATGACCTCGCAGTGTGTTCAGTGATGAATCGCTGTTCTGCATTACCCCAGATGATCATTGGCGGAGAGTATGGAGGCGACCCGAGGACAGGTTCCATTCTTCCACTGTTTTGGAGAGGCAAAACAATGTTAGTCCTGGCATCGAGGTTTGGGGGCAATCGGGTATGACTTCAGGTCACGACTGGCACTGATTGAAGGAACTCTGACGTCATGGACATCCAGATCTAACGCTTCTCATCCGACGGTATTGTGGTGCCATTTCTCAACTTGGACACTGTTCGTCCACACATGACGCGCGTCTCTGTGCTCTGACAGATGTCGAGGTATTCCCACGGTCAGCAATATCCCCAGATAGATGGATGGGACGTCAGCTCCGTTCCAGCGTCCAGCACCCAGGATATTAAGGACCAGGTACAACGGTTGTGGGCCAGCATGGCTCAGGAAAGGCCGCAACAGTTATATAATGCCCTTCCCAAACAAGTGAGTGCGCTCGTCCAGGCCACATTGGATGCTACATCGTACTGGTAAGCGGACTCCTACTGCCGCCATCTTTGTTAACTTCACTCTGTTTTGTATGCACTGAAATAACGTCACACAACCTCTGAACACGCGAAATTTCGTTTCGTTCTCTCCTCCTCTTACGGGTGATCCACGTTTTTTTCTCAGGCAGTGTACCACGTGTAGAACTACGTAACCGGAATTTGGTTGCAATAATTACACGTCTGAAACCGATAAAAAATATTATATTAAAAATAATCTCCATTGCTATTTATACATTTCTCACACCTCTCCAGCAAGCTATGAAAGTAAAAAAGAAAGAAAAGCGAATCCTAGTTAGCGAGCCATTTTCGACATTTTCATACGAATTGAGGCGTTTTTCAGCGACAACGTGTCCCAGTGATGCAAATAGATCTTAATCGGAAGGAGCCGAGCCTGGAGAATAAGCCGCATGCTCTAGTGTTTGCCAACTGAACGCCTCGATCGTTTCCCTGTCACGTTTTGCTGTGTGTGATGGGGCGTTATCATGGAGCAATATCACTTCATGCTGCCTTTTTCCATATTCTGGTCGTTTTTACATAACGCTCGATTTGTTGTTGTTGTTGCTGTGGGCTTCAGTCCTGAGACTGTTTTGATGCAGCTCTCATGCTACTCTATCCTGTGCAAGCTTCTTCATCACCCAGTAACTACTGCAACCTACATCCTTCTGAATCTGCTTAGTGTATTCATCTCTTGGTCTCCCTCTACGATTTTTACCCTCCACGCTGCCCTCCAATGCTAAATTTGTGATCCCTTGATGCCTCAGAACATGCCCTACCAACCGGTCCCTTCTTCTAGTCAAGTTGTGCCACAAACTCCTCTTCTCCTCTATTCTATTCAATACCTCCTCATTAGTTACGTGATCTACCCATCCAATCTTCAGCATTCTTCTGTAGCACCACATTTCGAAAGCTTCTATTCTCTTCTTGTCCAAACTATTTATCGTCCATGTTTCACTTCCATACATGGCTACACTCCATACAAATACTTTCAGAAACGACTTCCTGACACTTAAATCTATACTCGATGTTAACAAATTCCTCTTCTTCTGAAACGATTTCCTTGCCATTGCCAGTCTACATTTTATATCCTCTCTCGATTTAAATCTATCATTTTCTAGAATGAAATTTTCACTCTGCAGTGGAGTGTGCGCTGATATGAAACTTCCTGGCAGATCAAAACTGTGTGCCGGACCGAGACTCGAACACGGGACCTTTGCCTTTCGCGGGCAAGTGCTCTACCAACTGAGCTACCCAAGCACGACTCACGCCCGGTACTCACAGCTTTACTTCTGCCAGTACCTCGTCTCCTACCTTCCAAACTTAACAGAAGCTCTCCTGCAAACCTTGCAGAACTAGCACTCCTGAAAGAAAGGATATGCGGAGACATGGCTTAGCCACAGCCTAAGGGATGTTTCCAGGAGTGCTAGTTCTGCAAGGTTCGCAGGAGAGCTTCTGTTAAGTTTGGAAGGTAGGAGACGAGGTACTGGCAGAAGTAAAGCTGCGAGGACGGGGCCTGAGTCGTGCTTGGGTAGCTCAGTTGGTAGAGCACTTGCCCGCGAAAGGCAAAGGTCCCGTGTTCGAGTCTCGGTCCGGCACACAGTTTTAATCTGCCAGGAAGTTTCCCATCATTTTCTGTTGCTAGCGATCAGCGTTAACGGTTTCACCATGTTCTAGCAGCTCATGTTAAATGACACAATTCTGATCCCACCAGACACAGAGCATTGTCTTCTTTCCAAAGCGATCTCGCCTTGCAGTGGATTTCGGTGGTTTGTCTGGATTCACCCCTTATTAACGACGCTTGGGATTCTCAAAATGTATCCATTTTTCATCACCTGTCACTATTCGGTGGAGAAACGACTTTCTTTTGTATCTGGCGAACAGCATTTCACAAGCGTTCTTTCGAGTTGCATGCTGTCTTTCATTCAGGTCATGCGTAACTCATTTTCCCACTTTCTGCACGTTCCCCACAGCCTTCAACCGAAGAGAAACGGCTTTCAGCGTCTCATTCAGTTGTTCCCGAGTTCCTTTTGAGTTCGAATATCATCTTCATCCAATTGGGCCTGCAGTTCTTTTCTTCAAACTCTTTCGGTTTTTTCCCGCGCTCGTCGTTTCTCATGTGATAACCACAAGTTTTGAATTTTTTGAACCACTCGAAACGCCGTGTTTTCCCAAGAGCATGTTCGCCGAAAGCTTCGACAAGCATTCGAGGCGATTCTGTAGCAGTTTTCTTCAAATGATAACAGAATACCAATGCTGTCGGCAAATCTTACTTCGCAGGTACAAAACTCGACATGTTTACGGGTTTGAAACAGATACCGATGAACGGAACTTGGGTTACTGTGCGTCATCAGTCGTTACAGCATTCAGATGCCGCTGCAGTCGCGGTGTCACGGGCACTACACTGACGGCTAGCACCATCTATAGGGAAACTCTGGTTTCAATGAATGAGATTTTCACTCTGCAGCGGAGTGTGCGCTGATATGAAACTTTCTGGCAGATCAAAACTGTGCGCCGGACCGAGACTCGAACTCGGTATTGGCAGAAGTAAAACTGTGAGGAGGGGGCGTGAGTCGTGCTTGGGTAGCTCAGTTGGTAGAGCACTTGCCCGCAAAAGGCAAAGGTCCCGAGTTCGAGTCTCGGTCCGGCACACAGTTTTAATCTGCCAGGAAGTTTCCGGTTTCATACTACTACACCTGGTGTATCCACTGGTTGCGTTTACCTAATCGGAGGAAGCTATTGGAGGGTCCGGGCACTGCTCCTTGCGCAAGGATGTCGTGAGCGACGTGTGTCGCCGCCCGGAATAGGCGGCGGTTCTGGCAGCGACATGAGTGATGAGACGAGGCTGCCGACGCTCCTCGCCGGCCTGTTCCTAGAGCACCGACCTGCCCGCTACCGTGGCCCACATATTAATGCCGCCACTGGCGCCGTCCCGCACACCGCCGCCATTATTCTCCAATCTGCCCCCGCAACGACAATCTAATCCCCCGCACCGCGACACAAGACCTGCACCTGCTGGCGTGCTCTCTTCACTATGCCTTTTATATCTCCATGTTAAGGGGGTACTATTAACGGCGGTAGTCCGACGCAGTAAACCTTAGCCCTTCCTCACCGCCAGTTCTCTGGAACTTTCGGGTCTGAGCACATCTTTTTTCGACAAGGGAATTCTTAACAATTTCCAAGTGCCAAGTGCTGCCGATTACGTACCGGAATGCTAGGTTTGAGCCATTCTTCAGGTTTCTTGAGGAACCAAACTGGCACCAAATTGTTTGTACAGTTTTGCAAGTAGGCTGTTTAGGTTTTTATGTTGGTAACGCCACGTAGCGCTGTGTGTGAAAACCACTGACTGTGCTGTGTGCAGTCTGTGGCTGGTTTGCATTGTTGGAATATATGCTATTGTAGTGTTGAGCAGTTGGATGTGAACAGCGCGTAGCGTTGTGCAGTTGGAGGTGAGCCGCCAGCAGTGGTGGATGTGGGGAGAGAGATGGCAGAATTTTGAGAGCGGACGATCTGGACGTGTGTCCATTAGAAAGAGTAAATTTGTAATACTGTATATCATGAACTGATAAATATATATATATGATGACTTTTGAACATTATTAAGGTAAATACATAGTTTGTTCTCTATCAAATTCTTTCATTTGGTAACTATGCCTATCGTAGTTAGTGCCTTCAGCAGTTAGAATCTTTTATTTAGCTGGCAGTACTGGCACTCGCTGTATTGCAATAGCTTGAGTAACGAAGATTTTTGTGAGGTAAGTGATTCATGAAAGTATAGGTTATTGTTAGTCAGGGCCATTCTTTTGTAGGGATTATTGAAAGTCAGACTGCGTTGCGCTAAAAATATTGTGTGTCAGTTTAGTGATGATCAGAATAAGTAAAGAGAGAACTGTCTGAGTACGTGCAGTTCTGCTCAGCTGTTTGAAAATCAAATAACGTAAGAAGGTTTATCTGCACAGTAATTCATTAATTTCTCTAAGGGGATGTTTCAAGTTTGCGAACGTGACGAAACACATTGATGAGCTAAAACATAATGACCACCTACTTAACAGGTTGTTCCTCAGTCTTTCGAACAAAATACATCACTGATTCTGCCAATCAGGAATCCGACACTTTTGTTGATAGGTTTTTCGTATTAAATGTCTACGCACAGGTCATGTAATTCGTGTAAATAACGGGCCGCTGATTTACGTACACGGTGATGGCGCCCGATAGCGATCCGGATGGGTTCCATAGGATTTACTTCAGGCGAATTTGGTCGCCGAGACATCAACGTGAGTTCACTATCATGCTCCTCAAAACATCGTAGCACAGTTCTGGCTCCGAGACACGAACGAATGTTCAAATTTGTGTGAATTCCGAAGGGACCAAACTGCTTAGGTCATCGGTCCCTAGACTTACACACTACTTAATCCTTTCAGACTCTCTGGCTACAAAAACAAATGGCTCTGAGCACTATGGGACGTAACATCTGAGGTCATCATTCCCCTAGAACTTAGAACTACTTAAACCTAACTAACCTACGGACATCACGCACATCCATGCCCGAGGCAGGATTCGAACCTGCGACCGTAGCGGTCGCGCGGTTCCAGACTGAAGCGCCTAAAACCGCTCGGCCAACACGGCCGGCTCTCTGGCTACAGCTGTGTACATTAACCTTCACTATGTCTTCGCTGCAACAGAAGTATTTTTGCCCAATGGAAACCTGAGATACACAGTTGTGAATGTTCGACCTTTTCATCATGCAACATTGCTGCCAACTGTTGGGCATCGCTATGAAAATATCAGCACTTCAGTCTAGCAGCTCATGACCTGCAGAATACACGGATGTGGTTGGTTCGCTATATTCAACTGTATAATTGAATATTCTTATTGTTATTTTGCATGGTAATTATTGAATGATCATTTTACTATTTATTACAATAGGTAATATTTCGTAATTTATTAGTTTAGTCCATAAAATGAAACCAAATAAACAAAATATGTTTTAAAAACGGATACATATTAATTCATAAATCTTGCACCTAAAATCATTTAAAAAATCACCTAAGAGCATTACCACACAAAGATAACTTTTGCCTCCTGAAGAAAAAATTCAGGTCTGAAAGACTTAAACTAAAACTAATTAATGCTAAGAACAACACACACACTCATGCCCGAGGGAGGACTCGAGCCTCCGGCGGGAGAGGCCCACAAACGATTATACTGCTGAAAGATGACATTGCCGTCGGGGTAGACATCAAGAATGAAGGGACGCGGGCGGTTCGCAGCTGTCAGCGTGTCTTCGATTAATACCCCAGGCCCCTTGCAAGGGCAGGAGAATGTCTGCCGTAGCATAATACTGTACTGCTCCCACCAGCCTGCGTCCGCGGCGCGCTGCATTTTTCGAGCCGACGTTCACCTCGATGACGACGTTTGTGGAAACAACCACATGTAACGCCGGAAATGCATATCCTCCTATTTCCATCTATTGTACTATAATTTTTTTTCTTGTTTTGTTACCTCAAGATATGACATTTCTGTGTCTTTATATATTGTAATTGTTTTACTATATATATATATATATATATATATATATATATATATATATATATATATATATATGTGTGTGTGTGTGTGTGTGTGTGTGTGTGTGTGTGTGTGTGTGTGGCGATGTATAATTGGTTTGTTTTGTAAATATTATTTGTATTTTTACGCTGGGTCTGGCCTGGGAAACTATGCTATCGAACCATTACATCGAGAGGTCGTGTGGAGAACCAAAGTGTTTAGGACCTTTGGTGGTGTTAACTCTGTCGCGTGGAGCGCGGGCAGAGGGAGTCTGGCTGGGGTGGTGCAGTGGAGCAGGTGTGTTGTGTGACGCTCCCGCGAGTTGCCGCGCTTTCGGGGTTGGGCAGCATGTAATTGCGCTCGACTTGCTATGATAGTTTCTGACACGGTGTCGCGGACGGGAAGCATTAGCTGGCACACATCAAGAGCCCGTTTCGCCTGGTGACCGTGTCGAGAAGAAGGCGCGCCAACATCCAGCTTCTGCAACAGCGACGGCCGACAATGAGTGACTGTCGCCACCTCCTCGACGGCTTCTAACCTTCAATCAAGCAACAAGGAAGACTGGAAGCACGTAAAGTTTTAGAACTGTATGGCAGACCTCAGCTATTCAAACTGTTCCAATTTCATAACTAAATTACAGCAACGTAGCATGAACCTTTGTTGCTCATTGTCCCAATTGCATTACCAAGCAGGGTCCCTTCCTTTTCCAGAATGAACCCGAGTGTCGTTGAAATTCATACGCCAGCATTAAAGTAATATAATTTCATTTCACTGCATGAATTTCAAAGTTCAGTTAAGGTATTCATAGCTGGCTACAATATTTAGATTACACAAACACAAATTAAGAGTGCGAGTTTTGTTACCGTATTTTAGCTTACCTGCGACTGCAGCTCAGCTTGGTACGTACTAAATTTTACTATTGTTAATTGTTCAGAATCATTTAATTCAAGTTCAATGTTAAATCTCTTATTTCTAAATTGCGTAGATTCAAGTAGCTTTTGAAATGATTGTGGAGGTAGTCCAAGACTAACCGTATTTTACTGAATTTCGATGTGCTTCAGAAAGAAAGCTCACTATTAACTTCAGTCACTAAATTAACTTTCGATTTTCCGGTTTTATTAATTCTTTTGCTAAATTAAGTCAGAGTGTAGCGAAATTTATTACTTCTGACAAACTTTCAGTTTTCACACTACACGTGTCAACCTTCAGTTGCCACGCTACTAGTGCTAATATGTGTAATAACGTTTCTTTTTTCAGTTACTATAGTAATTGTCCTTAGGACTGGCAACCGTGATTTTCCCCCAAATCTCAAATATCTAATTACCGCTAGTTAATTGTTAACGTAACGGCCGCACATTTACTTTCTTTATTAACTTTACCCCTTTTCAAAATTAATTTCCACCAGTTACATTTGCATTTTTCCTTTCATTTAGATGTAACCCTTTCCTCCCTCTTTACCGACAAATTGACTTCGGTGACGATTGCTTTTTCCCAAATTTCCATTAGGTACACGCGGTTTAATTTTTCACTGTCATTAAGGTCGATAAGTGAGGGGGAGGTTACACACAGACCTAATGTAGCAAAAATGTGATTCACGAGAAGAGCCGCGCCCACTACAGTCGTAACTAACATGTCGTTGGGTCAACATGTGAACATGTAGGAGTGGTCTACTGCGGAGCTCCATGTTCAACAATTTATGATGAGGGGTGTGCTCCGAAACACCTGAGCGTGCACCAGCAATGCGCTCTTTTAGCAGAGATGCCGCAGATTGGCCTCTATTCTAATTTACAGATCAGACAACCTCCGAACCCCATGTTTTGTGGAGAGTCTTGAACGTCCAGCCATTTAGCGCCTAGTGATGCTTTCACTGACCAGATATTCACGACAGTAGCACGTGAACATTTGACCAGATTCGCCCCCAGACCTCCCAGGCTTTATGGATTACCAAAGATACACAAGGAAAGTGTTCCTCTGAGGCCCATTGTTAGTGCAATCAGTTCGCCCACCTACAGACTTGCTAAACATCTGGCAGGATTATTAGCACCAAAATTGGGACATTGTGAACACCGTGTTGTCAACTCGCAGAAATTTGTTGAGACGCTAAAGAGAATAGAGGCAGGCCCAAACGACCTAATGGTTAGCCCGGACGTTGTGTCACTTTTTACGAGGGTGCCAATACAAGATACGCTGGATCTTTTGGCCCAACATTTTCCATCCGGAATCATTAAATTGTTCCGTCACGTCCGAACGACAACGTACTTTTTGTACTGCGATGGATATCATAAGATGATGGACGGCACAGCCATGAGATCACCACTGTCTCCAGCAGTCGCAAATTTCTTCATGGAGCACTTTGAGGAGCAGGCTATGCAAACTGCGACCGTCTTGCTTTCTACGATACGTTGACACCTTCCTGATACGGCCTCATGGTGAAGATACATTACAGCAGTTCGCCAATCGGTACTTGAACGCCAATAGTTTCCACCACCCTGTACAGAAGAAAGCGGTCCTGAACACGTTGGTTCATAGAGCCAAGATTTTCTCTGACGTCGACCACCTTCAGTCTGAATTGCAGAACTTAAAACGTGTTTTCGGAGAAAATGGATACAGCAAAAGAGACATCGCAAATGGTTGAAATGGCTCCGAGCACTATGGGACTTAACTTCTGAGGTCATCAGTCCCCTAGAACTCAGAACTACCTAAACCTAACTAACCTGAGGACATCACAAACATCCATGCCCGAGGCAGGATTCGAACCTGCGACGGTAGCGGTCGCGCGATTCCAGACTGTAGCGCAGAGAACCGCTCGGCCACCGCTTTCAAGAGTCGCTGACAAAAGACACCTGGTGAATCAGTAGAAGACGCATTCCTGTCATACTGTGCAGCAACTAGCAGCAAGTTAGGACGTCTGCTGCAGAAACACGGGGTAAGACCAGTGTTCCGGCCCGCCCCCAGGGTACGAGATATGTTGCGCCTCGTTAAGGACGACATCGCTCTTCGAGTGTCCGGCGTGTATGGTATACCCTGTGAATGTGGCAGCATGTATATCGGACAAACAGTTCGCACTGTTGAGGAGCGTTGTACTGAGCACAAGCGCCATATAAAACAAAGTGAGCTTGACAAGTCGGCCATAGCGGATCATTGCCTAGAAAACGGAGATAAAATACAATCCGAAAATACAAAAGTGTTGGCTCATGCATCTACATATTGGGACTCCGTTATGAAGGACGCGGCCGAGATTCGTTTAAACAACAACAATTTCAACAGAGACCAGGGGTACACACTCAGCAGGGCATGGGGGCGGGCGTTGGACATCGAAAGAGAGCAAAGACAGATGCGCGACGCGGGAGCGGCACTTTCAAACGTATCGGCTGCCCCTGGCGCCATCTGACGTCACCAGTGCTGCCACGGGGAACAGCTCCGCTTGCTGCCTGGGTCGACTTACGCGTGCGCGCGCCATATTGGGTCTATCTGATTGCTGCTCATGATGTCATCATGCCCACATAAGCGAGAAACCGTAGCAGCCCCGGCAGGCAGTGAACCCCTGACGACGATGGCGGAGATGGTCATCGAAAGCTCGAGGATTTTATTCGAATTGACGTGGCTTGAGAACCGAGAACGTTTTATTCATGTATTCCTTCGCGAAAGACTCCGAGGACAAGTGAATATTGTATTAATACTTGACTTTTGAACGTAATTTGACTCTGAATGTATGACAAGTGTTACTGTGTTACTTGGAAACTGAACACCTATTAACACTTTGTCTAATTTGGTACATTATGAATATATCCAAATATTTTTTTCTCAAATTTAAATGTGTCTCTCTTTCATTTGACAATCTTTTTTATTCACACTGTCCCAAAATCTTCATATAGGGTTTTATTTTTTCCCTGTCTCTGTCCCTGGTCGCTTTGCCCTACCTTATGGGCCCAGTGGCCATGGTGTAGACTTTCAAGCTCACTTTTCCACTATAAAAGGAGGATGAATAATAATGCATTTGATTTACAGCTATATAACATATTCTGTTTATATAGATATATTTCGTATGCTTATCAATGAAATGAGATTAGAGAAAAAAGATTTTCGTTCCTCGGCTTTCCCCTCAAGAAATTTTATCTGTGGCCTGCCTTAACTAGAAATACAATATTTCTACAGCGCACTACGTTGTAAATTTTCTGCACGCTCGTATGTCCTGCAGACTGTGTCGCACGTGTCATCTTGCAATGCTGTACTTATCGCTGTTGTGAGTCGGGAATTCTTTCAAACACCCCAGATCGTCTCGTAGCGCTTGAGAAGACCTTACGGTTCGCTGCTGCAGTACTTGAAGTCCTCCACTATCGTTTACGGCCATTGAATATCCCCGGGCGACAAGTCTTTAAGACCTTATGGAGTGCTTTAGTACCACGAAAACAGTTTCACCGGCTTGTGTACCGTATGGTCTCGGGCCCCCGTCACCTATGGATGTTCAATGGACGTAAACAGCAGTAGGAATCAAACACATTTCTTAACAGAAATTGTGGCGGTATTTCTTAACAACAGCTGAGGTGGTGTATTACACATGGCTTCAAGTATTGTTGTGGCAGCATAATGCAGAACACGCATAAAATTATTTCCTGACAGAAAAAGGCTACTAAATGACAGAAACATCTTGATCACTTTCTTACGACCAATGTCTTTACAAAAGACCATCTCTACGCTTCCGTTGGAGGGTTCGTGGAGAAGGAAAACTATGTAGAGAGAAATAGGCTCCAATTATGGGATTTAAAAATCGTTACAACATTACGCTTTATTGGTAATTAATGAAGAGATAAAGATGGAATACGGACTAAGTATCACGCTTAAATTCTTCCTTGTGAGCAAGTGTATCGTGTGAGTAGGCTACGTGTCTCGTATATTAATCAATGTTTCAGTGGCGTGGACAGCGGATAACCGTTTTGCCTTTCCAGTCTGAGCACGAAATCGGAATTAAGTAATAAGGTTAATGCGTTTCGGTACACCGCCAATAAAATTTAGCCCGCGTTCAGGAAACACAGACGGCGGAACGGAACGACCATTCACTTAAGCGTCCATTACCGTCAGACAAAACACGATCCGCTGCACGAGTGGCGACTCCTTTCGCAGTGTTCTCAGCTCAAATGGAACAGCGATCAACACGTCGGACTGGCAGAATGAAGCAATTCCGGTCAGGACCAGGTTAACTGCGCTGCAGCCTCTTATCTCTGCGGACCCATTAAAGCCGATTGCCCGCCGGGGCGGGAAAATATTATTTCGAAACGGCGATTACACAATGCGACAAGGCTACGAGACAGGGGAGCGTCATCACAGCGGTTATTATGGACAGACAATGGCGGAGCAGATCTCATTGTGCGGCTGTGATGACGCCGACGGCGAGGGGGATGTGGGCATCGGTTTCCATCAGGTGGGCTTGAATGCTATCTTTCAGGTGAAACGCGGAGGAATTAGAGTCGGCGGGCGACATACGAGTCCGTTGAGAGCGCTAGTTCCTCGTCTAGGCTCTTGTGTCAAAACGCGCAGCGTCAGCGACGAGATAAACGTGTCAGCGCATTCGCGACAGTGCGGTTGACGTGGGAACTTTGCTGCGCAACCCGAGCTTTCTGCCACTGCGGCTACCCGTAACGTTTATCTTGTCGCACGCATCACTGCCTGTACGCTTCCTGAGAACGTGTCATACTCCTTGACGACAACCTGTTTCATCATTGTTCGTTTTCATCAACCTTGGTGGAAGAAGTAGGAAGACTGAAACGTCAGTAATGGCTACAGAGCTGACGCTTATTAGTGGACCTTAATATGGGCTGTGTCCACTCTTCACCTGTACGACGACTTGAACTCTGCTGGGGAATCTGTCAGTGAGGTGTCTCCATATCTGTGGAGAAACGGTAGCCCATTCTTCCTCAAGAGCCGAAACCAGGAAAGGTACTGATTTTGGCCACTGACAAGGGAACCTCCCCATCGCACCCCTCTCAGATTTAGTTATAATTTGGCACAGTGGATAGGCCTTGAAAAACTGAACACAGATCAATCGAGAAAACAGGAAGAAGTTGTGTGGAACTATGAAAAAATAAGCAAAATATACAAACTGAGTAGTCCATGGGGAACATAGGCAACATTAAGCGTGATTTGAGCAGAGGAACGCCGTGGTCCCGTGGTTAGCGTGAGCAGCTGCGGAGCGAGAGGTCCTTGGTTCAAGTCCTCCCTCGAGCGGAAATTTTACTTACTTTATTTTTGCAAAGTTATGATCTGTCCTTTCGTTCATTGATGTCGCTATTCACTGTAATAAGTTTAGCGTCTGTGTGTTGCGACCGCACCGCAAAACCGTGCGATTAGTAGACAAAAGGACGCGCCTCTCCAATGGGAACCGAAAATATTTGATCGCAAGGTCATAGGTCAACCGATTCCTCCACAGGAAAACACGTCTGATATATTCTATACGACACTAGTGACGGCATGTGCGTCACATGACAGGAATATGTTGTCGACCCACCTAACTCGCACACTTGGCGAATGGGTAAAAAGATTCTTCTACCTTGCCCGATTTAGGTTTTCTTGTGGATGTGATAATCACTTCCAAAAAAGTGATGAAAACGTAAGAGTGTGTCACATAAACTGCAACAAATGAATGCAACAGTTTCACAGTCGCACAGTTTTCTCTGTGCTCTGTCAAAACATATGTTTTTAACGTTTTCAAATTTTTGCGTGTGTAGACCGTCAAATCCTGCATATGTCCAAGCAAATCTGAACATGTCCTAGAATTTCGGAGAGCGAAGTTGATTATGTGTGAGTGCCTGAACTTTGATAATTGTCTGAAAATAAAAAATTAAAATATTCACTCGAAGGAAGACTTGAACCAAGGACTTCTCGTTCCGCAGCTGCTCACGCTAACCACGTGACCACGACGCTCCTGTGCTCACGTCACTCTTAATGTTGCC
Organism: Schistocerca nitens; assembly: GCF_023898315.1. Taxonomy (NCBI): domain Eukaryota; kingdom Metazoa; phylum Arthropoda; class Insecta; order Orthoptera; family Acrididae; genus Schistocerca; species Schistocerca nitens. Next base: position 106,855,963 of record NC_064614.1, on the reverse strand, counting down.
TATGTTACCCATGGACTACTCAGTTTGTATATTTTGCTTATTTTTTCATAGTTCCACACAACTTCTTCCTGTTTTCTCGATTGATCTGTGTTCAGTTTTTCAAGGCCTATCCACTGTGCCAACTTATAACTAAATCTGAGGGGGTTCCAAATGATCAGAAAAGAGCACAGGTAGTTCCAGTTTCCAAGAAAGTTCGTCGAGCAGATGCTCAAAACTATAGGCCTATATCTCTGACATCGATCCGTTGTAGAATTTTAGAACATGTTTTTTGCTCGCGTATCAAGTCATTTCTGGAAACCTAGAATCTACTCTGTAGGAATTAACATGGATTTCGGAAACAGCGATAGTGTGAGACCCAACTCGCTTTATTTGTTCATGAGACCCAGAAAATATCAGATACAGGCTCCTAGGTAGATGCCATTTTCCTTGACTTCCGGAAGGCGTTCGATACAGTTCCGCATTGTCGCCTCATAAAGTAAGAGCCTATGGAATATCAGACCAACCAGCTGTGTGGCTGGATTGACGAGTTTTTAGCAAACAGAACACAGCATATTGTTCTCAATGGAGAGACGTCTACAGACGTTAAAGTAACCTCTGGCGTGCCACACGGGAATGTTATGGGACCATTGCTTCTCACAATATATATAAATGACCTAGTAGATAGTGTCGGAAGTTCCATGCGGCTTTTCGTGGATGATGCTGTAGTATACAAAGAAGTTGCAGCATTAGAAAATTGCAGCGAAATGCAGGAAGATCTGCAGCGGATAGACACTAGGTGCAGGGAGTGGCAACTGACCCTTAACATAGACAAATGTAATGTACTTCGAATACATAGAAAGAAGGATTCTTTATTGTTTGATTATATGATAGCGGAACAAACACTGGTAGCAGTTAGTTCTGTTACATATCTGGGAGTATTCGTACGGAACGATTTGAAGTGGAATGATCATATAAAATTAATTGTTGGTAAGGCGGGTGCCAGGTTGAGATTCATTGGGAGAGTCCTTAGCAAATGTAGTCCATCAACAAAGGAGGTGGCTTACAAAACACTCGTTCGACCTATACTTGAGTACTGCTCATCAGTGTGGGATCCGTGCCAGGTCGGGTTGACAGAGGAGATAGAGAAGATCCAAAAAAGAGAGGCGCGTTTCGTCACAGGGTTATTTGGTAAGCGTGACAGCGCTACGGAGATGTTTAGCAAACTCAAGTGGCAGATTCTTCAAGAGAGGCGCTCTGCATCGCGGTGTAGCTTGCTGTTGAGGTTTCGAGAGGGTGCGTTTCTGGATGAGGTATCGAATATATTGCTTCCCCCTACTTACACCTCTCGAGGAGATCACGAATGTAACATTAGAGAGATTCGAGCGCGCACGGAGGCTTTCCGGCAGTCGTTCTTCCCGCGAACCATGCGTGACTGGAACAGGAAGGGGAGGTAATCACAGTGGCACGTAAAGTGCCCTCCGCCACACACCGTTGGGTGACTTTCGGAGTATAAATGTAGATGTAGATGTGTAGATGAAAGGTATCACATTGGGTTCCAGTCGGGCCTCTAGGCAGGCCAGTAAATTTCGGGAATGTTATTGTCCAAAACCCATTGCTTCACAGATGATGCTCCATGCCAGAGCGCCTTGTCATGTCCTCATTTACCGATTTCATAAGTCTAGTAAGGGGACTAAACCCAAACCATGAGAAAAAACCCTCATACGATAGCATCTCCTCTGTTTCACTGCTGGCGTGCACATCATAGAAGGGAACGTTCTCCAATCGTTCACCAAACCCAAACTCTTTCATCGGATTTCCACAGGATACAGCATGATTCGTCACTTCAAATTACTCGATTCCAATCGTCCACTGTCCAAAGGCGTCTCTCTTTACAACACATCAACTGTCGCTTAGCACCGACAACAGAAACGTGTGGCTTATGAGGATCTGCTCGGCGATTATACCTCATTCTTTTTAACCTCCTGCCCAACAGCCACTGTGCTAACAGGACTAGTAGCACTTTGGTACTCAGGAGTGATTCTCTCTGTGGCTTCGTGCGATTTTTACATTCATCCTTCGCAATCCTTGACGGTCCCCGTCAGTCAATGCATCAAGTCTCACTAGTTTTGGTTTAGGTGAGGCAGTTCCTTCGCGTTTCCACTTCACAGTCACATCACCAACTGTCGACTTGGGCAGCTTCAAAGGGTTGAAATGTCCCTGATGGATTTGATACTGAGATGCCATTCAATGACTAGTCGGCGTGCAACGGACCCTTTCTGCTGTTATTGCTTCTCTGATGTCAACACACTGAGGGAAGTGGCGCAGTGGTTAGCACACTGGTCCCGCATTCGGGAGGACGACGGTTCAGATCCGCGCCGGACCATCCAGATTTAGGTTTTACTTGATTTCCCTAAATGCCGAGAGTCTCCCTTTGAAAATGCCCGCCTCGTTTCCTTCCATATCCCGAAGACAATGCGAGCTTGGGTTCCGTCTCTAATGACGTCGGTGTCGATGAGACTTTAAACCCTAATCTTCCTTCCTTCTTCTTCCTATTGTCACCACAACATTCACCGTCTCCTTTTATACTGGCGGTCTCCGCCTCTCGTGACACCTAGCGGTCAATTCCGCATTACATCGAGGTGTCCGGAAACTTCTGATCAGATAGTGTTTATATCTACGGATATCCGTAGATGATACACCTATCTATTGTATACATCTTAGGGGAAGGCGAGTCAGTTACCAGGACATTTAGAATTTGCTACGCCGGCCGCTGTGGCCTAGCGGTTCTAGGCGCTTCAGTCCGGAACCGCGCTGCTGCTACGGTCGCAGGTTCGACTGCTGCCTCGGACATGGATGTGTGTGATGTCCTTAGGTTAGTTAGCTTTAAGTAGTTCTAAGTCTAGGGGACTTATGACCTCAGATGTTAAGTCCCATTGTGCTTAGAGCCATTTGAACCATTTGAATTTGCTACAAATCTACCAAAGCGACTGCCTACACTACGCCTGTCCGCCCTCTTCTGGAATAATGTTGTGCGGTATAGGATCGTTACCAGGCAAGAATGACGGAGGACACCGAAAATGTTAGAAGAAGACGAGCTCATATTGTATTATCGCGAAATAGGGGATACAATGCCACGGCTGTGACAAGAGTGTTGGTGTGGCAATCATTTGAAAAAGGCGGGCTTTTCGTTGCGGTGAGAGCTTTTGACGCCATTTCAATGAGCAACATTCTCCTCTGAATATCAGAATATTTTGTTGACTTCCATCTACACAGGCAGAAATGAGCGTCGTAATGAAACAAAAAAGATAGTTCGCACGAAGCTTTAGGTGTTTTTCCTCCGACACGGTATTCGAGAGAGCAACGTCAAGAAATAGTCTTAAAGTGGTTTTATGAAGCCTCTGCCAAACACTGAAGTGTCAGTTGCATAATAATCATGTAGAATTTGATGTTGGAATACTTGGCCGTGTATTAATTGAATGTAAATACAAAACAGCTGCGATAAGTCACTTTTAAAACATTCCTATTTCTTTATCGCCGACATCTAGTTTCCTAGTTTTTTCAGAGTCGTCTTCAGACGAGGTAGGCAGAATTTACATATTTCTTCTGTAGGGAGACGCTGGATACTAACTCTGCCATGGGATGTTAGGAAACTATAATGTATTATTGTGTAAGTTACAAGGTACCTTCCATTTTAACTGCTTATCGGACACAGCATTATACACTTTTTACTGTAAACATTGCTTTGCCATAAATCTTCCAAGCGTATACTACAATGTTACATCTTTGGGTGAAGAAGTTTGTAATGTTTGTAGTATACAGGGTGTACCGGGAGGAATGGTCAATATTCAGAGATATGACAGGAACGATCATTCGAAGCAAACAAGTCCAGTAAACTTGGGCTCTAAAATACCTTAAGAGCTATGAGCATGTCTTCATCTTCGATACTGTGAAACAGATCAACTGCAAGCTCTTTGCTTTCCACACGTATAGTGTGGACCAAAACAAGGAAAAAATGTCCGGTAAACATGAGGTCCTTCAGAGTTATGAGCGCTTTTTCATCTTGTGGCTACAGTGAAAGATATCAATATAGGCGAGAAATGGAGATTGTTTCCAGAATGAATTTTTCACTCCGTTCAGTCGGTAGAGCTCTTGTCAGTGAAATGCAGTAAAGATCCTTCTTTCGAGTTGACGTCTGGCAAACAGTCTTAATCTATCACAACTCATCGCACACTCCGCTGCAGAGTGAAAATTCATTCTGGAAACAGTCCCCTAGACCGTGGTTGAGGCATATCTACGATATATCCTTTCTTCTAGAAGTGATAGTTTCGCGAGTATGCAGGAGAAACTCCGTGAAATTTGGAAGATAGGAGAAGAAGTGGCACCTGGTGGAAGTGAGTTGGACTTGCCTGTACTTTCCCTGTACTTTGCCTGAAGCTATTTAGGGAAATCACGGAAAACCTAAATCAGGATGGCCGGACACTCGTTTGCACCGTCGTCCTCCCGAATGCGAGTCCAGTGTGCTGACCGCTGTGCTACCTCGCTCGGTCGATTTGGGGAAATAACAGAGAAACTTAATCCTGGATGTCTTGACAGCTCTTTGAATCTCACTCTTTCGGAACGCGATACACGGTAGGTTCCAAAAAGATCTAAGCTATTTCGCAAAACAGTGTCTGATGATGGTCAAAGTAGAGAGGATATAAAATGTAGACTGGCAATGGCAAGGAAAGCGTTAACATCGAGTATAGATTTAAGTGTCAGGTAGTCGTTTCTGAATGTATTTGTGTGGAGTGTAGCCATGTACGGAAGTGAAACATGGACGATAAATAGTTTGGACAAGAAGAGAATAGAAGGTTTCGAAATGTGGTGCTACAGAAGAATGCTGAAGATTATATGGGTAGACCACATAACTAATGAGGAGGTATTGAATAGAATTGAGGAGAAGAGAAATTAGTGGCACAACCTGACTAGAAAAAGTGATCGGTTGGTAGGACATATTCTGAGGCATCAAGTGATCACCAATTTAGTATTGGAGGACAGCGTGGAGGGTAAAAATCGTAGAGGGAGACCAAGAGATGAATACACTAAGCAGATTCAGAAGGATGTAGGTTGCAGTAGGTACTGGGAGATGAAGCAGCTTGCACAGGATAGAGTAGCATGGAGAGCTGCATCAAACCAGTCTCTGGACTGAAGACCACAACAACATCAACATGTATTCTACATGAAAGAAGATAGAAATCTGGGGTGAGTTAACTTAAAACTAAAATTCACCTTGGCGCCAGTAACAAGTTGCCAGTCTGTGTGGTTGCCGTTAGCGGTTTCCCTGCGCTGCTAGCTTGCACTGTCGCTCGTTCATTGTTCAGTGTGCGTCGAGTTGAAATGATGATAAGACAGCAACAGAGACGTTTTGTGCTCTGGTCTGCCTTTCAACAGATGCAGTTCACTTCTGACTAAGCGGCCCGCTTTTCGTTGAGAGTGCGGCGTCACACCTGGTCACTTCCTGCACTACGTATCAGCCCTAAGGGACATGCTTGTCTCGCGTTATAGAATTGACTTCCAAGGTCGCGTGATCCCAGGATATGTGATACTTTTTGTAATGGTTTGCTAAAGACTCTGTTTATATGCCTCACCTTCCGACAACTTTGGGTAGACTGGGACACCGTGAAGCAAACGACAGCGGATACGGTACTTCCGTGCGTGCTCGAAAAGGAAAGACATCGACGGCTGTGTGGAGGCGGGGACTATCATGGAAGAACTAGTACCGACATCGCATCTTCCCACGGCCAGTGCCGGACATGTATCACCCCCGTTAACGTAGGTGCGAATGTTCGTGGTTGAACACAGTTACGTTCGGCCGCGTTCCTCGACGTCCCGACAGCCAACATCGAAGGTCGTTTACCATCTGCTTCCTCGACAGATCGCTCGGGATGAGGTGGAACGGGAACATCCTGCCGTTAATTGGCAAATGGTGTGGCGCAATGTACACCATCCCCACCTACCTACAAAAGTCGGTTCATCATGGTAAATTCTCGTGGACCGGAAATACCCAACGAATGATTAAAAGTACGCCATACATTTGGCGGATTCGCCCATGTGTCAACAATGCGGCATACTGGATACGGATACGGACGACCAGCGGCTGGTCTGTGAGTAGGCATCAGCTGTCTGGACTCTGGCAAGGAACATCATACCGTTGATGCGGCGCATTACGGGTACAGCAGTTTTTTCCGACATTGTATTTTCGTCGTAAGACGAACGCAGTGGCGTGGATCACAGGAATGACGATCCATTACATACATCGAGATACACATATGAACGTACCGGATGGCTGGCAATGCTTGCAGGACGTACGGACATACAAAACTGTTACGGCTACGAAACTGAAAGAACTGGTATTCAAATTCCCTAGGAACGATTCCTACGAACCGGCCAGATAGTTGGGGTGTACTGCGTGCGCCAAGATGAGCAACGGTTCCGTCGTTTGTGGATCCGACCAAGTAAAGTGATAAGCTAAGGAAAACTACGCCAGTATGCGACCCAGGAAGAACTAACAGTTGCAACGCTAACAATGGAATATATATTTTGAAATCTTGAAGGGTGACGGAGGTGACCCCACGTTGACTTTGTTTTTACTTCCTGCTGCCTGGTAGGGCGGCAACATGGTTCCTTCCAGGACAGTTATAACGTTATGAGGACATGCTATGGTTTTGTGAATAACAAAGGTTGGTCTTTGTCCTACCTTCCTATACCCAACAGGCTCGGCGGTGGTATCTTCATCGTGTAGTGGTCGTCACAGAGTTAAGGGCAGAAAAAAATGGAAGATACACCGGTTCCCGTCAGATCACAGAAGTTAAGCACCGTCGGGCGAGGCCAGTACCTGAATGGGTGACCAGGCCGATGCGCCTGGTGCTGTTGACAATTTTCACTTTGCCTTTATGCAGAGGGGACATGACCACCAGTCTTTGCGCCACTGTTCTGGATTAAATTCCAAACGTCTTCTCAGTGTGGCATGAAGTGAGTGCATGCGGCACAGTCGGTTGTGGTCCGTCCGTTGGATGCGCACGTTAAGCTTTGCGGCCCCCTTGATGCTTTACCAGAGGATTAGACTATATGCCGGCACCGTGTTTCATCCTCTTCCTTCTCTCACCATCTCTAACACGAAGATGACACTACACTACACACATACCCGTTACAGTCACCTACACTTCACAGATACACTTACCGCCAAAGGCTGTCATACTTCGCTAAGTGAAAGTGCCTGGTTTCCGCGGGAAGCATAGGGGAAACCGTTCCAATTAGGTCGCTGAACCTGCCCTTTGTGGTCTTCAGCCACTCATTCCGTACTGTTGAAGTATGGGACGAGTTTAACTATCTCCTGGGCGCTTTTTGGGACTGGACATTAAATGTTTGTGAAAGGTAACAGAAACTTTGATCCTACACGTCATTGTAAAAAGCACCCCAGTGTTGTACTTGCAAGCTTGTAAAAGCTGTAACTGGATGTTTCTATTGAAAATAAAATTCACTCCATTTTCGTTAAATATAACATTGAAACTTCCTGGCAGATTAAAACTGTGTGCCGGACCGAGACTCGAACTCGGGACCTTTGCCTTTCGCGGGCAAGTGCTCTACCAACTGAGCTATCCAAGCACGACTCACGCCCCGTCCTCACAGCTTTACTTCTGCCAGTACCTCATCTCTTACCTTCCAAACTTAACAGAAGCTCTCCTCCGGTTCGCAGGAGAGCTTCTGTTAAGTTTGGAAGGTAGGAGACGAGGTACTGGCAGAAGTAAAGCTGTGAGGACGGGGCGTGAGTCGTGCTTGGATAGCTCAGTTGGTAGAGCACTTGCCCGCGAAAGGCAAAGGTCCCGAGTTCGAGTCTCGGTCCGGCACACAGTTTTAATCTGCCAGGAAGTTTCATATCAGCGCACACTCCGCTGCAGAGTGAAAATCTCATTCTGGAAATATAACATTGCCTAACTGGGTGACTATTTTTGGAACTCGCTATATACTGAGAGCCTTTCTATCAATTTATTAGATACTCAATCTTTAAGCAGAATGTCCAATCAGCGTAGCAGCAATATCTTTACCTGCCACACCTTTTCCTTTTATGACTCATGTCTTGGACAGTGCGCTTCGCAAATTTACAGGTGCATAATTTCCGGTTTCCGTCTCTAGCACTGTAATTAACGATTTAATGGAAATTACTGCTTCTGTTCCGGAATACTGAGATCCTTATATCGAGCCATGTGTTACATTTTTATTATGCAGTGTACGAGCAATAACTGTTATTACATCTGTTAACGATTATGCTTGTTGAGTGGGTATTACGACAGATAATCTCAGCGGACAACCTCTTCGCCCGATAACATCAGATAATCTCTACCTGTCTGTCACAAGGAGCGTGTCTGAAGGCCATTGAAGCGCGTTGCACACAATATTTACGGCAACACAGCTTCAGAATATCTCCATTAAAATACCATGTAACCTTGTAATGTCATTAACCCACCTGAAACAGACGGAAGCTTTTTAAATGACAGTGCCTTGGACTAGTGGCTTTTTACTCGGTTCTTTCTTTGACACGATCGTTCGTCAACTAGGAACTATTACCAAGAGGGGAGGATAAGGAACGGAGGAAATTAAAACTTTCGTCATAACAGTGAGTAGGATTGGTTAGAAAAAGAGGGGAAATGATCGGATGTGTGGAGCTAAAGACAAAGAGAGCTAACGCCCGTCTGCAGCAGGATGCTAGAATATAAATACAAAAATCGCGTTACTCCTGAGTAAAATAAGCCTTTCGCAGAGAATCAGCACAGCTTCAGAAGAAACCACCCGTACGAAACAGGCAGATCACATCTTACAATTAGCAGATGCACCTGAACAAGCAATACCTATCTTCTTAGATAGCCGAAAGGTGTTACACATAACAACATATTGTCGTCTGACGTATATGGAATGTCTTCATTTTTCTTGGCTATAAAGGCTGTGTAGAATCGCCTGAGAGCTCACCCACCATTATATTTGACCACCAACCCCCAAATCGGTGGACGACTTCACGTACGTTGTGTTAAAACTGCGTGTAATTTGTTTAGGATTGTTGCCGTGTCGGTCATTTACAGTTAAGCTGATTTGATACAGATAAATAACCCCCACATACGATCCTTTAAAGAATCAGATTTCGATGTATAAAGCAGCTTAAATGAGTTAATGTGTTAAATATTTGACATTAAGGACGTAAAAACTATGTAGCAGAAGATGCAAAACCATAATTTTGTGTGTGTGTGTGTGTGTGTGTGTGTGTGTGGGTGGGTGGGTGGGTGGGTGGGTGGGTGTGTGCGTGTGGTCCACCATGTGCACTCTGTTACGCCTGGAGATACAGACCCATTTTGATACGTACACTCTTTGACATAAAACTTGACCGGCGGCCGGCCGCTTCAGAGGCTAAGTCCGCGCCGACCGCGACATGGGACAAAAAAACTGGCCAACTCGCTAATTCTCTAAGTCCGGTTATCTGCACAATCTGGCAACACTGTAGACTGCGGCACTTCCTGGAGGAAAACTTGTCCCATGATAGAGAAACTCTAGGCTGATTACGCCTGTGGTCTAGCGGTAGCGTGCGTTCTTTCTGTTCATAATGTCAGTGGATCGAGAGCAGCTGGCATAAAATATTTTTATAGCCTCTTCTGTCTGAATGCTGAAGACGTGAATGTAATGGTAGCGCAGATTCAATCTATTTCGCTTTGTGACACACCGATATCAAAATTTCATCCAGTAACGATTTTGCGGCAGATTTCCTGCAGACTGTCCTCCTCTGGACGCCGTATGCGGCAAAGCTCCGGGATCCATTTGCTGGCTACTGGCAGCGGCCGTGGCGACAGCAGCGGCGCTGCACTCCCCCGTTCTTTATCGAAAGCGCCTGCTACCGCTCATCGCTTTTGATGATTTAAAACACTTTATTATTAAATGTTGCTCCACAGAAAATTTCTACAATTTCCATTCACGCTAAAAAGCAACGGAGACAGACGCCCTGATTAGTAGGCGGGTATTAAATTACATTAATCGGCAAGAGCTGAGTATGGCCCGAAATTAATTTTATAGACTGGGACGAAATTAAACCACCTCACTGCATTCGATGAATTTATAAATGCTTCATACCTCGTTTCTTTTCCTTTCAAACTCAATTATTTGTGCAACTTTTGGTCAATGTTTGGATGTTTTAGTCAAGCCAGAGTGAGCGTCTGTGGTGTAAAGTGTATTACAGTTCTTGTTTCATTCCTTATGGTAAGTCTATGCGATAAACTGTGTGAATACCTTTCAATGCATGCTCTGTAGCAGTGCAGGAACACTGCACATTTGGAGTTCCATGTATGGGTTCATGAGGTATTTATTGTTGATCGGAAGTGATAGTTAAGGTCATCAGATTTAAACCAGAAAAATTTGTCGTTTTGAAGGTTTCAGAGAACGGAAAGGAATTGCTAACGCCGGTGTTAGAAAACGTCTACAGTTAAATGCTATTGCAAAAATTTAGAAGAAGGGAACTACATTAATGAACATGTGCACTTCATAAACAACCTTCTGACATGTTAGACCTATATGACGAACAAAGCTCAAATTTATATCGTTGACAGTCGGTTTGAATCTTTTCAGGGTCTATTTTACAGTGAAGCACCTTGGAATTTGCAAAGCAGAAATCCATGATATTAGCTTAATTTACTAAGTCGAAATCGGACGAAAATTGATGTTTAAAGGCATTCTTCAGATTTCGCATAAGAAATTTTTACTAGCAGTTTGCAACTCCATTAATTAAAATGGAAAATAAAAGGTTGTAGTCAGCGGCTTCTACCGTGATTCGAACTGCTATGTCTTATACTACAAGCACTGCAACGCACAAGGGAACCTCTTAGCTAACGACACACTGGCGGCCAGAGGCCGAATATAGTCACTGCGGTGTTGCCTGAGCCTCAAAACGCAACCTTAAACACACGAACAGAGGAGGTGGAGATTACTGTTTTAACGTCCCGTCGACAACGATGTCATTAGAGACGGAGCACAAGCTCGGATTAGGGAAGGATGGGGAAGGAAATCGGCCGTGCCCTTCCTAAGGAACCATCCCGGCATTTGCCTGAAGCGATTTAGGGAAATCATTGAAAACCTAAATCAGGATGGCCGGGCGCGGGATTGCACCGTCGTCCTCCCGAATGCACACACAAACAGGTGTTACTTATGTGAAGAACGCCGTTCTTGGAGTCCAGAAATTAAATATACTTTCTAATTGTGTCATCTTGCAGTGGATTATACCGTACGAGTCTTCGATGTGGAAAACGAATGTCAAGTGAATTTAGCGAGGTAACGCCGACCTACACCCGGAAGTAAATGCACTATCAGAGTGTTGACAAATACTTGCTACGACGCTGCCATTTCTAGGCTCTCTGACGAGGCAGCTCTTCAGCGAAATGCTTGCCGTGATTCTCCGATACGGTTCTTCAGAGTGGAGACACGTGCGCACGTTTGGTTTTTATGCGGCGTTCTCCCCTGATGGTTTCTGACGTCGCCTTGTGGGCTATGTATACATATGAGACATTCAATTATCATTAATCCAGAATGATACAAGTTTCAGCTTCCGGCGTGGAAGAAGGCTGTTGACGCCGACATTATATCATTTCAACGTAGGGAAAGCAAAACGGATCATTCAATGTTTCTCATTCAACATAAAGCATGTGAGATAATTTTCCGTAACGTTCATAATCATCTAAAAATACAAACGAAGTAAAAATACACCGGAAGCTTATTCGAATTGAATATAACGCTTTGCACCTCGATGTCGAATTTGTCCACTTGCAATCTTTTGCAGCATACACATAGAATGTCATGATTACCACGAGAATGAAGAAATATGTTGGTAAGGATGGAAGCAAGAAGAGACGCAGTCAACAAATATTCTATTCCTCATGGCATTCATTTCATTTGACACGTAAGAAGAGGTAAAGCGGGAATTTACTTTCGTTAACACGAAAGATATGCCGCACATATTGATAACGAGGAAGTCTGCGTCTTCATACGTTTCCTCCTTGAAATCTGCATGCTCTATTATATACTAAGTAGCCCGATCATTGTTTCAGTAATGTTACCCTCTTGTTTGACCCCGTAACGATGAACAGATTCCAAATGCATGTCTCCCTTCCTGGGTTGTTTTTTGTGTTTTATTGCTTGGAATTCCTGAAGCAGACCACTGTGCCTTCCCCCCTCGTGGGTTAAGTCTCAAAACTAAATCGCTTTGTATCCAATGGCATAATTTATTCAGACAGCATCAGCATAAGACTATCAAACAAAGCCTTCCATTTACAGTTGCAGCACTCTAACCAGCACTGACCAAAGTGTAATCCACGGTCATGGTCCTAAATTACCAGCTGTCTGCTACTGTGGCAAAGTCCGTACTACACTGTCGATTCCGCAGCACCATTTTATCTGGTAACACTGTGTAGTTGCACAGTTGTGCTACCAGGTCTGTCCTCACACTGTCAACTTTATGTATCTCACTTCTCCTGTAGCGTAGATCACGAGGAGCCGAAGTAAATGAGTGTATTCTGCATGACGTAACATTCAGTATTCCCTTCTTTCATAGCCACTCTTCATGTGCATCGATACCAAATAGGAATGCGAAAACTCTTGCGAGTGAGAGAATGACAATAACAATCGTAACAAGAACAAGCAAATAATGAATGATGTTTATTCCAACGCAGAACGAGAATGGCTTTAAATATAAAAATCTGTATCTATATCTATATCCATATCTATTGATCTTTGAGTTGGCACAATGCAAATATATTCTTAGCATTTAGTTACTGAATTTAGTTCTGTATGTTTGCAGAGAAAAGGAAAAGTCGGTACTTCTCGCTAGTGTAATATAATGTGAACCAGCAACTACCCTTTCCTTAGAACACGATTCAAGCAGGTCCCCAAGTAGGTAGCAAGGCACTGCTGCATTCTGTTCCCTGACATTGCTCTGATGACGGTTAATGCAGATAGTTCCGATTATGAAATACAAAACGTATTGCAGGTTAGTTCCTAGGATAGTAACATTAAATTTGCGTTGTAGACGGCACATGAACGTGACGACTATCCATATTACTCATCAATATAAAAAGACAATATTTTGGGAATTTAGCAGGATTACTCAAAATGAATTCTGAAAATGGGTGACTGACTGCACAGGTGCTAATCGTCGTCAAGAGTATACGATGTCCTAATCACATTAGGAATATGAGGATCGTCTTCGACAGCTCGCAACTTTCACATTGCTATCTCCACCCTACTCCAGACAGCCCTCGGTGGAGTTGCACTACGTTGCCGATGTTATGGAAGGCCTTCAAACCGACAACAGACCACATATTGAAAAATACAAGCGAATTCTCTTGCAGCGTAAGCTTATTGTAACCAATCTAAAAATTATTGGAGAGGAACATTGTCCTATTCAAAAAAAGGAAAATGTTACACACTGTTGACGTCAAACGGACATTATCTATGTCCTGTCTTGTGTCCTACTCATCTATAATATCAAGTGTACTATGAAAATGATTATATATAATGGATGATAGGGTAATGCATTGATACCAGATGGTGGGGGCCGGCCGGTGTGGCCGTGCGGTTCTAGGCGCTTCAGTCTGGAACCGCGTGACTGCTACGGTCGCAGGTTCGAATCCTGCCTCGGGCATGGATGTGAGTGATGTCCTTAGGTTAGTTAGGTTTAAGTAGTTCTAAGTTCTAGGGGACTGATGACCTTAGAAGTTAAGTCCCATAGTGCTCAGAGCCATTTGAACCATTTGAACTATTTAACACAAAATGACATTAAAAATTAAAGTTATTCACGAGCAGCTAGTTGAGAATATGTATGAACATTAAATGACACGACGAACTGAAATAATATGACGAAGAGTTCAGCGCTCACTGGGAATAGAGCCCCACACATATCGTTGTTGACTACACACAAAGAGACGTCAGCTACCGAATTTTTCTCCACCAGCTGCTCAGAATAGCATCTTGAACTTACAGTCATCTCGGAAATAGTTCTGTGTCTCACTGGGAGTTAAAAACGTCAGATATCGTTAGTGTTGACAACGAATGAAAATACATTAAAAATCAAAATTATTATCCACCAGCAGATAGGTGTTCTCATGATAGAGCTTGATAATACATAATTAAATCTTTAGTGCCGGGCCAGGATTCGATCCCATTCACGCGTAATATGTGAAGGTGTTGAGGAATCTGCAGTTTTGAACAAACAACAAATTGTAGCCGAGCTGTATTGCCACGAAGGGATCAAATTCCGCGTTAAGGGCGGTCTGAGTTGCATTCCCAGTTTAGAACCAATTTTATCGACATACAGAAGCTCAAATAAAAGATGGAATAAGTGTCCTGTGGCCATACATAGCGTTTGTGTCGTCACTTGAAATAAATAACTAGTATAAGAAAGGTTACTGGTGATAGAGTTTCTACATGTCGCCACTCCAGACTTTATTGTGGTTCAACCTACCGTCTACTTGGTAAAGAAGGAATATCATCTTTAATGTGAATTTTCAGACCACGCAGCCATTATATCTCCTTCACTTGGTGTAGCCAGGAGAGAATGGAATCTGTCTCTCCCTATCTAAAATCATTGACGGAAGTGGGAATCGAACCCAGACCATAGGTATAACAACCTACCATCCGTCCAACAGACCACGAAATCCTCTTCTCTGCGAGTCATTTTTCTATCGTAACGCAGTTGCGCCACACTGGATGAGAATTCTGACACACAGGCTCCCTGTAGTAATTTGCAGCATGTTCAGTAAATTCATATACTTGGTTGACCGAATCACCATGAACTAGCTGCCTCGGCTACCCAGTGCATACATTCGACTATTTTGTAATCACAGAAATAAAATCACGTAACTGCCACCTACACACAACTGCCAACAGTGTAGGATGCAGAAGTTTAAATAGGAAGTGTTCCTTTCCACTTGAGCTATTCTATTGCGCTATCTGTTACTAGAAAACGTCGTTCAGTCCAAAAGAAAAGCTGTAACTGTTTGTCTCTCAGAAGTCAAGACCTGGCCATATGCATAATCTCACAGTGCTGTGGAATCCAAAAGTTCTGGAGGAATAGTTGCCGAGCTCTGGAGCTGCTGTAGCTACGTGTCAGCTTGTAGCATAGATAAGATGTCGCGAGTTCGAATACATTCAGTGCTACATTTTTTAAAACGCAATTCTGCTCTCTGCTGAAGGTATCAATCTAATGGAACTTTGAACATAATTCCCTTCACTTCTCAACCCAAAGTAGTCGCATGTGGAAAAAGGGCTAACTACTGTGACATTTTGTTCTATTCAGGTTTAATAGACAGCAGGCAGCAGATGCATCTCGAAGATGTGCAGGGAGAGCGCATCGTGCCATAATATGTCAGAAAAGTATTTTCTACATTAGCCGTCGTGTTGTAGTGATATTTTATTCTTCTTCAAACTTTGTTTGACAGCTTTAACTCAGAACAAGTTTTCTACATGCATGTAATCAATAAACTGCATGTGCATTGTCAGACTGTCATAGGTAACATCAGAGAATTCGTATATATCGTTGATGATTAATTTCTCTCTCATGTTTACTATTGTTTTAACAACACTAAAGGAAACCTTACGAAAATTGAGTACTGTATTGTAAGAAATGAAATAAAACTAACCATGATAACCTTACGACGAAAGTATCTGTACACAAGCATGCCTCTATCGACACGAATTAGTAAAATACTACTCACTTAGATTTTGATTGGGTCTGTGTTTAATTGGTATGCTGTGTCATACTCAAGAGGTATGCAAATGTGGCATTTCATAAATATAGTTACGTATTCCTAGAAACCCAAAATTCGCTTGTCAGCAGCGGAAAGAGGCCTTACCTGTTGTGCAGCATTGTAAGTTTTTCAACATTGCACTATGAGCTGAAAGCATTTTCTTGCGATTTCCTTATTGATGTTTGATCTGACTGCTTGTAGCTCTTTCACAGAAGGGATAAAAACGTTACAGTCAGTGAGACTGGAACTGCGAACCGTAACAGACGCTTTTTCACAGGTCAGCACGTTACCACAGAGCTGGCGAGGAGATATGGGTCTTAGCTTCCTATTACGAGGACAATAGTAACTAGAACTCGTAAACCGCTATTTGAAGGTCGAGATTAGTTGCGGTTTCCACCTGCAACCACTTTCCTGGGCTTAAAACCGTAAATTTTCAATCTTTTGTTACCCTTCAAGCGATAATAACTCAGATTATTCAATGGAAATGACAGGTAAAATCAAGTGAACCTTGAGGCTTAATTCCGTGCACACCAGGAAGTAACTCGTCGATCACAGAGTTGCCAAACATACGATGCCTTGTTGCCAAATCTCAGTTACAGTAACAGCAGGAAGAAGACGAACCGATGTGATCCTACAGCGGTCTGGGAAGTGACCATAGCTGGTGTCTCCAAGTCACGGCTGCTACGGCCTGGAATACGTAATGCGTCTGATTCGCTTTCTGTAACTAGGTTTAGGGACTGGAGCGTAGTTACTAATAATACTCAGAACTGACTGCAAACTGAGCATCATAAATCAGTAACTCTCATTGTTGTTTTTATACTTCTTTCGTAAGTGTACTCAAAACTAAGAAAGTCATTCACAGGCGTTTTCGTGCCTCGCCGATAGTCGAGCACAACATACAAATAAAAATAAAAAAGAATGTGTGTGTGTGTGTGTGTGTGTGAGAGAGAGAGAGAGAGAGAGAGAGAGAGAGAGAGAGAGAGAGAGAGATAAATAAAAAGCAATGAGAGAGAGTGTAAAAAATTGTTGTAAAGAAATTGAATCATGGTATTTAAAGAAATCTTTCATTAAAATGACACGTTCCACATCTTTACGAAATGTCGTATTCATGATCTATGGAACAAGAGTTAATCTAATGTAATCTAATCTAATCTAATCACATCATATTGATGATTAGCCATGAAGAGTCATGAATTACCGAAATTTTGGCCAATACCAGTAACCAAATCTAAACTTGAAAATAAAAGACGACAATTTTTGTAATAAACCGTGACTCCTATCAAGACCCTTTCGTCCCTGTTATCTAACCACGAAAGATGTCTGATATACCTCCATTCTGAAGTAACAAAGTGTGCATGCATTTAAAGATGAAGTGCATGATGTGAAGTTCTGTGACGGAGATACGAACCCAACACGTAATCCGATTGTTAACTAAGAAAAATCAAATGTTACGTATCGGTTTTTCTTACGAGCCGCTAGGTGTCTGAATCTAAAATAGGGATACAAACTTTTGTGCCTAAGCGACAATCGAACTGCACACCTACCGTGCATCCACGAATATAGCTTAAGTATCAGTTGCTTACTCATGAACAGTAAGATGTGTGCGTGTTTGACCAGAAATAACGACACCTGTTGCGATTGTTGGAAACACATGAACAGACATTGAAATTGCGCGTTAATTTTCACTAGCAGGTCGGTGTGCACTTGATAAAGCTAGAAATGAAATTATGAATATTTTTGTACTGGATCAGGTTTCAGACCCACATACTTACCTTTGGAGGAGACCTAGAGAAGATTGCAGTCTTGAGAAAAGGAACGAAATGACTCAACTATACTGTTCCGAGAGATTCAGATCCTCGAAAGAGGAGATACGAATTCGAATCACAGTCCAGCACCAAATTTTTAAACGTCTCTAGTTCAATCAAGTACAAGTAAAATAAGAGCCCTGTCCCTTTAAATGGCTATCGGTTCATCAAATAAAATAAAATTTTCTAATGTAAGTAAGCTTACTGGCGACTGTATTTCTGTTTACCATGACTTCCGCTGTGTCATTTCCCAACGTAAACCGGCTCTGCCCAATTGGTAATGAAGGAACGTGATGTTTAATGCGGATTCTGGATTATAACGTCTTTCTCTTGAGGTTACCAGAGGTAAAATAAATCTGTTTGTGCCTCTTAAAAGTAAATGCCTGAACCCACGCATTGCACCTGTGATAGCTCGTTCCACCATACCATTGTGGCCACATTACCCAGCCCCAAGAGTGTGCTGTAACGGATGATGTGCTTAGCTTACAAAATTAGTCACGGTGGAAAAAATGCGAGTCTATTAAATGGTCAAGTAGAAGCAAGCTTCTGACGCAGAGATTATGCTATTCTCATGTCAGCAGGATGTAAAGACTCTTCTAGGCATCATAGGCTGGATGTGAAGCCATTTTGATTTTTCACAAATTCAGCAAATTTCTTAGTTCGAGAAAATCCACTGTGAAGTGTGAAGTTGCCGGATAATTCGATTATTACTGTTATTATTACTATCATTTTATTCATACCGCTGCTGGAACACGACCGTAGTCTTCAGGTAAAACGCGAGACCAGTTAATATGACGTCTGGCGACCGAAAGCACATATCGACAAAATATTTATCGCCCCTTTCCTCTCGGTGCTGAAGCTATGAGTGTAATTCAAGCGAATCTACAATATCATATTAGCTGGTCTCGCGTTTTACCTCTAGACTACTCTCGTAGTCAAGAGTAATTTACTAAGACTGGAGTCAAGACCTCCTCTGGGAAGTGCCGCAGTCTACATGTTGCTAGATCGAGCATATTGCCAGACATAGAATTCTGAGAGGAGCACGACTGTATTTTCCACCTTACGTGAACGACTCGGCTGTCAATTTTTTGGTCTGAGACTGTATCTACAACACATATTGCACGCTGAAGACCCAGAAGAATTTTAAAAAAAAGTAGTTTATGAGAGCAACGTTAACCATAGCGTTCGAAGTATTCATAGTATTGTATACGTGTGTGTAAACGCCTTCCAATGACCACTCAAGAAAGACAAGGATACACAGTCTAGCTCCAATATTATAAATACGCCTCAGTTTGTGGATGAACTCAGACTTAGGTTGATAATAATTGTGAAAATTTAGCAGCACTGTACCTATTGGTGTTAAACTCGTTTTCAACCAATGATTCCCACAGCTACAGGGATACTACTTGTGATACCTCTTAGACAAAATACTTAAGCAGTGTTATCAGACGAAAAGATCAACCTGACACAAACTGTGGGAAGTTTGTTTTACAACCTTCGTACCTGGATATTCAGCTTTTTCCTATTTGAGATATCTGTGAACGTTGCTGCTTAAGACGATTTAAGCCGAAACTAAATTCCCTCAGCTTCGACAATGTTTAAAGAAATCGTCTTATTGGCACTAAATCGTGGTTTGTGAATTGTTTACCGGCCGTACTCTGCCGTATTTTGCCGGTTGGAAGGCAAAAGCTTACTGACAAATTTCACACAGAAATTACTGTTACAGTGTACTTATGGAGCCAAATGAGTGAATTGCGTATTTTCCGGTGAGAAAGAGCACTGGCAAACAGTCTTCGCTACATTAGGTTATTTAAACTGGTGTCACTCTGAGCTAGAATTTATGGTCAGCGACTAAGTGTAAGGTCAACGTTTCGGATGCGAGTTTTGCGACTGTGAAATACTTTCCTACATTATAGAAGCGAATATTAAATTTGAACTAATATTGCGAAAATTTTGTACTTGGACAGCTTAGAATGAAAATACTTCTGTTTATTTCAAAGGGAAACAATAGATTTTCTAAAACACTGTCTGTCATACACAACTTGAAACAGGTCATGTCGACCAAATCATGTGGAAGAACTAACAGAAACGTATATCGGAAGGCAGTAACATCTCTTGCCTTTTGGTTCGTCAGTACTCAATAGCCATTTCTAGGCGAAAGTAAATGAAGAAAGGCAGTACGTTTTTGTTACCAAGTAACGTCTTCGTCAATTACTTTAGTTTTAAAGTAATCTACGAGTAATTTCTAGTGTTTGATATTAACATGAAAAGGATTCCGTAGACAGGGAAAAAACCTGTTCTTGGGAAACTACATCTATAGTGACCAAAAGGCATTAAATGATGTTCAAGCACTTGTGTTACAGCAGCGGTATGAATAAAATGATAGTAATAATAACAGTAATAATCGAATTATCCGGCAACTTCACACTTCACAGTGGATTTTCTCGAACTAAGAAATTTGCTGAATTTGTGAAAAATCAAAATGGCTTCACATCCAGCCTATGATGCCTAGAAGAGTCTTTACATCCTGCTGACATGAGAATAGCATAATCTCTGCGTCAGAAGCTTGCTTCTACTTGACCATTTAATAGACTCGCATTTTTTCCACCGTGACTAATTTTGTAAGCTAAGCACATCATCCGTTACAGCACACTCTTGGGGCTGGGTAATGTGGCCACAATGGTATGGTGGAACGAGCTATCACAGGTGCAATGCGTGGGTTCAGGCATTTACTTTTAAGAGGCACAAACAGATTTATTTTACCTCTGGTAACCTCAAGAGAAAGACGTTATAATCCAGAATCCGCATTAAACATCACGTTCCTTCATTACCAATTTGGCAGAGCCGGTTTACGTTGGGAAATGACACAGCGGAAGTCATGGTAAACAGAAATACAGTCGCCAGTAAGCTTACTTACATTAGAAAATTTTATTTTATTTGATGAACCGATAGCCATTTAAAGGGACAGGGCTCTTATTTTACTTGTACTTGATTGAACTAGAGACGTTTAAAAATTTGGTGCTGGACTGTGATTCGAATTCGTATCTCCTCTTTCGAGGATCTGAATCTCTCGGAACAGTATAGTTGAGTCATTTCGTTCCTTTTCTCAAGACTGCAATCTTCTCTAGGTCTCCTCCAAAGGTAAGTATGTGGGTCTGAAACCTGATCCAGTACAAAAATATTCATAATTTCATTTCTAGCTTTATCAAGTGCACACCGACCTGCTAGTGAAAATTAACGCGCAATTTCAATGTCTGTTCATGTGTTTCCAACAATCGCAACAGGTGTCGTTATTTCTGGTCAAACACGCACACATCTTACTGTTCATGAGTAAGCAACTGATACTTAAGCTATATTCGTGGATGCACGGTAGGTGTGCAGTTCGATTGTCGCTTAGGCACAAAAGTTTGTATCCCTATTTTAGATTCAGACACCTAGCGGCTCGTAAGAAAAACCGATACGTAACATTTGATTTTTCTTAGTTAACAATCGGATTACGTGTTGGGTTCGTATCTCCGTCACAGAACTTCACATCATGCACTTCATCTTTAAATGCATGCACACTTTGTTACTTCAGAATGGAGGTATATCAGACATCTTTCGTGGTTAGATAACAGGGACGAAAGGGTCTTGATAGGAGTCACGGTTTATTACAAAAATTGTCGTCTTTTATTTTCAAGTTTAGATTTGGTTACTGGTATTGGCCAAAATTTCGGTAATTCATGACTCTTCATGGCTAATCATCAATATGATGTGATTAGATTAGATTAGATTACATTAGATTAACTCTTGTTCCATAGATCATGAATACGACATTTCGTAAAGATGTGGAACGTGTCATTTTAATGAAAGATTTCTTTAAATACCATGATTCAATTTCTTTACAACAATTTTTTACACTCTCTCTCATTGCTTTTTATTTATCTCTCTCTCTCTCTCTCTCTCTCTCTCTCTCTCTCTCTCTCTCTCTCACACACACACACACACACACACATTCTTTTTTATTTTTATTTGTATGTTGTGCTCGACTATCGGCGAGGCACGAAAACGCCTGTGAATGACTTTCTTAGTTTTGAGTACACTTACGAAAGAAGTATAAAAACAACAATGAGAGTTACTGATTTATGATGCTCAGTTTGCAGTCAGTTCTGAGTATTATTAGTAACTACGCTCCAGTCCCTAAACCTAGTTACAGAAAGCGAATCAGACGCATTACGTATTCCAGGCCGTAGCAGCCGTGACTTGGAGACACCAGCTATGGTCACTTCCCAGACCGCTGTAGGATCACATCGGTTCGTCTTCTTCCTGCTGTTACTGTAACTGAGATTTGGCAACAAGGCATCGTATGTTTGGCAACTCTGTGATCGACGAGTTACTTCCTGGTGTGCACGGAATTAAGCCTCAAAGTTCACTTGATTTTACCTGTCATTTCCATTGAATAATCTGAGTTATTATCGCTTGAAGGGTAACAAAAGATTGAAAATTTACGGTTTTAAGCCCAGGAAAGTGGTTGCAGGTGGAAACCGCAACTAATCTCGACCTTCAAATAGCGGTTTACGAGTTCTAGTTACTATTGTCCTCGTAATAGGAAGCTAAGACCCATATCTCCTCGCCAGCTCTGTGGTAACGTGCTGACCTGTGAAAAAGCGTCTGTTACGGTTCGCAGTTCCAGTCTCACTGACTGTAACGTTTTTATCCCTTCTGTGAAAGAGCTACAAGCAGTCAGATCAAACATCAATAAGGAAATCGCAAGAAAATGCTTTCAGCTCATAGTGCAATGTTGAAAAACTTACAATGCTGCACAACAGGTAAGGCCTCTTTCCGCTGCTGACAAGCGAATTTTGGGTTTCTAGGAATACGTAACTATATTTATGAAATGCCACATTTGCATACCTCTTGAGTATGACACAGCATACCAATTAAACACAGACCCAATCAAAATCTAAGTGAGTAGTATTTTACTAATTCGTGTCGATAGAGGCATGCTTGTGTACAGATACTTTCGTCGTAAGGTTATCATGGTTAGTTTTATTTCATTTCTTACAATACAGTACTCAATTTTCGTAAGGTTTCCTTTAGTGTTGTTAAAACAATAGTAAACATGAGAGAGAAATTAATCATCAACGATATATACGAATTCTCTGATGTTACCTATGACAGTCTGACAATGCACATGCAGTTTATTGATTACATGCATGTAGAAAACTTGTTCTGAGTTAAAGCTGTCAAACAAAGTTTGAAGAAGAATAAAATATCACTACAACACGACGGCTAATGTAGAAAATACTTTTCTGACATATTATGGCACGATGCGCTCTCCCTGCACATCTTCGAGATGCATCTGCTGCCTGCTGTCTATTAAACCTGAATAGAACAAAATGTCACAGTAGTTAGCCCTTTTTCCACATGCGACTACTTTGGGTTGAGAAGTGAAGGGAATTATGTTCAAAGTTCCATTAGATTGATACCTTCAGCAGAGAGCAGAATTGCGTTTTAAAAAATGTAGCACTGAATGTATTCGAACTCGCGACATCTTATCTATGCTACAAGCTGACACGTAGCTACAGCAGCTCCAGAGCTCGGCAACTATTCCTCCAGAACTTTTGGATTCCACAGCACTGTGAGATTATGCATATGGCCAGGTCTTGACTTCTGAGAGACAAACAGTTACAGCTTTTCTTTTGGACTGAACGACGTTTTCTAGTAACAGATAGCGCAATAGAATAGCTCAAGTGGAAAGGAACACTTCCTATTTAAACTTCTGCATCCTACACTGTTGGCAGTTGTGTGTAGGTGGCAGTTACGTGATTTTATTTCTGTGATTACAAAATAGTCGAATGTATGCACTGGGTAGCCGAGGCAGCTAGTTCATGGTGATTCGGTCAACCAAGTATATGAATTTACTGAACATGCTGCAAATTACTACAGGGAGCCTGTGTGTCAGAATTCTCATCCAGTGTGGCGCAACTGCGTTACGATAGAAAAATGACTCGCAGAGAAGAGGATTTCGTGGTCTGTTGGACGGATGGTAGGTTGTTATACCTATGGTCTGGGTTCGATTCCCACTTCCGTCAATGATTTTAGATAGGGAGAGACAGATTCCATTCTCTCCTGGCTACACCAAGTGAAGGAGATATAATGGCTGCGTGGTCTGAAAATTCACATTAAAGATGATATTCCTTCTTTACCAAGTAGACGGTAGGTTGAACCACAATAAAGTCTGGAGTGGCGACATGTAGAAACTCTATCACCAGTAACCTTTCTTATACTAGTTATTTATTTCAAGTGACGACACAAACGCTATGTATGGCCACAGGACACTTATTCCATCTTTTATTTGAGCTTCTGTATGTCGATAAAATTGGTTCTAAACTGGGAATGCAACTCAGACCGCCCTTAACGCGGAATTTGATCCCTTCGTGGCAATACAGCTCGGCTACAATTTGTTGTTTGTTCAAAACTGCAGATTCCTCAACACCTTCACATATTACGCGTGAATGGGATCGAATCCTGGCCCGGCACTAAAGATTTAATTATGTATTATCAAGCTCTATCATGAGAACACCTATCTGCTGGTGGATAATAATTTTGATTTTTAATGTATTTTCATTCGTTGTCAACACTAACGATATCTGACGTTTTTAACTCCCAGTGAGACACAGAACTATTTCCGAGATGACTGTAAGTTCAAGATGCTATTCTGAGCAGCTGGTGGAGAAAAATTCGGTAGCTGACGTCTCTTTGTGTGTAGTCAACAACGATATGTGTGGGGCTCTATTCCCAGTGAGCGCTGAACTCTTCGTCATATTATTTCAGTTCGTCGTGTCATTTAATGTTCATACATATTCTCAACTAGCTGCTCGTGAATAACTTTAATTTTTAATGTCATTTTGTGTTAAATAGTTCAAATGGTTCAAATGGCTCTGAGCACTATGGGACTTAACTTCTAAGGTCATCAGTCCCCTAGAACTTAGAACTACTTAAACCTAACTAACCTAAGGACATCACTCACATCCATGCCCGAGGCAGGATTCGAACCTGCGACCGTAGCAGTCACGCGGTTCCAGACTGAAGCGCCTAGAACCGCACGGCCACACCGGCCGGCCCCCACCATCTGGTATCAATGCATTACCCTATCATCCATTATATATAATCATTTTCATAGTACACTTGATATTATAGATGAGTAGGACACAAGACAGGACATAGATAATGTCCGTTTGACGTCAACAGTGTGTAACATTTTCCTTTTTTTGAATAGGACAATGTTCCTCTCCAATAATTTTTAGATTGGTTACAATAAGCTTACGCTGCAAGAGAATTCGCTTGTATTTTTCAATATGTGGTCTGTTGTCGGTTTGAAGGCCTTCCATAACATCGGCAACGTAGTGCAACTCCACCGAGGGCTGTCTGGAGTAGGGTGGAGATAGCAATGTGAAAGTTGCGAGCTGTCGAAGACGATCCTCATATTCCTAATGTGATTAGGACATCGTATACTCTTGACGACGATTAGCACCTGTGCAGTCAGTCACCCATTTTCAGAATTCATTTTGAGTAATCCTGCTAAATTCCCAAAATATTGTCTTTTTATATTGATGAGTAATATGGATAGTCGTCACGTTCATGTGCCGTCTACAACGCAAATTTAATGTTACTATCCTAGGAACTAACCTGCAATACGTTTTGTATTTCATAATCGGAACTATCTGCATTAACCGTCATCAGAGCAATGTCAGGGAACAGAATGCAGCAGTGCCTTGCTACCTACTTGGGGACCTGCTTGAATCGTGTTCTAAGGAAAGGGTAGTTGCTGGTTCACATTATATTACACTAGCGAGAAGTACCGACTTTTCCTTTTCTCTGCAAACATACAGAACTAAATTCAGTAACTAAATGCTAAGAATATATTTGCATTGTGCCAACTCAAAGATCAATAGATATGGATATAGATATAGATACAGATTTTTATATTTAAAGCCATTCTCGTTCTGCGTTGGAATAAACATCATTCATTATTTGCTTGTTCTTGTTACGATTGTTATTGTCATTCTCTCACTCGCAAGAGTTTTCGCATTCCTATTTGGTATCGATGCACATGAAGAGTGGCTATGAAAGAATGGAATACTGAATGTTACGTCATGCAGAATACACTCATTTACTTCGGCTCCTCGTGATCTACGCTACAGGAGAAGTGAGATACATAAAGTTGACAGTGTGAGGACAGACCTGGTAGCACAACTGTGCAACTACACAGTGTTACCAGATAAAATGGTGCTGCGGAATCGACAGTGTAGTACGGACTTTGCCACAGTAGCAGACAGCTGGTAATTTAGGACCATGACCGTGGATTACACTTTGGTCAGTGCTGGTTAGAGTGCTGCAACTGTAAATGGAAGGCTTTGTTTGATAGTCTTATGCTGATGCTGTCTGAATAAATTATGCCATTGGATACAAAGCGGTTTAGTTTTGAGACTTAACCCACGAGGGGGGAAGGCACAGTGGTCTGCTTCAGGAATTCCAAGCAATAAAACACAAAAAACAACCCAGGAAGGGAGACATGCATTTGGAATCTGTTCATCGTTACGGGGTCAAACAAGAGGGTAACATTACTGAAACAATGATCGGGCTACTTAGTATATAATAGAGCATGCAGATTTCAAGGAGGAAACGTATGAAGACGCAGACTTCCTCGTTATCAATATGTGCGGCATATCTTTCGTGTTAACGAAAGTAAATTCCCGCTTTACCTCTTCTTACGTGTCAAATGAAATGAATGCCATGAGGAATAGAATATTTGTTGACTGCGTCTCTTCTTGCTTCCATCCTTACCAACATATTTCTTCATTCTCGTGGTAATCATGACATTCTATGTGTATGCTGCAAAAGATTGCAAGTGGACAAATTCGACATCGAGGTGCAAAGCGTTATATTCAATTCGAATAAGCTTCCGGTGTATTTTTACTTCGTTTGTATTTTTAGATGATTATGAACGTTACGGAAAATTATCTCACATGCTTTATGTTGAATGAGAAACATTGAATGATCCGTTTTGCTTTCCCTACGTTGAAATGATATAATGTCGGCGTCAACAGCCTTCTTCCACGCCGGAAGCTGAAACTTGTATCATTCTGGATTAATGATAATTGAATGTCTCATATGTATACATAGCCCACAAGGCGACGTCAGAAACCATCAGGGGAGAACGCCGCATAAAAACCAAACGTGCGCACGTGTCTCCACTCTGAAGAACCGTATCGGAGAATCACGGCAAGCATTTCGCTGAAGAGCTGCCTCGTCAGAGAGCCTAGAAATGGCAGCGTCGTAGCAAGTATTTGTCAACACTCTGATAGTGCATTTACTTCCGGGTGTAGGTCGGCGTTACCTCGCTAAATTCACTTGACATTCGTTTTCCACATCGAAGACTCGTACGGTATAATCCACTGCAAGATGACACAATTAGAAAGTATATTTAATTTCTGGACTCCAAGAACGGCGTTCTTCACATAAGTAACACCTGTTTGTGTGTGCATTCGGGAGGACGACGGTGCAATCCCGCGCCCGGCCATCCTGATTTAGGTTTTCAATGATTTCCCTAAATCGCTTCAGGCAAATGCCGGGATGGTTCCTTAGGAAGGGCACGGCCGATTTCCTTCCCCATCCTTCCCTAATCCGAGCTTGTGCTCCGTCTCTAATGACATCGTTGTCGACGGGACGTTAAAACAGTAATCTCCACCTCCTCTGTTCGTGTGTTTAAGGTTGCGTTTTGAGGCTCAGGCAACATCGCAGTGACTATATTCGGCCTCTGGCCGCCAGTGTGTCGTTAGCTCAGAGGTTCCCTTGTGCGTTGCAGTGCTTGTACTATAAGACATAGCAGTTCGAATCACGGTAGAAGCCGCTGACTACAACCTTTTATTTTCCATTTTAATTAATGGAGTTGCAAACTGCTAGTAAAAATTTCTTATGCGAAATCTGAAGAATGCCTTTAAACATCAATTTTCGTCCGATTTCGACTTAGTAAATTAAGTTAATATCATGGATTTCTGCTTTGCAAATTCCAAGGTGCTTCACTGTAAAATAGACCCTGAAAAGATTCAAACCGACTGTCAACGATATAAATTTGAGCTTTGTTCGTCATATAGGTCTAACATGTCAGAAGGTTGTTTATGAAGTGCACATGTTCATTAATGTAGTTCCCTTCTTCTAAATTTTTGCAATAGCATTTAACTGTAGACGTTTTCTAACACCGGCGTTAGCAATTCCTTTCCGTTCTCTGAAACCTTCAAAACGACAAATTTTTCTGGTTTAAATCTGATGACCTTAACTATCACTTCCGATCAACAATAAATACTTCATGAACCCATACATGGAACTCCAAATGTGCAGTGTTCCTGCACTGCTACAGAGCATGCATTGCAAGGTATTCACACAGTTTATCGCATAGACTTACCATAAGGAATGAAACAAGAACTGTAATACACTTTACACCACAGACGCTCACTCTGGTTTGACGAAAACCAAAAGTTGCACAAATAATTGAGTTTGAAAGGAAAAGAAACGAGGTATGAAGCATTTATAAATTCATCGAATGTAGTGAGGTGGTTTAATTTCGTCCCAGTCTATAAAATTAATTTCGGGCCATACTCAGCTCTTGCCGATTAATGTAATATAATGCCCGCCTACTAATCAGGGCGTCTGTCTCCGTTGCTTTTTAGCGTGAATGGAAATTGTAGAAATTTTCTGTGGAGCAACATTTAATAATAAAGCGTTTTAAATCATCAAAAGCGATGAGCGGTAGCAGGCGCTTTCGATAAAGAACGGGGGAGTGCAGCGCCGCTGCTGTCGCCACGGCCGCTGCCAGTAGCCAGCAAATGGATCCCGGAGCTTTGCCGCATACGGCGTCCAGAGGAGGACAGTCTGCAGGAAATCTGCCGCAAAATCGTTACTGGATAAAATTTTGATATCGGTGTGTCACAAAGCGAAATAGATTGAATCTGCGCTACCATTACATTCACGTCTTCAGCATTCAGACAGAAGGGGCTATAAAAATATTTTATGCCAGCTGCTTTCGATCCACTGACATTATGAACAGAAAGAACGCACGCTACCGCTAGACCACAGGCGTAATCAGCCTAGAGTTTCTCTATCATGGGACAAGTTTTCCTCCAGGAAGTGCCGCAGTCTACAGTGTTGCCAGATTGTGCAGATAACCGGACTTAGAGAATTAGCGAGTTGGCCAGTTTTTTTGTCCCATGTCGCGATCGACGCGGACTTAGCCTCTGAAGCGGCCGGCCGCCGGTCAAGTTTTATGTCAAAGAGTGTACAGCGAGTAACAAAACAGTAGGGTGGGCGGACGAGGAGATTCAAAATCGTTTGAAATTATGTGCAAAGTTCGTTAGTCGCTAAGTGCTATTGTTCTCAAATGCTGGGTGAATATAGTCTAGGTAATTTGCAGCCATGATTTACACTGTCTCGAAGATCTTATACACAGTTTCTAACTCTAATAGGTGACCTATTACGTTAAACCTTTAACGTAAGTTTATACCTCTTAGTGAGTAGATTATGACAGCATTCTGAATTTTTAAATTCACTCAGCTGTTGAATGAAATACTGAAATTCAAATTTTTATTGCTCCTGGAAGCTGTTAGATAGGCAATTTGAAACTAGGACCGTTCGATCGTTTTATCCGTGTAACAATAAGCAGTAGATAGCATTACACGGGCCTAGCCAAGGAGCATTATTACAGAAGACATTTTGCATTTTCTAGAATTCGTTCTGTAAATTATATATGGAGGCGTACGTTCTGCAGCTTTAAAACATGTTTCTTTTATTGCCGAAATAAGATGTACTGAATTTCGCAGTCATCATTTGAGAAAGGAATGAAGAAGTACTGCAACGAGTCTTTCAGCGAAAATTGCAAAACGATAGCGTCAGACTTCAGTGGTATGTAGAGAATCCCTTGAGCGACAAATCAAGGATAGCAACCTAAGTCTGATAACATCATCCAACTACGGTGCAGAACAGACTACTAGACCAAATCTTCGACGGAAAACGTGAGCTTGTACGTTGACGAACCACAAGCAGAACTTCTTACAACAGTATTCGGAAACATTAGATTCATAGGGAATGGCAGCCCATTTTTCACGGAGTGCTGCACTGAGGAGAGGTATCGATGTCGGTCGGTGTGGCCTGGCACGAAATCGGCTTTCCAAAACATCCCAAAGGTGATCTATAGGATTCAGGTCAGGACTCTGTGCAGGCCAGTCCATTTCAGGGATGTTATTGTCGTGTAACCACTCCGCCACAGGCCGTGCGTTACGAACAGGTGCTCGATAGTGTTGAAAGATGCAATCGCCATCCCCGAATTGCTCTTCAACAGTGGGAGCAAGAAGGTGCTTAAAACATGAATGTAGGCCTGCGCTATGATAGTGCCACGCGAAACAACAAGGGGTACAAGCCCCCTCCATGAAAAACACGACCACACCATAACACCACCGCCTCAAAATTTTACTGTTGGTACTACACACGCTGGCAGACGACGTTCACCTGGCATTCTCCACACCCACACCCTGCCATAGGATCGCCACATTGTATACCGTGATTCGTCATTCCACACAACGTTTTTCTACTGTTCAGTCGTCCAATTTTACGCTCCTTACACCAAGCGAGGCGTCGTTTGGCATTTACCGGCATGATGTGTGGCTTATGAGTAGCCGCTCGACCATGAAATCCAAGTTTTCTCACCTCCCGCCCGTCATAGTACTTGCAGTGGATCCTGATGCAGTCTGTAAATCCTGTGTGATGGTGTGGATAGATGTCTGCCTATTACACATCACGATGCTGTTCAACTGTCAGCGGTCTCTGTCAGTCAATAGACGAGGTCGGCCTGTACGCTTTTGTGCTGCACGTGTCCCTTCACGTTTCCACTTCACTATCACATTGGAAACAGTGGACCTAGGAATGTTTAGGAGTGTGGAAATTTCGCGTACAGACGTATGACACAAGTGACACCCATTCACCTGACTACGTTCTAAGTCCGTGAGTTCCGCGGAGCGCCCCATTCTGCTCTCCCACGATCTGTAATGACTACTGAGGTCCTGGATATGGAGTACCTGGGAGTACGTGGCAGCACAATGCACCAAATATGAAAAACTTATGTTTTTGGGAGTGTCCGGACGCTTTTGATCACATAGTGTGGATAACATACTGAAACTTCCTTTAGACCAGGGCTTAACAACTGGCCGGTTTTGAGCGCGAGTACTCGCGTCTGCTCACGCACGTGCTCGAGAGCAGGTGCAAGGTCGCTAAGTAGGGAGGGAGGGGAGGGAGGCGAAATGCGCGCGCACGTTTGAATGTGATCTCGCGTTCTTAGCAGATTTAACTAGCCATCTGAATGCTTTGAACATTTTACTACAAGGTAAAGATCTGCTAATTACTCATTTCATAGATCGAATACGAGATTTTAAAATGAAATTGACACTTTGGGTGAGTCAGCTGTAAACAGGAAACCTAGCTCATTTTCCTAAATTATCATCCATGCAAGATTTTCACAAAGACTGTGAACGTTATTCACATAGTTTAGTTGATCAGCGCTTTCAAGATCTGACAGCACTAGACAGTGATTTTGATCTGTTCTCTCCATATTCAGCGAATATTTAAGAGATTCGTCCTGAGCTGCAGCAAGAAATTATTGACCTGCAGTGGGACAGAGAATACAGAGACAAATTTCAGAACGAGAAAAACATTTTGGAATTCTACAGACACTTCCCTCAGGACAGATTTCCTCGTTTGCACAAACTGGCGGCTACAATAATATCAATGTTCGGTTCCACGTATGTTTGTGAACAACTGTTCTCTGCAATGAAATGTAACAAGACGCGCCTGAGAAACGCGTTGTCTGATCGAAATTTAAACTGCACGCTGCGCCTAAAATGCACAAGAACAATTACTCCGAACATAGACGCAATTGTAAAGGGCAAAAAGTACAAGATAACCGAGAATCCCACACTTCAGTGACACCTTTTATTGTGTAACAGTTCACAAATTAATGCGAATGTAGAGGCATACACTAAGCTAATAAAATTATGTGGCATGTGTACATTCTCCTTTATTTGTTTCATTTGTCGCAGTAATAATTCGTGAGTAATATCCCTGCAGGTGGCCGCGGATTTACATTGACTGGCGGCAGCTGTTGTGTGCCCCACGTGACTCTCCCCACTCTCCGCTCTGGTCCGGTAGTGGGGGTAGCGTGCTCGCGCTGCTCCGTGCTCGCGCCTTGCTGCTCACAGCTTGCTCCGCGAGCACGTATGTTGTGAAGCCCTGCTTTAGACTTTGGGAGGAGATTTGAGTTAGGTATAGATTTCTTCCCAAGTTTAAAGAAAAACGTGCATGTTTTATACAAACAAGATCATCGAGATGTAGAAACAAAACACTTTGGTAAGATTCAGAATGGGTTCGTTACTAAAAACACACTGGGTTACATGATTTCGGAAAGAGGAGGGTAAAGCATGATACGCGGCGATCTGTGACCGGCAAGTGTTTCGGAACACATAGTTCACAGAGCACTGTTAAACATGGGGTTTCGCTGAAATCAGTGGAAAGGTGTCGCTTGGAGAGATGAATCACGAGGTCTGTGGTCGCGTCTGGACGGCCTATCATTCAGGCGAATGGATGTTCGAACCACGGACGCAGGCTGATGATGACGGTATTATGCTATATGGAACATTCAACTGGGTATCCATTGTACTTGCTGTGGTGATCGAAGGCACCATGACTGCTGTTGATTAAGTGATCATTTTTACGGACCACCGACATGCCTCATGCTGAGTGTCCTCCGCGACGGAGATGTATCTTCTAGCAGGATAACTGTCCATGTTGCAAGACCTGACTTGGGCTACAGTGGTTTTAGGATCGTGACAGTGAACTCACGTTGGTCTTGGTCACCTAATTCACCTGATTTGAACCCGACGGAACCATCTGGGTCACTATCGGGCGGCAGCTCAGCGCCCACAAAGCACCGAATGTAATTTACTGCCATTGTGCGACTTGTGTATAGACATACAGGGTGTTACGAAAAGGTACGGCCAAACTTTCAGGAAACATTCCTCACACACAAATAAAGAAAATATGTTATGTGGACATGTGTCCGGAAATGCTTAATTTCCATGTTAGAGCTCACTTTAGTTTCGTAAGTATGTACTGTACTTCCTCGATTCTGATGATCAAATTGTAAATTTTCACAATCAACATGTATGGGCTGACGAGAATCCGCACGCAATTGTGCAATCACGTCATCAACACAGATTTTCTGTGAACGTTTGGGCAGGCATTGTTGGTGATGTCTTGATTGGGCCGCATGTTCTTCCACCTACGCTCAATGGAGCACGTTATCATGATTTCATACGGGATACTCTACCTGTGCTGCTAGAACATGTGCCTTTACAAGTACGACACAACATGTGGTTCATGCACGATTGAGCTGCTGCACATTTCAGTCGAAGTGTTCGTACGTTTCTCAACAACAGATTCGATGACCGATGGATTGGTAGAGGCGGACCAATTCCATGGCTTCCACGCTCTCCTGACCCCAATCCTCTTGACTTTCATTTATGGGGGCATTTGAAAGCTCTTGTCTACGCAACCCCGGTACAAAATATAGACACTCTTCGTGCTCGTATTGTGGACGGCTGTGATTCAATACGCCATTCTCCAGGGCTGCATCAGCGCATCAGGGATTCCATGCGACGGAGGGTGGATGCATGTATCCTCGTTAACGGAGGACATTTTGAACATTTCCTGTAACAAAGTGTTTGAAGTCACGCTGGTACGTTCTGTTGCTGTGTGTTTCCATTCCATGATTAATGTGATTTGAAGAGAAGTAATAAAATGAGCTCTAACATGGAAAGTAAGCGTTTCCGGACACATGTCCACATAACATATGTGGACATGTGTGTGAGGAATGTTTCCTGAAAGTTTGGCCGTACCTTTTTGTAATACCCTGTATAGTCCCACATACCTTCGGAAACCTACCGACTTGTCACATCCAAGCCACACAGAACCGCAATATTCCAAACGTGTAGAAACACGTTATTAAGCAAGTGGCCAAAACGTTTTGGCTCATCAGTGCATGAGAGACAGAAAAAACCCTGGGACTGAACGACGAACCTTAGGATTTGTAGTTCCACATCCGCTTGTACAAACTACAATACACTCCATGCAGCGCCAAGTCATTGGTATTTTTTCAACAGAGATTTAGTTGGAAAGGGGTTTTCGTAGTACCGCTTGACGCTTCGTCGACTCAGCAAACATTACTGAGGGTCGAATGGCGTCGTCGAAATTTGGCAGTACTTGCAGTATTGCCCTTCTGGCAGAAGATGGAGACGAGGCAGCGCGTAACAGCATCACGAGCACGTATTCCCCGCCACACACTTCGCTGTGAGGAGCAAAGCGAGCTCAGGAACTCCGCATCTACCCTCGCGGGACAGAAGTCGTATGCATCGCAGCGATCGTATCTCCCAGATGGCTCACGAGCACGAGCGTCGGGTGAACTATAAACTCGTCGAGACGGCGTTGCAGGAACGCAAACTGTGTCACACGGTACCGTAAACCGGTAATTACAGACATAGGGAATAAGATACCCTGTGACGCCACACCCTCCAGGGATGGCTAGGAAATAGTTAAAATTTAAAATTTACTTAGGTTATAGAAAGTGGTAAGGTACCTGACGTGTGGAGTCTCGCTAAAATTTTCTCCATTTTCAAGAAAGACGACAGGAGCGATCCAAATAACTATAGAGGAATAATCCTCGTTAACACAGGCTATAAATTCTATAATATTATTTACAAGATGAGATTGAGTCCTGTCTATGGTAAAATGTTATTAAAAGATTAAGAATATTTTATATGAGAAAGGGAGATCCTACTGTGATGGTATTTTTAGTCTAAAAACAACAGGTAGAGAAAAGAAAGAATTTAGCTTGTACACGAACATAGCGCCTGCACGTTCTGAGAAGAACTTTTGGCAAAGTCAATAGGAACCCATTGTGACAGGTTATGGAAAAAAGAGACTCCCATCGCACCTACAAAGGCTTGCTGAAATGTAATACATCCGAATTTATGTGAAAACTCTTACAGCATTTTGAATTTAAAAAAAAACATTGGTAACATTCTGTATCTTTATTCTTCATGTCTACAAGTTTATATCTCAGTACAGTCACCCTCGCAACGAAACCGTGTCTTCCAACGAGAGACCAGTTTGTCGATGCCATCACTGTACAATGTTTGACAACTGAGCCTCAACCTCACTTCTGCTTGCACTGTTTCATCACTATCAAAGTGAGGTCCCCGTAGGTGTTCTTCAAATTTCGGGAACAGATGAAAATGGATGGGGCCAAGTCGGGGCTGTGTGGAGGATGGTCGATGACAGTGATTCCAAGGAACGGAATTGTTTGCAGATCCCGTGTGTAGTCTGGTATTGTTATGCTGAAAGAGAGGATGCTCCATGCCAAAACTCGATTACAGCACGCTGTTTCTCACGCGCCGACATGTTGCGTTACTCACCGCCATGTTCCAGTTTACAATTCGGAGGCCTCTAACAAATATGTAGATGTTTGGTTGGCTGGTTGGTGGGAGGAGACCAAACAGCGAGGTCATCGGTGCAATCGGATTAGGGAAGGATGGGGAAGGAAGTCGACCCTGCCCTTTCAAAGTAGCCATCCCAGAATTTGCCTGAAGCGATTTATGGGAAGTCGCGGAAAACCTAAATCAGGATGGCTTCAAAATGATTCAAATGGCTCTGAGCACTATGGGACTCAACTGCTGTGGTCATCAGTCCCCTAGAACTTAGAACTACTTAAACCTAACTAACCTAAGGACATCACACACACCCATACCCGAGGCAGGATTCGAACCTGCGACGTAGCAGTCGCGCGGTTCCGGACTGAAGCGCCTAGGACCGCTCGGCCACAACGACCGGCCCATGGATCTAAAATCCGGATTTCCACGGAGAATTGTATGAGCAGGTTCCAGGCTGCGGAAAACAGTTTTCTCCGTAGTGTTAAAGAGTTAATCAGAGTAGATAGTTTCGGAAATGAGGGTATTTGAAATAAATTACAGGCCGATTCAATACACAAGAGTATAGACACAAAGAGAAACATATGGTGCGAGGATGTAACTAGAATACACGAGAATGCACTTCAGTTCAATTTATTGACTACACAACTAGGCAGATAAGACACAGGGGAAGACCGTGGAAGAGACGGCTGGATCTTGTTGACCGAAACAGGTGAAATCACTTAACCCATAGTTCAGAAACATTACTGTGCAAATTAGCATATCGGTTTTGCATGTAATGCGAGATATGGCAAATAGGTGACTATAATACATAGGTATTTTATTTTTTCCAGATTTTTGCGAGTCGATACATAGCTGCATTAAAAAGTTACCAGTTATTGACAAGATTATGGTTTCCGTTAAAAACAGGTCTTTGTATGAACTTGAAAGCTATCATCTGCAAGGCCAAGTTGGACATTAGAAGACGCCGCTGCCTGACAACTTCAAATTCCAGCATGGTCCTTCCAGAACTGCTGCAGAAGATAAAGATACGTAGCCATAAAAAGTAGTGCCACTTTGGTCTGTCGAATGTTTGCTTCGGGAACTGAGGTTTTGAGTGACTCCCAAGGAAATCAATCAGTGACCATCACTTTTTGTAGCGCCTTGCAGGCGTGACACGTATTTTAGGTATGAGTGTTTCTGAGAACTGAAGACTCAGAAGTTTAGGGATGAATGCCGGTTCTCGACAAGTACACGGTTTAAGCATCTAGTTGCTAGCTAGTTGCAACTGCTCGATTAATAGATAATACTGCATAGCTCGAAAGTACGGCCGCATCCGAACTACGAGGTGTGCCGTGCTATCATTGGAAGTACTGATCTAGTAATGTCATCTTTTGACAGAATTCCTCTCTCGTTCGCCTTCAATTTCTTTTGCGTAATTCAGTACTTCGTGTGTTTTGTGATTTTCGTCGTGTTGAACGAGCAGTGACCGCCGGTCCAATAATCTGTGAAAGTTGAACAGTTTAAGTACGCTTTGCCAGTGTTTTCTGCGCTGTTAGCCAACTGATTCCCTGAGCTTCTTGTATCTGAAACTGAAGTCTGTCTGCGACTCTTATTTACGTAATCTCCGAACCTGTATTTAGTTACTATTGGTGTTGTTGTGTTCAGTCCAAGGAGAGGTCGGATGCAACTCTCAACGCTAAGCTATTATGCGCAAGGCTGTTGATCTGTGTCTAACTACTGGTCATTGTATCAGTCTGAACCCGCCCTGTATAGACAAACTCAACAATGCCCTCACCCCCAGCCCCCATTCCCCCCCTCCCATCCTCATACTTTCCCTTCAATACCAAACTGACGATTGATTAATGCCTCAGGTTGCTCCCTGCCCGCGTATCCTTTCTTTTGGTCAAGTTGTGCCATTACCTCAATTCGATTCAGTACCTCATCTTCAGTTATCTGATTTACCCATTTAATCTTCCGCATTATCCTGTCGCACCACAAGTTAGAAGCTTCCGTTCTCTCTTCTTTGAAATAATTATCGCCCACGATTCACTTCAGCACGAAGTTAACTCTACACAAATACCTTCAGAAAATACTTCCTAATAATTTGTATTTTCCTTGCTGTTGCCATTTTATGTCCTCTCTACTTCCACCTTCGATAGCTGTTTTGCAGTCCAAATAATAAAACTCATCTACTACATTTAGTGTCTTATCTCCTAATCTCCTTCCTTGCCTATAGCAATTATATTTCATTGTATTAGTTTTTCTTTGATGTTGTCGAACGCTTTTTCCACGTCGACAAATCCTACAAACGTGTCTTGATTTTTCTTTAGCCTTGCTTCCATTATCAACCGCAATGTCAGAGCTTACTCTCTGGTGTCTTTACCTTTCCTAAAGCCAATCTGATCGTCATCTAACACATCCTCAATTTTATCTTCCATTCTTCTGTATACTAATCTTGTCAGTGATTTGGATGCACGAGCTGTTAAGTTGACTGTGCGATAATTCTCGCACTTGTCCGCTCTTGCAACATTCGGAATTGTGTGGATGATAATTTCGTTGCGGCTCAACGACGTTACAGCTAATATCTAGCTGAATGTCAGCTAAAGTGAACACAGTGTTCACACAAAATTCCTCCTTTGCATCGTACAGAGCACGACGTGACCTGTTCTGCACTTGACGCTGGTTCACAGGAGAGTCCGTGTCTCTCGTAACAAAACTGTCCCCCACCTGGGGCCTTTTGTGCTCTACGTCACGGCTTTTTTCCGACCAATAGGAGCGTTCCTTTCATCTTGCGGAAATTATCTCTGCGAAATGCAATGGGCCTACAATCAAACTGCGTCGAAATGTCGGCACTTTACTCCTTCCTAGTTCATTTCAGCCAATCGGACATTTTTTGCCCGCTCGACACTCCTACGTGCAGTTCACATGATCAACTGCGTCGCTGGTCTGTTTGCATCCATCTGGAAATTCAGAGATTCTGTCCATACCATATCGCCAGACTCGTACATTCTGCACACCGACATGAATAGTTGTTTTGTTGCCGCTTCGTCCGATGATTTTAGAAATTCCGTTGGATTGTCATCAGTCCCTATCGTCTAATTCGATCTTACGTCTTCCAATGCTCTTTCAAATTCTAGCTCTACACTACTGGCCATTAAAATTGCTACACCAAGAAAAAATGCAGATGATAAACGGGTATTCATTGGACAAATATATTATACTAGAACTGACATTTGATAACATTTTCACGCAATTTCGGTGCATAGATCCTGAGAAATCAGTACCCAGAACAACCACGTCTGGCTGTAATAACGACCTTGATACGCCTGAGCATTGAGTCAAACAGAGCTTGGATGGCGTGTACAGGTACAGCTGGCCATGCAGCTTCAACACGATACAACAGTTCATCCAGAGTAGTGACTGGCGCATTGTGATGAGCCAGTTGCTCGGCCACCATTGACCAGACGTTTTCAGTTGGTGAGAGATCTGGAGAATGTGCTGGCCAGGGCAGCAGTCGAAAATTTTCTGTACCCAGAAAGGCCCGCACAGGACCTGCAACATGCAGTCGTGCATTATCCTGCTGAAATGTAGGGTTTCGCAGTGATCGAATGAAGGGTAGAGCCAACGGTCGTAACACGTCTGCAATGTAACGTCCACTGTTCAAAGTGGCGTCAATGCAAACAAGAGGTGACCGAGACGTGTAACCAATGGCACCCCATACGATCACGCCGGGTGATACGCCAGTATGGCGATGACAAATACACGCTTCCAATGTGCGTTCACCGCGATGTCGCCAAACACGGATGCGACCATCATGATGCTGTAAGCAGAACCTGGATTCATCCGAGATAATGACGTTTTGTCATTCGTGCACCCAGGTTTGTCATTGAGTACACCATCGCAGGCGCTCCTGTCTGTGATGCAGCGTCAAGGGTAACCGCAGGCGTGGTGTCCGAGCTGATAGTCGATGCTGCTGCAAACGTCGTCCAACTGTTCGTGCCGATGGCTGTTGTCTTGCAAACGTCCCCATCTGTTGACTGAGGGATCGAGACGCGGCTGCACGAGCCGTTACAGCCATGCGGATAACATGCCTGTCATCTCGACTGTTAGTGATACGAGGCCGTTGGGATCCAGCACGGCGTTCCGTATTACCCTCCTGAACCCACAGCTTCCATATTCTGCTAACAGTCATTGGATCTCGACCAACACGAGCAGCAATGTCGCGATACGATAAACCGCAATCGCGACAGGCTACAATCCGACCTTTATCAAAGTCGGAAACTCCATACAGGAGTCATCACAACAATGTTCCTCCAGGCAACGCCGGTCAACTGCTGTTTGTGTATGAGAAATCGGCTGGAAACTTTCCTCATGTCAGCACGTTGTAGGTGTCGCCACCGGCGCGAACCTTGTGTGAATGCTCTGAAAAGCTAATCATTTGCATATCAGAGCATCATCTTCCTGTCGGTTAAATTTCGCGTCTGTGGCAGGTCATCTTCGTGGTGTAACAATTTTAATGGCCAGTAGTGTATATCGCCAGGCTCACCCAGTTGTTTTGTTGCCGCTTCGTCCGATGATTTTAGAAATTCCGATGGATTGTCATCAGTCCCTGTTGTCTTATTGGATCTTACGTCTTCCAATGCTCTTTCAAATTCTAATTTTAGTACTGTGTCCCTGTATCTTCTACATCGGCTCCTGTTCCTACTTCTATCACGTCATTAGACAAGTGTTTCCGGTCACATAAGTCTCCAATTTACTCCTTCCGTCTATCTGCCCTCGCCTCTGCATTTGACGGGTTCCTTGTGTCCATTCTATTTGTAACTAGAACAGTCAGCACCTGGAGGGGACTCTTACAGCGGCGCCTGCCCCGCTACTGCGCCGTTCCAGTTGGCGCCGAATTATGCGCGCAATTTCGCCGCCGCTCGCCGCGCGCGCTAGCGTCGCCCCACGCCAGCCGTGACGGCAGCGCTTGTACGTGTCCGCCCCGGCCACCCAGCCAGACGCGCTCTGGAAGCCGGTCACGAATGCGCCGTAGCGGTAACCGCCCCCGCCACCCACCCACAGCCGGTGGCGAGCGTGCAGTTCTACCGGCGCCTGTACGGCGGTGCCGCCAGCTACCTGCGGCGAGCAGCGCCGCTGCTCCGCCGAGCGAGATAAGCCGTCAGGCGTATTAAATGGCCGGCTATTTCTGAAAGGCGGCAGGTGCGGCCGCGAGCATTCCCAGCCGGCGGGACGAATGCTGTCAGCCACCGGCCTGTCTCCTTTTAACATATTTATCGCCTTTACGAATAGTCCGCAGAGTTCGAACGAAATTCATCGTGCCTACTCTGGACGTTGTTCAACACCGCGATTGTGATAAACGAAAACGTACGACGGTCATTTCATAAATAATGCACTTCTTATTTCTACTTACACTTTTTTTTTCAGTATCTCTTTACAGTCCTTCAACATAGTCTCCCTGCTTCTCTAAACCTCAGCGTCTCGGAGCCTCTATTATTTCACCCAGCACACAAGTTCTGTTGATCTGCCGAATGGCTAGGGTAACGATGGTAGAAAATTCTTCCAGCGAAAGATAACGACATACGCGAATAGGTTTTTCCCACTTCGACAACAAGTCAGTCTGATGGACTCATGTCCGGGCTGTAGGGAGGCTGCGGCAACTCTTCCATCCGTATTCGCACAGTTTTAGAGCTACAACATTACCGATATGCGGGAGACCAGTTTTGGAGAATCAGTGGCCCAGCCTCGACGAACTGAGGTCGGGTTTTGTGCATCTCTCTGCGAAGGTTTTGCAAAAAAAAAAAAATGGTTCAAATGGCTCTGAGCACTATGGGACTTAACTTCTGAGGTCATCAGTCCCCTAGAACTTAGAACTACTTGTTGTTGTTGTTGTTGTGGTCTTCAGTCCTGAGACTGATTTGATGCAGCTCTCCATGCTACTCTATCCTGTGCAAGCTTCTTCATCTCCCAGTACCTACTGCAACCTACATGCTTCTGAATCTCCTTAGTGTATTCATCTCTTGGTCTCCCTCTACGATTTTTACCCTCCATGCTGCCCTCCAGTACTAAATTGGTGATCCCTTGATGCCTCAGAACATGTCCTACCAACCGATCCCTTCTTCTACACAACTTGTGCCACAAACTCCTCTTCTCCCCAATTCTATTCAATACCTCCTCATTACTTATGTGATCTACCCATCTAATATTCAGCATTCTTCTGTAGCACCACATTTCGAAAGCTTCTATTCTCTTCTTGTCTAAAGTATTTATCGTCCACGTTTCGCTTCCATACATGGCTACACTCCATACAAATACTTTCAGAAATGACTTCCTGACACTTAAATCTGTACTCAATATTAACAAATTTCTCTTCTTCAGAAACGCTTTCCTTGCCATTACCAGTCTACACTTTATATCCTCTCTACTTCGACCATCATCAGTTATTTTGCTCCCCCAAATAGCAAAACTCCTTTACTACTTTAAGTGTCTCATTCCCTAATCTAATTCCCTCAGCATCACCCGAGTTAACTCGACTACATTCCATTATCCTTGTTTTGCTTTTGTTGACGTTCATCTTATATCCTCCTTTCAAGACACTATCCATTCCGTTCAACTGTTCTTCCAAGTTCTTTGCTGTTTCTGACCGAATTACAATGTCATCGGCGAACCTCAAAGTTTTTATGTCTTCTCCATGGATTTTAATACCTACTCCGAACTTTTCTTTTGTTTCCTTTACTGCTTGCTCAATATACAGATTGAATAACATCGGGGAGAGGCTACAACCCTGTCTCATTCCCTTCCCAACCACAGCTTCCCTTTCATGTCCCTCGACTCTTATAACTGCCGTCTGGCTTTTATACAAATTGTAAATAGCCTTTCGCTCCCTGTATTAAACCTAACCAAACTAAGGACATCACACACATCCATGCCGGAGGCAGGATTCGAACCTGCGACCGTAGTGGTCGCGCGGTTCCAGACTGTAGCGCCTAGAATCGCTCGGCCATCCCGGCCGGCGAAGATTTTGCATGAATTGACGATAATACATTATTACTGTGACACTTCTTCCACATGCGACTCTGCCATGGTAATTCTTTGGTGCTCACAAGCAGAAATGTTTTCCTTTTTTTTTTTACGTGGATTACCTAAAGGTCTCCACTCATTGGACTGTGATTACAAAGTCTCTAATCCACGTTTCATCAATAGCGACAATTCTAAAGAAGAATCCTTGATCTTCACGGTCGAATCGTTGTTTGAGTAAGGTTGCAATGTTCAGGCGTTTCTGCTTCTCTTCAGCACTGAAACCATGTGGGACACGTCTTGCACAACTTTTTCTCTTCTCCAAATCATTTGTCGGAATACAAAATATTGATGCTGGGGTAATTCCGGTGGGTTGAGAGAGCCTCACAAATCGCATTGTGATCCTCTTCAAGAGCATCTGCCACAAGTTTCACACTTCGTTCATACGACCACCACGAAAACGATTAACCCAACGTGAAATTGTACTATGGTCCACTGTAAACTCACCAAAAAATTTAGGTAATGCACTGTGGATTTCTGTCAGGTTTTTGCCGTGTAAAGTTTCGATCTTAATCTTCGACCCCGGTCTTCAAAATCACAGTAGGTGAGACCACTGCAGGGGCCATTTCTACCTGTCGCCAATGTAATGTTACAGTACACAGCAAAAAAACAAAAACACTTGCTTCTTTCTCAAGCTCCCAAATACATCTGACAGTAATAGCAACCTGCTCATTATTTATGAAATGTCCCTCGTAGAAACATGCACAATAACGCATATTTTATTTTTCATGCCATACTGCATTGAGTTGTCACTATTCCACTAGAAAGCCATGACGTAGATGAAGAAATCGAATTTTGAGGACTAATATGCAGGAATTGAAATAACGAAATAATCATAAGACTTGAAGGAAAATTCAAAAGATGGAAGGAATGCGTCAGTGTCCCTTTCAAAGATGATGGAGGTGGTCCTCCTCCACCTGAAGCTACAATCCATAAATTAAGTCCTGCAACAACCAAGAGTGAACTAGAACATGCCGTTAAACAGCAGAATAGTGGTAAAGCCATCGGTCCGGATGGAGTTTACACTGAAGTTACTAAAATTTCAGCTGAACAGGAGTGGATTGGTCTCATCATCCTAACATCAATATTTGTTCAATGTTATCGATGGACCAGGAAACTTATCATATGACTGGCTGGGATCTACTTTTATACCACTGCCGAAGAAGACTGATTTCTCAGAGTTATGACTATCGTGTGAAACACTCTGTATGTCATCTAA
The DNA here is from genome assembly GCF_023898315.1 of Schistocerca nitens. Classification (NCBI taxonomy): domain Eukaryota; kingdom Metazoa; phylum Arthropoda; class Insecta; order Orthoptera; family Acrididae; genus Schistocerca; species Schistocerca nitens. The sequence goes on along the minus strand of NC_064614.1, from coordinate 106,812,525 downwards.
ATGAGAGTGTGGCAGTTGCTTTTCGTGTATCAACGCAAGCCCGAACACACCTTAATCACACTGTTTACACTGACCAACACTACGAAACTCACATACATTGCGGATTTCGACCGATTCCTATATCCTTTTAAGGTTCCTAAAGAGAAAACCATTTCGCTCTGAAATTGATAGTTTGCGAACAATAAATCTAGCTGTGTGGAAAGAGGATAGACGGAATAAGTAATGCTTGGATCTTTGGTAATCCATCAAGTGGGACAGCAGCCGGAAACGTAGTACTTGAAGAATGATGATAAAACCAGTGGCTGTGTTTGAGTATGGGTGCTGGACCTGTTATTACCACGGAAGGTACGGAATCCAGTTAATTTTGACCTGCTGCATACAATTCTGTTCAATACATATGTGGATCGCATGTTACTTTCAATGCCTGAAGATGACACCATGTGGTGTCGAAACTGGTAGTATGTTTTAAAATGAATAAACGACGTTAGATTCAAATACAGCAGCTGGTTTTTTCATCATTATTCAAGTACTAAAAAATACCTACTTTTCATTTCTGAAAACTACAGTCTGGGGGTATTTCGGCTGAATCATCAACAATGCAAAAGACTGCTACCAAGAGATGTAGTAACATTTCTTATTCAGACGTATTGTGGTGAATAACGTATAATTAAAAATATTTTTTTTTCATGTAACAGTTTGTAATGTTTGTTAAAGGTGGAAATGTGTACCAATCGAAACGCCTGAAAATCGTTGCCTTGAACAGATGCTCAGGGACCCAGTTACTACTCGCTGAAGTAATAGAAGAAAGGGGAAGCACTAAAAGGTGGTTGCTCGAAGAAGGCTGCACTTCTTGTGCTACAGAAAAGGTAAGGTACGTGAGCTCGTGGTTTATTACCTCTCGTTCCGCAGGGTGTTACACGCGAGGTTAAGTTTTTCTCCTCCCATTACAACGAACGTAAATCGCGCGCATTTACAGCAGCTCCTTATTTGCTCTCTTCTCAGCCATTTCGCCGCAACGTAAAGTGAGCTGCAGCGTTAGAAAAGGGGGGAACTCTCCTACACAGGTAGCGGATAAAGTGTGGTCAATCCTTAGGTAGAACAGAATTGCATGTACAGTGGAGCCTGGTTTATCCAGCCCTTATTAATCCGGGTCTCCGGTTCGTTTTTTGTTTCGTTTGTTTAGAACAATAAGTGTACAGCATCTGGCACCCCGGAAGTAAAACCGCAACAGTCGACCACGACAGCGAAGACTGTAAGTGGGAAACGCTGAACGTGCCACAAATAAATATTTAGGAAAATGGGAAAAAACCTTATGGTAGCTGTATTACAAACAATTTGTATTTAATGAAATATAAAATCTGATAATTGACATCACTGTTGAGAATTCATAGCCAAGGGCCTCACCGCAGTGTTAACACCGTTTCCCGTCATATCACCGAAGTTAAGCGCTGTTGGGCTCGCCTAGCACTTGGGTCACTGTGCGGGTTTGCCGACTGCGGCTGGCATGCGGGATGCCGTCAGACCTTGTGAGGCCAATTGAGGAGCTACTTGAATGAGAAGTAGAGGCACCCGTCACGAAAACTGACCACATGCCTCTCCGTATCTGCATCCGGTAACGCCTAAATCTGAGGATGACACGGCGGCCGGTCGGTGTCAAAAAAGCGGGTGCCCTCGGGCCTTGTGAGGCCAATTGAGGAGCTACTTGAGTGAGAAGTAGCGGCACCGGTCACGAAAACTGACCACACGCCTCTCCGTATCTGCATCCGGTAACGCCTAAAATTGATGATGACACGGCGGCCGGTCGGTGGCAGGCAAGCGGGTGCCCTCGGGCCTTGTGAGGCCAATTGAGGAGCTACTTGAGTGAGAAGTAGCGGCACCCGTCACGAAAACTGACCACACGCCTCTCCGTATCTGCATCCGGTAACGCCTAAATTGAGGATGACACGGCGGCCGGTCGGTATCAGGCAAGCGGGTGCCCTCGGGTCTTGTGAGGCCAATTGAGGAGCTACTTGAGTGAGAAGTAGCGGCACCGATCACGAAAACTGACCACACGCCTCTCCGTATCTGCATCCGGTAACGCCTAAAATGAGGATGACACGGCGGCCGGTCGGTGTCAGGCAAGCGGGTGCCCTCGGCCCTTGTGAGGCCAATTGAGGAGCTACTTGAGTGAGAAGTAGAGGCACCCGTCACGAAAACTGACCACACGCCTCACCGTATCTGCATCCGGTAACGCCTAAAATCTGTTGATGACACGGCGGGCGGTCGGTGCCGTTGGGCCTTCAAGGCCTGTTCGGGAGGTTTTTTTTCTTTTTAGGTGTCTTTTTTTGACATTTCAATCGAACACATTTTAAAAAGGAATTTATCAACTCTAAGTCCGAAGAGGCATTGAAAGGCCTAACGGTACCGACCGGCCGCCGTGTCATACTCAGCGCACAGGCGTTACTGGATGCGGATAAGGAGGCGCATGTGGTCAGCACGCCGCTCTCCTGGCCGTATGTATTTACGAGTCCCGGCCGCTGTGACCGAGCGGTTGTAGGCGCTTCAGTCTGGAACCGCGCGACCGCTACGGTCGCAGATTCGAATCCCGCCTCGGGCATGGAAGTGTGATGTCCTTAGGTTAATTAGATTAAAGTAGTTCTAAGTTCTAGGGGACTGATGACCTCAGATGTTAAGTCCCATAGTGCTCAGAGCCATTTGAATCTTTTTTTTTTTTTTTTTTTTTTTTTTTTTTTTTTTTTTTTTTTTCGAGGCCGGAGCCGCTAGTTCTCAATCAAGTAGCTCCTCAGTTTGCCTCACAACTGCTGAGTGCATCCCGTTTGCCAACAGCGCTCGACAGACCGGATGGTCACCCATCCAATTGCTAGCCCAGCCCGACAGCACTTAACTTCGGTGATCTAACGGGAACGGTGTTACCACTACGGCAAGGTCGTTGGCCAAAAAGGAATGTATGATATTGAACATATTCTCCCATAAAACTTAACATTTCGATAAGGCTGAATGTGCCACGCTACTTAGCCAAGGAAATGTGAATGTCCAAAAAAAAAAAAATGTTCAAATGTGTGTGAAATCTTATGGGACTTAACTGCTAAGGTCATGAGTCCCTAAGCTTACGCACTACTTTATCTAAATTACCCTAAGGACAAACACACACACCCATGCCCGAGGGAGGACTCGAACCTCCGCCGGGACTAACCGCACAGTCCATGACTGCAGCGCCGGAGACCGGTCGGCTAATCCCGCGTGGCGCTGAATGTCCACTCAAGTTCTTACACCCCGATAAAACTCAATACAAAGATTCATAAAATGCTCTGTATTTCATTTCAAGAAAAGTAATCCTTGCAAGTAGGTCTCTTCATTTAATTTGCTTGACAGTGGAAGTTGGGCACATTTCCTAACGACGGCGAATCATTGAAGTTCGTTCATTTTTTGATCACAGAGAACTCAGTGCAGTCACTCAGTGCAGTCTACTTAAACAAAAAGAGTTTTCATTAGAAGCTTACCTTTCTTGTCTGAAGTGAAACATATTACTGGAGCTTTCTTTCTCATTGGTTTTCTGGTGTTCAGATACGTATAAGGAAGCCAGATCCACTAGCAATGGCCAGCACATTTTCCACTTCTTCAGGCACCATGCGTTTCTCGGTCGGAAGATATGTAACTATGACCAGACACTAAAAACTCGATTTTTACAGTTTCAGAGATATTTTCTAAAACAAGCAACATTAAAGTCATCAACATACAATCCACGTTCTATCCGACACATTTATCGCACCACAAAATCAGTTTGTGTGTGAATCCAGAAGCCGTAGTCTTTAATACACAAGTTGCCACTTCTTTACCTCCACGACCAGCTAAGGCCTCGTCTCACATGCACATGAATGATTGTGCATGAATCAGCATGTATACCCAAGTCATAATTTGAAAGCCGTCGTGAGTAAAACATGGTGTCGCGTGTCAGCGTACGCGTAAACATAACTTGTTGCAAATCTATGTACACCGTGCATGTCTCACTCAAGGGCATCTGTAAATATGTAAAGTCGATTTTTATCAAGTGGTGAACTTTCTCGGCATTTTCGTGACTAGTTTGCAGTGCAGACTTGGCGTATTCAACAGAATTAATTTTAGCTTGCATATTCAGCTTATCACATAGTTCACACGTGTCATTTATTGGTCTGCCGAAAGAAACATTGCTCAAGAATTTCTTGAAGATGGTAGAATAATATTTGTAAGTCACTCAAGAAGCCACATGTTGAAATGAAGCATGCATATGGCTTATATTTAAGGCCGATCTGAAATAAACTTTACTTTACTTTCTTCCGCCGTAGTGGTTTTCTGCTCTGGAAGACCATTAACGTGTGCTTTGCTTCATCGTTGAACTTTTTTTTTATGGGCATGAGAACTTGGAATGTGTCCTCTACAGTCCTTGTACGTTCTTCCCCTTTTTTAAGTTTCCGTTGAAGAGCTGTAGCCGTCGGGAAGAAATTCCAAAAATATATGAGAACATTTTGCTACACACTTACATTCGTCCCCCTGAAGCATTAGTTACTGTGTAATGCATGATAGCTTGTCTTCTACTCTCACAAGGCTTCATCATATGTACTGTGACGTCTCCTGGGAACATGAGGTACTTGGATGCACCTCGTTAAGTATGTATCCTGTCGCTCTTGCCAAAGACTGCACAAATAAAAGCTGCCTTTGTTCACGTGATAAAGATTTCCAGGAATACCTGTATTTATACAGCACCCGAAAACAGTTCTATATAATAGCAATGGAAATCGTAATAAGGAAACTAAGATAGTAAAATTCCTTATAGATATTTTATTATGTAATCCAAAACACACCGCGATACCTGTGATTCAAACTTACATCACGTATTGGTGGCTGCTTGGGAGCAATAGCTATCCCTTTGTACATTGAATATGGGCTTCCATGGATTCTTAGTTCCGAATTTCTTTTAAGTCAGCAACCTTTCCTTTCCATTATAGCAATAAACAGTATCAAAACAAATACACATTATTAAAAGTACTACAACAATAGGAACTCACACCTGTCACAAGCTACAACAACCACTGCTTTTATACGCTTAGCACATTCAGTGTTCACCGTGCCAACGCCGATGGAACATCCATCCTCCCACATCTGTAGGATGTCTTCTGAACTAAAAGGAAGCGTTTGCGATACTTCCAAGCTTTTTCGTGTTTTCGCCTCGGCACATACAACGGTTTCCATGAAAAATCATAACTTGCACAATTTTGGTACTTTCAGTGTTTCCCATTTCCACTCTTCGGTTATTAAATTTAAATTCAGCCAACCGCCATACACGTGTCCTGGCACGTTGTCAATTAACAGGTAAATATTGAGTTATACAGTACTGTATTACCCCCGTTTGTTGAGAGAATAGAAAGATACCAAAGAGAAAGGAGGTGGTAGTGTCCATGGGCAATAATATTCACTGGGTGGGATAGACAATGAAGAATTATTGAAAGACAATGCTGCTGAATATAGTGTTGGAACTTCAACTGTGTCAAAACGGAATAGTCGATCAACAGCCGTTTGCAATTCCAATGACGCAGTTCGCTCATTGAACAAAGAAGCTGTTGGCAACGTCCACACGTCTAGGGTTCTTTGAAACATTTACAAATACTCCAGAGTGTTTAGGCGTAAGAATTAATAACGTTCATGATTGGTTGCGAAACGAAAACCACGCTGCTTACGGGTTTTCGTTTGTTCGTCTGCAGACAATGACAGAAGCTATGATAAACAAACGACGAAGTTGGCGCTCAATCCGCAGGCTTGTGATACAAGAACGGCAAGAACGCACATTGCTGAAAAATCTTCGGCCTAACTAGTAGTGGTGAAACGCATGCTTTATGGTGCTGCACATAAACGACGTAATAATCTGGCTTAAAAGATACTCGTTATTTTCGTGTATTAACTTAGTATCTGCTCAAAACTTACATGAAAATAATGTATAATTCATGTATTTGCGTGAAAATAAATATGTTATATGTTCATGACATTTAACCAATGTCATTCTATTTTTTTTCGGAATTTCCAGATCAGCCGGATTTTCGATAACCAGAATGACTTTCAGTCCCCAGTAGTCCGGATGAAAGAGATTCCTCTTTACCGTGTTTTGTATTTCTTGAATATTAGAATGGTCTGACTCGCAATTGGTCGATTTGGTACTATTCTGACAGCCGTTCAATCTACCGTAAAATTTTTAGAAATCAATTTTGCTTAAACGCTTTACACCATTAGGTTCACCAATCAGCCGAACTGTACCATTCAGCGCTGTATCTGCAACATGACAGCCGTCTAAAATCCAACAGCTTGATTACTGTACCACAAAAATCAGAGTAACAGTCATTATTTGCCTCTCGTGGGGACTGCGGTCCATTACCGTTTTCAAGTGCAGCCACATTTTTACTAATGGCTGGAAAGCGTTACTTCCCGTAATTATTTTCGTTTACAATTGTCCGACACACTCTAAAGCAGACAAGGAATCGATTTTGCTATTCCCCTGACGAAACTCGACTGCATAGCTTAAATTCTGCTAGTATCTCTGATAGACTTGGTGTGATGGCACAGCCGGTAAGAGCACGCGAAAAGCAACGATTCTGTCGAGTCCTGGTCCGATGCACAGTTTAATCTGTCATGAAGTTTCCACAAGGTGAAAGACCCATTTTGACAGCGAACATTTTATACTACCGATGGTTCTCTGTACCTGGGGTGGACAAAATAAAATGGACCGAGAAGATGTTTTCAACACCTTAAGATAGGCAACCCAGCTGTCCTAGGCATCGATGATTTTAGTCGAGTTGTCTATCTGAAGGTCCATGAAATACGAGAGCGTTCAATACGTAATGCAACACATTATCCTGAAAGCAGGTTTTTTATTCAGGATTCCAATACACGATATTACTGCCCACTCTTTTGGCTACAAAATACTACTTCTCATCATAATCTCCGTCCAATGCGACCAGTTAACGCCACCCTGCTGGGAGATCCTGTATACCTGCATGGTAACACTGTACGGAACCAACGTCTTGCTACATCAGTAACCTCCGTTTTAAGCGGAGACACAAGTTTAAGAAGGCTGAGCAATATTCTCTGAGCTTTACTCCAATTCCTGAATACGACAATTTTGTTGACTTTGTACAAGCTTCCTCAAGGACACCAATTCCAAGGGGGTGAAAAACCGACTACACCAAGGACATTAAACCTGAAGCAGCCAATATACTTGAAGAATATTACGTGAAACATGAAGAGGCTTCCTTCAGCGAAGAAACATAAAATCTCACACAAAACTTTCCTCAACATCTGTAGCTAAGAAGGATGAGTGAATTCAGTTCAGATTATGACGTGAGCAACAGCTGTCAGAAGTCGTGGAGGCTATTACGCCGTCTCAGTAATAACACGCAAGCCAGCACGCATCCGAAGATAAAGTGCCTATCAATTGCTAGTAAAGGGAAAATCAACCCAATGTAGGAAGACAAATAAGAAACCAATAACAGGGGAACATGACCAAGAGAGTAACATCCCGCGTCGACCGTTTACCGAAGCTGAACTACAATTAGAACTGAGTCAGTGCAAGTATATGTATGATGAGATAAAAGAACTTCTACAGATAGTGAAAGTAGACGAAAATTTAATAGTCATGGGGGACTGGAATTCGATAGTAGGAAAATGAAGAGGAAAAAGAGTGGTAGGTGAATATGGGATGGGGGTAAGGAATGAAAGAGGATGCTGCCTGGTAGAATTTTGCACAGAGCGTTACTTAATCATAGCTCACACTTGATTCAAGAATCATGAAATCCGGTTGTATACGTGGAAGAGGCCTGGAGACACTGAAAGTTTTCACGTAGGTTATATAATGGCAAGACAGGAACCAGGTTTTAAATTTTAAGACGCTCCTTAATTGCCTCACCGACTTCCGGCGACCACCAAGAGACGGTCTTTCGCTGGGGGCACCCTAAAGAACGAGGGATCGCGTTTTCCGCCGCAGAAACGATCCTTGTAGTTACCTACTCAACGACCATATCGATGTTACCGTGTGGGGGAGATTCAGCGGAGACAGCAGAGGTGAAAGTTTCCCAGTCCGCCTTGTTTAAAGCCCATCTGGGCAGGCGTCCGTTGGTCTGACGCAGGGTCAGTGACAGAAAGCTGGGGAAGTGGACACTACCACATAGGTCGTCATGTGATCTCCAATGGATAGATGGGAGAAGGCCAGGACTGCAAACCGAAAGATCAATGGCCGAATATGTGCCATGTGCCACACTGAAATGTGTGGCGGCCCCAGTATTTAAGAGGCAGAGGTCGAGTTGTGACAGTAAATTTTCGACATCTCTGCCTCGGCCAGTATGAACTATACTACTCCACAAGGGGTTATGAATGTTAAAATCTCCCAAAAGTAGGAAAGGTTTAGGGAGTTGATCAATCAGTGCAGCCAGTGCATTCAGTGGTACTGCACCATCTGGAGGAAGATATACATTGCAGACAGTTATTTCCTGCGTCGTCCTTATCCTGACAGCCACAGCTTCAAGAGGGGTTTGAAGAGGCACAGGTTCACTGCATCTGAGTTCAGTACATGACGCAAACACCACCTGCCACTCTATTATAGTTTATATGGTTCCTGTAATATCCCTTATAGCCGCGGAGGGCAGGGGTCCGCATTGCCGAGAACCAGGTTTCCTGGAGGGCACTGCAGAAAGCAGGTGTAAAGCTTAACAGTTGCCGTAGTTCAGCCAGGTGGTGGAAAAAACCGCCGCAATTCCACTGGAGGATGACGATATCGTGAGGCTGGGAAGGCATGAAGAGCACAAGCAGGCAGGTTACGCCTCAGGGTCACCTGATGCATCTGACTGAGTATTTGTAGCCATTTCTATGGTGGATGAGACTTCAGTGAGATCCAGGTCCATAGGGGACGCTAAGATCTCCACTGCATCCTCAGATGCAGAACTGATATGGAGTGGTGGTGTTGGGGCCACCAGAGGGTCCTGTTTCTCAGCAGACTTCTTCTTAATTTGCTTGCTCTCTCGTTTCTCTTTAGGGGCTTGCTGGGAAGATTTCTCCAAAGCAGTTTCAGGCACGGAGGAAGACTGTGAAGCTCTTCGTCCAGCAGCTTTTGGCTCCTTGAGCCACTGGTGAATGTCCGCCAGGGCATTAGTGGAGACCTTGGAAGAAAGGGCCCCAAGAAACCCCTTCCGCGCAAGAGGAGCCGGAGGAGGCTGTTGCTTCTTCGGCAAGGGGAGGGGACCAATGTCCCCTGCATTTGGGGGAGGGGGGGCTTGCTCCCTAAGTAGTTGCTTTGGGAGCAATGGAGGAAGAATTGCCCCCCTCGCACCAAGGGGGCGGATGTATTCTGGTGGCCCAGGGGCCCATTGTTCAAGGCACAGAGTGAGGAACCACTGGCTCTTGGGGCGGCGAAGGTAATGTCAACCGAATGGGATGTAATCTTTCGAATTTACGTTTAGCCTCTGTGTAAGTTAACCGTCCAGGGTCTTGTACTCCATAACTTTCCACTCCTTTTCCAGTACTGTGCTCTCCACAGCTGATGCAAGTGGGAGAAGGCGCACATGGAGTATCTGGGTGCAGTGTACGTCCGCAGTATCGACATGTGGCAAAGGAAGAGCAGCAGTAAGACATGTGCCCGAACTTCCAGCACTTAAAGCACCGCATAGGGGGAGGGACGTATGGTTTAGCGTCACAGCGTTAAACCATCAACTTGACCTTTTCAGGCAATGAATCACCATCAAAGGCCAAGATGAAGGCACCAGTAGTAACCCTGCTGTCTTTGGGTGCCCTGTAAACGCGCTGGATGATATGAACACCCCGCCATTCTGAATTGGCGCGGAGCTCGTCGTCAGACTGCAAGAAGTGGTCACGATGGAAGATAATCCCCTGGACCATGTTGAGGTTTTAATGGGGAGTGACGGAAAGAGGAATATCACCCAGATTGTCACAGGCGAGTAACGCTCGGGATTGGACTGGGGATGCTGTCTGAATCAAGACTGCGCCGTTCCGTATCTTGGACAGCGCTGTCACGTCTCCAAACGTATCCTCAAGGTTTTAAATGAAAAATTGAGGTTTCATCGATAGAAAAGAGTCCCCGTCGTTTCTGCTACAGGCTAAAAGCCGAGGCGAATATGGCTTTCTCCGTTATGTAGCTCTACGTTCCTCCCATGGTGTGGCGAGAGAGGAAAACGATTTAAGGTCATACCTGTCGGCATTGTATTCTATCTTGCCCTTCTTAGAGACTGCTGGTGCCGTATGGTCACTAGCAAGAGATGACTCATTGCGGGTCATCCACCCTGACGCCACCCACTACGATCAGGGGCTCTCCCCACGGGCGCCACCCAGTCACAACAAAGGCCAACTGGCATGATGGCTGTTGCCAGGAGTTCTGATGCCCCAGGTAGACAGGCATCTACTCCTTGGCATACGTGGGGAGTTTACAGCTCAGGCATCAGCAGTGCGATCCCTGTGTTGCCAGGGGGCTTCCACAAAATGGGTACATGACGGCCCCACCACAACGGACTGGCTACCGTGCTGGATATTGGGTGCAGAGAAATCCAATATTGCCATCGGGGCGGAAAAGGACAGGAGACAACGGACGAAGATGTCATACATGCAGTGCTGCTCTCAACGGAAGCCCACACTTAACATGGTTGTGAACCAGCACATACTCGGCTGAAATCAAGAAAGGGCTTCTTGGCAAACGCTGAAGCTCTTACAGGAACACCACAGCAAGCGAGGATCACAAAACGACGGGGGAAATGTCAATATTTGGAAGAGAAATGTGGAAGGCTCTCAACGGACTACAATCTAGTACCATGAGATGCAAGACACACAGGTAGAAGTGGGCACTTCCTATGGAGTCTGTTTTTGCAAGTGTCGTGCTGTGAAGACTAACAGCCATCTGCTATAGTGTTATTCATCTCCAGCGACATGCACCGTGAGACGCCTGAAGAGGGCGACACCGAATGCACTCGACGTCGCTAGTTTCTGGTCAACCAGCGTAGAAAATGATGTCAACGATCGATTTCCTTTCATTGATCGTATACTTCGTACTTTTAACACGATAATAAATAATTTACGTACTGCTTCTCGCAAATTAATCCTTCGTTGGGCGAAACAGACGGAATATGTAATAAAATGGAACACCTACAGCCATCCTTACGATGTTATTTATTGTATGGCTAACAGTTTCGGTGCTTCAGTGCACCATCTTCAGGCCTTAACTCACGCTGACTGGGTTAACATTTTCCGTATACACGATGCATCAGTGCCCACCATCTATAAGTGGTTTTCGCAGACTACCTGTAACTCCGATGTCGTGTCTCCAACCATCAACTATCAACTCAAGTTGATTGTTGATGGTTGAAGAGACAAGATCACTGTTACAGGTAGTCTGTGAAAACCAGTTACAGATGTAGGCCACTGATGAGTCGTGAATACGGATGGTGATAATACCCTCAGAGTCAGTTAAGGCCTCCAGATGGTTCACTGAAGCAGTGAAACTGGTACCCATATAATAAATACACTCCTGGAAATTGAAATAAGAACACCGTGAATTCATTGTCCCAGGAAGGGGAAACTTTATTGACACATTCCTGGGGTCAGATACATCACATGATCACACTGACAGAACCACAGGCACATAGACACAGGCAACAGAGCATGCACAATGTCGGCACTAGTACAGTGTATATCCACCTTTCGCAGCAATGCAGGCTGCTATTCTCCCATGGAGACGATCGTAGAGATGCTGGATGTAGTCCTGTGGAACGGCTTGCCATGCCATTTCCACCTGGCGCCTCAGTTGGACCAGCGTTCGTGCTGGACGTGCAGACCGCGTGAGACGACACTTCATCCAGTCCCAAACATGCTCAATGGGGGACAGATCCGGAGATCTTGCTGGCCAGGGTAGTTGACTTACACCTTCTAGAGCACGTTGGGTGGCACGGGATACATGCGGACGTGCATTGTCCTGTTGGAACAGCAAGTTCCCTTGCCGGTCTAGGAATGGTAGAACGATGGGTTCGATGACGGTTTGGATGTACCGTGCACTATTCAGTGTCCCCTCGACGATCACCAGTGGTGTACGGCCAGTGTAGGAGATCGCTCCCCACACCATGATGCCGGGTGTTGGCCCTGTGTGCCTCGGTCGTATGCAGTCCTGATTGTGGCGCTCACCTGCACGGCGCCAAACACGCATACGACCATCATTGGCACCAAGGCAGAAGCGACTCTCATCGCTGAAGACGACACGTCTCCATTCGTCCCTCCATTCACGCCTGTCGCGACACCACCGGAGGCGGGCTGCACGATGTTGGGGCGTGAGCGGAAGACGGCCTAACGGTGTGCGGGACCGTAGCCCAGCTTCATGGAGACGCTTGCGAATGGTCCTCGCCGATACCCCAGGAGCAATAGTGTCCCTAATTTGCTGGGAAGTGGCGGTGCGGTCCCCTACGGCACTGCGTAGGATCCTACGGTCTTGGCGTGCATCCGTGCGTCGCTGCGGTCCGGTCCCAGGTCGACGGGCACGTGCACCTTCCGCCGACCACTGGCGACAACATCGATGTACTGTGGAGACCTCACGCCCCACGTGTTGAGCAATTCGGCGGTACGTCCACCCGGCCTCCCGCATGCCCACTATACGCCCTCGCTCAAAGTCCGTCAACTGCACATCGGTTCACGTCCACGCTGTCGCGGCATGCTACCAGTGTTAAAGACTGCGATGGAGCTCCGTATGCCACGGCAAACTGGCTGACACTGACGGCGGCGGTGCACAAATGCTGCGCAGCTAGCGCCATTCGACGGCCAACACCGCGGTTCCTGGTGTGTCCGCTGTGCCGTGCGTGTGATCATTGCTTGTACAGCCCTCTCGCAGTGTCCGGAACAAGTATGGTGGGTCTGACACACCGGTGTCAATGTGTTCTTTTTTCCATTTCCAGGAGTGTAACATCGTAAGGATGGCTGTAGATGTTCCATTTTATTGCACAAGTAAACGGCAGAAGTCCCTCAGACCTCCAATTACAAGGATGCAAATCCAAAAAAATAAAAAATACAAAAAAAATGGAAGTTGGAAGGTGCGAGATCTGGGCTTGTGTGCTGCCACTCCATGGATTGCCGTTTTGTTTCGAGATCGAAGTCATCAACCCATGATTCACCACCTGTGACGATGTTCGACAAAAAATTACCACGATCAGCTCCGTAACGCGCAAGCAGTTTGGCACAGATGGTCCTTCATTGCTCTTTGGTTTTCTGTCAGGCGGCGAGGAACTCAAGTAATTGGCCGAGAAATAATGTTGCATTACTTATTAAAAGCTCCTCGTATTTTCTGGGCCAGTTTTATTTTGCCCAGCTTGTACAAATCGTTGAATTAAATACACTGCATGAAGTGGCAAATGAAAATTTGTACCACAACCGGATTCCAACGTAGATCACAAGTAGCCGCTCGTCACACGAGCCCGCCTCCATGATTGATCATCACTTCCGGTATCGCTTATGTTTTTCTTCATTTGCCACGACAGAATAATTACTCCACAGGTTCCACATTTCTGACGGATTTCACGGACATCGACTCACTGAATTTCACTTATTTTGTTCCTGTTGATTACATTCAATGAAAAGAAATCAATTACATTAATGTAGTGACGAGGAGAGAAGAAAGGTATTATTGTAGCTCCATGTTGTCTGCCTAAAAATAACCGTACATTGTGTAAAGGCTAGTTTAGGTGACGATAGGAGGTTGCGAGAATAAGTATCGAAACTGCGCTACCAACTACTGCTTACAAGTGACGCGCAGTTGCTCAAGTTGCTTAGGAAACGCAACAATTCCGGCTTCTCCCAACTTTGGAAACACGAAACTAGTAGTTGCCCGTGGTTTGAGGTCAGCTGTCGTGTAGGTATCGCGTAAATTACGTTAAACATGAAGTGGGGAATGGAGCACAACATTCGCCTCTTGGACATTTGTATTACGGTTATTTGTGGGATTTTAGTGATGCTGATTACAAGAATGAACAGGGAATTGTTGCTGCATTTGAGGCAGTTCCTCCGCTCTGAACGTGGATGAACAGACGACCTGTTAGCCGCAGAGCAAAATTCGTTCCATTAGAAACACATACATCGCAAGAGCTAAGGCTCATCATTAACTCCATTAAGCAGAAACATGAACCGTTCTAGTGGTATTCTCAGATGACTGAAATAGCTTCTCTGGTCCTCAACAATAATAACAGTTAAAATTCCGAACACTTCTTTACTCACGTCTCGATTCCGTGTAGACAGTTATTAACTCCGCCACTGCTCGTGCAGTTGCCAAAACTTTCATATCTGAGACGACTTTGGCATCCACAAAACTGCGAAACTTTAGTATACACTGGTATCACTATTTCATTCATACACGAAATCAGTGTCGTGCAACTGGCATCATCAAATGAGTTTCCGAAGTTAATATCGTTGAATAAACTGGCCTTTAGTTATGTGCAAAGTGCTGTGAGGAACGTTGACATCGTCGCTCAACAGTTTCTCGGGGCATCTGGAAAGGCTACAGAAATCTTATGCACCATACACGTCGGCTGGCCTAGCGCTATCTATCCTCTTGTTATTCACGGCAGGCGGAAGTTCGTAGCAGAAAGGGTGTGCCGTTCGTTTTGTTCCGCAGCAGCCGCTACGGTTTCAAAAGAGGGAATGAGTAACAGGAGAGAACACGCGGATGAGATTACGGTGGCGCTCGCCCTTCCACCAGTTCGCTTTCTTGGTTCTATCCTCTTATTCGCAGAGGCGTTTCTGTACAAAGGAATATTAAGTCGAGATGCGCCTCGCATATGTGGCAAAAAGAGTCTGTCGTCTGTTGTGCGCAGCAAAGAGAGCCTGTTTTCGCGTAAAAGCCACGCCAAGCACTAATGCTGAACAGATGACGTCGGAAGAACAGGGTCATGTGACCAGTAACTCTGCTTCCGTTGTAATATCTCCTCCCCCCACTGCACACAAAGTTCTTAAAGGCGTCGTATGGATGTCCAGCTCCAATGAAAGCAGGTAGTGTCACATATTTTACATTCATTAACGTCTTAATGGTGTAAATCGTCACTTAGAAAGTTGTTATTGCTGTCTCCATTCCAGCGACTGGTATGACGCAGCTCTCCATGCTACTCTATAATATGCAAGCGTCTTCATCTCCAAGTAACTACTGCAACCTACATCCTTCTGTATCTGCTTAGTGTATTCATCTCTTGGTCTCTCTCCACGACTTTTACTCTCCACGCTGCCCTCCAGTGCTGCCCTTGATACCTCAGAACATGCCCTGAAATCAAGTGGAAACTACAGCCGTAATTTTTCCCGAAGGCATGCAGCTTTACTGCATAGTCAAATGATGATGGTGTCCTCTTCAGTAAAATATTCTGGAGGTAAAATAGTCCCCCATTCTGATATCCGTGCCGGCCGGAATGGCCGAGCAGTTCTAGGCGCTACAGTCTGGAACCGCGCGACCGCTACGGTCGCAGGTTCGAATCCTGCCTCGGGCATGGATGTGTGTGATGTCCTTAGGTTAGTTAGGTTTAAGTAGTTCTAAGTTCAAGGGGACTGATGACCTCAGAAGTTAAGTCCCATAGTGCTCAGAGCCATTTGAACCATTTTGAACCATCTGACCTCCGTGCGGGCCCTACTCGGGCGGAGGTCGTTGTCAGGAGAAACGAAACTGGCGTTCTACGGATCGGAGTGTGGAATGTCAGATCCCTTAATCGGTTAATAGGTTAGAAAATATAAAAGTTCGGTAGCAGGAGGAACAAGACTTCTAGTCAGGTGAATACAGGGTTATAAATACAAAATCAAATAGGGGTAATGCAGGAGTACGTTTAATAATGAATTAAAAAATAGGAACACGGATAAGCTACTACGAACAGCATAGTGAACGCATTATTGTAGCCAAGATAGACACGAAGCCCACGCCTACAACAGTATTACGAGTTTATATGCCGACTAGCTCAGCAGATGACGGAAGATATTGAAGAAATGTATGATGAGATAAAAGAAATTATTCAGGTAGTGAAGGGAGACGAAAATTTAATAGTCATGGGTGACTGGAATTCGTCAGTAGGAAAAGGGAGAGAAGGAAACATAGTAGGTGAATATGGATTGGGGGGAAGAAATGAAAGAGGAAGCCGCCTTGTAGAATTTTGCACAGAGCATAACCTAATCATAGATAACACTTGGTTCAAGAAGGTTGTATACCTGGAAGAATCCTGGAGATACTAAAAGGTATCAGATAGATTATATAATGGTAAGACAGAGATTTAGGAACCAGATTTTAAATTGCAAGATATTTCCAGGGGCAGATGTGGACTCTGACCACAATCTGTTGGTTATGAACTGTAGATTAAAACTGAAGAAACTGCAAAAATGTGGGAATTTAAGGAGATGGGATCTGGATAAACTGAAAGAACCAGAGTTTGTAGAGAGTTTCAGAGAGAGCATTAGGTAACGATTGACAAGAACAGGGGAAAGAAATACAGTCGAAGAAGGTAGCATTGAGAAATGGAATAGTGAAGGCAACATAGGATCAAGTAGGTAAAAAGACGAGGGCTAGTAGAAATCCTTGGGTAACAAAAGAGATATCGAATTTAATTGATGAAAGGAGAAAATATAAGAATGCGATAAATGGAGCAGGAAAAAAGGAATACAAACGTCTCAAAATAAGATCGACAAGGAAGACTTAGAAAGTATTGATTCAAAAATCCCATGCGCATCCCGAATGCTTTGATAACCATCCACGATGCTTTCCTGGAGCTCGTCGACATTGCGGTGTTTCGTATTAAAGGTAATCCTAGACATTAACAGTGTTGCAACATCGGCATGATTGCACTTGGGCATACGTCGCATTAGGAAAAAAATTGTTCAAATGGCTCTAAGCACTATGGGATTTAACTGCTGTGGTCATCAGTCCCCTATAACTTAGAACTACTTAAACCTAACTAACCTAAGGACATCAAACACATCCATGCCCGAGACAGGATTCGAACCTGCGACCGTAGCGGTCGCTCGGTTCCGGACTGTAGCGCCTAGAACCGCTCGGCCACTCTGGCCGGCCGCATCAGGAAAACCTTTGGTTTTCCGACATGTCTTTATTACGATTATTGATATGGTTTATTGTCCTCTACTTGCCCCTCTCGTTTATATCTATAACCGTCAAACGCCCTGTACATTTTAGGTAATGAAATGCACTATAAACAATCCTTCGAGCTGAATGGTAATATCCACAGCCACAACACTACAAGAAAAACACGCTTCCGTCAGTGGTTCTGAAAGAATTCAGTATACAGACGAAAAGTGTTATGATCAAAAAAATGGCGGATAGGTAGCAAAGAAAATTTTATATATAATCGTAAGTCAGTTATTCTTGACACCTCATTCTCTTTCATAGATTTTCTACAACACTACGCATGTTACCAGTGTTTAATTATTAACTTGCGTTTGTCTTTTAACATGAGCAGTGGCAAAAGATAATAGGTCCATTTTTAGAGTTCCGTAGCTCAATCGGTAAAAACGGAACCCTTGTAGGATCCTTTGCTGTCCATCCGTCTGTGCGTCTATTAAGACCAATTTTTCTCAGGAACGGATAGAGGTGTCAAGTTGAATACATGTCAAATACTAAGGTCTTCGGTCCTTTGGCGGTGTAAAAAATTTAGGCCTCTCAGTCAATGCAAGCAAAAGATACGCTCATTTTTACCACATCCAGGGTGTTTCAGAGGGCTTTACAACTTTGAAAATTCATATAAATTAATTCATAGTACCTACAGAGGTGACAGCAGTGGCAATTTGTAGGGAAATAGATCAAACTTTGTCTCTCGTAGTTCACTAGTATCGAAAAGCACAGTAAGGAGAGCTACCGGCACTTGCGTTAAAGACGGAAGCTTTCACTGGACCCGAACGTGCTAGCTGTGTGTTCTGGTTTGGAGAATCGAAGTCGGCGACAACAGTTCACCTTAATTTGTGTACCAAGTACGCTAATGATCCTCCTAGTACACCTACAATTTATGAGTGGCATAAACGTTTTGTAGAACCAGGGTGCTCGGTAAGACATGGGAAATCATCAGGTCGTCCAAGCACATCTGACGACGTCGTTGAGCGAGTGAGACAAAGTTTTGTTAACAGCCCTACGAAATCGACCCGTCGTGTATCTCGCGAACTGCAAATCCCACATACGACTGTGCTGCGTGTGTTGAGAAACCGTTTGCATTTGAAACGGTACAGATTGACTATCATACAAGCAATAAAAGACACTGAAAAAATGGCTGGTAAGAACTTCTGTACGGATATGTTAAATCGGTTACATGAGGATGAACATTCCTTGGACAAAAGCATCTTTTCTGACAAGTCGACATAACTGTAGGATTTGGGGCAGTGAAAATCCACGTCAAGCATTGCAACATGTTCGTGATATCCCTAAACGGAACGTTTTTTGTGCATTGAGCAAAAAGAAAGTATACGGCCCCATTTTTTTTCCGAGAGAGAACCATAAAAAAAAATTGTTCAAATGGCTCTGAGCGCTATGGGACTTAACATCGATGGACATCAGTCCCTTAGAACTTAGAACTACTTAAACCTAACTAACCTAAGGACATCACACAGCACCCAAGAGAACCATCAATAGGATAGCATACCTAGATATGTTACAGCTATTTTTGATACCACAGGTCGATAAGGATGACCCAGAACGAAATATTTACTTCGTGCAAAATGGTGCACCACCCCACTACCTTGTTGACGTACTGGATTTTTTCAGTGACCACTTTCCAGGTCAGTGGATTGGTCGTGGTACGCAAATTGCATGGCCACCACGTTCCCCAAACCTGGCAGCACTAGAATTTTTTTATGGGGATTCATCAAGAATGTCGTGTTTGTATATCCTGTGCCGGCTTCTCTACCTGAACTTAGAAGGGAACCTCCCCATCGCACCCCCCTCAGATTTAGTTATAAGTTGGCACAGTGGATAGGCCTTGAAAAACTGAACACAGATCAATCGAGAAAACAGGAAGAAGTTGTGTGGAACTATGAAAAAAATTAGTAAAATATACAAACTGAGTAGTCCATGCGCAAGATAGGCAACATCAAGGAGATTTTGTGCTCAGGAGCGCCGTGGTCCCGTGGTTAGCGTGAGTAGCTGCAGAACGAGAGGTCCTTGGTTGAAGTCTTACCTTAACTGAAAATTTTACTTTATTTATTTTCGCTAAGTTATGATCTGTCCGTTCGTTCATTGACGTCTCTGTTCACTGTAATAAGTTTAGTGTCTGTGTTTTGCTACCGCACCGCAAAACGGTGCGATTAGTAGACGAAAGGACGTGCCTCTCCAATGGGAACCTAAAACATTTGATCGCAAGGTCATAGGTCAACCGATTCCACCACAGGAAAACACGTCTGATATATTCTATACGACACTGGTGATGGCATGTGCGTCACATGACAGGAATATGTTGTCGACCCACCTAATTTGTACACTTAGCGAATGGGTAAAAAGATTCTTCTACCTTGACCGATTTAGGTTTTCTTATGAATGTGATAATCACTCCCAAAAAAGTGACGAAAACATAAGAGTTTGTCACCTAAACTGAAAATAAAAAATTAAACTTTTCACTTGAGGGAAGACTTGAACCTAGGACCTCTCGTTCCGTAGCTGCGGTCGCTAACCACGGGACCACGGCGCTGCGTGACTCTCGTTGTCCTTGATG
Source organism: Schistocerca nitens (assembly GCF_023898315.1). Lineage (NCBI taxonomy): Eukaryota > Metazoa > Arthropoda > Insecta > Orthoptera > Acrididae > Schistocerca > Schistocerca nitens. The sequence continues at coordinate 106,792,801 of NC_064614.1, read as the reverse complement.
TTGCCTATGTTTGCATGGACTACTCAGTTTGAATATTTTACTAATTTTTTCATAGTTCCATACAACTTCTTCCTGTTTTCTCGATTGATCTGTGTTCAGTTTTTCAAGGCCTATCCACTGTGCCAACTTATAACTAAATCTGAGGGGGGTACGATGGGGAGGTTCCCTTGTTAGAGCAGAAATGTACGCCGCTACTGGGCAAGTAACACCTGCAACGCTACAGCGAGTTTGGGATGTATGCAAGATAACCAACGGAAGCGACATAAACCTTCTTTAGTTTGAGGTAAAAAAAATTGGATGTGTTTCACTACAAAATAACACTAATGCCAACTCTATATCTTCTTTCAATAAATTTATACGAGTTTTTAAAGTTGTAAAGTCCTTTTTGAAACACCCCGTATTTTGATATTGGTAAACTTACTCATCAAAACCTGTGATGAACTATCTTTACACACGATTAAGCTTCTACTGAAACCTCAGAACGCGAGTAACCGCGCTGTCTCAGGCGCCATGCCACGGATTGCGCGGCCCCTCCTGCCGGAGGTTCGAGTCCTCCCTCGGGCATGGGTGTGTGTGTGTTGTTCTTAGTATAAGTTAGTTTAAGTAGTGTGTAAGTCTAGGGACCGATGACCTCAGCAGTTTGGTCGCTTAGGAATTCACCCACATTTGAACACATTTTTTGAACGCAACTCCTACTCACACTTGTCCAGTTTTTATTATAGTAAAGCCATTATGCCATTTAGTATTCCTCAAATGGCTTGCGTGCAGCTGTATACTCAAACAAATCACTTATACATAGCCTGGACACTGATTCGTACCACAACATTTAGACAGAAATTGTGCAGATACGTATATGAGACATTTAACTAATTTAGTACATTATGGTATGTGAAACGTGTAGGAACTGGAAGGAATAGATCCAAAAGTCCAAAAACTACCAACATTGTCTGACGTGTCAAAAGTGAAGTGACGAATTAAGAAATACAGTGCAGGGTGTACAAGTATCTAATAAGGGGTTTACAATCCATCAAGTTGGTGCAATCTCTCGCAACAGGGTCTGAGGCTGGATGTTTTAAGAACCGTGAAAATGTAGCTGCCCATGGCTTCCGGCAAATAAATTAGTCGTCAGATGAATGCATGGAAGTGAATGCGGAAGCAGTTGAGAAATGAAAGCATTGCATGTCACACGTCAGGAAAATGACACGATTCGGTTCACTGATAGAAGGCTTCAAGCTGCATTTGTCTCTGAAATAGTTTGTTTATAAAGTTCTTTTACGCTCTAGGCTGGAATACAAACACTCAGTCGTAACCAAAATATTAATTTTTTGAAGGACATCACGCCAGTCACTGTTATAAGTTTTTATCACACTATTGCAATTTCGGCCTTAGGCCATTATCAAGTGATATTATGGCTTTAAGCCATGTCAAAGTAATGTAAGCTGCCGGCCGAAGTGGCCGTGCGGTTAAAGGCGCTGCAGTCTGGAACCGTAAGACCGCTACGGTCGCAGGTTCGAATCCTGCCTCGGGCATGGATGTTTGTGTTGTCCTTAGGTTAGTTAGGTTTAACTAGTTCTAAGTTCTAGGGGACTAATGACCACGGCAGTTGAGTCCCATAGTGCTCAGAGCCATTTGAACCATTTTTAATGTAAGCTGACACATTTGTATGCCGTTGTCAATACTGTTGTTACACAACGTCACGAATGTATTTAACAGTATTGAATACGACATACAAATGTGTCAGCTTACATTACGTTGACATGGCTTAATGCCATAATATCACTTGATAATGGCCTAAGGCCGAAATTGCAATAGTGTAATAAAAACTTATAACAGTCACTGGCGTGAAAGTGATGTCCTACAACATATTTTTATGACTGTGAATCCCAGCTACAACAAGTTTATTCGAGATATTAATGCCTGAGCTACTGCACTGACTCGCATTAAAGCGAGATACGGTGACAGTGGAGAACAAAAGCCCAGGCACAGCTACGGAGCTCGTTGGTTACCGCACGATACTAGTTCCGCCGCACTGAGTCATCGGCACTCCTTGACTGTAATATGAAGTTACGCGGAATTATCGTAAACCTCTTATGCACCTTCATTATCTCGTCAGTGCTTGCACTGATTACGTGTTAAATCAAACAGAACTACTGGACTGAATGTCAAACGTATTACAACCCAGATAATCTCGTTCAGTGACATTTGTCTTCACTCTTAAAACAGCTCTTGATAACAACACACAATAGACAATTTTTTTTTCTTTTCGTGTGTCATTGAAATACAAAGTCTATGGATCAGGTTAATAGTGACCTTAAAGACTCTGATTGGAATCCCAGACTGGACGGCGTGTTCAACGTTCTTGCAGCTCCGCTAACTTCATCGAAAGAATTGTGTGTTCACTTTGTTAATGAATGTCACGACTGAATTCGTAACCGATGTTTATCATGTGCGTCAACGATGATATCTAACTGCTGTAAACAAATCTTAACAATTACAGTCAGTTTTAAAAAACTGACATCTGTTTGAATAGCAAACTAAAAGAGACCAAATCTGGTAATGGATGGAAACAATTATTATTCATTAAGAAAAGGTGTTGTACACCTCCATCTTGTCCAAAGCGACACACTTTGCTGTCAAGAACACGCTCATTTCTTCCATAGGGATCCGTACTCCGTAAATCATTACGAATTAAGTTCTTCATTTGTGTGGCCATATTGTCAGTCGTTGCCTTACAATATCTGAGGGGATTTTTGTTCCGTCTTAATAACTACAAGAAAATGCGTGTTTTTCTCAACAGATGCGTTTCGCTTTATTGAGGTAAAGCATCATTAGTGATCTGTAATTAAGGAAATTTATAATTTGATTTGTTTTAAGATCGAAAAACAGTTCTTTAACAATTTGTAGGTTTTTCCTTGCAGTAATTTCTGCTTTGTTTCTCGCGTAGATGAGGAAATGCCATCTGCCAGCACGTCTTTTCGCTTTTTTTTTTCCAAGTATTAGTGTACAACGGGACGAGTAAACAGAGCATGCCAAAGTGTACTTCTCGCCAATATTAACCTCTCTATTCTACTCGCCTGCGGAGTAAGGTATCAGTATGCCTTCGTATGCAACCTAATCTGTGTTATACCGTTCCCTAAGCGAAATATATGAGTGAGGGTTCAAAACTGTTGTATGTGTTATACTGACCTTTTACGACTCTACCAACTAGTCTCCGAATTCCTTTGATGTTTGCTATCGCTCCTACTCAAAAAGAATTCCAAAACTGCAGGAGTACTATCTCTACGCTTTTAAATTGATACTGTTGGACACATCCTCAATTCAGCATTCTGCTTTTGAATAAATCACCTGTCCACTCATAAATCTGACTTATTAGCTCATATTTTTTATTATTTTAATAGCCCATACATTTTTCATATTGACGCTATGGAAGTAAAAATAATGCTTTTGAAAAATAAAGAAATGTTTCCCTACTTTTGAAACGCTGTCTCAAATTAAGCTCATTAGCTCTTGCAAAATCAGTTATTACAGGAAGTCTATTGCGGCAGGTGGCTTCTAATACACCTGTCAGGGCAGCCTAAAGGTCAGCGAGTACACATGCAAATTGCTATTACAGCCCGAGTGACTCAGTGGGAAAAACAGAACCAGCACCACATTCTACGGGTAGAGCCTATTACGCAAAGTTTTTCCCGAATTGCTGCATGCCAATACGTGGGCTGTTTACGATTGACAAACAGTCTATATGGTTTAGTGTGTCAAAAATGGTTCAAATGGCTCTAAGCACTATGGGACTTAACATCTTAGGTCATCAGTCCCCTGGACTTAGAACTACTTAAATCTAACTAACCTAAGGACATCACACACATCCATGCGCGAGGCAGGATTCGAACCTGCGACTGCAGCGGTCGCGCGGTTCCAGACTGAAGCGCCTAGAACCGTTCGGCCACACCGGCCGGCCTCCATTTAACGCCTTTAGAAAAGCGTCAGATAGCATTTCATGACAGCAGGTATTTCTATACGAGCTGCATTTCAGATCAACGTAGCGCATTCTTTAGCTGCTATTCCCTTACGACTTTCCAGAATGTGTAATCATCTACTTGTAGTTCAACATTGTAATAAGAACAATTATAAATGAGCGCTAAAGCAGAAAAATCTAAAGCTATTCATGTGACTGTACAAGCCTGTTTGAAAAATGTTGAAACACGTACAAACTAGATTACAATAACACTCTGAATAGACGCTCCTGCGCTAGACATTCTAAAATTTCCTCTTTTTCTGCTATCAGCTTCGCAGAGAAATTCACATCATCCAACGACGTCCTTATAGCTCCACAGATGTTTCTCGCAGCCTAAACGCCACATTCATCACATCAGTTACATTTATGAGAGAAGTGAAATACTTCCTCGGCCCCTCCCCTAGAACTTAAATAATATCTGCGAAACGATTGCATGACTTGACTCACCACATACAAAGACGAATCAACTCAGTATTAATCCGGTTGGCGAAAGACGGAACACATGTACACTTATAGTTAGTAGCAAGTGCATCCAGAACTATTTCGCCATTCATTAAGAAAATACCTAATAAGAGGTACGTAAATTCTGGAAGATGGAAACCGGAAATTGTTTTTGGTATTCATGTTTATATGTTCTGCCTGAATCGATTTTGTTAGCCTTATCAAACACCGGCCTTCCGAGCATCAGTTGTTTTACACAGGTGATGTCTATAAATCAAATGTCCGATTTCCTCAGCATGATGAACTCAGGTTACGTATACTTTCATAGTATTTTAATAAAGACAAAGCACGATTTTCTTAAGAACATCAGAGAACTCTTAAATAGGAGGAGAAGGTTGTACAAGAAGAAGCGTCTAAAAATCTGATCCAAGCCAATTAATGCTTTCGACGATGTTTCGTTATTTCCGCCCGTCCCCCTTCCCACACCACCTTAAATTAAGTGCGTTGTGGAAAAAGTGTGAAATGGTCACTGGTGGGAGATTATTCTAGTCATGCGTTTTTGAGACTTAGGATGGCAAGAACACTTCGGAATTAATAAAGACACATTCATATTACTGCACGCAGAATTACAGAATGTTTTGTCACTAGGCACTGATTGTGTACTAGAATCTTTGCCACTAAAAGAAGAGTAGGTATAGCAATTTACAAGTTAGCCAGCTACGCAGAGAACAGTGTACTTGACAAACAGTTCGATTTTTCGAATGTAGCATATCCTCAGTTACATATGTTTTAAATTATTTTTCTTTAACAAAGAAAAAAATTTTCTCTTTAGTTCTGTAAAGGAAATGAATAATTTTCTGGTCAGTGAAATACTCTTTTCTCCTTCACTACGTACAACACCGCTTCGATCACATTAACCAACTTTTTTAAAAGCAAGCAAGAACCTGATAACAAAATCCCGCTTCAAAAATAGTTGATCGTTTACAAGGTAGCGATTATCGATTGTCTGGCAGCTGGAACTGCAATTCGAAGATCTATATTGCATTCTTTACATTACCAACTTGAATCGGTATTGGGAAATCGTTTTGCGAGAACCGGATTTGAGAGCCCCATGTAAACATAGGTGATGTACATACTCATTTCACTGCAACAACAGCGGCTTTGGGCATTGTTGTATAATTTGGTTACAATTGTAATGATCGCCAGAGTTACTACAGCTCCTTCAAATAGCAGACACGGAGGAGTTGAACTAATTGTTTCGCGTATTTTTACGTCAGCTACGTAAATACTCCACAAGTCTCTTCATTTCAATTTTCTATTTAGTTTCCTATTCCATTCACGTACTTAGCGTGGAAAAATAGTGGTCTTGTTCCACTAACACACATTACATGTCCAGGAACGATTCCTATTCAAACAACCATCACCCTAGCTCGTTCTTCACGTTCTGGGAAGTTTTCTACGGGGAATACAGAAACGTTACGTATAAATCATTCGATTAGAAATATGTTGTTGCTGTAGTATCTTGGTATCTTGAAAGTTCACGACTATTATCTGCGGAGGAAGACACTCACCTCATTAGGCACCGTCGCTTGTGGAAAGCTTTTCTTAGTATCGCTTATGAAATACCAAATTTATCCACGCTGCGAGCGCTTATTTATGTTACCAGTTTTACTCTCTAGCGAAATTAGGATTTTGCATGCTAAAAAGGCAAACACCACTTGCGATATCTTTGAAATTTCAACAGCAGAAGTAACCGGAGCGAATCTATATGGTGTAAAAATAGGGAACATATGAAGATCGTCCGAAACAAATGCAGTACACTGCTTTTCCCTTTATGTTATCCTTTGCTGCTGTGTTATGCATCTGCCGCTACGTTGGAACGTGAATGTGTATGAAGGTGTTGCTATCTGATACCTTTGATCATGGTAAATATATTCATTGACCTTCATTCTCTGGTACATTCTCTTTATTTATCAGATTAGATTAGATTAGATTAGTTTTTCGTTCCATAGATCCGTGCTGAGGAGATCCTCGTGGATGTGGAACATGTCAATTTTTTTTTATACTAATAGTATGAATATATACAATACATCATTTGTTTCTATTAAAAAATTCGTCAATGGAGTAGAAGGAGTTGGCCACTAGTAAGTCTTTCAGGCTCCTTTTAAACTGATCTTTATTTGTAACTAATTTTTTTATGTTTGCTGGCAAACTATTGAAGATGAGTGTTCCTGAGTAGTGGACCCCTTTTTGAACTAAGGTAAGTGCTTTTAAGTCCTTGTGCAGATCATTTTTGTTCCTGGTATTGTATGTATGAAATGAGCTGTTTGTTGGACAAAGAGATAGATTATTTAGGACAAATTTCATTAAGGAGTAAATATACTGAGAGGCAGTAGTTAGTATACCCAGTTCTTTGAAGAGGTTTCTACAGGACGTCCGTGAATTTACTCCACAAATAATACGTATTACACGCTTTTGGACTCTGAAAACTTTTGTTTGACTTGAAGAGTTACCCCAAAATATTATACCATATGACATTATGGAATGAAAGTAGGCAAACTATGCAAGCTTTTTCATTTTTATGTCGCCTATGTCTGCTAACACTCGAAATGCAAATACAGATTTTTTAAGACGTTTCTGCAGTCCCCCGTTAGAATGTGTTTCCATAGAAACTCCGTAGCAATGCCTTGCGAATGCTGTTTTCCATTTTGTATGAAGCATAGTAATATGTGAAACAACGAAGGGGGAGGGGGGGGGAGGGAGAGAAAGAGAGAGAGAGAGAGAGAGAACGAAAATGATTTCACAATAATTACTAAGATAGAAATATAAGCACTGCGTCACACGACGATGAAATGCGAAGGGAACCGCATAAAATACTTGTGGGCGCCGAAGAGGGTTACGATGGCGCAAGAAAGAATGGTAGGACAAAACAGTGGGGCAGAGGGGCCGTAGGGGAGTCGGAATCGAGGGGAAAGAGAGAGCGAGAAAGATGGATGGGATCGCCATGAACGGGAAGGGGCATTTCACTTGCGATCGGGAAGGTGAGTTTCACAGCTTTTTGCCCGCCTACCAGAATACAGTTTCTGCTGGCTCGGCAGTCGATCTCGCTATTTCATTAGCACAACCACTCCTCTTCGAGAGACTTGGGCTAATGTTTCATTCAGAAAGCGGGCTGCTTTTGTTGCCGCAAACTGGAAAGCGAACGCAAGACGTGCAATAAATTTCTCCCTCAACACACAGTACGTCAAATGCCTAGTCCTTCAGAAATTAATCTCTTGCACAGCAGACAGAGCAGTCACAAAATCACTCAGAAATAAATTTGCTCATGGAGTGCCATACGGCTTGACAAGTTCATTTTCACGTTTATTATGACATTTATTGTTGCACTACTATATACTTACGTTCGGAGACCTTAATTCGTCAAGCTCATTTCGTACATTGTTACGGCATAAAATAAGAAATGAAGGTGTACTTGGAACCTATATCAACATCTCATGCATTTCATTAGCTGTTATAAATAACGAAAGAAAGTTTTTCACAAATGTGTGATAATTTTGCTTCATAGATCCTACGTAGGAAGATGCTGACGAAAATTTGGTTTTGGTGTGGAAACGACCTGTAATTTTAAACTTAAATAATTAGGCAAAAAATAGATGTAATGCCTCCGTCTGGGGTATTTTTTAACCCTTTGAGTCACAACAATATAAAAATAAATATAATTTGAAAATTTTACACATAATTAACTGACGACCGTCTTAAGCAACGGAAATACGAAGAAATTGCCGATAATGGTCAATCAAAGAGCCGTTGCACTTTTTCACAAAATTGATCCTTAAAATCATAGTAAGCACAAATAGAAGATGAAATTGGTAAAAAGTAAACAATCAGTTGTTTTAAGAAGGTGGTTTCACTTTGGAACCACCTGGACATAAAGTTTTCAACCACCAATCATTTCATGTGGTATATTTGTTGAGAAATTCGCAGTTTTCCTAGACAAAATCCCTCATCTCGAAACTTCCATGAACTCGCTACGCCTAAAACAAATTACAGCCCTAAAAAATCCAAGCGAAAATGGGCCTTAAATTTAATAAATTTAGTATCGGAATAACTTACTGTGACAGTGGTTTCATTTCGATCATATTCGTAAAACCAGTACAACAAACTCAAATTACAATAACTTTAATTTATTTACTTTAACTTTCAAGGGTCTCAAAATGGCCACTATAAAAAAAAACGCATGTAGATCTCTTACAATAACGTAGCACAATCTGCTCGCCGACTGTTGCTCTGAACACTGTGAGTCCTACAATGCACTACATTCTCTGAAGGAGAGACACTAAAAGTAGTAGATGAGTTTTGCTATTTGGGTAGTAAAATAATTTATGATTGCCGAAATGGAAAGGATATAAAGATATAGAATGGGAGTGGCAAGAAAAGGTTTTCCCGAGAAGTGAAATTCGCGAACATCGAATATAGATTTTTAAGTGTAGAAACTCTTTTCTGAAGGTGTTTGGAGTGTAGCCTTGTATGGAAGTGGAACTATGGGGATGAACAGTTCAGAGGAGTAAAGAATATGAACTTTTGAAGTGTGGTGCTACAGAAAAATGCTTAAAAGTAGTTGGGTAGATCTTTTAACTAATGAGGAGGTGCTGAACAGAATTAGGTAGAATAGCAATTTGTGACATAAGTTGATTAAAAGAAAAGACCGGTTGATACGACACGTTCTGGGAAATCAAGGAATCACCAACTTAGTATTGGAGGGAAGTGTGGGAGGTTAAAATCAAAGAGGGAGAACAAGAGATGAATACAGTAAGCAGAATCAGAAGGGTATAGGTTGCAGTAGTTATTCGGAGACGAATAGCATTGCACTGGACAGAATAGCGTGAAATGCTGTATCAAACTAATCTTCGGACTGAAGAACACAACGACAACAACAACAACAACAACAAAAACGGTCCTTTTTAAAGTCGAGAATTAAACTGTTTAATAATTGTTACAATTTATTCATATTTTTGATAGTACTGTTGTCTTCTATGAACATTCGTATGTATTCTCTACAAACCACAATACGGTGTTCTATTTGCAGATGGGGATTGGGAAGGAAGACTTTTGGTACTTTACATTTCCGATTTTTAAAAAATTTTTCCGGCGCCTTTGCTTTATTTACTGGACAACATACTATTTATTTATTGACCGCACGATGAAACAGTGGACTCTTAGAGCAGGCCGAGCATGCAGTTCTGTTTTGCTAATCTTGATTTTTTCATTATTTTCTTAAATCGTGACACAGAATTCCTATACCGAATTACTGAACAATTCTAACGCAGAAGACTTCCGGTTTTTCTGTCACATGCGAACGAGCGTTCCAATGCTGTACTCTGCTAACGATACAGCATCAATCGCCGACACGCAAACAAGTACTCAGACCGATTGCTTGAAACATGCTCCAAAGAGGACACCAAAGTATATAATACACCCGTTCTAGGTGCACATTTGCCCGCACACTATCTCAACCATATCACATAGGATTTCGAAATCTTACATGCTGTTATCAAAGGCTGGAACCAGGGGATCCTGAAAGAACCGAAGATCTACAGCGCTAAAGGTAAAGATAAGATCCCAATTAAATCCCGAATCAACAAAATGAGTTCAGTCGCGACACTTAGATCAATATTTACGACCATCTGCTGCACTAAACAGTCTTTCCAACACACTTGTTTCCTCTAAATGGCCACCTGTGAGTAGTGTACATACAGACGCTGCCTACGTTGGTGCATATGATGCGACGTTGTCTTCACTGCCGCCTGCCCTTTTGTTTACCGGTAAACAATTGCCGCAAATAGTGAACAAGATAACTTCACAGTATGCAGCGCTACCTAGTGGAGCTGGTGGTTGCACTCCAGTTCTCTACCTGTCCTATCCTCTTAAAGCACACTTACATACCCTTAGTGTGTGCACATTTTTTAAATTATTTATTTTCATTGTATTATGATAAAGCCTGTAACATTGTGAAATGATCCCTGGACGAATGAAAAAAATTATGTATGTTATTTAACCCCAATAACTGATTTTTTATATTTCACTTTTTCTGTAATGTGTCTGTATTTTTAAAACAATAGTAGTAATATGAAATCATGTCCACTGTACTGTTTATGGCTCAGTAACCAGCCGCCCATACGAATGTACTGATATTAAACAAACATGTATTCATCTTTTATATTTAAATAATAAAAATGAAATAAACTACCACTAAAATCAACTTGAGGTTTTACTGACAGAAAATCGTAATTTCATTGCATCCTTTCGAATTTAACGTATAGCCGGACCAATCAGAATCTGGCGCTATGGTTCTGCAACATCGTCTCGTTCAAACTACAGTGCGTCTAGGGAAGATGAATAGTCGTCAAAACCGGCATTAAGCTACTGCATCTCATTACTATATCTCTCTATCCACCACTGGTTTCTCGCTATGTACCACTTCTTTTCTGCTCATTTAATTCCCAATAATTTTCGCCACTGCACGACATTAATGTTTAATGTTCGGGCGCTGACAACAGGGCTGGAATGCAGCAAACGTTATGAAGAAATTTCCGTAAATCAAACGATGCCACGATGCCGAATAAGCACAGTAAATCGCCGAAAGCTGTCGAGCAAACACCGCACTGAGAAATAATACGCTTCAGTCCACTTGGATTTTTTCGTTGCGTGTTAACTGTGGCGGGAAGGTAGTTTCTTGGTAGTTAATTATCCCCTGGTAACTATTTCAAGAGCAAGCGCTCCAAGCGTAAGTGCGGCTGCGTTCGCCAGCTCGCTGAGCTCGGTTGATGTAATCAACAGTCAAGTGACTGTGGTGGAGGAAGCAAACTAGGTAAGAGCTAATACGTTGTAGACGTGCCCAATTCGAGTTGAATTAAATGTTGCAAATCCGCTGGTTGCGGGGCAGGTATTGAGTCATGTCGGCCGTTTGTTGTGACGCGAGTAAGTTTTTCAGCACTCGCATCAATCTGCAAATCTAAAAGTTTATTGCTGACCACTCGATGAAATTAGACGTGACTGACGTGGTTTTCAGTGTAATGTGAAGAGTTGTTCATGGAGAAAACCGGTTACAGGAGAAACGTTCGGCGATTTCCATGGGACAAGAATAATTCTGTAAGCTTTCTGATTGGTGGCTGCCTGCGCCTACCGTAAAAATAACTTCGAAATATTCCACTAATGGGAAGTTGCGCTTCGTGCAACAGAACGCACCGTGTTAATTAACGATTACGGGAACAAGATAAGACCTTCCCTCCGACTGTTTACAGTAAAATTCTGCGCAGGTTAAGTAGAAATAATAACTGGTGACTTAATGTGTAGCGCTCCGTTTTACAGTACTATGTGTAGTAAAATTACTAATGCCTCTGGTGGCCTTTTGTGAATGAATGACACAAACAAATAGGTAAGTAGATAAAATATCAAGCAGAATGCTTCCTGGAATAAAAGAAGGTTTGGCTGTCTACAATGGATCAGGGGTGGGTCAACTGTTGGTGAGACGTTTCCAGCCCCGTTGACACCCACCTGCTAACTTTCGTATTTTTTTGAGCTTGCTTTTATTATTGGCGGTTCAAAAGATGCCCATTACATTTTTAGCCTTCTCGCCAACTAGATCAGAAAACGTTCTCGGTGGGCGTCTCTTGTTCTGTATGCACCGCTCTTGGATCGAGGGACTGATGACCTCGTTGTTTGGGTCCCTTACACCCCCCCCCCTCCCTCACCCCACCCGCAGTCATTCAACCAATAAGTTATCGCACTGGAAAAGACGGAATCAACTGAAAACAATTAGATAATTTTGAAGGTTGCCTTCTGAGCGTTAAGTTAATCGTTTCCGTTTCCACGTATTCAGCAGCAACTTCAGGCTATTAACGTACATCACTGATTCCTAGGCACAGTTCTCACAACCAGAACTGGCATTTTCCTGCTTGTGATAGAGTATGTCACATTAATGGCTCATTTCTAAAACATTCCTGATGACAAAGTGGATTAAAATAAATGGAGAAACGATACATTGCATTTTCTGATGATATTGCTGTAGCAGCAGATTAGGGTAGAACGTAAACAGAATGTTGAAAGTACTGAAACCCACAGCCGAACAGTAAACATGAAAGACAGATGCTACTAAAACAAAGCTGTTAGTACTAACCAAGAGTGGTTAGCAAAATACCGCTAGAGTGACACATGAATGATTCAGCACGGAGCAGCTAAAAATTGTTTCGCAATTTAGCGAATCTCGTTTCGAAGAGAGCGATTCCACTGCGGAAATTCTGAAGCAAGCTGCCCCTGCTAAACTTTCATTTTTAACACAATACGCAGCTCTGTTAAGAATGAAACGAGGGAGTACTTTGCCATATCTTGTGTGCTACTCTAAGGAAATGGGGCCGAATAGTGTGTAAAATACCAGTTAGAACTGACGGTAATGTGGATACTGAGTGAGGCGCAAACGTAAAAGAAAGAAATGAAATATACCGTGAGGCGCCAAAAGAAATGAATGACGAAAAAACTCCACAGGGAAGCTAATAAGAGACAAAACATTAAGGCTGTTTACCGAGTAACAACCAACGATGGAAAGGAGCATAGTTGGGCCCTAGGAAAGAAACCTACATGTGCCTGAAGAGCACAAACGGAGATTCAAAAGCAGAAAGTGATGAAAAATGAAGTGGCACACTGAAGAAAGTAGTCGCAACGACTAAGCTTAATCCAATGTCTATGGAGACGTAGTCCGTATTTGCGACTAAATACATCTCCATAAATACAGAAGCAACTAAGGGACAACAGAAAAGACATAAAGTAACGATTAATCGAATATGATTACAATGTCTGATGGAGATTTACACAGACATCGTGCTACCCGAAATACGATATACCAGATACATGATACATATTTGCGACATGCCAGATGATGAGATGCAATACACAAAACTCTTCGCGTAGCTATGAAATCCGTCAAGTTCCCATTCTAAATACTTTTGTTTACAGCTAAAAAGGAGTTTAAAGTTATCGTGGGAATGTCTACATTACGTATGTATACACAAAGAGAATTTTGAAGGCATCGTGTTGGAATAAGAATGTGTGTCCAAAGAATGTGAAAAGCGTTTGTGAAAGGTAACATGCACGAGTCTATACAGAGCCACGCTACCATTAAATACTGTGTTGATGACATCACGGTTCCGTACAACAGGCTTTATGAACCTGGAAGGCTGAATACAAATGAACGCGGTAATTGCCTGATACCATTTACACACATATCGTGCTGTCCGTGAGAAGATATACGAGATACATAATTTGTGTTTGCGACGTCTCAGATCAGAGACAATACTCGAAATTCCTAACCTGCTAAATACGTGAAGTTCACATTCCGAATGTAACTGCCAAGGACAAAGGATGTGAAGAGCGTCAATGAAAGGTGGCATGCACCAGTCTGAGTAAAGCACTGCAACGATTAAATACGATGCTGCTGAGAAAAAGCTTTCGAAGAAAACGCTACCGAACCAGGCAAAACGGAGTTCACATGAACGCGACGTGTGCAGATATGATTTATACGTATATCGAGCTGTACCGGTTACGGTGTACCACCTATGATTTACATTCACGACACACCAGGTGCTGAGGGAGAATACTTAAAATGCTTCATATGATAAATAAGTGAAATTCACTTTCTGAATGAAAGTGACTAGGACTTTTACAACTAGAAAATAGCTTTCGAATGTTATAAAAGGGGCTGTATAGATTAGATACAGGCAAGTAAAGAGAACTGTGTAGGAATTGTAGTCGAATAAGACTATAAGTTCAAAGGACACGATTGGCATCAATGAAAGGTGACGTGCAAAACTATTTAAGACAATAAATGAAACAATAAGTTCACTGTTACCAGTCACGTCTGGTACGATACATCACATAACTGATTTATGTTTTCGACATTATGTACGATAACACGCAAAAATCTTATCGTGCTAAATAAGTGAACTTCACATTCTGAATGTAATTGTCAAGGACAAACACAGAATGCAGCTTAACAATGTCATCACGGAGCTGCCTGCATTATATACGTGAAATTGAAAGGAATTGTGAAGGACTTGCATTCGAATACGAGAGTGCGCCCAAAAGGTGTGAAGAGCGTTAGAGACATGCACGAATCTATGCCACGATTAAATACTTCGTCGATGCTTTCTTATATGAGGGTTTATGAACAATGGAGGCCGAATTATGCAACACGGGGTTCAAATGAAGAGACGTGCGCCTTATCGGAGGTGGGTTGCGTCACACAGAGGCCTTCTACGGAGAAGCAGCGGGTGTGCTCCGGTGGCAAACACGCAGCAGCGGAGCTGGCTGAAGAACACGCTCAGCGCGGCGCGAGTCAATAATCCGTGAAGCGGCCGGCGGGCGCGCCTCCCACGCAACGCGAGACGACGCGCGCGCATACACACACACTCACACGCCCACGCACACACACACACACACACACAGACGCACAAAAACGCGCACGCGGAGCGGCAGAGCTATAGCGCCGTACCCGGGGTCGTTGGGCACCTCCGCGGGCGAGCCCCCTGCCACCGTCTCCTGCGCCTGGGATTCCATCATCTGTCCGCCTGTTTGCGTTGCGACGCCTCCGGTGCTGTGCTGTCGGCTGTCTTCTTGCTCCTCCGTCGAGTCGAAGCTGAGCGAGGGGTGTGTTTGTTGTGCACGCCTCCCAGCTGCCGGCCGCTGTCTGCTGCGGCCCACTCAACACCACTAACTACGACTAGGTAACAAACGAACGGCGACGACTACCGGAACAAAACGACACACATAAAACAACAAACGACACACTAGTTTACTGTACGAAAAAAACTTGTCGGCGGAACGGCAGCGGCGAGGGAGCCTCTCTACGACTGATGCTTTTGTCTAGCTCACTAAAAAAAAAAGTGTCAGCAGCGCCTCGCTCTCGGACGGGAACGCGGCGGCTGAGTTGTGTGCTGCTGTTGTGTTCTGGTGTTGTCCCCGTGTGTTCTACTCGGACGCACTACCAACGCGACACTAACAAGCTAACTAACGACTGCGCGCTCGCTCCCGCCGCCGCTCCCTCCTGTTGTGCCTTCCCTTCTGGCGCTGCTGCCGCTTGCTGCTGGCGACGCCGCCGCCGGCCGGCGTGGTGGGGGGCGCCGGTCGCAGGGGGAGGGGCCTGCGCGCTGACGGATGGCCGCGCCGCTCGCCGTGATTGGCTGCAAATCTCGGTGCGCAGCCTCTGACGTCACGCGCCTGCGCAGTGCGACGCGGCGCGCCGCGACGCTGCGGCCCGTCCGGGCGGCAGGCCAGAGACATCTAGTAGCCCGCGACGCAATCTCGTACACCATCTTGTCCGGCTCCGCTTGTGGCGCTACGTTGCAGTACTAACTCAACTGCGAGAGCAGCGCCATCCATTCGGATGTAAACGGAACCAGAAAGAAATGAGACCGGCACAGTAATTCGACAGTCTGCTTATCGTTGTGCCTTTCCGTCAGGTATGCTAAGTTGTGAGAGGCATGAATTTATATTGAAATGAGAGAATATGTTTTACTGTGTCAGTCACTGGTTTATTTTAACTTCTTTCAGTGGGTCAACGCATTTCGTGCATACGCCCTCAAGATCACTTCGGCACCTACAGGGTATTTCACTTGTTTTGGCGATTTCAAGTAACATGAAAGCGCGCTAGAAACGAGATACAGGGACGGTGGTGATGCTTGTTGATAGTATGGAGTGTCAACTTCCATCCCATAAACAGGTTAGTAATCACTAATCAGTAAACTGATCGAAGTAACGTGTGCATCCGCGCTGAATTACTATTTTCGCTACGGCGAATCTGTCATACGCTTGAAATGTTCTTTCAGTAATCATATCGGCATTCAGCCGCTATATCCAATCCTTGTTCGTGGAACAATACTGAACCGGGTAAGAAACTTACGTGCAACCGGCAGTGCATCGAATCGAAAGTCGACAGGCCGTCGGGAAACCGTCCGAAATCCCGAGAACATCGAACATGTGTGTAGCAGTTTACAGCAAGGCCTCGTCGTTCGTTAGGCAGACCTCGCAAGCTGTCTGTGAAGCGTGTGGTAACCACAGACTTTCCAAAAGCGTTTGAGTCGAATGGCTCTCTCGCTCGCCTGATTCAACTGTGCCATATTATTTGAGGGCGAGAGTGTACTCCGACCAGCCATAAGCCTGCGACAGTTAAAAGATCGAATTCACGATGAAATTACCAGAATACCTCAAGCAGTTACGAAAGAGTGTTCGAAAATCGTGTGAAATGCCTCGAGTATTGTTTAGCCATAAATGGTCGTAATTTGGCCGATTCAGTACTTTACAAGTAAACTTGAAGAAATGTAGCACCTTGTGTAAAATTTTCAACTTTGTTTCGCGATGAGTTTGTGTACTCAAATCTGCAATCATTAAAACACTGTGAAACAGTCTGTACATTGTATTTTGTTCAATGGCCGTTGTTCCCATGGGACCTACACAACCTCCACATACTCTCCCAAAGAAACTGCACTCATCGCCTCCTCCACATCATGAAGTCCGTCCCGACTTTTACCCATCCTACCAGCTTTTAACTGTACTTTTATTGTGTTTCGTTTTGCCTTTTATTATTACTGTTTTTAATTATAAGTGTGGAAATCCGTGTTTCTTATACATATGGTACTGGCAATTAGTATAAAGGCATTGATACTTGCAGGGAAATTAGCATTGCCGGCTGGCCTATTTGCGTACAGTGTATGTGCAATAGTATGAGATCCAGTTACTATCAAATGCAGTCAACTGGTATTGCATTTGATGCCAGTAGTGCAGTATATAACAAGACATCAACGACTCGCGTGGCAGTGAGTGGAACTCAGTATAAAGGCAGTCGGCTCTGTATTGTGTTAGTCGGTGCGTATGTGCTTTACTAGAGACAGTAAACAGACACTATTGGTGACAGTGCGTGGTATGTATATAAACCACGATTGTGACAGTGCCACGTGGTAACCAGTTATTATGAGATGAAAAGGCAAAAACTGATGCGTACGAGGAAATTGTCAAATCGCCAAGAAGTTGAAGCATTCATGTACAGTGTTTGACAATTTCGTTAGATTGGGCGCACGAGATAGACAGAACGTAAAATATGGGGCATCGGAACGGTTACTTTTGTGTAAAGCAAGAGCCACAAACTGCACGTGTCAGCAACTGCCAGATGTGAATAACAAACTTTGTCAAATGACAAACATCTTACACTCGAGGACGATTGCAGGAACCTGCTCTAATACCCAAAGAAAATAGACTACGTTGTAGTTTGCTGAAAAACATATTTCATGGACATCATAATGGGATAAAGTGTTCATCAGTGATGAGAAGAAGTTTAATTTAGATGAGCCGGAGGAATTTCAGTTTTATTGGAATACTCTGAGAACAGAACAGCAGATAAGAATGAGCACAAATTTTTGGTGGTGGAAGTGCCATGATTTGGGCAGCCTCCAACGCTAAAGATACATCACGCATTGATTGACTAAACACTACTGTGAACTTTAATATGTATATTGAGATGCTACGTACAGAACTGATTAGAATGTTTGAGGACCTAGAGAACGAGTCTAATGTTTCGAGAAGATACTTCATCAGAGCATGTTTCTGCTACAACCAAAAGTGGTTCGTAGATAAAGATATCGATGTCTTGGCCTGGCCTGCAGGTAGCCTAGATACGAATTCCATGGAAAACCGTTGCAGATTATTTGCAAGGGGTCTCTATTGCAATGTAAGGCAATTTGAGCCCATATGTGAGCTGAAAAGTGCGATACGAAAAGATTGGGCGACAGTTTCGCTGCAAGAATTACAAACCCTAACGAAATCAATGCCGAAGAGAATTTTTGAGGTAATTAGGAAGAACGGAGGTTGGACAAAATACTAACAATGCAATAACACAACATGGCAGTGAGTGTCTTTGTACCAAAATCCATCCAGGAAATGTAAACGCCTTATTTTCTTATTCGTGTTATCAAAGAAACTTTGTAATTCCATCATTCGTTTGTAACAAATCTGAAGATGGCAGCAGCCGAAACTGCTAATAGTGAAGTGTAAAAGTTTTTGTATGATCAAGATGGGCCTGTAAAATAAAGTGCCACAATATGATCATGGACTCATATTCTGACGTTAGGAACTTGCTTATTAATAATAGTGATGCTGTAAGTGTTGGTTGGTAATATTTACTGACAAAATGCAACCTAACGCTAGATTGCGTACTTACGGCTGTCCTGTGTGGCCATTTTTTAGTACGACATTAAAAGAGAGAGCGATTATTAATTGATCACCGATGCGTCGGCTCTCGATTGTGTTCAGGAGACGTACGGATTGATTACACGAATAATTGACCTTCTGACCCGGATTGCATTCACGCAATGAGAATCTTCTATGAAAATACCTAAGGGACTTATCTGAATATAAAAATGGAAATGAAAGCAAATTAGTGGAATTTCGTAAGAGAAAGATTAACAGATCGGAAGTTGAACACATTAGTGGTCTCCCAACTACAATCGAGACATCGCGATAAAGAGCGAACCTGTAACAAAGCTCATATACAATTTGAACATCATTTTTGGTTAGTGAAAGAAACGAATAAGAAGAAAATTACTGCATCGTGAAATATTAATATATTTTGAACAAATTGGCTTTAAACTTCTACACATTGACAAGTACACAATAAATGCTTGACTTACATCTGATATTTCTTTTGTAAATGGCGCAGTCCAATAATCGCTGCAGTCCGTTCCTTCTTAAAATTAAATGTCCTTGCGTGTGCGTAAGTACATTGTATCCACACCCGAGTTACCGAAATGTTTGTTCGTCGTTTCACATAGTTTTTTTACACAAAATAAAAACACAGCTTGTAGCAATGCTATGTAGTAAGCCTTAACATGTCGGCGACCAAAAGTACAAGGGATAATGAAGTCTCTAGAATATTTCTTAAAAAAAGATAGATTGTTCTTTCTTCGGTTTCACAGCTTCTTGCTATCAAGCGCTGCCGCAATGATTTTAAATATTTGCGCCCAGCGGGTCATAGTGTTTATTAGAGTATTTAAACGCTGGACGCGCGTTTTGGTATAGGCGCACATTTAAAAAAATATTTCATCTCTTTACTCTCGCGCTGTGATGTTTAGCATCTTTACGAATTACAGCTCGTTGGCTGTCCTTTTCTTTAATGACAAATATCTCACATGCAAAGTAGCTGAAATTCAATAATATTACAAAATTCAGACTTTATGTCTTCAGTTGATAGTTCCCTCATAATCATTTATGTCTTACAAATATCTACTACTTTCAGTACAGAATGTTACAGACATTGTACTATTAATTTCGTACCAACAATACTTTTATACTGATTTGCACTGCTTTATGAAAACACCCACTTTATTTTTTACCTTTAAAAAGTTTTAAATTCATAGGACACATCTCACCTTTCTGTTTATTGTTTTTCTCTTCTCATTTTGTTTTTACTGTCAGTTGGCTGTTGAGCGGGTCGAATGTACAGCTGACAGCCTCCGTCACCTCTCGCCCTTATGGGATGTGGGGGGGATGAAACAACAATAAAAAAGTTTCTTTGGTTATATATCCTCTTTGGCGTTAAGCAGATATGTGTAAGACGGAAATTATGCAGAGAAAGAAATTCAACACTATTGCATATGGCACTGTATACTAAAATCAGATTTGCAGTTACTTTATTTATTCTTTAATCCCGTGGTTCTCTTTTAGCACATCTATATTACTAAATTGCTGCCCAGAACCTGGTATCAGTTGCGAGTTGCCTATTTAACAGCTTCGAGAGGTAACAGAAGTATGATTTTCAGTATTTCGAGAAATTATTGACGGTATTTAAAAATTTAAAACGCTATCATAATGTCCCGGGTTCGATTCCCGGTGGGGTCAGAGATTTTCTCTGCCTCGTGATGACTGGGTGTTGTGTGATGTCCTTAGGTTAGTTAGGTTTAAGTAGTTCTAAGTTCTAGGGGACTGATGACCATAGATATGTTAAGTTCCATAGTGCTCAGAGCCATTTGAACCAATTGTCATAATGAGGCAGCGTAACTGACGAAGTGAATATCCGTACTTTATTCATCCAGTATTTGAGAAAGAACACTTAGCGATTTCCAGCGAATATGATTTTAAGCCTTTTAGAAACCTTATCTCGCTCGTAACCCCCCCCCCCCCCAAAAAAAAATTATGAAAGGAAACAAGTTCATCGCTTACTACGTTTAGCTTCCGCATCAGGCATGAAGTTTTAATTAATTATTTCATTACTAAAAATTGTACTCGTAACACAAATTGCAAACAATGTCCATATATGTACTACTGCAAAATTATATAATTGTACGTCTCATAGTTCAGGAGCTATGACGTCATAGACGTGAAACACTAGTTTTTGCTTAAAATGACACGCAGTAAAACTTGAACATCACGCATGACGCTTTGTTACTTCTTTACTGCTGACTATTCGCAACATACACTGCAGAGAGTCTCTACGTATATCGCTCAATGTACTTGCAAAAATTATATTAGTGTACGATACGCAGTTTGCGAGATACGATCTCGTAAACATTGATATGCGTGAAAATCTAACTTTTGTTTAAAATGGAGCACAAATTACCCAGACTGTATTGATCCAGTGTTTTATAATAAGAGGACTTCGCGACTTCCAGCAAATATTAACTTTAATTTTAAACTTTTCCTAAACTTTTTCTGGCTTACTTGCTCCAAATCAAATTTTTAACACATTAACTCACCTGTAAATTAAGTTTGAATCTGTTTTATACATGGGAGTTCAATTCTTAAAATAGTCGGCTGCTTACTAATAAGTACAAAAAACGGTAAAAAAACATCTCATTAAAAGACATATTTATCAACTTAAGGCGTTAAAGTTAATTATTTAAAATTCACGACAACAGTTTTGTTGTTTAGCCATTTTCAACTGAAATACACCGAATATTCTGTGATTCAGTACATAACAAAATCTCAAAAATATTACAGTTGTCGCCGTTTAACCATTATCACGTGGCTAAAGGGCCGAAGTTATACAGCGTGTATCAAAAAGAATCATCTGATTTTTAAAAAAATCGTGATTATTATGTCATTTGAGGTATGTGCGTGAACAACGTACTGTCGAAAAGATCAAATACTCGAGTTTTACATGGTTCCCGTTAGGTAGCAGCAGTGTGCGCCCATTTCAGTTCTATTAAAAATGGTGTCGGGACAACAGAAAGCGTTATGTGTTCTAGGATTTGCGCAGTGCGGCTCAGTAGTAACCGTTCAGCGTGCCTTTCGTACTAGGTGTGGCGTGCGTCCTCCTACAGCACAGAGCATTAGAAGATGGCATGAACAATTCCGAGAAACAGCTTGTCTGTGTAAAGGCAAATAGCCGGGCCGTTCCCGAGTGTCTGACACAGACGTCGAACGCACCCGCTATAGTTTCACAAGGAATCCGCAGAAATCCGTTCGCTGTGCAGCTCGATAGCTCAAACATGCCCCCGGTGTCCGTCTGGCGTGCGTTGCGTCGACTTTTACACGAGAAACCATACAGCTGCTTCAAGCTCTTCGTGAAGGTAACAAACAACAACGTGTAGAGTTCTGTAATTTCGTTCTTGGCAAGATCGAGGATGACATTTTTCTTCCACGCTAAGTGTTTACTGACGAGGCAACATTCCATGTAAATGGAGAGGTGAACCATCGTAATGTGAGAATATGGGGTACGGAACAACAACAAGAAGTTGTACGAGAGGGACTCTCCAAAATTTAATGTGTGTATGGTCCATTTTTCTTTGCCTAGAACAGTGCACAGGAAGCGAATATCTCGATATGCTTGAGAACTTTCTTTTGCCACAGTTGGAGACAGATTTGAACGACTTCATTTACCAACAAGATGGGGCACCGCCACATTGGCATCTCGAAGTGCGAGAATTTGTAAACCGAAGGATTACTGAACGATGGATCGATTGCACTGGACCAAACGATTCAGCCTCACACTACTGACCTCAAAGGTCACCAGACCTGACTGTATGTGATTATTCCTTGTTGGGATTTATAAAAAACTCTGTTTATGTGCCTTCTTTACCAGTAACAATGAATGAACTGAGACAACGCATAACAGCAGATTTGGAAGCTGTAACTCAAGACATGCTCGTTGCAGTATGAGAACAATTTGAATACCGCATTGACACTCCCGTGCGTCTCAAGGGGGAGGGGGGGGCATATTGAACACCTATGAAAAGGTATGAAAAAAACTTTTCGAGTTTCCCGTTCATCAAGAAACAAAGTTCACTGCAAGGTTCGCAGGAGAGCTTCTGTAAAGTTTGGAAGGTAGGAGACGAGATACTGGCAGAAGCAAAGCTGTGGTTACCGGGCGTGAGTCGTGCTTCGGTAGCTCAGTGGTAGAGCACTTGCCCGCGAAAGGCAAAGGTCCCGAGTTCGAGTCTCGGTCGGGCACACAGTTTTAATCTGCCAGGAAGTTTCATTTCACTGTATATGTTCATTAGTTTCAGAAATATAGAAGTGCCAAATCGGATGATTCTTTTTGATATACACTGTATTTATTGGGTTTTATAAATAAATATTATTAACTGTCAAAAGTCACGATATTGTCGTTAGTAAGGTCTTATATAACTAAACTGCAGTAAAAAAAGAAAATAATATTCCCAAAAAAGACGGAAGATTATCTAAACATTTTTCATATTCACAAATATAGAGGCGGCAGATGAAAGGTAACTTGTAAGCCATTAATATGAAAGTTCATAGACAAACAACAACAGTTCAGATAAAAAGAGAGTATAGTGCTACAGAAGAATGCTCACAAATAGATGAGTAAAGGTTCTGAATCAAAGGAGGAGAAAATAAATTTATGGCACACCCTAAATAAAATAAGGGAGTAATTGATAGAACACGTCCTGAAGCAGCGATGAATCCTAAGTTAGTGGAGGGAAGTGTTTTCTTTCGCGTCTGAAATAGTAAATGAACGTTGGTCAAATAATGGCGTGATACTTTCTATCTTTATTTTATGTTTAACCAGGTATATTTCTCTGCCTGGTGAGTTTTCTGACGTCGTAGAACGCTCAGAAAATTGTTTCGTAGCGTTCTGACACTTTACTGTGGTGATGAATTAATTGTCGGTTGGCCCGTTTTAGTGTCCAGCTGTTGCTCAGTGTTTTCAGTAGAGAAGTGTGTCAACAGATTTTACCGGATGTTGAGTTTCAGAAAAAGCAACACAGACGTAAGGACACACCAGTTAGACCTTAAAGTTAAGGATGGAGAGGCGTAAATACTCTACAATCTGTCTTTTCACTACAGAAATTGTGCGATCTCACTTATAACCAAATGCCTTAGAGACCCTGTAGGGCCCGCATCTCGTGGTCGTGCGGTAGCGTTCTCGCTTCCCACGCCCGGGTTCCCGGGTTCGATTCCCGGCGGGGTCAGGGATTTTCTCTGCCTCGTGATGGCTGGGTGTTGTGTGCTGTCCTTAGGTTAGTTAGGTTTAAGTAGTTCTAAGTTCTAGGGGACTTATGACCACAGCAGTTGAGTCCCATAGTGCTCAGAGCCATTTGAACCAACCAGACCCTGTAGGTCCTAATAAATGTTATTCGGAGAATTCGCTGATGGTGGCGCAAGTGACTAGACATTTGTTAGTGACATAATAATCATAAACAAGATTGACATTATTCTACTGTGGGAGCGATCTAGATTATACGAAAATGGAAGTAACGAACTTCAGAATGCCACGATCGCTTTAGTAGAGCATTTATTCAGATTACCTGTTTCGGCAAATGATATAGCCATCTTAGGATCTTATGAGTAGTGTAGCAACGAAAGTTTTCGGACAAAGTGGGTCACCGAAGATGTCACTGGTGACGCCATCGATAATGGCATGGGGTTCCCTCCTGCTCCCCTCCGTCTAACAAAACCCTATTGACCTATGCATAAAATGGCGGGAAATCTAAAATTTTGGCGGGATATTCAAATTTTTGGTGGGAAATACGAATATTAGCAGGAAATTTTAAAATACCTCAACTGCACTAGTGTGTTTTCCTATCCCAATTTCCACGATGGTGTCTGTTGTCCTTAGTCCAAACTGGAAGGAAATCCTATTTGGCACATTGTGATGCTCACCGTCCTGGAGTACTGGGACAGGCTCTATGACCTCAGAATCCAAGACGTGGAATACTGGGACATCCTCTAAGATTTCCTGAGGCAAAAGGTGTTTTGGTAGGTGAAGGCCTGTCTCTTAGAGAAATTTCTCCTGACTTACTTGACCTCTTTGCCACCAGCTACTATTCAGTCAGAGGAGTAAGGCCGCTGCACTTTACGATTACGAGGTGTGCGAGAAAAGTAACGAGCCTGACAACACTGTGAGCGATCCAGCAACGCTGTGTTGTTCTATGAGGTGCATTCAAGTTCTAAGGCCTCCGATTTTTTTTCTAATTAACTACTCACCCGAAATCGATGAAACTGGCGTTACTTCTCGACATAATCGCCCTGCAGACGTACACATTTTTCACAACGCTGACGCCATGATTCCATGGCAGCGGCGAAGGCTTCTTTAGGAGTCTGTTTTGACCGCTGGAAAATCGCTGAGGCAATAGCAGCACGGCTGGTGAATGTGCGGCCACGGAGAGTGTCTTTCATTGTTGCAAAAAGCCAAAAGTCACTAGGAGCCAGGTCAGGTGAGTAGCGAGCATGAGGAATCACTTCAAAGTTGTTATCACGAAGAAACTGTTGCGTAACGTTAGCTCGATGTGCGGGTGCGTTGTCGTGGTGAAACAGCACACGCGCAGCCCTTCCCGGACGTTTTTGTTGCAGTGTAGGAAGGAATTTGTTCTTCAAAATATTTTCGTAGGATGCACCTGTTACCGTAGTGCCCTTTGGAACGCAATGGGTAAGGATTACGCCCTCGCTGTCCCAGAACATGGACACCATCATTTTTTCAGCACTGGCGGTTACCCGAAATTTTTTGGTGGCGTTGAATCTGTGTGCTTCCATTGAGCTGACTGGCGCTTTGTTTCTGGATTGAAAAATGGCATCCACGTCTCATCCATTGTCACAACCGACGAAAAGAAAGTCCCATTCGTGCTGTCGTTGCGCGTCAACATTGCTTGGCAACATGCCACACAGGCAGCCGTGTAGTCGTCTGTCAGCATTCGTGGCACCCACCTGGATGACACTTTTCGCATTTTCAGGTCGTCATGCAGGATTGTGTGCACAGAACCCACAGAAATGCCAACTCTGGAGGCGATCTGTTCAACAGTCATTCGGCGATCCCCCAAAACAATTCTCTCCACTTTCTCGATCATGTCGTCAGACCGGCTTGTGCGAGCCCGAGGTTGTTTCGGTTTGTTGTCACACGATGTTCTGCCTTCATTAAACTGTCGCACCCACGAACGCACTTTCGACACATCCATAACTCCATCACCACATGTCTCCTTCAACTGTCGATGAATTTCAATTGGTTTCACAATACGCAAATTCAGAAAACGAATGATTGCACGCTGTTCAAGTAAGGAAAACGTCGCCATTTTAAGTATTTAAAACAGTTCTCATTCTCGCCGCTGGCGGTAAAATTCCATCTGCCGTACGGTGCTGCCATCTCTGTGACGTATTGACAATGAACGCGGCCTCATTTTAAAACAATGCACATGTTTCTATCTCTTTCCAGTCCGGAGAAAAAAAATCGGAGGCCTTAGAACTTGAATGCACCTCGTACTTATGTAGACCTGTGTGCTCATCCTTTCCAGATGCTCAGTCCGAGTTTCAGCCCGTACGGCTGTCACCCGATGTTTGAGAGCTCCATCAGTAAAGTTGTGTTTTTGTTGTTGTGTTACGAAAATGGAACATCGGAATTTGGAGCTACGTTATGCCGTCAAGTTCTGTGTCCGCGAATGTGAATTTTGGAAAGTTGAAATAGACCTATGGGGAACATTCCTTATCAAGAGCACAAGATTTTCGCTGGCAAAAGTCGTTTTTGGGAGGCCGAGTACATGGTGAAGATGAACCTCACTCAGGGACACCTTCAACTTCAAAAACTGACGGAAACGACGAACGTGTGCGTGCTCTTGTGAGTTTGTTTGTTCCTCTAGGACAAACTACCAGCCAAGCGTTTTACAAAGATGTCCTTGAAAGGCGCAGGGAAATGGTGAATCGAGCGAAGGACATGGCAGACAAGTGAATGCTACATCATGAGAATGCAGCATGTCACACAGCCACTTCCATCACTTTTTTTTACTTCAAATGGGTTCCCGTTGTTCTGCAGCCCCCCCTCCCCCCTACTCATCATATCTGAGTCCTGGTTACCATTTTCTTTTCCCGAAAGTGAAAAATGCCTTAAAATCACACCACTTTGGGACTCTGAGGACTATTCAAAAGAATGTGACCCTCATGTTAAAGGCCCTACCAGTTGAAGCTTTTCAGCGGTGCTGTCAAGACTGCTAACGACTCCGCCGGTGTGTAGCTGCTAAAGGGCACTACTTTGAAAGGATTAGTATTGTTATTTGAAAAAATAAAAACTTCGATAGAGAAAAAAATCAGTGTCATTACATTTCTCACACACCTCGTGTATCTTTATCACCACACCAGAGCAGGCAAACGGCTCTCCGCCCCCGCATCGCACCTGCCGCCCCCACCTGTACCTGCGTGCACATCGCCATAACTTCACTTCAACATGCTGGGAAAATGCTTTTGATGGGAAGTCTGCTGGTTGTTAAACGATAGGAAACTCGTCCTAACTTGGCAACTGAATAGCCCATTGGTGCAGTCTGTACAATTGGCAAACGCTCGTCTCTGTCGTATGTAGATGAGGAGGGGAGAGGATTTTTGATTTTTTGATTTGATTTATTGCTCATTTACAAACCTGTTGCCTTATATTTTATAACAGGTCGTTCATTTTACTGCTTTTCATGTAGATTACAGATCATATTCCATATTACAAACAGCGGTTATTGTTTTCAGCGATTACAATGGAAATAATAATAAATTAAAAATACATTAGGAATCGAAAGAGAAAAAACACAAAAATATTCCGATTTTAAGAAGGTGTGATGATAGATGATAGGAAAGATTTGGATAGTAAGAGAGAGAGAGAGAGAGAGAGAGAATGTTACTCCATCTGAGCCAGCCTGGTCTGAAAACCTCGAAACTACTGCGAGCCTTGCAGTCCCGGCTCGCTATAGCGTAATTTATGGATTAATATTTCTATACACTATTCACAAAAACACTATAAAAATTATGTACATTGTGGAAAGTGAAGTGGTCTGTGAGTGAAAAGTGCGAGGGCTGGAACATAAATAGTGGCAACTATTTATTCACAACCGATACAAAAGAGTTACATGTTCGCACCTGTTACTGTCCTTCAAAGTAGTCACCAGCGTTGTGTAGAACCCGTTGCCAGCGATGTGGAAGGCGTAGTATACCGTTAGCAGAGCCTGTTCTGTTGATGGTGCGAATAGAGCGGTCTGCTGCCTGTCGAATCTCTGGAACTGTTCTGAAGCGAATGCCACGAAGTGGTTCCTTCATCTTCGGAATCAAATCAGAGTTAGAAGGACTTACGTCTGGGGAGTATGGTGGATGGTACAGTACATCCCAGTCCCATCGACCGAACAGAACAGCCACAGCTTGGGTTCTATTCGCCCGCGTATTGTCGTGCAAAATGATGGGTGGGGTACGCAGAAAGTGTCTCCGAATCTTTCGCAAAGTTTGGTCGCAGGTGATGCTCCAAAACCGCAGTAATACTGTGCACTGACGGTCTGCCGTGGAGGAACGTAATGCATTAGGGTAGGGCTCTTAACAACTGGCCGGTTTTGAGCGCGAGTACCCGCGTCTGCTCACGCACGTGCTCGAGAGCAGGTGCAAGGTCGCTAAGTAGGGAGGGAGGGGAGGGAGGCGAAATGCGCGCGCACGTTTGAATGTGATCTCGCGTTCTTAGCAGATTTAACTAGCCATCTGAATGCTTTGAACATTTTACTACACGGTAAAGATCTGCTAATTACTCATTTCATAGATCGAATACGAGATTTTAAAATGAAATTGACACTTTGGGTGAGTCATCTGTAAACAGGAAACCTAGCTCATTTTCCTAAATTATCATCCATGCAAGATGTTCACAAAGACTGTGAACGTTATTCACATAGTTTAGTTGATCAGCGCTTTCAAGATCTGACAGCACTAGACAGTGATTTTGATCTGTTCTCTCCATATTCAGCGAATATTTAAGAGATTCGTCCTGAGCTGCAGCAAGAAATTATTGACCTGCAGTGTGACAGAGAATACAGAGACAAATTTCAGAACAAGAAAAACATTTTGGAATTCTACAGACACTTCCCTTAGGATAGATTTCCTCGTTTGCACAAACTGGCGGCTACAATAATATCAATGTTCGGTTCCACGTATGTTTGTGAACAACTGTTCTCTGCAATGAAATGTAACAAGACGTGCCTGAGAATCGCATTGTCTGATCGAAATTTAAACTGCACGCTGCGCCTAAAATGCACAAGAAC
Organism: Schistocerca nitens; assembly: GCF_023898315.1. Classification (NCBI taxonomy): domain Eukaryota; kingdom Metazoa; phylum Arthropoda; class Insecta; order Orthoptera; family Acrididae; genus Schistocerca; species Schistocerca nitens. Next base: position 106,763,812 of record NC_064614.1, on the reverse strand, counting down.
AATTACTCCGAACATAGACGCAATTGTAAAGGGCAAAAAGTACAAGATAACCGAGAATCCCACACTTCAGTGACACCTTTTATTGTGTAACAGTTCACAAATTAATGCGAATGTAGAGGCATACACTAAGCTAATAAAATTATGTGGCATGTGTACATTCACCTTTATTTGTTTCATTTGTCGCAGTAATAATTCGTGAGTGATATCCCTGCAGGTGGCCGCGGATTTACATTGACTGGCGGCAGCTGTTGTGTGCACCACGTGACTCTCCCCACTCTCCGCTCTGGTCCGGTAGTGGGGGTAGCGTACTCGCGCTGCTACGTGCTCGCGCCTTGCTGCTCACAGCTTGCTCCGCGAGCACGTATGTTGTGAAGCCCTGCATTAGGGTAACACCATCACAGCAGTACACGAGAATCACCATAGCTTTAGACCGCTTCATTCGCACCATCAACAGAACAGGCTCTGCTAACGGTATACTACGCCTTCCACATCGCTGGCAACGGGTTCTACACAACACTGGCTGAGAGGTTCCATGCCCTCTTTTGCATGTCGCCTCTCATTTTCATCAATTTTATTAATGTTCTATGTCATTGCACGGTGGTAACAGACAGAATAAGGTTACTGTGATTACAGTATTTGTACTGAGAGCTCAAAATACTTTTCACTTGATTCCTAGGCATGTTGGGTTACTTTCCTGGGTGGCCTATGCATGTTGGGTTACTTCCCTGGGTGGCCTCCCGAGTCGAGCATCGAAGGACGTGGCACACTTCGTTTCCGGTTGGGGGCTGCACTTCTCCGAACACAGAGCGTCGTACAATGGGCCTCAGCGCCTGGTGGAACGACTGACATCGGTCGAGTTTTGCCTATTGTATGCAGGGCGAAACGACCTCCAACACGTCTGAGTGTCGCCGCGTTATGTGTTTACCGTTCCGGCGCGTCCGGAACGAAAACTCCTGGCACCGACTGACTGCATTGTCCTCTTGATTCTCAGAATACTTGTGGACCGTGCCCTGCTGGGTGCGACTGTCTGGCGCCGGATGGCCGGTGGTCTAGGCAGGTTGTTTTCGTAACCAGTCAAACGGCAAGTTCAGTGCCCTCAGCTGAATAGCAGAGGCATGATTGGTCACCTTAAACTGAGGTTAGTTGGTGTCACTAAGCCCTGCTCTAAATTGGAGGGAACGGTCGGTATCGGCGCGAATGGTGTTCTGAGACAGTGTGGGGGAGTTTTGGAATCAGAACTGAATGCTGATTCCCGGTTTTCAAGCATGGTAGGGAGTTAAGCAGTGTTGGATTCGCTTTTGCGTTGCGCGGGCGTGTGGATTCGGTATCTGATCTTCGGCGGAGTCGGACGGTCCTGCGACTTAGTCGCACCTTTTTTCGGCAGAACTTAGAATTCTCGGACAACCTTCGAGGCCAGGGGTTGAAACAGAATTGTTGCACACCAGAAGTCTGCGCCTACATCATCAGAAAGCTGCGTACCGACGACCTGGTACAAATTTCAGGATTGGTAAAGCATTTTGCGGCTCCGGCATTGTAGGATCTATCAATTTTATACTGAGGTCCTCAGCAGCACGCGAGCACGCTTTGCCACAATTCCACCTTGCTTGTTTCTCCATGTGATTCCATGTGAGCTCTCACAACTAATCGCGATACTGCAATATAATCGAGAGAGTAATATTTGATTGATTAGGACCTCCAGTCATTATCGTCAAGCTATTGCATCACAGAGAATAGGAGACCTTGTTCTCGAGCCAACTCTTTTCGCATAATAGTTCAGAATACCCTATTCTTTAACTAACTGTGTGCGTCGATAATCATGTGCTTTTATGTTCTGAGGTATAATAAATTTCACTGTAATATTTAAGCCGCATATCATTTTGTAGATATTTGCAGAATCCCATTTCCTGTTGTTTATGATAAAGTTCTCTTTTTTTTATCTGAGTAGGTTACGATTTTTATTAAATTACTGTGAGTGTGCACTCCTTATTTTACCAACTAGCAGGGCCCACCATCATTTCCTTCTGTTACCGTTGTGTGCATAATTAAGTAGGTATTAGATACCTGTAGGTATTATATAAGGAGGGGGTCGAGTGCATGTCTCGTTCTCATGCAAAATTCGTCAGAATTAAAAAGGTTCAAACTCCTCTCCACCCCGGCAACTCGCATGGTGACTACTTTGAAGGACAGTAACAGGCGCAAACATGTAACTCTTTTGTATCGGTTGTGAATAAATAGTTGCCACTATTTAAGTTCCAACCCTCGTATGTTATTTCTTGGTGTTATTAATTAACCTTCAGTTCCTATATTATAGGTCTTGAATTTTCCGTGTTATGTTGCTTACATACTAAGCGTTCAGTTACAGTTGTTACATCCCAACAGCGGTATAATGACCACGGGGTGGGTATGGCTGCTATTTATACCTAAGCTAGAACAGGTTTCAGGTTTGATTGCGTCACAGTGTTTGTTCTGGAACAGCTTAATTATTTTAGATGTTGTGTTAAGGTTGTCTGTTGTAGGTGTTGGTGAAAGTGTTCGCTGTTTGAGTCAGTGTGTGTTTCGGTACTGCTGTCTGTATTAGAGCATGAATTGGAACTGCTGTCTTACATACTTCGCCGGCCGCTGTGGCCGAGCGGTTCTAGGCGCTTCAGTCCGGAACCGCGCTACTGCTGCGGTCGCAGGTTCGAATGCTGCCTCGGGCATGGATGTGTGTGGTATCCTTAGGTTAAGTTAGGTTTAATTAGCTCTAAGTTCTAGGGGACTGATGACCTCAGATGTTAAGTCCCATAGTGCTTCGAGCCATTTGAACCATTTTTCTTATGTGCTACGTGTGTGTTGCAGTGTTTGGTTGTACGGCCGTGTCAGCCTCTATTCGTCGTGTAATGTCCTTGAGACATCATCAACGATTTTATTTACTGTTTCCCTCTCGCCTTTGCCTCTTATTGCCCGTATCATGTCATTGTCGTACCGCGCTGGTGTCGGATGTGCTGCTCTGTATCGGTGACAGTGAAAAAGTGTGTGTTCTGGGGATCTGTGTTCCCCATGTGTACAAGCAGCACTCTGGTTGCAGCCTGGAGGAAGGGAAGGAATAGGAGAGATATTCACTTGCATCTTTATCCAAACACCACTGTCCGCGTACCGCGCTGAACGGCGGTTGGGTCGCGGGCACCGGTAAGCCGTCAACTCCTGCCGCGCCTCGCTATGGCGTGGGCTACCTGGTCGGGTCGCGCTGCGCCTATGTGCCTTTACGGCTGGCACACCACGTCAGACTCACTACTACTAACGCCCGAAACTTTCCACACGGCGTCACACGGCCCCTGAATTCATACGTACAGAGAGGTTGCAGTAGGTACATACACTATGTGATCAAAAGTATCCAGACACCCCTAAAAACAAAAGTTATCCATATTAGGTACATTGTGCTGCCAGGTACTCCATATCAGCGACCTCAGCAGTCATTAGACATCGTGAGAGAGCAGATTGGGGCGCTCCGCGGAACTCACGGACTTCGAACGTGGCCAGGTGATTGGGTGTCACTTGTGTCATATGTCTGTACACGAGATTTCCAAACTCCTAAGCATCCCTAGGTCCACTGTTTCTGATGTGATGGTGAAGTGGAAACGTGGAGGGACACGTGCAGCACAAAAACGTACAGGCCGTCCTCGTCTGTCGATTGACAGAGACCGCCGACAGTTGAAGAGGGTCGTAATGTGTAATAGGCACACATCTGTCCAGACCGTCACACAAGAATTCCAAACTGCTTCAGGATCCACTGCAAGTACTATGACAGTTAGGCGGGAGGTGAGAAACCTTGGATTTCATGGTCGAGAGGCTGCACATAAGCCACGCATCACACCGGTAAAAGCCAAACGACGCCTCGCTTGGTGTAAGGAGCGTAAACATTGGACGATTGAATAGTGAAAAAACGTTGAGTGGAGTGATGAATCACGGTACACTATGTGGCGATTCGCTGGCAGGGTTTGCTTATGGCTAATGCCCGGGGAACGTCATTTGCCAGCGTGTGTAGTGCCAACAGTAAAATTCGGAAGCGGTGGTGTTATGGTGTGGTCGGGTTTTTCATGGAGAGGGCTTGCACCCCTTGTTGTTTTGCGTGGCACTATCACAGCACAGGCCTACATTAATGTGTTAAGTACCTTCTTGCTTCCCATTGCTGAAGAGCAATTCTGAGATGGCGACTGCATCTTTCAACACGATCGAACACCCGTTCATAATGTACGGCCTGTGACAGAGTGGTTACACGACAATAGCATCACTGTAATGGACTGGCTTGCACAGAGTCCTGACTTGAATTCAATAGAACTCCTATGGGATGTTTTGGAACACCGACTTCGTGCAAGGCCTCTCCGACCGACATCGATATCTCTCTCTGAGTGAAGCACTCCGTGAAGAATGGGCTGCCATTCCCCAAGAAACCTTCCAGCAACTGATTGAACGTATGCCTGCAAGAGTGGAAGCTGTAATCAAGGCTACGGGTGGGCCAACACCATACTGAATTCCAGAATTACAGATGGAGGGTGCCACGAAGTTTTAAGTCATTTTCAGCCAGCTGTCCAGATACTTTTCATCGCGTTGTGTATGTTAACTGGCCGGTGCCACGTCATGCAGTTAGTTATGCAGCCATGAGCCTGCCAACAGTTCCGACATTCCACAGCTAGCAGAAGACCATTGCTTCAGAACTACCACGAGCCGCTGGCATTCTCCAACCCGTGATTACGTATTTATCTCGGGCTCTGGGGCTTTCTGCTGCATGCAGTGCATTCCAACAGACGGCATCTCGTAGCAGGCGTTTGCACAGAGACGTTCCCAAGTTCTTAATAAGGTCTCAATTATGAAAGTGTACTGCGGCCTACCATGTAAGCGCCGGCCGGGGTTGCCGAGCGGTTCTAGGCGCTTCAGTCTGGAACCGCGCGACCCCTGCGGTCGCAGGTTCGAATGCTGCCTCGGGCATGGCTATGACTGCTGTACTTAGGTTAGTTAGGTTTAAATAGTTCTAAGTCCTAGGGGACTGATGACCTCAGCAGTTAAGAACCATAGTGCTCAGAGCCACTTGAACCATTTTGAACCTACCACGTAAGCGATCGTCCAGACGGAGCACTGAGAGCCGATACCACTACACACACTGCAGCGATGTTAGAAGTTGTAGTAATGCTCTGGAAAGATGTGCGTGTAACTACTTTTTAAACAACACGGTATTTGCTAGTAACTATCCAACCCAGTCGCAAATCTAGTTTAGTATACTAATCATACGCCGGCAATGCGGAACTGTACCGAACATGTACCTAATACCATCCAGGGTTGTGAACGAACAGAGTGGATTCCCATCCCCCCTCACCCCCCCCCCACCCCCAACCACTGTTAAGAACAACATACTACACTGACGAAATAAATCGCAACACCAAGAAGGAGCTGTGCGACATAGCCCAAAGTTGGTAGGTGTGTTTTTACATCTGAAAGATGATATCTATTCAAATTTCGCGCCAGTCGCAAAAGTGTCGCGGTAGTAACGTCACTATGAGGATGCACACCAGGTTTGCCTTAAATACGCGCTATAATGGCCATGAGTGTTAGTTACCTTTGAGATTGGACGTGATGAGTTGATATTAGTCAAGAAGGCCTTTAGGGCTGCAAAAATGCCGTTATCGACACGTCACTGCATTTGAATGAGATCATGTAATAGGGGTACGAGAAGCTGGATGTTCCTTCTGAGATACTGCAGAAAGATTTGGCAGGAATGTAGCCACTTTACATGATTTCTGACAGCGGAGGTCGCAAGAATGTCCAGTCGCAGGAAGACTGGTCTCTGAATGGTCACATTGCACTATCGACAGGGAACACCACTGAAATCTGGTTTCGCAGGATAGAGCAGATCAGGTTATGGTTGTGGAGGGGGCCGTAATCGGTTATTGTTAGTTGCACAAAAGACACAAACCTTTATTTTCCTGTTGTTGTTGTGGTCTTCAATCCTGAGACTGGTTTGATGCAGATCTCCATGCTACTCTATCCTGTGCAAGCTTCTTCATCTCCCAGTACCTACTGCAACCTACATCCTTCTGAATCTGCTTAGTGTATTCATCTCTTGATCTCCCTCTACGATTTTTACCCTCCACGCTGCCCTCCAATACTAAATTGGTGATCCCTTGATGCCTCAGAGCATGTCCTACCAACCGATCCCTTCTTCTAGTCAAGTTGTGCCACAAACTTCTCTTCTCTCCAATTCTATTCAGTACCTCCTCATTAGTTATGTGATCTACCCATCTAATCTTCAGCATTCTTCTGTAGCACCACATTTCGAAAGCTTCTATTCTCTTCTTGTCTAAACTATTTATCGTCCATGTTTCACTTCCATACATGGCTACACTCCATACAAATACGTTCAGAAACGACTTCCTGACACTTAAATCTATACTCGATGTTAATAAATTTCTCTTCTTCAGAAACGCTTTCCTTGCCATTGCCAGTCTACATTTTATATCTTCTCTACTTCGACCATCATCAGTTATTTTGCTCCCCAAATAGCAAATCTCATTTACTACTTTAAGCGTCTCCTTTCCTAATCTAATTCCCTCAGCATCACCTGACGTAATTCGACTACATTCCATTATCCTAGTTTTGATTTTGTTGATGTTCATCTTATATCCTCCTTTCAAGACATTGTCGATTACGTTCAACTGCTCTTCCAAGTCGTTTGCTGTCTCTGACAGAATTACAATCTCATCGGCGAACCTCAAAGTTTTTATTTCTTCTCCATGAATTTTAACACCTAATCCGAATTTTTCTTTTGTTTCCTTCACGGCTTGCTCAATATACAGATTGAATAACATCGGGGAGAGGCTAAAACCCTGTCTCACTCCCTTCCCAACCACTGGTTCCCTTTCATGCCCTTCAACTCTTATAACTGCCATTTGGTATCTATACAAATTGTAAATAGCCTTTCGCTCCCTGTATTTTACCCCTGCCACCTTTAGAATTTGAAAGAGAGTATAGCAGTCGACATTGCCAAAAGCTTTCTCTAAGTCTACAAATGCTAGAAACGTAGGTTTGCCTTTCCTTAATCTTACTTCTGTGGGGGCGTCAGCAGGCCGCAACATCCATCGATGTACAGACGCGGGACTGCCGCGAACGTTTGTCGAGCGGTTGTGGCCACAGCAACGCTGACTAAGGTTGACATCAGCAGCCATCTACGCCTCCTCAGCTAGTGCACGAAACACTGGCAAACGTCGGATACGTCTGCACCACCCAACTGTACCGTTCGGCTTGCTTTTGCGCCTTCTAACGTCTTGGATAATTCGACTGTTCTCCCGTAATTTTCCCATCACAGGGCTTCTTGTGCAGCGGGCGCAAGGCTATCTGGGCTCGTGGGCGGTGCTGCGGGGTTGTCTTCGAGAGTAGGACCGTGATTTGTGTGGTGGCCCTCCGCGAGGTGTCGCGAATGACGCAGACGGCGACGACAGCATGGGGGCAGTCGGCTGTAGTGTGTCTAGAGTGGCTGTTACTCCTGTAGTAGCGTGGTCCAGCTAATCACTGCTGGAGGAACGTGTTCCTCGAAGAACGCTATTAGCATTCTGAAGAGCAGTTCAGGACATTGTGCGCTGTTTAGGGATTTTGTGGAGCAGACTCTTGTGGAGTCTGCAACGCGTTGGTGACGCTGCGCCAGACTATTGTGGGAGTCTTTCATTATTCTTACTCTGGTAATCTGTCGCCACCGTGTTAATTCCAGCTGCTCTACAGAGCTAAGTTATTTCCTTCTGCCGAGTTCTCCAGAAAGCGGTGAGAATTTTTGTGCTGCTGATACTGCCCCCGCGCCCTGGTTACATCGGAAAGTCGAGTTATGTTTATTCTCGTGTCAAAGTTTGAAAAAGTACTGTGACCTCAAGTTGGTCGTGCTTTGTTAACGTTTCTAATCAGTAGCTTTTGCGTGTAACAATTGTGTGAGTTCAAATGGTTCTAAGCACTATGGGACTTAACGTCTGAGGTCATCAGTCCCCTAGACTTAGAATTACTTAATCCTAACTAACCTAAGGACATCACACACATCCATGCCCGAGGCAGGATTTGAGCCTGCGACCGTAGCAGCAGCGCGGTTCCGGAGTGAAGCGCCTAGAAGCGCTAGGCCACAGTGGCCGGCCAATTGTGTAAGTGCCATCCTTTAGTTTTTCTTGTGGTAACAAATGTTTGTTTCAGGTAGTTCTGTCTAAATGTTCTTCTTTGTTGACACATTGGAAAGGCTTATAGAATATCCTTGGTAAAGACCACCTTGATAACTGATACTTTGTTGAAAGCCCAGAAAGCGGTTATTTGACAGTGGTTCAAAAATGGTTCAAATGGCTCTGAGCACTATGGGACTTAACATCTATGGTCATCAGTCCCCTAGAACTTAGAACTACTTAAACCTAACTAACCTAAGGACAGCACACAAAGCCCAGTCATCACGAGGCAGAGAAAATCCCTGACGCCGCCGGGAACCGAACCCGGGAACCCGGGCGTGGGAAGCGAGAACGCTACCGCACGACCACGAGCTGCGGACATTTGACAGTGGAACTTGTACCTGCGTTGCTATTTGGAGCCCGGCCCTTAAGTTGTGGGTTTTAGTATGGCGCGTTGTAAGCAAGTCAATGTTTTTCAGGGAACTACCACTGTATGTAGAAATGAGATGCATCGGCTCGTGTAGATAGATACAGTTTGAAAAGGCTCTGTGCCTGAAATTTACGTTGTTTGGTATTTGTGTATTAGGTCTACAAATTTTAAAGTGTTCACTTGCTAAAATTATGTAATTATTGTCGCTCCTTTTAAAATCTGTTTACTGGAGCGAACTTTACTATAACGCCTTTTACAAGTTTTTAATAATTTACATGGTAACTGCGATTTCGTTCTTCTAGAATTAAATTAGGTCAAAATTCGTGAAAGCGGAACTAAGTTTCCTAACTCGGGTTTTTAACTTGTATAGTTGTTACCTAAGTTCCATGAAATTCATCAGCTTTGAAATCTTCCTTCCTTGAGCTATGGTTAATGCGTAAGATTCGTGGTTTCAACTTGGTTTCATGTGGATCACCATCACATTATTAAGTTGTTAGTTTTTGTTGCACAATGTCATCATAGATTCTGATACGAAGTATATAGCATGTGTTATTCATCCTGTGAAAATTAAAAGAAGGTCTTCAGGTTTTAGTATTGAAATTTGAATTTCTATGTAACAAATTATTTTAAGGAAAATGTGAAATGTAATTTCGGTCCATCACATTATCACTTCCTTCCTACACCAACGAACGAAACGTGCACCGTAATCACACTCCGATGCCGTTACTATCGTTCTGTGGAAACTGTGGGGCAGATACAAGTTATGATCCTAGCAAAGTGTCTCTGATTTCGTTCTACGTCTGTACTCATGCACTCTAGAACTGGTCTGTGCCACTGTTTCCTTTACAGTACATGTCAGGAACCGTCCAGGAAAACTATATTTCCATCCACTTCTCCTATACTTCACAATGTCAAAGTACGCTTCAAGTTAGTCGTTATATAGCAAACGAATTGTGAAACCAATGCAACTAATGCGAAGCCCTTGACAGAAATAGACGTGTGCTGGATAGCAGCATTTAACGTGTGAACTTAAACAGTATGCTGCAGTAATGTCGTAAATAGAACACTAGATCATGAAAGTCCCTCTCTTACGCACACGTTAATTGTCAAGCAGATGGCTAGAGGAATGTATGCATAGAGCTGCACAACCTCACCAAAGCGGATTTCTCATGGTATTGTCTTCTGATTGCGAATATGCTGCTTGTGATTCAACGACATCCAACAGTCATCAGGTGGATATGTTAAAGCAAAATCAGTAGAGCAGTAACGCTTTGGACTGCGGGACACACAAAACTTCAGTCAGCCCTCCTATATACGAGGGTAAGTCAATTATTATCCGCAAAGTAGTTATAAAATTTTACTGTAATCAAATAAGAAACTTATAAGAACATCATTTTTCAACATAGTCTCCTTGCGTTTCAACGCACTTGATCCTTCGTTGTACAAGCTTCCTGACGCCCTCATAAAAGAAGGTTCTCGGTTGAGCTGCGAGCCAGGAATGCACTGCTTCTTTCACTGATTCGTCCGAGGCAAATTGACGGCCCCTTAATGCTTGTTTGAGTGGACCAAACAAGTGATAGTGAGAAGGGGTAAGGTCGGGGACTATATGGAGGATGATTCAGTACTTCAAATTTGGGTTTCTAGAGAATTTCAGCAGAGTGGGCAGCAGTATGTCGCCGGACATTGTCGTGCAACAACACAACACCTTTTGACAGCAATCCTCGGCGTTTGCTTCGAATTGCAGGCTTTAGCCTGGCAGTAACCATCTCACTGTAACGTTACACTGTTTATTGTTGTGCCTCTTTCCCCATAGTGTTCCAGTACTGGACTTTGTGCGTCTCAAAAAACCGTAAGCATCAGTTTTCCTGCGGACGGTTGGGTCTTGAACTTTTTCTTGCACGGCGAATTTGGATGTTTCCATTCCATACTCAGCCGTTTACTCTCCGGCTCGTAATGATGGATTCATGTTTCGTCACCAGTAATGATCCTGTCTAAGACGTTGCTCCCTTCGTTACCATAGCGATCCCTATGTTTTTTTGCAGATGTTCAAGCGCCTTTTTTATGCAGCTGGTGAGTTCTTTTGGAACCCTTCTTGAACAAACTTTATAAAACCCAAGTCTGTTGTGGATGATTTCGTAGGCAGAACCATGACTAATTTTTAGACGATGTGCCACTTCGTCAGTAGTTAATTGTCTGTCTAAGAGAATCATTTCACGTGAACGCTCAATGGTTTCTTCATTTGTGGCGGTAAACGGTCGTCCGGCTCCTTCATCGTGCGTAACACTTGTGCGACCATTTCGGAATTTTTCAATCCATTCGTAGACGCTCCGTTGCGGCAAAACACTGTTCCCGTACTATACCGAAAGTCATCGTTGAATTCCGACCACAAAAAAACGGATCACTGAACGTTGCTATTCTTTGGTGCAAATAGACAGCGGAGCAGCCATTATTAACAGCACGGCAGCCGTAAAGAAACTAACTTAACAGCTTGAAAATTGCAAAGATAGAACAACAAATAAACAAAGCATTCGTTAACAACGTAAAACGACAGTACTACCAAAATAAACAAAAATATAACTAAATTGCGGATAATAATTGACTTGCCCTCGTAGTAGTTTGATGCAGTTTATGACAGTGGAGCATTATCTGCAAGCACACTGCAATCACATCACGATAGACCCAGGGCGCTGACATGCCGATCGCACAGATACGGAGCTATTAATCTCCCACAGCCAAAGCAGTGCAGACAGCTCCACCAGACAACTGTGCTAGAAAGTGCCACGTTATCGATCGGAAAGCCTCGACATTTGATCCCTCGCCAATCAATCGTAGGACGTGTATCTGTCACTTACCATTTCTTACGACTCTGTTTATGTCTGTTTGTGTACTGTAGTTACAAATCATCAACTGCCATCTCATTCTTTAGTCAGGCACCTTATAAATTTGGTAAGTTTGCTACAGAGTCATGAATATTGTTCGAGACTGTGAAATCGAGTTCCGCGTAGTCTACATGTAAGTTAACAACTACAGCAAGCGAATTGTTGTTAGATGCAGCTATTCCACCAGTTTGAAAATCTCAGTAAACTGCTTCCCAGCTCCCAGATGAACAATTTCGTCTTGTTATAACCCAGCAGAAACTTCGCAGAACAACGATACAAGTCTGTAATCACACAGAAGCATGTGACATGGGATGCATTACAAATACTGGTTCTTCGTGTGAAAAATAGCTAGTAACACCTTTGAGTAGCAAATGACAGCTTCATAAGATGTTCCTTTAGTCTGAAACTTCCTAAATTCATCCACAAACCAGGATCGCCTAGTCTGAAGTCGCTAATAATGTAGACACAGAACTGGATGGCGTTCCTCTGTTCTGGAAGGAACAGGTTGTAACTGTTGTAGGAGCTATTTCCAGCAAAACATTATTATTATTTTAGTGTGTAAGTCATCCATTGCCATGACCGTTTCACTTTTGCAATATCGCCTGTACTAAGAGCGGGTGTGATACATGTTAGTAAAACAGAATTGCGCTGGGTAAACCTTACATAAGGCTGAACAAAATCTGGTGTGGCCTGAAACACGTAATGCAAGTATCGTTTGGTATGCAGCATATGGAAGGAGTTTAAGGCATTCTAAAAGCATTCTATGTGAAAAATTTTACGTCTTCAGTTCAGGGATATTTTACTAATAGAACACAGGCCATTAAACTGGACGGCGAATGTCGCACGTCTCAGTGTACATAAACGATTTAGCAGATAATATCAATAGCATTAAAAGATCGTTCGCTGACAGCGCCATTGCGCAGAGGGAAGAACAATCGTAGGAAGATCGTAAGGAACTGCAGAAAACCAAGGGTGGTTATAGAGGTATGTCCCGGGAAGCTAGACGGAATTCCATGGAATTCTCGCAAACCTTGCTGGGTAACGAGAAGTAACTATCAGGGTGGAAGAAAGACACCACCAGTAGGAGTTACTGCAACAATGTAAAACCTAATGTAATGTAGTCTTCTTCCGAAAACCAATTTATTTTCCAATATCGCTATGTTTATACGTTTACTGGATTACTAGTTTCATCAGTATGTATTGCCATCCGCATATCCAAAAAATAGGGTCGTGGCAATTACATCATACAATGCTTACACCATCCTGGCACCTGAGAACTATCCACATAAAAAAGTCGAGACACGTCACTGTAACGCCCTTGACTTTCTTTGTGCATATTATTTAGTTCTCATGTGACAGAGTGGTGTAATCATTGTATGATGTCACTATCACTGCCCGGTTTTATGAGTCTGACGATGGCAATACATATTGCCGAAACTATTAATGCAGTAACTGCACTAACATGACGATCTTGGCAAATAAATGGGTGCATTCGAAAGCTGATATTAGTCTTAACCACCGTATTTATTAATCGTATAGTGCCTTAAGCGTTTCGGCCTTCTGCAATTTTCAGAGGCTCAAAATATCCATAATACAAACCGAGGAAATATCATTACATAAACCGAGCAAAGGTTTTTAGTGTACGAAAGCGTGTAATAGTACTCATTTGTGGTGCAAATTCAACATCATGTAGAAAGCTGTTCAACGAACTTTGTATTCTAGACACTGCTTCTCAGTATATTTATTCCTTAATGAAGTTTGTTGCAAGTAATATATCTTTGTTTCCATCCAATAGCTCAATACATTGTATCAATACTAGGAATAAGAACGATCTGCATAAAGACCTAAAATCACTTACCTTGGTCGAAAAATGGATGCAATATTCATAAACACACATTTTCAATAAATTGCCAACAACCATTAAAAACTTGGTTTCAAATGAAGCACAGTCTAAGTAGAGTTTGAAAGACTTCTTTTCCGCGCGGGATTAGCCGAGCGGTCTAAGGCGCTGCAGTCATGGACTGTGCGGGTGGTCCTGGCGGAGGTTCGAGTCCTCCCTCGGGCATGGGTGTGTGTGTTTGTCCTTAGGATAGTTTAGATTAAGTAGTGTGTAAGCTTAGGGACTGATGACCTTAACAGTTAAGTCCCATAAGATTTCACACACATTTTTTTTGAGAGACTTCTTGATAAGCAACTCTTTGTGTTCCATATATGACTATCTTAACAGGGACTGTTAGACCAGCTTAAGTAAAAATGTCTGTGAGATTTCAGTTTTTACAGCACTTGGTCACAACAGTCAAGATTAGGTATTGGTGTATGACAAATTTATTAGAAGTTCGTAAGTATACTTCCTTCTGACAGTGTATTAATTCTGTAAATATAGGAGTTCCAATTCACTGTAACGTTTTCACATATTTGACGATCTCCTGACAAATTTTCATGTTTTTTATGTTATACTCTCTGAATTGTTCCGCACCCACAAAAATGATCCCATTTTTCAGTCTATGGAATTAAAACTCAATCTAATCTATTCTAAAAAAAAGCGCATTCTTTGTGTAACGAAACTGAATTTGACAAATGTGGAGACAAAGTATCTGGTCTATATTACTTGACATCTGAGTGCAATCTCTCCTTGTTACACTACTTTTATGCACTACACTTCAAAGAGTCTCGTGCTTGTGTGCAAAATGTACCTTTAATAACTATGTGTTACACAGTTTATTGTGCACATGGACGACATTCTTTGAAAAGTAGTGCGTAAGATCAGAAGATGACAAACATATTGCCGAAACCGTTAACCTGAATAAATGCTCTGCTACAGCGAATATGGCATTTTGAAGTTTATTACTTCTGTTGTCTAATTATAATCAATTTTGTTTTTCCTTCGCGGATATCAATAGACACATATTGAGACAAAAAGCATGGAATCGTGACAAGCAGCCCTTTAACTCCACAGCGGTTCTTCACGTTTTCTCTGCTGTACACCTAAATATCTTATAAAATATAACAATTTGGAAGTCTCTACACTACACGGCCAGCACGACAGTGGTCAGTGCACGAAGACAGTGAATTCGAATGCCAGAGGAATGCCTGCTGTTAATACTTCTACACCTCCCCCCCCCCCCCCCCCCCCCCGATGCTGTGAGTGCCATTATTGTGGAAGTGGCTTCCATAAACACTCAAGACCCAAAAACCAGTCATCATAGATGCAAACAAACCGCTGCAGATGTTGTAAATCCTTTATTAAAGGCATGACCGGTTTCGTGATTTAAATTGCGTCATCAATTTTAAACTACGAAACCGGTCGTACCTTAAATGGATTTACAACATCTGCAGCGGTTTTTATTCAACACGATATATCTGTCCAATAAACTGTTATGTTGAGTCATCATAGCGTCAGAGTAACGTGTACGAGAAAGAAATACCAGCCAGGGGATCGCTAAAGTTTCAGCTTTCTGTGGCACTCCTGGAAAGATCGTGAGAGGCCGACCGTGTGATTCAAGCGAGAACGGAAGAGAGAGTATTTAACGTTGAGAGGTGACCAGCCATTCCAGCTAGACACATCTCATCCATGTAGGCACAATGAGACAGATTATTATGTTAATAGTAATAATAATAATGATGATAATAATAATAATTCTCTTCTTCACTTTATGTATTAGGCAAATTGCATGTTACGCTACCCATCTCTTGCATGGTCTTCCTACACTCCTTCTTCCAGTGCCTTTATAGTTTAGAGCCTTTACCACGAACCTCTCTCCACCCCTTCCATTTTCTCCTATTTTCCTTTATTTTCTCGTTTAGTTTGTATATATTAAGTAGTGGAACAGGGTACCCTCCGCCACGCACCGAACGTTCGCTTTTGGAGTATCTGTGTAGATGTAGATTCTAAATCTTTTCTTAAATCTTCATTTGAATTTCCGTCTTCCGATCTACATCCTTCAACTCTTCTTTGAAATCTCATTTCTTGAGCCTGTATTCTGCTTTCTTGGAGCCTTGTCATTGCCCATGCTTCACTTCCATAAGTAAGGTTGGTACGGCTATTGTTTTATAAAACTTCAGCTGGGGTTCTTTCCTGGCTTTCTTCTGCAAATTTAATTTTTGGTCCACGTCATGGTTATATTCGTAAGTGATGTCGAAAAGCACATATTTAAAGTGTTTTACTTGCTCCAAAAGTTTATTATTGAAGACTGTTTTGGTCTTACCGATTGTCTGCCCTGAAATGTCTTCACTTGCGTTTTACCTACCAGTAGTGTTACATTGTAATTTGAGACTATCTGCTGCAACTTAAAGACTCCCATCTAAAGGTTATCTTAGTTCTCTGTCATCATAATTAGGTCATCTCCATATAAAATAACATTTATTAGTGTCACGACCTAAAAGAACTCCATTTATGTTCAACATTTTCCATTTGCTGATAATTTGATAATTTCATATATATAATTTTGTTGGAGAAATACACCACCCTTGTCGTATTCCTTTGTTTGTGTTCACTGTCTTTGTTATTATATTTTCGACAGCGATAACAGTTTCTGTGTTTGTATATACACTCTCAGTATCATTTATCAAAAATAGCCATGATATTCCATAGCATTTCTCTGTTCACATTATCGAAAGCTTTCTCAAAACCCACAAAAGTGAGACGAGTTTCCCTATTAAATTCTCGTCACTCTTCTATAATTCGTTGCAATGTAAAAACATTGTCAATAGTTGATTGTCCTTTTCTGAAACCTGATTGTTCTTCAGATATTAACTTTTCCATGATATTTTTAAGTCTTGCATTCAGAATTTTGCTGAATCCAGGAAGCTTATACCTCGATAGTTACTACATTTATGTTTGTCGCTCTTTTCAATGATAACTGCTGCTTTGACTCCCAGACATTCTTTCTATTTCTCCAATATTGATTAAATATGTGAAGAAGCCCACATTTTCATAGTTCTGTACTAACACCATCTGCACCAGTGGCTTTCCCATTCTTTGTAGCTTTCAGACTTCCGTCAAATCTCTCACATCAACGTCGTCCAGGCCTTTTGTGTCATTTAATTCAGATCATGTCTGAATTAAACTATTGCCATACCATATTTCTAGCCATTCGTTCTCTCGTATATTATTAGCACATTTGCGATAATTTTCTTGTTTGATGAGTGATTTCATAACTTAACAAGCGATAGTTTGTCTGGCACGTAAATTACGCTTTATATAGCTAATAAAGCAATTAATAACAAAGCAATTTAATAATAATTAAACGAGCCAATTGCACTTAGAACTTGAAGGGGGGAAGACAGTTATTGCAGTGCCGGTTCTAACTCTGTTTGATTTCACATTCTGATTCGGTTTCTTGCCTGTCTTATTGTGATGTGTAGGCATCGTCAGGGACGAAAAAAAAATCGCATTTCTGAATAGCTGATTAGCTGTGAAGCTGGCACGCGACTTGCGAGAAATGCACATTTTTTCAGAGTTCTTGGTGAATATGCTACAGTTCTAGTATATACTGAATTTCAATAGTTCTACAGAACTTTTTCACGAAATTATAGAGAACCATTAAAAATTTGTACGGAGAACTCTAGACAATTGAATATCTACCAAGAACTCTGAAAAAAGTGTACATTTCTCGAAATTCGGGTGCCAGCTTCACATGACTGTGAAAATGGGTCCCTCATTTCCGCAATTATAAACTATTATCTGCATAAAAAATGTTGTTAGGGTTTTCTGTTGGACTCTTGGGGAGCTATTCAGAATTATGTTTATTATCTTTTTCGCAAATTTGCCAATTAATGTTTTTGTACAAGATTAAAATTTTTCCGATTGCTGGTGTTTTCTTTCCGAAATTCTGCAGAGCCGCGCGGAGTGGCCGCGTAGTTTGAGGCGCCATGTCACAGATTGCGCTGCCCCTCCCGCCGGAGGTTCGATTCCTCCCTTGGGCATGGGTGTGTGTGTTGTTTTTAGCATAAGTTAGTTTAAGTAGTGTGTAAGTGTAGGGACCTATGACCTCAGCAGTTTGGTCCCTTATGGATTCAAAGACATTTGAACATTTGAATTCTGCAGAATTATTCAGATTTTGTAGAGATAACTGTAGAACTATGGAATACCTATCAAGAACTCCGAAAAAATGTGTAATTCTTGGAAGTCCGGTGCCAACTTCTCTAGACAAGTAAAATACAGAGAGATAGAGTCGCACCGCTTGAAATGTAACCACAACTGCTCATCCCAGTCTAATCTGCGGCACACAACGCGCCCTCAGGTTAACGAAAAAAACTTGTCCTGTGGTGTGAAAGGCTTCAGAGAAACGCTATCGGCTTCTCCGGGTGCGCAAAAGTATAGGTTTGGCCGCAGGTAACATCTTTAGTAATGGTTCAAATGGCTCTGAGCACTATGGGACTTAACATCTGAGGTCATCAGTCCCCTAGCACT
Organism: Schistocerca nitens; assembly: GCF_023898315.1. Lineage (NCBI taxonomy): Eukaryota > Metazoa > Arthropoda > Insecta > Orthoptera > Acrididae > Schistocerca > Schistocerca nitens. Next base: position 106,745,929 of record NC_064614.1, on the reverse strand, counting down.
TAGAACTACTTAAACCTAACTAACCTAAGGACATCACACACATCCATGCCCGAGGCAGGATTCGAACCTGCGACCGTAGCAGCGCGGTTCCGGACTGAAGCGCCTAGAACCGCTCGGCCCCAACGGCCGGCTAACATCTTTACAAAGCACATCAGAACACCACCGACTGTGACTTTAATGCGTCGCAGATGGCCAAGCCGAAACCGAGTTAGTGGGATGTTTCTTTCCATTGTGCTTTCACACGTTGGCAAAAACGTGCTTGTGAGAATAGTACAGTCCAACAATGGTAGATGACCTTTTATGTAGCTCCTGAGTTCCACTTTTTAGACTGAGATTAATACTATTATTATTTACTTCTCAAGTAAAGACCTGCTGCCTGTTATTATATAGCAGGTCGTATGTTGTATGATTCGTTTAAACTTGTTGCTAACTTAGAAAATAATAATTAATAAGATACATAATAGGTTGTGGATTATTTTAAATTAAAATTAAAAGTGTGTTTAATGGCAGTTTGGCTTCGATATGATGTGACACTTCTTCCCTTTATACCTTTTCCATTTATGTTTACATCTGTTACATATGTTGTCTTGACAGTGGTGTTACTTAATTTAATGTATTGATTAGTTGGGTTATAAAGCATTTTCGAACTTTTAAGGTAACAGTTGATTTCAAATGTCACAGTCAGCTGCATCAGGTGCGAGGACTCGGTAAAACTCCGAGCCAGTCACACCTGATGCAGGGAAAGAGGAAAAAGTGTCACAACTTCACATGGTATCAGAAATAAGAGAAAGGTTCCGGAGTGGAATTAAAATTCAAGGTGAAAAGATAAATGATACGATTCGCTGATGACATTGCTATCCTGATCCAAAGTAAAGAAGAATTTCATGATCTGCTGAATGGAATGAACAGTCTAATGAGTATGGATTGAGAGTAAATCGAAGAAAGACGAAAGTAATGAGAAGGAGCAGAAATCATAAAAACGAGAAACTTAACGTGAGGATTGATGTTCACGAAATAGATAATGTTAAGGAAAATGTTGGCAGCAAAATAACCGATGGCAGACGGAGCAAGGAGGACATAAAAAGCAGAATAACACTGGCGAAAAGAGAATTCGTCGCCAAGAGAAGTCTACTAGTATCAAACAAAGGCCTTAATCTGAGGAAGAAATTTCTGAGAATGTACGTTTGGAGCACAGCATTGTATGGTACTGAAACATGGACTGTGGGAAAACCGGAACAGAAGAGAATCGAGGCATTTGAGATGTGGTGCTACAGACGAATGTTGAAGATTAAGTGGACTGATAAGGTAAGGAATGAGGAGGTTCTGCGCAGAATCGGCGAGGAAAGGATTATGTGGAAAAGACTGACAGTGAGAAGGGACAAGATGACAGGACATCTTTTAAGACATCAAGGAATGACTTACATAGTACTAGAGGGAGCTGTAGAGGGCAAAAACTGTAGAAGAAGACATAGATTGGAATATATCCAGCAAATAATTGAGGACGTAGGTTGCAAGTGCTACTCTGAGCTGAAGAGGTTGGTTCAGGAGAGGAATTCGTGGTGGGCCGCATCAAACCAGTCAGAAGACTGACGACTCAAAAAAAAAAAAAAAAAAAAAAAAAAAAGAGTCACACAATGATACATTATAAACCACCTTCCATCCTGTAAACTATCCTGAATAAGCAAAGCAGATGTGCCGTGTTCAAAACTCCTTCGTGCCATTAATTTTTTTTTTCACAACATTATGAACTGTCCGTCCGATCACTGAAATGTTTGTTCCCTTTCTGTAGTCTTGGCAGTTGTCATACTATACATTGGCTATAGAATATGAATCATGTGGTAAGAATACGTTACCGTCGCTAGTAAATGTGATGAATAGTGAGAGCAGGCGAGATGCCATATAGACGTTTCACAGAAATTAAAACAACAAATAAACGGTTGTGAACTATGTTACAACAAAGGAATTGCGGAGTCATAACTTTCAAAACGAAACGCAATTTCAAAAAAGATAAAAACATACGTTTTGACAGAGCACAGAGAAACTATGTGATAGTGAAACTGTTGCGTTCATTCGACGCAGCTTATGTGACAAACTATTATGTTTTCATCATTTCCTTGGGAGTGATCATATTCACATTCATACGAACAACTAAATCGGGAAAGGAGGCATATCTGACTCACTCACCAGGCGTTCAAATTAGGTGCGTCGGTAAGAGATTCCTATCATATGACACACGTACTGTCACTGATGCCGTGTGTGACACACCAGACATGTTTTCCGGTGGAGGATTCGGTCGACTTGTCGCCTTGCCAGCAAACGTTTGCGGTTCCCATGCGAAAGCCACTTCCTTTCGGCTGCTAATACAATAGTTGTGTGGAATCAGCTGTCATTATAGGTCCCTTCCATACACCTCCCTGTTGCAAACGGGCGTTACCTCACGACGCAAATTTAAATACGGCGGACTGCGGAGAAAAATAAAAATTAGCTTGAGCGAGGTTTGAACACAGGTCGCTCGCTTGGTACTCCAACACTATGACCACTTAATCACGACGCCATTCCTCTTTCATCCTCCTCTAAATTGCACTTCTTATTCTTGGACCGTTCACTGCTTCTACTTTGCTTTTTTTTCACAGTTCAGTGCCCCTTCTTCCTGTTTTCATGCTTGATATGTGTTCAGTTTTTAAAGGGCTGTCCAATGTGCCCTCTTATCACTAAATCTGAGGGGGGGGGGGGGGGGGTACGATGGAGAGTTTCCCTTTTTTTCTTTTGTGTAATGTCTGCAGCTATCAGTGAAATTCCTTAGCAAAGCGATGAGACTACTTTGAGCCCGCAAAGCGAAATCAGTACTGCATGTTGACGGGGAACCTACGAATTTGCTCAGTATGAAGTCGCAGAGGTGCTGCCACCGAAGACGTACTGCACTTGATCGTAAACTGGAAACTGCCGCATTTCCACGCTCAAGTGTCAATCACTTCGTTATTTTGCTCCAGGTATTGTCATCCACTCACCTCAGCGAGGTTGGGCAAACCGAAATCTGCTGACCCATCAGGACTTCCCCCGTGGGCGCCTTGTAAGTACGACATTGTATCTTCATTGAGTTTACTTATACAGTTGGCAGTTAGGCATCGAGTCGATATTTCATCATATAGTGAGATTCGATCTCTTTTCTCTTAGAGTTTCAATTCAGTAGTTATTTAGGTGGCTATATTTTCGGTTCAAGAATCATAAAAGGAGGTTGTATACATGGAAGAATCCTGGAGATACTAAAAGGTATCAGATAGATTATATAATGGTAAGACAGAGATTTAGGAACCAGGTCTTAAATTGTAAGACATTTCCATGGGCAGATGTGGACTCTGACCACAATCTATTGGTTATGAACTGTAGATTAAAACTGAAGAAACTACAAAAAGATGCTAATTTAAGGAGATGGGACCTTTATAAACTGACTGAACCAGAGGTTGTAGAGAGTTTCAGGGAGAGCATAAGGGAACAATTGACAGGAATGGGGGAAAGAAATACAGTAGAAGATGAATGGGTAGCTCTGAGGGATGAAGTAGTGAAGGCAGCAGACGATCAAGTAGGTAAAAAGACGAGGGCTAATAGAAATCCTTGGGTAACAGAAGAAATATTGAATTTAATTGATGAAAGGGGAAAATATAAAAATGCAGTAAATGAAGCAGGCAAAAAGGAATTCAACGTCTCAAAAATGAGATCGACAGGAAGTGCAAAATGGCTAAGCAGGGACGGCTAGAAGACAAATGTAAGGATGTAGAGGCTTATCTCACGAGGGGTAAGATAGATACTGCCTACAGGAAAATTAAAGAGACCTTTGGAGAGAAGAGAACCACATGTATGAATATCAAGAGCTCAGATGGAAACCCAGTTCTAAGCAAAGAAGGGAAGGCAGAAAGGTGGAAGGAGTATATAGAGGGTTTATACAAGGGCGATGTATTTGAGGACAATATTATGGAAATGGAAGAGGATGTAGATGAAGACGAAATGGCACATAAGATACTGCGTGAAGAGTTTGACAGAGCACTGAAAGACCTGAGTCGAAACAAGGCCCGGGAGTAGACAACATTCCATTAGAACTACTGACAGCCTTGGGAGAGCCAGTCATGACAAAACTCTACCATCTGATGAGCAAGATGTATGAGACAGGCGAAATACCCTCAGACTTCAAGAAGAATATAATAATTCCAATCCCAAAGAAAGCAGGTGTTGACAGATGTGAAAATTACCGAACTATCAGTTTAATAAGCCACAGCTGCAAAATACTAACGCGAATTCTTTACAGACGAATGGAAAAACTGGTAGAAGCGGACCTCGGGGAAGATCAGTTTGGATTCCGTAGAAATGTTGGAACACGTGAGGCAATACTAACCTTACGACTTATCTTAGAAGAAAGATTAAGAAAAGGCAAACCTACGTTTCTAGCATTTGTAGACTTAGAGAAAGTTTTTGACAATGTTAACTGGAATACTCTCTTTCAAATTTTGAAGGTGGCAGGGGTAAAATACAGGGAGCGAAAGGCTATTTACAATTTGTACAGAAACCAGATGGCAGTTATAAGAGTGGATGGGCATGAAAGGGAAGCAGTGGTTGGGAAGGGAGTGAGACAGGGTTGTAGCCTCTCCCCGATGTTATTCAATCTCTATATTGAGCAAGCAGTAAAGGAAACAAAAGAAAAATTCGGAGTAGGTATTAAAATTCATGGAGAAGAAGTAAAAACTTTGAGGTTCGCCGATGACATTGTAATTCTGTCAGAGACAGCAAAGGACTTGGAAGAGCAGTTCAACGGAATGGACAGTGGAATGGACAGTGTCTTGAAAGGAGGATATAAGATGAACATCAACAAAAGCAAAACGAGGATAATGGAATGTAGTCAAATTAAATCGGTTGATGCTGAGAGAATTAGATTAGGAAATGAGGCACTTAAAGTAGTAAAGGAGTTTTGCTATTTAGGGAGTAAAATAACTGATGATTGTCGAAGTAGAGAGGATATAAAATGTAGACTGGCAATGGGAAGGAAACCGTTTCTGAAGAAGAGAAATTTGTTAACATCGAGTGTAGATTTGTCAGGAAGTCGTTTCTGAAAGTATTTGTATGGAGTGTGGCCATGTATGGAAGTGAAACATGGACGATAAATAGTTTGGACAAGAAGAGAATAGAAGCTTTCGAAATGTGGTGCTACAGAAGAATGCTGAAGAATAGATGGGTAGATCACATAACTAATGAGGAGGTATTAAATAGAATTGGGGAGAAGAGGAGTTTGTGGCACAACTTGACAAAAAGAAGGGACCGGTTGGTAGGACATGTTTTGAGGCATCAAGGGATCACAAATTTAGCATTGGAGGGCAGCGTGGAGGGTAAAAATCGTAGAGGGAGACCAAGAGATGAATACACTAAGCAGATTCAGAAGGATGTAGGTTGCAGTAAGTACTGGGAGATGAAGAAGCTTGCACAGGACAGAGTAGCATGGAGAGCTGCATCAAACCAGTCTCAGGACTGAAGACTACGACAACAACAACATATTTTCGGTTGTATTCGATCAGTTTTCGTGTGCAAAAGGCGTCTTGGTAAGAATGTCTTTATCTGTAAGGAGATGCTCCCACGTGTAATTAAAAATCAATGAGATGAGTAATTTTAATAAACATTTTTGGAACAGCGATCAAAAAATTTTTTTTAAATTTTTCTTTTTAAAATTCAGTCTTTATCGCACCACATATGCTACAAGGACATAGGTGACCGGTTTCGGTCATATCACATGACCCTCATCAGACCTGTAATTTAATTTAGAAAGTAATAGAAACCTTACTAGATTGACAATAAAATATGACAAAATGCTTATAAGGATAAAATACAGTAAGACTTGTTATACCCACGGCATCCTCCGAGGATGGTAGGTGGAGCACTCTTCTCCGCTGCTGTGATGTCAACTGGTGCCAGCAAGTGACGGGCATACGCTTAAATACGAAGATGCTCCGCCTACCTCTTCTCCCTCTACCTCACGTCAACAAATCAGTGTAAAACGGGTTCACATAATCGTCAAAACATAAAATAACAAAGTAGAATAATAACATAACAATAGTTATGAATAAAATATCTCTTTACAACCATGGAACTACTTAAATGTTGTATAAAATATCAATTAAAAGCTTTAAAATAACTGTACAGACACTGTATACACAGTGTGCCCTCTATGGGCTAAGGTGGTACTACCACAATGGTCTCAAAGTCAACGAAGTCGTGAAGGTCTTCGGCATTGCAGCATCATATCGAGATATCATATGATGACATGTTCCACACCCAGGAGGATTCCCTCTTTTATGGGTGTATGGAATGAATAATTAATCTAATCTAACCTAATCTATGTAAGTTGTGACTCGACTGCAAGTATACACCTATGCTAGATTGCGACTGTCTGTCTTATATTAATTTTAATTTGCCACTGGTGATATATGTAATAATAGAATGATCAGCTGGAGAGTGCTACGATATTACATACACTTTTTAAAACGTCATAGAACAGATCTATTAAGAATGGAGTGATATTTCCTAATGTTTCTAGTTGGAAGTTTAAGATTGTGATATAAATATTTACATATTGATCCAAGGTACATTTCTGCCATGGATACAATTGGGTCCTATGATTTTCTGAAGAAAAAGAGTACATACGTTGTAACGCCGGATATGCATATCTCCCTATTTCCATCTATTGTACTATAAATTTTTTCCCTTATTTTGTTACCTGAAGCTATGACATTTCTGTGTCTTTATATATTGTAATTGTTCTACTATTTGTACATATATACAGGCTGTCCCAACTATCTTGTCCACCCAAAATATCTCTGAAACAATAACAGCTATTGGAAAACGACTTTCACCGGTATCAATGTAGGGCTGGGGCTCATGAATGTACATATTTGGAAACATTCTAAAACGAAAGCATATGTGTTTTTTAACACAAACTTATGTTTTTTTTTTAAATGGACCTCCTATATTTTTTCTTCAGCAATCCATAGCATGACAAAGCACATACACAATGGCGTTAATTGCATCGCAATATTCCCATTACATCCCGAGACATTAAGACGCGAAGTTGACGCTTGAAACACCCGACATGCGCTGCTAGCGCACGTCCTGAGGTTCAGGCGTGAACCCCATGCTGCCCGTAATCGTGATGTGATTGACACGCGTAATCACACTTCCATATTTATCAAGAGGTCCGAAACGAATAATACGGTCTGCTGCCATCCTGCATTAACGTCGTAGATTCCAGCAGGTATTTATCCCATAGGCTAGGGGTGATGCGGTTCTGTAACATATCTGTGTACCGCAACGTTAGTCACAAAGTTAACTTCTCTTATCGTTAATCCGTTACTAAAAAGGTAATGCTGTTCAACGTTAAAACTTTACTTTACTGTAGATCTAGCGCAAGTGACAGTTAATCATTCACTCGTAATAGTAAAATTCATGTTGATGCTTTTAGTGAAACGAGCAAGTGGACTAAAAGTTTTACCGTTTTTTAGGTAAAAATGTTTTGATTTGGGAAGTTCAGGTAGGACATAGAAGATGAATGTAAACATGTTTAACCAATTAGTTTTATCATCACATAGTTATCAATGTTATGTTTATCTAATCCGTTAAATGATAAATTGTTGCAAACAAATGTTTCTTAACATCACTGGATAAAATGGCCCTTTGTAGAAACTCCACTGTGATACCAGCACTACATACTAAACATAGCGTTCACATCTCATGCTCAAAGTGATGCCCATTGGCTTGCATACATAGGGTCACTCTGCGGATGAAGGATGCCCTACTTCGTGCTACTGTTTCCTCTTTGATGGCTGTACAAGCATCAATAATGCGTTGCTTAATGTCCTCTGGTGTTGTTGGTTCATGTTGGTAAACAGCATCCTTCACTGCTCCCCAAAGAAAATAATCCAGCGGTGTAAGGTCCGGAGATCGAGCAGGCCACCTAACTGGGCCACCTCGTCCAATCCACCTACCAGGGAACTTACGGTTCAGCAGTCGTAGTGCTCGTAAGGCGTTATGTGCAGGGCATCCGTCATGCTGATACCACATGACCATTCTCCGGTTCAGAGGTACGGTGTCCAAGAGAACAGGAAGATTGTGTCGTATAAATCTGGAGTATTGTCTGCCATTTTGGATGCCATTTATAAAGAAAGGTCCGATAATGGTATCTCCAATAATCCCACATCAAACATTAACTTTCCACGGACGTTGATGCTCTACCTGACGGAGCCATTTTGGATTGTCTGCGGACCAATAATGCATATTCCTCATATTGACAATTCCTTTGTTGGAGAATGATGCCTCGTCGGTAAAGAGAACATTTGCAAAAAAAATTCGGATTAGTCAGAAGTTTTTGCTGATCCCACCGACAAAATGTTACCCTATTGCGGAAGTCATTTCCATGAAGATCCTGGTGTAAATGAACATGGTAAGGATGAAATTTATGACGTTTAAGAATACGCTGTGCACTTGATTTCGCCGGCCGCGGTGGTCTAGCGGTTCTAGGCGCTCAGTCCGGAACCGCGCGACTGCTACGGTCGCAAGTTCGAATCCTGCCTAGGGCATGGATGTTTGTGATGTCTTTAGGTTAGTTAGGTTTAAGTAGTTCTAAGTTCTAGGGGACAGATGACCACAGATGTTAAGTCCCATAGTGCTCAGAGCCATTTGAACCATTTTTTGCACTTGATTTCGACACACCAACTTCACGTTCAATTTGACGTGTGCTGATTTGAGGAGTCATAGCTATGGTAGCGAGCACAGCAACTTCAGCACGTTCATCTGTGCGTGTTCTAGGACGATGTCGAGGTCCTGGATTTAAGCTTCCCGTTTCAAGTAGACGAGATGTGAGACGACCAAACATCCGGCGCGAAGGCGATGGCTTGTCAGGGAATCGTCTCCTGTACAGTCGTTCTGCCTGAACAGCATTTCGTCCACCTACAACAGGGTACAGTACAGGTATGTAGAGTAGGGTAGAAAACAGACATATTAACTTAATAATCATAATGTTCGCTAACAGTACTATCAACAAACAAGCAATCTCATAAAGTATTTCCCGTCAACGTACATTCTCCACAGATCAGCCGCATTTCGACCATATCTTCATGTGTGTACATTATACTGTACAGTATAAGTTTCACAACACAACGTTTATTCACAATGTGTACTACCTCCGTGCCGTCACTAGATTACTCTGATGCACGACTACATTGGCAAGCGGTGTACTGCACGCCAAAGCAACAACAAATGGGATGCTCGGAGGGTGGTGGAGTACAGGAGTTTGCATGGGTCGCAAATCATAAACAAGGCGAAGTGGTAACTGTGGCAGTAGTGGGAACTACGTTGGACACTTGACTAGGTAGAGCCAGGCCCTGCGCGACAGGCACAATGGGTCATATCACGCATTAGATAAACCTTATTTTGGGTGTGCAGGATAAATAAGACAACCTGACGGGTGTACACCGATCGGTACTGGTTCATATTGTGTACGTAGATACGTAAAACGTGCAAGAGGGAAACCATTATGTGCTTATGAGAGCTGATGGCAGCAGACCGTATTATTCGTTTAGGACCTCTTGATAAGTATTACGGGCAGCATGGGGTTCACGCCTGAGCCTCAGGACGTGCGCTAGCAGCACATGTCGGGTGTTTCAAGTGTCAACTTCGCGTCTCAATATCTCGGGATGTAATAGGAATATTGCGGTGCAATCAACGGCATTGTGTATGTGCTTTGTCATGCTATGGATTGCTGAAGAAACAATATAGGAGGTCCATTTAAAAAAAACATAAGTTTGTATTAAAAAACACATATGCTTTCGTTTTAGAATGTTTCCAGCCCTACATTGATACCGGTGAAAGTCGTTTTCCAATAGCTGTTATTGTTCCAGAGATATTTTGGGTGGACAAGATAGCTGGGACACCATACATATATATATATATATATATATATATATATATATATATATATATATATATATATCGATGTATAATTGGTTTGTTTTGTAAATATTATTTGTATTTTTACGCTGAGTCTGGCCTAGGGAAAACTATGCTACCGAACGATTACATCGATAGGTCGTGTGGAGAACCAAAGTGTTTAAGATATTTGGTAGTGTTAACTCTGCCGCATGGAGCGCGGGCAGAGAGAGTCTGGCTGGAGTAGGGCGGTGGAGCAGGTGTGTTGTGTGACGCTCCCGCGAGTTGCCGCGCTTTCGGGGTTTGGCAGCATGCAATTTCGCTCGACTTGCTATGATAGTTTCTGACACAGTGTCCCGGACGGGAAGCATTAGCTGGCGCACATCAAGAGCCCGTTTCGCCTGGTGACCGTGTCGAGAAGAAGGCGCGCCAACATCCAGCTTCTGCAACAGCGACAGCTGACAATGAGTGACTGTCGCCACCTCCCCGATCGACGATTGCAAACCTTCAATCAACCAACAAGGAAGACTAAAAGCACGTTAAGTTTTAGAACTGTATGACAGACCTCACCTTTTCAAACTGTTGCATTACAAAATACAGGAACTTAGCATGAACCATTGTTGCTCATTGTCCCAATTGCATTACCAAGCAGGGTCCCTTCCTTTTCTGGAATGAACCCGAGTGTCGTTGAAATTCATACGCCAGCATTAAAGTAATATCATTCCATTTCACTGCTTTAATTTCAAAGTTCAGTTAAAGTATTCATAGCTGGTTACAATATTTAGATTACACAAGCAGAAATTAAGAGTGCGAGTTTTGTTACCATATTTTAGCTTACCTGTGACTGCAGCTCAGCTTGGTACTTACTAAATTTTACTATTGTTAATTGTTCAGAATCATTTAATTTAAGTTCAAAGTTAAAGCTCTTATTTCTAAATTGCGTAGATTCAAGTAACTTTTTAAATGATTGTTGAGGTAGCCCAAGACTAACCTTATTTAATTGAATTTCGTAGTGCTTCAGAAACAAAGTTCACTATTAATTTCAGTCACTAAATTAACTTTCAATTTTCTTTATTAATTTTACCCTTTTCTCAAAATTAATTTTCACCAATTTCATTTGCATTTTACCTCTCATTTAGATGTAACCCTTTCCTCCCTCTTTACCGACTAATTAACTTCGGTGACGATTGCTTTTCCCAAATTTCCATTAGGTGCACGCGTTTTAATTTTTCTCTGTCATTAAGGTCGATAAGTGAGGGGGAGGTTACAACATGTTGATAGAATTTCGTCAAAGAGATCATAAATATGTTTTTCACGAGAATCCAACTGTTCATTGAGAAGCACTGACGGTTCATCTCTGTAATGGGCATATATCTCGGTCTCCTCCAAAATATTTAATAATAAGCCTTTATTAGCGTAATGAAGGAGTTGCAAATTCTGTTGTCCTGTCCCTTCGGCATGCTTATTAAAAGTTATGTGATGGCCGAAGACTGTTTTTGCTCATGCGGTACCTGATGTATGTTCTTTGTATCGTATAGTAAAGCTCCGCCTGTTTGGCCAATGTATATTTTTTTTACAATCACCACATTGGATCTTGTAAACCCCTGGCCTGAGAAATCTATCATTATCATTAACTACAGTATCTCTTAATTTATTTTGCAAAGTATTGTTAGGGGTTTACAAGACCCAATGTGGTGATTTTTATGTTTTGACGATTCTGTGAACCCGTTTTACACTGATTTGTTGACGTGAGGTAGAGGGAGAAGAGGTAGGCAGAGTATCTTCGTATTTAAGCGTACGCCCGTCACTTGCTGGCACCAGTTGACATCACAGCAGTTGAGAAGAGTGCTCCACCTACCATCTTCGGAGGATGCCGTGGGTATAACAAGTCCTGTTGTATTTTATCCTTATAAGCATTTTGTCATATTTTATTTTCAATCTAGTAAGGTTGAAAGGGTACAGTACCGCCCGACATTGATAATAGGTACAACATACTTCATTATTTTTGTCAGAACAACACATTTTTTCTAATAATAACTCAATTTCAATTAATACAGTGAAGACGGATACCAGTGTGGGAAAGAATGACAATTGATTTATTTAATTGATCACATGTGCACTCCCGCAAAATAAATCCCTACATCCAGTTTGGTGAGATCTGTGAAATGAATGAATGTATGGTCGTCTGCTAACCGCAGATAGTGAATGTGAATATATGATCATCTTTGAGACGATCCTTTGGCCACCTTTGGTGGAACCAAAGAGATGAAACTTACCAGAGCTTTGAGAGCCTGAAATGTGGCTGACCAATATGGTAGCATGGTCTTCCCCCACCTCGACAGAGGTGCGAGATGACCTGAAGAACGGCCATGTTTCAGTACTCAGCACTGGATCTTGTGCTGTTAAGACCTGTCTTCGTTGTGCTCCGTAAAGACAAAAGAGTGGAGACATGGTATGCATGTGGAATATTTAAGAGTAGTTTGAAATAATAATTTCTCTATTTCAGGAACTTTTGTGGGGAGAATTAAATGTCAGGCAGGTAATATTAATGGGATCATAGTAATCTTCGGAAGTGACCAACGGTCACAATGAAACCACGTGTAGCAATAAGTTGAAATACTTCTGTGTGCTTAAGTTAAGCTGAATTACTAGCATGTGTACAATAAGTTGAAATATTTAAGAAATAGCGTGTGTACCATAAGTTGAAATATTTAAGAAATGGCGTGTGCAGGACTTGAAATTAGAGACGTGTACTTCCACGTGGTGAGTACTGTGTGAGTCTCAATCTGTGTATGAGACAAAGGATAAAGAGAAGTACTCGTCCATGGTATCAGTTGAGGACTTGCGTGTGTGATGAATATGTTCTTAATATTACTTTGCGTGATATGATTCCGTGTGACGCTAGATTCAAACTGTGAGAGAGAAGCAAGGTGAGTCGGCCGTCTATCCAGCAACGCCACTTGGCTTGCATTGCACAGGAAGACGTGCATATATCTCCCGAGTTCATAGTAGGAAAGTAGAATTACAAAGTGGGGCAGTGTCGTGTGAAACTGGGATAAATACTAATTGAAGTGGGAAAGCTGAAAGTGATAGTGTTGTGACTATTTATTGTATTGTATTCCATGTTGTAGTGTGGTTTATGTCATGTAATTTTGGTATGTGTGGTTTGCATGGGAGAGTAGCACGGTAGTTGCAAAAGATTAGTGGGTTATGCTTGTTCCTTCTGTACTGCTCGGTCTGGAGGATAGTTTCGTGATGATGATTGTGAGAGTCGAAGTGTGAGAAATAATAAAAGATCCACCATCCTATCCAGAAAGTGCACTGTAGCGTTAAATAATTACGAGACCATAAGGTAGAGAATCACCAATGTAAAGCGGAATTTCTCATGTGTTATTGTTGTAGGTTATAGAATTTGTGTGTTTAGGTTATAGAATTTATCGGAATAAATAAGATAGTGAAAAGAAAAAGATTGGTGGACTTTTCCTTCGAATTGTATGTTGTCATGATGTCCCGAATTTATAATGTGTGCGCCATTTATATTCAGTGCGGTGGCCACGTGTTGATAAAAGCCGTTAAATAAAAGACAAAAAGAAAATGTGGTATTGCCAGTGCGTAGTGAACAGTCAGAGTTCTGTAAATCACTGATAGTCAGATGTGCGTTTCCGTTGCGTATTATTCATACAGGAGGATAATTTGTAACTTAATTGTGAGTACGAGAGTTCATGTTACTCGATAAATAAGAATGAATCCACTCGCTTGGCAGACCACTCATCTTGCAGGCCTGACTATTTGATGCCACAGTATGAGCAAGGCATGTGGGTGCCTCTCAAGGTTTCTATTACTTTCTAAATTAAATTACAGGTCTAATGATGGTCATGTGATATGACCGAAACCGATCACCTATGTTCTTGTAGCATACGTGGTGAGATCAAGACTGAATTTTAAAAATAAATTTTTTTTTATTGAGATGAGTGTTTCACGCTTTATTATTCAGTTCAAATGCGTGTTTCTTCAGAAAACTTCTAAAGCCTTTTATATCAGGATTCGTGTGGCTTTATAAGTTCGTCCAAACATTAGTCCTCGCTGGTGAGAGTGCAGCGTGGCACTGTAACCGATCAGAGCTCATCCTGAGGTGTTGAAATGAATGCACCATCACCTTCAGCGACTACGTATACTGATTTCGCGATCACCTCTCGGGAACATTTTCATAGATTTTCGTCCGACGTTGAGCATAGTAATCATAGACTGCAGCAGCCTCATGTCTTTCATTTTTCATCCAACAGTCCATGCTATGGTTTATAATTCTCGTACATAAAATTATGCACTGAATAACTACCGGCATGCATAACAATTTTTTCTCGTTCTGCGTTTATACACTTTAACGTGTTGTTTACCAACTCGTTATGTGGCCAGTGATACGCATGTACTCATCCTGGTTTTTACCATAGTCGGTTTGATTGTAATAGTTGTATCAAAGTAATTGTACATCTGTAGAATTTTAGGAGATCTATCTCTGAATCCAAGAGTAATACTTTTCGTGACTGTGAATGAGTTGTTTGTGTTGCCATTGCCCTACCATTCTCCCTGTCCAAAACGCGTATAAAATGCTATGTCTGCAGAACCATCCCCATGTCGTGATCTATAAATTATTTTAGCGGACCCTGTAGTTGTATCATTTTCCTTGTTGTCCATGTTTCATTGGCTGAAACTGCTTTTACAAACCTTTTATTATAAATATCAATGGCCATGGCAAGTATTTAGAGAGTAAACATACATTACTCATGATCATTGACCCACTATCTCTTATTAATGAACAGCATAAATCCAAACATCACCCCTTCCCACAAACGTAACCTGTTGCCCTTACGTAACAAATGCTAGAATAGCGGATGAAATTAATTATTGAGAGTACTCTGAGTTCTTGTGATAATGGAACTTACCGTTGCACATAAAATTGATGTTAATGATATCATTGGCCCAATGAAATTGAGATAGATTCACATCGTTTACTTATCCATATGATTCACTCAACTTTATTGATACGCATATAGCCTAATGAGAATATATGTTAATTAACAACCTCCATTAATATCACGTGGGTGTCAATTGTTGTGCTTAAAACTGTGTCCCTATATCAGCCCAGTATATTCCATTCCTATTTCCTTTCTAAAGAGTGCGAGGTGCCGGGGCTAGCAGTGTATTTATCACTAAATTCTACTAGAATCCACATATGTAAATCATGCTCTAAGCCCCCCCTATTCTAACTCCGACTTTTGCTGTTGCACAAGGATAAAAAATACGCGAACTGACTCTAATCAACCCTGCCAGTGGAGTAGAAGAGAGTTTGGCACCTGCAATAATTTAATTTGATAAATAAGTTAAATAAACAAAGGTTTCATTAGCATAGTGAGGAGTGATAGGGTTGCTCTATCGATTAACAGAATGAAAGTTCTGTCCAAAATAACAATATGATTTATTAAGGCTAAACACAAATTAATAAACAAAAACACATGAATTCTAATTTATGATACATTAAATTGGCTCGAATTGGAGACTCGTACAAACACTGTAAAGGTGAAGTTGTCCCTAAACTAGATCGTGAGGTTTAAGACGAAGTGGTATGTGGAGCCAATTCCTTGCCACTCAAATCTCAAGAGAGACACACCGCTAACCCAACAGTAATTGCTGCTACTCGAAACAGAACAAAGTTAGAAAAGGATGAACAGGCGCGCTCTCCTGAGCTCTGATTGTCACCTAGGAAAATCCCTATCTGCCGGTGCTGCGGACGTACATTACCAAACGGTCTTCTTATCTCCCAGAACACGATCTGGCGTACCGCAGGCGAGGGCTGGTTGCTTCGACGTCCTCGACCGAAAGGCGACTGCCGACTCCCCACAAGAGCACCCGTACAGGCCGAACACAGAACATTTCCGCCCCCACGACAGTGGCCGAGGTTAAACGTTCCAATCAGCAACTCGAAAACCGGCGGAAATTCCACTCCATTGCCGGAGCACTACCATTCCACCAATGGAGATTCTTGGCGCCAATTTCTGTGCTGATTTTGCTACGTCACGGCGCTATGCCCTGAGCAAACCAATCACCGTTACTATTTTGCAGAAAGTGCGGGAATTTTCCCGCCACAACTGCCAGGGTACACAAGTCATTCCCACGCCTCGCTGGTAGCCCGCCAGAAAGTGTTTTCGCTAAGTTTCTCCGAAGTAACGGAACCTCTAGCCCAGCCGCTACTTCACACCCCAGCGGGCGTGTCTCTTGACAATGTCGGCGTCTGCAAAGCATTCACTCGACTGCCTCACACATGTCGGCTTAACCCGCCTGTCACCGGACCACCCGGGTGACGAGAGACGCTGCGTGGGAAGTCCGCGTGTGAAGGAATAGCAGCCCTCCACCGCATGCAAATAGAGAGGAGAGTCGTAAGATAGAAATATGAGAGGGGGCTCATGCCACCTCTCATAGCCCCTACGCCATTTTAGATTGTAATTGGTGAGCGGTTGGCTCACTTAGGAGCAAGGTAGTGAGTCAATCGCCCAAGAACAATCTCGCAACTGGCTCCACATGCCGCACTCTATAAAGAAAATCACTGCAACTGAAAAATGCAGCTCATAGAGGGAGGATTATTTATGATGTAGCCAACTTCACCTTCTTAATATGGAACACTAACACTCACATCACACATCCATAGCCAGGGAGCCCCTTCCAAACACCGATTCACGCAGACATTCACGCTCTAAATATGTCCCGGGCATCTGAGCCAAATATGGAGCAGTTTATTCTTTACAATCAGAGTTGGAGTGCTCCGCAATTAAATGCCCAAGATGTTACAACAATTTTAATCATTAAACTAACCTGAACTCACTCACACATGATACTATTTAAGTTAACAATCTCTTTTCGAGCTTTCAGAATCTAATTACAACCTACGATTCATTCTGTCTCCCTGCAGCAAGAATAACCTTTACAAAATGTTCCCTGAACTGATGGTCCATTCACAATGACAGTGGTGGTATCTGCTTCAGTTTATGGGGACTTCAGGCACACTGTTCGCATACACACAACAATAAATACAAAATACAAAAAAAACATGGTGTGGAGAACAATACAGTAATTTGTAATAAGAATTACAGTGTAAAACACAAACACATACAAGGTATAACATACATTACAAAACCAACAGTAGAGAAAGAAATTTAAGAAAGAAAAAAAAAAAAAAAAGGTTCATGGGGCATCAAATTGTGCATGCACATTGCACAAAGTTCACGACTGTGCTGAGAATGAGGCACTAAATCACATTGTTAGAAATATCCGTAGCACTCCACTAATTACACAGTACTGACATCACATAAGGCTAAACGTCGGGTGTTGTTGCTACGTTGTGGCAACAGCAATAGGGAGTTCTGGAGTGTCTGCAGTACGCTGTTGAGATTGTAGTCAGACCCACGCATATGATCACGGCAGTACGGTAGGAAGACACAGTGATAGGCTCTCCTCACGTCGATTAATTGTCTCTGAGGTCTATTTGTTGGGATACATCACTAGTCTAGGTCTCTTCTCTCGCTGGACAGTACTTTACGTTTCCCAATATTGCAGTTCGACAAGGGATGATGGCACGTGGAGTGACTCCACAAGTGTGTGAGGTCATCCATACAGGATCGAGCTAGGAGTGACGATTGCTAAAACTGTTCTCTAAAAGAGAGGAGAAGTTAGAAATGAGACCATACATTTGTTAGTGTGGCACGATACTGCTTTGTGTATGCAGATCGGCCAATGCTAGTGAGTTGTAAAAACCCAAACAGGTGAGCATATAGCGTCCCTTTCTGTCCTGAGGCACATGAGGCGCAGATTCTGACACGATATGTGATCTTCTTCGTGTACTCACGACAACGTGGTCTGCCGCAGGGAATCCCTCCAAACGGCTGCCGCGTCCGGAGAGCTAGCAGGCTGTCGCGTGTGGGTCGCGTGTCAGTGTCAACGGCCAGCCTCACTTTCGCTTGTGGCCTGGCGAGGGTCCCGCGTAATCCCTCAGGTATGCGGCCGGGTGACCGTCAGCCTGTGGACCGGATGTTCTCGCCCTTCACGTCAGGTGGGGTGCTGACGCTCTTTTCTTGCAGGTAGCCGTAGACCTCTTGTTCCCGCTCCAGCCGGCCTCCGCATTGCCACGATCCTCGTCATCTGCACAATTCTTACAAAAATCTTATGCCTAACTTTTTCCCATGACCTTCTATGTTATAATAAATTTACATAATGAAACATTGATGGTCTGTCATTTCAGACACTCTTATTTTACTTTTATAGTTATTAATCTATGGCAATCATTATAACATCTAATCTAGACATGGAAATAATTTATTTTGATATATGTGTAGAGACCGATCTCAGTATTGTACATGGTGTGTGATAACTGATGCTTTGTAATGGATGAACAACTAAATGTGCGGGCCCGCACTAATATTACTATTAATTATATAGATCGACAGTAGACATGCTCAAGAATTAACTACCATATGCCAACGATCTACATTCTATGTCTTCTAAATAAATTATATTATTATGCAGGCTGAAGTTTTACTGAGCTATAAAGAACATGCAACTATTGTACGTTCGAACATGCAACTATTGTACGTTCGCTCGCCGGTCGTCACTCCATCTCGGGTCTGTGGTTTCATGATCTGAAAAATAACATCCCAACAGGCGCGCGCCAAACACAACACTTGTGGTAGAAAACCCCCACAATATTAATCTAGTTATTGTAAAAATCCTAAAGTTTAATTTATCCTAGAATATGGTACTCTATTATTATTATTATTATTATTACCTTTTTTTTTATACAATACTCTCACATAATTCCTGTTACGTTGAGATGTCTCGCTGCTCGCCGCTATTGACGACAGTGATGTGCGCGCCGTACGACATGGCCTCCGAGTTCTCACTACGCCTCACTGAAACTCCAGAGACTGGGTTAGCCATGGCTATACACGACAATAAATTTATAGTTGCAACTTCCTTCTCTATCTGATGCGGTTTTCGGGATCAAAGCACACCTTTCCAGAAGCAATGTAATATGACCAAGCCAGGGGTGGTTCCTGTTGAGGATTCAGTCGCCCAACACACGCCAGCTACACAGTATGTCACGAATATCCAAGTATAAGTCCCTGGTTATTCATCTGTGACAGTCACGAGCAGCACGCTAAATCCCCAACCAGCACATTGGCACGGTAGGCTTTATGCTCGCATTTCTCTCGTCTAGGGCACCATTGGAGTCAAACGCTCACAGGATCACCCCGACTTGCAAGACAACGATGCTGGCGCAGCTCTGCAAAAAAAACTATACTGCCCATATTCATCCTCGAAATCACGCAATATACCACAATCTTGCAGTGCACTGACGCGTGCCTGCAAGCATTGGTATGAACGACTCACGAACTGGTTGTGGCCGCTATGGAGCGTATCACGACTTCTCAGAACGCTTCTAAGAGCACGTTCTTGTATGCGCCCGTTTGTGCGACATCTCGTCACTCATCTTTGTCCCTTAACATGGACACCAGATAGGAAAGGACAAAAACATTGCTCATGGAAAGGTAGTGTCTCTTATCGCAACGACAGAGGAGATCCCGAACATAGACAAAAAAGTTAACAGCAGAAAATTCTTATGCGAGAAAACGCAGCGTGTTAATACTTTAACAATCTTAATCTATTAATGCAACGATTATTGTTCCCCGAAGAAAGGTTCATATATTTGCCTATTCTACTATGTACACCACTTAAACTACTATTATTCCACGAATTTCTTTGTGTGAGAGATGTGGTGGAGTCCTATGGACTAGCGCCAATCCCTTGTCAGACTCCCCCTCCTCTGACGTGCCTTGGGATTTGCAGGTCTAATTTCAATCTCCTGGTTCTCCTGTGGTCCTTGATTTCGCTCTCTCCAGTTACGGTCGCTTCGCCGTTCGTTATTCCTCCTGTCCCAGATTCCTTGTCTAGATTGACCCTGTTCCCTGACGTTCTGGTTTCCGGGTCTCTGGTTTCCATAATCTTGAATTGCGTAACCTTGATTTCCGTAACCCTGGTTTCCTAACTGACGAGCGCGATTATGCGATCTGTTGTCGTCTGCCCTTGCTGGCCCGTGGTATTTGTTATTTTGCGCCTTCTTCCTGTCCTTTGCGTCTTGTTTATCAAAGACTACTTCGAGTTCGCGCAATAGACTGTTGAATGCTTCGATGTCAGATCCACACTTGCCGACAAGTGTCTGTTGATACCTAACAGGCAATTTGGAAAAACAAAATTTGATGATTTCTCCCTTGCTATATGGACTATCTAAAAACTGATTCTTCTTGAGTAAATCATCAAAAAATTTGGTTGCGCTCTTATGCCCGGACACTTCCAGTTCAGGACAAAATATTATTTCGTCTTTAATCCTGTCTTGCGTTTCCTTTGACCAGTAGATCCCCAGGAACGCATCAACAAATTCCTGATAAGTCTGACACGTCGCTGCCACACCCCGCATCTTTTCCGCGGCTTGGCCTTCGATGTGTCCACACATGAATTCTAATTTTGCCAGGGTTGGCCATGATGACGGTAATGAATTTGAAAACTGCATCACCCAGCTCTTGGGATGCATCGACCCTCCATTATCTCTGAACTTTTGGAATTTTAGTATCGACAAGAAGTGATTGTGATCAAAATCCTGTCCGATCCTCGCACTGGTGTTGTCACTCGTTTCCGATACTTGCACGTCTGCTGAGTGCCCTGATCTATCTTGCTGATAACTGTGATGTGCTACCTCCGTATCACAGTGGCAGTGGCACTCAGAATTCACTTTCCTAAGTGGGCTACAATTATTGGAGCTATTACTAGGTGTTTCTGCGTGTGCATTGTTCGTTCCGCACGCTGTCACTGGGCTAGAGCACGGTGGGCTTTTCCTCGGAGACACAACCCTGTGTACTCCATCATTGGTATCCGAACGCGCAGTGCTCGTGTGCCCGTTTCGCTCTAGTTTCGCTATCCGACTCTCTACTTCTTTCATTCGTTTCGTGATGTTCGTAACCGCAATATTACCTTGAGTCTTTAAGGCCGCTAGGGATTTTGAGTGGACTTGTGTCGCACGTCGCAAGCGCTCTGCGAGTTGAGAAGTTACTCTTGCGATTTTCATTGCCCCTGTTGCTGCAGTTTTGGCTAGGCCTGCTACTTTTTGTGCTACCATTGACATTTGTTTTGCTTCTCCACATTCTTTCTTTATTGTTAATAATTCCCCACGAATTTCCCCTATATGCGAAATTATTGCCTCCGTGTCCTTCTTACGCTGTTCGTCAGCTTCTTTTTTCTCCTTCTTACGTTGTTTCTCAGCTTCTTCCTTCTCCTTCTTACGTTGTTTCTCATCTTCTTCCTTCTCCTTCTTACGTTGTTTCTCATCTTCTTCCTTCTCCTTCTTACGTTGTTTCTCATCTTCTTCCTTCTCCTTCTTACGTTGTTCGTCAGCTTCTTCTTTCTCCTTCTTGCGTTGTTTCTCATCTTCTTCCTTCTCCTTCTTACGTTGTTCGTCAGCTTCTTCTTTCATTGATCGTAGGAAGCTTATTATTGGGTTAATGTCATCATTTTGATCCTCGTCACACATGGGTGATGTAACTCTGGACACCTGGGCGCTAGAGCTCTGACGTGACCGAGCTGGCCTCTGTCTGCTCTCGATCGTTTGACTATAAGCTTCTGCTACTGTCTCGACCCGTGTGCCTGTCTCTGTTTCATCCTCTACCTCACTATCATAACCACGGCCGCGACGCTGCTCTAAGATCGCGTCCAAATCACCTTCCTCATCAATGAACCTGCCGTCCTGTCCTGCTAAAAATGTGCCCATCTCATCTCTGAACCTATCCCCGTCAGTAAACTGCCCCTTATCCATTATTCTATCCTCTTTTGTTTTAGCTTCGATCGATAATAGTCGTGCCTTACTTCTCGTTATCATTCATGAAAAACAAATTTATCTAGAATGCACAATTAAATTAATCTACTCCATATATTTTTACACATAGACATAAAATTTCAACAACGCTGTTCCAACGCTGTAATCACAAACACAATTTGATGTGGTACAGAAACCGCACACAAATCCGACAAAGTGCGATGTGGTACGGACACCACATCAACGAAACACAAAAAAACAATGAACAAAAAAAATATATACATTGAAAACAAAAACTGTAATCATGCGCCGCTACTTAAAACTAAATGCGGAACTACCAGAAAAAAAACTTGGGTATTAATCAATAAAAAAAATTAGAGAAAAAAAATTTGAATGTTCGTACTAAGAATACTGTTTGTTAATCAGTGATTCTCAGGAAAGATCCGAGGCTAAGGGTCGCCATATTATGCGAGGTGCCGGGGCTAGCAGTGTATTTATCACTAAATTCTACTAGAATCCACATATGTAAATCATGCTCTAAGCCCCCCCTATTCTAACTCCGACTTTTGCTGTTGCACAAGGATAAAAAATACGCGAACTGACTCTAATCAACCCTGCCAGTGGAGTAGAAGAGAGTTTGGCACCTGCAATAATTTAATTTGATAAATAAGTTAAATAAACAAAGGTTTCATTAGCATAGTGAGGAGTGATAGGGTTGCTCTATCGATTAACAGAATGAAAGTTCTGTCCAAAATAACAATATGATTTATTAAGGCTAAACACAAATTAATAAACAAAAACACATGAATTCTAATTTATGATACATTAAATTGGCTCGAATTGGAGACTCATACAAACACTGTAAAGGTGAAGTTGTCCCTAAACTAGATCGTGAGGTTTAAGACGAAGTGGTATGTGGAGCCAATTCCTTGCCACTCAAATCTCAAGAGAGACACACCGCTAACCCAACAGTAATTGCTGCTACTCGAAACAGAACAAAGTTAGAAAAGGATGAACAGGCGCGCTCTCCTGAGCTCTGATTGTCACCTAGGAAAATCCCTATCTGCCGGTGCTGCGGACGTACATTACCAAACGGTCTTCTTATCTCCCAGAACACGATCTGGCGTACCGCAGGCGAGGGCTGGTTGCTTCGACGTCCTCGACCGAAAGGCGACTGCCGACTCCCCACAAGAGCACCCGTACAGGCCGAACACAGAACATTTCCGCCCCCACGACAGTGGCCGAGGTTAAACGTTCCAATCAGCAACTCGAAAACCGGCGGAAATTCCACTCCATTGCCGGAGCACTACCATTCCACCAATGGAGATTCTTGGCGCCAATTTCTGTGATGATTTTGCTACGTCACGGCGCTATGCCCTGAGCAAACCAATCACCGTTACTATTTTGCAGAAAGTGCGGGAATTTTCCCGCCACAACTGCCAGGGTACACAAGTCATTCCCACGCCTCGCTGGTAGCCCGCCAGAAAGTGTTTTCGCTAAGTTTCTCCGAAGTAACGGAACCTCTAGCCCAGCCGCTACTTCACACCCCAGCGGGCGTGTCTCTTGACAATGTCGGCGTCTGCAAAGCATTCACTCGACTGCCTCACACACGTCGGCTTAACCCGCCTGTCACCGGACCACCCGGGTGACGAGAGACGCTGCGTGGGAAGTCCGCGTGTGAAGGAATAGCAGCCCTCCACCGCATGCAAATAGAGAGGAGAGTCGTAAGATAGAAATATGAGAGGGGGCTCATGCCACCTCTCAAGAGTTCAAAAATGTTTTATCATCGAAGTTAACACAGCAAGACTGTGCAGTGGAGGAGCAGTGGGAATTAATTGCATTTTGCTGAATTAATTTATTTACTTTCAGAACGACTCATCGCCATTTTATCATCTTCAAAAAAAATGGTTCAAATGGCTGTGAGCACTATGGGACTTAACATCTATGGTCATCAGTCCCCTAGAACTTAGAACTACTTAAACCTAACTAACCTAAGGACAGCACACAACACCCAGCCATCACGAGGCAGAGAAAATCCCTGACCCTGCCGGGAATCGAACCCGGGAACCCGGGCGTGGGAAGCGAGAACGCTACCGCACGACCACGAGATGCGGGCTTTATCATCTTCCTGTGGACCACAGAATATCTGACGCAGTATGGCTCCCGCAATAGTCCACCGCTGCACAAGATAGCTCTCAGGTGTAGAAGCAATTACATTTCTCTGTGGGCATATCGGCAGCCACTGTTTTCGTCAGATCAGTGACTTTACGTTGGAACTAAACGTTTCGTAGAAGACTTCACGTAAAGATAAATGAGAGTGACGAACGTTCAAACCGAGTAATTTATTTCAGAACAATAACAATAAATCCAAATACACAGACACAAAAATAATTAATGTAAAATAATGAAATTTCGAAAATACATATGTCAAGTTAAAATATTTAAGGGATTAACATTGCCGGTGTGACCGAGCGGTTCTAGGCGCTTCAGTTCTGAACCGCGCTGCTGCTCCGGTCGCAGGTTCGAATCCTGCCTCGGGCATGGATGTGTGTGGTGTTCTTAGGTTAGTTTAAATAGTTCTAAGCCTAGACGACTGATGACCTCAGATGTTAAGTCCTATAGTGCTTAGAGGCATTTGATTTGATCTAAGCACGAGAGAAACCATTGGAAATGACAAGTACTAGTACATTAATAATCGGCGTAACCGCCTGTGGGGCGGCTGGTGGAATTTATGTTTAAAATGTTTGGTTTGTAATGTAGAAACACTTCCCGGCCGATGCACCATATGTGGGGCGGCGGGTGGAAACTTAATGTTGTTATTCAATAAAAATGTTTTGTAATGGGGAAAAGATGCATTCCCTGCGCTTCTAATCATATGTGAGGCGGCGAGTGGAATTAATTGTTGTTATATAAATGTTCCTATTATTTATTTAATGCTGTTGTTTGCCGTTCTCAACGCTGGCTCTCTAACTACAATATTGGCAACCAGAAAGTGATTAGCAAAACGTGAAGCCTGTAATTAGAATTCCTAGTGCCCACTTCATCTAAGAAATACACTTATAGCTACAGCTTATAGCTCTGAGGAATTAGGAGATTGTCTGGGATTCATAATCAAAAACGATCGTGAAAAAAAGAACGTTTGCTATATTCTGAAAGTCGCAGATGAAAAAAAAAAAAAAGAATCCACACAATCTGACTAACAGAGCAGTTCAGAGTCTAATGCGCTGATGCAACTATAACTGTCCAAATTAAATATTTAAGTGAATGCTCGCCATAATTTGATGATAATGTTCATCAAACGCCACGCTAAATAATGGTAGAATGTCTGTCCCGCGACGGCACGTGAAAAAAACGACATACGCAAACTGAAGATAGATAATTAAAGTCATCCCAGAATTAACACTTCACTTGAAAATGATTTCATGGTTACGCGTATCCCGAGTAACTTAATACGGCATCCGAGGCTGTTTATAGCAATGATACTGACGCGACGCGACTCCCGACACAGATGGTGTGCTATTCAGTGTCTGGAGAGAACTGGGGCCTTACTCTCTCGTGCAGCGTTCTTATATATAAAGCCGCGGTGTGGACGGCTAAGAAAACGCCTGATCAAATCGGCTCTCCCGACTAGCCGCTGGGCTAGTAATGCACCACATTAAGTTATTGAATAAATCATTGCTTCCTTTGCTGATGGCCGATGAAGCTCTCAATTTAAATGTGCATTCAGCATACAGGTAAGTAATCATAATAAAATTTTGACGTGGCTAAGTTAAATATTTTGGGCGAGAGAATTAATTTAATTACACTGCACGCAGTAGACGAGCTCTGAACTTGCCCTTTGGAGATTATGATTATAGCGGATCTCCATTCTACTTAAATATAAACATCCTAGCCTTATTTATTATCCTACTTAATCTATCTTGCTTCCTTAATTTTTAAGACAAAAACCAGAAAATTATGAATTTCAACAAAAATTTTAATTTGTGAGATCCAAAGTACTGTTTCTATTAAATTATTATGGAAAAGGAATCTAAATATAAATTTTTAAGTCTCTAGCTCTTTTCTGTTGCGCCAATGATTTTTACAGAAAAACGTGCAAATTTCGAAAATGGTTAAAGTTATCGAACTGATATTCAACACATATTAATTTAGTATTACTCCTGACATGCTAGAACCGTTTAAGATTATTTGCTTGATTTTTAAAGTATTGCGCAACATTTATGACGTCAGAGCTAGTTACAGCGGACTGGCTGGCACACAATGGAAAGACTAATGTGAATTTATTACGGCATGAGTAGGCTGCTTCCCTACACGCCAGAACGTTGAATGCAAGTATGCAAACGTACATACATTGTGTAGTACAGGTGCCGGATGTTGGATTGTAGGATGGAGTTCTATGCCTGGTTACATTCCATGCTTGTGAGACTTCGTCAGTCAATACAGCGACGGTTAATGCTAGCTGTAGATGATGCTGGAGTTGTCGTCCGATGATGTCCCATATGTGCTCGACTGGAGACAGATCTGGTGACCGAGCAGGCCAAGGCAAAATATCGACACTCTAAGAGCATGTTGGGTTACAATAGCGGTAAGTGGACGAGCGTTATCCTGTTGGAAAAATGCATCTGCAATGTTGTTCGTGAGTGATACCACAAAACATCGAATCAACAGACTGAAATACAAATTTGCAGTCAGGGTGTGTGGGATAGCCACGAGAGTGCTCCTGCTGTCATACTAAATCGCACCCCAGTCCGTAACGTCAGGTGTGCATCCAGTGTGTCTAGCCAGTAGGTTGCAGCGTCCTCAAGTGGACTCCTCCTGACCAACACAAGGCCATCACTGCCAACGAGGTGGAACCACCTTTCATAAAAAAAAAAAAACACACACACAACAGACCTCCACCGCGCCCTCGAAGGACCTCTGGATTGACACCACTGAAGTCGCAAATGATGGTGGTTTGAGGTCAGTGAAATGCACGCTACAGGACGTTTGACTAGGAGATGTCCTTGAAGTAACCGATTTGTAACAGTTCGTTGTTTCGCCGTGGTGCCAACTGCTGCTCATATTGCTGCCGCAGACGCAGTACGATGCACCAGAGTCATACGCTGAACGCGATGGGCTTCCTCTCGGTAGTTCCACTTTGCCATCCGGAATCCGATCTCCTTGCGACCGTACATTCTCGTAATCACCGCTGCCAGGACTCATGTACAGAGGCTACACCCCTTGAAGTCTTTCTGTAATATCTCAGAAGGAACATCCAGCTTTTAGTAGTAGTATTAGTAATAGTAGATTTATTCATCCATAGATCTCTTTCTACAAGGATATAGGATGTGTCAAAGTATTTACAAGTTCAGACCAATTTAAAATAAGCTAATTCGTATACACATACATTTACAGACTTCTAGTTAGAGACAATCATTAAATTTACTCCTGGTATACAAAACCTATTTTACAAATAACTTGTTAAATAATGTAATACCACACTGTTCACTCATATCTCATTATCAGTCACTGCATACACTATACACACATTGTTTAATAACACGTCACTCACTACACACACAAACACACACACACTGGTGATCTCTGTGCCATTTTCTGTACCACAAATTCCCATTTGCTATCCTGAAAAACTGAGTCAGCATCCCTCTATAATGAGTAAGATGTTGAGCTCAGGAAGAGGAAGAGGTGTTAGTAGTGTGCTATGCATAGCTTGGGTGTAAGCATTTCTAGAAAGGAAAAAAGATGGCAGAAAACATAATGTGAAGGTGTCATGTGGAACGCTGGATGTTTTATAATCATTATTATTATTTATTTGTGTAACATTTTTTATCAAATCCCTACTCTGTTTTATCTAAGTAATCCTTCAATGTATAAAATATATTGCATAACAGGTACTTTTTAGCTGCCCTTTTAAATAAGTGTATTTTTGCAGTTTCTTTAATCTCTTTTGGCAATTTATTGTATAGTTTTATTCCTGTGTAGAAAGTGCTGTTTTGAGCTTTATGTTTATTTTTTCTTCTTAAATGTAAGTTGAGTCTAGCTCTTGTTGCATGGTCATGGACAGACCTGTTCGTGCACTAATTACCAATGTTAATTTTGATGTGTACAACTGACTGATAAATGTATTAAGATGGAGCAGTTAAAATCCACAGTGTTTTGAACAGATCTCTACAATGAGCTCTACTAATATTTTTGGTCATTACCCTTATGGCTCTTTTCTGGAGTTTGAAAATGGTGTTCATATTTTGTGCATTTGTTCCCCAAAATAGAATGCCATAGCTAAGAATTGAGTGTACATGTGAGTAATATGTAACTAAAAGACACTGCATGTTACACAAGGATTTAAAGTCACTTAGTCTTGTAAAAAAATGTGTGCATTATTCAGGAACACACATTTTCAATAACTTGCCAGCAGCCATAAAAAGCTTAACAACCAATGAAATTCAGTTTAAGAGAAGCCTAAAGGATTTATTGGTGGCCAACTCCTTCTACTCCATTGATGAATTTCTTAGTAAAACCAACTGATTTGTATATAAGTACAACATAACTTCTGCACAATTTCAGTGCAGTAATGTGTTCATTGAAAATTTGTGTGTGTGTGTGTGTGTGTGTCTGTGTGTGTCTGTGTGTGTGTGTGTGTGTGTGTGTGTGTGTGTGTGTGTGTTAGTATAATCTAACTTCTGCACCATTTCAGTGCAGTAATGTGTTCATTGTAAATAAGTATTACAGTAGTTGTATTACCTTATAAATAAATAAAAAACTTTTTTATTTTAAATTCAGTGCATTAGTATTTGTAAAATGACTCTTAGTGTTCATTAAAAAATGACGATCATTCCACTTGGGACCTGTGGAATGGTACATTAGCTTATTTGTTTTAGTTGTAAATATTTGTCATGTATTGTTTTTCTGACATGTTCCACATCCTGGAGGACCTCCTCACTACGGATCAATTGGAATGAAATTAAATCTAATCTAATCTAATCTAATCTAATCTAACACACTGATGATAGGACTCTAAGTGCATAACCAAGCCGATGACATTCTGTTTGCAAGTACCTTTGTGTGTTCACACCACTTCAACTGAAAATCAACATTAACTCCTAGAAATTTTGCATTTATAACACAGTCTACAAAGGTGCCATCTACATCATTTTCCCTCTTCAAATTGAAATTCATGGCATTAGTTTTCTTTATGTTCAATGTCATTTTATTGCTTGTTGACAAATCATAAACTTCCTTGAGAGTTTCATTTGCTTTCTCGGCAAGGAGTTCTCTTGTTTTATCAGTGACTATAATATTGCTGTCATCAGCGAAGAGAATTTTTTCACCATGAGTAACACTACTTGGAAAGTCATTGATGTATATCAGGAACAGTATTGGGCCTAATATGCTACCTTGCGGAACCCCTATATTAATGTTTTTTGGTTCTGACAAGTGCTTTACTAAATGTTTCGATCTATTTGAAATATGTGTTACCAATACTCTTTGAACCTATCTGCTAGGTATGATCGAAACCAGTCGTTACCTACCCCTCTTTTTCCTAATGCTTCTAATTTATTTAATAGAACCTTGTGGTCGATTGTATCAATGGCCTTAGAAAGATCCAAAAATATGCATGCAACACACTCATCTTTCTCAAGAGCATCAAGTACAACTTTTGTGAATTCTACTATGGCTAAGTCCGTATTTTTGCCACTTCAGAAACCAAACTGTGATGCACTTAAAAGATTGTATTTATTCAAGTAATTCATTAATCTGTCTTTCGTAATTGCTTCTATAATTTTTGAGAATGGTGACCACAGGGAAATGGGCTGGCAATTTTCTACGTCTTCTGCATTACCTTTCTTAAGCAAAGTTACAACTCTTGCCTGTTTTAACTGCTGTGGAAATGTCCCTGATGTGGATTCATTTATTATATTTGTTAAGGGGCCTTGTTTAATCTCTATGCACTGTTTCAGTACACACATTGGTACTTCATCTAAGCCTACTGACTTCTTATTTTTTAGTTTTTAACAGTTTTATTGACTTCATTCTCTGTGGTTGGAAGTAACATCGTTTTATTTAGTGCAACATTATTTACAGGTGTTATATTTGTTTTGGTGAATTTTTGCTGTAACTTCTCTGCAACACTTGAAGAATGCTCGTTTACATTGCTTGCTAAGTGTTGTTGATCATTTATTACCATATCCCCCTCCCCTAGCAGTACATAATTCTGCATTTGTTAGCCTCTCCCTGTTTCCTTTTTTATAACATACCACACTGCTTTGCTTGTATTCTTTGTATTATATATTATTTTGTCATTAAATGTATTTTTTACAGCAATCAGATTAGATTAGTACTTGTTCCATACATCATGAATATGACACTTTGTAATGATGTGGAACGTGTCAGGTTAATAAAAGGTGTCTATACAAGATATTACATTACACAAAATATTACAAGACACTTAATATTTTTAATTTTTTTCGGTGGGGGGTGGGGAAATTATTCTCTTACTATATCCAAAAATTCATCTAATGAGTAGAAGGAGTTGCCATTCAGAAATTCTTTTAATTTCCTTTTAAATGCTATGTGGCTATCTGTCAGACTTTTGATGCTATTAGGTAAGTGATGAAAGACTTTTGTGGCAGCATAATTTACTCCCTTCTGAGCCAAAATTAGATTGAACCTTGAGTAGTGAAGATCATCCTTTCTCCTAGTGTTGTAGCCATGTACACTGCTATTACTTTTGAATTCGTTCAGATTGTTAATAACAAATTTCATAAGTGAACATATATACTGTGAGGTTACAGTGAAGATCCCTAGCTCTTTAAATAAGTGTCTGCAGGGTGATCTTGGATGAGCTCCAGCAATTATTCTGTTTACACGCTTTTTTGCAATGAACACTCTTTTGCTCAATGATGAGTTACCCCAGAATATGATGCCTTACGAAAGCGGAGAATGAAAATAGGCATGGTAAGCTAATTTATTGAGATGTATATCGCCAAAATTTGCAATGACCCAAATAGCATAAATAGCTGAACTCAAATGTTTCAACAGATCCTCAGTGTGATTTTTCCAGTTCAACCACTCATCAATACATACACCTAGAAATTACGAATATTCTACCTTAGCTACCGATTTCTGATCGAAGTCTATATTTATTAATGGTGTCATTCCGTTTACTGTGTGGAACTGTATATACTGTGTTTTGTCAATGTTTAATGAGAACCCATTTGCAGAGAACCACTTAATGATTTTCTGGAAAACATCATTTACAATTTCATCAGTTAATTCTTATCTGTTGAGTGTGATAGCTATACTTGTATCATCGGCAAAAAGTTCCAGCTTTGCATCTTCGTGAATATAGAATGGCAAGTCATTCATATATATTAAGAACAGCAGAGGACCCAAGACCGAACCTTGCAGCACCCCATTCTTGATTGTTCCCCAGTTTGAGAAATCACCAGTTTTTTTGCATATTATGTGTACTGCTTATTTCAACTTTCTGCACTCTTCCTGTTAGGTATAATTTAAACCATTTGAGCGCTGTCCCATTCATACCAAAGTACTTGAGCTTATGTAGAAGTATTCCATGATTTACACAATCAAAAGCCTTTGAGAGATAACAAAAAATCCCAACAGGTGCCTTCCAGTTACTCAGTGCATAATATTTCATTAGTGAAAGTATATATAGCATTATCCGTTGAAAAACCTTTCTGGAAACCAAACTGGCATTTTGTTAAAACTTTATTTTTACAAGGTGTGAAGCTACTGTACAATACATTAATTTTTCAAGAATTTTGGATAAGGCACCAAGAAGAGAGATTGGACAGTAGTTGTTGATGTCGGACATATCCCCTTTTTTATGCAGTGGTTTAACAATGGCTTACTTCAATCTGTCTGGGAAAATACCTTGCTTCAGAGAGCTATTACATATGAGGTTAAGAGTCCCACTTATCTCTTGGGAACAAACTTTTATTATCCTACTGGAAATGCCATCAATTCCATGTGAACTTTTATTCTTGAGAGAGTTTATTATCTTCCTAATTTCAGAAGGAGAGGTGGGTGGAATTTCAGTTGTATCAAATTGTGTGGGTAAGGCCTCTTCCATTAACTGCCTTGCTTCTTCTAATGAATATCTAGATCCTATTTTCTCTACAACATTAAAAAAATGATTATTCAAAATGTTTTCGACTTCTGCCTTGTTGTTTATCAAGTTTCCATTCACTTTGATGGTAATGTCGTCATCCTGTACTCTTGGTTGCTCTGTCTCCCTTGTAATAATATTCCAAATTGTTTTGATTTTGTTATCAGAGGTATTAATCTCAGACATGATGCACATGCTTCTGGACTTTTTAATAACCTTTCTTAATGTAGCACAGTAGTTTTTATAATATTTGGCTGTTTCTGGGTCATTACTATTTCTTGTTGTTAGATACAGTTCCCTTTTGTGGTTACAAGATATTTTTATTCCTTTAGTAAGCCAAGGTTTTGTGCATGGTGTCTTATAATTAGATGTAACTACTTTCTTGGAGAAACAGTTTTTAAATTCTCTTAAAAGTGTATCATGAAATAAATTATATTTTAAATTAGCATCAGGTTGCTTGTACACCTCATTCCAGTACACCAACTGCTGAAGATTTTCCCTGAAATTTCTAATTGTTGAGACATTCATTGAAAGCACAACTTTGGAGGGTAGTTTTGAGTTACTGAATGGAGCTATGTCATATACTATAACTAGCTGAGCATCATGATCAGAAAGGCCATTCTCAACAGGACAAGAATTTATGTTTTTAAACTTATCGTGGTCTGTAAAAGTGTTGTCTATCAATGTGCTGCTGTCCTTTACTACCCGAATAGGAAAATAAATGACAGATGTCAAATTGAAAGAACCGAGCAACACTTCCAGGTCATTCTTCCTACTACACTATTTCAGTGAATCAACATTGAAGTCCTCACAAATAATAATTTGCTTTCCTCTATCTGACAGATAGCACAACAAGGCATCCAAGTTTTCCAGGAATAAATGTAAGTTTCCTGAAGGGGACCTATATACTGTTACAATTATAAAAGAGCCCTCCTTCAGTTTAAGTTGACAGGCACATGCTTCTTTATGTTGCTCTAGACAAAACCTTTTTCTATCTAAGCTTTATACCCAGTGATAACTTTTGACATATATGGCAACTCCTCCTTTCACCTTATTCTCTCTACTCACATGTGCAGCTAGTTTATAACCACTGATATTTACCTTTTCCATATCAGACACAATGTGATGCTCAGACAGGCATAGTATATCTATTACATTATCATATTCAATGTCATCTAAACAAACCAGGAGCTCATCTACTTTATTCTTCAATCCTGGAATATTTTGGTGAAAAATGGTAACATTATTTTTTACTTTACTTTAGTGAGAATCTACTTTTTTTTCTTTAATCCACCAATATCATGGTTGAATATGGTAACATTATTATTTACTTTACTGTTGTGAGAATCTTGTGAGTTTTGGACCTCTTTAGCACTTGCTTGCCTGAACTTCTCATTGGACACTGATATTAGTCTAAAAAAGAGGTACACCCATGAGTACTAGTGTCCCCCCTTATGGATTTCGCTAACATCCCTGGCAGTTTACCCTTCCCTTTCCTATTGAGGTGTAGGCCATGCCTTGTGAAATCCCCCCGCACCCTCCCTATCAATAGCCTCGATAGGAACCAATCCAATGTCTGACAGAGTGGCCGCCTTACGCAACTAATCCAACTCTATATTTACACTCCTGACAGAGCGGTTCAACTGGGGCTGATCATGCCACACGAAAGCAGGCACCAGCCCAACATTGGTATGGGTCGTTGCAGAGGCTATTTTCACCAGGTCACAATACTGTAGCCCTGATCCCTATCAATACTTTTTCCCACTCCACCCACTATCATCACACGATCCTGCGTTGAGAAACCCTTCCACAAGGAACTTACATCCTCTACCACATGGCTAAGACATGCAGTTGACTTGAAAAAGCACCTTCTTATAGATCTTTTTGTATCTATGACAAAAATTTAAGAATTCCGGATCATTGCGAATCTTTTTCATGGAACTGAGGTGTTTGGGAGGACTTCTAAATACTTGCAGTTATCCATCTGTTTTTGTGAGATGTTGATACAGACATGCATACTTTTGGAAATGCCTTTTCAAAGTTCAGTTTATAGTTCTTTTGAAAAATCTTTTATTTTGATTTCTGATAGATATCGTTTATAGGTTTGTAGTTTAGGAAAGGATTCGATGCCTGATTTTTACTGTTGTTATTTGACAGAGATGGTCTGTTAGTCCGAGATCTTTTACAGCTACATCACATTTTTCCCTGTCCATTTTTGTCGCCACATGGTCAATTACTGATGCAGTCATTGTTTTACTGTTGACTGATAGGGACATGCCAAAGCTTTGAAAGATATTTATGAAGGTGCTGCTGGATTCATTTATGATATTAGTGTTGATGTTAATGTCCCCACACAGAACTATGTTGATCTTTCTACTTGAGACTTTACCTAGAACATCTGTTAATTTACTGAAAAAAGTGTCCACACTACCACTGGGAGATATATACGCACACAAAATTATTAATTTCATGGTGTATCAAGCCCTATTAATTCAGTAGCTGATCTTTCAAAATGTTAGTCTTGACTTACTGTACTGAGGTCACGTCTTGATTTGAACTGTGTTCCTTGTCTGACATAAATGCATGATCCTCCACCCCTGAAACTGTTCTGCAGTAAGAGTTTGCCCTTCACACAATGGTAATACTACATGTTGGATTTCTGTGTCTCTACATCAGTGCTCAGTAACACAAACTACTGTGAAACTCAAAGATCGGAGCTCAACTTCTAATAGTCGTATTTTATTTTTTATTGATTGCATGTTTTAATGGAGAATTGTTTCGTACCCCTATTACAAGACTTCATTCAAATTCATTGAGGTGTTGATAATGGCGTCTGTGTCGTCTAAAGGCGTTCTAGAATAACCTCAAAGTACACGTTTAAACTCAAAGTTAACTGACGCTCACGAATTTATCCAAGTATTTAAAGCAAATCTGATATGCATCCTCATAGTGGCGCTACTAGTGCCACTCTTATTGCGACTGGCGCGAAATTTGATTAGACATCATATTTCAGATGTAGAAACACCCCTACCAACTTTCGTTTACGTCCCACAACTCCTTCTTGGTCTTGCGATTTTTTTCTGTCAGTGTTTTTGCCTTTCAGTCATACGCAGAATTTTCCCGCAGTCAGATATTTTTTTGTATGATTTAACTAGAACAGTGAATCCGTAATGCGTCGAAACAACATAGTAATTATTTCACTCAGTTAATGTACCATGACTATTTAGATCATCAGTGATTTTGGAATCGTATGACCAGAAATCGGAATGTATAGATAAGAATCGCCTGATTTAGGTTTTCCGCGATAGTGATTGCTCAATTTTTACAAAAAGTTAATTACTATTGTGGTTGTTTCATGTGAGATTGTGTATGTATGCATGAGTGTAAGTCACCTGCCATAGGCAAAGGCAGAAGTGAGGCTAGGCGCATGTATGTTACGCGAAAGCATCTGTCCATCACAGGACTATTTTGATGAAGTGATAGCATTTTGTGCTTGTTCCTTGACAGTGAACTCCGTCCAGTGGCATTCAAGAACGCTTCAGTAGTACTACAGTGGAATTCCACTTATATTTAGGCAGTTCGTCAGTGTTAGTCATTTTACCAGTGTTATTTAGTCAGACAGGCATATTAAATGATTTCCTTTTTAATCTATTCTATGGAGCTGAGTCAGCAGGAACTGTGACGGTACCAGAGAA
Source organism: Schistocerca nitens (assembly GCF_023898315.1). Taxonomy (NCBI): domain Eukaryota; kingdom Metazoa; phylum Arthropoda; class Insecta; order Orthoptera; family Acrididae; genus Schistocerca; species Schistocerca nitens. The sequence continues at coordinate 106,710,240 of NC_064614.1, read as the reverse complement.
CAGTAAGCAAACTGATCGGCTTTAATACAATAATGTCGTGTGACGAGGGCCTCCCGTCGGGTGGACCGTTCGCCTGGTGCAAGTCTTTCGATTTGACGCCACTTCGGCGACTTGCGCGTCGATGGGGATGAAATGATGATGGTTAGGACAACACAACACCAAGTCCCTGAGCGGAGAAAATCTCCGTCCCAGCCGGGAATCGAACCCGGGCGCTTAGGATTGACATTCCGTCGCGCTGACCACTCAGCTACCGGGGGCGGACATCGGCTTTTGTCAAGTTGTCAGACAGGCAATGATTATTGTGGAAGAACGGTTAGTGAGGTATGTAATTATTGCCAATGAGTAGATGGAATAGAGTAGTTAATGGGGAGTGTAGCGTACCATTTGCTGCATATATGACGCCACTCCTGTCAATTTTTAGTACTTATTAGGATCTGATGTGTGTCTCCATATACCAGTGTCGTATGAGTCCATCCAACTCTCTAGTCTGTAGCAGAAACGGTATAATCAACGGAATTCACAGAGAGGGAGTAGGGAAGTAGAGTTTGTTGTGACAGGCGATTGAGACTCATGGTCTTAACAAGTGTGTGGGTGGATATAGCGTCTGACGAGGTCTATGGCAAGAAGGAGGACCCATGAGGGATATCATCAGGTTGTTGTCAGCTTAATAGGTTCCGTCTGATACGCGTATGTATGGATTCCTGGTAAGAAGCCCATTTGATGTGGGAGTAGTCCGTGGTTAGTCGTAGCGGATACTGGATCGGGATGAGTTAATAAGTAGGTGATTCTGTGTAGGATTGGTAAGTAGTTCGCTGTTACAATTATTGAACTGCTGCTTGACTGTGTTTATAACCTACATAAAAATCGTCTCTGTTGGACAAGGAAGCTCAATAATCGTTACAGCGCGGAATCGTTGTAACAAATATGTCTGAAGAGGGCGCGCAGAATCGCGGTTTGGATGGGGTCGGGGGTGTTGGTGCTCGGTTCAGATTTGAGCCAAGGGCATGGGGAAAAATGTTTTCGGTTTAGCCCGGCCCAGAGAACATCTGTATAGCCATTCGAACGTATGTCTTAGTGTACCTATGTTAAAGTATATAAAGCAATATTTGAAAGACGAACCGGAGCTGGCGCCCAGATAAATTGTGGGACTAAATTAATTTCTTCCGCAAAAGATTGTAATTGGTCTGAATGCTTAGCTAATGTCGCCATGTGCATGTGTACTGTTCGGATTTTACGTACAAAAACATATAAAAAACAAATTTTTCTGGGAAGTTTTTGAAACGCGTCACTTGTATGCTTTAAACTTGTACAGATCGATTCAAACTCTGCACATAGTCAAAATGACTTTTTTTTTTCTCCAGTAACCTTTACCCGTTGTCGAACTACGATGGTTTAAAGTCGAGCTAAATGTAGCACGTAAAATTCGTTCTTACGTGAACTGAATGAGCGGAAACGGTTTAAAGTGAATCATGTCAATAAAAAAATGTACTCTTACGATAAAATTGAAAATTCATTTTCAGAAATCTAACTTCATTCGGATTTTAACTGCAAAAAACGCGTTTTATGAGTTTTTTATGCGTGCCATTTTTATGTGCGTGAATCGGTACGAATTTTGTAAGAAGATAGTAAATACGTGTAATTAAAGGTCGTCCTGCTGTGTGAAACTTTATCCGTTGCCTCGATATAAGCGACGTGGTTCGAAAGACAATACCGAATCCGTCGTCGCCCGAATCGACAAAAATCTATATCGTTTGCCAAGCTATGGCGGTCAGTGTAAAAAATTTGGTAGAGTGAAAGTTGGGAACAAGAAAGAAAGATGATCCTATCACAGCACAAAAGAAGCGAATATTTTGTGGGTGCCGTTAAAGATGTAAAAGAAAGGACTAGCTTTTAGACTTATCTGGCAGCTTCAAAGACATGTAAATCAAACCATCTTGACATATTCCCGTTTTTTGGAAGGTAGCCCTACGTCCCCAGCGCAGTGAGCTCTCGGCTGCAAGACATTGGCACACCTGCATCTTGCAGTTGATAAGTTAAAGTCCCTGATTCAGTGCACAAGATCCAGAAGATTCGGCAGTCATTGTAAACATATTCCTGTATAGTATAATATTCCAGAAGAGTATATATGGAATAGCTAAACAACTTTTTTGTGGAGGGATAAAATTTCAGGGGGTGAATTTCTTCCTGGGTGGACGCTAAAACAATTGTTTTGATTTCTGGGTGGGCGGATTGATGGTTTCCCCGTGGGGCCATTTCTCCCCCAAACCCACCACTTGTTACACACACGGTGAGGGGTAACAAATAGACACAAATTTATGTCCTTCGAGAGGGTAGGGTGCATCTACAATAGGAAGTACACATGAGTGGGAGAGCATCCATAGTAGGAACTATCCCATGCATCCTAAGCTTTTATACCATTGTGGATGACATGACATTATGTATCGTATTACACACTTGACGCGATGCATTATAAATGGTGGAGCAAACAGAGTTCCAGGATACAAAGAAACACAGCACAGGAAAGGAAATACAGTAATAACCTGACTATAGCATATGTTGAAGGTGACCACCATTCTTCTGTTGGCAGTTTCGGGCACTTGTCAGCAAATTGCTGAAGGCTGAAGCTGGAGTGCTGGAATTTCTGCAGTCTCATCCGAAATGTTCTGCTGCAGTTCTTGAAGGCTGTGAGGGTGTTGCGATAAACTTTGGACTTGAGGGCTCTCCATACAAAGTAATCGCACACTGACAGATCAGGTGACCTGGGTGATCAGCTGGGCCGCGACCAGACTGACCTCTGCTAACAACTCTGTCAGGCGTGAAGAGTGTGTAAATGTGCTCCGTGCTCAGCCTGCTGTATGGGCAGTCGCTCCATCCTGTTGGAAGTAACTGTAGGTCTTTTCCTCCTCCGTTAATTCTGCGTCAAATGGTATCCACTCGTCTGGGCCACTTCCTGTATTACATGTCCTGCTGGGAAACCCGCCAGTTTACAACTAGTCCGGCTGCTCCCGCTGTCTCGTAAGAGTTTAGCCGGTTCGCTTTCACGTTCTCAACTGCATTCACAGAAATTTTTCATCATAGTTATGTGATTACACAATGTCATACATAATACCACTTGTATTGTCTTTCACAATTTTTAAGAACAAAAGTGAGACTTAATTTTTTTTAAATAAAAAATTAGGTGAATCGACAATATAAAAATAAAAGTTAAATGACTTGACAATATAAAAAATAAAAGTGAAATGACTTGACAGTATAAAAATAAAAATTAAATCAACTGACAACATAATATTTAAATCCACATCACTAATGTGGTTCACTTACGTTTTAATAAATCAAATGCTACTTATTAATTCACTAAAATGAATAGGATTATGCCTTGTGCAAGTATAGGTAGCCCGCATCTCGTGGTCGTGCGGTAGCGTTCTCGCTTCCCACGCCCGGGTTCCCGGGTTCGATTCCCGGCGGGGTCAGGGATTTTCTCTGCCTCGTGATGGCTGGGTGTTGTGTGCTGTCCTTAGGTTAGTTAGGTTTAAGTAGTTCTAAGTTCTAGGGGACTTATGACCACAGCAGTTGAGTCCCATAGTGCTCAGAGCCATTTGAACCATTTGCCAAGTATAGGTCAGGGCAGCATAGGGTTCAAATGTTATTTACACACACACATGCACTCCTGTGGTCTATTCTACAAACTAACTACCCATAAACATGCATTACTCAAAATTCTACTTCTATCCACTACTAGTTAATCCAACAAGCTACTTCACTGCTACTTCAACGAAGTGTTTACACCACTACAACATTGTTCTAATTCGTCCTCTTCCTGACGCTCGCCGCATATGTCTTGTCACATAATAAATATGGAGAACTTTCCTTAAACATACACAGTAAAAAGAACAATGGTTATTTACACGCCAAAACATTTATACCAGTTGACACACCTGATAAGAGACTCGCAATTATACATTTAGCATACTCATATATTCACACATAAAACAGTAAGAAAATTTCATCTAAAATTACGTTATCACAAGAATTAATCACACAGATGACTCTGAGAAGGGTAAGAATATCTTAATTATACAGGTTATACTACATTTTCTTACCCATTTCGTTCCATCTTTAAGTTACCTTTCGCTTCCAAATCAGTTATTTCGCCTGTGGTGGTCGTTCTGGATTCATTTCTCATGAATGGCAAAATTGTGGTCACCTCTATTCTGTAAAACAGTTTCATCTTAACATATTGAACTTACAACAGACACAAAAGATCCCAATCCTCCTGTAGTTTAAACGGCAAATGTTTTGCTTCATCCTTATTACCTTAAACCAAGCTTTCCTTCGGTCCCATAATCAAAATTATTTAATCTTCCTCTACCTTCAAGAGGGAAAATTTCCTCAGTACAAATCATATAGGCTGCAGTGCATCCCGCACCAGCGAAAACAGTAAGCTGTAATGCTCACAGCATCAGCAAAACACATAAACGTCGCTTTTCTAGGACAAGTATTAACGCAGAGTAATTTTTCAGGCTCTGGCTCAACATCAATCAAGACTACAGAAAGGATCCATATTTCTGCTCCATTCTACATTTGCTGAAAAACTGCTCGTATTTGACTACCACAATAATATTTCAGGGCCACGTAAATTACACAAACCACAACTCTTCTTTCACCTTGAAAGGAATCAATCTACTTACGAAATCCACAGACAGCACTTTATGTGCTCCGCTATAAAGAACAAAAAAAGACATATCATCAAGGTTAACATATTAGCGTATATTGGGAAGCCATTGGTTAAACAATCGTATTATTGCATCCTGTTTTCAAGATTCCAAACTTACTCATTCCTTTCTCAGAGTTCTCCTATCTTAAAATATTCATACAGCACGCATACTATAGTAAGAGATCCTCATTTATACTGACAGATGTAGAATAGTAATAGATAGATAGTAGCACTGAAAGCAGAAAATCTGAAACAAGGCTACTAACAGCTGGGAACCTGGGTTTGCCAGCCCCATAGTACCCACAGATCGGATATTCCCCTGAGTTTTTGCATTAATTCAACACAGATCTTGCTTCTCTCAGGAGCGACTCTTTTCAATTTACACCAAAAAAAGCCATAAACAGCGTTTCACTCGTTCACAAAGAAACCTTTTATCTTCACATTTGGAACCAACCTAAATCCTAATTGTACAAGGAAAGAAAAAAAACTAAAAACATCACATAGAAACATCTTTATCATTATTTTTACCAATATATTATTCAAAATGCATACGTCACAAATTTAAACTAATCAATTCTTTCTCTTCACCGTCCTCTCTACTTCTCACTGTCCTTTCTACTCATTTGCCATGTCACTCATTTGTTCCGATTGGGCGCCTTCTGCGCTGATCGTTTGTCATTGCCGATTTTGTTCATTTCCATTTACTGGATTATGTCTAGGGTTAGCTGGCCGAATTTCAACATCATGAGGTGCTCCGCCTATAGTCCTATTCCCACCGTGTTCACCGTAGTATCGATTCTGGTTGCCGTACCTGTTCCGTTCACGATTCTGTCCACGTCCTCTATCATTTCCGTTGTTCCACCTGTGTTCGCGACTGTTACCCCAGTTTCTATACGGCCTGTCCCGATTATTGTTCCGTTCGCGTCGCGACGACCAGTCCCGCCGTTGATTAGTACTACGGCCACGACTGCGATCGCGCTGCTGTGCCCCGTAATAACTTTGTGCCTGATTAGGCGGGCATTCTGCTGTATTATATTCCAGCTCTTGGAGAAGTGTCTTAAACGTTTCCACGTCCTCTTTGCATCGTCCCGCAAGAATGACGTGGCGCAAGTGCATCGGCAATTTGGTGATGCATATCCTAATTAGTTCCGCAGGCCCGTATGGGTCGTATAGAAATTGATTTGCCTGCAGCATGTGGTCGAATAGGCGTGCTGGACTGCCGAAACCAGACTGGTTCAAATTTGGCAGCATAATTATGCCATGCTTGACCCTATCTTGTGCCGCTTCCGACCAATAGGCGGACAGAAAGGCTTGTCGAAACTCCCGAGTGGAGTTGCAGTGACGCGCTGCCGACCTCATGCGAATCGCCGGTTCGCCTTCCAAATAGCCACACATATATTCTATCTTATGTGAACTTGCCCAGTCGGGGGAAGACAAAACTCAAATTGCTCAAGCCATGCTCGTGGATGTATTCCTTTTTGCGAATTTCGAAATATCTCAAACTTTCTCACTGTAAGGAAATGTTTGAAATCAAATCCCCGCATTTCCTCCTGGCGAGGCCCTTGAATGTTTCTATTTTTCTCATGTCTGCCCCTCAAATTACATTCTTCCCTGTCGTCAAAATCTCCCTCGTGGCCGGAGTCCCTCTCTGCACTGTTCGTACGGCTTTTTTAGTGCTATTGGCGAGTTCGGAATCACACGCCATGCGGTTTTCCAGATGCGCCACGCGTTCTTGTAATTCGCCTGTTACAGCTTTGTGCTGCCTGTTCACTTCGAACTGTCCCTTCTGAAATCTAAGAAGCGAACGCACTTCTTCGGTCTCTGCGGCCGCTACCGGTGTAGTATTGTTCTCGCTTTCCGTCAGCTTCATCGTACCTACAATGTCCGCTAATGCCGCAATCTTATCATGTATTTGTCTCTTGTCCTCCGCCCCAGTCTGCTTCAATTGTTCCACTTGCTGTTCCAGCGCGTGAATCGCTAGACTGTTGTCCGCTATTGTGTTGCTAACGGACGTGGGACAATGCGTTTCCGCGTCTTGGACCCTCGAGAGTACCTGCTGGTGTTCTCTTTGGCATTCTTCTCTCAGCGCTTGGAAATTCCTAAGTAGCTGTTCTTCGCTCTCTTTCGATTCCGCATCGCGAATCCGCTTGCCCTGTTCTAAGGCTTGCAGACGATCATCGATTTGTTCAAATGTACAGCCTAATTCTTTCATAATATCACTTTTTATTTCACTTGCCAGATTGTTTATTCTTTGTGAGATATCATCGGACACTCTCTGCATCGACTTGTCAACTTTATTTGTCTGCTGGATTAGTTTTTCGTCTATTTGTTCGCCTAGCTCTCGGATGATTTTTCTGATTTCTGCGTCATTTGTTCGCCTAGCTCTCGGATCGATTTTTCTGATTTCTGCGTCATTTGTTCGCCTAGCTCGCGGATCGATTTTTCGGATGATTCTTTTTGTTCTCGGGACGATTTTTCTGATTTCTGCGTCATTTGTTCGCCTAGCTCGCGGATCGATTTTTCGGATGATTCTTTTTGTTCTCAGAACGATTTTTCTGATTTCTGCGTCATTTGTTCGCCTAGCTCTCGGATCGATTTTTCAGATTTCTCTGCGTTTTCTTTATTTTGTTGCAATAAGGCTTTCATGAGTTCTACCAAATCAATTTGGTTAGTTGGAGGCAAACTAATTTCTGGCTCTGATGTGAGCCCGTTCGTCCTGTTTTGCATTTCCTCTGAAGTATTCCCAATTGCATTTTCGGAACCGTCCGGCGTGTTAATATTCGAAATCAAATTATCCCCATGGTCCATGTTGCTTAAGTTGTCGGACTGCTTACTTTTAGCTTGGTTACGTGTCTGCATTAGTGCAATTTATACCCGGTACGCGACACACTAATCAAAATAAATGTGTCCCCCAAAAATTACGACAGTCACACGAAAGATACCCAACCTAGTACGCACTTTTTCACACGCAAAACAAATTTTTATCTTTGATCGATACAGTGGAATTTACAAGCGAGGAAAAAAACACACACACATATAAAACACACAAATATAGAAAACAAAACAAGACAAACAACACAACGCCGCTCAACAACGCCGTGAATCTTTTGAAAGTCTGCTCAGAAACAACGCAGAAGTTGTTTGAGCGATGTAGGGAAAAAAAATTAAGATTATACAACGCTCGCAATCCAACGTTTCAGAGATTCCAGAGTCTAGCGGAATCGCAGAACAGGGTAGCCATGTGTAACGTTGTTACTTTAATTTGCTATGAAAGCGGTACTGATAGACAATAAAAGCGGGTTAAAAAGCTGTGAGCTGTCTGGGGAAGTTAACCGTGCATTACTGCGCAACTGTTTCACCAGGTATCTAGTCTAGGTTTACCAAATTCCCAAACAGACTAACATTAATTATAATCTTTTAATAGTCATACAACAACCGGTAATATATATACACAAAAGAGAATTTAAATAAAAAGGAAGAAATCAGTTTATATTAGGAAATTTATTTTAAGATTGATCACTGAAATTTCAGCATATTAAACTCAATTCATAACTAAGCTGGTGCCTTATTTAGGATTGTGAAAATGTGAGATTGTTATCTTAAAAATGGTTCAAATGGCTCTGAGCACTATGGGACTCAACTGTTGTGGTCATAAGTCCCCTAGAACTTAGAACTACTTAAACCTAACTAACCTAAGGACAGCACACAACACCCAGCCATCACGATTGTAATCTTACGGAACACATCAAATATGGAGCCAAGATTGAGAGACTGCATACAACACTGCATTCATAAAACAACACACAAAGAACGTTGAAACATATGCAACAGAAAATTAACCACTACCAACCGATTCAATTTTCACCCAAAGAAGTTACGTTCGTAGCACAATCCTGTCCGTCATGTAATTACCACACACTGGTATACTAAATTCACATTAACTCTTTGTGAAATCTTCCCGAAAAGAATAGCTGAGGGCTACTTTGATGATTACATCACATGCTTAACGTGGTCAACTTGGTTTATACAAAGAGTGTAACTCCACAATGATTTTGATAATTAAAATAAATTAGATCGAAAAGCAATTTACAAAAGAAAAACCTCGAACTGGTTACTAACGTCTTACTATTAACCTGATGGGTCAAACAGTTATATAAGCACGTGGTACTGGTCTCGCAAAGTACACCCCACTTGGGTTGAACATAAAGAAAAGTTGCTATATTGAAAAATATTGTCAAGACGTGACTTTATAATCACACAAGCATTCGCATTTAAGATTGATCTTAGTTACAGTTACTGATCAACACGTGGTTCCACTTTACTCACAAAGTAGTGACAAAGCAACTACCGGAAAATAATCTGAACTTCACACGAGAATTACACTGCGCTGCAATTTAAGATAACATTAGATATTTTAGAGCTAAACCTGAAATAAAAGTGATTAAATTTTCAGTTAGGCTGAACTTAAGAAATCCATTGTCCTACGGACTTAGCAGACACGCGCTTAGCCGGAGATCTTACCACTTCAGACGCTCGCCACGGACAGACTGCACTTGGTCCCTTTCTGAGAGTAGCTCACAAATACAAACGGAAGTGGCCAGAGGGGCAGCTTCCTATACCAACATGACAACGGACGGACAGGACCATACTAATGATAGAAACCTCTCTGCTTTTAGAAAGCGTAGCTACCTGTTCCGACGTTGGTCCTACTGTTCTCTAGCATGCAACTAGAAACACATTTGCTCATTCATCCTCTCACACAGAAGGGAAGGGGGATGACAGTATCTTATCATATACAGTATATAAAATAAAGCGGATGTAGGTTCCGTATGAGACTGTGTGACATGAATTACATATAAACTGTGTTTTAAAGTGTAGTAGTGTGACAGATCGTTCTTGTTTATGTGTAAAAGTAACACGTTTCACTGCTCAGTCTCCTCCCAGATAGTCAGAAATACCACAGTAAATTTAGAAGAGGAATTTATGCCGTAAATGACAACAGATTTAAGAAATTAACATGAAAGGAATCCCACAGAGACCTTTCACCTCTCTGACCGAACACACTGAGGTACCGTACCGGCAATCCACTCAGCTACCAGGGGTGGACGATTTCATTGATAACAACCACGAATTAAATTAGCTGCAGTTTATTTCAGGATTTTGGTTCCAGAATTCACTTGTGCTAAAGGTGTTGCGTTCCACGTATCGAGTAATAAGTCAAAACATTTATTAAATATAAAAATCTAAGGTAAAAAGCTTTCAATGCCAAAACCGCAATTTTCATTACACAATCATAGCAAGGGATGACTAGTTTCGGTTGCTTTATGCAACGTTCTTTAGATCGTTCAGTTCTTTAAAAAGCAGTGAACGTGCATTGAAAAACATCATCGTTAGCTGTAGTCATACAATGACATGCATTCGTATTATGGGCCAACAAGTCTGTCAGTATGTAGTTAAAAACTTCATCGTAAGCGAGCCAGGTTTTAAACCATACACTCGCAAGTTGACGGTAAGGAATATGGCCAACTGCATTAGAAAAATTACATCAAATGCCGATTTTCTGCCACTGAGCAGCAGGTTTATAGTGAGAACAGTATATCCAACGCTAACAAGAATTGTCAGCTGTTCCTTAGCCTGGCTTACAATGAAATGATCCAGCATGACGTGCACTGCACAAAGGAAGCTGCTACTTGGGTAGCAGAGTACTTGTGGAATGCACATAAGGGTTTTTAGGCGAGGTGGTTGTTTGAAGCGCTCTGATGAACGCTCGCCATTCGATACGCAGCAAGGGAAGTCAGACCGCGTTCAGAGTAAAGACCAGAAAATTGTAGAAGTATTAGTAACAAAGTTCCAGAATTTACTGCCCTGTAGGAAAGTTCCCGCGCTCAAATTATTCTTGGGACCGAGAGCTGCCTGAAACCCTAAGTAGAAACCTCTGAGATATTTATCGAGTTCTGGAGCGGATATCGGAAAGACAGATTAGAGGTCATAGGAGGGGGAATGTTCACAGCAATTGCTAAAAATGTTGTCTCTATTGAGGTCGAAACTGACTGCGACAGTGAAGTTATCTGGTCGTGTATAACAGGTCTAGGCGAAACCAAGTTAATTGTTGGATGTTTTTTCGGCCACCCGATTCTGCTGCGAAAGTTTTACAGTCATTCAAAGAAAGTCTACAGTCAGTAGGGCGTAAATATCCAGATCGTGCAGTGCTACTAGTTGGAAGCGACATTAACCTACCGAGTATAGGCTATGATGTCTATGGATTCATTGTAGCGGGTACAGACGGACAGTCGTGAGAAGTACTTTTGAGCACGTTTCCTGAAAATTGTCGTGAGCAGCTAGTTCGGCAGCCCACACGCAATGGAAATGTCTTAGACCTTGTAGCTACAAATAGGCCGGTCCTTATCGACGACGTCAGTACAAAAACGGGGATTAGCGACCGTGATGTCATTATAGCAACTATGGTTGCGGAAGTTAATAAATCAGTTAAGAAGGCTAGAAGAGCATTTCTGCTGGAATGAGCAGATAAAGAGGTGTTAGTATCTCACTCACATAGTGAACTGACATCACTTAGTGCCAGTATGATGGACGTAGAGGAACTATGGCCAAAGTTTAAGCAGATTCTTAATCGTGGTTTGAAGAATACGTGCCTAGTAAGCGGATTAAGAACGAACGAGGCCTACCTTGGTTTAACAAAGAAATTCGGAAAATGGTGAGACAGCAGGAGCTTCTGCACTCTCGATTCAAAAGAGGTGCAAATGACGACAAGCGTCTGCGAAAAATGTCTATGCACGCAGCATGCAACTACTGCCACCGTCACACATTAGCAAAAGATCTGGCAGAGAACCAGAGAAAATTGCGGTCCTGTGTAAAATCGCAAAGTGGGTCTAAGATTTCCATCCAGTCACTTGTTGGCCAGTCTGGTGTGGCACGTGAAGAAAGAGAAACGAAAGCCGAAGTTTAAAATTTTACGTTGAAGAAATCGTTCACGCAGGAGAATCGTACAAATGTACCGTCGTTTGACCATCGAACAGATTTCCGTACGGACCACATAGTAATAAGTATCCCTGGTGTAGAGAAACAACTGAAGGAGTTGAAAACAAATAAGTCACCAGGTTCGGATGGACTCTCAGTTCGGTTTTTACGAAGAGTACTCTGCGCTATTGGCCCCTTACTTATACTGCATTTACCGGGAACATCTCGCCCAGTGCAAAGTCTCAAGCGTCTGGAAAAAGGCGCAGGTGGCTCCTGTGTATAAGAAGCGCAAAAAAACAGTCGCGTAAAATTACGGACCAATATCTCTAACACCGATTTCCTGCAGAATTCTTGAACATATTCCCAGTTCGAATATAATAAATTTTCTTGAGATCGAGAAGCTTATGTCCACGAAACAGCATGGTTTTAAAAAGTATCACTCGTGAGAAAATCAGCTTGCCATTTTCTTACATGATATACTGCAAACAATGGATGAAGACCAATAGGCAGATTCTGTTATACCGGAGCCAAGGAAGCCCCTTACGGCCGGTAACCCACAAAACACCACAGAGGACGAGGTTGTCTATGCCCAAAGGCGTACCCAAAAGCACCGGCTATTTACACACAAGATAATGGAAACAGACATTCCAAGCAATGCTTCCTGCAGGGGAGTTCGAGCCACGGTCTGCACGAAGTATCACTAAGCCGAAATCTGATTGGCTGGAGACAGCTATTTAGGGGCTAGAACCAGGCTCGAAGTTCAGTTCACGCCGGATGCCGACCTGCAACCGTCGAAGATTACGTCTTCGTCTCGGAATTGGACTGTTACTATAGTGTGTGTGTGTGTTGCCACGAACCTTTGTGGAAAATAAGAACTGAACTTTTGTTTGCCTCAATTAGGAGACTTTTTTCGTTATTGTTACCTTTCGTTTGTATGTTCAGTCATCAACCTTGTAAACTTACATCAATAAAAGTTGTGTTGTGAAAAATTGCGAATTGTCAGTCACGACAGATTCCATATTTCTAGATTTCCGAAAAGGTTGGACAAGGTGCCCCAATGCAGACCGTTAAAGACGAGATCGGAGAAACGGACCCATCTATTATATTGGAATCCGGCTGTTTTATCCCATGACATACCGTCTTTGAGCGGTGTTTTCTTCTGACGGGCAACGAATGTTCAGTAAAAAGGGTCCGAGCTTTTCCGCAGTAATGTTTGTCATATGTTCACCTGAATATGGTTTTTTTTTTTTTTTTTTTTTTTTTTTTTTTTTTTTTTTTTTTTTTTAGTGCCACCGAATCAGTAGCGATCCAACAATAAAGGACTACATACAGCTGAAGCGGTATTAATACCCAAGCTATTAAAGAAAGTACGAGCATATGGAATAGTTTCCCAGGTATATCATGTTGTTCTCGACGGCGAGTCTTCATCAGAGACAAAGGTGTCGTCAACAGTGCACCAAGGAAGTGTGAAAGGATCACAGTTATTCTCTGTATACATAAATGATTTGGCGAACAGGGCGGGCAGCAATCTGCAGTTTGCTCATGATGCTATGATGTATCCTAAGGTGTCGACGTTGAGTGGCTGTAGGAGGATGCAGAATGACTTCTAGTTGGTGTGATGAATAGCAGCTAGCTTTAAGTGTACAAAAATGTGAGTTGACGCGCGAATAGGATAAACAAACCGTAATGTTCGGATACTGCATTAGTAGTGTCCTGCTTGACAGAGTCAGGTCGTGTAAATATCTGTTCTTAACGCTACAGAGCAACATCCAATGGAACGAGCATGTGAGGATTGTGGTATTAAAGGAGAATGGTCGACTTCGGTTTATTCAGAGAATTCTAGGAAAGTGTAATTCATCTGTAAAGGAGATCGCATATAGGGTGCTAGTGCGACCTGTTCTTGAGTACTGCTCGAGTCTCTGGGATCTGTACCAAGTCTGATTAAAGGAAGACATTGAAACATTTCGGAGATGGGCTGATAGATTTGTTACTGGTAGGTTCAAACGGGAATCTCTGGAGGGAAGGCGACGTTTTTCTCGAGGAACATTATTCAGAAAATCTAGAGAACCAGCATTTGAAGCTGACTGCAGAATGATTCTGTTGCCTCTAACACACATTACGTGGAAGGATCATGAAGATAAGAGACCAGAAATTAGGGCACATAGATAGTCGTCTTTCGCTCGTTCTGTTTGCGAGTGTAACAGGGAAGGAAATGACTAGCAGAGTTACTGGGTAACCTCCGCCTCGCGCCGTGAAGTGGATTGTGGAGTTTTCGATATAGATGTAGATATAGATAAAATGGTCATCTTCATAAGATGCGCGCAAGTTGAAGATTAAAAGTAAAATGCCAAAAACGCGTCCAGCCTGGCAAGACACGTCAGAACCAACTCGTCGGTCCATAATACGAATGCGTGAGTACAGCTAATGATGATGTTTTTCAACGCTTATTAGCCGCTTTTGTACGACTTGAACGACGTGAAGATGGTTGTTAAAGCAATAGAAACTAATAAATGAAAAGCACCAGTTTGCTTTTGTTCTACAATATTACATTTATTGTTAACCAGTTTTCAGCTGGTACTTGTATTACTGTCCGTGTTTAACACCCCATGTAATTCTCATCAAATATTGTTCATATTTTACTTTGTTCATTTATTTAATGCAAACTGTTACACAGCCACTTTTTTATTATAATGTTAATGTTAAAATGCAGTACCACCACACTCTCAAAAACTGCATTTACTGTAGGTTCCCTCAAACACCTCCATTTTCCTGCATTTATTTATTCCTGTTTATCTTATTGATGTTGCTTCAGTTCCTTATGTATTCTGTAGTTACATTGATAATTGTCTCTTCTTTATAACTGGTTTGTGTATCACTCTCCATGTTTCATACCCCCTGATGTAGCCTTGTCTAGTAGTAATTTTATTTAATTTTATTAGTTTTGTTTATTAATAGACACTGTTATGTAGGCATGCTATTCCGATTTTGTGTTAAAGGTTTTCCTGTCTACTCCATTGTTATTTATGTACTGTTCAATTTTTTCGTTTTCATTGCATTACCACCACATTGTCAAAGATGTTACTTACTGTATGTTTCTACTTCAGTCTAGACGTGTTACTTCTCTTCCAATGTTGTTTGCAAACATTGTAACTTCTTTGGTGATAATACTCAGGAAATGTCTGAAGATGGCATTGTAAGCCGAAAACCGGTTAACAATAAAAGTAATATTTTAGAACAAAAGCAAGCTGGTGCTTTTCATTTATTATAATGCTGTTCTACCAAGAACTGACGGAAGATTCTGTTAACACAACTGAAACTAGTCATCTTACTCCAGTTGTATAACAAAAATTATGGTCTAGGCATTAAAAGTTCTTTTCATTAAAATTACATTAAGACCGAGGTCTCCTCCATGACAATGTGAACTTCACTAACAATTCTGAGTTTACAGTGTGCAATAACAACTACCGGCCATGGTTTTTCACTGTTGCCAACTTAATTTTGGCAGGCCTTCACAAAAATAAAGTACTGGAGATCGTAGCGACCTACCTCAACACCCACTCAGTTAGATCAGCGTGTGGCATTCCTTGAAAACCTATATATATAGACTTGCCTCTCCCCCTAAGGGACATGAGATCACAGAAACAAAGTATAAATACACTCCTGGAAATGGAAAAAAGAACACATTGACACCGGTGTGTCAGACCCACCATACTTGCTCCGGACACTGCGAGAGGGCTGTACAAACAATGATCACACGCACGGCACAGCGGACACACCAGGAACCGCGGTGTTGGCCGTCGAATGGCGCTAGCTGTGCAGCATTTGTGCACCGCCGCCGTCAATGTCAGCCAGTTTGCCGTGGCATACGGAGCTCCATCGCAGTCTTTAACACTGGTAGCATGCCGCGACAGCGTGGACGTGAACCGTATGAGCAGTTGACGGACTTTGAGCGAGGGCGTATAGTGGGCATGCGGGAGGCCGGGTGGACGTACCGCCGAATTGCTCAACACGTGGGGCGTGAGGTCTCCACAGTACATCGATGTTGTCGCCAGTGGTCGGCGGAAGGTGCACGTGCCCGTCGACCTGCGACCGGACCGCAGCGACGCACGGATGCACGCCAAGACCGTAGGATCCTACGCAGTGCCGTAGGGGACCGCACCGCCACTTCCCAGCAAATTAGGGACACTGTTGCTCCTGGGGTATCGGCGAGGACCATTCGCAACCGTCTCCATGAAGCTGGGCTACGGTCCCGCACACCGTTAGGCCGTCTTCCGCTCACGCCCCAACATCGTGCAGCCCGCCTCCAGTGGTGTCGCGACAGGCGTGAATGGAGGGACGAATGGAGACGTGTCGTCTTCAGCGATGAGAGTCGCTTCTGCCTTGGTGCCAATGATGGTCGTATGCGTGTTTGGCGCCGTGCAGGTGAGCGCCACAATCAGGACTGCATACGACCGAGGCACACAGGGCCAACAGCCGGCATCATGGTGTGGGGAGCGATCTCCTACACTGGCCGTACACCACTGGTGATCGTCGAGGGGACACTGAATAGTGCACGGTACATCCAAACCGTCATCGAACCCATCGTTCTACCATTCCTAGACCGGCAAGGGAACTTGCTGTTCCAACAGGACAATGCACGTCCGCATGTATCCCGTGCCACCCAACGTGCTCTAGAAAGTGTAAGTCAACTACCCTGGCCAGCAAGATCTCCGGATCTGTCCCCCATTGAGCATGTTTGGGACTGGATGAAGCGTCGTCTCACGCGGTCTGCACGTCCAGCACGAACGCTGGTCCAACTGAGGCGCCAGGTGGAAATGGCATGGCAAGCCGTTCCACAGGACTATATCCAGCATCTCTACGATCGTCTCCATGGGAGAATAGCAGCCTGCATTGCTGCGAAAGGTGGATATACACTGTACTGGTGCCGACATTGTGCATGCTCTGTTGCCTGTGTCTATGTGCCTGTGGTTCTGTCAGTGTGATCATGTGATGTATCTGACCCCAGGAATGTGTCAATAAAGTTTCCCCTTCCTGGGACAATGAATTCACGGTGTTCTTATTTCAATTTCCAGGAGTGTACATACTTCATAGTACAGTAAATCTGCCTGGTGGCAAGCACTAATTTAATTTCTAATGCTTTTAACATTACAGAGATTTTCCTTTTTATAACAGATCAGTCCTAGTGTACACAAACGTGGCAGCACAATATTTATTTAAATATTCCCTCTACGACTCGTTTGCCTGCCATCTTAGCATAAAAAATAAACGTAATTTTCACGAACTTTAGAACGACTGTGAAATAATGTGTAAAATGTCAAGGCTTTAAGGATTGATGTACTGATTCCACAAATGGCCTTAGCTTCTCCGAGTAAGCATTATTCTCAGTGTTACAGAGAATTTAATATTGTGATTAATTTTTTTATTAATATTAATTCACCTGGTATATTTGAGACCAGTAGTATGGGTGTAACGTTATCTTTTGTTCTCTGCCATCAACTGACTTAACTTTACTGTTGAAAACAGACGTTTAGTTGAATTCTGATACTGCATAACAGATCCCCTTGTCAAAACGCCAGAAATTTACTAGCTAGCCATAAGAGCAAGTCCTCCACGTAACCTATTATCTCATCGTGATCTTTAGTTGTTAATACTGGGTGGTCAGAAACAGTCTGGAAAGCTTGTAAGGGTGTTAAAGGGAAATTTGTGCTGAGAAATAATTGTTACGAAAACAGTTCGATACGTCGTTCCGTTTCCGAGCCACGTAGCACTGAAGTTAACCGATCAGGTCGTTCGGTGCGGAAACTCAAACGGCGCGCCACAGAGGTGTCGCCAAATGTCTGCTTCGTTTTGTTTCCTCAAACCGAACAAACCTAGCTTTTGCTCGCCTAGCTTCAATTTATCACTTGCGATAGAGGAAAATTTAACTAGAAATGGGCACTTCAACTAGAGGTAACTCATGGACCCACAGATGTCTGTGCATTACCTCACTTTAGCGCGTGCTAACCTAATTGGCTAACTTCAGAGCTGAATAGCTCGGAAACGATGCAACGTATCGAATTGTTTTCATAACAGTTATTTCTCAGCACAACCTTCCTTGCAATACCTTACGCCCTTACAAGCTTTTCAGGCTTTTCCCGTCCACCCCATAGATCCTCAGTTCATGGTAGCAAAATATTGGTTAAAGAATTTATATGATTTCAACATTTGAAATATGGATTTATTACAGGAATTTGAAAATACCTTCCAGAAGGACTGTATGGTATGTGCGGTATCAGCAAGCAACCAGCATTATCGGGCTGTTGTTAAAGACATGTCACAAAACATGTAACAAAAATAGAATATGCGAAATATTAGTTTACGTTAGGGTTAAAGAGTCTGTTGCAAGGCGTCACGATTGACTTTGCTTCGGTAATCGATTACTTAAATTACTTAAATTACACTAGAGTAATCACTTCCAATTACACCGACACCAACTTCAGGGATGCGTCCAAGGAGGTTGGGAGATGCTGACACCTAGAACTGTTTTATTCTCAAGACGAATGTGATGCGGGTTGGACGTAGTCAGTATCTGACACTCATCTCCTTTTCGCTATCGTCAGACATCAGCAAAACCACCCTGTGAGCGCGTTGGCGTGTATAGAATAAATGATTGGGATTAGGAGTGGACCCTTATTCTATGACAGAGCACAACAATGTTTAGCTGTACACAAATTGCTTTTAATTCAAGATTCTTGTCAAAGAAGTACACAAATTTACATAGGTTGTAACATGACAATGTTAGGCCAGTTGTCACGATAACGCATTTCGTCTTATTTAATCGAAATAACTCTGAACACAACAATATCAAATTTTAACCAGAAGGTTCCCTACAAAATTATTCTTACTACTATATCGTGAAGTTGGACAATATTACGATAAATCATCCGATTCCGGTTCTAAGTTCGGTAGTATTTAGGATGCAAATCAAGTCTACGGAGGATGGTTAGTTTTTGTGACAGTCTGAGCAAAAGATTACTCAAGGTTGCTCGAGTTCACAGTGGACACAAGTTGGTGAGAACCAACAAGTTTACGCCTCTGCTAGCGGTATTTTCCTCAGCTGCGATGATCTGTCGGCTGCATGGCTGCTCTTGTCCTCTGAAACTCCTATAAAAGCTATTCAAAATCTTTGCTGATTTGATCAGCAGAAACTGTCCTACGTTTCTCATTAGGCGAGAAAACGTGCACTCACCCCTAGTCTTGAAATATGGCGATATGCACGTGCATGGATGGAGCAGCATGCATATTACAATGCCCTCTCAGTGCTCGCAAGAACAGTCAGCTACATGGCTGTTTCGTTTCACCACTGTTGGAGCTCAATGACGCTACAGCTAACATCTAGCTAAATGTCAGCCGAAGTGAGCGCAGTGTTCACACAAAATTCCTCCTTTGCTTCGTACAGCACATGATGTGCCCTGCACTGGACGCTGCTTCCGAGCAGACTCCCTGAAATTTTCAATCTTGTGTCTCTCGTAGCAAAACTGTCCATCTGGGCCCTTTTGTGCTCCAGATCACGGCTTTTTTCTGACCAATAGGAGCGTTCCTTTCATCTTGTGGAAACTATCTCTGCCAATTGCAACGGGCCTACCATCAAACTGATTCGAAATTTCGGCACTTTACTCCTTCCTAGTTCATTTCAACCAATCGGACATTTTGTGGCCACTCCAGACGCTTAAAAGTTACATGTGTACGTCACCTGCATACCAAACGCAGTTCACATCCATCTGGAAATTCTCCAACACAGTTTTCTAAAGAATCTCTCCACACCACACCGCTGGCCGTTCGATGAGTCATCCAGCATGTTCATTGTTCCTTGCCACGGGTGACTTTAAGAGCCGAGACGTCGCAACTTACATCTGCTCTCAACTAAAATGTTTCCTCCAGCGGCTTTTTCCACCTGCTCTTTTTTTTCCTTTATTGTATTTCAATGCCCCATCTGAGGAGGGCTGACAGCAGCATATGCGCTGCTCTTCAGCTGAAAGACATTAATTATACAAAATAAGACATTTGAAAGAACAGAAGGAAGATAACATGATGTACATATACATAAAAAGGGGGAACAGTGCAGAAGAGAACAGACAAAAATGGGGCGACTGTAAAATGCAGATAAAAACTAAAAATTTAACACACAAACAACAAAACCACACACTGGATCATAAAAGTATTGATGGACGGCGTAGGACTTAACATTGACTGACAAAAACACTATGTACAAGTCCAGCACACAATTAAAAGCACAGTTCTTGACACACAGGAGAACAGCACAAAACACAACACTAACGTAGTACACTGATGATGATGATGATGAGTAAACAGAGAGTATCTGTCAGGGACAAACAGATGAGGGAGGAGGGAAGAAGGAAGGGAGGGGAGGAGAGGAAGGAGGAGGGAAGAAGGGAGGGAGAGGCAGAGAGGGAGGAAGGGGCGAGGGGGGGGTGCCAAAGAAGGCTGGAGAGGGAAGGATGTAGGAGGGAAGCAGTCGAAGAGAGGGTGCAGGGACTCAGGGAGTGAAAGAGAAAAAGCCGCTCTTGGAGCTGACGGAAGAGGGAAAAGGGGGACCCGGGGAGGGGGGAGAGCAAGGCCAGGTTACAGTTGGAAGGAAGGGTAGGTGTGACGGTGAAGTTCAACATCTGAGAGGGGGAGGTGCTGGAAATTGCCCTGATGAAGGAGATGGAGGGTCTGGAGGTGGAGAGAGGAAGGGATACAGCGATAGAGGTGTGGCAATGGGTGGGGTGTGGAGAGGCAGGAGGACACCAGGGATTGGGGGGGGGGGGGGGATCAAGCCAGTGGACAGTGTAAAGGATGTGGAGATGTAGGAGGAAAAGGAGGAGGTGGGGCAAGAGGATGAGGTTATACAGGAGCCATGTGGGGGAAGGAAGGCAGATATGGGAGGCAAGGTGGAGTGCAGGGAGTTCGAGGATTTGGAGGGCCTTGTAAAAGCAGATGGGGACGGAGATCCAAGCAGTGCTGGCATAACAGAGGATAGGACGGATGAGGGATTTGTGGGTGTAGAGGATGGTGGAAGGATGCAATCCCCACATCCGACCAGACAGGAGTTTCAGGAGGCAGAGGCGGGAATGGGCTTCCTGTGGGATGGTCAGGAGGTGAGGGGTCCAGGTGAGGTGACGGTCGAGGGTGAAGCTATCTCAGAGTGGGGTTGATATGGATGGGATGATCATAAATGGTGAGGTAGAAATGTTAGAGATGGAAGGAGCGGGTGGTGCGGTCTATGATGATTGCCTGGGTTTTGGAGGGGTTGAGATGAAGGAACCACTGGTTACACCAAGTGGTGAACTGGTCAAGGTGGAGAAACTAATGGTTACACCAAGTGGCGAACTGGTCAAGGTGTGTTTGGAGGGTGCATTGAAACCGTTGTAGGGTAGGATAGAGAGCCATGAAGGCGGTGCCATCAGCATATTGGAGAAGGTGGACAGGTCGGGATGGACCTCTTGCTCATTGATATGCAGGAATTAGGTTCAGTGTGTTAATACCGTCGACTGATTTTCATCCCTTTGCATTGAATACTGTACATTTTAATAGGCAAATCTGCTCATTTTCGCCGAAGTATATCAGGTGACATATTCATCTTCCTGTTATGATGTATAAAATCCCCCATGTAGGGTGCGAAATTGACATTCATTTAATCTGACTCCTTTCTGACACCATCTCTGGGGTTCTGCTGGACATCTGCTATGGATGTTCAGGTCAGTCGCAATGGGGATTGGATACATAATGTAGCACAGGTCATACAGTTTTTATAAACAAGACTAGAATGACGTGTGTAGTGGTTGCGGTCAAAAGAGAATTTTTTCTGGTGGCCAGTTGCAACTCCGCCCTTTGCCTTGGGAAGATGATTACCTGTGCACTGTAGGATGTGGGAAGGTTCGGAAGGCATGATAGATCTGAAGGAACATCTCGTTCAGGATGAACTTATGGACTTTGTATTTGAACCGAGTATACATAAAAAGGGTTTGTTTGTTGAATGAGAATAGATGTTGTGGAAAAGTGTGTCGTATTACTGCCACGTTATGATAAGAATAGGTCTTTGCAAGAGTGAATCAGAGAGGGATTAGATTCGTGTGTCGATGCCATTGCATATGGAGCGCATTTGGGTTCGGTATTAAGTGGCTTAGGTGATTAGGAGGAACAAGAGGCTGCCTGTAAGGAAGATTTCTCGTTGGGTGTGTGGTCATTGGACTTGGTTTTATGGAACATACAATTAAACTAACGAACCAACAGTCTAGTCCCTGTTAATTCGAAAGCTTTCCGCCTTGGTCGGAGAATCTGTCCAGTGCTCAGCTTTGGCATACACAAATATTTTTCTAGCACAGCGAAAAGCTCACTCATTGCCAATGAAATTCAGTGCAAAGAGCTTTCGTACAATGCTGCGAGAGGAGTTTAACCCCATCTGGAGACGGAAATGAACGTAAAATCTCTTACAGCGTAATTAAATATTTATACAAAAAAAGACTGACTGCTGTCGCTTTCTGCCTTTTTATTTAAAAGGTTGTATGCTGCTCTGAGCAACAGTAAAGGGAATGCAAAGTGCATCGTAAAACATTCGATCTTAAGAGCAGAGTAGATATGCAGAGACATAAATACGTCGCTGCCATCGCTGTAATTACTGCGTGGCCTTTACATCATCGTGCAGGTCATTCATCAAAGGCTGTCCAGTAACTGCTTTTTACGTCTCAGGACAGCTCGCATATGGGAGAGTGTAACAGTTACGGGAGCTGTAACGTTCCTTCGAGATGTTAGGTGCGTAGACTTAATAGGGTTATGACCTGCGTCTTCTGTAGCATACATAAGTGGCACCAAAGAAGGACATCACTTAAGAGACTCGTTAAAACCCGTGTTTCATTAGTGTTTCCTGGAGCGTCTTATGTATGAAGACAGGGTGAACGGCCGGACTGTCGTGGAGGAAAAGAACAATGCTTTGAGATCCCAACGATTTATCAACATGAGAAATGCTGACGGAGTAATGGCCGCAGATTGCTCAATGTTTTTTGATATCCTTGTTGTCAATTTCCAGTAATAGCTGATAAAGAATATCGCCGAGTATTACTGGTTTCCAACCAGTAGCCCGCAAGAGCTAAAATATGGTCCGCGAAAGATTTAGCATTTCCAACTTTTACTGGTTGTAAGAACTCAGAGGAGACGGTGAGTAGTTTCTAGATGAGGGAAAAAGATTTGCGAGACCAGTTTCATGATCTGAAAACTCAGATGCATTTGGCTTATCATTATTTTCACACACTTGAATATCTTGAAATTGCAAATTGAAGGTTACGAAAAAAGACATTTAGAAGGTCTTCACGGTAAGGAGACTTCTACAGAAACAATACGGTTACAGAGTTGCCTTCACCGTAAACAATAGCTTAGAACAAAGAGTGATTCACACTACTGGGGCACGGGAAGAACTTGGCATTAAATCTGGAGTTTGCAAAATTACTTATAATGACTGCCCCAACTATTACGTTGGAAGACAGGTAGATCCATTAAAATAAGATAAAAAAGAACACATGCTAAGTAAAAATGGGGAAAACGTGTACAATTCCACGTTTGCTGAACATCTATCGCTCTTACAACATGCACCATGTAAAATATATGACGTAGAATTGCTACACGAAGCGATTAAGGGTTACAAACTGGAACTGTTCGAGGAATTAGAAATTTTCAAACATCTATCTCAAAAAGATGGATTTATTCTTAACGAACAGGTACAGCTTAGAAACAAAAAAATTTTTGGGTAGTTTCAAACGCCTTCTTGCTATAACGTAATATAGTCTGGTTGACTAGAAGCTAATTTCCTTGTCTGCTGATGCTGATGAGATGCTCCTTTCCTGTCTTGTTGGGATTTTACGTATTTTTGATGATTGTTGTTCGGGGTTTTTGATGTGTTCAAATGGTTCAAATGGCTCTGAGCACTATGAGACTTAACATCTGAGGTCATCAGCCCCCTAGAACTTAGAACTACTTAAACCTAACTAACCTAGCCGGCCGAAGTGGCCGTGCGGTTAAAGGCGCTGCAGTCTGGAACCGCAAGACCGCTACGGTCGCAGGTTCGAATCCTGCCTCGGGCATGGATGTTTGTGATGTCCTTAGGTTAGTTAGGTTTAACTAGTTCTAAGTTCTAGGGGACTAATGACCTCAGCAGTTGAGTCCCATAGTGCTCAGAGCCATTTGAACCATTTGAACCTAACTAACCTAAGGACATCGCACACATCCATGCCCGAGGCAGGATTCGAACCTGCAACCGTAGCGGTCGCGCAGTTCCAGACTGAAGCGCCTAAAACCGCTCAGCCACATCGGCCGGCTTTTGATGTGTGTGTATGGTTTAAATGATTCTGTTGTTTTTTATTCATGACGACAGATTGTTTCGATTTATTATAACATTTTGTTCGTTTTCCCTAATATGTATCCTAGTCTTTAATGTGCGCGAGATTCTCGCGCATAACAGTACTGCTCTCTCTCGTTGGTTATGTTCCTTAGCGCAAGCTTCACCTGCTTCACACTAGGACACAGGCAAATTGGTGTTCATATTGTCTATTGTATGCAGGTGTTTTATTTATTAAGACAGAGAGTTTGAAGTAGCATAACCCTTAAAATTTTGACGCGCATGAATATTTATCCCTGGTTTTAATATGCGCGAGTGTCTCGCGCATACCACAAGTACCTTCTCTCGGTGAAACTGTCTGCCCTCGTGTTTCCACTCTCTCTTCACGCTAGTTCACACGCTAAGTACTGACAGTGTTTGCATCGACCATCTCTTCATAAATATGCTGTACAGATGGAGGTGATATTTTAATTTTAAGTACTGACGACGCCTTTGGCACGATTGTTTTATGCACCTTCACTGCAGGATGTGATTTTAGTAAGTGACTAAAAGTTTTGTGCCTGTAATACTTTGGTAATTTTCATGGTACGTAAAGCTATAAGTGTTTGCTATTTTTTTATCTCGATAATGTTGCTAAGTTTTTGCTAATGAAGGTGTCTCCCTGTTCTGATGAAGGTACATTTAGATATACCGTAACCGTGTTCAAGGATTTCAATAAATATTTATCCTGCAACTATTTGGCTGCTATCATTCACCGTGAAGATTTCCAACAGTTGCTGCTTCAGTCATTTTTAAAATTCTGAAATATTTAGAAGGCGTTAAAATATACTTACGTTTTGGAGATAAGCTTGGTGCCTTTATTTTCAAATTTCCATTACTGATAGATAACAATGGTGAAAATAATTAGCCTGCGTTTGCGACATTAAAATTACTCCACGATAAAAAAGTGTAATACGATTAAGGCAAACATACAAGAAGGCATCAAGAGTCATCTGCAAATGTTGACTGACGAATTAAATCATTACTTCCCAGAACATAACAAAACAGAAGCTAAAGTTATCCAAAATCTAATTCGCGCCCGAAAACACTGATGCAGGAGCAGTTGTAAAAGAAATGCAGGAAGAGCGCACTGAATCCCAAAATAATAGAAATTATAAGGAAGCACTTGACTCAGATTCTCTTGAGCAGTTTTGGTGTAAAAAAAACTAGAAATCGACAGATAGCCTAGTCCTGTTTCATGCTTCTCTCCAAAATTTATTTAAGTGAACAAGGATTTTAGGCTTTGCTGGTAATTAAAAACAAGTCCAGTACTTAACTGAAAGTAAGTCATGATATGCATGTAGCTTTGAATATTAATATTAGTCCCAGGACTACTAAACTTGTGCAGAAGATGCAAGCTCAATAACCACATTGATGCAAACTGATGTGTTGGCAGAAGAGCCAACACCGTGTTGCTAGAGGAGGCCGAAATGCACGCGTTTAAGCTCACGCAGACTGGCGTGAGGTCTGGAACAAGGTAACGTAATTATAGTAGCCAAAAATAGTACATAGCTTCTGGAATACTTAACTTTAATCCACAATTGGAGAACATCGCTCTTGATGATACATAATTACAATCTCAATACAAACTGGTAATGGCGCCTTGCTAGGTCGTAGCAAATGACGTAGCTGAAGGCTATGCTAACTATCGTCTCGGCAAATGAGAGCGTATTTGTCAGTATATCATCGCTAGCAAAGTCTGCTGTACAACTGGGGCGAGTGCTAGGACGTCTCTCTAGACTTGCCGTGTGGTGGCGCTCGGTCTGCAATCACTGACAGTGGCGACACGCGGGTCCGACGTATACTAATGGACCGCGGCCGATTTAAATGCTACCACCTAGCAAGTGTGGTGTCTGGCGGTGACACCACACAAACCGCATTTAATTTTGTACTAAAATGTTGTGTTTTCTGTTGCAGTAGTTCTGTTGGTGTATGTTGCTTTTTAGTTCGTCGATTATGTTAAAACTTTTGATTAAAGTTTATATTTGGACTGGTACAGTCTATTTTTCGTGAACCTTGTGGCCACTGCTAACAATGAAGAAAGTGGAGTGGTCTCAGGTCAATAAAAGATTGGGGACCACTGGCGTAGATGCACGAATATCAAGGACGTCCAGATAAGTCTATTTACATTTACAATCAAAAGCGTGGGAGAATACTTTGGAAGGTATCAGTATTAGTAGAATAAGAGCAATACGTAGCAAAATTACAAATTTATTCATCCTTGGATCACTTTTACAAAGCTATTGGACATGTCATGGTGTTATTATTTAATAAAAAGAAAAAAATATAATTCATATATACGAGGTGTGGCTAGGAAAAAACCGGACTAGTACTGGTGAAACAATAAAACGAATGCAATAAGGCTGAAAGTCGCGTGGCCTGTCACGTGACTCTCGCTCCGCCTACTGCTCGAGTTTCGTCTGCCTCCTGCACTCAGTCTGCCCGTGGCGTCTGTTTTAAGTAGTTGACGTTTTGTCTGTGCGTCGGAAAATGTTGAGTGTACAGAAAGAACAGCGTGTTAACATCAAATCTTGTTTCAAACTAGGAAAATCTGCAAGTGAAACGTTTATAATGTTACAACAAGTGTACGGCGATGATTGTTTATCGCGAACACAAGTGTTTGAGTGGTTTAAACGATTTAAAGATGGCCGCGAAGACACCAGTGATGACACTCGCACTGGCAGACCATTGTCAGCAAAAACTGATGCAAACATTGAAAAAATCGGTGAACTTGTTCGACAAGATCGCCGTTTAACAATCAGAGTAGTGCCTGAGTTAACAGGAGTTGACAAGGAAAGTGTCGAACAAGTTTACCGATTTTTTCAATGTTTGCATCAGTTTTTGCTGACAATGGTCTGCCAGTGCGAGTGTCATCACTGGTGTCTTCGCGGCCATCTGTAAATCGTTTAAACCACTCAAACACTTGTGTTCGCGATAAACAATCATCGCCGTACACTTGTTGTAACATTATAAACGTTTCACTTGCAGATTTTCCTAGTTTGAAACAAGATTTGATGTTAACACGCTGTTCTTTCTGTACACTCAACATTTTCCGACGCACAGACAAAACGTCAACTACTTAAAACAGACGCCACGGGCAGACTGAGTGCAGGAGGCAGACGAAACTCGAGCAGTAGGCGGAGCGAGAGTCACGTGACAGGCCACGCGACTTTCAGCCTTATTGCATTCGTTTTATTGTTTCACCAGTACTAGTCCGGTTTTTTTCTAGCCACACCTCGTACACTGTGGAGACTAAAGTCTTGGGATACCTCATAATATCGTGCCAGATCTTCTTTTGCCCGGAATAATGCAGCAATTCGACTTGGCATGGACTGAAGAAGTCGTTGGAAAATCCCTGAATAAATACTGAGCCATGCTGCCTCTGTAGCCCTCCACATTTGCGAAAGCATTGCTGATTCAGGATTTTGTGAACGAATTGATCTCTCGATTTTGCCCCATAAATGTTCTATGGGATTCATCTCAGGTGATCTGGGTAGCCAAATCACTCGCTCTAAATGTCCAGAATGTTGATCAAACCAATCGCGAACAGTTGTGGTTCGGTGACATGGCACATTCTTATCCACAAAAATGTAGTCCACGAATGGTTGCAGAGGGTATCAAGTAGCCGACCGTAACCATTTCCAGTCAATGATCGGTTCAGTTGGCCCAGAGGACCCAGTCCATTTCATGTAAACCAGGGCTTCACAACATACGTGCTCGCGGAGCAAGCTGTGAGCAGCCAGGCGCGAGCACGGAGCAGCGCGAGCACGCTACCCCCACAACCGGACCAGAGCGGAGAGTGGGGAAAGTCACGTGGGGCACACAACAGCTGCCGTCAGTCAATGTAAATCCGCGGCCACCTGCAGGGATATCACCCACGAATTATTACTGCGACAAATGAAACAAATAAAGGAGAATGTACACGTGACTCATAATTTTATTAGCTTAGTGTATGCCTCTACATTCGTATTAATTTGTGAACTGTTACACAATAAAAGGTGTCACTGAAGTGACGGATTCTCGGTTATCTTGTACTTTTTGCCCTTTACAATTGCGTCTATGTTCGGAGTAATTGTTCTTGTGCATTTTAGGCGCAGCGTGCAGTTTAAATTTCCATCAGACAATACGTTTCTCAGGCGCGTCTTGTTACATTTCATTTCAGAGAACAGTTTTTCACAAACATACGTGGAACCGAACATTGATATTATTGTAGCCGCCAGTTTGTGCAAACGAGGAAATCTATCCTGAGGGAAGAGTCTGTAGAATTCCAAAATGTTTTTCTTGTTCTGAAATTTGTCTCTGTATTCTCTGTCACACTGCAGGTCAATAATTTCTTGCTGCAGCTCAGGACGAATCTATTCGCTGAATATGGAGAGAACAGATCAAAATCACTGTCTAGTGCTGTCAGATCTTGAAAGCGCTGATACAACTAAACTATGTGAGTAATGTTCACAGTCTTTGTGGACATCTTGCATGGATGATAATTTAGGAAAATGAGCTAGGTTTCCTGTTTCCAGCTGACTCACCCAAAGTGTCAATTTCATTTTAAAAGCTCGTATTCGATCTATGAAATGAGTAATTACCAGATCTTTACCTCGTAGTAAAATGTTCAAAGCATTCAGATGGCTAGTTAAATCTGCTAAGAACGCGAGATCACATTCAAACGTGCACGCGCATTTCCCCTCCCTCCCCTCCCTCCCTACTCCGCGACCTTGCACCTGCTCGCGAGCACTTGCCTGAGCAGACGCGAGTACTCGCGCTCAAAACCGGCCAGTTGTTAAGCCCTGATGTAAACGCAGCCCACACCATTATGGAGACACCACCAGCTTGCACAGCAAGTTGTTGACAACCCGCGTGCATGACCTTGGGATCAGCGCCACACTCGATCCTAACATCAATTCTAACCAACTAAAATCGTGACTCATCTGACGAGGCCACGATTTTCCAGACGCCTCAGGACCAACCGATATGGTCACAAGCGCAGGAGAGGCGCTGCGGGCGATGTCGTGCAGTTAGCAAAGGAACTGGCGTTGGCCGTCTGCTGCCATAGCCCATTAATGCCAGATTTCGCCGCACTGTCATAACGGATACGTCCGTCGTATTTCCCACATTGATTTCCGAGGTTATTTCACTTCGTATTGCTTGTCTGATAGTGCTGACAAGTCTACGCCAAACTTACACGTCTAGTTCCGTAAGACCATCTACATCTTCATCTACATCTACATCTACATGGATACTCTGCAGATCACATTTAAGTGCCTTACAGAGTGTTCATCGAACCACCTTCACAATTCTCTATTATTTCAATCTCGTACAGCACGCGGAAAAAAAATGAACACCTGTATCTTTCCGTACGAGCTCTGATTTCCCTTATTTTATCTTGGTGATCGTTCCTCCCTATGTAGGTCGGTGTCAACAAAATATTTTCGCATTCGGAGGAGAAAGCTGGTGATTGCATTTTCGTGAGAAGATTCCGTCGCAACGAAAAACGCCTTTCTTTTCATGATGTCCAGCCCAAATCCTGTATCATTTCAGTGACACTCTCTCCCATATTTCGCGATAATACAAAACGTGCTGTCTTTCTTTGAACTTTTTCGATGTACTCCGATAGTCCTATCTGGTAAGAATCCCACACCGCGCAGCAGTATTCTAAAATAGGACGGACAAGCGTAGCGTAGGCAGTCTCCTTAGTAGATCTGTTACATTTACTAAGTGTCCAGCCAATTAAACGCGGTCTTTGTTTAGCCTTCCCCACAACATTTTCTATGTGTTCCTTCCAATTTAAGTTGTTCATTATTGTAATACCAAGGTATTTAGTTGAATTTAAGGCTTTTATATTAGACTGATTTATAGTGTAACCGAAGTTTAACGAGTTCCTTTTAGCACTCATGTGGATGACCTCACACTTTTCGTTATGTAGGGTTAACCGCCACTTTTCGCACCATTCAGATATCTTTTCTAAATCGTTCTGCAGTTTGTTTTGGTCTACTGAAATGCATAATGAAATGAGGAGAAATATTTTACGTCTACTGTCTTTCTAGTTGAGAGATTTTTTTTAATGCCTTATGAAATGCCAGATGGCTAGTGAATGACATTTCATATATATATATATATATATATATATATATATATATATATATATATATATATATATATATATATATATTATTGGTGTTTTACCCTTAAAGAGCGCATTTGGACTAAACTACATGGCCAGTTCCTTTTGCTGCCTTCCTTGCTGCCCAAACTTCCCTCATTCGTTCGCTGTGTTTCTGTTTCCGGTCCTCTGTCCATGCTTCTTGTCGGCTTTGTGTCTTCGGCTTCATCTTGATTGCCTTTTTGGTTGCCCATATTTCTTTCATCTTCTGGCTGTGATCTTGCTTGCGTTCTTCGGTCCATTTTATGCCTGTTCGTTTGTCGCATTGTATCTCATGTAGTTTACTTTTCTTAATGATGTTTCTGAACTTTATTCTGTCGTTTATTGTGTCTGCTGTTATGTTGAGCTGGTTCAGGTCGTTTTCTACCTCTGCCACCCATTTGTTGTTTCTAGTGGTTACCCAGTCAAAGATCTGTTTGGTCAGCCTGTGTGATGGCATTCTGTATAGGTGTCCATAGAATTGTAGTCTGCGTTTTCTAATCTTTTCTGTGATTGTCTCCGTATGTTTGTACAGTTCCTTTGTAGGTTTCTTGATCCATATTCCATTGTTGTTAGTTGCGCCAAATATTTTCCTAAGTATTTTCCGTTCTACTTTTTCTAATTGTCTGATACGTGTATGCCCTAGGATTAGTGTGGTCTCTGCTGCATATAGTGCCTCGGGGAGCACCACCGTGTCGTAATGGCGTAATTTGGCTTTTTGTGAGATAGACTTCTTGTTGTAATGATTCCACACTACTTTGTATGCCTTGTCCAGTTTAGTCTTTCTTTCTTCGTTTGAGTCTCTGTTATGTCCACTCATTTGTAGTGTTTCACCGAGGTATTTGAAGTTTGCCGTTTTGTAAATCGTGCCATACTTTGTGTTCAGAGATGAGAGTTTCTTTGTGCTCATAAACTGTGTCTTTTCGTAAGAGATCTGTAGTCCAGTTTTGGCAGCGATTTCGTGCAGTTTTTCAATAGCGTCTTTTGTTTCCTTTATACCTTTCGTGACAATCGCCAAATCGTCTGCAAAAGCCAGGCATTTAATCTGTAGGTTTCCTAAGGTTATCCCCTGTTGTGATGTTTCCCATTCTTTTATGACCTTATCTAACACCAGATTGAAAAGGAGAGGTGAGAGGCCATCGCCTTGTCGGACACCTGTGCGAATTTCAAAGGGCTCTGATAGTTCCCCACAGAACTTTACTTTGGAGGTCGTGTTGGTTAAAGTTTGCTCTATGATAGCCCGTGTTTTGTTGTCTACTTTGTATTCTGCTAGAATTTTGAAGAGAGTTTTCCGGTCGATAGAGTCGTACGCCTTTTTGAAGTCAACAAAGGTAATGATCAGGTTCTGTTTGTGTTGTAAAATCATTTTCAGGTTCCAAATTTGTTCCGCACAAGACCGCCCTTTACGGAAGCCTGCTTGGTATTCCCCAATCAAGTGGTCGGTTTGGCATTCTAGTCTGTTCAGTAAAGCTTTAGAGAGGATCTTGTATGTGACCGGTAATAGGGATATTCCTCTGTAATTGTTCGGGTTAGTCTTGTCACCTTTTTTGTGTAGTGGGTGTATCAGGGCAGTTTTCCAGTCGTAAGGAATTTTCATGGTCTTCCAGATGTCTTCCAAGATCCTGTGGATGTCTTTGGTGAGTTCTGGGTCTTGTAACTTCCAGATTTCCGCGATGATGCCATCTTCTCCTGGTGCTCTACGATTCTTGAGTGACTTTATTATTTCTTTAACTTCTTCTAGAGTTGGAAGTTCACTATCTGGATTGTATGTGCTCGTTTCTGTCATTATTTCTTCCATGGGGGGGTCCGTGTTGAGCAGTTTTTCAAAGTACTTTGCCAGAATGTCACAATTGTTTTTGGTATTGGTTTCTAGGGTTCCATCCGGTCTTCTGAAGCACAAGTTGGGTGGTTGATATCCAGTCATATTTTCTCTGAACGTTCTGTAGAAGTTTCTTATATTGTTCTTCATGAAGTCCGATTCGATCTCAGTCGCCGTTTGTCATACTGTCGTTTTTCACTGCGAATGATTTTGCTTGATTGCTTCTGTGTTTTCAAGAAGTTCATCCAATTCTCTTGGGATTTATGGCAACTAAATTTTTTCCATGCACTGATTCGTTGGTCAATAGCTTGGTCACATGTGTGGTTCCACCAACGGTGTTTCCGTGTTCGTGGTGCTTGTGCTAGTTTCATGGCCTCTCGGATTCTTCGTGAAAGTTGTGACCAGTCTGTCGTTTTCTCCATTTTAATTTTGTGTAATATTTGTGTCTGGTTTAAAGTAACGTATTCTGGATCTGGTCGAACAATTTTGTTCTTCTGGAGCTGTTTCTTGGGCAAAAGACGAATCCTGATCTGTAGTAGGTGGTGGTCTGAGTCGAAGTAGCCTTTACGGGTGTCTATGTTCAAAATTTCTTTTTGTGAGTCTTTCTGCACTATTACGTGGTCGATTTGTAGTTCTTGCTGTCCGCTGGGGAATTTCCATGTGGTAAGTTTTCGTGTTGGTTTCTTGAATTTTGTTGACATAATGGCGAGGTCGTGGCTTTTGCAGAAGTCTATCAGATGTTTTCCGTTTTTGTTGGTGTCCTTGTGTGGAGTATGTTTTCCTGTGATATGTCTGTGTATCTTTTCTTTTCCGAGTTTGGCGTTGAAGTCTCCCAGTATTATTTTGACTCTATGTGCAGGAATTTTTCTGATAGTTTCTTCCATTGTCGTCCAGAAGTCATCAATTTCGTCCGGATTTTTCCTGTTGTAGTCATTAGTCGGTGCATGTGCGTTGATTATTGTGTAGGATTTATTGGCTGATTTCACTGTGATGGTGCTGATTCTTTCGTTTGGTGACGAAAAGTCGATTATGCTGTCCGTGATGGACCTGTGTACTGCAAATCCTGTGCCAAAAAGCCTTAGGTTTTTCAGTTGTCTCGATGGTTTTCCTTTGTATATTCTGAAATTCTCCGTGTTGAAATGGTCTTCGTCTGTGAATCGTGTTTCTTGCAGTGCACATATTTTGATTTGAAATTTTTCGAGAGTGTCTGTCAGTTGTTTCATCTTTCCTGTCTTCATCAGTGTGTTCACGTTGAGTGTGCCGATGTAGTGTTTGCGTTTGGTCTTGAGGGAGTTTGAGAAGCTCCGATTCTTCTCATGATGTCCGTGAGCCCCCGGAATCCGATGCTCACGACGATCCCAGTCTATTGACTGGGGCCCGGGGTAGTGAGATTTTTCTCGTTGTACCATCATGATGTTTAGTAGTTGGATGTGTGGCATGCTCCCGACTACAACCTGACTTTACAGATCAGGAGGTTGGTATATATATATATATATATATATATATATATATATATATATATATTTGCTCATTTTGTTTAATATCTAGTTTCTAGCTGCACTGCAGCATTGGTTAAAATAAAATTTAATAGATGTACTAATACAGATATTTTATCCCTACAGATCTAGTAAATAATAATTTTATGATCTACTTTCTTAAAAAAAGGGAGCACAAATAGACATTTCCCTTCACAGGGATTGCATACATAATTTTTCAACGATTTGATAACTTGTTTGGTAGAGAAAGTTATAGTGATGCATCACTCTAGTGTTAAGATGTGATGTAGTTATTAGCCATTTTCTATCTTTACTGTAACATTTTTTCTGCTTGAGCTTTGTCATGTTTAGGTATGAGTTACTGCATTTGTTGTTGCTGTTTGCCAGGCATAGTGCTACTGAATTTCACTTTGTATTACTCTGTTAAGCCAGTTTTACTACTGATTTATTTTTCTTGTTGCTGCTTATTACCTCATATTTGTTGTAATGTTGCATTTGCT
The DNA here is from genome assembly GCF_023898315.1 of Schistocerca nitens. NCBI lineage: Eukaryota > Metazoa > Arthropoda > Insecta > Orthoptera > Acrididae > Schistocerca > Schistocerca nitens. The sequence goes on along the minus strand of NC_064614.1, from coordinate 106,676,191 downwards.
TTGCTAATTTAGATATACTGCTGCTTGCTTTGCCAATTTGCATTTTTTTTGTCATTGCTGTTTGTGTTAATTGTTTTGTGCTGCTGCATTGCCTCGTTCTCTAGTATATATATATCTGAGCTCAACAGATTTAAGTTAGTTTAAGAGAGGGTAGGCTATATGAGAGAATGAGTTATAATGAATTGGAAGAAATGCATTAAGAAGCTATAAGAAAAAGATTTGGCCAAACGAGTAGTGTACTATGAGGAATAATTATTTTGAAAGAGGATATGAACAAAAAAGTAGGGTTTAGGGACAATAGGTTTAGGTAGAATTTTCTTGGAAACAAATGATGAACTAAGGGAGATCTTCGAGAAGTAAAGAAAATTTTGTTTGCAAATCAAGTACTATAAATACTGCAGTACCAAATGTTACACTGAAAACAAACCCTGTCCTTTCCTTTTGTGTTATTCCGCTATTTGTTTGTGTACCCTTGTGTATTTGTGTTCTTCCTGTCTTTATGTGTTTAGCTGATAAGAGTTATATTGTAGAATTTTTCTAATACTAAGCTACATTCGCTATGATGAGGAATACTGTTATCCTCAAATATAATTTGCATTAATAATATGTTATTTAATTTGTAAAGTTTTTAGACATTATTTATTCTGTTCTGTTTTAATGCTCATGTGTGAAGTTAATTTTTCGAAAACTATTTGCATTATTTTATTTACTTATGTCATAATTCCTGTAACACTGGGGTATATGTTTATTTCAATTCTTTTGTAAAGCCTGTATTACTGCAAATGTTATCAGTATTATTATGTTCTTTAATGATGTATTCTGTATCTTTATATTTGTATTCTTATGCCTTAAATTTGTAATTGTATAGACACCAGTTCTTCATATTAAGTTTCATTTCACTGCACATGTTTCTGTTGGTTATAATATATGCACAATATGTGAGAAGTTTAAAAAAAGTGGGGGGGGGGGGGCTGTAATGCTCGCACGTGTGTTGATAATTCAGCAAGGGACTGGTTAACAGCACTGCTCGTTCTAAGGACATTCCAAAAAGTTTGTGAGTGCACAAGTGGTGGTTTATGGACTTGCTATATTGTCCACAAGACTCTTCGATGGTGATTGTGCACCCGCACAGTCGCAACAGATTGCTGCTGGCCATCTCTACAAGGACTACTGTGGGTCTGCATCCTTGGTGGCCCACCAATACCATAATCTCTACCAGGACTACAGTGGGTCTGTGATGACCTACCTACTAATATTCTTCAAAACTTCGACTGATTCTGCAGTGGGTTTGCTCTGTTGTCTGCATGACAAGAGTTATCACTGTCTTTCCGTTGGAAGGACAACACTACTTCTTCAAGACTGCATGGGAATCCACTACTTCCGCGTGCATTTTCTTTTACTGATCAGATTTTGTGCAATGTAATTACTACTGTGATGATCAGGACTGTCTTTATGGACAGTGGACAATTTTTGCTTTTGACCAACACTGTATCAATAAGTGTGCATTTAATATATTTATTAGCGTTAACATAAAAAATTAGCAAATTTGTCTTGGCCACTGCCCAAAACAATTTGTAAAATTTTTTGTGGGGAGCATGGGGGTTATGTAAGTAGGCTGTTTAGGTTTTTATGTTGGTAACGCCACGTAGCGCTCTGTATGAAAATCACTGACTGTGCTGTGTGCAGTCTGTGGCTGAGTGGCATTGTTGGAATATTCGCTTGTGTAGTGTTCAGCAGTTGGATGTGAACAGCACGTAGCGTTGGGCAATTGGAGGTGAGCCGCCAGCAGTGGTGGATGTGGAGAAAGAGGTGCCAGAGTTTTGAGAGGTTACTAGGTTACTGTAAGTGGACAATCTGGACGTGTGTGCACCAGAAAAAGGAAATTTGTAAAGATGGTTGTCATGAATTGATAGACATATATGATGACTTCTGAACATTATTAAGGTAAATACATTGTTTGCTCTCTATCAAAAGCTTTCATTTGCTAACTAAGCCTTTCAGTAGTTAGTGCCTTCAGTAATTAGAATCTTTTATTCAGCTCGCAGTATTGGCGCTCGCTGTATTGCAGTAATTCGAGTAACGAAGATTTTTGTGAGGTAAGTGATTAATGAAAGGTATAGGTTATTGTTAGTCAGGGCTATTCTTTTGTAGGGATTTTTGAAAGTCAGGTTGCGTTGCGCAAAAACATTGTGTGTCAGTTTAGTGATGATCAGAATAAGTAAAGAGAGAACTGTCTGAGTACGTTCAGTTTTACTCAGCTGTCTTTGTATTAAATAACGTAGAAGTTTACCAGCACAGTCATTTATAATTTTTTCTAAGGGGATGTTTCAACCCGCAATAGCTTGCTGTGAAGGGCAACGAATGGGGCATAGAAAACAGTCGATGTATCGCTGTGCTGTAAGGACGCTGCGGGTGACAACCAAAGGGCTCCTGCTATGAAAAGAATGGCACACTTTGTTGTCGGGGCGTCTCCAGACGCGTCTTTGGCTGGAATGTCCTTCACTGGAGTAGAATTGTCTTCGTTGATGAGTCCCGCTTCCAAGTGAATGCCGATGATAAGCGAAACGTGTCTAGAGACCCCTTTGGTTGTCATCTATTACGCCCTTAAAGCATAGCAATATGTCGACAACATTCTATGCTCCGTTTTGTTACCTTCATAGCAAGCCATCCTGGGCTTACATTTCAGCAAGATAATTCCCGCCCGCAGCGACGGCTTCTACCCGACCTTGGCCAGCCTGGTCGCCGCATCTCTCCCCGACTGAGAACGTTCGAAGCATTGTGGGCAGGGCCCTCCAATCTGCTCGGGATTTTGTAATCTAACGCGACAATTGGACAGAACTGGCTGGAATTTGGCAAGATATCCCTCAGACATCCAACATGTAGAATAACTGCTTTTTGTAAGGGCCAGAGGTGCACCATTGCGTTTTTGACTTTCTTCTTCTGAATCATCCAATTTTTCTGAAACTGTAATCATTTCTTTGTCTGTCCATGTACATCACATCGACCGATTTTCGTCACATACGGATTGTTTCTTCATGGTGCGTCGTTCTTTCTTTCCTTTTCTTTCTTTTTTTTGTCTTAGGGTGTATTAAATCGTGGTTCCTGAGTATCAGGAAATGTTGCGCTGATACTGAATGGCTCTTGGGCCCATAGCATCGAAGCGCGAGTTGTTTTCTCTTAGGGAACGGAGCGAGAGGAAAGATATTAGATCTCCGTTCAAAGGCAGCGACGGCGCGAGGCCTCCCCAGGAGAATGCAGTGGCGAGGCTGAAGGGCGTGCCCGCTGTAAATCAAGGAGGCCTCCTGTGCTCGACACGCCGCATTGATCGCCACCCGTAAATAAAGCCCTGCAAACAGACGCCACCGCGCCGCGCCGCGCCGCCACGACACGACACGTCGAGCCAACGGACTCCCAGTACCGCGTGCCGTCGCAGCGCTAGCGGCCGAGTTCAAACCGGGCTGCAACAACCAACTCGGGTACGATGCAATACATGCCGAGCTAGTGGCTTATACACAAGCACAATGTAGCACACAGTCCGTTCCACAGGAAAGGTGGCCCATTTTACACTCACGGTCAGAAGAAAGAAAGAAAAAAACAGAACACCTTCAACGTCTAGTGGTTCTAATGGATCTGTGCACAATGGGACTTAACATCTGAGGTCATCAGTCCCCTAGAACTTAGAACTGCTTAAACCTAACATCAAGGGTAATCCCAAAAGTAAGGTCTTTTTTTTCTTTTTTTGTAGATAGACCTGTTTATTTCTACAATGGTTTACATCAGTTTACAGCTTGAACATTTAGCTATATCTCGATATAATCACCATTTCTGTCGATGCATTTTTGTTGACCCTGTGGCAGTTTTTGTATGCCCGTGTCATACCAGCTCGCCGCCTTGCTGACCGGAAAGTTATGAACCTCTTATTTCACTTCGTCGTCGGAGCTACATCGCTTTCCGGCCAAATGTTCTTTTAACCTAGGGAAATTGCTGCTCGTGTGGGACGAAGTGTTTCAGCAGTGCGACTAGAGTGTGCAGAATGGTTCAAGGAAGACCGTAGAACACAACGAAGTGGGTCAGGTCGCACCACCCAGACACCAACTGAGAAGATCGACACCTCATCCGAATGGCATTGCAGGACCGATCTGCGTCCTCCTCGGCTCTGGCACAACACTGGAACAGTGGAACACATCGTACACTATCAGGGGTGACAGTCCGTCGCCGTTTATTACGGTTTGGGTTACGTGCGTGTCGCCACTTCCCCGCCTACCATTGACGAATGTGCAGAAGCATGCTAGACGACAACGGTGTACGTAACGACGTCACTGGGGACATGAAGGGCATCAGATACATCTGAGGTCATCAGTCCCCTAGAACTTAGAACTGCTTAAACCTAACTTCAAGGGTAATCCCAAAAGTAAGGTCTTTTTTTTTTGTACATAGACCTGTTTATTTCTACAATGGTTTACATCAGTTTACAGCTTGAACATTTAGCTATATCTCGATATAATCACCATTTCTGTCGATGCATTTTTGTTGACGCTGTGGCAGTTTTTGTATGCCCATGTCATATCAGCTTGCCGCCTTGCTGTTCAGAAAGTTATGAACCTCTTATTTCACTTCGTCGTCTGAGCTACATCGCTTTCCGGCCAAATGTTCTTTTAACCTAGGTAAATTGCTGCTCGTGTGGGACGAAGTGTTTCAGCAGTGCGACTAGAGTGTGCAGAATGGTTCAAGGAAGACCGTAGAACACAACGAAGTGGGTCAGGTCGCACCACCCAGACACCAACTGAGAAGATCGACACCTCATCCGAATGGCATTGCAGGACCGATCTGCGTCCTCCTCGGCTCTGGCACAACACTGGAACAGTGTAACACATCGTACGCTATCAGAGGTGACAGTCCGTCGCCGTTTATTACGGCGTGGGTTACGTGCGTGTCGCCACTTCCCCGCCTACCATTGACGAATATGCAGAAGCATGCTAGACGACAACGGTGTACGTAACGACGTTACTGGGGACATGAAGGGCATCAGATAGTGTATCCGGACGAATCCAGGTCCTGTTTGTTTGAAAATGATGGCCGCATTTTGGTCCGCCACAGACTGGGGAAGCGGCATCACAGTAACTGCATTCGCACAAGGCATACAGTGCCAAATCAAGGCCTCTGGTGTGTGGTGCTATTGGGTACAACCACAAATCACAGCTGGTGCGTGTCCAGGGCACTGTGAGCAGTGTGAGCAGTGTGATCAACGTGAACGACGTCCTGAGACCAGTAGCCCTACCCTTTCTGCACAATACTCCAGACGCCATTTTTCAGCAAGACAATGCACGACCACATATTGCTGCACAAACTCTTGCTTTCGTGTCAGCCTTTTGCCCTGGCTCGGCATATCACCATATAGTTCAAATGGCTCTGAGCACTATGGGACTTAACATCTGAGGTCATCAGTCCCAGACGCCAGACTCCAGACGCCATTTTTCAGCAAGACAATGCACGACCACATGTTGCTGCACAAACTCTTGCCTTCGTGTCAGCCATTTGCCCTGGCTCGGCACATCACCATTTAGTTCAAATGGCTCTCAGACAAAAATGGCTCTGAGCGCTATGGGACTTAACATCTGAGGTCATCAGTCCCCTAGAACTTAGAACTACTTAAACCTAACTAACCTAAGGACATCACACACATCCATGCCCGAGACAGGATTCGAACCTGCGACCGCAGCGGTCGCGCGGTTCCAGACTGAAGCGCCTATAATCGCTCGGTCACACTGGCCGGCCATATCACCATACTTGTCGCCAATCGAAAATGTGTGGAATATGGTGAAACGAAGGTGCAGCGCTGTCACCCAGTGCCAACCACTTCAGATGAACTTTGGAACTAGGTGAATGCAGCATGGATGGCTATGCCACACGACCCCATTCACGCCTTATACACGTCGACGTCATTACGCATGGAACAAGTTACCATTGTCCATGACGGACTCTGTGCCTACTAGGCAACAGAACTTATGCTGAACCGTGGTGCCTGAAACGCTAATCTTTTCTGCAGAACATACTAATATACATGTGCTGTGAAGATGAACGTCCTACCTCCAGTCGTTCAAGGTGTTCTTTTTTTTCTGAACATCAATATATTCGCGCAAATACTAATGCCATTTGTGAACGGATGCAAGAATTAACTATCGTGGTATTCCGTCTATCTTCCGTTTTAAATTTAACAGCATCCTAGACTGCTCGTAATAGCCGAAACTTTAACTGTACGTTTTTTTTTAATTTATTGGATTTATGAACGTGCCAATACAGTCCTCTCAACGCTGGAAATGTTACACAATAGTTGGTTTTGACAGTTCGCAGTATACATAAGTTTAAGTCGTATCCTGGTACGAAGCGACATCGGCTTCACAAAGGACAGATCCTGACATAAAACAAATTTTAGATCCGCCATATACTGAAATGAACGACCAACGCAAGATACACAGAGGTACTCTATCTATTTCCGCTTCTCCCCCTCCACGTCCATCTTCTCCTTATCCCTGTGAGTGTCCATCTCTTCTTTTCCCCTCTCTTTTCGTTCATCTCCTCTTTTCCCCGCTGTATCTATCCATCTCCTCCTCACCTTTTCTCTCCAAGTCATCATCCCCACCCCAACAGAAACTCGCTGATTCTTATTCCCACAGTATTTCTATGCCTACAGTATGTAATGTGAGTACCTAATTTGGTTTACTTCGATCCAGGGGGTTACGAGGAGCTTTTTACTTATGAATTTTCCCACATACACACGTCACATTATTTCACATATATGTAACCTATTTTTACATGTATATACACATATTTCAGGTGTATCCGTATCAAAAATCATCCTGCATTTTCGACTGCAGTTTCGACTGCAGTTTCGCCTGTAGTTTCGTTTCCAAGCAGCTCAGTGTTCACGACGTCATATATATTCTGAACTATGTGTCGTGATGAACCGCCATTGGTACACACTTCCCGGCCGCTGTAGCCGAGCGGTTCTAGGCGCTTCAGTCCGGAACCGCGCTGCTGCTACGGTCGCAGGTTCGGATCCTGCCTCGGGCATGGATGTGTGTGATGTCCTTAGGTTAGTTAGGTTTAAGCAGTTCTAAGTTCTAGGGGACTGATGACCTCAGATGTTAGGTTGGGTTGGGTTGTTTGAGGGAAGGAGACCAGACAGCGAGGTCATTCGTCTCATCGGATTAGGGAAGGACGGGGAAGGAAGTTGGTCGTGACCTTTCAAAGGAACCATCCCGGCATTTGCATGGAGCGATTTAAGGAAATCACGGAAAACCTAAATCAGGATGGCCGGACGCGGGACTGAACCGTCGTTCTCCCGAATGCGAGTCCAGTGTCAGATGTTAAGTCCCATAGTGCTTAGAGCCATCTGAACCATTTGGTACACAGTTGAGATATGTCCATTTCAGTCCATATTAATTACCATGTATCTAAATTAACAATAAAACGTTCCTTTTTATGCCTTGTAAGAACTGTTTCAAAAGCTCCGTATAGAAGGTTAGGTTAGTGTTGTTTAACGTCCCGTCGACAACGAGGTCATTAGAGACGGAGCGCAAGCTCGGGTTAGGGAAGGATGGGGAAGGAAATCGGCCGTGCCCTTTCAAAGGAACCATCCCGGCATTCGCCTGAAACGATTTAGGGAAATCACGGAAAACCTAAATCAGGATGGCTGGAGACGGGATTGAACCGTCGTCCTCCCGAATGCGAGTCCAGTGTGCTAACCACTGCGCCACCTCGCTCGGTCCCGTATAGAAGATTGAATACTTGTGCCGATCTAAAAGTACCATATACGCCAGGGGTGTCATCTTTTTTATCTACCACCCACTTCATTATTTCCATCAGCAGCCAAAATTTTCTATCTATCTATAAATAATGCTGATTTGTAAAGTACTGAAGTAACTTCACATTAAAAAATTTATAACGCAGAGTTACAGCAAGTTAAAGCAAATAATAATAATTAGTTACCAAATTCTCTGTCAAGATTTTATGACAAAGTAACGAAAATGTTTTTTTAAAATCCCTACCGCTCATCACGAAATCTGGAACACCCACTAGTGGGCTGTAGCGACCAAGATGACTACCACTGATCTACACAGAACATGAGAACAGTCTGCAAGAACCAGGTTTCGGTATTACAGGCATACACATAGATACAGGCGGATTGCGTTTCCCTAGACTTCCGTAAAACAACTGGCACGATGCCACACTGCCGACTGTTAACGAAGGTATAATCATAGGGAATAGGTTCCCAGATATGTGACTACCACTGATCTACACAGAACATGAGAACAGTGTACAAGGACCAGGTTTCGGTATTATAGGCATACACATAGATACAGGCGGATTGCGTTTCCCTAGACTTCCGTAAAACAACTGGCACGATGCCACACTGCCGACTGTTAACGAAGGTATAATCATAGGGAATAGGTTCCCAGATATGTGACTACCACTGATCTACACAGAACATGAGAACAGTGTACAAGGACCAGGTTTCGGTATTATAGGCATACACATAGATACAGGCGGATTGCGTTTCCCTAGACTTCCGTAAAACAACTGGCACGATGCCACACTGCCGACTGTTAACGAAGGTATAATCATAGGGAATAGGTTCCCAGATATGTGAGTGGCTCGAAGACTTCTTAAGCAACAGAACCCAGTATCTTTTCCTCGTCGGTCAGTGTTCATCAGAGACAAGGGTATTGTCCAGGAGTGGCCCATGGAAGTGCTAGAGGACCGTTGTTATTTTCTGTATACGTTAATGAGCTGGCGGACATGGTAAGCAGCAGCCTCCTACTATTTTCTGTTAATTCTATGGTATATGGGAAGGTACCGTTGTTGAATGACTGTAGGAGGATGCAAGATGATTCACACAAAATTTTTAGTTGGTGTGATAAATGGCAGACAGATCTAAATGTAGAAGAATGTAGCTTAATGCAGATGAGTGGGAAGAAAGCACATAATGTTCGAATACCGTGTTGGCAGTGTGCTGCTTGACACAGTCATACCGATTAAATATCTAGGCGTGCCGTTGAAAAGCAGTAAGAAGTGGAATGAGCATGTATGGAGTGATGTAGGGAAGGCAAATAGAAAACTTCGGTTTATTGGGAGAATTTTAGGAAAGTGCCGTTCACCTGTAAAGGAGACCACATATAGAACACCAGTGCGACCCAGTGTTGAGTACTGTTCGAGTGTTTGGGATCCGCACCACGTCAGATTAAAGGAAGACGTCAAATCAGTTCAGAGGCCGGTTGCCAGATTTGTTACCGGTAGGTTAGAGCAACAGGCAAGTATTACGGCGATGCTTTGGGAACTCAAATGGGAATCACTGGAGGGTAGGCGACGTTCTTTTCGAGGAGCATTACTGAGAACATTTATAGAGCCGACATTTGAAGCTGCAGAACAGTTCTACAGCAGCCAACTTACATTTCGTGCAAGTACCCTGAAGATAAGAGAGATTAGGGCTCGCACGGAGGCTCGATTTACGAGTGGAACAGAAAAGGAAATGGCTTGTAGTGGTGCAGAGTACCCTCTACCACGCGCCATACGGTGGCTTCGGAGTATGTATGTAGATGTAGATGCACACTAATATTCACAGACATACGTAAGGGAAGTACATAGTGACGTACATTTAGAGGCTGAGCGTTCCGCATCCTGCTATGTAGTAATTGTATTTTGGTCTTCCCTTGGCATTCTAATTACCAAGAGCATTAGATTAGCAGCAGAGAGACTATGTCTTGATGTAGCCACTGTTGACGAACTCGTACAGGATTTTATTCGTTGCGATATCGTTAGATGCTAACAGTGTCTGGAGGCTGCTTGGGAACTGATGACCAGGAGCCCGAAAATTACTTGCAAGTATGTTTATGTGAAACGTTTCCCAAGGACATTGCAGGGCTATGTGGTTTGGGTCTTCTTCCTTTCCACAATCACATAAAAGGACAGCGCTTATGTTGAGCCGATAGAGATGTTTGTTGAACTTCCAATTACAGTCGTGCTATAGCTGTCGCGAAGCTCCTCGATGTATGTATCGTATTATACCAGGATGTATTGGTGCACAGTGGCTGCCTTTGAGTTTAGATATCCTCGAGCATTCCTCTTCCCAGTCAGATGACAACTGCTTTCTATCACACTGGTGAGAGTTATTTTGTGATATTTGATAGCAAAACGTAGAGATGCTTGTTTTGCTACGACATATGCCTGTTCAATTCCATGTATCCTGGACTGGAGCTCTCAACCATATAATCAAATGGTTCAAATGGCTCTAAGCACTTCTGAGGTCATCAGTCCCCTAGAACTTAGAACTACTTAAACCTAACTGACCTAAGGACAACACACAAATCCATGCCCGAGGCAGGATTCGAACCTGCGACCGTAGCGGTGGCGCGATTCCAGACTGCAACGCCTAGAACCGCTCGGCCACTCAGGCCGGCTACCATATCATCACGATGTTGCGATAGTTCCTCTGCAACCGAAACACAACACGGTTATTTCTACCTCTATGGGGTTGTTACAACTAGTGCGTTGGTTTCTAATCAGTTATAGGGCTGACATACTATCAGAGATGATGCTATTGTATCTGCTGTGGTCGTCTAAACGAACAGCAGGGTTTCCAAAAAAAGGCCTTGCCGTTTGCTCTTAATTCCCAGATTTTTTCGTCAACGCGTTCATATTCAACAACATAGAGCCGCAGGAGGAATTTCTTGCAGAGGAAGATTCGTCGCAACCCTGTCTGCGGTTCATTCGCTTCAATCAGTAATGCATTGGCTGGGATTCATATGAACGTCTCAGTAGCTATATGCAAGACTTTGTACCGCTTAGTGTCGAGTCTAACAGTCTGTTTTGAACCTCGGTCGTGAAAGGAGCAATGTGGCAATGTTGATGATGATGATGTTCGGTATGTGGGGCGCTCAACTGCGTGGTCATCAGTTGTTGTTGTTGTGGTCTTCAGTCCTGAGACTGGTTTGATGCAGTTCTCCATGCTACTCTATCCTGTGCAAGCTTTTTCATCTCGCAGTACCTACTGCAACCTACATCCTTCTGAATCTGCTTAGTGTATTCATCTCTTGGTCTCCCTCTACGATTTTTACCCTCCACGCTGCCCTCCAATACCAAATTGGTGATCCCTTGATGCCTCAGAACATGTCCTACCAACCGATCCCTTCTTCTGGTCAAGTTGTGCCACAAACTTCTCTTCTCCCCAATCCTATTCAATACTTCCTCATTAGTTATGTGATCTACCCATCTAATCTTCAGCATTCTTCTGTAGCACCACATTTCGAAAGCTTCTATTCTCTTCTTGTCCAAACTATTTATCGTCCATGTTTCACTTCCATACATGGCTACACTCCATACAAATACTTTCAGAAATGACTTCCTGACACTTAAATCTATACTCGATGTTAACAAATTTCTCTTCTTCACAAACGATTTCCTTGCCATTGCCAGTCTACATTTTATATCCTCTCTACTTCGACCATCATCAGTTATTTTGCTCCCCAAATAGCAAAACTCCTTTACTACTTTAAGTGTCTCATTTCCTAATCTAATTCCCTCAGCATCACCCGACTTAATTAGACTACATTCCATTATCCTTGTTTTGCTTTTGTTGATGTTCATCTTATATCCTCCTTTCAAGACACTGTCCATTCCATTCAACTGCTCTTCCAAGTCCTTTGCTGTCTCTGACAGGATTACAATGTCATCGGCGAACCTCAAAGTTTTTATTTCTTCTCCATGAATTTTAATACCTACTCCGAATTTTTCTTTTGTTTCCTTTACTGCTTGCTCAATATACAGATTGAACAACATCGGGGAGAGGCTACAACCCTGTCTTACTCCCTTCCCAACCACTGCTTCCCTTTCATGTCCCTCGACTCTTATAACTGCCATCTGGTTTCTGTACAAATTGTAAATAGCCTTTCGCTCCCTGTATTTTACCCCTGCCACCTTTAGAATTTGAAAGAGAGTATTCCAGTCAACATTGTCAAAAGCTTTCTCTAAGTCTACAAATGCTAGAAACGTAGGTTTTCCTTTTCTTAATCTTTCTTCTAAGATATGCCGTAGGGTTAGTATTGCCTCACGTGTTCCACATTTCTACGGAATCCAAACTGATCTTCCCCGAGGTTGGCTTCTACTAGTTTTTCCATTCGTCTGTAAAGAATTCGTGTTAGTATTTTGCAGCTGTGACTTATTAAACTGATAGTTCGGTAATTTTCACATCGGTCATCAGCGCCCGTACAAAGTCCCAATTTTTACGCAGTCCATTTTCTTTTCACACTCCGATCTAGTCACTCTCATAAATAACGATGATGATCATGTAATGATGAGGACAACACAAACACCCAGTCCCCGGGCAGCAAAAATCCCCAACCCAGCAGGGAATCGAACCCGGGACCCCGCGATCCAGAGGCAGCAACGCTAGCCCCCAGACCACGAGCTGCGGACGCGGGGCAACGTGCGAACATTAAGTTATGTTTTAAACTGAGCAAAAGTGCTTCAGACACTTTCGAAATGATACAAACTGTTTACAGTAATGAAGCAATGAGTGGAAAAAAAGTTTTAAAGCAGTACGCAAAGTTTCGTGATGTCAGAGAGAGCATTGAAGATGGTCAACGTTCAGTAGCATTTTGATTCGAAGATGATGTCCAAAACTAGGCTGATGTTCTTCAAAACGATTGTTGCGCATCTACGATGTCAAGTTGAGGAGCTAACTGCCATTCCTAAAGCAAATGTTCATCGCATTCTCACTGAAAAATTGGGCAAAAGGAAGAGCTTTTGTAGCTTTGCGCCCCACTCACTCACTGACAGCCGGCACGGGTGGCCGAGCGGTTCTAGGCGCTACAGTCTCGAACCGCACGACTGCTACGGTCGCAAGTTCGAAGCCTGCCTCGGGCATGGATGTGTGTGACGTCCTTAAGTTAGTTAGGTTTAAGTAGTTCTAAGTTCTAGGGGACTGATGACCTCAGAAGTTAAGTCCCATAGTGCTCAGAGCCATTTGAACCATTTGAACCACTCTCTGACGATAAAAAATATCGCACAGAGGAACACTGTAGAGACATGAAAAGACGGGTCGTTAGGAACCCATACCTCGTGTCTTACACGGTAACACGTGGTGTCTTCAGTATAAGCCGCTTAAAAAGTGCTGAAGTTCGGAATGGAAAGATCCAAAATTTCCGAGATGGAAGAAAGGGCGCATGGAGTTAAGCCGTGCCACGACACTGCTCACTGTTTTCTTCGATTCAAAAGGAATTATCCATAAATAATTCGCCCACAGAAAGTGAAATGGTGAATGCAGATTACTACTTGTTTTTGTTTGTTTGTTTTAATCGTTTAAGGGCGAGGATTGTCCGGGTTAGACCTGAATACCGGAATCAGGAACATGGTCTTTGTTGCAAGACAAAAGTGATATCGTACACGATTTCTTGGCTCAAAAAGTATCGAGGTGCTTGAAAACCATTCTTATTCTTCTGATTTACCTTTGTGGGACTCCTGGTTACTTCCAACACTGAAAATGGCAATGAACGATTTCTGATATCCAGAAGGCTAAGTTTAGTTTAGTTATGTCATGCTCCGTAGATCATTTTCCCGATTATTTTATGGATATGATGTGGAACAAGTCAGATGATAAGATATATATAAACACATGAATAGTGCTAATATTAATACTACCAAAATTTTTAGTTCTACACTTGCAACTGCATTTAGAGGTACATTTTTTTTACCATTTCTGAAACAGAAATTCGTCCATGGAGTAGAAGGAGTTGTCCAAAAGAAATGATTTTAACTTAGATTTAAAACTTGATCTGCTACCTGCCAGACACTTTATGTTGTTGGGCAAATGATCAAAGATTTTTGTTGCTGAATAACGTACTCCTTTTTGAGTAACTGACAGCTTCAATAACTGATAGGAAAGGTCATTTTTCCCTCTAGTGTTGTACGTATGAACATCACTGTTCTTCGCGAATTGAGATGGATTATTTGTAACGAATTTCATTAGCGAATATATGTACCCTGATGGTGCAGTCAAAATACCTAACTCCTTGAAAAGGCGCCTACGTGACGTCCTTGGACGAACACCACTAATTATTGTCACTGCTCTCTTTTCTGCAATCAATACTTTATGTCTAAGTGGTGAGCTACTCCAGAAAACTATTCCATAAGACATTATTGACTGGAAATATGCAAAGTACGTTAGGAGGCTGATCTGATTACCAACACTAGCGATTATACGAAGAGCGAAAGAAGCTGAACTTAGTTGTTTGAGAAGCTCAGTAATATGCTTCTACCAGTTCAAGTTGTCATCAATGTGGACAAAAAATGGTTCAAATGGTTCTGAGCACTATGCGACTTAACTTCTGAGGTCATCAGTCGCCTAGAACTTAGAACTAATTAAACCTAACTAACCTAAGGACGTCACACACAACCATGCCCGAGGCAGGATTCGAACTTGCGACCGTAGCGGTCGCTCGGTCCCAGACTGTAGCGCCTAGAACCGCACGGCCGCTCCCGCCGGCTCAATGTGAACACCCAAAAATATGGAGAAATCTGCCCTGTTAACTGAGCCCTGTTCATATGCTACATCAATTGTCGGTATGACTCTATTTGGTGTGCAGAACTGGATATAGAGAGTTTTTTTCAAAATTAAGGGAGAGACCATTTTCTGAGAATCACTTAATAAGTCTTTGAAAGACATCCTTAACAATATCTTCAGCTGCTTTTTCTGGAATGGGATTTATTATAACACTCGTGTCATCTGCAAAAAAGTACTAGTTCAGCTTGCTGAACGTTAAGTGGGACGTCATTCACATGAATAAGGAACATGGTAATGCAGACAATTTCAAAGGCTGAACATAGAAATTGTTTCAAACAATTTTTCCGACACTTCCAGTTGTGTACTGGCCCATAAGGAGCCCATTTTGAATAAAAAATCATATAAACTTAAAATAAGCAAAGTCTTGTACACTCCTGTAAATGGAAAAAAGAACACATTGACACCGGTGTGTCAGACCCACCATACTTGCTCCGGACACTGCGAGAGGGCTGTACAAGCAATGATCACACGCACGGCACAGCGGACACACCAGGACCCGCGGTGTTGGCCGTCGAATGGCGCTAGCTGCGCAGCATTTGTGCACCGCCGCCGTCAGTGTCAGCCAGTTTGCCGTGGCATACGGAGCTCCATCGCAGTCTTTAACACTGGTAGCATGCCGCGACAGCGTGGACGTGAACCGTATGTGCAGTTGACGGACTTTGAGCGAGGGCGTATAGTGGGCATGTGGGAGGCCGGGTGGACGTACCGCCGAATTGCTCAACACGTGGGGCGTGAGGTCTCCACAGTACATCGATGTTGTCGCCAGTGGTCGGCGGAAGGTGCACGTGCCCGTCGACCTGGGACCGGACCGCAGCGACGCACGGATGCACGCCAAGACCGTAGGATCCTACGCAGTGCTGTAGGGGACCGCACCGCCACCTCCCAGCAAATTAGGGACACTGTTGCTCCTGGGGTATCGACGAGGACCATTCGCAACCGTCTCCATGAAGCTGGGCTACGGTCCCGCACACCGTTAGGCCGTCTTCCGCTCACGCCCCAACATCGTGCAGCCCGCCTCCAGTGGTGTCGCGACAGGCGTGAATGGAGGGACGAATGGAGACGTGTCGTCTTCAGCGATGAGAGTCGCTTCTGCCTTGGTGCCAATGATGGTCGTATGCGTGTTTGGCGCCGTGCAGGTGAGCGCCACAATCAGGACTGCATACGACCGAGGCACACAGGGCCAACAGCCGGCATCATGGTGTGGGGAGCGATCTCCTACACTGGCCGTACACCACTGGTGATCGTCGAGGGGACACTGAATAGTGCACGGTACATCCAAACCGTCATCGAACCCATCGTTCTACCATTCCTAGACCGGCAAGGGAACTTGCTGTTCCAACAGGACAATGCACGTCCGCATGTATCCCGTGCCACCCAACGTGCTCTAGAAGGTGTAAGTCAACTACCCTGGCCAGCAAGATCTCCGGATCTGTCCCCCATTGAGCATGTTTGGGACTGGATGAAGCGTCGTCTCACGCGGTCTGCGCGTCCAGCACGAACGCTGGTCCAACTGAGGCGCCAGGTGGAAATGGCATGGCAAGCCGTTCCACAGGACTACATCCAGCATCTCTACGATCGTCTCCATGGGAGAATAGCAGCCTGCATTGCTGCGAAAGGTGGATATACACTGTACTAGTGCCGACATTGTGCATGCTCTGTTGCCTGTGTCTATGTGCCTGTGGTTCTGTCAGTGTGATCATGTGATGTATTTGACCCCAGGAATGTGTCAATAAAGTTTCCCCTTCCTGGGACAATGAATTCACGGTGTTCTTATTTCAATTTCCAGGAGTGTATTTTATTTTCTGTGGGACGGACTATGTAGAAGACACTCGTATGCAGAACTGAAAGCGAAAGTAACTTTCGCATAATGTGTCAATGCCAAGTAACATAGCTCGATGAAGCTTTCCACCATACATAGAAAGCACTGCTACAATATACTACAGAAGGTAAGTCAGAGAAATGCGCAATGAAGCGACAAGAAATGACACTGTTATTCAAAGACAATAATTACACTTTAAACTTCCCCTTAGAAAAATTATGAATGACTGTGCTGGTAAACTTCTACGTTATATGAGTTACATACAGCTGCCCGCATCTCGTGGTCGTGCGGTAGCGTTCTCGCTTCCCACGCCCGGGTTCCCGGGTTCGATTCCCGGCGGGGTCAGGGATTTTCTCTGCCTCGTGATGGCTGGGTGTTGTGTGATGTCCTTAGGTTAGTTAGGTTTAAGTAGTTCTAAGTTCTAGGGGACTGATGACCATAGAAGAGCCAGTTGAACCATTTTGAAGTTACATACAGCTGAACAAAACTCAACGTACTCAAACAGTTTTCTCTTTACTTATTCTGATCATCACTAAACTAACACAATATTTTTAGCGCAATGCAATCTGACTTTCAGTAATCCCTAGAAACGAATGGCCCTGGCTAACAATAACCTATACCTTTCATGAATCACTTACCTCACAAAAATCTTCGTTACTCGAACTACTGCAATACAGCGAACGCCAATACTGTCAGCTAAATAAGAGATTCTAACTACTGAAGGCACTAACTACTGATAGGCATAGTTAGCAAATGAAAGATTTTGATAGAGAACAAACAATGTATTTATTTTAATAATGTTCGAAAGTCATCATATACATCTATCAATTCATGACAACCATCTTTACAAATTTCCTTTTTCTGGCTGACACACGTCCAGATCGTCCGCTTATAGGAACCTCGCAAAACTCTGGCATCTCTCTCTCCCAATCCACACTGAACTCGCATTCGGGAGGACGACGGTTCAATCCCGTCTCCAGCCATCCTGATTTAGGTTTTCCGTGATTTCCCTAAATCGTTTCAGGCAAATGCCGGGATGGTTCCTTTGAAAGGGCCTGGCCGACTTCCTCCCCAATCCTCCCCTAACCCGAGCTTGCGCTCCGTCTCTAATGACCTCGTTGTCGACGGGACGTTAAACACAAACCACCACCACCACCACCATCTCCCAATCCACCACTAATGGCAGCTCACCTCCAACTGCTCAACGCTACATGCTGTTCCCATCCAACTGCCCAACACTACACAAGCGAATATTCCAACAATGTGTCCAACCAGCCGATCGGTTCTAGGCGCTACAGTCTGGAAACGCGCGACCGCTACGGTCGCAGGTTCGAATCCTGCCTCGGGCATGAATGTGTGTGATGTCCTTAGGTTAGTTAGGTTTAAGTAGTTCTAAGTTCTAGGGGACTGATGACCTCAGAAGTTAAGTCCTATAGTGTTCAGAGCCATTTATTTTTTTTTTATTTTTATTTTTTTTTGTCCAACCAGCCACAGACTGCACACAGCACAGCCAGTGATTTTCATACAGAGCGTTACGTGGTGTTACCAACATAAAACCTAAACATCCTACTTACACACTGAAGTCATCGTGATTTGTCATGGTCCCCTCTTACTACCGTTGTGATCACCACGGACGGAAATGCGTGTTCTGCGACGTACTCTCATGCTCGTCACAAGAATGGTAACAAGTTATAGGGACAGGGCTTTCCATTCCTCTACCAGCACGGTTGACAACTTCTGCGTAGCCTCTGGTGCATGCGGGCATGTTGCAGTACGTTTCCCCAAACCATCCCATACGTGCTCGGTGGATTTAAGTCGTGGGAACGGGCGGGCCAGTCCATTCGCCGAAATCCTCTCGTTCCAAGAGCTTCTTCACTTGCCCTGTTCGATGCGGTCGCTCACTGTCTTCGATGAAAATGAAGTTAGGGCAGAATGCATCCGTGGAAAGCCGCACTTGAGGAAGGAGTGCAGTGTCAAAACAACAACGTTCACCGTTGGCTGTACCGCCTTCAAGGATTTGGAGCTCAGTACGCCCGTGCAGTAATATATCTCCCCACACCATAACACCACCAAAACAACCAGCCGGCCGAGGTGGGCCAAGCGGTTCTAGGCGCTTCAGTCCGGAATCGCACTGCTGCTACGGTCGCAGGTTCGAATCCTGCATTGGGCATGGATGTGTGTGATAGGTTGGTTAGATTTAAGTAGTTCTAAGTCTATGGAATTGATGACCTCAGTCTCAGATGTTAAGTCCCATAGTGCTTACAGCCGTTTGAACCATTTTTGAACCAAAACAACCAATGTTTCTGGGGACACTGCGTGTCTCCTCCTCTCGCCATATGAGGGTACGTCTGGACCCCATTTCTCGTTGGTCCAGTTCATATGCTCTTGGCACTACCGCCGATTTTCGGGTGTCAACGGAACACAACATACTGGTCGTCGGGGTACTGTGGATATTGAGACCGCGTGTCTTGCAGTCCTGTCAAATGCGCCCGCTGTTTGACATAGGTCCCTTTTTGCTGATGCACAACGCAGCATTCATCCGCTGCCGCAGTTGAGCATGATGGAACACTTCTTCTCCATTGGGCAGCAGTACCTGTGGTTCGGAACGCTCCACGTGCAAGAGAAACAATGATGTGAGCAATACCAAATTCTTTACACTTCGCCCTCCTTCCAGTTTCCTGATGATTCTTCCCTTCTGAAGTCTTCCAAATGTTGCCCCCATCCCATACTGTAATGAAGAACTCCTCCACAGTGAACCGTAACTGCTCACCAGTTGACACACGCTGTATCTTCCCGTTCCTTTAGTTGGGACCGGCCGCTGTGGCCGAGTGGTTCTAGGCGCTTCAGTCTGGAACCGCGCGACCGCTAGGGTCGCAGGTTCGAATCCTGCCTCGGGCATGGATGTGTGTGATGTCCTTAGGTTAGTTAGGTTTACGTAGTTCTACGTTCTAGGGGACTGATGCCCTCAGATGTTAAGTCCCATAGTGCTCAAAGCCATTTGAACCATTTGAACCATTTCCTTCAGCTGCCTCGTGTTATAGTGCCAGCCCCTTTTGGCGCTATAATCAGTCTGACCTCATGCGATTAGACGTCCAACATTCTGTGCACCACTGCGAGATCTCTGGCCACAAGCTGCTACACTTTCATGCTGTTCCACTGACTTGTTAACATCTGATGTTACGTTAACTGTCTCGTCCTTAACTCTTTGGTGGGCGCACCTGCGGCAGATAGCCGCAAGATTTAGATTTCTGTTAGGATCACAGATAGCGTTACAGTTCCGTCCTCGTCCAGATGGATATCACCACTTACTACATTTGCACTATTCATGCTTTCAGCAGTTTGGTCGCTATTGTTGTTTGAAACGTGTGTTGCGTTTGCGGTGTGTTTGCCGCTACGCGCCTTGTGATGTAACCATTTTCTATACTTGTGCGTTTCTTTCGCCTCAAGGCCATCTTTCTTTTTTATTAGTATATAATGAATATTCGAATCGAATCAAAGTTCCCATATGCACTTTTCATTTCTTTTTACAGTCTTGGATACTGATTTGCTACAATATATTACTTTTACAAAAACATGTGTTTCGTTAGGTCTCATAAAAGCGTGGAAATGGAGAAAAAGAAGGCATTTGACAGGCACCGTCTAATTGCACGTCCTGAAGTATATGAGAAAGTACTACGAGAATTGTCAGAAGAAGAATTACAAGATTTGTCAGATTCGTGTGAATCTGAGTCGGAAGAGGAAGTTATTGAAGAAGAAAACCACAGCAGTGAAGCCGAAAAATCAACAGAGGAAACAGATGACCACCTGGTTGAAGAGAGGAGACAACAAACAGAGGATTGCCCATTTTACGTAGGAAAAGATAAAGAAACTATTGGGTTAAGTGAACCGCTTCCTTCTTCTCCTAAAACCAAGGCCAAGAACATCCTAAAAGTTTTGCCAGGTCCAAAAGCAAGTGCAGAAATTACGGAAAAAGAAATTGATGCATTTTACCTATGGGATGATTATTTTTCGTTTGGTTAAAAATGTAAAACTAATTGCGGTGCAGAAGCAAAGTATGAAAGCCGCGCCCACCGAAGGGTTAAGTTAGTAGCGTACGAGTATGTACACCATAAAACTGGGTGGTGTATGTATAGGGATAACTTACTTTTGTTTCGTCGCTGTTGTGTTGTTGTTTTGGCTCTCAGGCCGAAGTGTGGTATAATGCAGCTCTACACGATAGTCAATCTTGTGCAAGGCTCTTCATCACTGAATAACTGCTACAACCTGCTTATTCTAATCATCCCTTGCTCTCCCTCTTCAGTTTTTATCCAACACACTTCCCTTCATTAGGAAACTGGCGATTCCTTGTTGATACCTCGTCATGTGTCCTACGAACCGATCCCGTCCATTACTTAATCTGTGTCATTAATTCATTAGTTTCTGTTTTTCCCCAGTTCTATTCAGTACCTCCTCATTAGTTACTTGAGCCATACATCTAATCTTCAGCATTCTTGTCTAGCACCGCATTTCAAAATCTTGTAAACTCTTATTGTCTGAACTGCTTATTGTCCACATTTCGTACAAGGCTACACTGTAGACCAGGGGCGGGCAGGAATCCTGCGTGTGTGCGGTGCACATGCACGCGTGCAGTTAACAGGTGTTCTGTGTGCACACAGGGGCAAGCTGGCCACCCGCTTATCTCCCCTCCCCACCATACCTTGTGTCCGCTCCTTCCTCTGCAATGCGTTTTGTTTCCTAGCTTGCTTTATTGAATGTAGGAATAAGATTAGTAGTAGTAGTGCTTGAAAGATATCGTGGTTTGAAAGGGTACCTATTACCTAAGATACGTTACATTTAATTATCACATGTGGAGTGGAACAAAATAAGGTTAGTAGGAGTGCTTGAAAGATGTCGTGTTTTGAAAGAGTACCTATTACCTACGATACGTTTTAATTAATTATCCCAGGTGGAGTGGAACAAAATTTCTACATACAGACAAACGCAAGCAGTTACTTAAATTTTCATCACTGATGTTTGCTCTTAACCGACACTTACTAATTCAGCAAATGGTTTTCCAGCTCTCGCTATATTAAGCTCGTACCGCTGGGGTATTATTGTTGTCGTCCTGAAAAATTGAAAACGGTGCTCCATAAAATGTTAAATCAGTTACATGAGAGACATGACGAAAGGAAGTCGCAGATCTGTCGTGACCACAGCAACTACGACAGATTCATCTAGTATCGTCAGATCGCTCTTCTTAAGCTCAGTCAATTTCCCCATCCGCTCAGAATCCGACAATAAATTGTACTCGTCCTTGTGAAATTTGTTATAATGGCCTTCAATACTAAACTTCCGCTGACCAGCGAGAATACTGCCACATATTAAACATTTTGAATTTTCACGTTTTTGCACAAAGAAAAAATGATTCTCCCACTACTTTTTAAAAGATAGCAAATCTCCACTTCTGCGTTTCCTTGTTTCACTCTGCATTTTCCGGTTCTTGAAATATAACGTTCACTACGTAGTGGTCGCTACGCATCAACGTCCGCAGCTTAGCCTGGTCTACACTGCCGCAACCTGCCGGCTGTCGCCACTGCCCCAGCCGACGATTGCACGCGAGCTGCACACGTGCAGCGCTGTGCGCTCATGAGCCGCGTGCAACGTTTGCCCGCCCCTGCTGTAGACAAATCCCTTCAAACGACTTCTTAACACTTAAATTGATATTAGATGTTAACAAACATTATTTTTCAGAAATACTTTTCTTGCTACAGCCAATCTGTATTTTATATGCTTTCCGTTCCGGTCATCATCAATTACTCTGCTTCCAAAATATTGAAAGTCATCTACTACCTTTAGTGCCTCATTTCCTGAAAAAATTCCCTCAGCATCAACAGGTTTAATTCGACTATATTCCATTACCTTTGTTTTCCTTTTGTTCATGTTCATCTTATAACCTCTTTTCAAGACACTGTCCATTCAATCAAAGGATCTTCGAGACCTTTTTCTGTCTCTGACAGAATTGCAGTGTTGTCAGTAAAAACTTTTTCAATGCACATATTGGATAAAATCAAGGAGAGGCTACAATCCTATCCGACTCCCTTCTCTACCACTGCTTACCATTCATGTCCTTCGACTCCTATAACTTCCAACTGGTTTCTGTACAAGTTCTAAATTACGTTTCGCTCCCTGCAATTTATCCCTGCTACTTTCGGAATTTCAAAGAGTCTATTCATGTCAACTTTGTCAAAATCTTTCTGTCAGTCTACAAACGCTATTATTATCGAAACACCAGAGCTAGTTGCCCGCCGATGTGGCCGAGCGGTTCTAGGCGCTTCAGTCGGAAACCGCGCTGCTGCTACGGTCGCAGGTTCGAATCCTGCCTCGGACATGGATGTGTGTGATGTCCTTATGTTAGTTAGGTTTAAGTAGTTCTAAGTCTAGGGGACTGATGACCTCATATGTTAAGTCTCATAGTGCTTGGAGCCATTTGAACCAGAGCTAGTCAACAAGTGTAGCCAATTTTGTTTCTTCTCCAGAAGCTGAGAGCACTGTCTCAACAATGACATGCATGAACCTCACTGGTATTTTTGTGCGTTAGCTGCGTTGATGCAGTGAATACGTCTACATGTACTCATACTGAAAACCACAGCGAAGTGCGTGGCAGAGGTTGCTAACCATGATATTCTGGTTTCTTTCTGTTACAATCGCGTATGGAGTGCAATTTAAACTTCCAGGTTAATGCCGTTAGGGAATGTTAAAAGAAGCAATATCGTTGGCAGAGGGTAAAAACTTGTACAGGAGCGCTTTATTTGGATGCGAGTGTGACGCCAGAGCAGAGCACACAGTATACTTACTTGGTTGTGAGACGTAAGAGTGAACACACGCAACTGACATGCTCTGCCGCACCTATGTAACGCGCAGTTGTTTCCGGCGAGGCACCAAGAGGATGACGAATGTGGGCAGATGTAAGAGGCTCCAGTAGCATCAAGATCTTGCCCCATAATTGGTCACTGCGAATCGAGGTGTCTCCCCAATATTACTTGGAGCAATGGGAGCATTGTAGACGACACGAAGACGTCGGCTTAACATCTGTAACGAGCTGTAAGATTGTTTCATTTTGGCTCACGTTAAAATTTTTGTGAGGCGTTGCCAAGTGACATTCTCAGTGAGCTTTATTTCAATAATAAGTGCTGCAATTAAAAACTGTAGATACCTGATCTTGTCATTGTCCTCGGTCATTATTACCTACTAAAGGTTTCATTCCTCTCCAGTCATTGAATACCCGAGTGTCGTTGTTCAAACAACTAAAATAAAAGTAACAAAAGACTGTCATTGCCAGTTTTGTTTGTTTGCTAAAGATAGTTGAAAATAATTAATAATGAAGACTCAATAAGTTAATAGTGTTGTTCAATAATATTCAGAGGCAATGTCATTGTTGCTGAGTGACGATAAAGTAAATTATAGCAATTCTGGCAATGCAAAATCTAATAAAAGAATAAATTAAATTCACATATTTCATATTTTTATCTATTGTAATAGTGCTATTGTGTACTAGTTTGGTTGGTATTTCGGCGTTGTCAGTCTGCCGAAAGCCGACAGCTGCTTATTTGAACCTGTAAATTTTAATAGTAATTAAAGTCTATTCGAAGTACTTAGCTTGCCACGTCCAGGAATCTCGTACACGTAAGTAAACGTTAGTCTGAGGTTACGTGAAATACTGGCATAACCGAAGAGCTACGTTCAGTCGATCAGTTACTTTACAGTTACGAGTTGAAATATCCCCTTTCCAAATTAACATATCTGAGTGTTAACGATGTAAGTATTGGGCAGAGAGTTCCCAGTTAGACTGGCGACCTTATTAGTTAATTTCTGTATTATTTCAATTATACATTTCTTAAAAGTTATCATAGTCACCGTTGACTATATGAAATATTTATTATTACGCTTGCAATTTCGGCCTTAGGGCCATTTTCAAGTAACACTGCAAAAGTTACACAAAAAACACAAAATGAAGCACACGGTGTATATACATAGTTAAACAAACATTTCATTAAGATAGTAGTGTAATTATAAAAATTGGTGAGAAATGTACATAACTTACATTCTGTCAGAATATAAGACTATCTAACATGAGTACATGTCGTCGTCAAAATGCAGCCCCCCTTTGACTGCGAGAGTCCCACAAGTACGACACCTATTACATCGTAAAATGTTGTTAAATATGTTCTGTATTGTCAATGTTACCATCGTTCTAATAATCTATCACAAATAAAAGCTCAGGTGCACGTTACATGTGGAGCTAAGTCTGTTGGCGCGAAAATACATTTACCAAAGATACTGCCTGTGCACGTAGCAAAGATAGTGCACACCAAGGATACAACTTATAAGCTTTATATCGTAAACAATCTGTCGACATCATACAGCTTTCTAAATAGTGCTATGATTGTAAGGGGCAGCAAGACAGGATGGAAATATTTATTTATAACAAAATATTTATTTATAACATGTGTTATCTGTTAAAAGGCTCTCACATTGACTTAAGTGCTCGTAAATGAGATGAAGACAGAGTTCTGGGGTCTAGTGCAGCAGGGGATACAACCCGTCGGCTTTGAACAATGACGTCATTCCTTAGTCATAGATAGTAATGTCTTCACTTCGAGGAATAGATAATAAAGCAGTTCTGTGTTCTAATAAGCGCTATAATTAAAATAACTGAATGTGAATCTAAAAGCGATCGCTTGATATTAGATACAGATGCTTCAGTAGCTGATAAGTGTTTTTTGGCTTTAAAAAAAATATCTCACGAGATAGAATAAACTGATCCATCAATAAAAAAACTAAACTAAAACATAACAGCAAAAGACAAGTGAAACACAAAGGTTAAATAAACAATCAAAACATATAAAATGAAACAGGTTGCAAATGTAACGTACGTGTATTTCCACCTATTCGTAAGTAGGATCAGTTTATTCCATCTCGTGAGATTTTTTTTTTAAAGCCAAAAAACACTTATCAGCTACTGAAGCATCTGTATCTTAGGATCAGTTTATTCTATCTCGTGAGATTTTTTTTTAAAGCCAAAAAACACTTATCAGCTACTGGGGAGGTGGGTGGTTGTGAGTCGGAACTCCCGCACCCATTAGAAGATACAGATGCTTCAGTAGCTGATAAGTGTTTTTTGGCTTTTTTAAAAAAAAATCTCACGAGATAGAATAAACTGATCCTAAGATACAGATGCTTCAGTAGCTGATAAGTGTTTTTTGGCTTTAAAAAAAATCTCACGAGATAGAATGAACTGATACTACTTTATGTTAGTAATAGCGCAGACGAAATAAACAGCACATCTACAATTTGTATCCCGTGTTCCACTTAGGGTTTACTGAAGCGGAGGATACATCGTTCAGGTGAAGAAAAGGACAGTAATGCTAGTGAAAACGAAGAAATCGCCTTACGACAAACTCGTATTCCGGACTGTACTTAAGCAACACACTTCGAATGAACTTTTAATTTGTATCGGGTTTCATTTGCTGTTTAGTGAAGCAGGGGATACATAGTTCAAGTGAACAACAGGACAGCAATGCTAGTTGAAACTAAGAAATCGACTACGCTGAACTTGTATCCCGTACTGCACTTAAGCAATACAGTTCGAAAGACTTTCGAGATACAACTGACATACATGTAACGTGATGTATTCTTTGCTAGTAATTTCATTCATTTCTTTCCATTGTATTTTGCGGAGAAATACTAAGATACAAACACGCGATATCGTTAACGTGAAAATACTACTGGCCGTTACATATGTGAAATAAAGCTTATCTCTCTCGCATTCCTTTGTTTCTCAACATTCTCCTCAGCTCTTTCATCTTGCTAATACATGCTCTCTGGCGACTTGTGACGTCATTGTACAAAGCCGACGGGTTGTATCCCCTGCTGCACTAGACCCGAGCTCTGATATATAATACTTTGTGTGCGTATACATTTTACGAATACGATTGGCGTAACACGCTCGCCAGCAATCCAAAAGGCTGCATTTAGACGACGACATGTACTCATGCCAGATAGTCTTATATTCTGACAGAATGTAAGTTGTGTACATTTCTCACCAATTTTTATAATTACCTTAGTGAAATGTTTGTTTAATTATGTATATACACCCTGAGGTTCATTTATTTTTTATTTTTTATTTATTTTTTTTGTTTAGGTAACTTTTGCAGTTTACTTGAAAATGACCCTAAGGCCTAAATTTCAATCGTAATAATAATATTTCTTATAGTCAACGGCGACTATGATGTCTTTTAAGAAATATTGTATGACTGTGAATCCCAACCATGAGAAGTTAATTCATTAGATATGTTGTGCACTCTTTGAGTCATGTGTTACCCCTTTTCGTTTCGGAATATATGTGGGTGATGGCACAGTTTCAAGTATTAAACTAAATGAAAAAAGGTTAAAAGTGCGGGAGAGGAACAGGTTTTTCATTAGAATAACTTGTTGTACACTTCCCTCCACTAACCGATCAAAAATTGTTTCGGAGACGAAAGCTTTGTACAAGATAAAATTCAATAGGCGTACGCGATCACGATCATATTATCGCATTAACCGATTAGTAAGGGGGGAGGTAGAAGCTCTTCCTTCGGCTCCATCGCGTCCCTCACATGCAGCGTATTTAGGCGTTCATAACAAGCAGTATGGCATTCCTGGACTGTTGCGTGTGGCCCACAGACTCGTGCGTGTTATTCGTGATTCACTCGCGCTTTGTCACTAGCAGCTGGAATCAGACCTGTTTCTGCCGACGGCTGTGTTGCTCGAACGTAAGCGTTGTTACAAGCCATTTCCAGGTATTACCAGTCCAGCAGTCGTGAATTTTCTGTCAAACAACTGATAACGATATTTAGTGCGCCATATATCCAATCATACTCTCGTCGCCATGGAGTGAAAAGAAAGGAAATTTTGAAGTGTAATAGCATTAGTACAAGAGATGTGATATGTGGGTAATTAAAAAACATGCTCAGAGGGCAAAGAAAATCGGATTACATTGGTAGGTGCTTCTTCACTCTTACGGGAACGCAGGTACATCTTTCGGCGTTATATAAATACTCAAATCCTGTGATACATTTGCTGTTATGTGGGTAAGCAACTAAGAGACAAAGACGGATGAGAATAATCTGGTTTTTATTTCCTTCTCGATA
Organism: Schistocerca nitens; assembly: GCF_023898315.1. Lineage (NCBI taxonomy): Eukaryota > Metazoa > Arthropoda > Insecta > Orthoptera > Acrididae > Schistocerca > Schistocerca nitens. Next base: position 106,648,587 of record NC_064614.1, on the reverse strand, counting down.
CTCGTATTTATTGACACCTATCTGAACTGCAGCATATGGGCGAAGCAACTTTAGTAACACCTCGAATCCACGAACTAAAGAAGGTGATTTTTTTGTCGCAACATGCCAATTTAATTTATTGTCATGATATAGCATCCGTATGGATGTGCAGGATGTTTTCCAAACAGCTTTTCGTTGCTTTCGTAAGTCTTCAAATTTTCTTCTTCCGTATGTTTAATGTTTGTTTCACAACTGTTCTGGTGTTTTCAGAATTAATTCCTCAGTACATCATTAATACATTCAGCGAAATCATACCTTCATTTTTCATATAATATCTACGTTATGTATTGCAAAATTTACTTAAGAGAATACAATACAACGAAATGAAGACCAGCAAAGGCAAGGATCGTGTAAAGAAACGACAAAGATTAAATAACATCTTTTTTCCAGTGGTTTATTATTACTTGTACTTGGTCATAAATATAGCTACCTCATTTATTCATACTTATTTATACCATTCAAAACATTTACAATACATATCGAAAACTCTGCTCTGTTAAAGAGAGATTAAAAATGCTAGCTAGTTGCCTACCTAGATCTCTGCCTAAGGAACCACGCTACTTAAACTGTGTGAAACGGAATCAATAAACGCTGATTTTTTGTCTAGAAATGGCTCAATGAGTGGAGGGAATCACAAATTTTCACTAATTATGCAAAGGGATGACTAATTATGAAAGGAAACTCAAAGGTAAAATAGATCCCTGAGTTTATTAACAATAACTGCTTTTCAAACATTGTCAAATTTTCTGTAAAAGCTTACTCCTGATATGACGAACATAAATAATAAGGTGAAGAAATAAATTCTGAATGAATTCTGATCGGGAAAGTTTACAATGGGGAAGTTCAGATGGTTCAAAAGGCTCCGAGCACTATGGGACTTAACATATGAGGTCATCAGTCCCCTAGATCTTAGAACTACTTAAACCTAACTAACCTAAGGACATCACACACATCAATGCCCGAGGCAGGATTCGAACCTGCGACCGTAGCAGCAGCGTGATTCCGGACTGAAGCGCCTAGTACCGCTCGGCCACAGCGGCCGATGTGCTATCATAGCGACTTAAGTCCAAAGGTTTTGATCTCTTACAGTTGTTTGCAGATCGCAGTCTAGTTGTCTGCAGTCTCCCTCTCTCTCTCTCTCTCTTTCTCTCTCTCTCTCTCTCTCTCTCTCTCTCTCTGTCTATCTATCTATCTATCTGAAAAATGGGGCATCTGAGAACTGAATTGAATTGAAAACTCCGAAGTGTCGTGCTAGTGACAGACCAAGGCTAGCTGCACCTATTGAGCCTGCTGTTGGCGACTTCATCCACTTTACTGCCAGCGGACTACCAAAGACAGTTGATCTGTATCGTGGCAGTACAGTCTGCCTCTGGCTGTGTTCTATTTGCTCCTCTGCCAGAGTGTTAAAAGGAGTCTGTACATCACTTACACAGCACTTAACAAGTGCTTTATGTATGTATTAGCTGTAATACTCTCCATTGCCTGGGTCGGAATATATCGCACAGTCCATGACATGATGGCCATTCAACCTATCAGATCTATACAAAATTATATTCCATCAAAAGTACGATGTATGTAGTGCATATTAAATTAATTAATCACCAACGCGATAAAGTATTATTTAAATAAAACAGGTCAGATTAAAAAGTTACTTAATTTAATAAGAAATGTAATTTTTATTGTATATACATATTTATTTTTCCATTTTTCACAACACTTGCTTATACATAATATTTGTAGTTTTATTGTTCGGACTACAAATAAACAAATTTGGAGGTGCTCCAATTCGTGAGCACGCGATGTATAATTGGCCACGTGGAAAACATGATTCCTTTAAGTTAACACCACAAAATCGAATTTTTTGGGCCCGTGCTTTATTGATGCTTATGGTGTTAGCCAACTTTAGAGGAAACTGCAAACATCTTAAACTGAAAGGCAATCTTTCGCGGTGTAAATGCCGTCTGCCCTTTTTCTTTGCCAGTCATTAAATTGGCTTCGATTATGTTATTCTACAATTATTTGATGCAGGGTCTTTTCCGTTGGTACAGGGTCTTATACCGTTAAACAGTCTCGGCGAATTCAGATCCCCCAGTAAAATGACGGCGAACCAAATTTCAATTTGAGCCAATGTAATGGCATTCCTGGAACACCCAACGAATTGAAAAATTCAGTAGGAAACCATTTTGATGAGTCACCGTATCAAATGACGTAAATTTCCTCTGCCCCTGGACCGGCCGCTGTAGACGAGCGGTTCTAGGCGTTTCAGCCCGGAACCACGCGGCTGCTACGGTCGCAGGTTCGAATCCTGCTTCGGGCATGGATGAGTGTGATGTCCTTAGGTTGGTTAGGTTTACGTAGTTCTAAGTCTAGGGGACTGATGACCTCAGATGTTAAGTCCCATAGTGCTTAGAGCCATTTGAACCATATTTTCTCTGCCCCTGGGATCGTCTCTCGGATCCTGCGAAAGAGCACGGCAAACTTCCTTCCCCATCCTTCCCCAATCCGATCGGACTGATGACCTCGCTGTTTGGTCCCCTCCCCCGAATCAACCAACCATCTCGTGGACGATCTTGTTAATGCTGTTGACAATTTTGTTTTTAGTCGCTCGAGTAACTCGCTCTGGTACCCGTTCTGAATTGGTGACACAATTCATTTGTCTGTATGACTTGACCAGAATTTTATTCTATTGGATAGGTGCCTACTTCTATTTGTGTAAGGCTTTCGGCAGATGCCTGCGCTCTTCCGTCTACCTAGATTTGTGTTCTCATATTTGTTGTTAGCTTGATTAGTTTTACGTTCTTCAATATCAAAGACTTTTGTTAAACCGGCGTTTACTTCATCCGCTGGCGTCGATTTCGGAACGACAAGTAGCGTTTGACGAAAATCGCCTGACAGTATTTCCCTTCCCCATTAAAGTCGTATTACCTCGTAAGTCCTGGGGTGTTGTATTCAATGCTTACAAATACCTTCTGTGGGCAATTGTGCTTCCGTTCCATAAGATGACCTCCCACTGTTCCAATATTTGCCCACATGCTGATGATTTTGCTATGTCACGATCCGGAAGTTCATGTTCAGCTACATTTAAAGGTAATTTTAGGACAGAATGTGCTGTTCGTCCGGCATCCGTAGCTATATCAGCTGTTCATAAACACAGTGCGTGAGAAAACGATATTTGCCATCCACGCTCACCCACTTCAGCCCACCGCGACCAAACTCCCTTACTAACATCAGGAGTCCAAGGACCATCTACAACCATATAGTGCTTTCATATCAACGTTGCCTGTTGAATGGTTCTTGAATGTGAATGGTTCTTCCACGTAATATTAGCAGATATTCAGTAATGTTTATTCAGAGATCTGAGGATTACTTTTGTTTCTTGTGTAATCTGCAGAAATATGTTCTCATACTTTTATTATTGTTAATCGATTTTCAAGTTTGACGAAAATTGCCTTTCAAGTGTTCTACTGATCATTTACGGCCAGTTACTGTGTGAAACTGTCAAGATTGCGAGGCAAAGTGCGCGTCCAGTGTCGGTGACAAAGAGCTTCCTACTGTAAATTGCCGGCATCAGAATATTTATTTATATACCTGTGCGGTATGTGATTAATACCTTGTATTCATTATTAAGCCCCATGGCTATAAATCTGTCCAAAGTTCATTTTTTTTTTGGTGCAGTACTAGCTTTAAAAATAAAATAAATTGTTTCTTAGGCTTAAATATTTTTTTGTCTGCACTTCCATTCCCAACTCCTCGCTTACAACCTTTCACCAGGTACTAAAAACTTACTCGCGCACATGCTCTGTGAGCCACAACTTGCTGCCTCACTTTCTCGCATTGCACATACGTAAACCGTGGCTTGTTTCCCGAGAGGCGCCCCTTGTTTTCGACGGTAACGTTACAGCTCTGTCCCTAGGCACCTGCACTTTTCTAGCAAACCAGCGCATAAATTGGCAAGCTGCAACAGCAGTTTGTCAATGTTACCTGAAGATGACGAGCAACTGCCTCGTGAAAATACTGTGCAGCTTACACACTACCATCTGACAAAACACCCATGAACCATACACGCAGTTAATACATTCAAAGGGAAGCTGCTTTGCTCTTAAGGAGATGTGTAGTGCCACGTGATACAGAATTGTGTGGTGAAAAAACAATGGTAAAAATAACAAATCTTATTGTATCACAGTGCTCCTGTTGTTAATCAACTGATGAGTCCTCATAATTCAAGCGATAGGCACTGCAAATTATCTCGTGTTTGGAAGGATAAAGGGACGTTACAATGTGGCGACCATGACAGGACCCCGACGCCATGCAGGCTTTGAATATGGCTGATCTTCGAAATCAGTGAGTGGTAATTGGAGCAGCATTTGCATAACTGCACCTCATGTATGAAGTGGCACGATGTTGATTAGCTGTGAAGATGATAAGCACAGTATTTTTTTCAGTTAACACTATGTCTTGAATAATAAAATAGACAGTGTAATAGCATGATGGAGTCAACAGTCAAAACTGAAATGGTTAGCATGACAGAAGATAATTGAAAACATTTTAATAAATTCTGAATTTGTTGGCCAGGTAAGGAATCAAGAATAGGAAACGACAATGTAATTAGTGAGGTGTTGAGGATTAAAACCTTGACAACCACGAGTACAGAACTTCTTATGCAAATCTGTGGGCTGTTGAGGACAGTAACTGCAACCTGAACCAGAAATTTGAAAGTTGTTATCACAAAGTTATCCAAAGTCATTACGAATTAACAGATTTCGTTGTGACAAGTGAGAAAAAGTGAGGGCTTCACACATGCAACTTCTTAAGAATAGTAACAAAGAACTTTATGAAGAATTTAGCGGAAAAAAAATAAAAAGAAATCGATGACAAGGTTCAAAGGACTAAAACGGTAATTTGTAGAAGACAAAGTCTGGCGTGAAGGAATAACATCAAATTTCCACATGCAGAATAACAAAAAGACAGCGAAATCGTAAAAAGCAAGAGGTGTCTGCCAAGCAAACAAAAAATCATAGCTAAAATTACCAGCGGAATGTGACATCATTGCAGCGAGTTACAGCATTAAACTGGTCAAATTCAAGCATCCTCTGAAAACAGTGTAACTACCGATTTTGAAACGGCAAAGAGAAACTGTACGAAGAAATTGTTGTGATGTATGAAGCTTAGCAGAGAGAGGTTATTATTACCACCACCAGAATAGCCAAAGAAATTTATCTAAGTGTGTGCAAATTTCGGTCATTCCAACCAGCCTTTGCATAACAGTTTGGAGACCCATTTCCTGTAACCTGGAATGAACAGAAAGAAAATGGGGTTTTGTGTTGGGTGTCCGAAAGAAGCAATAGATGTCTGGGATAGCAGAGTGATCGATGACTGCAAGACCTCTGAACAATTGAAAGACGCATTTCTGAAAGCCAATTACTCACATCGAGATGGAACGATGAAAGAATTTGGTAAAAAAAGTTTAGGCACGAGTGCATACTTCGATGACCCAGCACGTGAAGAAGAATCGATGGAGACATTAACTCAAAAGTGGTAAGATTAAGAGTGCAAGAGGAATTCCACTGTTAAATGCAGAGGAGAGAGCGGATAGGTGGAAAGAGTACACTGAAGGTCTCTGTGAGGGGAAAGATTTGTGTGATGTGATAGATGAAGAAACAGGAGTCAATTTATAAGAGACTGGGGATCCAGTAGTAGAATCAGAATTTAAGAGAGCTTTGGAGGACTTAAGATCAAATAACGCAGAAGGGATAGATAACATTCCATTTGAATTTCTAAAATCATTGGAGAAATAGCAACAAAACAACTATTCACGTTGGTAGGTAGCTTGTATCAATCTGGCTTTCCGAAAAATATCATCCACACAATTCCGAAGACTGCAAGAGCAGACAACTTAACAGCTCATCCAAGTTGCTTACAAGAATAACATACAGAAGGATGGAAAAGAAAATTGAGGTTGTGTTAGATGACCATCAGTTTGGCTTTAGGAAAGGTGAAGGCACCAGAGAGGAAATTCTGACGTTGCGTTGATAATGGAAGCAAGACTAAAGAAAAATCAAGACACGTTCACAGGATTTGTCGACCTGGAAAAAGCGTTCAGCAATGTAAAATCGCTCAAGTTGTTAGAAGCTCTGAGAAAAATAAGAGTTTGTTGTAGGGAGAGACGAGTAATATACAATATGCGCAAGAGCCAAGAGAGAATAATAAGAGTGGACGATCAAGAACGAGATGCTCGGATTAAAAAGGGTGTAAGACAGCGATGTAGTCTTTCGCCCTTACTGTTCAGTCTGTACATCGATGAAGCAATGACGCAAATACAAATCAGGAGCGGAATCAAAATTCAAGGTGAAAGGATGTTATTGACACGATTCGCTGATAACATTGCTATGCTGAGTGAAAGTGAAGAAGAATTACATGATCTGTTGAATGGAATGGACAGTCTAATGAGTGCAGAATATGGACTGACAGTAAATCGAAGAAAGACAAAAGTAATGTGAAGTAACGGAAATGAGAACAGTGAGAAACATAACATCAGGACTGTTGGTCACGAAGTAGATGAAGTTAAGGAATTCTACAACCTAAGCAGCAAAATAACCAGTGACGGGCGGAGCAAAGAGAACATCAAAAGCGGATCACCACTGGCAAAAAGGCCAAGAGAAATCTGCTAGTATCAAACATAGGCCTTAATCTGAGGCAGAAATTTCTGAGAATGTACGTTTGGAGCACAGTATTTTATGGTAGTGAAACATGGACTATGGGAAAAGCAGAACAGAAGCCAATATAAGCATTTGAGATGTGGTGCTACAGACGAATGTTGAAAATTAAGTGGACTGATAACGTGAGGAATGAGGAGGTTCTGCGCAGAATCGGAGAGGAAGAAAACACTGACAAGGAGAAGGAAACTGTGCCAAATATACAAAAGAGACGATAAACGATAGCATTCGCCAGCCGAAGTTTGAGTGTATGGGAAAGCAAATATATAGCGAATGAATGGGAGACCTTGGCTATAGTATGGTATTTTACGAAATTTCGGTTATACCTATTGGGAAGGCACGTAAGAGCTATAACAGACCATCGTGCATACTCACTCCTGACGCAATGTAAATTAATTCATAAAATATTGATGAGATGGACACTGCTATTACAAGAATATAGCCTTGAGTACAACGTGTGCCAAAAATAGACTATACAGTGCCAGACGTGCTTTCATAGCTGCCTACAGCTATTGAAGTACCTGATGTTTTGCAGCCCGTAAGTCAACAAATCCCGGTTGAACTGCTGCACTTAGTAAAGAAGTGAAAAGAGAGAAATATATTGGAAGTTATTAAAAAGTATGAAGTTAGACAAGATGCCAACCCTATTCTGAGGATGACAAAAGATATGTAGGAGGACGCTGAGGAAAGAAAAATAGAACATGAAACTTCCTGGCAGATTAAAACTGAGTGCCAGACCGAGACTCGAACTCGGGACCTTTGCCTTTCGCGGGCAAGTGCTCTACCATCTGAGCTACCCAAGCACGACTCACGACCCGTCCTCACAGCTTTACTTCTGCCAGTATCTCGTCTCCTACCTTCCAAACTTTACAGAAGCTCTCCTGCGAACGTTGCAGAACTAGCACTCCTGAAAGAAAGGATACTGCGGAGACATGGCTTAGCCACAGCCTGGGGGATGTTTCCAGAATGAGATTTTCACTCTGCAGCGGAGTGTGCGCTGATATGAAACTTCCTGGCAGATTAAAACTGTGTGCCCGACCGAGACTCGAACTCTGGACCTTTGCCTTTCGCGGGCAAGTGATCTACCATCTGAGCTACCCAAGCACGACTCACGCCCCGTCCTCACAGCTTTAATTCCGCCAGTACCTTTCTTCCAGGAGTGCTAGTTCTGCAAGGTTCGCAGGAGAGCTTCTGTGAAGTTTGGAAGGTAGGAGACGAGGTACTGGCGGAATTAAAGCTGTGAGGACGGGGCGTGAGTCGTGCTTGGGTAGCTCAGATGGTAGAGCACTTGCCCGCGAAAGGCAAAGGCCCCGAGTTCGAGTCTCGGTCCGACACACAGTTTTAATCTGCCAGGAAGTTTCATATCAGCGCACACTCCGATGCAGAGTGAAAACCTCATTCTGGAAAAATGGAACACGCTGTCAGTTGTGTCGGGAAGTTGCGTACAGATGAACGAACCCGAATTCAGATAAACGTAGCGTGTGCTTCCCGAGCCAGGCCATAGATGAATTAATAAAATATACACGCCTAAGTTACATGCATTTTGGCTCTAAGAAGTGTTTGAACAGATTCCCGTAACATTATACTTTTGATAATATGTCTAAACGAATTGGAAAACTTCTGCAAAAGTGTGGGATAAATGCCGGAAAAACAAAGTTTCGACTGCGCAATATCAGGGATTAGTGCATCATGTAATTCCGAAACAATCGTCATTGACCTATATGAACTGCTCCCACAATGTAAAAAATACTTTATACACAGATAATGGTGATGCAAGTTTTACAAACTTGTAAAACTTAAAACATTAAGAAAGATCAAACCAAGCCCTACAGTTAGGAAACTATAAGGAGATTATTTTCAAGACATTATCAAACTGCAGCGCAACTTAAGTGGCAACAGACATCAGTCGAAGTTCTTGCAATTAATGTTAATCCATCCTAGTACTCTTACTGGATATTTTCACGAGTGTACACGCTACTGATCACGGCGCGATTATCTGACAGTTAAGTGGTACGATATCCTACCGAAAAGTATCTAGGCTTGTGATATTTAGTCAGACTTATTGTATGTTTCTCTTTCCCTTAACATGTTAACTCAGACTTTAACCAGTCCACATTATTTGTGCCTTAGCCGTTGCGATGCTGTAGATTGTTGCATTACGATACGACACACGATTTCGGAATTATCACATCTCACATAAATCACCAACACCGATGTAAAATACACAGCTTCTATGGGAAGGATTTTAATTACTTCAACAAAATACCGTAAATTGCTTGCTGCAGTCGCGACGTCGACACTGCATGGTACGCTGACCACAGAACCTGAACCTTGAATGCCAACAACTGCGTTCTGTGTCCTCCATAGAGGAGACTATCTAACCTATCGCGGGACAGGACTGAACTTGCATGGCCGATGTGGGTACATCATGCCATACTGCTTCAGCTCTGCTCCATAATTCACAAACCATGCTAGCTGATGACGTGGCGTGCCATTCTCTTGGCGATCCATGAGCAAACGTTTTCATTGGGTGGGAGATCAGAAGAATTTGGTGCCCAGGCCAACAGTCGACATTCTTCAATACTGTAGAGGACAGTGGGTAATTGTTAGGAAATATGGTGCGAAATGGTGATTTAGTGTGTTTCAGTGCGCGATACGCCAGGCTCACGGAAGACGGCGAACGAAGGCTGGCCGCGCTTTATGCAGGTGACACAGTTTCGCAACGAACATCGGTATGTGTGTACGTGCGCGGCAACCATCAGAACGCAGCATTAGCAGAATTACGCAAGCGCGGGCTGTGTGTGGCGCGGTTGCATTAGCCAACTCATCGAGAACCTTCTAATAAACACACCGCCCCGTAACCGGCAGATTCAGCAGCGGCCTGCACTATTTAAGGGCATCAGAGGTGGGCGTCGGCATTCGGTTCGACCGATTGGGCGTTCGGTCGCTGTCACATCATCATCATCAGTGACGTTGTCCCCGAGGACTGGCCGGCCTAGAGCGTTGCCTGTTGCTGCACCGGCGACTCCCGGCGTCGTCCCGAGCCACCGCGTCTGCAGGGGGCGAGCTGGGCCGGGCCTCGTGCTGCTAACCTCCTACCGCCTGCGCAGCCACTGACCGAGCGCGGCGACGCATTCCCCGGGCTGTGTACATCAGCACGTCTCCACCACGGCACGAGCGGTGGGGCTGAGCTACCAGAAAATGTATTGGAAGAACCAAAATAAAGAGGAAGATTGCTAAAAACAGCCACCTTCTTCTACCCAGCCACGCCCTACAACCCCAACCTCGTCACCTGCTCCGGTTACCCTGTTAGAATACTGATGTAGGCCAGAACAGCACAGGCAACACGCAGTCTTGTTTTCTCTTGTTTATAGGTAATGTCACAGAGATCTCAGAGGCAAGACACGTCAGAAATGTTACAGCTGCTGTCCAAATTGTTGTCTAAGTGAACCAGAGAGATGATGGTGGCATGCACGCAATAGCGTCCCACGTCATTACACCCCACAGATAATGTATCCTGGCACCATTCACTCCCCTTCTAGCTTTCACACCCAGATGCATTCATCGTGATGTGTACACAGAACTGAAAATGATATGAAAAAATGATATTGTGCCACTTCTGGGTCTAGTGCTGTGACCGGGCGCAGCACTGTTGCGGTGACTTCCTCTGCTATAGTGTCAAAGGAGGCTACAGAAATGGTCACCATGTTGACAGTGGGTGACACTCTAGTTGTTGTCACATTTTCCGTGCTAGTAGGGAAAACTGACAGAACTAGCACTCCAGAATGAGATTTTCACTCTGCAGCGGAGTGTGCGCTGATATGAAACTTCCTGGCAGATTAAAACTGTGTGCCCGACCGAGACTCGAACTCGGGACCTTTGCCTTTCGCGGGCAAGTGCTCTACCACTGAGCTACCGAAGCCATGTCTCCGCAATATCCTTTCTTTCAGGAGTGCTAGTTCTGCAAGGTTCGCAGGAGAGCTTCTGTAAAGTTTGGAAGGTAGGAGACGAGGTACTGGCAGAAGTAAAGCTGTGAGTACCGGTCGTGAGTCGTGCTTCGGTAGCTCAGTGGTAGAGCACTTGCCCGCGAAAGGCAAAGGTCCCGAGATCGAGTCTCGGTCGGGCACACAGTTTTAATCTGCCAGGAAATTTCAGAACTAGCACTGTCTGCATTGTTGCCATATTTCGAACCACCTACTTTCTCTGATAACGTCATGCAGTGTCAACTCCTCTGATGTCAAAGTGCAGGTAGGTCATTTGTGCTAAGTACAAAATCCAAGAGGGAGGACCTAGGCCAGTTGTACAGGTTTAAAATGTCAGAAATTTTTTAAAAATCCTACTTGTGGGAAAGCTGGCATAATCTGCATGGTTACCAGATCACTTGTGCTAAGTGTAGACTCATAGCTGGTCGCTGTGGCGGAGCGGTTCTAGGTGCTTCAGTCTGGAACCGCGCGATTGCTATGGTAGCAGGTTCGAATCCTGCCTCGGGTATGGATATGTGTGATGTCCTTAGGTTAGTTAGATTTTAGTAGTTCTAAGTTCCAGGGGACTGGTGGCCTCAGATGTTAAGTCCCATTGTTGTGTCGATTCCCTAAGGTCTCGACACAATGAGTGGCTAGGTGCACGCGAAACTAACGCAGACGGGCGTAAATTCTGAAACAGGAGACTGGATGAAAACTATAAAGAAAAGAAGAGAGATTTTAATATACTTAACTTTAATGTAGTCTTGTTCTTGTTGAAATACATCTCTTGCATAGTAGAGAGCAATTAGCAATGATACACTTGGCGCCTTGCTAGGTAGTAGCGATGGACTAGCTGAAGGCTATTTAATCTGTCTCTCGGCAATTGAGAGGAATACTTGGTAGGTCTAGTCGCAAGCTATGTCGTCCGTACAACTGGGTGAGGTCAAGTCCGTGTCTTGTGACCTGCCCTGTGGTGGCGCTACGTTTGCGAATACACAGTGGCGACACGCGGGTCCGACATGTACTACAGGACCGCGGCCGATTTAAGTTACCACCTAGCAAGTGTGGTGTCTAGCGGTGACACCACACCCATAGTGCTCAGAGCTATAGAATCCTAGATGATAGCTTTGTCTTAAGTTTAAAACTAGGATTTTTTCCCCGTCTCTCTAACGGTGCAGCTCACTGACACAGCCTGCATGGTTCCCAGGTCACTTGTGCTAATAGAATCCAAAAGCCCAGTTGTTCTAACGTAAAATCATGGGAAGTTAAAAAAGCCAAGTTTAAAATGATGTCACATCATTTTTATTTAAAAATTTACACCGTATGTTTATGTATGTGTGTTTGTGTGTGTGTGTGTGTGTGTGTGTGTGTGTGTGTATATGTGTGTGTGTGTTGTAGAACTAGCAGTAGTACTCGTAGTAGTATAGAACAGGAATGTTTAATTATATTAACAGTCACTAGCACTGTGCCTGGAATGTTCTCCATAGTCTGGCAGCCATTGCCACTGGGGCAGTATACCACGAGTGACGCTGCCACCGACCAGGAAGGCTAAGTGCATCCACTGTAGCGGATCTCACAACCAGCGATGTGTCTGGATTGCAATGGTGGATTTGTGAGTGCAGACTGAACATGACCGTGGCACAGACTACCCCCACTACCACTGAAGGAAAGCGATGTAACGGGTTTGTGAGCTATTTCCCATTCTGTAGTTGCCACAGCCTGCACGGATGTCAAATTTCCCACATCATAATGGATTTTCCCTAATGTCATGCGATGGAACAGTTGTGGGAGCTATTCATAGCTCACAGACATTCCATAGCTGATCTACTTTCCCTGTGCAACGCTGACAGCCTACTCACGCTAGAAAGTAGGTGTTCAATTTTCCTTGCCAATGCAGTCACCTCCCTCCCCCTCCCCCCTTCCATCCGACGCCCCACTTCTCTGCAGTACCCAGGCTTACTAGACATCTGGTGGATCGGTAGAAGTGCTAGATACAACATAGTTAAGAGATAATCCTGGATCATCATCAGAGATCTGCATTTCTAAGACCAAAATAAACTGACTCACACAGTCAAATGTAAATATTAACCCATTTCAATGTTTATTATTATTACTCATCATGTGCATGTGCCTGTGTTTTCACACTTTTCATTTCTTTCTCCATCAGTACAATGGATCTCTGATGCAGCACATGATACACTGAAGCAGAAATTGTGTAAATGTACGAAACTTTTTCCACACTTTGACTTTCCTTTATCACCAACATCTGTATCAACCATCAAGCCACCAGCATTGGATAGCACATTGAAGAAGAATGTGTTGTTATTCATTAGAACACTCAAGCTGAATGCGAGTGACAATGGACACATTCTTGAAGGCATGTCATCAGCTCAGGAGCTCAAACAATATGATTTTTAAATCGCAATTTTACGTGCCCACTCGACAGTGCACCAACGGTCTTGCCGCAGTGGTAACACCGGTTCCCGTCAGATCACCGAAGTTAAGCGCTGTCGGGCTGAGCTAGTACTTGGATGGGTGACCATCCGGACTACCGAGCGCTGTTGGCAACCGGGGTGCACTCAGCCCTTGGGAGGCAAGCTGAGGAGCTACTTGGTTGAGAAGTAGCGGCTTCGGTCTCGGAAACTGACATATGGACGGGAGAGCAGTGTGCTGACCACATGCACCTCCATATCGGCATCCAGTGACGCCTATGGTCTGAGGATGACACGGCGGCCGGTCGGTACCGTTGGGACTTCATGGCCTGTTCGGGAGGAGTTTTAGTTTTAGTTTATTCGACAGAGCAGTCGAAAATTAGTCTAGTGCGATATTTGTTTCACTGACGTGTATTAACAGGGACAATAAAACACGAAGAGTAACCAGTACTCCAGCAACGACTACACCAGCACGGCCCCTGTTGATTGCTGCCGCCGTGCAGAAGTGCTGATGTCGTTGCTGTTATGGTTATTCTTCGTGTTTCATTGTCCCTCCCTGTCAATAAACATCAATAAAAAGAATATCGCACTAGACTAATTTCGGACAGCTCCGTCGAACCGGCACCTAAAACTACGATTTAAAAATGATTTTGCTTGTAATGGGAAATAAACCGACGCTTTACGTCGATGCTGGGCGTCACATGAAAGATGTGATGAGTAGGATAGTTCGGGATCAGTGCAGCAACGTGTTGTGAAAGCGAAATAGTGGAGAGGGTGTCACGGATTGGAATGGACACTATTAAAACAAAGGTGTTTTTCGTTGCGACGAAATATCCTCACGAAATTTCAATCACCAACTTTCTGCTCCGAATGCGAAAATATTTTGTTGACGACGACCTACATCACAATAAAATAAGAGAAATCAGAGCTCTCACGGAAAGATATAGGTGTTCGTTTTTTCCGCTCGCTGTTCGAGAATGGAATATCCAGAATTATTGTAAAGGTGATTCGATGATCCTGTGCCAGGCACTTTAGTGTGATTTGCAGAGAATCTCTGTAGATATACACTATGCGATCAAAAGTATCCGGACACCTGGCTGAAAATGACTTAAAACTTCGCGGCGCCCTCCATCTGTAAAGCTGGAATTTAGTATGGTGTTGTCCCACCCTTAGCCTTGACTACAGCTTCCATTCTCGCAGGTACACGTTCAATCAGGTGCTGGAAGGTTTCTTGGGGAATGGCAGCCTATTCTCCACGGAGTGCTGCACTGGGCAGAGGTATCGGTGTCGGTCGCTGAGGCCTGGCACGAAGTCGGCGTTCAAAACGTCCGAAAGGTGTTCTGTAGGATTCAGGTCAGGACTCTGTGCAGGCCAGTCCATTACAGGGACGTTATTGTTGTGTAACCACTTCGCCACAAGCCGTGCATTATGAACAGGTGCTCGATCGTATTGAAAGACGCAGTCGCCATCCCCGAACTGCTCTTCAACAGTGGGAAGCTAGAAGGTGCTTAAAACATTAGTTTAGGCCTATGCTGTGATAGTGTCACGCAAAACAACAAAAGGTGCAATTCTCCTCCATGAAAAACACGACCACACCATAACACCACCGCCTGCGAAGTTTACTGTTGGCACTACACACGCTGGCATACGATGTACACCGGGCATTAGCCACACCCACACCCTGCCATCTATCGACACATTGTGTATCGTGATTCGTCACTTCACACAACTTTTTTCCCACTGTTCAATCTTCCAATGCTCACGTTCCTTGCAGTGGATCCTGGTGCGGTTTGGAATTCCTTGTCATGTGTAAGTAGGCTGTTTATGTTTTCTTATTGGCAACGTTACGTAGCGCTCTGTATGAAAATCACTGGCTGTGCTGTGTGCAGTCTGTGGCTAGTTTGCATTGTTGTCTGCCATTGTAGTGTTGGGCAGCTGGATGTTAACAGTGCGTAGCGTTGCACAGTTGGAGGTGAGCCGCCAGCAGTGGTGAATGTGGGGAGAGAAATGGCGGAGTTTTGAAATTTGTAAGACTGGATGTCATGAACTGCTATATATATTATGACCATTAAGGTAAATACATTGTTTGTTCTCTATTAAAATCTTTCATTTGCTAACTATACCTATCAGTAGTTAGTGCCTTCTGTAGTTTGAATCTTTTATTTAGCTGGCAGTAGTGGCGCTCGCTGTATTGCAGTAGTTCGAGTAACGAAGATTTTTGTGAGGTAAGTGATTTGTGAAAGGTATAGATTAATGTTAGTCAGGGCCATTCTTTTGTAGGGATTGTTGAAAGTCAGATTGCGTTGCGCTAAAAATATTGTGTGTCAGTTTAAGCACAGTCCAGTATAATTGTTCAAAGGGGACGTTTCATAACTTAAATGCATTTGATAATGTGAACACTTTATGTCAACAGATCTATTAAATAATTATTTTATGATCCATATTCTTCGAAAAAGGAGCACTTGGAATGGAAAGAACAATAAGAAGGGATTAATAACAGTAACTGCATACATAATTTTGTTTTCAAGCACTTGGTAATTTCTTTTGTAGAATAAATTGTGATGCATCACTCTAGTATTAAGATGTGACATAGGTATTAAACATGGCCATTTGTACTGTAATATTTTTTTGCTTGAGCTTTGTCATGCTTAGGTATAAGTTATAGCATTCACTGCTGCTGTTTGCCAGGCACAGTGCTACTAAATTTCACTTTGTATTACTCTGTTAAGCCAGTTTTACTGCGGATTTATTTACTTGTTTGCTGCGCATTGCCTTATATTAGTTGTAATATTGCATTTGCTTTGCTAATTTATGCTGCTTACTTTGCCATTTGTATTTTTTATCATTGCTGTTTGTGTTAATTGTTTTGTGCTGCTGCATTGCCTCGTTCCTTAGTTTAGCATCTGAGCTCAGTAGATTTAAGTTAGCTTAAGATAGGGTAGGCTATATAAGAGAACGAGTTGTGATGAATTGGAAGAAATGCATTGAGAAGCTATAAGAAAATGGTTTGGCCAAAAAAGTATTTTGAAAGAGGATATGAACAAAAAAGTAGGGTTTAGGGACAACAGGTTTAGGTAGGATTTTCTTGGAAATAAATGATGAGGTAAGATAATGGAAAATAAATAATGAGGTAAGACATATGTGAACATATAAATACAGAAAGCATGCTTGGATAGGATTTTTTTTTTGGTGGAAACAAATGTTGAAATAAGAAGAAAGATCTACAGAACGAAGTTTTGGGTTGGACTGCAGTACCAAATGTCACACTGAAAACAAACCCTGTCCTTTCCCCCTGTGTTATTCTGCTATGTGTTTGTGTACTCTTGTATATTTGTGTTTTTCCTGTCTTTATGTGTTTAGCTAATAGGAGTTATGTTGTAGAATTTTTCTGATAATATGTTATTTTCTTTGTAAAGATGTTTAGACATTATGTATTCTGTTCTGTTTTAATGCTCATGTATGAAGTTGATGTTTCGAAAGTTATTCTGATCTTTTATGTATTTACTTATGTCATAATTCCTGTAACACTGATGTATATGTTTATTTCTATTCTTTTGTAAAGCCCCTATTACTACACATGTTATCTGTATTGTTATGTTCTTTAATGATGTATTCTGTATCTTTGTAATTGTATTCTTATGTTATAAAATTGTAATGGACACAAGTTCATCAGATTAAATAACTTGTAAGTTACATGTCACTGTACACGTTTCTGTTGGTCCTAGTACATGGACAGTATGTGGGAAGTTGGGATTGTTAGTGTTTGCACGTGTGTTAATAATTCAGCAGGGACTGGTTAACAGCATTGCTGGTTCTAAGGACATTTCAAACAATTTTTTTGAGAGTGGACAAGTGGTGGTTATGGTCTTGCTATATTCTCCGCAAGACTCTTCAATGGTGATTGCGCACCTGCACAGTCGCAACAGATGGTTGCTAGCCGTCTCTACAAGGACTACAGTGGGTCTGCATCTTTGATGGCCCACCAATACCATTATCTCTACAAGGACTATAGTGGGTATGCATCTTTGATGGCCCACCAATACTGTAATCTCTACCAGGACTACAGTGGGTCTGCTCTGTGACGACCTACCTGCCAATATTCTTCAAAAGTTCGACTGACTCTGTGGTGGGTTTGCTCTGTTGTGGACCATTACCTGTCTGCATGTCGAGAGTCAGAACTGTCTTTCCGTTAGAAGGACAACACTACTTCTACAAGACTGCATGGAAATCCAAGACTTCCGTGTGCACTGTCTTTTACTGCTCAGCCTTTCAGAAAAACACTGCAATTTTGCTGTGATGAATGATCAGGCCTGGACTTGTAACAACACCAACGCTATACTATTGTACATATGACATTTTTTTCTTCTGATTTTCGATAAATTAGTGTAAGCAATGTTTTGATTTCATTTCTTTTTCTTTTCATGTCATTATGTTAAAGAAACTCTAAACAACTTTCGATGTGAATATTAATATTTATGTCAAATTTCAAGCAATGCTATAACAGAATTGAAGTGTAACACATGTTGAATCTATTGTAACATGTTTAAAATTGTAATTGTGCGTCTGGTCCATACGTAGGCAATGTACTAGGATATGTAGAATGCAAAACCTCTGGTGAATACCCTGTCTGTAGGGGAGCGGTAAAAGGTGGATGGCAGGCGAGCGCGGGAAAATGCACACGGGCGCCGCACGGCATAACGGGCTCAGCAGTAGTAGTCGGAGTTGGGCATCGGTCTGAGAAACACGTTCTGGATCGAGGAGGCTCTCCTGGAAAATGTGATTTCGTTGAGCCTCGGATGTGCCGTTTCCGACGACTATACAGCATGGCAGAATTCCATAGGCACTAAATGGAAAAATATTGCGACGCTATGAAGAAGTAAAGTGCCGATACATCAAGAGCCATAGCTGTGATTGTATGTGTGCTCTGCGCCTCGCCATCTCGCCGCCCGCCAACCGCCGCATCGATACGAACAGGTTGAAACTTTTAGTACTGTATTCGTGTAGACCAGTGTTACTTTTGTTCCTGACTGTTCAATAACAACTTAATTTTTACCAGAACTGTCCTATCATTTAATTATCCTCATCACTAACCTAGGTAGGGTCCTTTCCACATGTTGCGCAATCCGAGTGTCCCGAGATGAAGATTTAAAGTTTATGTTAATAAGAATTACCTGCAGACCTATCTATGTTGGAATGATGTTTAAAGAACTTTGTTGTTAAAGAATAGATAAGTAAATATTATAGGTCTGACAAAGTTGGAAGATAATGTTGAAACTGGTTTAGTAATGAAGTTTAATTAATTTGAGACAAAAATAATGGTAGTTAAATGAGCAAGAAATAAGACAAAAAGAGTAGTAAATCATATATTGGAATTCTTGAGTGCTTAATGATTTAAATAACCAAAATTTCAGTACAGTAATCATAACAGTTTCAGCCCCCCCCCACCTTTTTCTTTTCTATTCATTTAAATTCTGAAGTGTACTGAACTGATTTGACCAGCAAAGTTAAAGTCAATATAAAATCAAAATTTATTAGTGTTTTACCCTTTTCAAAATTGACATTGTATATGTGTTTTGAAAGTGCTGTTTCTAGGGTAACCTATGCCCGATTTTTGTCAGATCAATAGACAGTACGAAGTTTGTAGTAAACATTATAGTGTATTGTTGTGTATTTTTGGCTTGTCCATATTAGTACAGAAAGTGAAATTATTAGTTCAGTAGATTTTCTGGTTCTAAAATTTACCATATTATGCAGTGTAGTTACGTGTTGTTTTGTACGAACGTACTTCAACTTGTACTGGGAAGAAACTCCGTTAATGCCTAACTAGGCTGGCGACCGTATTATTAACAATTTGGTACCATCTGCAGTGTTGTTTCTTGTCCATCCTAACGTGTAGTTGCACTTCAGACTTGCTTGACGTATTATTGTTGTTACTGAGTGGGTCAACATATATATAAAAATCCTTTCTTATAAGATGAAGCCCGTCAACTTACCATAGTACAGGCTTTAATAAGTATCGTGCGCAGTAGTGTAGCGTTACAGACTGTGAGAAAATTTTAGCTGTTGACCAACATTGTATCTATAAGTGTGTGCATTTGATATCTTTGTTATTGTAATTATGAAAATTTTATCAAATCGTTATTGGCTACTGCCCAAAACAATTTGTAAAATTTTTTGTGGGGAGCATGTAAGTAGACTGTTTATGTTTTCTTATTGGCAACGTTATGTAGCGCTCTGTATGAAAATCACTGGCTGTGCTTTGTGCAGTCTGTGGCTATTTTGCATTGTTGTCTGCCATTGTAGTGTTGGGCAGCTGGATGTTAACAGTGCGTAGCGTTGCACAGTTGGAGGTGAGCCGCCAGCAGTGATGGATGTGGGGAGAGAAATGGCGGAGTTTTGAAATTTGTAAGACTGGATGTCATGAACTGCTATATATATTATGACCATTAAGGTAAATACATTGTTTGTTCTCTATTAAAATCTTTCATTTGCTAACTATACCTATCAGTAGTTAGTGCCTTCCGTAGTTTGAATCTTTTATTTAGCTGGCAGTAGTGGCGCTCGCTGTATTGCAGTAGTTCGAGTAACGAAGATTTTTGTGAGGTAAGTGATTTGTGAAAGGTATAGGTTAATGTTAGTCAGGGCCATTCTTTTGTAGGGATTGTTGAAAGTCAGATTGCGTTCCGCTAAAAAATATTGTGTCAGTTTAAGCACAGTCCTGTATAATTGTTCAAAGGGGACGTTTCACATGGTCTGGATAGATGTCTGCCTATTACATATTACCACCCTCTTCAACTGTCGGCGGTCTCTGTCAGTCAACAGACGAGGTCGGCCTGTACGTTTTTGTGCTGTACGTGTCCCTTCACGTTTACACTTTACTATCACATCAGAGACAGTGCACCTAGGAATGTTTAGGAGTGTGGAAATCTCGCGTACAGACCCATAACACAAGTAACATCCAATCAACGGATCACGATCGAAGTCCATGAGTTCCACGGAGCACCCCATTCTGCTCACTCACAATGTCTAATGACTACTGAAGTCGCTGATATGGAGTACCTGGCACTCGGTGGCAGCACAATGCACCTAATATGAAAAACGTATGTTTTGGGGGGTGTCCGGATACTTTTGATCACATAGTGTAGATGTAGGTGTAGATGTAGATCTGCCAAAACACCAGAAAAAGTGCGCCTGATGATCCATAAGAGAGGCATATGATAAATGAATCATACTATTCCACATACATGCACACAAGCACCCATGCGCACACACACACACACACACACACAAACACAAACACATACAGTTATTTACAATGTACACATCCACTCTGTTTCACCCAAGTGTGTAGTGTGAATACGTCAGGGTTCCATCAGTCCTTGCGTATGACCTGACCTGCTTATCGTCATGATGTAACAGTCCAATATTCTGCTGTGATACAATGTATGTACTCTCGATTAAAAATAGACTTTACACATCATTCGCAGAGGAGGAGGGGGAGGAGGAACATCTGAACTGTGACTACCATACAGGCATGCCAAGCAATCTACGAACCTGAGTTCTTATGACTGCATCTACACAGATTAAGCCAGCCTTAGGGTGGCACGTGTCTCTGTGTGGTACATGTACAGTTTTGAACAGAGACCTACGAACTCCAGAATCTGTGGTCCATTCGCCACGTCTTTTATCCAGCCAATATCCTTATTATCTGCTAGCTTTATGCCATAAGGTTTATCAGCTGAATATAGAGATGTGTCGAATACATTGGGATGACAGCTTGACACTTCGTATGGATTCCAAACCTGCACTCAATAATAAAGCTATCACTATTCACATAAAGTAACTTTGGGTCTTCAACATGAGTTTTAGCAAACTCATAATGAAAATGGTACATGTGAAGTTTTGATAGGTCCAATATACACAGAGCTACATAAGTAGGATTTGTGAACTGTACTGATATCTTTACCATCTCCTGAGCTGAAAATTCTTTGTTGTTTACACCCTGGCTTGGCGATCAACTGTATTCAACTGCAGTGGCCATCCCACGAATTAATGGAATGAATATTGTGATGGTTTCTAACATTTTGCATTGTTTTCCCAAAAATTGAATTATTCATTAATTTTGTAAAAAATCTTTCTGAAATGAGCACTTTGCGGAAGCCCTCTTTTTGGTATTTTTATCGATCTATGTCTTCAACCAGGGACGCTGTTTGAATGCAGTAACATAGTCAGCTCTACTCAGCTTTGGCCCCAACCTTTGAGACATTGCTGGAGGTTTCTATAATGCAGTCAGTGTCTAGCTGCTCTGGACATAGGAGCAAATCGCTGGTCCTGTAATGTAAACTATTAGAATGTGTAAAGTCTACGTCCAAAACATCCTATGGCAGAATCAGCAGCCACAGTTAAAAATCTAACGATTTCGTCACGAGCTAGCCATCAGAAACCTCCAACAAACAGAGGCTGTTCCATTGCGAATCCTTATAGCCAAGTGCTGGTTCTACAATGTTTTAATAATAAGTTAAAAGAGGCAGGATTGGATGAGGTAATTACAGAGAGGGATGATAATGTGAAATTCGATATATTCCATACTAAATTTGGATTAGCTTGCCAAAAAAGTTATCCAAAAACCTTTAAAAAAACAAGTAAGCCTCAGATAGCCAAAGGGTTTAAACTTTCTTGTAAGAGGAAAAGGAAAGTTTATATAGAAGTATTTCACAAAAAATACTTTAAGAGATTTTTACATCGACCTGATTATTGTCTCAGTTATTATTCTTACAGTTCTTCTGTATGATAGTTCAGAAAAGTGCAACCATTTTTTTGCAGTTTAACTCCAAATAAAAATGCTGATTATAATGAGAACAGTATTCAAGCACTTACTTTTTTCATTCAACTTCAACTGCCATCTAATCTTTAAAAATTTTGTATATGGTAAGCGCTCTACAGAATTATCATACAATTTTTTAATTGAGAATTTGTAAACTGATTTTAATTGGCAATATTGAAACTGAAATTCAAGGTGTATCTATGTTTTATATTCAGCGCTAGTGTATTGTTTGTTGACCAGTTGTAAATATTTCAGTTAACTATTTCGAAGTTATCCACGATGTTCACGTTTATCAACTTTGTGCTATAAAATAAGCACACTATGTGAACTGTTACTAAAAAAATGTAAACTTCCAGTATGTACTATTGACAGTCACAACCGAAATCGACGTGATTGAAGATTTATATTATGTTTCAAAGTAAGAGCTAGTATTAATTGCGAAATCTGTAGAATCGCATTTCCGTAATGGCTTCAAAGAGGGCAAAGTGGTCACAGCTGTGGCCACTTTGCCTGTCACTAAACAAGTTGTACTTTTTATGTGTATTATATTTGTGAGAGCAAGGCCAAGCTCATTGTCTGCATTTAAATACCTTCTCAATTACTAAAACTTGGTATTAACGCCTAGCTTATTTTTTAGTTGTAATTACTTAGCTTTTCCTTTGACAAACGAAAAAGGTATTTCTCTTTGAATTACTTCCAAAGATTCTACTTTTGTTTGGACGCAGTTATTGTGTCCAAATACCAGAGGAAGGGCCAGTAGCAGTCCTAGGACTCTCAGGCAGTACAATGAGCTAATGATGCTGAGAAAAAAGATGGTATGCGGAGGCAAACAGCTGCTAAAATCGTTAATGTACCTACGCACACTCAAAAACGCCGTGTTTTAAACAAAAAGCAGAACGTTACTGAAAACAAAAACATCTAGAATCCTACTGTGCTGTTTTCAGTTTTAAAAAAGAATAGTGGCTTGTACAATATCTTTTGGATATGGAGATTTGTCTTTGTGGAATTACACTCGCTGACTTGTGTAGCCTTGATTACCAATTGGCAGAACAGAATAATATCCCTGATAACTTCAACCATGACAAAAAATTAACTGGGAAAGATTGGGTTAGAGACTTCAGAAAGGACCATCCCGAAACTGCATTGAGGAAACTGGAGCCCAAGCACTTAACGGAATAAATGTTACTAAATGCTTTGATATTTTAGAGAACGCCCAGAAAAGTAATTTATATGCACCTCATCGGGTTTACAACTTTAATGAAATAGGACTTTCGACTGTACAGTCTAAATCAGCTAAGGTTTTTGCACTAAAAGGTAGGCGCCAGGTTCGGTCCCTTACATCTGCCAAAAGAGGCGTTTTCTCTAAGGTTTTAATTTGTTTGTCAGCAGAAGGAACTTTTAACCCTCGTTTCGTCATATTTCCCATACAGCAGATTAAAGTATAGCTTCAGGATGGTTCTCCACCTGAAACAACATCCGCTTGTCACCTGTCAGAGTGGACACAAAGTGAGATATTTACACAGTGGTTTGACCATTTATTGAAGTATGCTCAATCATCAAAAGACGACGGTGTACCACTGACACTTGATGGACATGCTACGCACACGAGGATCCTTGACTTCACTGAAAAGGTGAGGAATAACCAAATAATTGTAGTTTCCATTCCCCCATATTGCAGCCACAAGCTCCAGCCGCTGGACGCTTCTTTTATGGGGCCTTTCTACAGAAGCTATCGAGAGTTTCTTGTGAAGTAACCCTGGTAGGTAAGTAACTGAATATCAGTCATCTCCTATGCCTGGGGAATGTTTTTTAAGTGCAGCTACTCCTGATGTTGCCATAAATGAATTTCGATGCTGTGACACAGTATCAATCAACATGGATATATTTACTGAATGGGAATTTACTGCAGCTACAACCATGGAAGTTCCCAGTCCATCTGCCACTGCTGCATGCCCACCAGCTGAGGACAGTCAGGACTCACAGGCCCTAGGACTAGAAGAAACTCGTTCTGCTGAGAATGGTTATGGATCTGGTGACCCTCAACCCAACACTGCAATACCTGCACTTTCTGGAGATGGCAGCACAGCATTGACTGTAGGTTCTGGAGACCCCAACACTGTATTTGTTCTCATCTCTCAAGACTCATCAAATCCTAGCACCTCATCCACATTTATACCACCCATAAAGCCCAGCATATCTGTAAGGTCGTTCTCCATGCCCAGCATGCCCGCCTCATTTGTTGTAAGCCTACTTGATATTGTCCCAAATCCACCAGTAAACATTAATAAACAACAAAATAAGCGAAACAAAAGCATCAGCAGCAGTTTTAACTTCAACCCCCTTATAAGACTTTTCTTGTAACAGCAAAGGCAGAAAAAGGGGACAATGAAAGACACGAAAATAAATGTGTAATTAAAAAAGGGAGAGAAGGACAAAAATAAGAAGTTAATAAAGAAGAAAGAAGTTCAAGGAAAAAATCGAAAATGGCAAAACGAGCTTTGTTTCAAAACTCTGGTAGTGATTTCAGTGATGCTGACTGTTTGTATTGCAGGGACTTCTTTTCAAAGTCCAGAGAAAATGAAGGATCGATCAGGCACTCAGACTGTCTAAATTGCCCAAACAGGGCTTGTGTCAGATGTGAGGAAGAAGATAATGAGTTCATCTGAAAATTCTGCATATAAACTGAGAAAGACAATAGCCAAAGAAATGTTGAAATGCCACTTCTGATGTACTGTTTAATTTAACTCAGTGCATAGTTTTAAAACAATTGTAAATTGTTAAACCTTTGTATAGAATGATGAAGTTGCTTTTATTTGAGAAAAATACACTCTTCTCAAAATGCAATTAAACTTTTTTTTATTGGGCATAGTTCCCACCCAGTGGCCATTTTACCCTACCCAGTAGGATTAATTGGCGATTTTGTACAGCAAGTCAAAAACTGTTTTTTCTCAAAAAGTAACTGAAATACAATAAAAGTGAAAATTTTTGCATAAACATAAATCATTAAGCAAAATAATGCCTAATTTTTATTTGTTTCCATCAGTTTTCCTTATGAAAAGAAAAAAATTCCCTTTGAGTGGCCATTATGCCCACCCTGCCAATAGTTATGACTTTTTTAATTTCTGATAACATTATTTTAATATAATTATGACAATAGCTTGACACTTCCATATATAAACATTATGACACATCTGCTTCAAAGTAAGATGCATAAATACTCTCAATTTCTATTTTGAAAGAGTCTTTCCACTTAACATGCAATTTTTCAGTTCACAAATGAGATTACAGAAACATTAAGTGACTGAATATTGCCAACTGCTATTTTCTTTTACTTGCCAAAAGAATTTGAAGTTTACAATATTCTCATGGAGCAATGTGAATATTACCATATCAGATATCTTGCTAACATCTAGTTCTCATACTGTCTAGCTAAAGTAAGATTGTCACAGTATGACACCCAGGAATATGGCACAACGAAACGCATCTTCAGAGTTGAGAACAGTCACTACAAGTATACTGCAGGGTTTGATATTGGTTATGCTTTTGTTCGTCACTACAAGTATACTGCAGGGTTTGATATTGGTTATGCTTTTGTTCTTTTTTCATAGAATTAGCTATCATCATACATATGAGATGTTCTAGTAGTTCACTTTGTTAATGCGACTATTATAATCAAGCCTAATGAAGAAACTTTAATGCTTGAGAATGTAAATAAATTGTCTTGAAAATTACTAACTGCTTTAAAACTTCCTGGTGGGTTAAAGCAGGATGCCAGACTGGGACACAAACAGGCAGTCTTAGCATTTTTTGGGAAATTGTTCTACCCAGTGAGCTTTCCAGGCAAGACTATCGACTCACACTTACAGATATACTTCCGTCAGTACCTCCCTCTTATCTTCCAAACTTCACAATTCTCCTGTATATCTCCCAGCAAACAATCTGCTATGAAGTCTTAAATCGACGAAAAATCTGCTGCAGAACGTAGATTAATTCTATGAACTGGTAGTGTTAGTGGACTTAGTTAAAATGCAACGTATGCCATTAAAACAAATGAAGATTAAAGTTTAGCTTCCCATCAACAGTGAGGTCATTAGAGACAGAGCACAAGCTCGTATTATGAAAGTATGAGGAAGGAAATCTGCCCTGGTCCTCATCGAAGGATTTATCCCAGTATTTGGCTGGAGTGGTTTAGGGAGGTCACAAGAAACCTAAACACGGATGGCGAGACAGGGATTTGAACTGCCATCCTCCAAAATAGAAGCCCGGTGTGTTAACTGCTCTGCTGCCTCACTCAGTGATAGATGCAACTATAAGCTGCACAAAACCTGATGACAACACTAGGAATAGTGCCTGAGGGAAAATCAATAAACTAAACAGAATAGTCTAAATTCCTGGACTTTACTGATAAGAAACAGAACTGAAAATCATGTGTCTGCATTCTGCAACCTTTGTTTTATAGGTAATATCAGACTTTGGAGATGAAAATGTCAAACAAATTACTTACTTTTCCCATTTGCAGTCATTATCATCTTATTATGTCCTATTCTGACACAACTACTCGTTAATTAAGAAAGCATTCCATGCATGTAAGTGCTTAAGAACGATCATACGTGATTCCACTCTAGAATTTATTACAGAAAACTTTTGAGAAGTTCGGCACAGTAATAACACCTTCACAGTAAATTTCGTCCTTTATTTTGTTAGTTATCAACAAACAATCACAGTTTATAATATTGAAGGAGAATCGACTTACACTATCCACTGGTCAACAGTAGTGTTGCATAGAAAGGAATGAGACATGGAGCCTTAAAAATCTTTCACCACTTACCCAGTGATGTGGAGAATCAAATAGATACCAAAATTAACTTCAAACTCAAACTGAAGTACCTGCTTCAACCTTCTTCTATTCCATAGGTGAATCTCTAAATATGTAACATGATAATTCTCTTGTGTTTGTTTGTGTGTGTGTGTGTGTGTGTGTGTGTGTGAGAGAGAGAGAGAGAGAGAGAGAGAGAGAGAAGACTGTAGACAGTTAAGATCACTGTAAAAAATACATCATGCAAATTGCCAGCATAATGCCATACCTTCTATTATGGATTGATGATAACTTTTTTAAGTAACTGACATATTCCACACTATCGCAAGAGACCGTAATTATGGCCCATAGAAGATACAAGTAACTTAACAGTAAGATTAGGGTATGCAGGAGCAAAAATACTCATTTACTTACAATTGAACTTTTTCTGAGAAGAAGATCATAGGTATATATAGGGAAAGAGCAATAATATGCCTCTTGTACACCTACTGTAAATTAAGAACTCTGACAGAGATGGGATACATGGGGGTGAATGACAATCACTTTTTTAACATGTCACTGAGGATTTTTGCCTCACAAGAAGGGACAGAGGTCGGTGGCGTGGACATTTGCCCCATAGAGCAGAAATTGATTGAAAACTCATAAGGGAAGGGTCCAGTCCAGCATGTTGAAACCTGTTGTGAAATTTTTTGTACAGGAAGAATACACCAAAAGAAACACCATGTAAAAATTTTAGTTGCTAAAATACGCTACAAGTATATATTTTGGAAATAGCTAAATTCTTAGCTTTCCTGGCAGCTGGGGATATGTACGCTCTTGCTGTAGCTATAGCAGATAGTGCACTTGCAACATGCCAGGTACATAACCTTTATTGCTGGCACATCAGTAGACAGATATCACGGCACATTGCGATCGTAATTTGTAAGGCGAATTCCAGTTGTGTTGATAATTTCTCTGAAAATTGTTCACAGTCACTCTCGCTCAAATTTGCAGCTCATTTAATAGGCTTAGTAACTAGCACTTCCCTTTGTGGTACCATTAAGTGTTGATGATAGAATTGTTTGTATATGCTTGCTGACAACAACAGTCTTCACGCAAGTTCCAGAATTTCTTGTGACAGCCAGAGCGAGAGCACCAGCAGCAGCGAGTACTGTTTGTATAAAGCGTTTATTTTGCATTTTGTTTACGACCTTCCACTAAGGAAGGGATTCTATTTGTGTTTATCTGCTCTGCATAGAAACTAACAGTTCTTGATCGTTAGGAGAGAAATTTATTTTGTACTTATTTGCTGCGCTTAGCTTTTAAATAGTTTTTCTGGGAAAACCTAGCGTAGTTTTCGCGTCTCGTATTTCAGTGAGTGTTTCTTGATTATCAGAGTAGCTCATCAGAAGATTATCTTGGGAATTTGTCACCGTATAGAGTAGGGTAAACATAGTCATGTGTAGGGACTGTGGTTGTTGTGAGCGGACGCAAGGAGAATTGGCCACTCTTCGGGGGCAGGTGGAGGCTTTGTCTGTTAGGCTCATCGAGCTCGAGGCGCAGGCGTCGGCTCGTAGTGGCGTTGGGGCAACTGTGGTGAGACCTATGCCTACTTCGGTGGCCTTGGAATCACATGGAACCCCTGATGTCGCTGCGTCTTCCGGCAGTGAGCATCTTACCGGTCAGCCATCACTCCAGGGTGAATGGCGGACAGTGGTGGGCTCGCGCGTGCCTGGCCGAAAGGCGAAGGTGGGATCTGGCCGCGTGGCAGCTGCCTTACCCCTTTCCAACAGGTACGGGGTGCTTCCTAGTGGTGATGACATCGTTTCCGAGCCACCACAGGATGCCTCGCCTGTTGGGCCAGTGGCCGATTCTCCGGCAAGGTCCCGACAGTCACAGAGGGCGGGCCTATTAGTTATAGGGAGCTCCAACGTTAGGCGGGTTATGGAGCCCCTCAGGAAAATAGCGGGTAGGTCGGGGAAGAATGCCAGTGTGCACTCGGTGTGCTTGCCGGGGGGTCTCGTCCGTAATGTGGAGGAGGCCCTTCCGGCAGCTATTGAACGCACTGGGTGTGACCGGCTGCAGATAGTAGCACATGTCGGAACGAATGACGCCTGCCGCTTGGGTTCTGAGGCCATCCTTGGTTCCTTCCGGCGGCTGGCTGATTTGGTGAAGACAACCAGCATCGCACGCGGAGTGCAAGCTGAGCTTAATATCTGCAGCATAGTGCCCAGAGTCGATCGCGGTCCTCTGGTTTGGAGCCGTGTGGAGGGTCTAAACCAGAGGCTCAGACGACTCTGCGACTATAATGGTTGCAAATTCATCGACCTCCGTTATTGGGTGGAGAACTGTAGGGCCCCCCTAGACAGGTCAGGCGTGCACTACACACCGGAAGCAGCTACTAGGGTAGCAGAGTACGTGTGGCGTGCACACGGGGGTTTTTTAGGTTAGAGGGACCCCCCCTTGGGCGAAACGATAAAATACCTGACGGCTTACCAGAGAGAACATCAGCATCGTTGATAAAGAACGTCCGTCCTCAGAGACCAAAAACAGGAAAAGTTAACGTAATATTGGTAAACTGCAGGAGTATCCAGGGCAAGGTTCCTGAATTAGTATCGCTTATTGAAGGAAATAGTGCGCATATAGTATTAGGAACGGAAAGTTGGTTAAAACCGGAAGTGAACAGTAACGAAATCCTAGACACAGAATGGAATATATACCGCAAGGATAGGATAAACGCCAATGGTGGAAGAGTATTTATAGCAGTAAAGAATTCAATAATATCCAGTGAAGTTATTAGCGAATGCGAATGTGAAATAATCTGGGTTAAGTTAAGTATCAAAGGTGGGTCAGATATGATAGTCGGATGCTTCTATAGACCACCTGCATCAGCAACCGTAGTAGTTGAGCGCCTCAGAGAGAACCTGCAGAACGTCGTGAAGAAGTTTCGTGATCATACTATTGTAATAGGGGGAGACTTCAATCTACCAGGTATAGAATGGGATAGTCACACAATCAGAACTGGAGCCAGGGACAGAGACTCTTGTGACATTATCCTGACTGCCTTGTCCGAGAATTACTTCGAGCAGATAGTTAGAGAACCAACTCGTGAAGCTAACGTTTTAGACCTCATAGCAACAAATAGACCGGAACTTTTCGACTCCGTGAATGTAGAAGAGGGTATCAGTGATCATAAGTCAGTGGTTGCATCAATGACTACAAGTGTAATAAGAAATGCCAAGAAAGGAAGGAAAATATATTTGCTTAACAAGAGTGATAGGGCACAAATCGCAAAATATCTGAGTGACCACCATCAAACGTTCATTTCTGAGGAAGAGGATGTGGAACAAAAATGGAAAAAATTCAGAAACATCGTCCAGTACGCCTTAGATGAGTTCGTACCGACTAAGGTCCAAAGCGAGGGGAAAGATCCACCGTGGTATAACAATCATGTACGAAAGGTACTACGGAAACAAAGAAAGCTTCATCATAGGTTTAAGAGTAGTCGAATCATAGCTGATAAGGAAAAGCTGAACGAAGCGAAAAAGAGCGTAAAGAGAGCAATGAGAGAAGCATTCAACGAATTCGAACATAAAACATTGGCAAACAATCTAAACAAGAACCCTAAAAAGTTTTGGTCATATGTAAAATCGGTAAGCGGATCTAAATCCCCTATTCAGTCACTCGTTGACCACGATGGCACCGAAACAGAGGACGACCGAAGAAAGGCAGAAATACTGAATTCAGTGTTCCGAAACTGTTTCACTGCGGAAAATCGTAACATGGTCCCTGACTTCAGCCGTCGCACGGACGCCGAAATGGAAAATATTGAAATAAACGATATCGGAATTGAAAAACAACTGCTATCACTTAGTAGCGGAAAAGCATCCGGACCAGACGAGATACCCGTAAGATTCTACAGTGATTATGCTAAAGAACTTGCCCCCTTTCTATCAGCAATTTATCGTAGATCTCTGGAAGAACGTAAAGTACCTAGCGACTGGAAGAAAGCGCAGGTCGTTCCCATTTTCAAGAAGGGTCATAAATCAGATGCGAATAATTATAGGCCTATTTCGCTTACGTCAATCTGTTGTAGAATAATGGAACATGTTTTATGTTCTCGTATTATGACGTTCTTAGATAATACAAATCTCCTTCATCATAACCAACATGGATTCCGCAAACAGAGATCATGTGAAACTCAGCTCGCCCTATTTGTCCAAGAAATTCACAGTGCCGTAGAAACTGGCGAGCAGATTGATGCCGTATTCCTGGACTTCAGGAAGGCATTTGATACGGTTCCGCACTTACGTTTAGTGAAAAAAATACGAGCTTACGGAATATCGGACCAGGTTTGTGATTGGATTCAGGATTTCCTAGAAGAAAGAACACAACATGTCATTCTTAACGGTTCAAAATCTGCAGATGTAGAGGTAATTTCGGGAGTACCGCAAGGAAGCGTGATAGGACCTTTATTGTTTACAATATACATAAATGACTTAGTTGACAACATCGGTAGCTCCGTGAGGCTATTTGCAGATGACACGGTTGTCTACAAGAAAGTAGCAACATCAGAAGACTCGTACGTACTCCAGGAAGACCTGCAGAGGATTAATGAATGGTGCGACAGCTGGCAGCTTTCCCTAAACGTAGATAAATGTAATATAATGCGCATACATAGGGGCAGAAATCCATTCCAGTACGATTATGCCATAGGTGGTAAATCATTGGAAGCGGTAACGACCGTAAAATACTTAGGAGTTACTATCCGGAGCGATCTGAAGTGGAATGATCACATAAAACAAATAGTGGGAAAAGCAGGCGCCAGGTTGAGATTCATAGGAAGAATTCTAAGAAAATGTGACTCATCGACGAAAGAAGTAGCTTACAAAACGCTTGTTCGTCCGATTCTTGAGTATTGCTCATCAGTATGGGACCCTTACCAGGTTGGATTAATAGAAGAGATAGACATGATCCAGCGAAAAGCAGCGCGATTCGTCATGGGGACATTTAGTCAGCGCGAGAGCGTTACGGAGATGCTGAACAAGCTCCAGTGGCGGACACTTCAAGAAAGGCGTTACGCAATACGGAGAGGTTTATTATCGAAATTACGAGAGAGCACATTCCGGGAAGAGATGGGCAACATATTACTACCGCCCACATATATCTCGCGTAATGATCACAACGAAAAGATCCGAGAAATTAGAGCAAATACGGAGACTTACAAGCAGTCGTTCTTCCCACGCACAATTCGTGAATGGAACAGGGAAGGGGGGATCAGATAGTGGTACAATAAGTACCCTCCGCCACACACCGTAAGGTGGCTCGCGGAGTATAGATGTAGATGTAGATGTAATGTGGAATCCAATCAATGTTTTTAACCTTGTATAGATGACGTATGCAGAATGAGATATGCAATCGAAATCACTTATTGCCCCTGAAGACCTACATATGCTTTATTTATTAGTTAAGTTCTTGGACATTCATTTGAATGATGTCGACATTTCATTACAAATTGTGGGAACATTCGAAGAAACAGGAAATAACTTGGACAATTTCTTGAATTGTGAGTTGAACAATAATTATTGTACTGATGAAAATCAGAACAAAAATAGAATTACCAATGCCAAAGAAAACATTTACAGTAATAGCTCTAGGTGATAAAGACAAAGCTGTAAATCTTTTCTTTAACAAAGGACAGACAAATTGTTTAAAGTTAAGCAATGAGCAAAGCTGGTTCGTTTCATGATATCTAATCGAGAAGTATAAACAGAAGAGAGATTCACATAAAGTACTAAATAAGTGCCAAAACTAAACTAGCAAAAGTATGAAACAAAACTGTTTGAAAGGTTTAGAACCACTAGTGAGGGTCAATGCACAATTACTGAGAGAGATATACAAGACTAGGCCCTCTGAACTTCAAGTGGGTTGAACATTACTGATTTCCAGGCTTATTTGACCTACTTAAACAGATTCAGAAAACTTTATGGGAATGGAACTTGTAAAATGTAAACATGTAGAGGAGATCTCATCAATAGTAATAATATGTAGAAAATAGTAGCTGACATGAATACAAAGCTTCTTGTTATCCCCTAAAATGCTGTGAATGAAGCTAATCAGTCAGGTTTCGAGCAAGAACTGTGTGCACACCTCACGTCGTCATTTCGATCGAAAAAAAGACAAGAGTTGCTTGTGCAGTCGATGAATGCTATTACTCATTCATATACAACAATGGTAGTGATAAGTGTTACTGGATTATTGTTTCTGCAATTTTATATCTATCTTCAGGAACATCACATCAAATTAAGCCAAAACGTAAGAAAAGGAGTTATTTACTTCCAAAAATCTTGTAACTGACGTAGCAAAATCCCGAAAAATGGAAAGGATGTGCCTGGGGCAAGGAAAACGTTTGTTTTCATCATCCAGTAACACCCCACATTTTTGTGATAACTACATGGAATAAACAAGAAATTTCATTGTTATTCAATTATATATTATTCAAATATTATCGTAAGAACTGTGCTACATGATTTGTTACGAAATATTTAATGTCAACAAATTACAGTCCCAGTTGATAGAAGTCGTCTGTAATGTAACATCACACACTGCCTTGATTTTCTTTCCTTTGCTAGTCACTTACGTCAAAATTACAGCTGCAGCAGTTTAGGTGTCGACATGAACTGCACGTTATTCAAAAAATTAATACTTGATATATTTTTGGTACGCTTTAAGTGCTTAAAATTAGCGTCTGTGACTTCAGCGCACTATGCGGCGCTACATCCTCTTGTCACAGCTGCATCTGCTTATTCACCGAGTCGCCTGCTAGTCAGGAAGGCCTATACAAACTGCTGTTACAACCAGTTCTTCGTGCGATAAAAGTGAATAGCGTCAACACCTTTTTAAAAAAACACATGCAGTTCGCCTTAGCAGCCAAAATTTTGACAGTGCATTTCTTTCAGTATATTCCTCCTGCGTGAAACATTTCAGGGTGGGTTTCGATATGTCAGATTGGATCATTTCCTTTTAAGTAAAGTCATGTTGACAGGTTATTATATTACAGAACTAATACATGATTAAAAGCGATATCATTTTTGATATTAATATAAGGATTGTCCAAGGTCATTCAGATCATTATAAAAAGAAATCTTATCTTAAAAATATCAAGAAATGCATTGTCTTAAGTGTTCTCTACTAAAATATGGCCAAGTAGCCATCATTCAGGTGATCAGCCACCTTCTGCAGCTACATCTACATCGATAGTCCGCAATCCACCTAACGGCGCTACAGTGCGTGGTGGAGGATACCCTGTACCACTAATAGTCTGCATGCCTCTGTATGAACTCTAATTGCTAATATGTTATCCTCGTGCTACTTCGAAGCAATGTGTGTTGGAGGCAACAGAATCTTTCTGCACTCAGCTTCAAATGCTGGTTCTCTGAATTTTTTCAGTATTCTTCATCGAAAAGAATGTCGCCTTCCATACAGGGGTTCCTATTTAGTTCTCGAAGCATCTCTGTAACACTGGTGTGTTGTTCGAACCTACCAGTAACAAATCTAGCATCCAGCCACTGAACTTTTTCGATGTATACCTTTAATCTGACCAGGTACAGATCCCAAACGCTCGAGCAATGCTGAAGAATAGGTCGTACTAGCGTCCTGTATGCAGTCTTCTTTACAGATGAGCTACACTTTCTAATAATTCCACCAATATACAGAAGTCGACCATTCACCTCTCCTACAACAATCCTAACATGCTCATCATTTCATTTCAGTTTTATGTATAGTCAATGCTTTCATCAAGTGACATTCTGGACTCTCGCTAGAGGACTCGACTTCCACATTCCTCTTTTAGGACCACACATTTGGCCAGAAAATTTCTGAGCTGTCTCCCTCCTTTCTCATCTTTTCGTTTGCTCTTTTTTTTGCCTCTACCTCCAGTATCTCTTTATTTGGTGTGGATTTGAGGAGAGCTGATTTGAGACTCCTGCTCATACATTTCCTTTTAACCGGAAGTTTTGAAACTAGAATGATAGCACATGGTGAAACCACATTGACTATTATTTGAAGGCCTACTAGGAGAAAGCTTAAGTTGGTCATTGAAAGTGATTTCTGCAGTTGGTCCATCCTGATTACCTTCTGGATCAGAAGCTCCACAACTTTCTTCAGGGATAGCATCATTATCATTAGCCCTTGGCCTCTCTTCATGTACAATGAGTCACTGTACATCGGGATCATTCATGTCAGTTACATCTGCTTTCTCTTCGTCTGTCACTTCAAGAGGCAAGAAATATTCTTCAGTGAAGATACTGGCATCAAGCGGTAAAATTCCTGTCACTCTGAACACTTCAGTGGCCTTTTCTACAACTGCAGACTTCTGAAGATTTACCAGACCAACAACATAACAGTAAGTACCTGACCAGGTGATCACACAAGACATCATAATAACTCTTAAAAGGTATGAAAAAGTTCGAGCCAAGTGCCTTCAGATTGTGGTTGCTTGCAGGGAAACATTTGAGATATGCTTGTATAATATCAGCCAGACTTGGCTGTCTTGGGTTGGATTGGTGTGCTTCCTGAAATACTCCAGATACACAAGAAATGTATCTGTGTCCATGTAAGCTGAATCAGGCACAGCCATCCCAGATCCAGATTCTTTACTCAAAATTAGATTCTGTTTTTTTCTGAGCAAATATGAAGAATGGTGTAAGAAGATGTCCTGTGGCAGTCATACAGCATACAACAGTCACTGTTTTACCTTGCTCAGCTAAAACATTTTTAGACATCTCTCTCTTCCCTATAGCAGCAACATATTTAGTCATATTCTTTTGGAATGTTTAAATATCTGTTTCACCCATATAATACATCCAATTTGGTGGAACAGCAAACTTTCTAATTACTTTTGTCAAAGTTTGAAAATTCAGAGTTTCCTTCTGTTTACTGAAATACATCGATCTAGCAATATTGGTTTTCTTTGGACCTCTCAGGTACAAATGATTTCTCTTTATGAACTCTTTTGCCCAGTTCATTCCAGCCAGTTTTGTTTCCTGTCTGTGTACTCAAAGGCAAGGAACTGTAGATATTTTTTACAGTTGCTACTTCATATCCAAAAATTCATCTATTGAGTAGAACTTGTCATTCAAAAATTCTTTAAATTTGTTTTTAAATGTTGGGTGGCTGTCGCCGGCCGGGGTGGCAGAGCGGTTCTAGGCGCTACAGTCTGGAACCGCGCCACCGCTACGGTTGCAGATTCGAATCCTGCCTCGGGCATGGATATGTGTAATGTCTTTAGGTTAGTTAAGTTTAAGTACTTCTAAGTTCTAGGGGACTGATGACCTCAGAAGTTAAGTCCCATAGTGCTCAGAGCCATTTTTTTGGATGACTGTCTGTCAGACTTTTCATGTTATTTGACAAATGACCAAAGATTTTTGTGGCAGCATATTTCACCCCTTTCTGTGCAATAGAATAGTGAAGATCATCCATCCTTCTGTTGTTGTAGCTATGTATTACACCATTATTTTTGAACTGGGATGGGTTATTAACAACAAATTCCATAAGTGAATGTATGTATTGCGAAGGTACTGTGAATATTTCGAGTTCCGTAATAAATGTCTGCAAGGTAATCTTGGGTTGGCTCCAGCTATTATTCTGATTACATGCTTTTTTACAATGTATACTTTTCTCTTAATTATGAGTTACTCCAAAATAGATGCCATATAAAAGCAGGGAATGAAAATAGGCATAAGATGCTAATTTACTGATATGTTTTTCATCAAAATTTGCAGTAACCCTAAAAGCATAAGTGGCTGAACCTAACTGTTTCAGCAGGTCATCAATGTGTTTCCTCCAATTAAATTTCTCATCAATGTACACACCCAGAAATTTTGAATATCTCCCTTAGCAACATACTTCTGTTCAAAGTCTGTATTTATCAATGGTGTTATGCCATTTACTGCACAGAATTGTATGTATTGCGTTTTCTCAAAATTTAGTGAGAGTCCATTTGCAGAGAACCACTTAATACGTTTATGAAAGACATTGTTTACAATTTCCTCAGCTAATTCTTATTTTTTGGGTGTGATTACTACTCTTGTATCATCACGAAAGGTAACTAGCTTTGCATCTTCATGAATATAGAGTGACAAGTCTGTAATATATATTAAGAACAATAAGGGACCCAAGACTGAACCCAGGTGCATTACAATCCTTGATACCACCCCAGTTAGAGGAATCTGCTGATTTTTGCAGACTATCTGTATTGTTAATTTTAACCTTCTGCATTCTTCCGGTTAAATATGAATTAAACTACGAGGGGTACCAAAAAAAAAAAAAGAACAGAATAACATTGTGACAGGTGGAACTTGGGAAGTAGTCATTTTTGCCAATTGGCATGTGTAGTTCAGTGCCACCTCTGTTGCTAATCTGGCTTGTTATGTTTATTTGCAGTGATTATATTTGACAGAACTATTTTGTTCTTGTTTCGTTTTTGGCTATGGAAATTTTAAGTGAATAATGTGCAGCTGTGAAATTTTGTTTTCTACTCGATAAAAACGCTTCTGAAACTGTTGTAGTGTTGAAAATAGCTTACCAAGATGACACTAAGGGAAAAACTCGATTTAAAAATGGTGATATGTCGATTGATGACAAACTTCGTTTTGGACATCCATCAACTGCCCGAATAGACGAAAATATTGAAAAACTTCCAGTTCTTTTCCTCACATGCCGTCGACAGACAATTGATCAACTGTGAGAGAAGTTTTAAGAAGATTTTGCAACAGTGTTGGTCAAAAAATACCCGATTTGTGGCAGACAGGAGACTGGTTCTTCCACCACGACAATACACCTGCACACACAGCCATCTCGGTTAGACAGTTTTTGGCTAAAAATGACATGGTTCCGCTGCCCCACGCACCTTATCGCCTGACATGGCTCCGTGCTTATTTCCACGCATGAAAAGGGGCAATAAAGGACACCAATTTTACAACACCGATGAAGTCAAGGAAAAAACGAGGGGAGATCTGTCACTCATTTCTAAAAAAGACTACAAAAATGTTTCAAATAGTGGAAGCACCAGTGGGACAAATGTATTAGTTGTAATGGAGAGTATTTTGAAGAGGATAAGGTGGTTTTGTAAACAATTTGAGAATATAAAGCTTTTAAAAAATAATTCCTCTTTTGTGCACTTCCAACTCGTACCACAATACTTAAGCTTATCTAGAAGAATTTCATGATTCACACAGTCAAAAGCCTTTGAGAGAAAACAAAATACAACAATGTGTGTTGTTGTTGTGGTCTTCAGTCCAGAGACTGGTTTGGTGGAGCTCACCATGCTACTCTATCCTGTGCAAGCCTCTCCATCTCCAAATAACTACTGCAGCCTACATCCTTCTGAAGTGCTTAGTGTTTTCATCCTTAGGTCTCCCTCTACGATTTTTCCTCTCCATACTTACCTCCCACACTAAACGGGGGATCCCTTGACGCCTCAAAACATGTCCTACCAACCGATACCTTCTTCTAGTCAAGTTGTGCCACAAATTCCTCTTCTCCCCAATTCTATTCAGTACCTCCTTCAGTTACATGATCTAACCATCTCATCTTCAAAATTCTTCTGTAGCACCACATTTCTAAAGTATCACTGTGGGTGATGTTCAGTTATTCAGAGCATTTGGATTAATGAAAGCATATGTAGCATTTTCTGTTGAAAAGCCATTCTAAAAACCAAATTGACATTTTCCTAGTAATTCATTTTTACAGATATGTGAAGCTACTCTTGAATGTATCACTTTTTCAAGAATTTAGGATAAAGCTGTCAGA
Organism: Schistocerca nitens; assembly: GCF_023898315.1. Classification (NCBI taxonomy): domain Eukaryota; kingdom Metazoa; phylum Arthropoda; class Insecta; order Orthoptera; family Acrididae; genus Schistocerca; species Schistocerca nitens. The sequence continues at coordinate 106,610,011 of NC_064614.1, read as the reverse complement.
AGTGAGATTGGGAGGTAGTTGTTAACATCAGACCTATCTCCTTTTTTATGCAATGGTTTAAAATTAGTACGTTTCAGCCTGTCCAGAAAAATGCCATGTTTCAGTGAGCTACTACATATGTGGCTGAGAATCCTACTTATCTCTTGGGAACAAGCTTTTAGTACTGCATTGGAAATGCAATCAATTCCATGTGAGCTTTTACTTTTGAGTGAACTTATTATTTTCCTAATTTCAGTGGGAGAGATGTGCTGGATTTTAATTCTATCAAACTGAAAGGTATTGCCACATCAAGATATAGCCTTGCATTTTCTGATGAATAGCTGGACCCTACTTTCTCTACACGTTTAAAAATTATTTTTGAAAATATTTCCTATTTCTTTTTGTTAACAACCTTTTCATTGAGTTTGATAGAAATACAGCCTTCGTGTGCTCTTGGTTGCCCTGTTTCCCTTTTAACAATATACCAAACTGTTTTAATTGTAATACCAGTAGTGATAATCTCAACCATAACACACTTACTTGTAGACTTTCTAATAACTTTTCTTAGTACAGTGCAGTAGTTTTTATAATGTTTGGCTGTTTCTGGATCATTAGGCTTCCCGCTATAAGATACATTTTCCTTTTCTGTATACAAGATATTTTTATCCTTTTAGTAAGCCATGACTTTTTAGATGGTTTCTTACTATTATGTTTTACTGTTTCCTTAGGGAAACTGTTTTCAAATATACTCATGAAGGTAACATGAAATAGGTTAAATTTTAAACTATCATCAGGTTCCCTGTACACTTCATCCCAGTCTAACTGTTGCAAGCTTTCCCTAAAATTTGCAATTGTTAAATCGTTAATTAAATATGCTATTATTGAGGACTGTTTTGTTATATTGTATATACTGTAACTAGCTGTATATCATGATCAGACAAACTATTCTGAGCAGGAAAAGTTTTTATTTGATTAAATTTATCTTGGTCTATAAAAACATTATTTATCAGGGTGCTGTTTTGATGTAGTGCTGTTTTGATGTACCACCTGAGTAGGTAAATCAAATGGACATCAAATTGAAAGAACCAAGTAATACTTCGGGGTCAAGCTTCCTATTGGACTCTTTCAGAAAATCTACATAGAAATCCCCACAAACAATAATTTGCTTCCCTTTGTCTGACAGATAGCACAACAAAGAATCCAAGATTTTCAAAAATAGCTGAAAATTTCCAAATGGGGATCAATACACTGCTACAAGTATTAAAATACAATTATTTGGTTTAATCTCACGGGCACATGCTTCTACATGTTAGTTTACACAAAACTTGTGGCTTCTAAATTTTTCACGCTTCATAAATTTTAATGTGTATGGCAACTTCTCCTCTCTCCATAGTGTCTCTATTTACTTGTGCTGAAAGCTTATAGCCACCTACATTTACATTTTTCATATCTGTTTTAACCCCCTGATATTCTGATGCAATACTCTAACATTATTGTTCACCGCCTTTTTATGAGAATATTGTGACATACTAACATTATTTTTCACTATGCTTTTATGAGAATCTTGTGATTTTTAACATCTCAAGTACCTGTGTGCCTGAGCTTCTCATTAAGCTTAATTTCATACAATGTTAAATCTCTGGAAGCTGATCTTAGCCTAAAAAAGAGGTATTCCCATTAGTTCCCGTCCACCCCCCCCCATCCTTTAAGATTTTGCTATCATCATAGATGATTTATCCTTCCCTTTCCTGATGAGATGCAGGACATGTGTTATGAAGTCCCAACTACCAACAGCATAACAGGAATCAAACCTATACCCCACAAAATAGCCGCCTGAAGCAGCTGATATAGCTCCATACTGACCTTCCTGACAGAGCTGTTAAATTGGGGCCAATCATACTGCATGAAAGCAGAAACCAAGCCAACATTTGTATGGTTCGTTGCAGATGCTATTTTTACACTGTCATACTCAGATTGTAGCCCTGATACCTATCAATACTGCTTCCTACTCCACCCACTATCATAACATGATCCTGCTTTATAAAAACCTTGCACAATAATCCTGCTCTTGCTCTGTTGTGAATTCATGTTTGAAATGTCCTAGAGACTCCACACCTCTGCCAGACTTCAGTCTGTTCCTCATTGTGGATTCATCATATCCAACCGATATTCTGTTGTTTATAGTTTCTAAAATGGACAGAAAAAGTGTTACAGGTTCATGTAAGATGCAATTTTGTATTTTATAAAGCATTTTAAAGCGCAAGAACGATGAGGTCTCAGGTGGGGCAAAAGTCTGCAGCTGACATTTGCCCTACTAATGCCACGGACTTGTGCCTCAAATGCAACAGTTCAGTTTAATTACGCATATCCACCAAACACCAAGAAAACTGACCTGCTGTCATGCTTGAACATAATCCTATAAGTTCATGGATATCATTACATTTAATGATTTATATCGTGACCTTATCACATAAACTGATGAATATTGGCAAATGATACATCAAAATATGTGAAGATATCCTTTACATCATAGCTCCAAGTCAAATGGTGGTAGACACACGACATTTCCTGACTAGATCGCCATACTGACTTCCTCATCACATCATACAATCCTTATAACGCTGAATGCCGCGCTTTTAAAATGGAATAGAAACATTACACCATGCAGATATTTACCTCTGCATACGTTAAATCCGACACTGCCAAGGGTTAATAGATATGGGGTTCAGCAATATTCTCATCAATACAAGTTTAGATAGCGGAAATTAAACAAAAAAAATCTGATAAGATTGAAAGTAGGCTGATTCTCAATTTAGCGGTCATTTCCAAATCCATGCTGGTGGGCATTGTAGGTTACACAGGTCTGCGACATAAAAACTGTTTCAAATTTATTAAGTGTTTTTATAGTGTTTTCAATGCTCATTTTGGGAAAAATAGTAAAAAATTCCATCAAGTACAATTATTGCACAAACTGTGAAAGGTCTCTGTTGGATTCCTTTCATGTTAGTTTCTTAAATCTGTTGTCATTTACGGCATAAATTCCTCCTCTAAATTTACTGTGGTGTTTCTGACTATCTGGGAAGAGACTGAGCAGTGAAACATGTTACTTTTACACATAAACAAGAACGATCTGACACTACTACATTTTAAAACACAGTTTATATGTAATTCATGTCACACAGTCTCATACGGAACCTACATCCGCTTTCTTTTATATACTGTATATGATAAGATACTGTCATCCCCCTTCCCTTCTGTGTGAGAGGATGAATGAGAAAATATATTTCTAGTTGCATGCTTGAGGGTAGCAGACAAGGCTGTCTGCTAGAGAACAGTAGGACTAACATCGGAACAGGTAGCTACGCTTTCTAAAAGCAGAGAGGTTTCTATTCTTAGTATGGTCCTGTCCGTCCCTTGTCATGTTAGTATAGGAAGCTGCCTCTCTGGTCACTTCCGGTTGTATCTGTTAGCACGCTCGGTAGGAGCCCAGGTCAGTCTGTCTGCGGCGAGCGTCTGAAGTGGTAAGATCTCCGGCTAAGCGCGTGTCTGCTAAGTCCGTAGGACAATGGATTTCTTAACTTCAGCCTAACTGAAAATTTAATCACCTGTATTTCAGGTTTAGCTCTAAAATATCTAATGTTCTCTTAAATTGCAACGCAGTGTAATTCGAGTGTAAAGTTCAGAATATCTTCCGGTAGTTGCTTTGTCACTACTTTGTGAGTAAAGTGGAACCACGTGTTGATCAGTAACTCTAAGATCATCAATCTTAAATGCGAATGTGCGTGACATTATAACGTCTCCTCTTGACAATATTTTTAATATAGCAACTTTTCTTTATGTTCAACCCACGTGGTGTGTACTTTGTGAGACCAGTACCACGTGCTTATACAATTGTTTGACCCATCAGGTTAATAGTAAGACGATAGTAACCAGTTTGAGGTTTTTCTTTTGTAAATTGCGTTTCGATGTAATCTATTTTAATTATCAAAATTATTGTGGAGTCACACTCATTGTGTAAACCAAGTTGACCATGTGAAGCATGTGGTGTAAGCATCAAAGTAGCTCTCAGCTATTCTTTTCAGGAAGATTTCACAGAGAGTTAGTATGAATTTAGTGTACCAGTGTGTGGTAATTTCATGACGGACAGGATTGCGCTACGAACGTAACTTCTTTGGGTGAAAATTGAATCGGTTGGTTGTGGTTGATTTCCTCTTGGATATGTTTCAACGTTCTTCGTGTGTTATTTTATGAATGCAGTGTAGTATGTAGTCTCCCAATCTTGGCTCCCTATTTTATGTGTTCTGTAAGATTACAAACTCACGTTTTCACAGTCCTAAATAAGGCACCAGTTTAGATATGAATCAAGTTTGATATGCTGAAATTTTAACGGAACAATGATCAATGTTAAAACAAATGTCCAAATATAAACTTATTTATTTCTTTTTATTTAAATTGTCTTTATATATATATATATATATATATATATATATATATATATATATATATATATATATATCACCGGTTATCGTAAGATGAGTACTAAAAGATTATAATTAATGTTAGTCTGGTTGGGAATTTGGTAAGCTAGACTGGATACCTGGTGAAACAGTTGCACAGTAATGCAGGGTTAACTTCCCCAGACAGCTCACAGCTTTTAACCCGCTTTCATTGTCTATCAGCACCGCTTTCAGAAGAAATTAAAGCAACAACATTACACATGGCGACCCTGTTCTGTGATTCCGCTAGACTCTGGAATCTCTGAAACGTTAGATTGCGAGCGTTGTATAATCTTAATTTTTTTCCCCTTTAGCTCTCAAACAACTTCTGCATTATTTCTGAGCAGACTTTCAAAAGATTCACGGCGTTGTTGAGCGGCGTTGTGTTGTTTGTCTTGCTTTGTTTTCTATATTTGTGTGTTTTATATGTATGTGTTTTTTTTTCTCGCTTGTAAATTGCACTGACTTCGATCAAAGATATAAATTTGTTTTGTGTGTGAAAAAGTGCGTACTAAGTTGGGTACCTTTTGCGTGGATGTTGTAATTTTTGGGGGATACATTTATTCTGATTAGTGTGTTGCGTACCAGGTATAAATTGAACTAATGGAGACACGTAACCAAGCTAAAAGTAGGCGGTCCAACAACTTAGGCAACATGGACCAAGGGGATAATTTGATTTCGAATATTAACACGTCAGACGGTTCCCAAAATGCAATGGGGAATACTTCAGAGGAAATGCAAAAGAGGACGAACGGGCTCACAGCAGAGCCAGAAATTAATTTGCCTCCAACTAACCAAATTGATTTGGCAGAACTCATAAAAGCCTTATTGCATCAAAATAAAGAAAACGCAGAGAAATCAGAAAAATCGTTCCGAGAACAAAAAGAATCATCTGAAAAAGCGATCCGAGAGCTAGGCGAACAAATGACGCAGAAATCTGAAAAATCGATCCGAGAGCTAGGCGAACAAATGATGCAGAAATCTGAAAAATCGATCCGAGAGCTAGGCGAACAAATGACAGAAAAATCTGAAAAATCGATCTGTGAGCTAGGTGAACAAATGACGCAGAAATCTGAAAAATCGATCCGAGAGCTAGGCGAACAAATGACGCAGAAATCTAAAAAATCGATTGGAGAGCTAGGCGAACAAATGACAGAAAAATCTGAAAAATCGATCCGTGAGCTGGGCGAACAAATGATGCAGAAATCTGAAAAATCGATCCGCGAGCTAGGTGAACAAATAGACGAAAAACTAATCCAGCAGACAAATAAAGTCGACAAGTCGATGCAGAGAGTGTCCGATGATATTTCACAAAGAATAAACAATCTGGCAAGTGAAATAAAAAGCGATATTATGAAAGAATTAGGCCGTACATTTGAACAAATCGATGACTGTCTGCAAGCCTTAGAACAGGTCAAGCGGAGTCGCGATGCGGAATCGAAAGAGAGAGAGGAACAGCTACTTAGGAATTTCCAAGAGCTGAGAGAAGAATGCCAAAGGGAACGCCAGCAGGTACTCTCGAGGGTCCAGGAGGCGGAAACGCATTGTCCCGCGTCCGTTAGCAATACAGTAGCGGACAACAGTCAAGCGATTCACGCACTTGAACAGCAAGTAGAACAATTGAAGCAGACTGGGGCGGAGGACAACAGACAAATACATGATAAGATTGCGGCATTAGTGGACATCGTAGGCACGCTGAAGGTGACGGAGAGCGATAACAATACTACACAGGTAGCGGTCACAGAGCCCGAAGAAGTGCGTTCGCTTCTTAGATTTCAGAAGGGACAGTTCGAAGTGAACAGGCGGCACAAAGCTGTAACAGGCGAATTACAAGAACACGTGGCGCATCTGGAAAGCCGCATTGGGTGTGATTCCGAACTCGCCAATAGCACTAAAATTAGCCGTACGAACAGTGCAGAGAGGCACTCCGACCACGAGAGAGATTTTGACGACAGGGAAGAATGTATTTTGAGGGGCAGACATGAGAAAAATAGAAACATTCAAGGGCCTCGCCGGGAGGAAATGCGGGGATTTGATTTCAAATATTTCCATACGGTGAGAAAGTTTGAGATATTTCGAAATTCGCAAAAAGCAATACATCCACGAGCATTGCTCGAGCAATTTGAATTCTGTCTTCCCCTCGACTGGGCAAGTTCACATAAGATAGAATATATGTGTGGCTATTTGGAAGGCGAACCGGCGATTCGCATGAGGTTGGCAGCGCGTCACTGCAACTCCACTCGAGAGTTTCGACAAGCCTTTCTGTCCGCCTATTGGTCGGAAGCGGCACAAGATATGGTCAAGCATGACATAATTATGCTGCCAAATTTGAACCAGTCTGGTTTCGGAAGCCCAGCACGCCTATTCGACCACATGCTGCAGGCAAATCAATTTTTATACGACCCATACGGGCCTGCGGAACTAATTAGGATATGCATCACCAAACTGCCGATGCACTTGCGCCACGTCATTCTTGCGGGACGATGCAAAGAGGACGTGGAAACGTTTAAGACACTTCTCCAAGAGTTGGAATACAATACAGGAGAATGCCCGCCTAATCAGGCACGAAGTTATTACGGGGCACAGCAGTGCGATCGCAGTCGTGGCCGTAATACTAATCAACGGCGTGACTGGTCGTTGCGACGCGAACGGAACAATAATCGGGACCGGCCGTATAGAAACTGGGGTAACAGTCGCGAACAGAGGTGGAACAACGGAAATGATCGAGGACGTGGACAGGATCGTGAACGCAACAGTTACGGCAACGGTGAACACGGTGGGAATAAGACTGTAGGCGGAGCACCTCATGATGTTGAAATTCGGCCGGCTAACCCTAGACATAATCCAGCAAATGGAAATGAACAAAACCGGCAATGACAAACGATCAGCGCAGAAGGCGCCCAATCGGAACAAATGAGCGACATGGCAAATGAGTGCATAGGGTATATAGAGAGGGAAGATATTAGAGAGGATTTGTTGCAAGAAACTACGAGTGCTAAAATTTCGGGAATAAATCCAGTCGTGACAGTTGCAGTAAACGAAATATGTTTTAAGTGTGTCATTGACACTGGAAGCCCTTTCTCGATAGAGAGCGAGGCAGCATTTCAAAAATTCGAAGGGACTGGGACTTGGCCCGTTTTTCAAGTGCGAGGAATAAAGGTGAAGGGCGCAATCTACGGTAAGAGCGTAGAAATCCGAAGGCAGACTCGGCTTAATTTTACCCCGCCAGGGAAGAGAGTTTGAGTACAACTTCTTTGTGCTCCCAATACTGAATGTGGCAATGATTTTAGGAAATGACTTCATGAATGCCCACCATGCAGTAATTGACATGGGTGGAGGAGTAATGACAGTTCAAGTTGGGGATCAGCCAATTAATTTAGTATTTGATGAATGCATATTACGTGCCGAGTCAGAAATTAGTTGCCTAAAATTTCAAGCTCAAACCGAGTCGCAACCCAGACTGGAGCCACTCGTGAACTATGTAAGTGAGTCGTGCTCTACGTCTGGTGAGCAGGGAAAAGATGTTGTTTTTGCTGATGCACTGAGAAAGAGCATCGCGGGTGTCAGAACCACTGACAAGGAAAAGGAGAAATTGTATTGCCTACTTAGGAATCATGAACGGGTATTTTCTGAGACTCCGGGAGCGATTAAGGGTTGTACTTACCAATTCAGAGTACGTGACCATCAGAAGTTTTCTGTTAGACCATACCCTATTCCCGTGGCGTATAAAGCCCAGATGGAGAAGGAAATAAACAAGATGTTAGAACAAGGAATAACTGAGCGGGCAGTAAGCTCGTACAACTCACCCTTGCTTGTCGTACCAAAACGCGACAACTCGGTTCGTTTGGTACTAGACTCGAGACAGATAAACACAATTATTATGTCGGAAACGGACAGGCCTGAGAGCCTTGAGGAACTCTTACAACGTTTCCACGGGGTAAAGGTACTATCATCTGTCGACCTCCGTTCGAGTTTTTGGCAAATCGTGCTACACTCTTCTTGCAGATTATATACAGCGTTCCTGTGTTATGGAAATTGTTTCCAATTCCGGAGTCTCCCGTTCGGACTAAACGTCTCATCAGCTGCTTTTATAAGGGGATTAAATAGCATTTTGCCTGATGATTTTAAACAGCGAGTGACAATTTACGTGGATGACATATTAATTGCGGAAAAGTCGTGGGAGGATCATGACGTTCTGAACAGACTACTGGATGTTTTTGAGAAGGCAGGTGTAACAGTCAACTTAGATAAGTCACAGTTCGGATGAGAGAACATAAAATTCTTAAGCCATATTGTCTCAGCAAATGGAATACAACCTGACCCGGAGAAAATTGCAGCGATAGCAGAGTGTGCAATGCCGACAAATAAAAAACAGTTGCGAGCATTCTTAGGCCTGTGTAATTTTTATAAGCGATTTATAAATTTTAGTGTACTTGGTACACCCGGTCTATGTGGACTAACAGGGAAGAACGCTTTGTGGGTCTGGGATCAAGAGGCACAGGATGAATTTTATAAATTGAAAAAGGCGTTGGTAGAGGCTCCCATCCTCGTACATCCCGACCTGACACAAGAATTCTGTTTAATGACGGATTAGTTGCGGTACTGTTTCAAACGGAAGGAAAGGATGATATTACAACTTGGAAAACACTCTCGATGTGAAAAAAATTATTCCGTGACAGAACTAGAAGCACTGGTGATAGTTTGGGCATTCTCAAAATTCAGGTATTTCTTATTTGGGAGGACCACCAGGGTGTACACTGACCATCGTGCACTCCAGTTTCTTATGAGCACAAAATTCACGCATGGGAGACTAGGACGCTGGGCACTATACCTACAGGAATATAATTTCACTGTAGAATACATTCCGGGACAGAAAAATATAATTGCTGACGCTTTATCGCGCATTCCTATAGGTTTGGTTCACACAGAAGAAGGGGAACTCGGTGAAAATAATTTTAGCATCCTATACTTACAGAATGTAGCGTTCGAGAACTTTGTTACCACCTCTTTAGGGAGTATAGCGGACGAACAGGATAAGGACGCAGTATTGAAAGATATAAAGAAGAAGTGGGAGGACAAGGAGAATGTAGGAATAAGCCAGTACTACTTAGTGCGCAATAGAATACTATTCAAGAAACGAGCCCCGGACGACTCCAGATGGGTGTTGGTGATTCCGGAGGAACTCGTAAACAAAATTATATGGTACATACATTTGAGTTATGGTCACTTCGGAGCACAGAAATGTTGTGAAAAACTGAAGGAGACATGCTATTTTAATAACATGCTACGGCGTATTCGTTGTGTACTTAGAGTGTGCGGACCTTGTCAGCGAGCAAAGGCGGCCACAGCGACGTATGCTGCATCATCGCACCCGATAATACCAAGCAAACTCTGTGACCTCGCGCCGTGGATCTATTTGGGCCACTAATACGATCTAAAGCAGGTTTTGCATATGTTTTCGTAGCGGTGGAGCTAACCTCCAAGTTTGTGTGTCTAACTCCGTTGAGGCGAGCCACAGGAAGGGCAGTGGCATCTGCATTTGCAAAGCAGTTTCTGCATGAAGTTGGGCGTGTGAAAAGGGTTATCTCGGATAATGGACCACAATTTAGATTGCAATACTGGCAGCAGATGCTTCGAAGGCGAAGAATTATATATATATATATATATATATATATATATATATATATATATATATATATATATATATATATATATTTCACCCCAGCTCGAACCCCAGTGAGCGTATTATGTGTGAATTAGGAAAATTATGTAGGTTATATTGCAGTCGTGATCACCGATCGTGGGACATACACCTAAAAGGATTTCAGAACATAATTAATGAGTTGCCTAATACGTCAACAAAGCTTCCGCCAATCACTGTGCTAAAAAACAAGGAGCCTCCGAGCAAAATCAAAGAGGTGGTGCCTTGGCCACTAGAGCCGAGACTACGCCGGAACGCAATTGTTGACTTAGCTTTACGCAACATCAAGCGTGCAGCAGAAGCCAGAGTCAAGGCGTATAAGAAAAACGTGAGAAAAACAGTGTTTCATGTAGGACAAAAAGTTCTTATCAGATCACACAAGCTGTCTAACAAACGGTCAGGTGTCTGCAAGAAATTTTTTAATCTCTTTAACGGCCCGTATCAGATAAGGAAGGTTCCCCATGAAAACGCCATAGAAGTTGAAACTCTTCGATCGAAGAAGTCAAAAGGGCTACACCATGTGTCAAACGTAAAACCATACATTGAGTAGAAAGGACAGTGAGGAGTAGAGAGGACGGTGAAGAGAAACAATTGATTAGTTTACATTTGTGATAAATGCATTTTGAATAACATGTTGGTAAAAATAATGATAAAGATGTTTCTATGTGATTGATTGAAGTGATGTTTATGGCTTTTTTTGGGTAAATTGAAAAGAGTCGCTCCTGAGGGAAGCCAGATCTGTGTTGAATTAATGCGAAACTCGGGGGAATATCCGATCTGTGGGTATTATGGGTCCGGCAAACCCAGGTCCCCAGCTGTTAGTAGCCTTGTTTCCGATTTTCTGCTTTCAGTGCTACTATCTATCTATTACGATTCTGTATCTGTCAGTATAAATGAGGATCTCTTACTATAGTATGCGTGCTGTATGAATATTTTAAGATAGGATAACTCTGAAAAAGGAATGAGTAAGTTTGGAATCTTGAAAACACGATGCGGAAATACGATTGTTTAACCAGTGGCTTCCTAATATACACTAATATGTTAATATTGATGATATATGTCCTTTTTGTTCTTTATAGCTGAGTACGTAAAGTTCTGTCTGTGGATTTCGTAAATAGATTGATTCCCTTCAAGGTGAAAGAAAAATTGTGGTTTGTGTAATTTATGTGGCCCTGGAATATTATTGTGGTAGTCAAATAGAGCAGTTTTTCAGCAAATGGAGAATGGAACAGAAATATGGATCCTTTCTGTAGTCTTGATTGATGTTGAGCCAGAGCCTGAAAAATTATTCTGCGTTAATACTTGTCCTAGAAAAGCGACGTTTATGTGTTTTGCTGATGCTGTGAGCATTACAGCTTACTGTTTTCGCTGGTGCGGGATGCACTGCAGACGATATGAGTTGAACTGAAGAAATTTCCCTCTTGGATGTAGAGGAAGATTAAATAATTTTGGTTATGGGACCGAAGGAAAGCTTGGTTTAATGTAATAAGGATGAAGCAAAACATTTGTCATTAAAACTGCAGGAGGATTCGGATCTTTTGTGTCAGTTGTAAGTTCAATAGGATGTTAAGTTGAAACTGTTTTACAGAATAGAGGTGACCACAACTTTGCCATTCATGAGAAATGAATCCAGAATGACTACCACAGGCGAAATAACTTATTTGGAAACGAAAGGTAACTTAAAGAAGGAACGAAATGGGTAAGAAAATGTAGTATAACCTGTATAATGAGAATATTTTTTACCCTTCTCAGAGTCATTTGTGTGATTAATTCTTGTGATAACGTAATTTTAGATGAAATTGTCTTACTGTTTTATGTATAAACGTATGAGTATGATAAATGTATAATTGAGAGTCTCTTATCAGGTGTGTCAACTGGTATAAATGTTTTGGCGTGCAAATAATCATTGTTCTTTTTACTATGTATGTTTAAGGAAAGTTTCTCCATATTTATCATGTGACAAGACATATGCCATGAGCGTCAGGAAGAGGACGAATTAGAGCAATGTTGTAGTGGTATAAACACTGTGTTGAAGTAGCATTGAAGTAGCTTGTTGGATTAACTAGTAGTGGATTGAAGTAAAATTTTGAGTAATGCATGTTTATGGGTAGTTAGTTTGTAGTATAGACAACGGGTGTGCATGTGTGTGTGTGTGTAAATAACATGTGAACCCTATGCTGTCCTAGACAACAGGTGTGCATGTGTGTGCGTGTGTAAATAACATGTGAACCCTATGCTGTCCTGACCTATACTTGCACAAGGCATAATCCTATTCATTTTAGTGAATTAATAAGTAGCATTTGATTTATTAAATCGCAAGTGAACCACATTAGTGATGTGAATTTAGATATTATATTGTCAGTTCATTTAATTTTTATTTTTGTACTGTCAAGTCATTTCACTTTAATTTTTTATACTGGCAAGTCATTTAACTTTTATTTTTATATTGTCGATTCATGTAACTTTTTTTATTTAAAAAAAATTAAGTCTCACTTTTGTTCTAAAAGATTGTGAAAGACAATACTATGTCGTATTATGTATGACATTTTGTAATCACGTAATTATGATGAACAATTTCTGTGAATGCAGTTGAGAACGTGAAAGTGAACCGGCTAAACCCTTACGAGACAGCGGGAGCAGCGAGGAGGAGGACTAGTTGTAAACAGGCGGGTTTCCCAGCAGGACACACTGTCAACCGGGCCACTTCGGGAGTGCAGTCGACAACAAAAGAAGGGTCGCGGCAAACACTTTCCCTTGCACCCGGAGCTAATGGCCAGCTGCACCAGTGCGACCCTTCGTGGAGGCAATGACCTGAGATGGCCGAGCGGTCCACCGCACGGAAATCCATCTGCTGGCAACGCACCACACGCACGTGACCATGAAGAGACGGCCGCGGTGAAACGACGGAAGACAGGGGATAAAGGGGCATGGAGCCTTTTGACACGTACTGTCCAGAGAAATTGGCAGATTTCAACGACACCTATCAATATTTCCTGGCGGATGCCCATTGTCAGGCGACAGTAAATCATGGTTTGGTGTTCTCTGGTTGCTAAGGGTGGCACAAAGAAGAGCCACTAAGTGTCATCCTTGCCCAGGAATATCAAACCGGCGAGCCAATTGAGGATAACTCAAGAATGTAACAACACAAGGGGCGTGGAGCCTTTTGACACATACTGTCCAGAGAAACTGGCAGACTTCAACGACGCCTATCAACATTTCCTGGGGGATGCCCACTGTCAAGCGACAGTAAATCATAGATCGATGATCTCTGGTAGCTAAGGGTGGCACAAAGAAGAGCCATTAAGTGTCATCCTTGCCCGGGAATATCAACCTGGCGTGTCAAACGAGGATACCGCACGAATTTGATAACACAAACATGGAACCAAATCGAGATGTACGTGACACGGGCCACCAAGAGAAACTTCATGAGAGGGCAGAGACGGCGGGATTGCACGCAACAGATGGACAAAAATCCCCAATGACAGCTGCGGCGACGAACCCCCCCCCCTCCCCCTTTATTGTGACTCGGAACAGTGGAACTACTGAGTGTGCCAGTGAACAGTGATTATACGGTTCTTAGTCCAATGCATATACGTGTGTTCTTTCAAAGAAACTTTGATCGTGTATTTTGCAGGGGTTCGATTTATTGGTTTCTTTCTTAGACTGTCTCTTGTATTTTGCAGGTGTATTATTTATTGTTTTTTTTAGACGTTGACTATTGTACTTCAGAGCTGTTTTATTGATCAATGTTTGTTTTTGTGTGATGTATTAGATTTGTGATATTTTGTTTCGTAAATTCATTCCTGTGGCATTGCTTCGTTTATCAGTCAGACAGCTATTCATTCTCATTGGACTGTGATCGATTAGCCTTTGCATGGGGCATATTTATGGTGAGGAACCCCATAAGGGTAACAATCACATAATTAATTGTAGTTTCAGTATAATGACACAGTGATCATTGTTTGCTAACTAACTGAAATATAGTAGAGTGATTAAATTAGTGCCACAAAGTTATTTTAATTCTACAAATTATTAGTTTTATAAGATATAGAATTTTTTTGCGATAACCACTTTGTAAAACATGTTTTTATTTTTCTCTTATCATTTTTTTTGCTTTTGCGGATTGTGCATTGTAATATTCTGCTTTATAATACTGATGTTATGTCATGGTTTTTTTTAATTGCTGTGGCACCTTTGCTATTTCCATAAATTTTACTTGTTAATCAACAGTCATAAATTTTCCTCTGATCGGTTGGCTCTTGCAATGAGCAAATACTGGTGAACTCCATAAGGGTAACAACCAGAAATTGTTTTCATATTAATGACACAGGAACCATTGTTTTTACTTGCTGACCGAATTAGGTCTACACTATCTTTTAAATAGGTGGCACAGATTGTGTTGTTCTTCTCTTTGAAATTGGTAGATTCTAAAGACGTGTTGAAATTATTGTGTTTTAGCAAGTAGCTGGTGACCTTTCGCCTATTCTTTACATTTTTGGTTTATGTTGGGTGTGAGAAGCCTGCTTGGGAATGTCCTAGCATGGCCAGAAAATTCCCTGCACTGTCTTTCCCCAGAGCGTTGGGGTTATCAAAGGTCTCTGTTGGATTCCTTTCATGTTAATTTCTTAAATATGTTGTCATTTATGGCATAAATTCCTCCTCTAAATTTACTGTGGTGTTTCTGACTATCTGGGAAGAGACTGAGCAGTGAAACATGTTACTTCTACACATAAACAAGAACGATCTGTCACACTACTACACTTTAAAACACAGTTTATATGTAATTCATGTCACACAGTCTCATACGGAACCTACATCCACTTTCTTTTATATACTGTATGTGATAAGATACTGTCATCCCCCTTCCCTTCTGTGTGAGAGGATAAATGAGCAAATGTATTTCTAGTTGCATGCTTGAGGGTAGCAGACCAGCCTGTTTGCTAGAGAACAGTAGGACCAACGTTGGAACAGGTAGCTATGCTTTCTAAAAGCAGAGAGGTTTCTATTCTTAGTATGGTCCTGTCCGTCCCTTGTCATGTTGGTATAGGAAGCTGCCTCTCTGGTCACTTCCGTTTGTATCTGTTAGCATGCTCGGTAGGAGCCCAGGTCAGTCTGTCTGCGGCGAGCGTCTGAAGTGGTAAGATCTCCGGCTAAGCGCGTGTCTGCTAAGTCTGTAGGACAATGGATTTCTTAACTTCAGCCTAACTGAAAATTTAATCACCTGTATTTCAGGTTTAGCTCTAAAATATCTAATGTTCTCTTAAATTGCAACGCAGTGTAATTCGAGTGTAAAGTTCAGAATATCTTCCGGTAGTTGCTTTGTCACTACTTTGTGAGTAAAGTGGAACCACGTGTTGATCAGTAACTCTAACTAAGATCATCAATCTTAAATGCGAATGTGCGTGACATTATAACGTCTCCTCTTGACAATATTTTCAATATAGCAACTTTTCTTTGTGTTCAACCCACGTGGTGTGTACTTTGTGAGACCAGTACCACGTGCTTATACAATTGTTTGACCCATCAGGTTAATAGTAAGACGATAGTAACCAGTTTGAGGTTTTTCTTTTGTAAATTGCGTTTCGATGTAATTTATTTTAATTATCAAAATTATTGTGGAGTTACACTCTTTGTGTAAACCAAGTTAACCATGTGAAGCATGTGGTGTAAGCATCAAAGTAGCTCTCAGCTATTCTTTTCAGGAAGATTTCACAGAGAGTTAGTATGAATTTAGTGTACCAGTGTGTGGTAATTTCATGACGGACAGGATTGCGCTACGAACGTAACTTCTTTGGGTGAAAATTGAATCGGTTGGATGTGGTTGATTTCCTCTTGGATATGTTTCAACGATCTTCGTGTGTTATTTTATGAATGCAGTGTAGTATGTAGTCTCCCAATCTTGGCTCCCTATTTTATGTGTTCCGTAAGATTACAAACTCACATTTTCACAATCCTAAATAAGGCACCAGTTTAGTTATGAATCAAGTTTGATATGCTGAAATTTTAACGGAACAATGATCAATGTTAAAATAAAATGTCCAAATATAAACTTATTTATTTCTTTTTATTTAAATTGTCTTTATATATATATATATATATATATATATATATATATATATATATCACTGGTTATTGTAAGATGAGTACTAAAAGATTATAATTAATGTTAGTCTGGTTGGGAATTTGGTAAGCTAGACTGGATACCTGGTGAAACAGTTGCACAGTAACGCAGTGTTAACTTCCCAGACAGCTCACAGCTTTTAACCCGCTTTTATTGTCTATCAGCACCGCTTTCAGAAGAAATTAAAGCAACAACATTACAACTGATTGCCTAGTTTTAGCTTTTTTCGATGTTTCAACACTCTAGTGAGTTTGAACTTTGGTTTTTAGGATATCCATAAACTGGTATTTAGCAGTTTATATACTAGATATACGTAAAATAAAGAGTAATTAGGAGAACCAGCAGTATTTTCAAGTCAGTGTCTGTCTGTCGCACTGCCCCTTCCCCTGCTATCATTAAGCAGTGAACTTCTGCTATTGTCCTTCAGTTCACAGTACCTCTTCACTCTGTGCTGTTCACATGTTGTTGTTACTAGTGCTTTAAATTAGTGACTGTTTTCTTGTCTTGTGAAGTTGTTTTATGGACTATACCGTATTAATAGTAAGACTGTATTAAAACTTCCAGTGTTCGGCTCCACAAATTTAAATTATATGTAAAGTTTTACTCCAGTGCGTGGGAAATAATAACAACTGCAGAGTTGGGTGAGCTGCGGGATGAAATTCCCACCCCAGGCCCTGACACAGGGTGGTGACCAGCCCAGTACCTGTGCGAACATTTACCGTTAGGCCACCTTATGGCAACGGTATGGCGCGGAATAACGTTTATGGACTATACCGATAAAAAGCAACAAAGAAACATTTCCGATTTTGTTGAAAAAGTATGTTTCGCCGATTTTTGTATAAAGTTAGGCGATCGAGATAAGTGTTGAGCCCCACACAAAGTATGCTCAGGCAATGGTTTCAACGTAAGAAGCATTCCTTACCTTTTGGAATATGAGTGGTTTGGAGGGAGCCCAAAAATCATAGAGATTACTGCTATTTTTGTTCTTGCAAGGTATGAGGTTTCAATTTGAAAAAGAAAAAGGATATTTCCTACCCTAACGTTCAATCAGCCATTCCCCCTGTTCCTCATGGACCTGAAGTACCAATACCCTCTCCTCCAGATTCTTTGGATGATATAGATGATCACGAACCATTGGCTCAGCAAGGTAATAATGAAGAAGACAGAGATTTCTACGATCCTGGCGCAACCGATCCCATTCCATTCTCACAATCTGAACTCAACGATTTAGTTAGAGACCTAGGCCTTTCTAAAGAATCGGCAGAGGTTTTAGGATCTAGACTGAAACATAAACATACGTTGGCTCTGGGTACATCCTTTTCTTGTTATTGATCGAGGGTAAACGAGTTTGTATCTTTCTTCTCTCAAGAAGGTGACATTGTATTTTGCAGTGATGTTCCTGGACTTACGACACATTTCAAAATAGAATATACTCCTGATGAGTGGAGACTTTTTATTGATTCTTCAAAAAGAAGCCTTAAAGCAGTACTTCTACACAATGCAATGTGCGATTTGCAGGGGGGGGGGGGATGGGAGGGATTCCCCCCCTCTGCATCGGACCATCCCCTCCTCTGGTTTTAGTTTATGCATCCCAACCTGGGATGTTTATTTCCCACGCACTGTCCAATCCAGTCTGGTAGGTACCATTGCCCACTTTGCACTACTTTGTGCTTTCGTCCCACGCGCGTTGCAGTATGTTCACAAGTTCGTGAACTTAAGGTGGAAAGCAGTGAACGTGTGCGTATCGATAACGCGTTTTTAGCTCGTGTTTCTGCTAACAACGCCAAAAAACTGAATGATAAAATCGGGGATCATGCAAAGTGCAAATCACACATGAAGTGCATAGAAATCATGACCATCAAAGAAAAGAAAAGTTTAAAAAATTGGTGAGTGAAAGTGAAAAATTTTGGGGGGGAAGCAGCATCAAGAAAAAGTAATCGCAACTGCTTCGTTGTTCAGATCTGCATATACACTCCTGGAAATTGAAATAAGAACACCGTGAATTCATTGTCCCAGGAAGGGGAAACTTTATTGACACATTCCTGGGGTCAGATACATCACATGATCACACTGACAGAACCACAGGCACATAGACACAGGCAACAGAGCATGCACAATGTCGGCACTAGTACAGTGTATATCCACCTTTCGCAGCAATGCAGGCTGCTATTCTCCCATGGAGACGATCGTAGAGATGCTGGATGTAGTCCTGTGGAACGGCTTGCCATGCCATTTCCACCTGGCGCCTCAGTTGGACCAGCGTTCGTGCTGGACGTGCAGACCGCGTGAGACGACGCTTCATCCAGTCCCAAACATGCTCAATGGGGGACAGATCCAGAGATCTTGCTGGCCAGGGTAGTTGACTTACACCTTCTAGAGCACGTTGGGTGGCACGGGATACATGCGGACGTGCATTGTCCTGTTGGAACAGCAAGTTCCCTTGCCGGTCTAGGAATGGTAGAACGATGGGTTCGATGACGGTTTGGATGTACCGTGCACTATTCAGTGTCCCCTCGACGATCACCAGTGGTGTACGGCCAGTGTAGGAGATCGCTCCCCACACCATGATGCCGGCTGTTGGCCCTGTGTGCCTCGGTCGTATGCAGTCCTGATTGTGGCGCTCACCTGCACGGCGCCAAACACGCATACGACCATCATTGGCACCAAGGCAGAAGCGACTCTCATCGCTGAAGACGACACGTCTCCATTCGTCCCTCCATTCACGCCTGTCGCGACACCACTGGAGGCGGGCTGCACGATGTTGGGGCGTGAGCGGAAGACGGCCTAACGGTGTGCGGGACCGTAGCCCAGCTTCATGGAGACGGTTGCGAATGGTCCTCGCCGATACCCCAGGAGCAACAGTGTCCCTAATTTGCTGGGAAGTGGCGGTGCGGTCCCCTACGGCACTGCGTAGGATCCTACGGTCTTGGCGTGCATCCGTGCGTCGCTGCGGTCCGGTCCCAGGTCGACGGGCACGTGCACCTTCCGCCGACCACTGGCGACAACATCGATGTACTGTGGAGACCTCACGCCCCACGTGTTGAGCAATTCGGCGGTACGTCCACCCGGCCTCCCGCATGCTCACTATACGCCCTCGCTCAAAGTCCGTCAACTGCACATACGGTTCACGTCCACGCTGTCGCAGCATGCTACCAGTGTTAAAGACTGCGATGGAGCTCCGTATGCCACGGCAAACTGGCTGACACTGACGGCGGCGGTGCACAAATGCTGCGCAGCTAGCGCCATTCGACGGCCAACACCGCGGTTCCTGGTGTGTCCGCTGTGCCGTGCGTGTGATCATTGCTTGTACAGCCCTCTCGCAGTGTCCGGAGCAAGTATGGTGGGTCTGACACACCGGTGTCAATGTGTTTTTTTTTCCATTTCCAGTAGTGTACAATAGCTAAAACAAATTATCATTCAAATCGTTTGCTGCAGAAATCGAACTACAAAAGCTTAATGGTTTATCAGTCGGTAATATGCTTCATTCTGACCATGCATGCCGAAATATCATGTTTGTAAGAGAAGAAATGAAAAAGAAGCTTGCTCACTTCCTTGTAGAATCGGGTACAAACTTTAGTATGATGATGAACGAAATTACAACTGTTTCGAATAAAACTTGTTTAATAATATATTTACGTTTGTCCTTTGAGGGAGTTGCCTGCAATTATTTTTTTGAGTTTGTTGAATTAGAAAGTGGGACAGGAGCATGCATTTTCAGCACACTTTTAGCAGCTCTTGAAAAGTATACCATTACAAATGATGCACTAAAACACCTGCTTGTAGGTATCGCAACAGATGGTGCCTCAACAATACTTGCACCTTACAAAGGCATAGCAACTCTACGGCATAGTCATTTACATAAGGATTTAACTGTCGTTCATTGTATGAACCACAAAATGGAATTAGCTGTGCACGATGTTATGAATGATGTAGCAGATGTATACCATATACAAGTTTTTTTAGATTCCTTATAATCTGTGTTTTCTCGAAGTCCCAAAAATCAGAGACTACTACAAAGTGTTTCACAAGAATTATCCTCGCAGCTATTAAAACTAGGCCATATTCTTTGCGTACATTGGGTTGCCTCCTCATTTAATGCTGTTCGAGCTCTTCTTGAAAGTTACAGTTCTCTTGTCCATCTTTTTGAAAAACTGAGACATGATGGTTCCTGATCAACTCAGGAGAGATCTAAATTTGAAGGTTTACTATAACATCTCACAAAGTGGTTGCTTGTAATGGAATTAGTTATGGTTTACGAGGCCCTAGAAGTTCTGCAAGTATTATCATTCTTTATGCAAAACAAAAATTCTTCAGTCCTTAAACCAAAACAGGAAACTGACGTGGCTGTAAGAACTCTTGAAACACTGAAAATAAGTAACTTGCCACGAATTAGGATGATAGTACAAGAGTTGGAGGAAACGCGCACATTCAAAGGGGTATTAATTAAAGAACCTTCTTGTGATGAATATAACAGATTTCAGATATTTCGGAAGAAATTTTTTCAGTCATTGGTAGACAATATAAAAAACCACTTTGAGGACCTGGATTTCTTTTTGGATGTAGCCATATTAAATTAAGACACATGGCCTTCAGATGATTATGAACATGTGTTTTATGGTGACATGTCAATTTCTCGCTTGTGTAATAAGGTGGATTTTAAATTACGTGAAAGCACGTGTGCGTCACTAGTTTTCGAATCTACAAAGAAAATCCTCAACACATGCCCAATTCTGTGAAGGAACTTGTGAAAGCAATCGAAGTTATACCTATATCTACAGCTGAATGTGAATGCGGATTTAGTGCCATGAATTTAACACTGATTCATCAGAAAAATTACTTACAAATTCCGACACTTTCAAATCTACTATTCATTTCAATAAATGGACCTCCACTGCATTGCTTCGATGCAGAAAAATTTGCAGCAAGGTGGATCAAGTCTCAGCACCATAGCGCCCTTGACAAACCAACAGGCAAACCCTCGAATCTTCAGGAGCAGTCTCATTCATCTCATCTCTTCAACTAAACTCTGTAAGTTAAAATGACAATTATATACTGTACCCGCGCCCAGTTTCCCGGGTTCGATTCCCGGCGGGGTCAGGGATTTTCTCTGCCTCTTGATGACTGGGTGTTGTGTGATGTCCTTAGCTTAATTAGGTTTAAGTAGTTCTACGTTCTAGGGGACTGATGACCTTAGATGTTAAGTCCCATAGTGCTCAGAGCCATTTGAACCATTATACACTGTAGTACTAGCTGAACCGGCCACACTTTGCTGTGGCTTTATCATAATACGATGATTTAACAAATTAACATTCACTTTTAATTTCAGAGTGTTAAAATTAAGCACAAAAAACACAAAAATTTTAATTTTACATTTTATTCATCTCATATTTTAGTATAGTTTGAGTATCGTATATTACATGAATCATTTACAAAGTCGTTAATTAACAACATGGAGATTTATTAATTTTAGAAAGGAGGTAAATAAACTTGGCATTGCCCAGATGTCTCTACTTTCCCCTTATGTCCATCTCCTTTTCCCACTCCCCATCTTCTCCTGCCCTTCTCTCTGTCCATCTGCTTCCCTCCTCTATCACCTCTTACCCCCTCCATCACCCTCCCCTTCACTAACGTCAATTTCTCTCCCCCTCTAAGTCAATCTCGTATCTCCTCCTCCCCTGTCTTTCTTTCCCTGTGACATTCAACATTTAAATATTGAAAGCAGTAATTTGCGTCTAGAATTGCCATAAGGACAAAGCTGAATGTTTTTTTGTAGTTAATATATTCACTTCCAGTATTCGGAGGACACATAACTTGCAGTGAGGGAAATTCCACTTCGAAATTTCTTGCTACCTTCTGCCATTCTTCAGTATCCTTTGGAATCTGAAAAGTAAAACATACTCATTACTTTCCCTATTTTTTCAGATTGATGACAGAGGACACAGTATCAAAAGATGACGGCAATGTAGCTCTTGAAGAACATGTACCTCCCACATATGTCAGGCACATATTTTCAAATGTTCTTTTTCAAGCGGCCTTGGGAGAGTATGAACAGCAAACTCCGAGCATCGAAACATTGGTTGTAAAACCTAGCTGTGAAACTGTATACGTGGACAATAATAATTGTGACGAATATGTTCAAACAGAAACGGAAGAGCTCGAATTAATTCGATTTTAGAAATAAATATTTTTAACAGTTCTTTAATATCCATTTTAATTGGCTTAAAAATGCCAATAAAACATTACTTGAATGAAATCAGTATTGAATGCTACGTGTTTACCTTTATGTAATTCTTCAACACCAATGAAATAGTTTCACATACTTCTGGCACTATGAGGGAAATAGCAGAATATGACACTTTAAATAAGTACATTAGTGACTTGTATGAATCGCCAGTGGTTGAAAATCGTAATGTGATGGCCCATCGAATTCTTGGTGAAATACTGTCTTAGCAGTTGTTACCTTTCTTTACAATAACAAGTGTAGTTAACTGCAGTAAGTAATTAAAGTCTTCAGTCGACATTCTCGTAACATTACTAAATAACGCAGAACCGTCTGCTTCTAGTTCCTAGGATACTATTTCGTGGACCTTATTTAAATACTCTTCTCTTCCACCATCGTTCTCTTTTCCTTTGGTTTTCATTTCTGTTGTTAGCTGCATGTGCAAGTACCAAGTAGGCCGCCGCTGCGATCACTTTATCATCCATTATACTGCAAGACCGACACACGTGTGGCACAAATTCTGTTGCTTTGGTATAAATTAACCTGCCGCATGCAACATGAGCCGTAAGATGTTGCCTGTTGTAGCATTGCTATAAGACGACGCACGTCACATTTCCGTAGCATGCCACAATGATGCAAGACGTCGCCCCAGCGTAAACGAGGCTTTGGAGCTAGGTCTGTATTGTATGGTGGATGTGATGTGTTGCATACGAAACTAAAACCTGCAATCAGAGCCAAACGTCGTGGAAAACTGTGAAGAGGTGCCATCCTGCAGCAAGATAACGCTCGCCCACATTCTGCCAAACGGACAGCCGATGCAATAAAGGAGTTGAGATTCGAGGTGCTGGAACATCCATCATACAGTCCAGACCTGGCTCCAAGCGATTTTCACATGTTTGGAACCTTAACGGAAGCACTACAGGGAAGAAGATTTGAAAGTGATGAAGACGTCATTGCTGCTGTGCAAAATTGGTTACAGATGCAACCGAAAAACGTATTTTCTGATGAAATAAGAAAAAAACTCGTAAAACGTCGGGAAAACTGCATTGAAGTCCAGGGAGGTTACGTAGAAAAATATCGCGTTTCAGTTTTCTATCATCAGAATAAGTACAGCTTTTCACAAATGTGCCTTTACTTTTTGAATTCCCCTCGTATACCTGTATGTAGATGATTTTGTAAATAAGCTTTACCTGTAATGTACTTTTAAAGATATAACTAGGGATGGCTTTTCTGATAGTGCATATGCGTGAACAGTGAGTTTCGGCATTAACATCTATGCTGCTCGGTCAACAAAGTGGCTATACAAAGTTCCCTAGCTTTCTCTGTGAATGGGACAGTAGAGACAGAAAGCAACATTATATAAAAAAAAAGCAGGGTGAAAGATTCACCCAGACATCAAAGAAATGGAAAGAAGATATCAAGGAAGATGGAAAGTCAACATGACAGTGGACTACTGCTGGATGCTAAAAAGAGATGATCCTCAACGAGTCCACAGCTGGAAAAGCAATAAAAGAAGCTTCAACAAAAAGCGAAAACGTAATTATAAGGACTTATGGGCTTAAAGAGAAATGGAAGTCTACTGGAAACGTAGCTTGGAACATGATTTATAAATAAAATAAAAGTTTATAACGCTGGAAAAATGTGATAAATTGCTTATATTCTGTTATTATACCCAAAAATACTTCTTTTGGTGATAAAACCTAATGTGATAGAAAAAATGAATTGCATTTTTGAAATCAGTGCTGAAAAGTACATAAAAGTAAATTATCAAATTTCAAACAACTTTCAAGAAAATTCTTTTGCAGTCCTGTGTTATTAATAGAGATATATATGATCTACGTAAATTGTATTTTAAAAATTGTTTTATAATTATAACTCTATAACCTGAAGATTTCGTTCATTATTTCAAAGTGTTCTGCAGACATTTCATAGATGAGGAACATGTCAACATTACGTATTTCATTGTAAAGTGATCAATGTTGAATAAAAATCCTTGTATTTCATTCTTAATTCTGTTCACTCAGAGACTTGTCGGGCATGCTTCATAACTATGGTTTGAATCAGTACTACAAAATAATGTCTGGTGAACATGATATGCAGACTACAGTACTACTTTTGTCATGCTTCATAACTCAGTTTTGAATCAGTACTACAAAATAATGTCTGGTGATCATGATATGCAGACTACAGTACCACTTTTATATTCGAATTACTTTTAAGAATTTATAAAAGATGTGGTGAAATACAATAACGAGAATAGAGTGATTGCGTGATGCAGCAGTGTCGAATGCCTCAATAAACAACCTCCAAAAGCTGGTATTTAAGCGTTGTTAGTTGGCATTGTATGGTTTTTATCTGTAATATCCTAAAGTAAAGGTGTTGAAAGGGTTAACCTGACGACACATTTCAGAGACAAACGACAGGAAGGTTATGCTTGGATTACTCATATGTTGGTATTCCTGTTGGGTGACAAGCCGCACAGAAATCATGTGGTGTGCGTATGTGTTTTGTTGTTTTGGTATCAGTTCGAAAACTGTAGTGGTCTGTGAGAGACGTGGTTGTGTTATAAATAGAGGTTACCGTGGAGCAGATAGGTTTTATGATGCTGTGAATTGGGTACATATCATGTGCACAGTGTATGATAAGTCGTTTCGTTCGTCCTTGAGTGTCATTATCTACCGGTCTTGAAGGACCGAATTTATGTTATGCAATCAGGAGACGAGAGCAGTCGGCGTACATCTTAAATATGTATAACAAAGATAAAATAAAATGGCTTTACGTGTCTTCATTTTTGGTAAGAAAGTCAGCCTTTTCACAAATTATTAAGAGCAGTAGTTATCGCACCTTGCTTTTTATTTTTGTTACGGATTACCCTAATGATTTTTAGTATGATTAGTGACATTGATAATGTGGCTATTTTTGCAGGACATGTTTGCAGTTGGCCTAGCCGTTCCTCTGCTACCTGCATACATGAGAAATCTAGGAGCATCGCACTTTATGATAGGAGTTAGCAGTTCGGTTTACTCTGGAATACAACTGTTGTCAGGACCATTGGTTGTAAGTCAAAAGAAAAATATGTTAGTTAAATAGAAGTAAAGTTTACCTTCATATAACTGATTAGGCTGTGCTTAGAAGCTTTCACAGAGTGTACAGAATTAGTCCAGCATAGTACTGGCATTATTGTTTCATTTGAACACATTATGTTCTGTATGCCTCATGTGTGTGGAACTGAGTCATTTCACAGAGAGAATCATTGTGTATGCCCTCTTTATACATGATAAATGGAGAAAGCTGCAAGAGTGAAAGTAACTTTTTTCATTAGAGTAAAACTCAACAGCTACTTGTCTCCTAATGAACTATTGATACTGCACTTTGCAATGCATCCAGATCATAAAATGCGAAAGTTTTGTTTTTCTGTGTATAGAATCAGCCACATATCATCCAATGAACTTGCAAATGATGTACACTGAGAGGAAACGGCAACAGAAAAAGCATAGAAAATATACTGCAAACAGCAACAATAATTTTTAAAAACATGCCGTAACATACAGTAAATGAGATTCAAAGAAACCGCTGATAAGGGCTATGTTCGTCACCAAAACTAGTTTGGAGAATAAATGAGTAAATAAATAATAGTGTGTTTTGCATCAAGGTGGACTCACAGTTCCAGTTTTTTTTTTTTTTTAACGCAGATCAAATGGAAGTGTTCCAAGATCAAGTTATTGTTTAGTACACAGTTTGTAATTGTTAGATAAGTGGACAGTAATGCGTAGCTGAGTCTTTGAATTTGTGTGCTTTCAATTTTTTAATGAACAGTCGTGGTTGGAAAGATACAAGATTATGCGTGTTGTCTTCATTCCTTCATCTAGAAGGATGTATACTTCATGGAGAAATTCAGTAACTGCAGGTGGTGTGCAGTAATATTTCCTAAAACCATGCTGTTTTTCTGTTAAGAACTTGTTTGTTTGTAAAATAAGCAGAGGGCTGAAGAAGGAGAACCATTTTAAAAACCTTACTAAAGGTAGGGGTCATTGATACCAGACGATAGTTTGAAACCTCTTTTGTACTTTTTTCCTTATGCAGTGGTCTAACAATGCTTGTTTTTAGACTGTTGGGATAGATGTTTTCCCTAATATTGCAGTTTACGAGGTAGGTTGGTGGTTTAACTTTCTCATTTATACGGCATGTACCATACGAACCTTTCCGGGTTCTTTCTTATTTCATTTTCATTAAGCTCATTGATTCAAAATCCACTGTTACTGTTGTAATTTGATATCTCTCACTCTGTGTGTATAGTGTTTCGGTATCCTGTAGGTGATATGAAATGCTTATTGGATATATAGCTTTTGGGTCTTTTATAATACCATCATGTATAATACATAAAGGTTTATTATCCGTAGTTGAGGAAGTTGTCCAATACTAACTGATCAGTTTCCAGGAGGCCTTGTGTTTACAGTTTTCTTTTCTGTGTTACATTCTTTGTTTGAGAGTGTACAGCCTTATTGATTTGTACAGGACATCTAGGTCGTGGAATATCTTGCCTAAGTTCAAAAAGGTTTTCTGAAAGTCTGAAGTTATTTCTTCCACTCTGAGTGTGTATTGGCTCTGTCTGCATTTCTTTAATTGGGCAGCAAGAGTCAAAAGTGCAAAACTCATCTCATTTGTTACCTGACCCTTCCACATGGTAGATTGTGCTGTGTCTCTCCTCAGCTAGTATAGTTTTAAGAGAGTTGATGTTACTATTATTCGAAGCTTGTTTCTTTTCAGAAGTTCCTATCATTCTTTTAGGAGCTGATTTTCTTTTCTGCAAGGTAGTCTTAGTAATGAAAGTCTATGTTTCTGTACTTCAGTGTCTTCAGGAGTTTTGTTAATTACTGTATTGCATAATCTACCCTGGTGTCCATGGAAACTATAGTTTTAAGATATTTCGAAGTTAACATCTCTAAGAGCTTCATGTAAGCTATATCGCTGGAGTTGACATCCATGTCAAGACCTCAAAGTACTGTAAGGTCATTGAGGCCAGTCTATCTAGTTATGGTATCGACTTACCAAACGAAAGCGCTGGCAGGTCGATAGACACACAAACATACACACAAAATTCTAGCTTTCGCAACCAACGGTTGCTTCGTCAGGAAAGAGGGAAGGAGAGGGAAAGACGAAAGGATTTTCATCTTTCCCTCTCCTTCCCTCTTTCCTGACGAAGCAACCATCAGTTGCAAAAGCTAGAATTTTGTGTGTATGTTTGTGTTTGTTTGTGTGTCTATCGACTTGCCAGTGCTTTCGTTTGGTAAGTCACATCATCTTTGTTTTTAGATATATTTTTCCCACGTGGAATGTTTCCCTCTATTATAATTATGGTATCGAAACTGTTAAGAAAATGGATTACAAGATGGGCTATATGTTCCTAGTACTTTGTCTTACTACATTGAGTTCATATGCTCTTTTAGTTCAGTCACAATGGCATTCATTAAAGATAAAAGATATTGTTTTGTTTGTTGATGTGAACACAAGGCAACTATACATTTGGTTAGAGTCAAGTATCAGATATATTTCTGGAGGCTGTCATTTCCAACATCCCTGCCTCCCTACTGTGTGGGCCGTTTTAAAATGGGAGCTATGTAAAATTAATGAATTTTAAAATGCTGGGAGTATTATGTGAGTAATTCAGGAGGAAAAGCAAAACAGCAATTTTCTGTATATTTGCTGTTAAGTGTGATGATTGATCTTGCAGAATTATAAAAACTTTCCTCTGGTGAAAAATAAGATAGGCTATGAGGTTCTAGATACTTCAGACTAGAACCAACAGTAAATAGTTTTTATTCTTGCATAAATAACATTGTCACGTATGTGGTAAGCCATTACTTACAGACAATTCCTCAGTCCAAAATGTACTTGTCACACACCTCTTCACTTTAGTGTGGATAGACTGAACAAGAATGTTTTGTCCTGCTTCAAAACTTGGAAACCATGCCTAGGGTACGGGTGCCTTACTCCTCATTGGCTGGAGCTTCACCACCTCAGACAATGTCTGCAGAGAAAACTACCGAATTAGATGCCCCAGCAGATATACATAGGTTGATCAGTGAGTTCAGAAATAACAGCTACAGTTGCTCACAAGTAGTCGACACATAATTTAAAAAAAGTATCTGAAAGGGGGAAAATATAGCAAACAGCTTTCAGTGTTTCCTTCGAAATACTACTTTACTTCATAACAGTATCCTCAGCTGGTTATGGCTAGTCTTCTGGAACTCTTTAGGGGTTACTATGTGTGATCTTCTCCCTTATTTTCAAACAATAAACTCCAGAGTTTATAGTGAGACTCTCAGGAAACTGTAGGAATGATTGCATGTTTATAGCTGCAAAAAGTGAATGCTCTTCTTCACCATGATAACACAACGTCATGCACTACTGTGTTCGCCTGATAGATTTCAAAACTTTGGTGGGTTGTTCTTCCTTATCAGCCTTACAGCCCAGATCTCATGCTTTCCAACTTCCATCTCTTTGACCCACTGGTGGATGGACTTCTTGAGAAGCTCAACACCAATTAAGGGGAAGTTATAAATGGAGCAAAAATTTGGCTGAGACACACAGCATGATAGTAGCACCACATCACATTATGGTGTGGCAGCCCATAGAATTTAATGTATATTACATTGAAAAATAGTTTTGTACCCAACGAATTGGGGAACAATATTGTGTATTTGTCATGAATAAAACCATCCTGTTCAGAGAAAAAATGTTGCATTACTTGTGGAATGACCTTACGTTTTAAGAGCTGATTAGTTGTCACTCACTGACCACTCATTCAATATCACTGGAGTAAATAACATAATGTTGTTATTCATCACTTAGCCATACATAACTATCAGTGAAAGTGGGGAACTATAATATAGATTCCAGTTAGAATTAGCTTATTCAGCTGCAATCCATTCATTCATGTAAACAATAATTTATAAAAGCCAACTTGAGAGGTGGTTAATAAGTCCTGCACAGTCAAATGAGAACTTGTTCACTGCTCTCAGTTTGGCTTTGATAAAGGATTCTCCTCATAAAGAGAAATAAAAAACCTTGCAAATGGAGTGTCAGCAGGGATAGACAAAAATTATCTGCTGACGTAGTTTGCGAACTTGTCAAAAACTTTGATTTTGTGATCACAAAATTGTACTTCCCAGATTAAAGTATTGTGGCATAATGGCATCCCTCATGCATGGGTGGAATCTTACCTCCATAAGAGAAAACAGAGGGCTCTGCTTTGTGTATAGAATATATAACCAGCATAAGAAAAAGAAATATTGTAACATTCCCACCCCTGTTTAGAAAACAGCTAGGTAGTTAGGACGACCATTCAGAGCGGCACATAAGGAAATAAATTTCCTTCGGACAGAAACGCTTCTGTCAACAAATCAACACTGCCAGAATGAAATCTTCACTCTGCAACAGTGTGTACGTTGATATGAAACTTCCTGGCAAATTAAAAATGTGCGCCGAGTCTCGGCCCATTAAACAGTTATAATATACCAGAAAGTTTCAAATCAACACTGACTTAAAAAGCATTACTCCTGCAAAACCCAGCTTGCCCTTTTCTCACATAATATCCTGCAAACCATGGATGAGTCCCCTAGATTTGTGTACAGCATTTGACACAGTGCCCCATTGCAGACTGTTGATGAAGGTCAGAGCGTATTGAATAGGCTCTCAGACATGAGTGAGTGGCTTGAAGGCTTCTTAAGTATTAAAACCCAGTACGTTGTCTGGGACGGTGTGTTCCTCAGGGAAGTGTGATAAGACCTACCTTGTTCTCTAAATACGTAAATGATCTGCTTGTTAGAATGAACTAAAATATGCAACTGTTTGCCGATGATAGTATAGTCAAGGGGAAAGTGTTGTTGCGTGACTGTTCAAGGATACAGGATGAATGACGGAGCTTTTATTTGGTGTGATGAATGGCAGCTTGCTTTTAATGTGCAAAAATGTAAGTTAATGCAGATTAGTAGGAAAAACAACCTTGTAATGTTTCAATACAGTACTGTAACAACTTTTCTGTTGTAATAGATATCTCATTTTTGGCTATAAATTACTTAAATTCTGCAAGCATACTGATAATATTTGTAGCATATCAAACTCGTAAATTAAGAGCATCAGCAAGCTTAGTATGAAGCTATTTGTTTACTGCTCTGCAAAATACTGCACCAGGCATAAATTATTGACTGTTTTGTAAGATGCGGCACTGAGCATAGTACATCCCTGCAGTTTCTGTACTGTTACCATGCTGCTGAGAATGAGTGAGCTGTCGAAGATACTGTAAGCACTAGCCTCTCCTGTAGGCAGTGTATCTGCTGCAGGAAATAAGTCCCAGCATTACCCATCCACTTGACTGTTGGTGGTGAGTCAATGTTGGGTCTAGGTGGCCTGTACGGGGTAGACAGAGATCAGGGACGACTCGGTGTGCTGTGCCGATTCCTATAACAAACAAGTTAGAGGTGCTGTGTTCCACTGAAATGGAAACTGAGCCAATGGGACACACTTTACCTGTTTTGGGGAAATCTGGTTTGTCCTGCATCAAGAGGAAGCAAACAATGACGGGTAGAGGTACATTAACATTGACATCTCATGTACAATGAATAATGGTACTCATTACAGAAATGACAGCAAGAGATGGGAAGAGGCACCAGGTACACTTGGTGTGTATGCCAGGAGGCTGCATTCAACATGTCGAAGAGGCTGTTCTGGCCCTTGTTGGGAGAGCAGGGTATGACCAACTATAGATTGTGGTGCATGTTGGAACAAACGATGCCTGTTGTTGAAGATCCAAGGTCATACATGGATCATTGCAGCAACTAGCAGACAGGGTTGAGAATACCAGCCTTGCTCACAGTTTCAACAAAGCTATCGATCTGCGGCATTGTCTGCAGAGCAGGTCGTGATCCCCCTGGTTCTCAGTCAATTAGAAGGATTAAACCAAAGATTCAAAGGGTTATGTGACAGACTAGGAGCTGTGACATCCTAGACTTGCACCATGGGGCTGAGAATTGTAAGATGCCCCTAAATAGGTCAGGAGTACATTATATATCAGAGGCGGCTACCCGAGTAGATGATTGTGTGTGAGGTGCACACAATGGTTTTTTAGATTAAGATACTCACCATCCAATCCAGATTACGCTAGTTGTGGGGAATCTCGGAATTATCAGTGTAAGATTCAAAGAAATGCCTCCTGCACATGAGAGAATCAAAATTCTAGTGGTTAACCCCCAAAGCATTTGCAATGAAGTGTCGGAGCTGGAAGTGCTCCTAAAAAGCACTGAACCTCACATAATATTAGGCACAGAATGCTGGTTAAAACCCAAAGTTGACAGTAGTGACATCTTTGGGGAACATTATGCATATACGAAAAGGATAAGGGAACAGGAAATGGAGGCGGTATATTTGTCATAGTAGATGAAACTTAAATCTATAGATTTTTTAATTTTATCCATAAGTTGCAGCTTCAAACGTGACTGTGTATGATTAAAAAACGCCTTCAGTCACAATGTTTCGTGTTTTAGTTAGTACATGATGCATTTTGGACCCTGTGGATCCATCTTCAGGTGTAATTCATCTTAATACATAATTTATTTGTTCTGTTGAACGAGATGAAATGCATATTCCTGTCACAAAAAGGTTTGATGTTAGGTTACGAACTTCATAAGTCATATGGGAAAAATATGTATGAAATAGTGGGAAAGATGAATAGTGTAAATTTACCACATAATTGAAGAAAAGTGTTTTTAACATTTTAGTAACTGTATAAGTTTTTTCCTCCATGATTTTCAAGGGTATCACTTCATTAAAGAGGCACATTTGCAAGCACATGTTTGTAAACACTTCACAGATGTTTTTGTACATTGTGTGGTCAAAGATGAATTTTTCATAGTGCTAAAGATATAATTAATAAACAATTGACATGTGCAGGAAATAACTTTAGAACAGATCTTTACAATTGCTGAAATAGCTATGGCTTGTGAAATCTGTTTGTTCATTTAACATCAATTCTGGTTTCTTAATTTTGTGGAGGTATATCTCCAGTTGCACTAATAGATTTAGGGGCTTACCATTGGCTTCATTATGTAATACTACCAAATTGTTTTCTGGATTGTTTATGGCATGTTTAGTTTCCAACATATGTTGTGTAATAACTGATTTTTCAAAATAGTTGAGGCTGAAAGCATTTACATGTTCTTGAAAATGGGTTTTGAAGTTTCTGCCTGTTTTCACTACATAGTATGCAGGACAACTGGGGCAAGATACTTTGTACTCTCCACTGTTGCTGTATGTTTGTGTATTGTGTTGAGGGCAATAAAAGCATAAATTTCCTGGACCTTAAAATCACCAACCATCAACAGAAACATAAGTTCAGCATACACAGAAAACACACATACAGACATAACACTGAACAGCTTATCATGCCATCCCACCATACAGACATCCTGCATTTAGGTCCGTGCTACACAAAGTTCACTCTCTTGATCTAGAAGGAAACACCCTCAAAAATGAGATAGATACAATAAAGAGTATTGCCATAAGCAATGGCTGCACAGCCAAAACAATAGACAATTTAGACAGACAAATACACAAAAGCAAGACAAGGAATGACAACACTATGAAAGAGCAGAAAATATTCGCCAGTGTCCCATACCTGGGGCCCATATCACAAAAAATAGCTAACCTTTTCGAAAAAACAAATGTAACAATTTCATTCTCAACTAATAATAAATTAGGAAACTTACTCATCCATAACGTAAAATCAAAAATAAAACTCAGCTACAAACGAAAAATGACAATAAATATGTAAACCCATAGCATGTGGAATACCAACAGCCAAAACAAACCTGCAATGAACTTTTGCACAAACCTAATACTACAACCCAATACATATTGCTCCCATTTGGATTGAGAGGATAAGGTTAGGTGTGTTAATGCACACACAGAAGCATTTAAACAATTGTTTCTCTGTGCTCCATGTGTGAATGGAATGGAGCCAAAAGTTCAAATAACGGGTACAATGGGATGCACCCTCTGCCATACACATCACAGTAGTTTGCAGAATGTAGTTATAGGTGTAGGTGTTCTGCCCAACACAATAAAGTCGATTAAATATATAGGTGTGATGTTGCAAAGACACATGAAATGGAATGAGAATGTAAGGACAGTAAAGTGGGATGGTCAACTTTGGTTGATTGGAAGAATTGTTGGAAAGTGTAGCTCATCTTTAAAGGAGACCTCATATGGAACACTAGTGTGACCTGTTATTGAGTACTGCTTGTGTGTTTGGGTTCAGGTTGAAAGAAAGACTCACAAACAATTCGAAGGACTGCTGCTAGACATTTTACTAGTAGTTTGTCAGCCCGTGAGTATTATGGAGATGTAACATGAATCCAAATGGGAATCAAAGGACGGAAGATGAAGTTCTTCTCATGAAACAATGTTGAGAAAAATTGAAGAGGACCAGCATTAGCAGCTGACTGCAGAATGTTTTCTACTGCTGCCAGCAGACATTTCACACAAAGACCATGAAGACCAGAGAAATTATGGCTCACACAAAGGCATATAGACAGTTATTTGTGAGTGGAAGAAGAAAGGAAATGAGTGGTAGTTGTCAAAGATTCTCTCTACCATGTGCTCTGCACAATAGGTGTGTAGATGTAGAAATTAAGTTTCCTGATATGCAAGTCAGTTGGAAGATACAGCATTTCCCTTGTTTTAGCATTATGAATTGTGGTAGATTTGTATTCACCACATGAAGGTGGGTGTCATAGATAAGCACAGTGAGAAGTAGGTTGTTTCTTAGCTGTCAGTTTGATTCATTTTATTTTAGATTCTTCACAGAAAAAGCTGTTAACAACACTATTGAAATTGTATGGCACAGATCCTTCACATCTGACAGTGTGTTCTTCCAGAAACAAGCTTGTAAGGGTGAGAATGGGGAATATTAATGATAGCCTTTTTACTGTACAGGAATACAACATAATGGCTGTTTTAGTTCTAATTAGTACCAGCAATATTTGAAAGATTTGCTTTTTAATTTATTTTTCAATTTTTATTTTTTTTTATTTTGAGATATTTGTACATTCTTCGTTTTCCTCATACTTATTAATGTGTTAATGTAAACAGTCATAGAAACAGTGTCTTATGTACACTTTACACCACTGGTTTAACTACTGGATGTACAGCACAAGTGAAATGTGCAAAGTGGAATTTTATTATTCTGGGGGGAGGGGTTGCGAACCTCTTGTCGACCCCTGTTCACCAGTCTGGATATTCTGACATTGGCCTCTCAACATATATATTCTTTACCGTTGTTTGTTATTAAAAATATCAGCTTATTCCCAAGAATTAGCAGCTTTCACTCAGTCAATACAAGGCAGAAATCCGATCTGCTTTTGGATCGCACTTCCTTTACTCTTGAGCAGAAAGGTGTGCGGTGTACTGCCGTATCCTTTTTCAGTAGGCTACCACAAGAATTCAAAAATCTTAGCAGTAATCCATGCACTTTCAAATCAAAGCTGAAGAGTTTCCTCATGGGTCACTACTCCTATTCTGTCGACGAGTTCCTTGAAAAATTAAGCTGATTCCTGTGTTATATTGATTGCGTTTGCATAAACTTATGGCTTGTCTTTTGTTGAGTTCATAAACATTTTATTTTATCTGTTATTACTTTATCATAATTTCATGTACTGACACTTTCCATGACCTTGGAGATTTGCTTCTAAATTTGGTGCTACAGAACTAGAACTGTAAAATAAAAAATAAATAAATAAAAGAAATACTAAGTTAGTAAGAGTGGAGCTGGACAGAGCATGAACTCATGTTGGATAAGGAAGAGGAGGAAATCATCAGTGTTACTTCCTAAGAAAGCTGCATTAAACCTGAATGCATTCTCAATAAACTGAGACTGAAGCCCTTTGTGATGTTTTTCTGTTATTCAAATGTTTCCCACTTTCATGGCATAACTTCTTTGGCGAGCGGACATTTCATTTATCTTTAGGAAGCATCATTGTCTGCTGAAAACTTTCACCCTCTGTGTATGTGACACAAAATTAGTAGATAGCAAGTACTGAATATTGCTTCAGGTATCAATATTACTTATTTCTATCTCAAAGTAAGTATTGTTTGTATTTCATGTAGCTACAGTTTCTAGTTGAGCTTTCTGTTCATTTGACAAAAAACCCCTTTCCACAACTTTGAGGAGAAATGTGCATCTCCCACAGTGTAGTTGCTGTGCAGAGACTAGCATAGGTGTCCGCAAGAGGGCACAAGGAAGGGGGGTGGGAACAAGAGGGCTTAGCCCCTCCTGGAATCTGCTCGTTATTTGTATTTTGTTAATTTGGCATTTTCCGTCTGATTATTAGTGTTGCATTCCAACAAGACTTTCTTCATCTTTCAGCCAGCCTCCATCCCTCTCAGATCTTTCATTCCATTGCCAGCCTGTCGTTATTGTTATTGATATATTAATAAAATTATTTCTTGTCAATAACTCATTGAATACCGTAAAATTAAAAATTAAATATGAGATTTTGGATTGTTAAATCAAAAGGGTAGGGTTCATATTGAATATTAACTTTCACTAACAAAATATGGTTATCATTTCAGTGTTAAAGTATGAAACCTAAATAATATTGGATGTATATCTATTAATTGTTCATGACACAATAAATTTTTGTTTAATTCCATCCAAATTTAGTTCTTGAGCTGATACATATTCTCAAACTTTATCAGTTACATGTATGAGGGGTGATCAGTAATTAATGCAACACAACCCCCCCCCCTCCCCTCCTTTGCCCTCAACCAGTTTTTAATGAAAATTTGCGAACTGTGTTGTGGGACGTCATCAAATATTCCCACTTCAGCCAGTGTAGCTTCATGAAGTTCAGACAGGTAGCAGCACTATATGTAGCCTTCAAAACTGCTCTATAATGGAGGTGTGTTCCAAGTAAAGAGCTGCTGTTGAATTTCTTTTGGTGGAAAACCAGAACATGGGAGATATTTGTAGGCTCTTGTGCAATGTGTACTTCGACTTGGCAGTTTGAGTCATTGGGTGATGTGTCTGTCGCAACGAGGTTGCGCAACCCAATCAGATCTCCCAGGTGCAGGCCGATTACACGTATCTGCGAATTCTGCTGTGTTTGAATGCGCAGACACTCTCATTCAAGGTAATCACAATCAAACACCTCACTGCACAACTGGACGTTACTGTTGGTAGTAGTGACATACTCGCCCCCAGTTGGAGTACTCGAAGGTGTGTGCATGTTGGATCCCTTGCTGTCTAACGTATGGCCATAAAGAGCAAGAAAGGACCATCTGTGCAGAACTGTTTGGACATTATGAGGCCGATCTTAACAATTTTTTAGTTAACATTTCCACAAGTGATGAATCATGTGTTCATCACTTTGAACTGGAAACAAAATGGCAATTCGTGGAGTGATGCCACAACACCTCTACCCCAGAGAAAAAGTTCGAAGCTGCACCCTTAGCTGATGAAGTCAGGGACTCTGAAGGGGTTATTCTTTTTGATATCCTCCCTCATGGTTCAACAATCGACTCTGAAGTGTGTTGTGCTACCCTCAGGAAATTAAAGAAACAACGTCAGGGTGTTTGTCACCACAAAAATGCAAGTGCACTTCTCCTTATCCACGACAGTGCACAGCCTCGCAAGGGTGTGCACCTGGGAGGATCTTGCAAAACCCCATCAGACTGTTCTTTCTCATCTATGCTACAGCCCGGATCTGACACCTTCACACTTTCGTCTGTTTGCCCAGTGATGGATGCACTCCATGGGGAACAATACATGGATGAGGAGAAGGTTATTGATGCAGCAAGATGTTGGCTCCAACATCAACCAGTAGAGTGGTACCATCCAGGCCTTAACAGTGAGGTGGCATAATGCTGTCATATTGACTGTAGATTATGTTGGAAAATAGGTTTTTGCAGCAAAGAGTGTGGAATAATATGGTGTATTGGAATCCTGAATAAAACCAACCTGCTTTCAGAAAAAGTGCATTGCATTTCTTATTGAATGCCCCTTGTAAAAATAATTATTTTGGAATATTTAACTATCAAGGCCATTCAGGTCTTTCCATTGTTTAATTTTAGAATATTTCCCTTTCTTGTAAATATTTATGCAGATGCCCATGTACACTAGGATGCAAATTACATCATACACAGATATTCAATAAAGTTGTTCATTTTATTCTTCAATTATTCCTTTCCTGCTCAAATTGCTGTGGGTGTCCAGCTGGTGATAGTTACTGTGTTCCTAACTAACTGTGTTCCTAACTTTGATTACAGTTCTGCTGGCATCTTCTGGTTGTCATAGCACACTATCTGTGACTTCCATGTGAAACTTTAATGTTGAAATTACTATAGCTAGGTCATAAAGCATGAAAATATGCTAACCTTTGGTATACACCTTTGAACTAAAAATATGTGTGTAGTTTGCTTGTCACAGGAATGGATAACCAAGAAATTATCCGTTGCATCTACCTATGGCAAACTGACTGGTTACAATAGCACTGTGTCCCAGGTAAATTGTACTTGCTTCTGAGACAACATAAATGGTCCAAGTACTCTGTCTTGAGTGAAACCATATGGTAGCAACAATATGTGGTTATAATCATTTAAGTTTGTTGATCAAGCTATGAAACACCAACCTTTCAGAATTTTTGGGCGTTGTATGGTTATATTTTCTGCTTTCTTCCTCAGTTAAAGTAACAACTAAAAAATGTGTAAGCTAGTAACTCTTGTTGTAACAGCTGAAACAAACTGGTCAACATCAGCAATATTGTCAGTAATTTTGAAACGTACAAAGGTGAATCAGTAAATGTGAGGTTGTGTGAATTTGTAAAGGTTTGTAATTAATTTTTACTGTTGTTTTATCCACAAACTTATTCATTCCTCTGGTGTTCCATAGATACAGTAATGTGAAAGCTGTTTGTTGTACACTTACTTTTACATTATACCTGACATAATAATTTCTAATAAATGGCCTGTGTTAAATTTTCAGGGAAGTTGGAGTGACATCTATGGAAGATATCAAATTCTCATGTTCGTTCTGGCAGTTTGTTCAGTTTGCTACAGTTTCATTGGATTGACAACTGCTCTTTCTACGATACTGTTTTTAAGGTTTGTCCTAGGTAATAAATGATAGCATTTTGTATGTGTTACACATAATTTTTAAAGATTTTTCAAACATTGTTAAGAATCCATATATGCAGGCTGAAGATTCTTGTTAAGGAACTGCATACTAGTCTGACATTGGATACATTGGTGTTAAAACTTGGGTAAATTGCTGTTAAAATATGGAAATGTAATGATGATATTGCAAAAATATAAAGCTAGAATTACAAAATCCAGAAAACTGCTTGGAAAAGTGTTTATTTTAGAAATACACAAAATCAGCTCTGTAAAAGACAGATTACCAATTGGAAACTTAGAAACAAGTGAAAGAACCTTGATATGGCTCCAGCTTTGACAATTGTAGTACCATATTTGTGACAGGTTTCAAGAACAACTAACAACTAATTTCAGTCTTTCAGCCATAAAACTGTCAAGTAAAGTTAACCTGCATCAAAACAATCAAAAATTTCCAGTATTAGGAAATACGTTTACCGGCAAGGGTATTATGAGAAAGGAATTGGTTTTATTGTTGCCATTGCATATTCAGCTGATGAAGATGTAAAAATAACTCCTTAATCAATTACCAAATGATGCCTTCTGTAACAGAGAACTCATCTATACTTGGTAAACAAACTCATCTCATAAATATTTCCCTCTTTCTGAAATTCCAGGGAACGTTAAAACTATAAGACTGTGCATAACGACTTCTATCAGTTTGTCGAATGTAGTGTAGGTCTCATCCCTCCCTCCCCTTACTGTGAGCACCAGCATTTGATTCATTTTTACTGTCATGTTGAATTGTTTGAAGGACGCACTGCTGCACATTTCAAGGCACGCCTATAAATTCTTGCTTAATGACAGTTTGTAGTGCATAAAAATCCTGTTTTTTTTCTGTTACACATGTTGTACTTCGATATACCATAACAATGAAAAATTGATGTCACAATTTGCTCATTTGGTGGCCATTGTCCAGTTTAATCTCATCGAATACCCATATAGGAAAACTATTATTCAGCCATTTATATTACGATAAGAATTTAAAACACACAGTTCACCATCCACATATCTGTATTGTCTCACTTGCTGCTTGAGGCTGATAATCTTTCTGGCATTTGAATGAACTTTAGACATTCATCATATTGTGAAGGGTGTGTAGATCCAGTAGAGAATCGCCTTAACTACTTACGGTCTTAGTGCCAAGGAGGGGATTTTCTCATATGTTGTTTCCAGATTTTCTGCACTATTGTTCACGTGCCAGTATAAGCACTCGCTAATACTGCAATAACCTATTGTTAATAAAGCTGTTTCATTCTTCTCCCATCCACAGTGGTGCAGTTTTTGCTGATTTCATTTTCTTTGTCATGAGAAAATAGCACTTGGACAAGATGTGATGGTTTACCCCATTGTGATTTGTATGGGGTTTTGTGCTAAGTTGGATTATGTTTAGTATTGACTAAACTACTACTTTGCACTTACAAACATTCAGTGTCAGCTCATTCCAAAAATTATATTTGGGAAACCTCTTAGCTTTCATGGTGTAATCAGATTTTCATGCATGTAATTCATACAGAGTCAATTAATTGTTTTCCGGTCTTGGTCTGAAGTCTCTTTTTTCACACCTCACCTCTAAACAGGAGATATATATATATATATATATATATATATATATATATATATATATATATATATATATATAACAGAGGGAAACATTCCACGTGGAAAAAATATATCTAAAAAGAAAGATGATGAGACTTACCAAACAAAAGCGCTGGCAGGTCGATAGACACACAAACAAACACAAATATACACACAAAATTCAAGCTTTCGCAACAAACTGTTGCCTCATCAGGAAAGAGGGAAGGAGAGGGAAAGACGAAAGGATGTGGGTTTTAAGGGAGAGGGTAAGGAGTCATTCCAATCCCGGGAGCGGAAAGACTTACCTTAGGGGGAAAAAAGGACAGGTATACACTCGCGCACACACACACACATCCATCCACACATACAGACACAAGCAGACATATTTAAAGACAAAGAGTTTGGGCAGAGATGTCAGTCGAGGTGGAAGAGTAGAGGCAAAGAAGTTGTTGAGAGACAGGTGAGGTATGAGTGGCGGCAACTGGAAATTAGCGGAGATTGAGGCCTGGCGGATAACGAGAAGAGAGGATATACTGAAGGGCAAGTTCCCATCTCCGGAGTTCGGATAGGTTGGTGTTGGTGGGAAGTATCCAGATAACCCGGACGGTGTAACACTGTGCCAAGATGTGCTGGCTGTGCACCAAGGCATGTTTAGCCACAGGGTGATCCTCATTACCATTCCATCAGATTCACCTGGTCCTACTCCAAATCCCATGCCACTTTCCTTGACGTTGACCTCCATCTGTCCAATGGCCAACTTCACACGTCCGTCCACATCAAACCCACCAACAAGCAACAGTACCTCCATTATGACAGCTGCCACCCATTCCACATCAAACGGTCCCTTCCCTACAGCCTAGGTCTTCGTGGCAAACGAATCTGCTCCAGTCCGGAATCCCTGAAACATTACACCAACAACCTGACAACAGCTTTCGCATCCCGCAACTACCCTCCCGGCCTGGTACAGAAGCAAATAACCAGAGCCACTTCCTCATCCCCTCAAACCCAGAATCCCCCACAGAAGAACCACAAAAGTGCCCCACTTGTGACAGGATACTTTCCGGGACTGGACCAGACTCTGAATGTGGCTCTCCAGCAGGGATACGACTTCCTCAAATCCTGCCCTGAAATGAGATCCATCCTTCATGAAATCCTCCCCACTCCGCCAAGAGTGTCTTTCCGCCGTCCACCTAACCTTCGTAACCTGTTAGTTCATCCCTATGAAATCACCAAACCACCTTCCCTACCCTCTGGCTCCTATCCTTGTAACCGCCCCCGGTGCAAAACCTGTCCCATGCACCCTCCCACCACCACCTACTCCAGTCCTGTAACCCGGAAGGTGTACACGATCAAAGGCAGAGCCACGTGTGAAAGCACCCACGTGATTTACCAACTGACCTGCCTACACTGTGATGCATTCTATGTGGGAATGACCAGCAACAAACTGTCCATTCGCATGAATGGACACAGGCAGACAGTGTTTGTTGGTAATGAGGATCACCCTGTGGCTAAACATGCCTTGGTGCACAGCCAGCACATCTTGACACAGTGTTACACCGTCCGGGTTATCTGGATACTTCCCACCAACACCAACCTATCCGAACTCCGGAGATGGGAACTTGCCCTTCAGTATATCCTCTCTTCTCGTTATCCGCCAGGCCTCAATCTCCGCTAATTTCCAGTTGCCGCCACTCATACCTCACCTGTCTCTCAACAACTTCTTTGCCTCTACTCTTCCACCTCGACTGACATCTCTGCCCAAACTCTTTGTCTTTAAATATGTCTGCTTGTGTCTGTATGTGTGGATGGATATGTGTGTGTGTGCGAGTGTATACCTGTCCTTTTTTCCCCCTAAGGTAAGTCTTTCCGCTCCCGGGATTGGAATGACTCCTTACCCTCTCCCTTAAAACCCACATCCTTTCGTCTTTCCCTCTCCTTCCCTCTTTCCTGATGAGGCAACAGTTTGTTGCGAAAGCTTGAATTTTGTGTGTATATTTGTGTTTGTTTGTGTGTCTATCGACCTGCCAGCGCTTTTGTTTGGTAAGTCTCATCATCAGTACATAACTGGTGACAGTAACTGTTGTAAGTTCTTACATAACTGTGCTAAATCAAAACTAATTATGGTTAACAAACTGTCTGATAATTAGTAGTGGAAAACTATAAGATTGTCCCATTTAAATATGTCTGCTTGTGAGATGTCTGCTTGTGTCTGTATATGTGTGGATGGATATGTGTGTGTGTGCGCGCGAGTGTATACCCGTCCTTTTTCCCCCTAAGGTAAGTCTTTCCGCTCCCGGGATTGGAATGACTCCTAACCCTCTCCCTTAAAACCCAAATCCTTTCGTCTTTCCCTCTCCTTCCCTCTTTCCTGACGAGGCAACCGTTGGTTGCGAAAGCTAGAATTTTGTGTGTATGTTTGTGTTCGTTTGTGTGTCTATCGACGTGCCAGCACTTTCGTTTGGTGAGTCACATCATCTTTGTTTTTTTATATATATATATATATATATATATATATATATATATATATATATATATATATATATATATAGAAAGAAACATTCCACATGGGAAAAATATATTAAAAACAGAGATTCTATGACTTACCAAATGGGAAAGTGACTCTTTGTCTTTAAATATGTCTGCTTGTGTCTGTATATGTGTGGATGGATAGGTGTGTGTGTGTGTCCTTTTTTTTCCCCCTAAGGTAAGTCTTTCCGCTCCCGGGATTGGAATGACTCCTTACCCTCTCCCTTAAAACCCACATCCTTTCATCTTTCCCTCTCCTTCCCTCTTTCCTGACGAAGCAACCGGGGGTTAAACAAACACAATCATACAAATAAAATTCTAGCTTACGCAACCAACGGTTGCTTCATCAGGAAAGAGGGAAGGAGAGGGAAAGACGAAAGGATGTGGGTTTTAAGGGAGAGGGTAAGGAGTAATGCCAATCCCGGGAGCGGAAAGACTTACCTTAGAGGGGAAAAAAGGACAGGTATACACTCGCACACACAGCCATATCCAACCTCACATACACAGACACTAGCAGACTGCTTGTGTGTGTGTGTGTGTGTGTGTGTGTGTGTGTGTGTGTGTGTGTGTGTGTAGGGAAACATTCCACGTGGGAAAAAAATATCTAAAAACAAAGATGATGTGACTTACCAAACGAAAGCGCTGGCACGTCGATAGACACACAAACATACACACAAAATTCAAGCTTTCGCAACAAACTGTTGAGGCAACAGTTTGTTGTGAAAGCTTGAATTTTGTGTGTATGTTTGTGTTTGTTTGTGTGTCTATCGACGTGCCAGCGCTTTCGTTTAGTAAGTCACATCATCTTTGTTTATATATATATATATATATATATATATATATATATATATATATATATATATAACTGTTCAACAAACCTTTCACCTGACTCCATCAACCTCCTGACCCCACCAACACCCTGCACCCCTACCTTCTTCCTAAAATTCACAAACCCAATCATCCCGGCCGCCCCATTGTAGCTGGTTACCAAGCCCCCACAGAACGTATCTCTGCCTACGTAGATCAACACCTTCAACCCATTACATGCAGTCTCCCATCCTTCATCAAAGACACTAACCACTTTCTCGAACACCTGGAATCCTTACCCAATCTGTTACCCCCGAAAACCATCCTTGTAACCATTGATGCCACTTCCTTATACACAAATATTCCGCACGTCCAGGGCCTCGCTGCGGTGGAGCACTTCCTTTCACGCCGATCACCTGCCACCTTACCTAAAACCTCTTTCCTCATTACCTTAGCCAGCTTCATCCTGACCCTCAACTTCTTCACTTTCGAAGGCCAGACATACCAACAATTGAAGGGAAACA
Organism: Schistocerca nitens; assembly: GCF_023898315.1. Classification (NCBI taxonomy): domain Eukaryota; kingdom Metazoa; phylum Arthropoda; class Insecta; order Orthoptera; family Acrididae; genus Schistocerca; species Schistocerca nitens. The sequence continues at coordinate 106,565,853 of NC_064614.1, read as the reverse complement.
ACCATGGGTACCAGGATGGCCCCCTCGTACGCTAACCTATTCATGGGTCGCTTAGAGGAAGCCTTCTTGGTTACCCAGGCCTGCTAACCCAAAGTTTGGTACAGATTTATTGATGACATTTTCATGATCTGGACTCACAGTGAAGAAGAACTCCAGAATTTCCTCTCCAACCTCAACTCCTTTGGTTCCATCAGATTCACCTGGTCCTACTCCAAATCCCATGCCACTTTCCTTGACGTTGATCTCCGCCTGTCCAATGGCCAGCTTCACACGTCCGTCCACATCAAACCCACCAACAAGCAACAGTACGTCCATTACGACAGCTGCCACCCATTCCACATCAAACGGTCCCTTCCCTATAGCCTAGGTCTTCGTGGGAAACAAATCTGCTCCAGTCCGGAATCCCTGAACCATTACACCAACAACCTGAAAACAGCTTTCTCATCCCACAACTACCCTCCCGACCTGGTACAGAAGCAAATAACCAGAGCCACTTCCTCATCCCCTCAAACCCAGAACCTCCCACAGAACAACCCCAAAAGTGCCCCACTTGTGACACGATACTTTCCGGGACTGGATCAGACTCTGAATGTGGCTCTCCAGCAGGGATACGACTTCCTCAAATCCTGCCCTGAAATGAGATCCATCCTTCATGAAATCCTCCCCACTCCACCAAGAGTGTCTTTCCGCCGTCCACCTAACCTTCGTAACCTCTTAGTTCATCCCTATGAAATCCCCAAACCACCTTCCCTACCCTCTAGCTCCTACCCTTGTAACCGCCCCCGGTGTAAAACCTGTCCCATGCACCCTCCCACCACCACCTACTCCAGTCCTGTAACCCGGAAGGTGTACACGATCAAAGGCAGAGCCACGTGTGAAAGCACCCACGTGATTTACCAACTGACCTGCCTACACTGTGAAGCTTTCTATGTGGGAATGACCAGCAACAAACTGTCCATTCACATGAATGGACACAGGCAGACAGTGTTTGTTGGTAATGAGGATCACCCTGTGGCTAAACATGCCTTGGTGCACGGCCAGCACATCTTGGCGCAGTGTTACACCATTCCGGTTATCTGGATACTTCCCACTAACACCAACCTGTCAGAACTCTGGAGATGGGAACTTGCCCTTCAGTATATCCTCTCTTCTCGTTATCCGCCAGGCCTCAACCTTCGCTAATTTCAAGTTGCTGCCGCTCATACCTCACCTGTCTTTCAACAGCATCTTTGCCTCTGTACTTCCGCCTCGACTGACATATCTGCCCAAACTCTTTGCCTTTACAAATGTCTGCTTGTGTCTGTGTATGTGCGGATGGATATGTGTGTGTGTGTGTGTGTGTGTGTGTGTGTGTGTGTGTGTGTGTGTGTGTGTGTACCTGTCCTTTTTTACCCCTAAGGTAAGTCTTTTCCGCTCCCGGGATTGGAATGACTCCTTACCCTCTCCCTTAAAACCCACATCCTTTCGTCTTTCCCTCTCCTTCCCTCTTTCCTGATGAAGCAACCGTTGGTTGCGAAAGCTTGAATTTGTGTGTGTGTGTGTGTGTGTGTGTGTGTGTGTGTGTGTGTGTCTATCAACCTGTCAGCACTTTTGTTTGGTAAGTCACATCATCTTTGTTTTTATATATAAACACACACAAAATTATATGACTGTTCAACAATTACTGAAAAAAGTAATTTTTGTGCTAACTGTTCATATTCTGTTTAGTCCTTGTAGCAATTTTAAATTTGTCTATTTTAATAGACAGAGTACTTCACGGCATTCAAGCATATTATATTTTTCACTTTTAGGTACTTTCAAACACACCCAGACATTGTGCAGACCTCTTGTGGCCGAGCTGGCACCACCTGAATTCCACTCAGAAATGTATGGGAAAATGAGTGCAATGTCTGGAATTGGATTTATGGTTGGACCTGCTATTGGAGGACATCTAGCTGAATTAGATGGAGGAATGTTTCTTGCTTTTCAGTTGGCAGCATTGTTGTTCTTACTTAATACAGGTAAACAATTTTCTGTTCTTTTAATCAAATCCTTGACCTTTTAGATTTAGTGCAAAAAAAGTCTGGAAATAGTAACAAATCAATAATACTGTTACAGCGAACATCTAAATGACACAAACATTCTGATACAATGGACAGAAAGTGAGGCCAGTAAAACTGATGATCTTTTCAGCGTGATACCAAACTCCACACATTTCAGAATACATACGTTTCAGGCAGCCAAATAATACCTAGTGTTCACATATTTGATTTTCGCGTGATGCTGGGTGTTGTGTGCTGTCCTTAGGTTAGTTAGGTTTAAGTAGTTCTAAGTTCTAGGGGACTGATGACCATATAGATGTTAAGTCCCATAGTGCTCAGAGCCAGCCATTTTCGGGGTTTACGACTTGCGATCGGAGCATTTTATACCAGTCCCGTAGAGAGTCTTCATGCTGACGCTGGCGAATTGCCACTCACCTACCGGCGCGATATACTGCTTTGTCGGTATGCCTGTCGGCTACTGTCAATGCCCGACCATCCTTCTTATCGTTCCTTTTTTGACGACTCTCTTGACCTTCAATACGGGTTGTATGTCTCTGCCTTGCTACCCCCTGGAGTTCGCTTTCGTCGCCTCCTTCAACACCTTCATTTTTCACTCCCTGCAACCTTTCGAGTGGGCGAGAGCCGCACGCCACCTTGGCTCCAGGCTCAGGTCCGCGTTCACCTCGACCTCAGCTCGCTCCCAAAAGAGGTCACCCCCGGTTCGGTCTACCACTCCCGTTTTTTGGAACTTCGTTCGAAGTTCAACAACATGACTTTCATTTATACAGATGGCTCTAAGACCAATGACGGGGTCGGGTGTTCCTTTATTGTCGGGGCACAAAGTTTCCAATACCGGCTCCATGGCCATTGTTCGGTCTTCACAGCTGAGCTCTTTGCCCTCTACCAGGCTGTTCTGTACATCTGCCGCCACCGACATTCTGCTTATGTCATCTGCTCAGATTCCCTGAGCGCCATCCAGAGCCTCAGTGATCCGTACCCGGTTCACCCTTTCGTACACCGGATCCAACGCTCTCTTCAGCAGCTGGTGGACGTCGGTACGCCGGTTAGCTTTATGTGGGTTCCTGGCCATGTCGGTATCCCTGGGAACGAAGCTGCAGATGCCGCGGCCAAGGCTGCGGTCCTCCAGCCTCGGACAGCTTCTTGTTGTGTCCCTTCGTCCGATTTTAGCAGGGTCATTTGTCGGCGCGTTGTGTCGCTGTGGCATGCCGATTGGGCTGCACTTACCGACAACAAGCTTCGGGCCTTAAAACCTCTTCCCGTGGCTTGGACGTCCTCCTCACGCCCTTCTCGGCGGGAGGAGGTCGTTTTAGCAAGGTTAAGAATTGGACACTGCCGGTTCAGCCATCGCCATCTGCTGACGGCTGCGCCGGCGCCGTTCTGCCCATGTGGGCACTTGCTGACGGTTAGTCACATTTTAATGTCCTGTCCCGATCTTAAAACACTGCGCCTCGATCTTAACCTGCCTACTACTTTAGATGCCATTTTAGCGGATGACCCACGAGCAGCTGCTCGTGTTCTTTGTTTTATCAATTTGACAAACCTCGCTAAGGACATTTGATGATGTTTTTAATCCTATGCCTGTCAGTCTGTCTTTTATTGTGTTTTCCCTTTTAGTTGTTGTTGTCAACTTGTGCCTCGCGGTGCATTCTTAGAGTAGTCAGGGCGCTAATGACCATTGAAGTTGTGCGCCCGAAAACCACAAAAAAAAAAAAAAAAAAAAAAAAGCCAGCCATTTGATTTTCGATACCTAAGAGTAGAAATGTACTTACTTTTGTCACCTGCTCAGACATGGACCAAATGAAGTGTAAACAACAATGCTCAAAAACAGATTGTAGTGTTCAGTGTCTTCTGCTACTCACTTCTTGCATGTAGTGACCACACGCCGTTGTTTGTGTTCCATCCATCATGTCCAAGAATGGTTATTCTGAGTCAGACCAAGAGGGGGATATGTGGTTTTATATATCTCCCCCCTCCCCCTTGCCATAGTTCTGAATGACTAATTTTAGCACTTGAAACTTTCCACACATTCCATGTATACTGTTTCTTCCACCTTTAGTTCTTTTAAACGGTTAATTTCTGGGTCCAGAACATTCTCCATTGGTTGTTGACACACAGGGCATTTAGATCCAAAATCAGAAAGCTTGCGTGTATGCTTTTCTGCCTTCCTTGTCCGGCAGTCATCTTTTCATGGTTTTACCGCAGCTGGGAAATTTTACAAAATATATATTTTTTTTATTCCCTAATGCCAGGAAATCTCACTGCTTGCAAGTACTGTGCCTCCATTGTTGTGAGGAAATCCTTACAAATGCAAACCATCACTCACACCATTTATTTGAAATCAAAATATGGTACAAATATAAAACAACAGTATGGCTTCCTAGAGAGTTTGGATATAGTCAGAGGTAGTACATTTTTCATGGATTATTTTATTCATGTCAATGCACCTAAAAGTTGCACCTAAAGATTTCTGATGTTGAAGTTATTGATTATACTTCATATTCTATTTATGCTATTTTCTTGCAAATATTGAGTGAACTGTATGTGTAGTACAAAAATTACCAGCACTCGTATTAAATCCAAAGTACGCAGTTTCTGGAAATTATGGAATACCTTAAGATCCTCCATGTTCGTGGATGAGTATCCAGTGTTTTTGTGTTTCTATGACTGACTTTGTGAAGAAAATTATCTTCTTAACTGAAAACAGAAAAAATAGTAGCATTAATTTGTAGATTTGTGCATAGAAAATCACAACAGGCAAAAAAGGCTTCACAAAACAATTGCGTATAGCAAACTAAATTCTGTTTGAACAAAGAGATTAGTGAGAGCAAACTATACATCACTAGCTGGGATACCTGGTTTCACTTGGGGACTTGATATGAGATTGTGCACTGGTAATTGGAATAAAAGGATAAACTTCAAAGTATAAGAGGTAAAACATTTTATGGAAAACAATTCTATCTATTTAAATACTTGTTTATAAACAGCCGTTTCCATTTTATGATCCAGGGTATATATGTAAAAAATCTTTCAGATTTCATACTTCAGGGCAAGCTACATATAGTTGGTCATGAGAGAAGCAGGAGTCTTTGAGGTTGATGCTGCAATGTTTTAAAATTTGGCTTTGTGGTTTGTTCATTATAAAACTGTAGGCTCATGTGAATGGAAATTGCAGTCTTCTAAATTGGAATGGGAGTACGGTAGAGATCAGAGGTATTCGGGAGATAGTGCGTATCTTTCGTACTTTAAAGTCATAAGTTCGGCTTCGATGATGATATTTGATAGGTGTTTGGTGATCATCCTTCTTCCATTACATAGTTTTGGTGAGTTGAGATTTCTGAGTAGTGTGATCAGAAATTCAATTTTAAGTCAAAGTCAGTGTAATGGCATTCCTGGTACTTGCAAAGAGTTTAGAAATTTTGTAGGGAAGTTCACACTTTATTCAGTGTTCACCATTGTGCCAATTGACTTGTATATTCTCTCTTCTCCAGGAATTTTCTTTTGAATATTTAAGTTGACCTGTTGACAATATTACTTTTAGTTGCCAAAATTGTCCTTTCAAACAGCCAGTCTGGATTGGTATTGTGAACAATGTTGGGATAAATTTGGTCGATGAGTTGGTTTCCAGCAGTGGCTTTGTTGCAGAAATCACTGTTGAGTTTGAGGCTGGTCGTCAGCTCAGTAGGATATATCGCTTTGCCTATTTGTAAAAGTTGAGCGAAATCTGCTGTTTCGTCTTTCAATAGTTCAGCTCTCATATTTTGATAGTCAAAGTGTTTGTATGTGTGGCCAGAGATTGATTTTTAAAAAATGCGTTTATTTTGTCTGCTTGTGTTGACTTGGGGATAATTGGAAGTGCTCATCAAAATTCACCTGAGAGTATGAATAGAGCTCCTCCCATCACATCAGAGTTTCCTTGCAAGTCTTGTAATGTTCTATCCATGGCTTTGATTTGTGTGTGTGTGGTGCCAGATGGTGGCTGTGCAAGTGTGATGTGTTGTTTAGCACATATTTCTGCCAGCAATAGATTTATTAGAACTATTTTCCTGGTGGTGCCTGGTGCATCCAGGTAAAAAATTCCGCCAATTTTGTTTTTGATGCGATCCATGATAATGTTGTAAATTTCCTTTCACTTTTCATTCAGGAGTGGTTTGTTGTGAGCAGTGTATTAAAGTAGTATGTTGATGTTTGTAGCTTTTTTCCTTTCTAATTCCGAAGTTAAGCACACCGATAACATCTTTTCATGGTGCTAGCATCCCAAGTTCTACTAAGGTCTGGTTGTTTATTGCTAAACTTTTATCTTCTCAAATGAATGCTTCATTGAAGATGTCATTGGATTTGGTGATGAGCTCAGGGTGAGCTTGTCGGATTTGGTACAATGTGTCATAACTCATACCCTCTTTGAGGGAGTTCCATGGATGTTTAGGAATTAAATGGGTGTTGTGTTATATTTTTGCCAAATAACTCTCATTTGTTCAACATAGGCTGCGACTGAGGCTTCTTGTAGTGTTAATTCCCAGTGGTTGTCATTATGACATCCTAAGTGTTGGCATGCATCTCTGTACATCTTGCATAGGTCAACAGTCTTTAGATATGTGAAACTTGTTGGTCCCTGTATTTCGTGTAACGACATATGGAGATAGTATTGTTTGGATTTACAGTGAGTACTTAGTCTAGTGCGCCAGCTTTCACGATTCCTGGATGATCTTCTACTGGAATTCCTTGTTTTTGTCATTGAAAGATTTTTCTTGTTGTGTTCCACATACCCCAAAGAGCGAAAGAAACTGTAATACAATGTATGGCTCGTGCGGGCGTGCAGAAGTGCTGCAACATGACGTGGCACGCACATGACTTATGTCTGAAGTATTGCTGGAGGAAACTGACACCAGGAATCTTGCAGGGCTTCCCATAAATTCTTAAGAGTACGAGGGGGGGATCTCTTCTAAACAGCAAGTACCAAGATACGTTCAGTAATTTTAATGTCTGAGGAGTTTAGCGGCCAGCAGAAGTATTTAAACTCAGTGGAGTGTTGCTGGAGCCACTCTATAGCAAATCTGGATATGGGGGATGTTGTATTGTCCTGTTGGAATTGCAGAAATTGCCAAAGTCCATCGCACAATGAACATTAATGGATGCAGGTGATGAGACAGGATGTTAACTTATGTGTCACCTGTCAGAGTTCTACACTACTGGCCATTAAAATTGCTTCACCACGAAGATGATGTGCTACAGGCGCAAAATTTAACTGACAGGAAGAAGATGCTGTGATATGCAAATGATCAGCTTTTTCAGAGCATTGACACAAGGTTGGCACCAGTGGCGACACCTACAACGTGCTGACATGAGGAAAGTTTCCAACTGATTCCTCATACACAAACAGCAGATGACCGGCGTTGCCTGGTGAACCGTTGTTGTGATGCCTCATGTGAGGAGGAGAAATGCGTACCATCCAATGACTGTTAGCAGAATATGGAATCGGTGGGTTCAGGAGGGCAATACGGAACGCCGTGCTGGATCCCAACGGCCTCGTGTCACTAGCAGTCGAGATGACAGGCATCTTATCCATATGGCTGTAATGGACCACGCAGCCATGTCTCGATCCCAGAGTGAACAGATGGAGACGTTTGCAAGACAACAACCATCTGCACGAACAGTTAGACGATATTCGCAGCAGCATGGACTATCAGCTCAGAGACCGTGGCTGCGGTTACCCTTGACGCTGCATCACAGGCAGGAGCCCCTGCGATGGTGTACTCAACGATGAACCTGGGTGCACAAATGGCGAAACATCATTTTTTCAGATGAATCCAGGTTCTGTTTACAGCATAATGATGGTCGCATCCGTGTTTGGCGACATCGCGGTGAACGCACATTGGAAGCGTGTATTCCTCATCGCCATACTGGCGTATCACCCGGCGTGGTAGTATGGGGTGCCATTGGTTACACGTCTCGGTCACCTATTGTTCGCATTGACGGCACTTTGAACAGTGGACGTTACATTTCAGATGTGTTACAACCCGTGGCTCTACCCGTCATTCGATCCCTGCGAAACCCTACATTTCAGCAGGATAATGAACGACCGCATGTTGTAGGTCCTGTACGGGCCTTTCTGGATACAGAAAATGTTCGACTTATGCCCTGGCCAGCACATTCTCCAGATCTCTCACCAGCTGAAAATGTCTGGTCAATGGTGGCTGAGCAACTGGCTCGTCACAATACGCCAGTCACTACTCTGGATGAACTGTGATATCGTGTTGAAGCTGCATGGGCGGCTGTACCTGTACACACCATCCAAGCTTTGTTTGACTCAATGCCCAGGCGTATCAAGGCCGTTATTACGGCTAGAGGTGGTTGTTCTGGGTACTGATTTCTCAGGATCTATGCACCCAAACTGCGTGAAAGTGTAATCACATGTCAGTTCTAGTACAATATATTTGTCCAACGAATACCTGTTTATCATCTGCATTTCTTCTTGGTGTAGCAATTTTAATGACCAGTAGTGTATCTAGACATGTCAGTGGTCTCTTATGACCACTCCACCTGCACTGACCCACACCATTACAGATCCTCCACCAGCTTGAACAGTCATCTGCTGACATGCAGGGTCCGTGGATTCATGATATTGTCTCCATACCTATACATGTCCATTCGCTCGATACAATTTGAAACGAGACTCGTCGGACCAGGCAACATGTTTCCAGTCATCAACAGTCCAGTTTCAGTATTGACAGGCCCAGGTGAGGTGTAAAGCTTTGTGTTGTGCAGTCTTCAAGAGTACACAAGTGGGCCGTCGGCCCTGAAAGCCCATATCGATGATGTTTCATTGAATGGTTTGCGCGCTGACACTTGTTGATGGCCCAGCATTGAAATCTGCAACAATTTGTGGAAGGGTTGCACTTACGTCATGTTGAACAATTGTCTTCCATTGTCATTGGTCCTGTTCTTGCAGGATCTTTTTCTGGCCGCAGCAATGTCGGAGATTTGATGTTTTGCTGAATTCCTGATATTCACAGTACACTCCTTAAATGGTCAAAAAGGAAAATCTCCACTTCATTGCTACCTTGGATATGCTGTGTACCATCGCTCTTACACAGACTATAACACCACATTCAAACTCACTTAAAACTTGATAATCTGCCATTGTAGCAGCAGTAAACGATCTAACTACTATGCCAGACACTTGTCGTCTTTTATAGGCATTGCTGACCGCATCACCGTATTCTGCCTGTTTATGTATGAATATGCATGACTATACCAGTTTAAATTTGGAGTATGAATTAAAATCCACAAAGAAGAAATAAAAACTTTCAGTTTTGCTGATGACGCTGTAATTCTGTCAGTCAGCAAAGAACCTGGAAGATCAGTTTAACGGAATAGACAAGCCTTGAAACGAGGGTATAAGATGAACATCAAGAAAAGCAAAATGAGGATAATAGAATGCAGTTGAATTAAATCAGGTAACGCTGAGGGGACTAGATTAGGAAATGAGACGCTTAAAGTTGTAGATGAGTATTGCTATTTGGAAAGCAAAATGACTGATGATGGTTGAAGTAGAGGGGATATAAAATATTGACTGGCTGCAGCAAGGAAAGCGTGGCTGAAGAAGAGAAATTTTTTAACATAGAGTATAGATGTGTCAGGAAGTACTTTCTGGAAGTATTTGTATGGATTGTAGCCACATTGGAGTTTAAACATGGTCGATAAATAATTTAGACAAAATGAGAATATAAGCTTTTGAAATGTGGTGCTACGGAAGAATGCTGAAGATTAGATGGGTACATCACATAAGTAATGAGGAGGTACTGAGAAGAATTAGGGAACAGAGGAATTTGTGACACTGCTTGACTAGAAGAAGGGATCGGTTGGTAGGACACATTGTGAGGCTTCAAGATACCACCAATTTAGTATTGGAGGGAAGTGTGGCGGGTAAAAATCATAGAGGGAGATCAAGAGATGAATATACGAAGCAGACTCAGATGTGGGTTACAGTAGTTACTCGGAGATGAAGAGGCTTGACCAGGATAGAGGAGCATGGAGAGCTGCATCAAACCACTCTTTGGACTGAAGATGATGACGACAACAACAACCAGTTTCTTTGGCACTTCAGTGTGTAATAGGTAGGGGCGTCAACGTATGTTTATGTTTTTGCTTCTCATGGTGCTCATTGTCATTTGTTGGCAACTTAAATATGCTTTGCACTGTTCGCCTGTTTCACTTTTTTGCTGTTCTTTTTGTTTTTGCCATTTTGAATCAGAACTGGCAAGATCTCCTCCTCTTTATGTTTGGGCATTTACTAAAATATAAATCAAATTAACTTTTTATCAAGAAAGACACCAAGTAACTGTACATACTTTCACACTTTATTTTTGATTTATATTCAGTCACTATATCACTTTTACTACTCACACTTCACTGTTTGCTTTTAGTCACTCAGTCACTTTGGTTCATCCATTTGCAACTGGTAAGAAACTGACATTCGAAACCACGACAGGTCTTGATTTATGGAACCCCACCAATGCATAGCCCTAGTAGTTGTGGTTTCCAGAACATACCAAAAAGACTTCAAATGATGCACAATGTTCCAGAATATCCCATAACATTGGAGCGTATTCTGGAATGTTCCACTGTGATAGGGGCTTGTGGGATTTTCTACCTTCAGGTAGAAGGTAACCATCTTCATGGACGGGGATAGAGGGCTACCACTGTGTAACTCTCTTGATCGTACTGGGACTCGTTTCTGAGTTTTAATAGCATGCTTGTTGGAATATACATTGATCAAGCAAACTGCATTAGCTAACCTTCCTTAGCTCAGTGATAGACAAATAACAAAAGGGAATAAAAAGTTCCTGGCTCTATGGAAAGTAGTAGTAATGCAATCAAATGTGTGACCAGCATATCTTTCATAGGCAACCTTTGAGTGAGAGAGAGAGAGAGAGAGATTCTACACAATGGAGGCACATTATGGTGTAACTACAGTAGGCACACAATAGCACTATAAAGTACAAATGTTTATGAATTAAAAGAAGGTATAAAGTTTTTGGTTTTTCTTTCAACTTCTGTGCAGAATACAAGAAGTGGCCGTATTATACCAAATGAGGGACAAGAATTCTAGAAACCTCCATCGCATCTGTGTTAAACACTGTATTTTTTTTCTTCTGCAAAATCCATCCTTTCCCCAATCGTTCGGTACTAAATTTTCCATCACACAATAATCTTTAATCTTTATTTGTCTGTAATAACTTTAGTCTTTGACGTCATCAGTTTTTGCACATTTACAAAAATATCATACCATACATATAATGACTCTATACAACAAATAGCTCATTATATACTATTATACAAACATTTACTACCATTAAAATTCTGAGGTGTAAAATACTTGAATTGTCAATAATGGAGCTTGGATATCTTTGAGTAAGTATAAACATTTTTCAGTTAACAAGTGTTTCAATTTGCATGTAAAGATATTTCCATGGAGTTCTTTTATATTATTTGGCAGCCTATTATAGAATTGTCTTCCAGGTTCAAGTGGACTATGATCACATTTGGTTCAGGTATTGTAATTATGAATGTCTATATTTCTTAAACTAAATTTATCATTCTCTTTACAAACTTAATATCCTTAAGGATGTACGGTGAACAGACAATCAGTAAATCATAATTTTTGAAGTGGTTTCTGCAGGATTGGCATTTACTTATACATGGTTAATCAAAAGGAAGGACCAGATTTCAAACATTTATTGCTTCAAAACTTCAAAAGATAAGAACACAAGTCCAATGTTCTTGGAAAGAGATAAGTTCAAATTTTTATGCATTCAATGTGAGCACCGTGTGTTCCATGACAAATATTAAAACAATGGTTTATTTCCTGTTACACATGAAATAGCTGGTCTCTCATTATCGAATTCATAGTTGCAACAACGCAGTGTCACATGCAGACTTTCAAGAGTGTTTTGCATAGGGGTTATAAAAACATGTTCTTTTATGAAATCCCACAGTTAAATCTCTGTTTGAGGCCTGGAGACTTGGGAGGCCACCAGTCATGAATTTCATCTTTTGCTCCTCCTCGAATGCTGTCATTCTGGTAACATAAGACATGCTTAGAGAAATTCTCTAAGCACATCCAGGGTTACCTGAATGATAAGATTTCAGAATGTTGGATAGGGAGAGGAGGAGTAGAATGTGAACTTGATCATCAGTGGCCTCACAGGTCTCCAGACCTGACACCTTGTGACTTTTATCTTTGGGCTTATGCATAAGAGCACACTCTTATCCCCCTATGCCTGACACTCTTGAAAAGTCTGCAACATCACATTGTTGAAGCTGTGAATTCAATAGAGAGACACCAGCTGCTTTGTGTGAGGCAGGAAATGAGCCACCATTTTTCGTATTTGTCGTGTAACACATCGTGGTCTCATTGAATGCATAAAAATTTGAACTTTTCTCTTTCCAAGAATGTTGGACTTGTGTTCTTATCTTTTGTAGTTTTGAAGGAATAAATGTTTGAAATATGTTCCTCCTTTTTGAATAGCCTTGTATTAGCAAATGTTCTAACTGCTCGCTTTTGAGGCCTAAGTATGTCTATCCAAGTAGACTGTGTGTGCCCCGCTCTAATTTTAGTTGCATATTGTAAATGCAAGTGAATTAGTCCATGGGACACTTGTTTAAGGACAGGAGAATCTATTGTATTTGAAAGATGATTTAATAAGTAAACATTGCAGCTAATATTTTTACAGATGTAGCGCATATGCTCTTTCCATGTAAGATGATCTTCGATCGCAGTGACTAAAAACTTACTTTTATTGGATGTTTCAACTATAGACAATGATTCAGTGTGAGGTTGGTTATATTTCAACAAGAATTTCAATACAACAGTCTTTTCCTTGTTCATAGTAAATTTATTCACTGTTAGATGTTCTGTGATCAATTCAGAATTCTCTTTATTGCATTGTAATGCTAGCTGATCAGTGTGGCCCCAGCTAATAAAATAATGATGTTTAAGCAGCATGGACAAATTCAGTGTGTGGTGCCCACTCAAAAATCCTTAAGACAGTACCAAGTTACCATGTTAGGAACAACAGTGCTTGAATTATGAAGAAAATAATTTCTGGGCTTATTAGTGTGTGTTTTTTGTGTGCTTTTGCCTGTGACTAGTTTTGTGAAAATACTGTGTGGCAGTGCATATCATCTGTTACTACAGATGCATTGTTGTATTCTGCCAGAAGACAAAAAGACTGAACTTGTGTGCAGGCTTATAAAATGCTATGCAAAAATGTTTTGAGCAGTGTAAGGAATGCATACAGGTGTGTGTATCCAAATATATCCTACATTAAAGGGACAATCGCTAATTATGAACATGTTTTAGTACATTTGCAAATCTGGATCTTAAGTATAATTTCTTTTGAGGCATATCTCTTGCTTGCCCTTTCCTAATGGAGTACAATGACATACATAAAGTATAGATTTTCATATTTCCTGTCACAGTGTAAGGTCACATTTAAAGCTAGGAAAACAGTCACAATAATATAACATGAGAAATAGTCTCTTAGTAATGCTAGCAACATGTGCTTTGTGTCTAGGTATTATATTGACCTATTACTCCTCTTGCAATTATTTAAGGCCTAAAGGTAAATTGCCCACCTGATAGGAGAGTTGAAAGGCAATTTAGACAACTCAACACCTCTATTATTAAGCAGGTTGTTAAATTTCACCAGAGCTTAGCATTACCTTCAGTACTGCTCTCTTTGGGTCCAGTGCTGATCGGGAATTAGATTCAACACTGGCCATCACATAAGGATGCTCAGAGATGGACTGAAATAATTGCATTACTATGATGGCTGCCAACAACAAAGTGCTTCATTAATTCACTCTTTACCTAGCAAATATCAACTATTAACATCCAGGCAGTAACAATCTATCGAAATTTTCCTCACTGCAGTCCAGTCTCCAAAAAAATGTGCACTCTCATCCCTTCCATATGTTGCATGTAAAGGCATTTCTTACATACTACGCAGCTATTTGTTACATAATTTTTGTTGTCTGTGATTGTTTAAACTTAAACTGAAATTCTATATTTGTGCTTTTTTTCCAGGCATAGTATACAAATACCTGTGGACTGCAGAAAAATCTAATTCTGCACCAGTGTTGGAGACACAAATTAAGCCTACAAAAACTGGAGTGTTAAAAATAGTAGCAGAACTTACAGAAGTAGATTGGTCTTTTTACTGGGATTTATTTATTATAAAATTTCTTTTATCTTTTGCACAAAAAGTATTCTACTCCAATTATTCTAGCACTGTACAAGAAAAATTTGATCTTACTCCAAAATGGGTAGGGTATACCATATCATTTCAAGGTATGATTGGTGCTATTTGTGCATTTTCAGTGAGTTGGATTGAAGGGTTTCTTTTCAGAAACTGGAAAACCAAGTCTCTTGTACTGCTTGGTTTCTTGTTGCTGTCTTTTGCATTTTTTGCTGTAAGTGTTGTAGAGCAGTTAAATATTTTTGTTTTCTTTCTTATACCATTAAGCTTTTCATTTTCTTTGCTACGGATTCTTAGTACCAAAATGATCATAAACAGAACAGATCCCAATAAGAGAGGTTCTGTTACTGGAGCCAGTAACAGCATTTCATCAATTGCTCGTTTAATTGCTCCACTATGTTCAGGTGCAGTGCTTGAATACTTAGGACCTTCATCTGTACCATTATTATCTGTAGCGAGTTCTTTTTGTGGAGTATTGCTGGCTGCAGCATTTCCACTTACTGTTGTGCCTCAAAGGAAATATAGTTGACGCCGTTATCATTTACGGTGAAGCTTACCTCTTTCACACTCCGATGTTGCTGTTCGTATGTGATGGTGTTTATGATCAGTAATTAATTTTCAGAGTTTGTTAAACCTTGTATTCCACAAAACTTGTGATTGACAGGGTGTCAGTTGTGATATTATTAAAAACACTGACTTCGTGTGTAGCTAGTGCAGAGAGAGAGAATAAGTTAAAGATTATGTGTGCCAAAGTATCTATATACTGACATGCATTTAAAAATTTTAATCCGGTTGCTGGCATTTTATCATTCTCATTGTGTGCATGAGAGTTACAGATGTTACTGAAGAATATTACTGTAGTTTTGTTTCATTTTAAACATTTTATGTTTGTTACTGATTGTATTCATGTTCTATTTTTTATTATTGTGCATAAAGTAACTGGATTGGATATAATTTAGAAATCAATTTTTAAAATTTTGTAATCAATTTTATTGTCTTTATCAAATTTCAAAACTAGAAGTACCTTGTTAACACAGGATGAATTGAAGCTTTAATATATTGTTAATTTTGCTAGTTCTCTAAATGTGGGCTGGTGACAGTTCATAAAATTAGGTTTTAAAAAGACCTGCATGTGAAAAACATGGTATTGTCTCATTGTTCCTATCAGTATTTATTGTTTTTAATGGCTTGGAAGTGACTGTGATGTGCTGAAGTGATTATGGTTATATTATTTGATGGAGACATTTGCATTGTTTTACCTTCTGATAAATGTATGTGGCATTTCTGTTTATAACACCATTGATAGTTCTTTAATATAAGGTCCAGTATAGATTTTGTACTGCATTTCCAGGGGACCAAAGCTTGGACTGAATTTCCAGGAGACCAAAGAAATAATGCCTGTTGTTTACGTAAATTCTGTAATTTCAAAAAGATAGTTCCTGTGACAAGTACTCCATATATGTTCGATATTTTTTATAAGTTAATATACTGAATATACTCTTATTAAAAAATTACAAATACTTACTGTTATGTTGGCATAAATTATCAAGTCTCCTAACAGCAACACAATTCCCGCACTTTCGCAGCTCCATGCCCACTTTTTCAAGGACACTAACAATCCATTTTCGGGTAATTTGAGACCAATAGTGACATAAAAATTTGTGTTCTGTGTGAAGCTAAATATTGAAGTAAATGTACATGGCAGATAACCTCCTAAGAAAAAATGCAAAATTATTATGGTACTAAATGGAATATCATTCGTGTAATGGAATGAGACAAAGGCTTTAGAAATCGGATAAGCATATAAATTCTCCAATCTGGCTATATGTCAAGAATGACTTAGGAGGAAAAATTATTAAGATATTATGTAGACTTGATCATAGAATACTTCTGCATGTGCTGGAATTAGGGGAAAAAGCTCAGCAGCAGTTAATTTAGCATCTGCAAAGCAGGAGACAGAAGACTAGCCTCCATTGTAAGCCAACATGAAAGAGTTTTTATCTGACTGGGGTGTGTAAAGTGCGGGTGCCAAGACATTTGTGCTGGGTCTATTGCATTTCTTGATAGATATCAACTATTTGCCATTAAATGTGACAAATGACCCAAAAATTCTTCTCTTTGCAAATGTTAAAGTATTATTGTAAAACATGCATAATGTAATACAAATGATGTAGCTAATAGGGTATTCAGTAACAGCAACTGCGACTTTCAGGCGACAGATTAATGCAGATTTGTTACCAAATGTGATGCCTGTGCTTTCTGAGAAATTATTGTAAAAGTGAAATTTTATTGCCTGAATGTTGCATGCAAGTGACATCCACCATTCTAAATTCTTAGTGCTGAGGGTAGATGGAAGGCTATCTTGGGGGTATCACTTTTAAGTGCAGAAACTGAATGCTGTTACCTTCGCTGTAAGAATGATCTCCACTGTCTGACATCAAAACACAGTTTGTTTACTTTCCTTACTTTCAGTCTATTCCCATGTATGGTGTTAGATTATGGGGAAACACTGTTCACTCACCAAGAACATTTTTAGCCCAGAAATTGTCGGCCATTGATCTGTTGTCAGTTAGCAACCTTCATGTAATCCACTGTGTAGGTGTTTCAGAATTCTAACTCCGCAATCCTTATACGTACATATTCCGTGTGATTTGTTGTTGACCTATTGATTCATTCAGTAGGAACTGCAACATTCATTCAGTGAACACTAGACTGAAAAATATGTCCACCTGCATAACACTTGACTGAACATTGTACAGAAAATTGTGCTCTATTCAACAGGTTTAATTCTCAATAGGCTTCCAGCAGAATTGGAGGAAATGAATGACCAATCCCAAGTACATTCTCAAATCAAGTTAAAAGATTTCCCTGTACACTCCTCTTCTGCACAAGAGTTTCTCACTGTTGTTCAAAACTTTTCTCTGTGAAGTCTTATTCACACTTGTACTCTGTTTTTTGTGTACTATTAGTCTCTGTTTATAGATTTTTTAATCATTTTTCTGTAAACTATGCGCTGGCTCATTCTGTTACAAGATAGCTTTGGATCACATGGAAACTGGTAAATAAATAAATAATCGATTGTACAACCTCAGAAAAACAGGGTGACTTCCTTGTAAATATTTTCTATATTTCAGCCTCAGGTCAATATATGCTCTCATTATCAGTTTGGTCTTGTTACCAGTTTAGTATCCCTCAAACAACAATGAGTTGGATGCAGGTGTCTGGCAACTGCCACTGAGGGCATGCATGAGGCAGTGCATGGCAGAGCCATTGTGTTGTGGCGTAACAAGCTAGTCACGCCACACTGAGGAGGAAGCCGAAAGGCACGCGTACACACACGCCGACTGGCGTCAAGTCTGGAACAGGATAAGTTATGACTGCTATAAAGAAAATACGTATCTTTGGAATATACTTAACTTTTAATACATCCTTGTATACATCGTTCTTGATGAGACATCTGGAGATTGTGGCGATACAAGTGACTCTTTATATACAAGCTATTTAAGGCTAATGGCGCCTTGCTAAGTCGTAGCCATTAACTTAGCTGAAGGCTATTCTAACTGTCTCTCGGCAAATGAGAGCAAAGGCTTCGTCCGTATAGTCGCTAGCAACGTCGTCGTACAACTGGGGCAAGTTCTCGTACGTCTCTCGAGACCTGCCGTGTGGTGGCGCTCGGTCTACGATCACACAGTGGCGACACGCGGGTCCGACATGTACTAATGGACCGCGGCCGATTTAAGCTACCACCTAGCAAGTGTGGTGTCTGGCAGTGACACCACACATTGACACAGATTTTTGCCTACTGCTGGCTATAGGCCTACCACAGCAGTTCTTTTACATACATAAATTACCTCTGACCTGGGTTTCACCTCACACCATGCTTCGAATTCCTTCTGCTTCATTACTCTGTCACTTGTGCTGGTTGCATTGTTTTCTGTGCGCTCATCTCTATGCAGTCTTTGGGCACTCTGCTCCCCCGTGGGTTGCCTTACACACTGTTTCATTTCTCTTCCCAGTTTCTGACTAAACTGCAAATGAAATGCAAGTTCTTTACACAACTACTAGCACTTGAGTGCAGTCAACTGAACAGACTTGAAGAGGTGGTCATAATGTAAGCATTTCCACACGATGACTATTGGAATGGAGGGCTGCAGTTAACCAAATAACAGTGCTAATATTACACAGTTATGTATACTGTTACATAGCTAACTGTAGCCTTCAGTTCCAACAGTCACAGTGCAGATATATTTACATAATGAGCACCTCTTCATGCCTATTCACTTGACCAGTTATTACATAATGCATACATTTATATACCGTATATAAAAGTCAATTTAAATTGTAATTTAGTCTCCATCAGATCATCTGATGACTTAGTAACATGGTGAAACTGGTAATGGTACCATTTGCGTGGCCTGATGCTTAAATATATAATACAAAATGTTGAAGATAAAATAAGATGTATCTTGACGGCTGTAGAACAGACTGCTGAAAAATATTATTGAAAATACCTAATCAGTTGAAAAATTACTGCTCTTTGCTATATAACTTCAGATCATATTAGTGCAAAGACACCGTTAACAAATTATTGCATGTTCAGCTATATTATTATTATTTCTTTCTTTTCTCAGGCGTTATGTCTGGTCAAAAATGGAAAGTGACGCGGACCTTGCTCAAGCGTGACTTCCTTTTAACTGTACGGTATATGTTATATTGCATTTAGGAACTTTCGGGTAATTGAACATGTATCAATAATTACAGATTTCTGTAGTTGTATATATAAGTTTGGATGTAGCTGTATTGCATTGATGTACTGGTGGATATTGTGTGGTATGACTCCTATAATGTCAACTTTATCCTGATGCCACATGTTCTTGACTTCCTCAGCCAGTTGGATGTATTTTTCAATTTTTTCTCCTGTTTTCTTTTGTATATTTGTTGTATTGGGTATGGATATTTCGATTAGTTGTGTTAATTTCTTCTTTTTATTGGTGAGTATGATGTCAGGTTTGTTATGTGATGTTGTTTTATCTGTTATAATGTTTCTGTTCCGGTATAATCTGTAATCATCATTCTCCAGTACATTTTGTGGTGCATACTTGTATGTGGGAGCGTGTTGTTTTATTAGTTTATGTTATATGGCAAGTTGCTGATGTATTATTTTTTGCTACATTGTCATGTCTTCTGGGGTATTCTATATTTGCTAGTATTGTAAATCCGCTTGTGATGTGATCTACTGTTTCTATCTTTTGTTTGCAAAGTCTGCATGTATCTGTTGTGGTATTGGGATCTTTAATAATATGCTTGCTGTAATATCTGGTGTTTATTGTTTGATCCTGTATTGCAATCATGAATCCTTCCGTCTCACTGTATATATTGCCGTTTCTTAGCCATGTGTTGGATGCTTCTTGATCAATGTGTGGCTGTGGTAGATGATACGGGTGCTTGCCATGTAGTGTTTTCTTTTTCCAATTTACTTTCTTCGTATCTGTTGATGTTAGGTGATTTAAAGGGTTGTAGAAGCGGTTAGATATAGTGGGAATTAGTGAAGTTCGGTGGCAGGAGGAACAAGACTTCTGGTCGGGTGACTACAGGGTTATCAACACAAAGTCAAATAGGGGTAATGCTGGAGTAGGTTTAATAATGAATAGGAAAATAGGAATGCGGGTAAGCTACTACAAACAGCATAGTGAACGCATTATTGTGGCCAAGATAGATACGAAGCCCACACCTACTACAGTAGTACAAGTTTATATGCCAACTAGCTCTGCAGATGACGAAGAAATTGAAGAAATGTACGATGAAATAAAAGAAATTATTCAGATAGTGAAGGGAGACGAAAATTTAATAGTCATGGGTGACTGGAATTCGAGTGTAGGAAAAGGGAGAGAAGGAAACGTAGTAGGTGAATATGGATTGGGACTAAGAAATGAAAGAGGAAGCCGCCTGGTAGAATTTTGCACAGAGCACAACCTAATCATAGCTAACACTTGGTTTAAGAATCATGATAGAAGGTTGTATACATGGAAGAACCCTGGAGATACTAAAAGGTATCAGATAGATTATATAATGGTAAGACAGAGATTTAGGAACCAGGTTTTAAATTGTAAGACATTTCCAGGGGCAGATGTGGACTCTGACCACAATCTATTGGTTATGACCTGTAGACTAAAACTGAAGAAACTGCAAAAAGGTGGGAATTTAAGGAGATGGGACCTGGATAAACTGAAAGAACCAGAGGTTGTAGAGAGTTTCAGGGAGAGCATAAGGGAACAATTGACAGGAATGGGGGAAAGATATACAGTAGAAGAGGAATGGGTAGCTTTGAGGGATGAAGTAGTGAAAGCAGCAGAGGATCAAATAGGTAAAAAGACGAGGGCTAGTAGAAATCCTTGGGTAACAGAAGAAATATTGAATTTAATTGATGAAAGGAGAAAATATAAAAATGCAGTAAATGAAGCAGGCAAAAAGGAATACAAACGTCTCAAAAATGAGATCGACAGGAAGTGCAAAATGGCTAAGCAGGGATGGCTAGAGGACAAATGTAAGGATGTAGAGGCTTGTCTCACTAGGGGTAAGATAGATACTGCCTACAGGAAAATTAAAGAGACCTTTGGAGAGAAGAGAACCACTTGTATGAATATCAAGAGCTCAGATGGCAACCCAGTTCTAAGCAAAGAAGGGAAGGCAGAAAGGTGGAAGGAGTATATAGAGGGTCTATACAAGGGCGATGTACTTCAGGACAATATTATGGAAATGGAAGAGGATGTAGATGAAGATGAAATGGGAGATACGATACTGCGTGAAGAGTTCGACAGAGCACTGAAAGACCTGAGTCGAAACAAGGCCCCCGGAGTAGACAACATTCCATTGGAACTACTGACGGCCTTGGGAGAGCCAGTCCTGACAAAACTCTACCATCTGGTGAGCAAGATGTATGAAACAGGTGAAATACCCTCAGACTTCAAGAAGAATATAATAATTCCAATCCCAAAGAAAGCAGGTGTTGACAGATGTGAAAATTACCGGACAATCAGTTTAATAAGCCACAGCTGCAAAATACTAACACGAATTCTTTACAGACGAATGGAAAAACTAGTAGAAGCCGGCCTCGGGGAAGATCAGTTTGGATTCCGTAGAAATACTGGAACACGTGAGGCAATACTGACCCTACGACTTATCTTAGAAGAAAGATTAAGGAAAGGCAAACCTACGTTTCTAGCATTTGTAGACTTAGAGAAAGCTTTTGACAATGTTGACTGGAATACTCTCTTTCAAATTCTAAAGGTGGCAAGGGTAAAATACAGGGAGCGAAACGCTATTTACAATTTGTACAGAAACCAGATGGCAGTTATAAGAGTTGAGGGACATGAAAGGGAAGCAGCGGTTGGGAAGGGAGTAAGACAGGGTTGTAGCCTCTCCCCGATGTTATTCAATCTGTATATTGAGCAAGCAGTAAAGGAAATAAAAGAAAAATTTGGAGTAGGTATTAAAATCCATGGCGAAGAAATAAAAACTTTGAGGTTCGCCGATGACATTGTAATTCTGTCAGAGACAGCAAAGGACTTGGAAGAGCAGTTGAACGGAATGGATGGTGTCTTGAAGGGAGGATATAAGATGAACATCAACAAAAGCAAAACGAGGATAATGGAATGTAGTCAAATTAAGTCGGGTGATGTTGAGGGTATTAGATTAGGAAATGAGACACTTAAAGTAGTAAAGGAGTTTTGCTATTTGGGGAGCAAAATAACTGATGATGGTCGAAGTAGAGAGGATATAAAATGTAGACTGGCAATGGCAAGGAAAGCGTTTCTGAAGAAGAGAAATTTGTTAACATCGAGTATAGATTTAAGTGTCAGGAAGTCATTTCTGAAAGTATTTGTATGGAGTGTAGCCATGTATGGAAGTGAAACATGGACGGTAAATAGTTTGGACAAGAAGAGAATAGAAGCTTTCGAAATGTGGTGCTACAGAAGAATGCTCAAGATTAGATGGGTAGATCACATAACTAATGAGGAGGTACTGAATAGGATTGGGGAGAAGAGGAGTTTGTGGCACAACTTGACCAGAAGAAGGGATCGGTTGGTAGGACATGTTCTGAGGCATCAAGGGATCACCAATTTAGTATTGGAGGGCAGCATGGAGGGTAAAAATCGTAGGGGGAGACCAAGAGATGAATACACTAAGCAGATTCAGAAGGATGTAGGTTGCAGTAGGTACTGGGAGATGAAGAAGCTTGCACAGGATAGAGTAGCATGGAGAGCTGCATCAAACCAGTCTCAGGACTGAAGACCACAACAACAACAGAAGCGGTTATGAAATTGCAGTGGTGTAGCCGATGTATTTATATGCTTTGCTTTGTGTATTTTGCTAGTTTCTGCTCGTTCTATAAAGAATTTTCTTAAATTGTTTACCTGTCCATAATGTAGGTTTTTTATGTCAATAAATCCCCTTCCTCCTTCCTTTCTACTTAATGTGAATCTTTCTGTTGCTGAATGTATGTGATGTATTCTGTATTTGTGGCATTGTGATCGTGTAAGTGTATTGAGTGCTTCTGGATCTGTGTTTCTCCATTTCACTACTCCAAATGAGTAGGTCAATATTGGTATAGCATAAGTATTTATAGCTTTTGTCTTGTTTCTTGCTGTTAATTCCATTTTCAGTATTTTTGTTAGTCTTTGTCTATATTTTTCTCTTAGTTCTTCTTTAATATATCTATTCCTATTTTTTGTCTGTATCCTAGATATTTATAGGCATCTGTTTTTTCCATCGCTTCTATGCAGTCGCTGTGGTTATCAAATATGTAATCTTCTTGTTTAGTGTTTTTTCCCTTGCCTATGCTGTTTTTCTTGCATTTGTCTGTTCCAAAAGTCATATTTATATCATTGCTGAATACTTCTGTTATCTTTATTATTGCTTGAGTTGTTGATTTGTTGCTGCCAGTAGTTTTAGATCATCCATGTATAGCAAATGTGTGATTTTGTGTTGGTATGTTCCAGTAATATTCTATCCATAATTTCTATTATTTAGCATGTTGGATAGTGGGTTCAGAGCAAGGCAGAACCAGAAAGGACTTAATGAGTCTCCTTGGTATATACCACGCTTAATCTGTATTGGCTGTGATGTGATGTTATTTGAACTTGTTTGGATATTAAGTGTGGTTTTCCAATTTTTCATTACTATGTTTAGGAACTGTATCAATTTAGGATCTACTTTGTATATTTCCAATATTTGTAGTAACCATGAGTGGGGTACACTATCAAAAGCTTTTTGGTAATCAATGTATGTGTAGTGTAGCGACCTTTGTTTAGTTTTAGCTTGATATGTCACCTCTGCATCTATTATCAGTTGCTCTTTGCATCCTTGTGCTCCTTTGCAACAGTCTTTTTGTTCTTCATTTATAATTTTGTTCTGTGTTGTGTTGTTGTGGTCTTCAGTCCTGAGACTGGTTTGATGCAGTTTTCCATGCTACTCTATCCTGTGCAAGCTTCTTCATCTCCCAGTACCTACTGCAACCTACATCCTTCTGAATCTGTTTAGCGTATTCATCTCTTGGTCTCCCTCTACGATTTTTTCCCTCCACACTGCCCTCCAATACTAAATTGGTGATCCCTTGATGCCTCAGAACATGTCCTACCAACCTACCCCTTCTTCTAGTCAAGTAGTGCCACAAACTTGTCTTCTCCCCAATCCTATTCAATACCTCCTCATTAGTTATATGATCTACCCATCTAATCTTCAGCATTATTCTGTAGCACCATATTTCGAAAGCTTCTATTCTCTTCTTGTCCAAACTAGTTATCGTCCATGTTTCACTTCCATACATGGCTACGCTCCATATAAATACTTTCAGAAACGACTTCCTGACACTTAAATCGATACTCGATGTTAACAAATTTCTCTTCTTCAGAAACGCTTTCTTTGCCATTGCCAGTCTACATTTGATATCCTCTCTACTTCGACCATCATCAGTTATTTTGCTCCCCAAATAGCAAAACTCCTTTACTAATTTAAGTGTCTCATTTCCTAATCTAATTCCCTCAGCACCACACGACTTAATTCGACTACATTCCATTATCCTCGTTTTGCTTTTGTTGATGTTCATCTTATACCCTCCTTTCATGACACTGTCCATTCCGTTCAACTGCTCTTCCAAGTCCTTTGCTGTCCCTGACAGAATTAAATATCATCGGTGAACCTCAAGGTTTTTATTTCTTCTCCAGGGATTTTAATACCTACTCCAAATTTTTCTTTTGTTTCCTTCACTGCTTGCTCAATATACAGATTGAATAACATCGGGGAGAGGCTACAACACTGTCTCACTCCCTTCCCAACCACTGCTTCCCTTTCATGCCCCTCGACTCTTATAACTGCCATCTGGTTTCTGTACAAATTGTAAATAGCCTTTCGCTCCCTGTATTTTACCCCTGCCACCTTCAGAATTTGAAAGAGAATATTCCAGTCAACATTGTCAAAAGCTTTCTCTAAGTCTACAAATGCTAGAAACGTAGGTTTGCCTTTCCTTAATCTAGCTTCTAAGATAAGTCGTAGGGTCAGTATTGCCTCACGTGTTCCAATATTTCTACGGAATCCAAACTGATCTTCCCCGAGGTCAGCTTTTACCAGTTTTTCCATTCGTCTGTAGAGAATACGCGTTAGTATTTTGCATCCGTGACTTATTAAACTGATTGTTCGGTAATTTTTACATCTGTCAGCACCTGCTTTCTTTGGGATTGGAATTATTATATTCTTCTTGAAATCTGAGGGTATTTCCCCTGTGTCATACATCTTGCCACCAGATGGTAGAGTTTTGTCCCAAGGCCGTCAGTAGTTCTAATGCAATGTTGTCTACTCCCGGGGCCTTGTTTCGACTCAGGTCTTTCAGTGCTCTGTCAAGCTCTTCACGCAGTATCGTATCTCCCATTTCATTTTCATCTACATCCTCTTCCATTTCCATAATATTGTCCTCAAGTACATTGCCCTTGTATAGGCCCTCTATATACTCCCTCCACCTTTCTGCTTTCCCTTCTGTGCTTAGAACTGGGTTTCCATCTGAGCTCTTTAAATTCATACAAGTGGTTCTCTTTTCTCCAAAGGTCTCTTTAATTTTCCTGTAGGCAGTATCTATCTTACCCCTAGTGAGATAACCCTCTACATCCTTACATTTGTCCTCTAGCCATCCCTGCTTAGCCATTTTGCACTTCCTGTTGATCTCGTTTTTGAGACGTTTGTATTCCTTTTGCCTGCTTCATTTACTGCATTTTTATATATTCTGCTTTCATCAATTAAATTCAGTATTTCTTCTGTTACCCAAGGATTTCTACTAGCCATCGTCTTTTTACCTACTTGATCCTCTGCTGCCTTCACTACTTCATCCCTCAAAGCTACCCATTCTTCTTCTACTGTATTTCTTTCCCCCATTCCTGTCAATTGTTCCCTTATTCTCTCCCTGAAACTCTGTACAACCTCTGGTTCTTTCAGTTTATCCAGGTCCCATCTCCTTAAATTCCCACCTTTTTGCAGTTTCTTCAGTTTTTATCTACAGTTCATAACCAATAGATTGTGGTCAGAATCCACATCTGCCCCTGGAAATGTCTTAAAATTTAAAACCTGGTTCCTAAATCTCTGTCTTACCATTATGTAATCTATCTGAAACCTGTCAGTATCTCCAGGCTTCTTGCATGTATACAACCTTCTTTTATGATTCTTGAACCAAGTGTTAGCTATGATTAAGTTGTGCTCTGTGCAAAATTCTATCAGGCGGCTTCCTCTTTCATTTCTTCCCCCCAATCCATATTCACCTACTACATTTCCTTCTCTCCCTTTTCCTACTACTGAATTCCAGTCACCCATGACTATTAAATTTTCGTCTCCCTTCACTATCTGAATAATTTCTTTTATTTCGTCATACATTTCATCAATTTCTTCATCATCTGCAGAGCTAGTTGGCATATAAACTTGTACTACTGTAGTAGGCGTGGGCTTCGTGTCTATCTTGGCCACAATAATGTGTTCACTATGCTGTTTGTAGTAGCTTGCCCGCATTCCTATTATTTTATTCATTATTAAACCTACTCCTGCATTACCCCTATTTGACTTTGTATTTATAACCCTGTATTCGCCTGACCAGAAGTCTTGTTCCTCCTGCCACCGAACTTCACTAATTCCCACTATATCTAACTTTAACCTATCCATTTCCGTTTCTAAATTTTCTAACCTACCTGCCCGATTAAGGGATCTGACATTCCACGCTCCGATCCATAGAATGCCAGTTCTCTTTCTCCTGATAACAATGTCCTCTTGAGTAGTCCCCGCCCGGAGATCCAAATGGGGGACTATTTTACCTCCGGAATATTTTACCCAAGAGGACGCCATCATCATTTAATCATACAGTAAAGATGCATGCCCTCGGGAAAAATTATGGCCATAGTTTCCCCTTGCTTTCAGCCGTTCGCAGTACCAGCACAGCAAGGCCGTTTTGGTTAGTGTTACTAGGCCAGATCAATCATCCAGACTGTTGCCCCTGCAACTACTGAAAAGGCTGCTGCCCCTCTTCAGGAACCACACATTTGTCTGGCCTCTCAACAGATACCCCTCCATTGTGGTTGCACCTACGGTACAGCTATCTGTATCGCTGAGGCACGCAAGCCTCCCCACCAACGGCAAGGTCCATGGTTCTTGGGGGGAAGGTTCTGTGTTGTATGTGTCATTAATTTCTGTGTAATGACTGAAGTTAATATTTTGTATATTGTTGGTAGGCATGTTATGGGGCGATATGTAGCTGGGTTTGCTGTGTATGCTTGATCTTTAGGTTTCGGATAAGTTATTCCATGTGTAAGTGTATCAGGGAATGTGTATGGGTCTGCAATGTAACTGTTAAATAATTTAGTTAGATGTGAATGTGTTGAGGTGAACTTCTTTAGCCAGAAATTTGCTATTTTATCTTTTCCAGGGGCTTTCCAATTGTGCGTAGAATTAATCGCTCGAGTGACTTCATGTTGCAAAATTATCGCTTCAGGCATTTGTGGTATCATCTTGTAAGTGTCTGTTTCTGCTTTTATCCACCGTGCATGCCTGTTATGTTGTACTGGGTTGGACCATATGTTGCTCCAGAAGTGTTTCATGTCCGTTATGTTTGGTGGAGTGTCTATTTTAATGTGTGTGTTATCTATTGTGTGGTAAAATTTCTTTTGATTTGTGTTGAATGTTTGGTTTTGTTTCCTTCTATTTTCACATTTTTTGTATCTTCTAAGTCGTTTGGCCAATTCTTGTAATTTCTGCTTCTTTTCATCTAATTGCCCTATCACTTCTTCTTGTGAGATTTTACCTAACCTTTTTCGTTTTTTGTCTGATATTTCCTTTCTTACAAATTGTGTTAGCTGTCCGATGTCTTTTCTCAGTTTTTCTGTTCTGATCTGTAGCCTGTGTTGCCGTGCTGGTTTTGTGGGTTTCTTCTGTGTTTTGGTTGGTTCTGATCTCTGCCTAGTGTGTATTTTTAGTGTAGTGAGTGCTCCTATAAAAACCAGTAGTTGTAACTCTTCCATAGTTGTATTTTCATTTGTTTTGTTGTGTATGATTGTGTTGATAGTTGTTATTGTTGTTTCGACTTGTGGGGTATTTGGAGGTCTATGCAAGAATGGTCTAATGTCTGTATTTGTGTCTTTGTATTCTATATATGTCAGCTGAAATTTTTCTTCTATATCTAACATGTGTGTCACTTCGTGTTCTATTTGTACTTGTTCTGGTGGCTGTCTTAAGATTTCGCTTTCCTCCGATTTTTTAATTGATGCGTGTTGTTCTTTTTTGTTTGCTCTGGGATGTTTGAGTCCATTACTGTATTTTCTTCTTCTGATTGCACATTATTTTGTTCCAATATATGTTGTACACTGTTGTTTGATGTTTTCTAATTCTGACTGGGGTATCCTGTTATTTTTTATTATTGCATGGATCTGATCAGCTAGTCGTTGTTCTGTTAAAAATTTTAATTCTTGGTATCTGGTAATAAATGTTGTGTATACTTGTGATCTGTATCCAGTTGTGTTGGTTCCTAAGTTTGTTGCTTGGTAATAACAGAACATGAGTTGTCAGTTAACGTCATCTGATCATCTCATCTTCTGTCTTTGTTTTTCTTCTAGAGTGGTTGCAGGAAGCATATCCTGCAAAACACCTCTATTTGGATTTAAATCATTTTCCGTGTGGCTAGCAGTGTCGTTACCATTGTGGACGGGCATAAGGTTCAAGTGTCGTCCCCGGACCATGACAGCGCTTGCCCGAGGCTTCTTTAGTTGTGTCCTAAACCAACTAATCACACTAAAAGGGGGGTTAGCCCTATTCGTGGTTTGTTCTTTTCGTCGCCTTTTACGACTGGTAGAACATACCGGAGGCCTATTATTTTCCCGGGCCTCCACGTGCATTATTATTATTATTATTATTATTACCATTACCATTACTTTAAAATACTTCATTTCATAATATTACATATGTGTTCCAACTACACGCAACTTCATAATTGTTACTTTGACTTCACATGTAGTTGAACGAGCAGTATGTATTGTCACAGTAGTATAATAGTGTTTCTGTGACAGCCGAAATTAGCAATTGAGTAATCACTTTATTTTTTATGTCACAGACTTCTCCACTGCAATAAATTGTTGTGCTGTAATATGTATAAAAAACTAATTTAAATGGATGGTTCAGTTGATCTCATGTTTACCTCCTTCGTATCTTTTAGACCTGTGAAATGTATCTAAATCAGTGATCAGTTAAATTTGTGACCAGATATATTCCACTCTCCCTTAAAAATAATTCATAAAATGTATTTCAGTGAACTTGGAAATGGAGTGGTTGGGGCTCATACTATTCTGAGAATTGTTGTTGACTTATTGTGCCATGTGGTGAATGAAATACTGAATGAAGTGTGAGGAGTCTCAATCAAATTAAATGAAGAATTAATTGAAATTACTACCCTATCTGTTACCATTTCCATGTCTCCAAATAAGAGAAAGTTAGCTTACTTGAAGATCTTAAGTCTCAAGACCCTGGCAGCAATGGGGATCAAACTTACAGCAGGTGTTACAGAACAACGGGCAGGGGAAATCTGCAAACATGTAACAGAAATTCAGAAAATATACACTGACCATTTAAAACACAATAAAATGCAAGATAGCCTTTTACAGCATGGGACAACACCAATCCACAATTGCAGATTACTTGCCCTATAGTCAGTCCTCCACAGGAATAGAAGTTACAAGAGAAAAATAAACAAGAAATGAATATTCATCCAGCCTAGAATTCTAACTAGTGAAGTTTGCTGAACAGCCTTGAGAGGAGGGGGGAAGATTTTGTTGACCATGAGAAATGAGAGATTTGAATGTGAAGGTCAGCAAGTGTGGTAACTCTCACAGTCAGCATTGGTGAGTGCTGTGGAGTCAGCTCACAGCGCAAGCTCCATGTACAGATAATTACTGCAGTAGAAGTAAGCCACAGTGGTGGTGGGAGACTCCCTAGTGAGTAGATTGGGCATTCTGTGGTAGCGTGTCTGCGTCTCTAATTTGGACACAACTCCTTCTTTCTTTAACAATCTACACAATCTTGTGAATGTATTAAATATATTCAGAAGATGCTAAAATTGCTAGGACCTCGCAGTCCAAAGGTTGTGGATCCAAGCCACACTTCAGTGGGTCCAGAATACTGAGAAAAATCGATAATGTAATAGAAATTTATGTATTAAGTTTTCTTCTTGTTAGATATTCATGCAGTCAACCCGTGGCTATGATTGTTGGATTTGTGATTTTACCTCTTGCATGAATCTGACTGGAATTCTTACTAAGCAAATAACTGAATTTCCTTGTAAGGGCTGGACAAAAGTCATTGAGGCATCTGCACATATGCATGAAATATTGCGGGAGAGTCTCAGGTTTACATTACGTCAGACAGAATAGCAAAACTTTTCATGAAGAAAGCAAACAGTATATCACGAAAATTTAAGCTGTGCACAAATGTGATTAGTGTGTAATACAGAGGAATCCTATGAAGTTACAGAAAGTGGCAAATGGTAGTGAATCATATTAGAAGTTGGTAATGAGAATTATAATGCAAAAATAGGATGAAAACTATATAATGATTTTTCAGCTGGGAAACGCAGTGTTTGCTAGCAGAAATAAGAGCTCATAAATTAATAGTACAGCTGGTCAGCAGTTCTGGTTGATTGGCAAGACAGTTTCGAATGGGTGTGCTTCTTCTGGTTAGCTGTGATAGAGCTGTAGGGTGCCACAAGCCAGTTTCAAGATGGCAAAGCAGAGGTGATGATCAAATGATCAGAATACAGATGGGCATTGGCTGTGAGATTACTAACCAATGCACTCCAAACAGGTATTTCCAGTACAGTCTGTGGCAGCTGAGAACACAAAGATACTCATTTGACAATAAAAGAATGAAATTTACCACTGTGTTGAGATACATTTCATTTCCTACATAAAACAGCATTTTTCTCTTAGAATACTACTGCATTTGCAATCAGAAAATGTAAATTTTGATAGATGTAAGCAATGTGGATCGTTCACTGCAAAAGTGTAGTAATTAGCTCACATGTTCCTCAAGCCAACGTAACTATCAGGCTGCCTAATGGTTTCTCCAAAAGAGCAAAATAATATCTATCCCATGTAAAATCCTACAAATTACAGTTTAAAGTTAGTGGATATTAGGACAAAATCCATGGCTCGTTTCATGAAAAATTTATCACTGAAATTATGCAACAAAACTGAACGATTAGAGAAACAGCTGTGCAGAGGGAAGAATTCTCAATTGACAAGAGGACTATAAGATCCCACCTGCAACATTCTGAAAGCTATTTATGGAATTCAGCCCTGCATATAAAATCATAAACTGAAGGTCACAGCTAAAAACCTGTGCACTGCAATATGACTGAACTGATATAAAATGCAAAATGTACACAAAAATAGAAATTGGGAACAACCTGGTTTAAAATGAACAACCCATTCACCTGTTGTAAAACTTGCTTGGTGTTGTGAGTGATGTGTAGACTCTTTGAATAGGACCTAGTTTCTCATCATTGTGTCCACCACACAGCTGGCAAAACACCATAGAAAACACTAACAAGCCTGCTTACAAATATGTAATAAAGAAATGTGGTTGGCAGAACCACATTTCCTTATTACATATTAGGATGCAAATGTGGCTAAGGAAAGAGCTTCAGCCACAATATGATTACCTGCTTAAAAAGTTTCATGAACCAAGTTTAAATAAAGAACCTAGGAAATTGCTAAATTGTCCTATGTATTGCTTTTGCAGGGATTTCAAGGACAAGGTAAGAATAATTACAGTGCACACAGAGACATTCTTCCCATATGAATGGAAGAGGAAGAAGCCCTAATAACTGGTACAGAGGGAAGTGCTCTTTACCACACACTTTCCAGAGTATGGGTGCAGATGTAGACTAGTTTTAAAACATAGGTTTTGACTGTGTTTTAAATGTAAGGTTTTGCAGTCAATACATGGTACTGGTTTGGATTGATGGCAGTGAGACATGAACTTCTAATGTGAAAACCTTTTGAAACTATAAGCGTGATTAATGATCAGTGGTAAAATTCATAACAAGAATTGTTAGAAGACAGGAAAATAACACAAATGGGTGAGGGAACATACTGGAGCAGAAGACCTAACAATGAATGCAATGGAAAGTGAATGGAAATCTGTGGGACATGTAGCCAAACATATTGGTGGTAGCTGAAACAAGGAAATTCTTTGCTGGATTCCAAGAGAGAGCAAAGATCTAGACAATGGCATAATTGAATGTGGTGGTAGTAAAGTTGCAGTATCAACATGGATGCGTGAGCTATAGACTGAAATGCACATGAAACTCTGAATGAGGGCTTTTTATGCGGTTGGTCTTGTATGACTAATGAGGTTGATGGTTGAGCACAAAAAATTTATAGCTAAATCATCAGTTACAATAAATGGTTCAAAACAAATTGATTCATGAGGTAAGACCATTTTTTGTTTGGAGATGACCATGATTTCTGCATGTTTTAAAATGGTTTTCTTAGCAGTCACACTTGCATTTATGTCTTAAAGTTAATCATTTCGAGTCTCGAAAGGTCATTCTTAGAATGATGTGATGCACAGGAAAACCATACATTGTCACACGGTGGTCTTGTGCAGCAAATTGACATGAATATGACCATTTGAGACAGTCAGAACTGATAATTAAAAAAAAAATAAATGTGACTGTGTGTGGCAATAAAAGCTATTTTAAAGGAACAACTGAATTACTACTACCTTTTTGGTTTGTTATTAAAGTACACTGGTGAATCCACAGACTGAAGATTGAGTGCACCACTGATTATCACTTGTATTTCTCACCATGGCTCATAATATAAATTCTTTCCTAAGTTTTGAGAGTTTATCTTCCTGAATGTGAAGCTCTTCTGGTTGTTTGTGATTTGCACCATACAAAGGTACTTGTAAGCATTGGCCCCCATCTCATGGGTTCACGAAAGACACACGTCCTTACTGCACGTAAGACTGTTGATATCTGTATATTATAAGATTTTCTGATAAACTGGCAGTGTGTTTTAGTTCTCCACAAACAAAGAAAAATGTTTTTACTCCAATAACACACAAAAATAGCTTGAAGTGCTGCAGGAAGTCCACTGGTGTGAAACACGAACAAACCCAGTATCTGACAACATGCAGAAATGCCTGTTTTGTCTTGTTTGTGGATACAGTTGGAAAATTTGTAACAGGATGCCTATACTGTTGACTGCAGGGAAGTGATAATTGTCTTGGCATGCCGGGAAGTAGCCAGATCACACTGACCAGGGAAGACTGTAGAAATTAATTTTCTGAAATACAGATGGGTTTACCTGGATTCGGTTAAGAATGATTTTGAAGTAATAGGTTTAACATCAGAAGAGGCACCAATGTTAGCACTGAATAGGGGATCGAGGAGGAATTTTATAAGGGGGCTATGCTCCAGACTGAACGCTGAAAGGCATAATCAGTCTTAGATGATGATGATGATGATGATATGATGACAGATGGGTAAATTGGGTAATAGGTGTTAAACCATAGTTGCAATTATAATGTTAAATCATAGTTGCCATGCGTTTATCACCCAAGAGAAGGTGATCTAAGTAGGGAAAGAGCTGGAAGAGATTCCAAGATATAAATTACTTAGAAATTAAACACAATTATGTTGGTAAAACCAGACAAATGAAACCTGGAAATAGTTACTAAAATGTGTATTTAGGAAAAAAAATATTCTTGTGTAAATTGGGATAAAGATGCTCTGAATCATTTGGTGGCAATAATCAAGAGCTGAAACTGATTTTGTTTTTTTTAGATAGTGTGATTGATGTTACTACACAGTTGTACCTATTTACAGATTTCTATTAGTAAAGAAAGTTACTCATTTTCCTAATAAATAGAATTAGTGTTCCAATATTATATTTAATGGTTTTGCCTTTTATTTATTATGATTTCACTTTTTTCAGTATGGTCACCTTTTTACTGCGCATTTCACTTTTTCAGTAGTTTCTTTGTTTTACGAGTTCCTCTTTTTCCTCTTACACCAAGCAAAGAAGTGCATTGGATATTTGAATAAGCTCGTATTTATGAAAAGTGGAGCTGAATCCCTGTCTGGTTAGCCTTCCTTAGGTTTTGCATCATTTCAATAAATCAATGACAAATGCCAGCATTGTGCTCTAAATAATACCCCTAACAATTTCCTTCTTCTGGCAGAAGGTCTGAGGGGGAAGGAAGAGGGGTGAAGGAAAAGGACTAGAGAGGTTTGGGAGCAGGCAGAGTTCAGAAAATTCACCCAGAATCCTGGGTCAGAGGAGACTTACTGGATAGGATGAGATGGAAAGACTGAGAGTTGAGGACTGCACCATGTAAGATTTGAAAACCTGAGAGTTTCAGGTGTTGTTCAACTAAGGCATATATGCATTTGGTAGGTGGTTTAAAGCCAGTAACTATAGGAGAGCCAGGATGATTGGGTTTGTGGATCTTAGGAAGAAGGTAAAATACGGGGCCATATGGTTTGGGTGGGGTAAGAAGTTCTATGGATTGAGGTGTTAGTCCTTGTGAGGGGTCTAAGGTTTTAAGGGGGGACTACAGGTCACTTTAAATCACGGGGATGGGATCTTGATGGCAGATGCTGTATGTAGAGGTGTCAGACAGCTGATGTAGACATTCACTAACACACTCCTGTTGGTCAACTGTGACAGCAGTAGATCCTTTGTCTGCTGGGAAGATAATGATAGGGTCATCTGCTTTTAGGAAAAGCAGAGCCTGGAGTTCTGCAGAGGACAGGTTACGACCATGTAGGGACCTGAGGAAGTGTTGTGAAGCAATGCTGGATGTGTCTTGAAGGGCTTGTAAGGGATAATTTTGAGGTAGTGGTGTTGGATCAAGTTGTTATCACGGTCAGAACTGTTCACTGCAGGGTTCAGTATCAGCTTCGCTGTTGGAAAGGTTTTGTGTTTGTGTTACAAAGTGATATTGCCAGTTGACATTATGTATGAAGGAAAGTAGGTCCTTCACCAATGCAGCGTGATTTAATGCAGGTTTAGGGCTGAAAGTGAGACCCCTTGGATAATATAGATAATCCAGGAGAGGAGAGAGCTTTAGATGAGAGGTTGAAAGCACTGTACTGTTGTGACCGGTTCTCGTGATTGAGTTGTTAATAGTCTGGGGGGCAGTGGTGAAGGTAGTGGGTTGTTAAGTGGGTTGGCCAAGCTCAGTTTGTAGGAGAAGAATCACGGTTGATGGTGTGGCTATCTATGTTGCTACAAAGGGATAGGAAGGGAAACGCCATTGTTGATGTAGTTTAGGAGTAGGTGGGATGGCTTTTTGAGGTGAAGTCTGGCATGTTGTTGCAGTTTGAAGTTGCCTTGGCAAATGATACCAGCCAGGTGTAGAAGGAGATGAGGCATATAGGTCACAGATTAGCTGGGTAAGTGCAAGAGATTGCTGTATTTGAAACTGTAAAAGAGCCCGGTGTAGATAGGATTATATGCAGAAACTAGGACTTTCAATGTTGGGCCTTTGGGAGTAACTCCAAGGGACAAGCAGGTTCCAAGAAACAGGATGTGGTACCTTAGTTTCGATAGCACAAAAGCATGTTTTCGAAAAGAACGGGTGTAATATGTGACGGGTTCACAGTGGCCAGAGAGAACAGTGTGGAGTGTTAGAAATAGTTGGAGTGGCAAAAAAGAGAAGCAGAGAATGTGAAAAGATAGAAAAATGGAAGAAAAGCAAGGAAAAATTTGGAAAAATCAGAAAATTCCTATGAAAATACTGGGAAGTTAAATAGTGAGAGGTAATGAGTGGGCGAGAATTTCTCCACAGAAAGTGGTCTGTATGATACAAAAAAAATGATTGGAAAAGAAGAAAATCAATAGGGAGGGTCATGAAAAAGAGTCAAAATTTAAAAAACTGGGCAAATAGAAAGTCGCTGAAGAAAATGTAAACTACTTTGTTTGGCAAATAAAGTAATGTAGAAGACAGCAGTAAAAGTTAATCAGAACAATTTGGTGAAAAACAAACGCACAAAAATGTGAAACAATGGTAAGGGGGCAAGTATGCTTTACTCACATGTGGCTGGACTTGACTAACAAAGAACTTTTCAAATTATATCTACAGCTGGACAACTATTTTCATTCATGGACAAAGGATGATGTCACATGGGCCACAGTGGACACCGCACAAAGAAAGGCCACTGGATGTCAAATATTAAAAAAAAAAAAAATGAATGCAAATTAGAGTGTCAACCTTCTGATGCTTCCTGCTAGACTATCATGAGTCTCAAGGCCAAGCAACTGGATGAGGATGTGGTTCCAGTTCTTAAGACAGGAATCAATTTTGCACCCATCCTTAAATCTGTACCTATCATGGACATCGTGAGTGCAACTGCACAACTTCCTCAAGCAGCTCAAGAAGCATACTGTGAGACCTTTTGTGCTCTCATGTGAACAAGACTGGACATCTTTAGCAGGGGAGGGCAGCAATATGGGATCTAAGAGAAGATCCAGATGTTGCAATCTTACCATTCAACAAAGGTAATGCAACTGTGGTCCTATCTCACTGCGATACAGTGAGAAACTGCAGAGCCTACAAGAAGACAGTGCATACCTTCTTATGAGGGTGAAGAAGACCATGGTCCATCTAAAAAGAAACCTGACTTGCCAGATGAGGCCATTAAGAAGCTACAACAGAGAGCATCAGTTCCACTGAGGCTTTATGGGCTGCCAAAAGTTCACATGGGCAGCACATTGGGCCACATTGTGTACCAGAAGACACACACGAACCTATATTTACTGTAACAACTAAAACGGCTTCTGATACCAAATGTAACAGTTGTGATACTAAATGTGGCACTTCTGTCACTAAATGTAACTGGGTTTTCTCTTTTGATGCAAGTCAATTGTCAGGATGAGCATTCTAAAGCATTCTGTCAGGGTGAAAATATTAAATAAATTAACTTTTCTCTCTTAACAACATGTGGGCAGGGTGGGTTCTTTCTTGGCTCGGGTATGAGGTCGAATGAAACATCATTTTTACATAAGATAACTTTTATTGAAGATTTGTACAACTGTATCTTACGGGATGTTCTGGTTCGGAGAGTGGCAGCTGTGTCGTTTGTGAAGTCTTCTGCTGCGGCGGCGGCGGCGTCTGATTACGCGTAGCGGTGTGTATCTCATGTCGCTGTCTCGCCCAGTTGACTGGAGACGCGCAGCGCGAGGTGGCCCGTTTAATTATTGCGAGCGAAATCGTGCATCGGATGATATCTTGGGTGTCGCGTCCCAGTGTTTCTCTTCTCTAAGCGGCCGCGTGTGTTCTGCGTCGGCCAGCGGAGCGGTGCGGCGGGGGAAGGCCAGTGTGGCGGACTCGAACCACGGACTCCCACTTGCCAGTCTTCGGCTGTCAGGTCTTCATCCCAGCTCACAGGTGACTGCTGATGTGAGGCCGTCTCCTTCCCGTCCTCACGAGTCACCCGGGTATGTAAAAATCCGACTTCAAATACCTTTTAACTTCTGTCTTCTGGCGCCGCGGCTGCTGCTTTCTATTCCATTACAGCGGCGGACTTGGTTCGTTTGTGCATGATGCAGTCTCTTCTTGCATGACGGTCTTCAGCACCAAAACTGACTGAAAACTTCTTCGTCTTCTTCGTCTCTTCTCTCCGTCTCCGTCTTTGTCTCCGTCTCCGTCTTCATCTGACTTCATCTCACTTCCTCTGTCTGGCCCACTGCGTCTCGCGTATTTATTCACTTCAGTTTACTGGAGGTGAACGACTTCACGGTCATTGTCTCGTCTGTCACGTTGAAAAGCTTCTCGAAGAATCTTCTTAACGTCGGTCGTTGGCTCTTGGAATGTAGGCGAGGGCCTTTGCTCACATACGACAACTGAGAAACACGTGAGCCGGTCGGGCGATGCCCTGACGGCTGAATCGACAGCGCCCGCTTATGTGGAACTTGCTGACTTCATGGTCATTGTCTCTTCTGTTCTGCTGTTTTGCCCGCTGAATGCCAGTATGTAACTCTCTAAACTAAACCAAGTTTTTCATTTATATCCTAATTACTAGTTCACTTTGATTTCACTGATTTATTTACTTAAGTACCACTCAACATTACATACAGACAGCTGGCACCACCTGATGCAGAAGAATGGCATGCTCAAAACATTGGTACAAGGAGCCCACACCCTTTCTGACAATGAAAGTCTCAACCAAGAACTTAAACATCTGAGGATGATGTTCCAGAAAAACAGCTACAAGGAGTGGCAAATTTGGAGAGCCCCATGTCCTACAGCCTCTGTACAACCAGAGGAAACAGAAGAGGGAGCCCAGGAGGATGCAGCCATTGCATTTATTCCTTTTTGTGGCGTATTACTCAGAAAGATAGGATGAATTCTCTGGAAACACCAAGTGAAGACAGTCTTCTGCCCACTAGCTAAAACATGGGCACTGGTTGCTAGTGTCAAAGACTACCACAGACTGCATAAATCCGGGATGAATCAGATACTCTGCCAATGTGGCAAGACGTATGTTGGTCAGACAGTGCGTAGTGTTGAAGATTGTTGTTGAGAACACCAGTGGCACACCAGATTGCAGCAGCCTAGTAAGTCAGCAGTCATGGAAGCTATCAGAATCACAAGGAGTGGGTTATCATCATCCTGAGATTCTGATACAAACGTTTACCTTCTGAGACTGTGTCATCAAAGAATCTATTGAGATTCAGGTAAGGAAACCACTGATCAATCATTATAGCAGCTACATCCTTTTAAGGTTTTGGAACCCACAGTTAGTCTGATTAAGAAGAGGAAGGAGACACCCCACAATAATCTGACTTCATGGGCCGGTCAAGGAACTGCAGAGGTGCTGCCAGAAGCCGTACCTGTGGGCAAACCTAGGACGCTGCAGTGTGTTGATGGGAGGAATGGTGGAGGAGATGCTAAATGTGGACAGTGAATAGAACAGCACATTTGATGGAGGGAGAGAAGAGATATAAATGCTGCACTGGCTCCCAATCAGTTACTTCATCAGTGCACCTGGTTATAGCAATGTGGTTGCTCGCCCAAAATATTGTAGCTCTTGGGCAGTGATGCCCCAATGTGCAGCCATGAACTATTTCATAATGGAGTTTGCTTGGTTCAAATGGCTCTGAGCACTATGGGACTTAACATCTGAGGTCATCAGCCCCCTAGAACTTAGAACTACTTAAACCTAACTAACCTAAGGACATCACACACATCCATGCCCGAGGCAGGATTCGAACCTGCGACCGTAGCGGTCGCGCGGTTCCGGACTGAAGCGCCTAGAACCGCTTGGCCACACCGAACGGCATATGGAGTTTGCTGTGAGAAGCTAAAGAATCACATATAAAGTTCCTGTGCACAAAATTTTGGACTTGTACCAGAAATTATGCAGGAGACAACATATTCCATTTATTGAGAAGAAGAAAATAGAGAGCTTAAAATATACTTAAAATAAAAATATGTTTAAAAACATAATTAGGCAAATAGATTGAGAATGGACTATGCAGAATCTCAGGTTTATTTTAAAGACTTCGTTGTAGGAACAGTAAATGTATTACAATATATTTTGAAATGCTACCCTCTTCAGTTCTTAGAGAGGCAGCGATTGCATTTTTAACACTCTGATCGAGCAGTTATCTTCCTCGCCACAAAGATGCAGATATTATTAGAGATTAATTCTGGTTAGTAATTCATAATAGATTGATGCTTCTTGTAATAAGCTCAGCCACTATTTTGTGAAAGCATAATATGATTAATTATTACTGGGGCTTTTAATGTATTTAGCACATAAAAGTAACTCACAAGAGTGCATGTTGGCAGCTGAAATGTACAGTGCTCTAAAGAAAATTGAAGAAAAGGTAAATGGAGCTTACTCTTTATCATTTAGTAGTCACTAATAATCCGCCCTGGTTTCCATGTTTGAAGAATAAGTTGCCGGACAATGGCAATGTTCTGGAGAAAGCAAATTGCTCTCTTATCTCATAATTTCAACAGCCTTGATCAAAATAATATCATCAAACGGATCTTAAATTTAACATAATATTCATTTATTAAATCTCAAACTTTATACTTAATGAGATACAAGAACTGGACCATAAAGATTGACAGGGACTAATTGTATTGTATCAGCCAGTAAATGTCAGATGCAATAAGTATAAATTGATTTAAGATCGTAAGACCACTGGCTGCTGAGATATAGAGTAAAATCGGAGACTAGGTTACAAGAAAATATGCATATGGGTAATAAATTTGGATCCAGTGACTAAGAGAGGAAAAAATCTAATGTCAAATAGAATTAACAAATTGTAATGTAATTGGGTAGACAAAAAATCTACTCACCAAGTGGCAGCAGGAGACACACAAAAAATGTTCCCCTGCTATTGCTTGATGAGTAGATTTTTTATTTATCCAATTAAATTATATTTTAAAAAATTGATTATTTTTGTTGATATTGAATTAACAAACTGATTCATTGCAATAGGAAATGGAAAAATTGTAGGTGATGTATGCTAAATGACATTAAATCTGACAATACTTTGGATACTGATAGATAAAGTGTTCACACCAAGGACATAAACAAAACAAAATTTCTACAAGCACCCATTAGTTGAGGAAGAGGAGAAAATATTGAAATTACATAACAGAAATACTGTATAATTTACATATTTTACTCATGTGTATAGGGATGTTAATAAAATTACTTCAGGTACTTTGAAAAGAAAACAGTAAGAAAGGCAGTTGATGTGTGGAGAAAAAAAAAGTACTACTTTTGCTGGGACAATCTCAGATGTCATCATTCAGGATGTGAGATGCCAACAGGGAGACCATACCAAAGATTTCTGTAAAACGTTGTCTATTTCAGCTAAGGAAAATGGAAATCAGTTACTACTAGAACTGTAAGAATGATTATATTACTGAAATTTTGTCAAAAGTAGGTAGAGCCATTTAATACTTATATAAAAGTAAAACACATAAAAATTTTGAGATCGAAAGGAGTATATGTAGAGAAAGTGAAACTCATTTTCTGTAAAATAAGGTGAAGCTGACCAAAATTTCCCAGTAAGTTTCAAAGGACATTAGTGTCCATAACATTAGGTTCTACTATTTAAAAAAGTATTTTATATATTATACATTTGTATTTATGACTTATTAATTTCTAACATCAGAATGTTAGATCTATTGTAGGTCCCCCCACACAACTAAAAATTCTGACATTTTCTTTTTATGGGATAAACTTTGAAGCTGCAGTTAGTATCATAGATAATGGCTTAATACAACTATTGATTTTAATCATATTTGAGAATTTCTAAATACATATAATATGATTTCTTTCCAGAATGTACTTTAACTGGTTATTGGAGGGTAATTTTTTTAAGAGACATATGTTAATGTTTTTTGGGGGTGAAATTGATAAAACATTAAATGTGTTCACTTTATTTTTTACTTTACCATGGTAATTATGTGCACTTTTAAAGTTAACAATTCCTATTGTGACTATTGTACCAAGGGATTACAAGTTGTTTACTTGCACCTAAAAGTTCACAAAATTATAAGTATTCTTGTCAAGACTTAAAAGATGCACTACAAGACTATTTGAGTGATGAACGGAGCATGAAACAACTTTGTCGAAAGTGCCATGTTCCAAAACGCGCACTTTTCAACATGGATTGAAAAGAATATCATATGGTGGATGAACACATACTTAAAATATAATAAAACAACAAAAACAATCATTTCTTGACCAAATAATTTAATTGGATTGATAAAAAAACCTACTCATTAAGCTGTAGCAGAACACACACATAAAAGAAAATTATAATTAGGCAAGCTTTCAGAGCCTGTGGATCCTTCTTCAGGTAGAAGGGTTGAAGGGGAGGAAGAGGGGTAAAGGAAAAGGACTGGAGAGATTTAGGAAAAAGAGTTAGAGATTGGAAAAGCCACCCTGAACTGTGGGTCAGGTGAAATTTACCAGACAGGTGAGAAGGAAAGACTGATTGCTGGGGACTGCATCAGATGAGATTTGAAAACCTGAGAGTGTAAAGGTGGAAGACAGGGTAGTATGCAAGACAGAGATTACTGCTTAAACATTGTGGATGAGTTAATAAACGTTCTGGGTGACTTTCCCAAAATCTCCTTTTCCTAGACCACTCCAGTCATTTTCCTTCACCCCTCTTTCTTCCCCTTCAACCTTCCTGCCTGAAGGAGGAGAAACTGCCTCCGAAAGTTTGCCAGTTGAACCGCTCTGTCAGGAGGGTAAATATGGAGTTGGATCAGTTGCATAGGGCGGCCACTCTGTCAGACATTGGATTGGTTCCTGTCGAGGCCATTGATATGGGGGATTTCACAAGGCATGGCCTACACCTCAGTCGGAAAGGGAAGGGTAAACTGGCAGGGTTGTTAGTGAAATCCATAAGGGGGTACACTAGTACTCATGGATGTACCTCTTTTTTAGACTAATATGTCTCCAATGACAAGTTCAGGCAGGCAGGTGCTAAAGAGGTCCAAAACTCACAAAATTCTCACAACAGGAAAGTAAATAATACTGTTACCGTATTTAACCAAAATATTGGTGGATTACAGAAAAAAGTAGATTCTCACAAAAGTAAAGTAAAAAATAATGTTACCATTTTTCACCAAAATATTCCGGGATTTAAGAATAAAGTAGATGAGCTCCTGGCTTGTTTAGATGATATTGAATCTGATAATGTAATAGATATACTATGTCTGTCTGAGCATCACATTGTGTCTGATTTTTGTCTAGAGCAACATATAGAAGCATGTTCCTGTCAACTTAAACTGAAGGAGGGCTCTTTTATAATTGTAACAGTATATAGGTCCCCTTCAGGAAACTTTCATTTATTCCTGGAAAACTTGGATACCTTGTTGTGCTATCTGTCAGATGGAGGAAAGCAAATTATTACTTCTGGGGACTTCAATGTTGATTCACTGAAATAGTGCAATAGGAAGAATGACCTGGAAGTGTTGCTCGGTTCTTTCAATTTGACATCTGTCATTTATTTTCCTACTCGGGTAGTAAAGGACAGCAGCACATTGATAGATAACACTTTTACAGACCACGATAAGTTTAAAAACATAAATTCTTGTCCTGTTGAGAATGGCCTTTCTGATCATGATGCTCAGCTAGCTACAGTATATGACATAGCTCCATTCAGTAATTCAAAACTACCCTCCAAAGTTGTGCTTTCAATGAATGTCTCAACAATTAGAAATTTCAGGGAAAATCTTCAGCAGTTGGTGTACTGGAATGAGGTGTACAAGCAACCTGATGCTAATTTAAAATATAACTTATTTCATGATACACTTTTAAGAGAATTTAAAAACTGTTTCTCCAAGAAAGCAGTTACATCTCATTATAAGAAACCATGCAAAAAACCTTGGCTTACTAAAGGAATAAAAATATCTTGTAACCACAAAAGGGAACTGTATCTGACAACAAGAAAGAGTAATGACCCAGAAACAGCAATATATTATAAAAACTACTGTGCTACATTAAGAAAAGTTATTAAAAAGTCCAGAAGCATGTGCATCATGTCTGAGATTAATACCTCTGATAACAAAGTCAAAACAATATGGAATATTATTGCAAGGGAGACAGGGCAACCAAGAGTACAGGATGATGACATCACCATCAAAGCGAATGGAAACTTGATAAACAACAGGCCGGAACTCGAAAACATTTTGAATAATCATTTTTTAAATGTTGTAAAGAAAATAGGATCTAAATGTTCATTAGAAGAAGCAAAGCAGTTAATGGAAAAGGCCTTACCCACACCATTTGATACAATTGAAATCCCACTCACCTCTCCTTCTGAAATTAGGAAGATGATACTCTCTCTCAAGGATAAAAGCTCACATGGAATTGATGGCATTTCCAGCAGGATAATAAAAACTTGTTCCCAAGAAATAAGTGGGATTCTTAGCCACATATGTAATAGCTCTCTGAAGCAGGGTATTTTCCCAGATAGACTGAAGTATGCCATTGTTAAACCACTGCATAAAAAAGGATATACATCTGATGTCAACAACTTGTTTTGACTGCCTTATCCAAAATTCTTGAGAAAGTAATGTATTGTAGAGTAGCTTCACACCTGTGTAAAAATAAAGTTTTAACGGAATGTCAGTTTGGTTTACAGAAGGGGTTTTCAACAGAAAATGCTGTATATACTTTC
Source organism: Schistocerca nitens (assembly GCF_023898315.1). Lineage (NCBI taxonomy): Eukaryota > Metazoa > Arthropoda > Insecta > Orthoptera > Acrididae > Schistocerca > Schistocerca nitens. The sequence continues at coordinate 106,521,804 of NC_064614.1, read as the reverse complement.
ACTAATGAAATATTAAATGCTCTGAGCAACTGGAAGTCACCCGTGGGGATTTTTTGTGATCTCTCAAAGGCTTTTGATTGTGTAAATCATGGAATACTTCTAGATAAGCTCAAGTACTGTGGTATGAATGGGACAGTGCTCAAATGGTTTAAATCAAACGTAACTGGAAGAGTGCAGAAAGTTGAAATAAGCAGTTCACATAATATGCAAAAACCTGGTGATTTCTCAAACTGGGGAACAATCAAGAATGGGGTGCCGCAAGGTTCGGTCTTGGGTCCTCTGCTGTTCTTAATATTTATTAATGACTTGCCATTCTATATTCACGAAGATGCAAAGCTGGTACTTTTTGCCGATGATACAAGTATAGCTATCACACCCAACAGACAAGAATTAACTGGTGAAATTGTAAGCAATGTTTTTCAGAAAATCATTAAGTGGTTCTCTGCAAATGGGCTCTCATTAAACTTTGACAAAACACAGTATATACAGTTCCACACAGTAAATGGAGTGACATCATTAATAAATATAGACTTCAATCAGAAATCAGTATAGCTAATGTAGAATATTCAAAATTTCTAGGTGTGTGCATTGATGAGGGGTTGAACTGGAAAAAACACACTGAAGATCTGCTGAAACGTTTGAGTTCAGCTACTTATGCTATTAGGGTCATTGCAAATTTTGGCAATATACATCTCAGTAAATTAGCTTACCACACCTATTTTCATTCTCTGCTTTCGTATGGCATCATATCCTGGGGTAACTCATCATTCAGTAAAAGAGTGTTCATTGCACAAAAGAGTGTGATCAGAATAATTGCTGGAGCTCATCCAAGATCATCCTGCAGACACTTATTTAAAGAGCTAGAGATCTTCACTGTAGCCTCACAATATATATATTCACTTATGAAATTTGTTATTAACAATCCGAATGAATTCAAAAGTAATAGCGGTGTACATGGCTACAACACTAGGAGAAAGGATGATCTTCACTACTCAAGGTTAAATCTAACTTTGGCTCAGAAGGGGGTAAATTATGCTGCCACATAAGTCTTTGGTCACTTACCTAATAGCATCAAAAGTCTGACACACAGCCATATAGCATTTAAAAGGAAATTAAAAGAATTTCTGAATGGCAACTCCTACTCATTAGATGAATTTTTGGATATAGTAAGTGGGTAATTTCCCCACCCCCACAAATAAAAACAAATAAATAAAATTTTAAAAATAAAAGTAAAAATATTAAGTGTCATGTAATATTTTGTGTAATTTAATATCTTGTATAGACACATTTTATTAACCTGACATGCTCCACATCATTACGAAGAGTCGTATTCAACCCACGCGTGCGCGCGCGCGCACACACACACACACACACACACACACACACACACACACACACACACACACACACACACACACACACACACAATGATAAACTGTTTATTATGTTGTGCATTTGGTGTTTTCCTTTAAGTACTCTCAATGTCAGGCTGTTTGCTAAAGGCTATCTGGATACAATATGTAGAGAAGAAAAAGAATTGTGAGCAATATATTTGTAATTAAAAGGGCTTATGTAAGAGCTTGTGGGAAGTGGGGTACCAGTGGTTCTTTAGCAGAATAGTGACACAACATAGAGACACAATTTTCACACTGTTTATCAATAAGCACAATATACATAATTTGTATAATTGTTACAAGCATACAGAGTATACTAACTGTCACTGCATCATGGGGCACTGATCCTCCTTTTACCAAGTCAGAGATGTTACACTACCACAGAGCCCCCCCCCCCCCCAATAAAAAAAAAAAAAGAATCACAGTGCGGAGTACGTGAGGAGAGGCAGTGGTGGGGCGTTGCCTGTCAGAAGTGATGTAGGCTGTGTGATGATGGATGTAGTAGAAGACATGTCAAAGTCAGTAAGGTGTGCCTGGGAGCCATATGGCACACCCAAAGTGCAACGTCAGTGGTGCAACTGCCAGGTGCTGTCAGCAATATTTGCAGATAAGGCCGCAGTCTCGCTGATATCTTTAATTATTGCTGACACAGCAGCAGTATTTGAAAAGGGAGGCATGATGGCAACATTGCCTTGCATTGTTGCAGCCACAGGAGTTGTTGCGAGGCCTTTGGCAATGTAAGCTATGGCTGTGATGGTGAGTGTACCTACCCTGCAAAATGGGATGTGAGTCCTGCCATGTCAACTTATGGTGGGACAGGAAAGATGTGCATGAAACTATGTATGACAGTGCTTGAACCCTAATGCCTGCCCATGTAGACAGTGGTAATCACAAGGTCAATATTGCGTAATGTGATGGATATGTCATCAGGCAGAAAGTTGTGGAGATCCTCACACACTTGGAAACTGGCTAATGGGTGCACAGGAGATGGTGGGGTGGGGAGTGTCTGTTGTGACAGGTCTGTTAAAGTCCATGCTGGTTTAAGCCAGTTCACTGACACTGTTGTTTGTTTTTCAACAACTTTGATAGCAAAAGTGTTTGTATCACATTTCAACACTGGGTATAGCCCTGTAAATGGTGGTTGTAGGACGGGTTTTACTGTGTATGTACTCTGTACATAGCATCACATGAGAACATGTGGTCATGTCTTTATGAATAAAAATATATTGTGTCATGTGATGGGAAGGGGATGGCACACTAATGTTTTGTGTGCGCGCACACACACACACACACACACACACACACACACACACACACACACACACACACACGACAAACTGGTAAGTCATGGTCTGTGGGTACCATTTCATGCTCTAGAGATTAGGCAGGTAGTGTGAGGGGCTCACCATATAGTATTTCAGTGAGCAACACATCGAGGTCAGGCCGGCCAGAGTGGCCAAGCGGTTCTAGGCGCTACAGTTTGGAACCGCGCAACCGCTACAGTCGCAGGTTCAAATCCTAGCTCAGGCATGGATGTGTGTTATGTCCTTAGGTTAGTTAGGTTTAAGTAGTTCTAAGTTCTAGGGGAGTGATGACCGCAGATTTTAAGTCCCATAGTGCTCAGAGCCATTTGAGCCACACCGAGGTCATCTTCATGTGCTATGCGGATGCCCAAGAGAACTCATGGAAGGGCCTCCATTCACAATTCTGAGTGGCACATGAGAGCAACTTTCGTCATCCAATGCCACCATTATCTACATCTACATCCATACTCCGCAAGCCACCTGACGGTGTGTGGCGGAGGGTACCTTGAGTACCTCTATCGGTTCTCCCTTCTATTCCAATCTCGTATTGTTCGTGGAAAGAAGGATTGTCGGTATGCTTCCGTGTGGGCTTTAATCTCTCTGATTTTATCCTCATGGTCTCTTCGCGAGATGTATGTAGGAGGGAGCAATATACTGCTTGACTCTTCGGTGAAGGTATGGTCCCGAAACGTTAACAAAATCGTGTAGTGAGCTACTGAGCGTCTCTCCTGCAGTCTTCCACTGGAGTTTATCTATCATCTCCGTACAGCTTTCGCGATTACTAAATGATCCTGTAACGAAGCGCGCTGCTCTCCTTTGGATCTTCTCTATCTGTTCTATCAACTCTATCTGGTACGGATCCCACACTGCTGAGCAGTATTCAAGAAGTGGGTGAACAAGCGTACTGTAACCTACTTCCTTTGTTTTTGGATTGCATTTCCTTAGGATTCTTCCAATGAATCTCAGTCTGGCATCTGCTTTACCGACGATCAACTTTATATGATCATTCCATTTTAAATCACTCCTAATGTGTACTCCCAGATAATTTATGGAATTAACTGCTTCCAGTTGCTGACCTGCTATTTTGTAGCTAAATGATAAGGGATCTATCTTTCTATGTATTCGCAGCACATTACACTTGTCTACATTGAGATTCAATTGCCATTCCCTGCACCATGCGTCAATTCGCTGCAGATCCTCCTGCATTTCAGTACAATTTTCCATTGTTACAACCTCTCGATACACCACAGCATCATCTGCAAACAGCCTCAGTGAACTTCTGATGTCATCCACAAGGTCATTTATGTATATTGTGAATAGCAACAGTCCTATGACACTCCCCTGCGGCACACCTGAAATCACTCTTACTTCAGAAGACTTCTCTCCATTGAGAATGACATGCTGCGTTCTGTTATCTAGGAACTCTTCAATCCAATCACACAACTGGTCTGACAGTCCACATGCTCTTACATTGTTCATTAAATGACTGTGGGGAACTGTATCGAACGCCTTGTGGAAGTCAAGAAACACGGCATCTACCTGTGAACACGTGTCTATAGCCCTCTGAGTCTCGTGGACGAATAGCGCGAGCTGGGTTTCACACGACCGTATTTTTCGAAACCCATGCTGATTCCTACAGAGTAGATTTCTAGTCTCCAGAAAAGTCATTATACTCGAACATAATACGTGTTTCAAAATTCTACAATTGATCGACGTTAGAGATATAGGTCTGTAGTTCTGCACATCTGTTCGACATACCTTCTTGAATACGGGGATGACCTGTGCCCTTTTCCAATCGTTTGGAATGCTACGCTCTTCTAGAAACCTACGGTACACCGCTGCAAGAAGGGGAACAAGTTCCTTCGCGTACTCTGTGTAAAATCGAACTGGTATCCCATCAGGTCCAGCGGCCTTTCCTCTTTTGATCGATTTTAATTGTTTCTCTATCCCTCTGTCGTCTATTTCGATATCTACCATTTTGTCATCTGTGTGACAATCTAGAGAAGGAACTACAGTGCAGTCTTCCTCTGTGAAACATCTTTGGAAAAAGACATTTAGTATTTCGGCCTTTAGTCTGTCATCCTCTGTTTCAGTACCATTTTGGTCACAGAGTGTCTGGACATTTTGTTTTGATCCACCTACCGCTTTGACATAAGACCAAAATTTCTTAGGATTTTTTGCCAAGTCAGTACATAGAACTTTACTTTCAAATTCATTGAACACCTCTCGCATAGCCCTCCTCACACAACATTTCACTTCGCGTAATTTTTGTTTGTCTGCAAGGCTTTGGCTATGTTTATGTTTGCTGTGAAGTTCCCTTTGCTTCCGCAGCAGTTTTCTAACTCGGTTGTTGAACCTCAGTGGCTCTTTTCCATCTCTTACGATCTTGCTTGGCACATACTCATCTAACGCATATTGTACGATGGTTTTGAACTTTGTCCACTGATCCTCAACACTATCTGTACTTGAGACAAAACTTTTGTGTTGAGCTGTCAGGTACTCTGTAATCTGCTTTTTGTCACTTTTGCTAAACAGAAAAATCTTCCTACCTTTTTTAATATTTCTATTTATGGCTGAAATCATCGATGCAGTAACTGCCTTATGATCGCTGATTCCCTGTTCTGCATTAACTGTTTCAAATAGTTCGGGTCTGTTTGTTACCAGAAGATCTAATATGTTATCGCCATGAGTCGGTTCTCTGTTTAACTGCTCAAGGTAGTTTTCAGATAAAGCACTTAAAACAATTTCACTGGATTCTTTGTCCCTGCCACCCGTTATGAACGTTTGAGTCTCCCAATCTATATCCGGCAAATTAAAATCTCCACCCAGAACTATAACATGGTGGGGAAATCTACTCGAAATATTTTCCAAATTATCCTTCAGGTGCTTAGCCACAACAGCTGCTGAACCAGGGGGCCTATAGAGACATCCAATTACCATGTCTGAGCCTGCTTTAACCGTGACCTTCACCCAAATCATTTCACATTTCGGATCTCTGTCAATTTCCTTTGATACTATTGCACTTCTTATCGCTATAAATGTGCCTCCCCCTTCACTGTCCAGCCTGTCTCTGCAGTATACATTCCAATCTGAGTTTAGGATTTCATTACTGTTTACGTCTGGTTTCAGCCAACTTTCTGTCCCTAGTACTATATGGGCATTGTGACCGTTTATTAATGAGAGCAGTTCTGGGACCTTTCTATAGATGCTCCTGCAGTTTACTATTAGCACATTAATATTGTTATTCCCTGTTGCATTTTGCCTACTCCTACCTTGCCGCATCTCAAGAGGCGTCTTGTCGGGCCTAGGGAGGGAATTCTCTAACCTAAAAAACCCACATGTGCACTCCACACGTACTCCACTACCCTTGTAGCCACTTCCGGCGTGTAGTGCACACCTGACCTATTCAGGGGGACCCTACATTTCTCCACCCGATAGCGGGGGTCAAGAAATTTGCACCCCAGATCTCCGCAGAATCGTCTGAACCTCTGGTTTAAGCCTTCTACTCGGCTCCAAACCAGAGGACCGCGATCGGTTCTGGGAACGATACAACAAATAGCTCAGATTCCACACAAGGTACCACGCATTGTTGCAGTTGGAGTCCATTGTCTGGTTTGTTAAACAAGCTATGGAGATCCGTACCTGTCACTTGTGTATTTGCAATCATATTGAAATCCAACTGGATGGAGGTAACTGCGATACAAGAAAGATAGTCCGTCACAATATTACCGTTACCTTTAACATATCGCACGTTGGTAGTGAACTGTACTACGAAATCTAGGAGGCAGAATCTCCTGGGTGCATAATCTGCTGATGGGTTATCTATCTATATGGTGAGGGGTCCCCCCTCAACATTGTCTTGAAAGTGACGAACTACTCCATATATGGTTAGTAGTTTGCAGCCAATTGGAGCATTTTCTCAGGGTGTCAGTAAATCTGCACGAAAAGAGCCTGAGCAGATGGGTGATTCCACTGATCTCTTTTTTTAAAGCATGATCTCTAGCATCAGTGCAATAATTAGATGTGTGACAGGTGATAGGTGGTTGAGGGTTGTGGTGTGTAACAAGTGTTCTTTTATTTTGTTAAAGGCCACCTGCATTTGTGGCCTCCAATTGAGGCATCATTTACCAGATGTATTCTTGCCACACAATGCTTGGGTGAGTGGTAGCAAAGTCTCAGTGGCATGTGGCAGTTGGTTCCTGTAGAAATTTATGACCCCCAAAAGCCTACACTGCCCTTGGTAAAATCATTGGGACATGGGAGAAGGCATATCTTGTCAGTTTTCTCAGGAGTAGGACGCACCCCAGACGCATTGATGTCGTCAGATAAAGGTCACATGGGGATGACGCAGTTGGCATGTGTCAATGTTTATCATGACCCTGCGAGAGGCCAGTTTGTCAAGAATGATATGCAAGTGATCATTAAGGTCTTGCTCATTTTGCAGAAAGATTATGATGTCATCTAGATAGCTGTAACAAAAAGGCAAATTGAACAGTATGCTATCAATAAATCTTTGCCATCTTTTTGCTGCATTTTATAGTCCATGCTGCAAGTGGAGGAACTTAAAGAGATAGAATGGTGTAATCATTACAGTTTTTGGTACTCCTCTGCCTGCCATCATAATTTGCAGTTATGCTGTTTTGCAGTCAATGATGCTGAAAATTTTTGCTCTGGTCAAGAAGTGGGAAAAATTATGGACATTCAGAATGGTGTAGCTGTCAATGATTGTACAGGTGTTGAGATAGTGGTGGTCACCCTATAGGCCATGTACCATTATTCTTAGGAACTAGTTTAATTGGGGTGGCCCAAGCAACGTGTGATGACCTGACTATGCCAGCTCACAAAAAATCGTCCAGTGCAGCTTTAGCCCCTTGAAGTTTGTCAGGAACTAGATGACAGGGGTGGTGACAGACAGAGGGACCTGGTGTGGTTGTAATGTGATGGAGTGTATCATCCCACCTGGCACAGATTGTATGTGGTCTAATGGAGACGCATGAAGTGAGTCCAGGAGACAGGGCACGATGTGATTTGCCGTTGCTGTTAATGTCACGTGGCACTGACTAATGAGCACACTCAAGTGAAGTTTGTGACACTTGACTAACGTGAGAAGTATGCATAGTGGTGGCCCCACACTAGTAATCTGTTTGTAGATGATGAAGGTTGATGAGCTGCATGTAGTGATGCAGTGTCATCCACAATTCATCTCCGTAGTTGTTCATTGTTGAGGCAAGTGACCTCATTGTCATGACGTAATGATGAGTATTTGGCTGCCTTTAAGCGTAGCACATTGAAAAGTGCTTCACTTTGTAGCTTGAGGTTCATTGGTGTGTGGAGCAGAGGCACGTGACTGATGCCATTAAAGTGCCAGCAGGTAGTGTATCACTGACACCATGGATCAGCTGCTGGCCGTCCCATCATAGTAGGAGGGCATATTTAAATCCTGCAGTAGTTGGTAGTGTCAGAAGAAATTGGCTCCAGGACAGGTTCAACTGTCTCAGCCACTAGGAATGCCATAGATAACTGTATTTCTATGCCGAGATCGAGTGATGTGTACAGTTCCAGCAATTGTGATTACAGGATCATTGGCTACTTGCTATTGCAGCGGTAGTGGTGACAGTGTACCAGGTGCGAGAGAAGGCAGTAGAATTCTCACATCAGCACCGGTATCAGTGAGGAAATACTTGAGCAGGCATCTGTCATGGATCAATAGTGGAGAACTGTCTACCCATTGAAACACCGTATCATTGCTCTTTTTGTTGTGGTGTGCAGAGATGTCTTGTTAATGAAGAGTTGTCTGGTGCTCTTATGTTAGTTTGCCATTCTAGTTTGGACAGGCACAAGGTTATCTGCAGTGCTGTACATCCTGCCCAAACCTGGTGTGAAACCAGCAGTAGATTTCTGTGTGTTGGGTGTGAAAGCAGGCAATGCACTTGGTCAATGCAGACTTGGGACAGTGGCCAGTTGGGGGGCACCAACCTTGGCTGTCACAGTAGGAGACTGTTGTCCCCTGAACCGTGAAAGGTGCTCAGATTAGGAGAGGCACTGACGGATGGGCTGTGGCTGTGGGGTGTGTTGGGGCAGCTCAGCCGGGACTGTGCAAAATCAGTTTCAGTGCAGGCATATTGGGCATCAACTGCAGTGTAGTGCTATGGATTGTTGATTAGAATGCAGTGTCGTGATAGCGCCTTAATTCTGTCAGTGAGTTGAAGTTTAAATTCCAGTGGTGCCTCTTTATGCAGTAACAGTGCTGTCTGGATGTTCTCTGGAAGTTTTAGGAGCTAAAGTGCCCATAGTACATGATCAGGCAGGAACATTGAATCAATTTGAACTTACAGATGGTGCCAGAGTAGAGATGCCATGCTGTTGCTGAAAATAGTCTCTTTGATAATGAGATGCAGCTCCTGCTCAGGCATGTGTGTTAGTCGTCGTAGCAGTAGTGTCGTGGCAGTTTCTTATTTGTGAGAAGCTGAAACGTCCAAAAGCAAGTCACTAATAAGGTTCATACTGTCCCTGAGGTGGTTAAGAAGAGTGGTCATGTTCTTGTCATCCCCAGTGATGTCACTGGCTGACATCAAATGCTTACTGAGGGCAAATAACATCGCAGGAGAATCCACATGGAACAGTGGTAGTTTTGGATTGAGGTGGACAGTGTGACGGACATCAGTGGTTTGATTGTAAGGTACCATTGCGATGTGTGCATGGCAAGGTGCAGGAGACCTGAGAGGTTCGGAACCATTGGTGTGCAAAAGTGGTAGGAAATGCGCTTGATGTAGGGAGACACATAATGAGCTGTGTCATGTCGCAGCATGGGTGGTTTCGGCATTACACAGTGATGTGTGTGTGTGTGTGTGTGTGAGATGGTGGAAAATGTATGTGAGAGTGCACATGAGGTCCTGGCACCACAAAGAAGGAAGGCATGGTTGATTTATTATTCAGCAGCACAGTCTGTGTCTCATGGAGTTCATGTAGACATGCAGTCATTTGTGATGTGGTTGACGTGAGTGTGACACCACTCGAACTGGGCGGCAGTGGTATCTGCCAAGGCAAGGTTGTAAAAATTCATTCTTGGAGTTTAGTTGGTTTTGATGCTGGGTGAGAGTAATGCAGGAGCAAAGCATGGTTCTGGGCTGGAAGCGAGTCAGTTGTCATGCCCGGCATGGCTGAGATATGAGTGATGTCATAGAAAATTTATGGAATTCATGATCACTTGTCGAGAAATGTTGTTAATATTATCAAAAAACAGTGAGATGGTGTAACCAATGAGGCAGATTTTCGACGTAACAGTAAAATTGCAGCACAACATGAAAATTCAGGATCACCACTGTAGGAAGTGGAGTACCAGTGGTGTGTTAGCAGAATAGTGACACAGTGTAGAGACACAATTTCAGCACTATTCATTGGTAAGCCCAATGTACATAGCTCATGTAATCATTACGAGTGTACAGAGCATACTAAATCTCACTCTGTCATGGGGCAGTGATCCTCTTTTTACCAAATCAGAGATGTTATGCCACCACAAGCTTTTTTCAGTGTTATGCAGATCTGTTTTCAAAGTGCCTTGCAAATAATATCAAAAGAACGTGGAAAAATGTTAATAACATAATAAGAGGGTTACCATTTAAAAAATATATTCATTTATAACAAAGTCAATTTGTTGAGTTACCCAGGAAGAATGAAAATGATATTCAAAAGGAGCATTAAGATCCCGATGACATCATTTATGATGGGTGTGTCTGCTGGTGGAACTGCTCTTTCACCATATGTGTAGCATAGAACAGCACGTTTTTATGACTAGTGGTGAGAGAAGGGGTGGTGATGGGACCAAAAGGAGCTCCATTTGGCACAAAACCATGTTGCATCAGATGAATACCTTACAACTGAACATTTTGTGGATAGTTTTATACCATGACATTTACAAAGTGATTTGTGTCAGTGTTTCTTCCATATGCCAGTTGTTTGTGTGATAATAAAGCACAACTTATCACATTTTACTGAGGAAGTACTTCAGCTGTGTAATGAGAATAATATTTTACTTTTGTGTCTTCCAGCCAATACTACTCATCTGTGTTAGCTTTTTTGACCCACTGGAAAAAAGATGTGACAAAAAATCCTTAACAGCTGGCCCTTTGACAATTTAAATGCCGCCCAACAGCAGTCAATCTTACTGCCTTTCGAATCGCAAGAGACAGGGCACACCGTGTCATTAAAGAGAGCAAAAAAAAGGTCATGGCAGGAGTTCCTGGATTCCATCAACTGTTGCCCTTGTTCCACAAAAGTATGGGAAGCCATCTGGAGGATTTCCAGTACACGCAGCCGTTTACCGATTGCAGCAGTACCGAAACAGATGTGCCTCCAAACAGCACCCAGAGACATTGCTCAGATGCTGGCCGAGCATTTTGTGCAAACTACTGCCAATGCAAGCCAGGATCCCACGTTTTGTCGCTACCGTGCAACTGTAGAGAGGGAAAAGTTGGACTTTAGGTCCAATGGTTCTGAGGCCTACAACTCCCCTTTCCCGATGTGGGAGCTCGAATCGGCACTGGCTGAGACTGCTGACACTGCACCAGCTCATGACCACATCCAGTATTGCATACTTTGTCATTTGCCAGCAGTGTCCCAGGAAATCCTCCTCGACTGTTTTAATCTAATATGGCAGACAGGTAATTTCCCCAACTCGTGGAGGGAGGCAATTCTGGTCCCTCTGCTCAAACCAGGAAAGGACCGCATGTCTCCAAGTAGTTATCGGAGCATCGCCCTAATGAGCTGTATAGGGAAGACCCTGGAACGGATGGTTGACTGTCATCTGGTCTGGCTTTTGGGGACCAGGCAACTTCTTAGCCACTCTCAGTGTGGATTCCACAAATATCGGGCTACGGTCGACAACCTGACCCTCCTAGAGGTGGGTATTCAGCAGGCTTTCCTCCATCAGCATCACTGTATCAGCATATTCTTTGATATCAGTAAGGCATATGATACTACTTGGAGACACTGTATTCTTGCACAACTGCATGAATGGGGCTTTCGTGGGCACCTCTCCATTTTCATTCGGTCTTTCCTGTTTCAACGGCTTTTTTGGACCCGGGTTGGTAACACACTGTCTGATCAATTTGAGCAGGAGAATGGTGTCCCCCAGGGTAGTGTTTTAAGTGTTACCCTCTTTGCCATAGCCATCAACGGTATAATGTCTACAGTGAGGAGTCCAGTACAGTGCTCCTTATTTGTGGAAAGCTTTGCTGTTTTCTGTTCCTCCTCCAGTGTTGCAACAGTGAGCCATCAGTTGCAACTAACAGTGCAGTGGTTAGAGGAGTGGGCTAGGAGTGGGCTGCAAAGACGGGTTTTCAGTTTTCTGCCAATAAGTGTGTTTGTGTTCATTTTAATCGTTCTCATCGACCTTTTATTTTGCCTGCCTTGCATATATGGGATACTGTCCTACATTTTAGAGACACAGTGCGGTTTCTGGGTCTAATTTTTGACTCCAGGTTATCATGGCTGCCACACCTACGAGACTTGAAAGCCAGAACCCTGAAGGCACTGAACATCCTCAAGTGCCTCAGCCACAGGTCTTGGGAAGTGGACAGGGCGTGTCTCCTCCAGTTTTATCGGGCTTTGTGCGTTTCATGGCTGGACCACAGGTGCACAGTGTATGGGTCAGCGAGGCAGTCTTATTTGCGGATCCTTGATGCAGTCCACCATGCAGGGATTCAACTAGCCACGGGTGCTTATCAGACCAGTCCCATACCCAGCTTCTGTGCTGAGGCCAGGGAACCGCCACTTACCATTCGGCAGCAGCTCCTACTGGTGCATCAGGCTTGTAAATTTCTTGCAGCTCCAACCTCGCCTGCGCACCATATTGTTGCTCATCTGCCTCTGGACCGCCTTTTTTCCCCACCATCCCCGGACTACATTGCTGTTTGGGATCCGTGTGCAACGTCTGCTAGAGTCCCTCAGTTTGGCGTCTGTACGACCCCAAATCCAGGGTTTTAACTGCCTGCCACCCTGGTTACTGGAGAGGTCCAGAGTGATTTTAGATTTGGTGCGGTACAGGAAAGATAGCACTCCTGCTTCCGTTTTTAATTGGGTCTTTTCTGCAATTTTATCCAAGCACCACGACCATGTAGCTATTTTTACGGATGGGTCTAAGCAGGGTGACTCTGTTGGTTGCTCTATCATCTTCCCGGATTGTGTCCTCAAGGTCAGACTGCCTTCTGAATTTACCATCTTTGACACAGAATTGTATGCCATCTTGCGCGCACTGGAGCAGATGAACTTTCTCCCAGTGTTAAATTTCTCATCTGTTCAGATTCTTTGAGCACCCTTTACTCTCTCCAGCGTTTGTACCCAGCAGATAAGAGAACCCAGACTATCCACGACACCCTCCTCCAACTACAGCAACTAGGGAAGCAGGTCTGGGGAAGCAGGTGTCTTTCTGCTGGTTACCAGGGCACAGGGGAATTCTGGGGACTGAAAGGGCTGATCGAGCAGCCAAGGAGGCATGTCGTGACTATCAGGTCTTTCAGTGTGCTATCCCACTGCATGCCCTCACCTCGCTGTTGAGGTATAAAGTCCTGTGTCGATGGGAACGTGAGTGGCTAGAAGTGACCAACAACAAGCTCCGTGTGATCAAGCCTACAACTCGACCGTGGCATACTTCCTTCCAGCCACGTCGACGGGGTGAGGTCATCCTTACTCGTCTTCGCATCGGCCACAGCCCTATGATGCATGGATTTTTACTCTGGTGAGAGGACCCTCTGATGTGTGTGCTTGTGGTGTGCAGATCATGGTGCACCACCTTTTATTGGACTGCATTTTATTTGCTGACCAGCGGACTGCAGCGGATTTGCCAGCAGATCTGCAGTCTATTTTATGCAATGTTCAAACGAATATGGTTCAGGTTTTAAAGTTCTGTGAATTGTCCCACATTTTTAACAAGATTTTGGGGAGATATTTTTAATGTGTCAACAGGGTGGCTGGCTCACCCAAATTTTTTTGTAAGTGGTCAGCTTGTCTCATTTCCCTGTGTTGTTCTTTTAGCTCTTTTGTGGTTTGTTTTCCATCTTTTACTTTCTTGATTAGCCATCTTGCCTCCTCATTGGTTTTAATGCATGTGAGAGCACCTGTGCGATAATCATTGCATGGTCGTTTCGTGTGCATGCGTGTACGACAGTTTTCATTCTTATCCACCTTTATTTGTTTTCATCGATGTCAGGGTGCTGATAACCTCACTGCTGAGCACCATACGTTCCCAAACCACACACACACACACAAAACAGCTGGAAGAAATACCACTTCAAATTGTCTACTATAGAGAAGGGTCTATTCCCAGAATTGCTAAAACATTTGTTCATTGAAATGCTAAATATGCAACAGAACTTCATCAGTTGCTTTGAAGGCACAGAACTCTATCCACTAAATAGAAAAGATCCAGAAAAAAATCTCAGGAAAGAAGCACCTGCACCTTCTAAACATTGCATCTCTCCTCAGATGATTACAGAAACACTTGCAGAGTTTCTCAAGCCACCAGAGACACCTGATGAAGTGTTCATTCATTGATACAGTGAACAAGCCCAAATGAGAATATGTTTGACTCTTGATGAGTCAGTTTCATCAGAAGATTCTCCCCAAAAGAAAAATCATGGTGCCACTTCCATAACCAAAATATCTGGGCCAACTATTTGTTTCCTCTGGAAAAATGTGTCACATTCATGTGGGTCAAGTCATGGTGAAGGTAAATGAAAGTGATGATTTTGATTTCAGGTTCATCCATTATAGCGATAAGATTCCAGGTTCATTTTACATCCAAAATGAGGAAGGTTACTCAGATAGTCAAAGTATTAACTGAGCTTTCTGAGCTGTGCATGCTCTCAAATCAATACCTTTCATTGTAGAACATCTTTGTATTTCATTGTACAGCTACAATTTCTCTGGCATCTCAGTAGGCATCGCTGTAGGTGGCACTTTTGCCTCAGAGGTTGACTGTCTTGGCAGGAGTCTTTCTGGGTCATGGCTGGACCTTGATTGCTGTGGAGATCCACTCACCATGTTTGGATGGTGGATGTTTACTTGGAAGAGCATGCCTGCTGGAGTACCACCACTGTCCTCTGCCTGTGCTGTAGCAGGCCATACTCTAGAGTTTGACTAGACCTGTTTCCTATTGTCTTCATTGGTGGACATGGCCACATACACTGTCCTTAATTCTCTTAGACCTACTGTAGGAGTAACAGTGAACACCATTTCTTGCGTGTGGTAAAGTGTCAACTGCAGTTCATGAAAACCCTTGTGCTTCTGCTACTGAATTTCATTTGTTGTTCTCACCAGGAGCTGATTTGGCTACTACTGCTGGCGATTGTTTTGGCTGAATTCCTTAATGCGGACCAGCATCCTTGTAATAAGGGTGTGTGTGAGCTAAACATTTATTAGATTATAAGATGGTTTCCGTTTTACCTTAGTCTAATTGTGAGTACCTCATCCAGAAAGAATTGCTTTTAACTGTACTACTGGCATGTATATTTTCGACGTTTAGACATGTATGATGTTTTTTTAGTTATTGTGTGTTAACCTTGATTTGGAAAGATTTGTCTTCACTTGCACTATTGGTGCATGTATTTTCTAGATTTAGGTGTCCTCTTTTTTCCCCATCATCATGCATGTCCTCACCAGGTTTACTTGTTCAGCTGTCTTTAACATTTTTCATTGTCCATTAAGATTTAAAGGCCAAGGAGTCCCACAAGGTTCGATATTGGGTCCCTATCTGTTTCTTTTTTATGTAAATGACCTACCACTTGCTATTGATGTTCATTCAGTCTTATTTGCTGATGATACATCAGTTCTAATTGAAGATAAGGTATCTGAAAATATTCCAGAAAAAGCCAAAAATACTTTAGATAAACTCGTATCATGGTTCTTTCAAAATGGACTAAAACTAAATGTAACTAAAACCAAAATGATGCAATTTGAAGCTAAATCAGTAGAAAGGACTGAAATAAAGATAACTTGCAATGATCAGGATATCACAGAAGCAAACCACGTGAAGTTCTTCAGCCTAAATCTTGACAAAAATTTAAATTGGAGGTACACATAGATTACTTAGCAAATAAACTGAACAACTTAGCATTTGCAATGTGTATTTTGTCAGGTGCCACAAACATGGATACCAGAAAGATAGTTTATCACTGCTACTTTGAGTCAGTTATTCAGCATGGCATAATCTTCTGGGGAAATTCAGCAAATGTCACTAGGCTCCTAGTATTAAAAAAGGAAGTAATTAGAAACACGTGTGTTGCAAAAAAAATGGGAATCCTGTCAACCACTGTTAAAAAATTTAAAAATACTATCTATCCCCTCACTTTAAATATATGAGATGGTGGTGTTCCTATTTCCATTTTGACCACAACTACAGCACTCGCCACAGAGATAACTTCAAACTTCCAACACATTATTTAAAACTATATGCCCAAACATCAGAGTGTATGGCGTTAAAAATTTTCAATAAAATAAAAGGCAGTAATATATTTAAGATGGAGCTTGGTTCACTGAAAAGATTGCTCTTTACTCTTCTGGTGGAAAAGTGTTATTATTCTGTCAATGAATTCATTGAGTACAGCTTCACAGTCTGAACACAGGGATTGCATTACATGTATTATTTTATGTACATGTCTATTTTTTTTTTCTTTTAGCTGTAACTTAGAAATGTAAAATATAATGTAAACTTTTGTATTTCTCTTAAAAAAGTGAAAAAAGTTTCTTTTGTAAACCTTGACATGTCTCCTGTACATCAAATCAAATGATTTGAAAATTGTATGTAATGAGATGAATAAATCACAGATCACATATGTAAATTCTACTGTGTTAAAACCAAGGTGTCTGCCCTCCTTTTCCCTGTAATGGTTGGAGCCCCAAGTGCTATTTGCCATTTATATGTTGTGTAAATTTAATGAATTTTATATGTGTGTGTTCTAGAATGTGTACTAAACTGAGGAACTTAAGCCAATTACTGAGTGTTGGTTAATCCATGAATTTCAGCCTCTTTATTTGCTTTAGATCTGTCCTTGGTTGCTCTTACAAATAATTGTGTATGCTTGTCATTTTGGCTTTCTTATTTTAAAGCATGCAGAAAAGTTGCATATCCTGCTGTCTTGAAGTTTTTTGAATGCTTAAAATGTATGCACATTATGGTCTTTTTAATATCAATTTCCAAGTAGCCAAAACTTTTGTTAGACCCAGTAAGCAATTCTGGGGTAAATTTTTCATGTTTATAAAGTTGAAATAATTGTTTTGGATTTTATGATGAAGAAGGGAATGGTCTGTACTATTATAGAAACTGTAATTAGATTTTTCATTTGGGTTATTATCTTGAGATTAATGGTTTGCAAATGTTTACATTAAATTTGGTCTCTTTGGAAAATACATATTTTCTTGATGTTAAATTTGGTATCTATGATAAGTCAATATGTTAAAAGGATTATTTTCTTTATGATCTGCATCTTATCACTCCCAGATCCTAGCTCTCTAGCATTTCAATGGCAGCAGAGCATAGTTGTGATAGAGTGGCAGGGCTCTGATTCTGTGTCCTGATAGGGAAGAAAGTTTTGTCTTGGTGGTGGGTACTGCTTGTTCTGTTGATTTCAGATGATTGTAAGTGTGGAATCAGGCATAGACAAAAGAACTGTGCTAGGGATCTCCTACCTAACTAAGAACCATCTCCGATATGAGCTTCGGATATGTGCTTTTCCTGAAAAAGGCAGTAAAGCCAAGTTAGGTCAATGCCTGTATGGTGCATTAGATGACTGCCTGAACATCAAGGCTGGCACTGCTTGGAAGGTAGGTAATGCCTGCAATGTGTGTGGTAGTTTGTTGTGTGGTGTGCCTACAAACATAGAGTTACTGCAAATATAGAGTTACTGCAAGGTAGTGGTGTGGCTTCGTGGCCATAGGTCTATAGGATTCAGGCACATTTGAACCATTTACTGTGTTCAGGATTTAAGTGTGGCAAGTAATGATTCTACATAAGGTCCTTTTATGGAAGATCTGCATGGCAAAAACATCCAGTTGCAGCCTGATGCCAGGATGTTGAGTTGTGAAGATTTCTCTGGCGTGGTTGAAGAAGATGATTCTCCTCCTGACCCAATATTTCACTATGAGGGGGTTGGGATCTTGACTAGGAATTGTGAGAGAAGGTGAAAACTGTTTAATAAATTACCTAATCCACTTTTCCAATAATCCAGAGCACTGATAACTTATCAATAGGTGTGAATAAGAGATTGTAAATCTGCTATGATTAATTGTTCATTTGCAAAATCAGGCTGAACTTTTTGAAATTACCCTTTCAGTCATATTTTAAACAAATTTACTCTTTAATCCATGATAAACTGAGAAGAAGTGTAGCTGAGGCCCTTGATGAGAGTGACTTGTTGGTTGACTTCCTCAGAAACTTGCCAGAGGAAAAATTGTCAAATAGAATTTAGAATGAGTTCCCTAGCTGACATTTGTTGCATGTGCAAAATCATAGTGAGCCACTCACCTGCTATGTAGCGGATGTAAGGGTAACTGTAACAGCCCTTTGCCTTAAGGTTACCACACTGTAAGCAGTAAACAACGTTCTAGAAGACTCATATTCTCTTCTCTGATAAATGAAACTTTTGGTGAGTTAAATAAATTAGTGGTAAGTATAGAAAATATCCATCCTGGTGATGAAAGGTGCAGCTTTCATGAGTGTCCATCAAAACACTTTGCAGTTAAAAACACATTCCCTGGCAATAAATCAAAACAGATGGGATCCAATAGCAGAATATGTCTTCAGTGCAATCAGTCACCTCATTTAGTGCATGGCTGTCTGGTACCCTGAGGCAGGGTAAAATGTCTTGGGTAAAATGGAGCTAATACAATTGGGTAGCAGCTCATGGTAGGAAGTACCAGTGGCTGCTTAAAGGCTGTTAATAGTGTGAAGCCTGTTGTCACCTCATGTTTACCATTTGTGTATAACCACCTGAGATCACAAGCCAGAATGTTCTTACTTGACTGAGGTAGGTTGATTATCAGTGATATAGCAAGGGTCTCCAGATTTGTGAACTTCCCTCTTTGGAAAGGGTAATCAAGCAATGTCACAGTGTCAATGTTGACTTGTTGGCTGTGTTGGGCAAAATATGTGTTCAGAATGAAATTTTCACTTTGCAGTGGAGTGTGCACCGATGTGAAACTTCCTGGCAGATCAAAATTGTGTGCCATTTGAAATTCGGGGCATTTATCTTTCACAGAAAAGTGCTGTACCAACTGAGCTACCCAAGCATGACTCATGACCCACCCTTACAGCTTTACATTCACCAGTACCTCATCTCCTACCTCCCAAACTTCACAGAAGTTCTCCAGCAAAACTTGGGGGAGAAGCATTCCTGGAAGAAAGGATATTGCAGAAACATGGCTCAGCAATGACCTGGGGGCTGTTTCCAGAATGAAATTTTCCCTCTGCGGTGGAGTGTGCACTGATATGAAACTTCCTGGCAGATCAAAATTGTGTGCTAGAATTATACTTGAACTTGGGACCTTTGCCTTTGCAGGGTACTGCTCTACCAACTGAGTTACCCACACTCAACTCATAGCTTTACTTCCGCCAGTGGAATTTCTTTCTCAAATCCAGGAATGTCCTCTCTGCCTGTACTAGCCTGCCTTTTGTATCATCCTTGCCTGGTCCATCATGGTTTATTTTTCTTCCAAGGCCAGGAGAATTTGATAACTTCATCTAGTTTATGATCATCAATTCTGATGTTAAGTTTATCACTAGTCTCATGTTTGCTATTTCTAATTACTTTTGTCATTTTCTGGTTTACTATCAATCCATATTCTGTACTCATTAGACTGTTAATTCCATTCAATAGAGTGTATAAATCTTCTTCACTTTGTAAGGTACCCCTTAGTTGCAGATAAGAGCACATTTCACTTTATTTGCAGTTTTGCTGTTTCACATATGTGAAGTGACTCTATCAGTGCTGCAGTACGTATGGAGTAAGGAGCAAGTTATGGGTTCCCATGTTGGCTAGCAGAGGCAGTTGTCATCTGGCACTTTCAGAGCCAAGGCAATAAGGTGACAATGCAGAAATTGCTCATGATGTCAGCAAAGATATATGTAAGGAAAGTGCATTTATTCTGGTATGAATCACGTAATTGTCACTAGTAAGTATTTGCAAACAAAAGTTGCCTTTTGCCACTCAAGACATTAGGAGGAGTCTATGGGTCATAAATACTATCTTTCAGTAATTTCACGATGCCAGGAAACATTGATATTAATAAATAAATGAAAAACAAGTAGTTGTAGCACAAGATAGGGAGGATGCTAACTGTATGTGCAATCAATTAGCAGTAGCATACAAAACTTGGGGTTTGAAGATTAATTACCAAAAAACAGAATACTTGACTAATGATTCAGATGAGCTATACATTGAAGGAAAGAAAATCAAAAAGATAAACACTTTTTGTTATTTGGGATCCATTTTAGAAATCAAGGGAAAATCAGAGTCAGAAATCAATAAAAGAATTAGTAGTAGACTGAGAGTCATTGAGATGCTTAACTCAATCTTATGGAGCAGGAATGTAATGAGCAGAACTAAAAAATTAATATACAAATCCATATTAGAGAGTGTGGTTCTGTATGGAACGAAGACCTGGACAATTAACATGAAGCACATTAAAAAATTACAAGCTCTAGAGATGGACTTCTGGAGAAGATTGGCAAGAATCTCCAGGAAAGAAAAGATAAGGAACACTGAAATAATAAGGAGAATGGAAATAAAAGAAAGAATATATGACGTAATCGATAGGAAGAAATTACAGTGGTATGGGCATGTACGACAAATGGAGAAAACCAGAATACCAAAATTGATACTGGAGTGGGAACCGGAGGGGAGAAGAAGAAGAGGACGACCCGTGACCACCAGGCTCCAAAATGTACAGCACACAATGAGGAGAATGGGCGCAAAGGAAGAGGACACACAAGATCAAAACACCTGGAGGAATATTTTGAAAATATAGTCTAAGAACGTTTATTGTTTGTATTGTAATTTCCATGCAAATTATTATGTTGGAGATAAGCCTCTGTAATGAGGAAAAGCTGAAAATAATAATAAAATAATAATGAAAAACTTTGGCATAAGCAAAGATGTATGATCTTATATGAATTATACCAATTGCATGCACAAGTTACAGACTGTGCATCATAGTTGGCAGTCAATAGGATGCCTTTTGAGCTAGTCAAGCAGTAGATCATGCTCTTGTACCATTAATAGCTAGCTTATAATCAGTGTGAACAAGTTCGTTTCATGGTGTTTCTTAAATGCACCATAATGGCATCCCGTGTTGAGATCATTTGCATAAAAACTTCTTCCTGCTTCATTATGTAAAAGACAGACAGTATCACTACACTTTCAGAATTCAATGGCACTGCTACAGCTCTGCAAATGGACATAAAACTACAAGAGCATCTCCACATAAAAGGTAGGAAGAATTCCTATGCGGTGGCTCAATAAGTCAATTCAAGGATAGACTGGCTTAATTATCACAAACTCATGTGGTAAAGTGTGGCCAGTTATACTGTATGCCCCTTATGCCACCATCTGCAGTCTCACTGGCTAAACTGAGACATTTCTGGAGGTTTAGTATGTGTGTGTGTGTGTGGGGGGGGGGGGGGGGGGGGGTTCTTGCAACTTTCTCTCATGTACCTTTCTTTCATTTCTGTCATAGCTTCTTTGATGTATTAATTGAACATTAGGGGCAGAATATTACATTCCTGTCTTACACCCTTTTTAATCTGAGCACTTTGTTCTTGGTCTTCCAGTCTTATTGTTCCCTCTTGGTTCTTGAACGTATTGCGTAAAATCCATCTCTCCCTATGGAGTACTCCTATTCTTTGTAGAGCTTCAAACATCTTGCACCATTTTACATTGTCAAAAACTTTTTCTGGGTCAACAAATCCTATGAGTGTGTCTTGATTTTTATTCAATCTGACTTCCATTATAAAGATCAATGTCAGAGCTGCCTCTCTAGTGCCTTTATCCTTCCTAAAGCCAAACTGATGATCATCCAACAGATCCTCAGTTTCCTTTTCTATTCTCTTGTATATTATTCTTGTCAGCTACTTGGATGAAGAAACTGTTAAGCTGATTGTGCGATAGTTCATGCACTTATCTGCCCTTGGTGTCTTTGGAACTGTGTAGGTGATACTTTCCCAGAAGTCTGATGGTACATCACGAGTCTCATAGATTCTATGCAACAACTTCAACAGCCGTTTGGTTGCCATGCCCCCCTCCCTAAGGATTTTAGAAATATTGATGAAATGTTATGTATCCCTTCTGTCTTATTTGATCTCAAGTCTTTCAGAGCTCTTTTAAATTCTGACTCTAATACTGGATCCCCTCCATCCACTCTCGTCTGTGTTTAACAACGGAATTCCCATTGCACTCTTAAAGTTGCAACCCTCACTTTTAATTAATTTAAGTTCAAAGAAGGTGTCCATTTTACCTTGTTCTGTTTTGGAGTACCTGGGCTAGAAGGCCTTGCTTTTACCTAACAACTGGCATGTAAGCTGCTAGGCTTAGGTATTATCTTTAAAATATATTTTAATTATTGTCTGTTAATCTTGATCTATAAAGATTTGGATTTACCTGCACTACTAGTGCACATATTTTCCAGATTTACGTATCTTTAAATCCTGAAAGATTTGCCTATACCTGCCTCCTGTTATGTGTCCTGTCTGGGTTTAGGTATCTTTAATGTATTGAATGTCAATTAAGATTGAAGGGCCCATGTGTATTTTGTAATTGATTTTGTTATGTAAATTCTGCTTTGTTAACCCCAAGTACTTGCAGGTCACACGGTTTCAGCTGTGTACCCTTACTTTCCCTGTCATGGCTGGAGGGCCATGTGCTGTTTGTCATTTATATGTTATGTAATTGTAACTTATTTTATGTGTGTGTGTGTGTGTGTGTTCTAGAATCTGTACTGAATTCAGCAGCCATTCAGGCCATCAGCTGAGCTCAATCCTGTTACCATAAATTGGTTAATCAATGTGCTTCAGCCTCTGTATTTACTCTGATTTTGTTCACAATTGCTCTTGTGAGTAATTACTTATGCTTGTCAATTTGCTAATACTCACTTTCTTGTCTTAAAGACTCTATAAAAATTGTGTAGTCTACTATCTTGAAAGTTTTTTAATGTTTGAAATGTATGCACATTGCAGTCTTTGTAAAGTCAATTTCCAGGTAGCCCGAAGTGCTGTTAGACCCACTTAGTGCCTCTGGGGCAAATTTATAATCTTTACAGAGCTCAACAATGTTATTTGATTATTATTATTATAAAGAAGGGAATTCTCTGTACTATTATCAAAACTATATTTTTTGTTTAGGGTGTTCTTGTGAGCCTAATGGTCCATAATTGATTATGTTAAACTTGGCCTCTGTGGCAAATAACTATAGCACATTCTGATGATGCTAAATTTGGTCTCTGTGGTAAGTAAATATGTTAAAAGGCTTTATTTATGCTCAGCACTGTACCACTCCCAGATCCTAGCTACCTACCATTTCTATTTCTCATCCTAAATGTCTAACCTCTCAGCAAAAGTCTTGCTTTCATTTTACTTTTGTTTTAGAAGAGTCCAGTGTTAGCTGAAACACAAAAGCAGAATTGGATTTATAGTGTTCACAAAGTTTTTGTATGATGACTATGTGCTCAAGTGTTATTTTTTTGGTTTTCTAATGTGCTTGAAGCCAGTTATGGTAAATACTTTTTACTTTGGTCATTTAAAGTTAATTGTGTCTGTCTGCAACTTGACCTGTCTTCTTTACGGTAAGTAGCAATCTGCCTTTCCCTACATCGTTGATATTCCTACCTGGAGTTTCCATTGTTAGATAAATGTGGTCACCTATGCCCCAGATGTGTGACAAGTGTCCAAACACAGTCACAAAAATGTTTATTCACGACATTGAAATTAAATTTGTTTTGATTTAGTCCTAATCTTTGGTATGCTTCTTTTGTAACATGTTTTCAAAATAAATAAATAAAAATATCTCTTTTGTGGTACTTGATTCATCTAGTGAAGTGATGTACACAGCTTTTCTTTGAATGCATGGTGTCTGTTCCTTCGAAAAAAAAAAACAGACACCATGCAGATTCCACAGTTGTGAAACACTATATGTACATTGAAGGGGGATGGTTGCTATCAGCTGCAGTGGGGCATTAATCAGAATAAGTCGTGATGAGCGAAAATATGTACCAGACCAGTCCAGTACACATTTTCGCTCATCGTCGCTGATTCCGCTTAATGTCCTGCTGCAGCTGGTAACAATCATCCCCCTTCAATTTACAAAAAGTGATTGTTTTGAAGTATATCCCATTAACGTTTATTCATTATTGATGACTTTTGAGGACTCCTACATTGCATTTTTTATATATAAACTGAATGACAGTTGTGACAAATCATATTCCTGCCTGAATCATTTACATGTCCTTGCCCACATCCTTCCTCACCACAGCATCCTGATTCCTGTGTAGTTGCTGACTATGTCTTCTGTCCTTGTATTCTTTGTCAAACTGATTATCGTGTTCCACTTAATGTTTGGAAAGCTTTCTCTGTGTCAATGTAGGTGATCAAGGGATTTCCCTGTAATTAATTGTAATGTAAGTATCGCATCTCCTGTTCCTTTGCAATCCAAACTAATCAGCGTTGCGCAAGAGATCCGAAACATTTGGGGTCAAAATTATGCAGATGGTAGAGGATCCTAAACTGGGTTTTGAGATGAGGAAGAAATGGTTTTGAAATGAACATTTCAGACGATATGAGTTCTTTCATGAGGAAATGAATATTTCATGTGATACAGTGTTGTTAATGCGCAATGTGCATGGGACAGTGTTGTTAATGTGTAATGTGCATGAGACGTGTTTGCAAAGTGTTTACAACAATTAACTGACTGTCAGATTAATGTTGGTTGTGTTACTTTGGAAAGCAATACACAGTTGTCTCTAATATGACTATGCTGCCTTTTCCAGTGTTCATAGATCATGACTTATTCTTGATGATGTTGCATTACTCATAGCAGATACTAGCAGACACTGATTTAATGTATTGTGCAGCAGGATGTAGTATCTGCAATGTGGAACAAATGTATTTGTAAATCAGAACAAATGTGCAGAGAGAAGTTTATGACAGGAACCATTATGAATATTAGAAATTTTATCACTATGCATAGTAACTTAAAAGAAACAGGGTTGTTCAAGCCACAGAGGTCAGCCAAACATTTGTTCCCACAACAGAATTTCAGAAAATGACATTGGATTGTGTGGGAGAAAATTCATCAATAATAATTCGGTCAACCTGCAGTGGAATGGACACCTCTGACAATACAATATGGATCATACTGTTACAGCAGCAGACCTCCCCCCACCCCTCTTTCAAATCATAAATAATTTGTGTAACCAATGGAGGTAAATGATTTTAAACCTGTATTTCAATACTGTCAGGGGATTATCCAGCACAGTAATTAAGTAGTAAACATACTATGGTTCATATGTCTGGAGTGATGAAAATTTACATGCCACACACTTATCTCGGATCACCTATAAGTCTTATCAACTTGTGGGTTGAAACTATACAAGATCAATTAATAGAAAATTATTTCCTGCCATCCCATTTGAACACTGCATTTTGCTTGATTATGTTCTTTCAAGATGTCCTGTCAGTGTCAGGAATTGTACCTCTTGTTGTGCATGAGAAGATGTGCCTTCTTCACAACAGTGGTGTCTCATTTTTTTATGTTAACATCTATGAGCACTTGAGCAGCAGATACCCTCTTCGTTACATTAAAAGAGGAGATCCTATCCCATGCCTAGTGCAGTCAACAGATCTCAATTCAATGGGTTACATGAAGTCACTGATGTATGAAACACTGCAAAAGCAAAGAGGAGCTAGCTGGTAGGATCCTCATTGTCTGTCTCATTGTCTAAAGGGCAACATGGGTATCTGAGAGAGAGCATGCAGTGAGTCTGACAGTCATCACCCTAAATCATTGCTAAAAGCTTAATTTGTAGTTACAAAGTGTAAGTTGTTTAATCAATAAAAAAACTCCTCTCAAGGTACTTAGGAATTGTCCACCAGTTGTGTAATTTTGCTCCTAATGATTTGGAACACACTGCATACTTCTACCACTCCTTTGTATTGTTGGTCTTCAGAATACAAACATGTTTGCTCAAAATTTCATGTGTTTCTGAGCTTTCATGTATATGTTATTTATAATCTGGGATAAGTTGCCTGTAGTTATTTCTTATTGTAACTTGATTAACTATTCAGGAATATTACACACATCAAAAAAAGTTTTGCATCACCTCAATTCCGTGAGTTCTGGAACCTGTACAGAAAATTAGAATAAAGATCGACATAAACATCATTTCTGCCCTTTTTATTGCTCATGAAAACCACACACTGTATGTTATATCACAATACAGCAAGAGCTTCAGAGGTGGTGGTCCAGATTGCTATACACACCGGCACCTCTAATATCCAGTAGCACATCCTCTTGCATTGATGCATGCCATTATTCGTCATGGCATACTTTCCACAAGTTCATCAAGGCACTGTTGGTCGAGATTGCCCCAATCCTCAATGGCGATTTGGCATAGATCCTTCAGAGTCGTTGGTGGGTCACATCGTCCATAAACAGCCTTTCAATCTATCCGAGACATGTTCGATAGGGTTCATGCCTGGAGAACATGCTGGCCTTTATAGTAGAGCAGTGTCATTATCCTGAAGGAAGTCATTCACAAGATGTGCATGATGGGGGTGTGAATTGTCATCTAAGAAGACAAATGCCTCTCCAATATGCTGCTGATATGGTTTCACTGTCAGTAGGAGGATGGCATTCACATATCGTACAGCCGTTATGGCACCTTCCATGCCGTTATGGCACCTTCCACGACCACCAGCGGCGTACGTCGGCCCCACATAATGCCACCCCAAAACAGCAGGGAACCTCCACATTGCTGCACTTATTGGACAGTGTGTCTAAGGCATTCAGCCTGAGCAGGTTGCCTCCAAAAATGTCTGTGATGATTGTCTGGTTGAAGGCATATGCAACACTCATCAGTAAAGAGAATGTGATGCCAATCATGAGCGGTCCATTTGGCATGTTGTTGGGCCCATCTGTACTGTGCTACATGTTAAAGAGGGACATCACATGGACATTGGGAGTGAAGTTGCACATCGTGCAGCCTTTTGCGCGCAGTTTGAGTTGTAACACGACGTCCTGCAGCTGCATGAAAAGCATTATTCAACATGGTGGAGTTGGTGTCAGGGTTCCTCTGAGCCATAATCCATAGGTAGCGGTCATCCACTGTAGTAGTAGCCCTTGGGCAGGCTGAGTGAGGCGAGGCATGTCATTAACGGTTTGACAGTTCCTGTCTCTCTGTATCTCCTCCATGTCCAAACAACATCGGTTTGGTTCACTCCGAGATGGCTGAACACTTCCTTTGTTGAGAGCCCTTCCTGGCACAAAGGAACAATGCGGATGCAATAAAACCACAGTATTGACTGTCTAGTCATGGTTGAACTACAGACAACATGGGTCATGTACCTCTGTCCTGGTGGAATGTCTGGAACTGATCAGCTGTCTGGTCCCCTCCGTCTAATAGGTGCTGCTCATGAATGGTTGTTTACATCTTTGGGCAGGTTTAGTGACATCTCTGAACAGTCAGAGGTACTGTGTCTGTGATACAATATCCACAGTCAATGTTTATCTTCACGAGTTCTGGGAACTGGGCTGATGCAATTTTTTTTTGTTATGTTTGTATCACTAGCTTTAAATGTTTGTTAAACTCTTCTCTCAGAACTAATGGATCAAGCTCATCTTTCTCAACCTCATTTACTAGATCTTTGCCATCATACAATTATTCCACACGCTTCTGTCACTATTTTGGGTATTCACCCTTCCTCTGTTATTATTCTGCCGTCTTTGCTGAATGCTTTGAATCAGTTCCAAATTTCTTGGTATGATCATTCTTGCATGGTATTTCCGTGTTGCTTTCTCCATTCTATGCCATTAACAGATTGGTTCACTATCTTGAGGTGCACTTTCTCATCTCAAGGTCAAGAGGCTGCTCAGCCCCATGAACTCACTGACTTACCCTTCAAGAAGAACTTTGAGGATGTAGAAATCATAAAATGTTCTTCATTGAGGGCAATACTTTGGCATACTTTCAGAGGTCAATGAGATTTTTAAAGTGCTTTTTTTTTCTTTTTCAAAAAATTTTCAAGTGTGATTGCTTAAGGATAATACATTTACATTTTTTTAACAGTATCTTTTGTCTACTTATGTTGATTAATAAAAATTATTTGCGAAAGTTAATATTTAAATGATTTTCTGTGTGGTTTACTTGGTTTAATTTCATTAATAAAACTTATTTGACAAAAGCTAATGTTTACTTGTATTTTTAAATTCTGCAAAAGCTAAGGTTAGGTCGTTTCAGAATTCCAACCTAAGTACAGATTGAATAATAGTAATTTCTTAGGTAAATTTCATAATATTAATATTTTTGTGAATACTGATGGGATACAAAATTAGTAAAGAAGGGAAATACAGGATTACAAAACTATTTTAATAATCTGTTCACTGAATTTAAATGAGTCAGTGGCAGCATAAATGTTGTTAAATTGCAGATGATCAAGTTTCTCAGTGACAATTGCTTATGTGCCTTCAATGCATTCTTGAACTGAAGTGGATAGTTCCACAGCAAAGCTTACTTTATCAATATGATATACGTAAGGGCAACAAATTAACTAACAATTAAGTGAGACATGAAAGTTATCATTCTTCTTTTTGTTACATAAAGAATAAAGTCTAAATTTTTTAACTATCTTGTCATTTTAATTAGTTCTTCTTCAGCATCAAGTTGTAGTGTTGTTGTTGTCTTCAGTCCTGAGACTGGTTTGATGCAGCTCTCCATGCTACTCTATCCTGTGCTAGCTTCTTCATCTCCCAGTACCTACTGCAACCTACATCCTTCTGAATCTGCTTAGTGTATTCATCTCTTGGTCTCCCTCTACGATTTTTACCCTCCATGCTGCCCTCCAATGCTAAATTTGTGATCCCTTGATGCCTCAAAACATGTCCTACCAACCGATCCCTTCTTCTAGTCAAGTTGTGCCACAAACTTCTCTTCTCCCCAATCCTATTCAATACCTCCTCATTAGTTACGTGATCTACCCACCTTATCTTCCGCATTCTTCTGTAGCACCACATTTCGAAAGCTTCTATTCTCTTCTTGTCCAAACAAGTTATCGTCCATGTTTCACTTCCATACATGGCAACACTCCATACAAATACTTTCAGAAATGACTTCCTGACACTTAAATCTATACTCGATGTTAACAAATTTCTCTTCTTCAGAAACGATTTCCTTGCCATTGCCAGTCTACATTTTATATCCTCTCTACTTCAACCATCATCAGTTATTTTACTCCCCAAATAGCAAAACTCCTTTACTACTTTAAGTGTCTCATTTCCTAATTTAATTCCCTCAGCATCACCCGATTTAATTTGACTACATTCCATTATCCTCGTTTTGCTTTTGTTGATGTTCATCTTATATCCCCCTTTCAAGACACTGTCCATTCCGTTCAACTGCTCTTCCAAGTCCTTTGCTGTCTCTGACAGAATTACAATGTCATCGGCGAACCCCAAAGTTTTTACTTCTTCTCTATGAATTTTAATACCTACTCCAAATTTTTCTTTTGTTTCCTTTACTGCTTGCTCAATATACAGATTGAATAACATCGGGGAGAGGCTACAACCCTGTCTCACTCCTTTCCCAACCACTGCTTCCCTTTCATGTCCCTCGACTCTTATAACTGCCACCTGGTTTCTGTACAAATTGTAAATAGCCTTTCGCTCCCTGTATTTTACCCCTGCCACCTTCAGAATTTGAAAGAGAGTATTCCAGTTAACATTGTCAAAAGCTTTCTCTAAGTCTACAAATGCTAGAAACGTAGGTTTGCCTTTCCTTAATCTAGCTTCTAAGATAAGTCGTACGGTCAGTATTGCCTCACGTGTTCCAATATTTCTACGGAATCCAAACTGATCTTCCCCGAGGTCAGCTTTTACCAGTTTTTCCATTCGTCTGTAGAGAATACGCGTTAGTATTTTGCATCCGTGACTTATTAAAGTGATTGTTCGGTAATTTTTACATCTGTCAGCACCTGCTTTCTTTGGGATTGGAATTATTATATTCTTCTTGAAATCTGAGGGTATTTCCCCTGTGTCATACATCTTGCTCACCAGATGGTAGAGTTTTGTCAGGACTGGCTCTCCCAAGGCCGTCAGTAGTTCTAATGCAATGTTGTCTACTCCTGGGGCCTTGTTTTGACTCAGGTCTTTCAGTGCTCTGTCAAACTCTTCACGCAGTATCTTATCTCCCATTTCGTCTTCATCTACATCCTCTTCCCTTTCCATAATATTGTCCTCAAGTACATCGCCCTTGTATAAACCCTCTATATACTCCTTCCACCTTTCTGCCTTCCCTTCTTTGCTTAGAACTGGGTTGCCATCTGAGCTCTTGATATTCATACAAGTGGTTCTCTTCTCTCCAAAGGTCTCTTTAAATCCAGGCTAATCTCTCAGTACTCGCATTTTCAAGGTCATGATGTGGTTGGTGTCATCCGCAAGTTGAGATTGGAGAAAGGGTTGCAGTCAAAAGTTTGTTATTAGGTTAGCCTTATGAAAAGAACACCAAGAGAAAGATAAGCTTTCCCAAAAATTAAAGTGAGCAAGTATGAGGCATGTCCAGAAAGTAAACACTGTTTTGGACAAAAACTCATCAAAATATCTTCTTTCCAAACCAAAATTTATTTTGACAGGAAGGAGCATTTCATAAACTACTCTCTTTTTTTTTTACATAGTTGCCACCTTTGTTCAGACATTTATCATTGTGGGAAACCACCTTTTGTATACCCTCTTCGTAGAAAGATGCCACCAGTGAAGACAGCTACTGCCGAACTTATTTTTTGCATCATTTTCTGCTTTTTGAGTTCCTTCCCAGAGAGGAAACTGTCAATACGGTACAATACGGTGAAACATTGAGTGAACTTCAGTGCACAATTCAAAACAAAAGGTGTGGAATGCTCAGTTGAGGCATTGTGTTGCTTAGTGACAATGCATGCCCCCTTCTACTAGTGTCACTCAAAAGCCTATTCCATAATTTGGTTGGAAGCAGTTCAATCACCCATTGCACGGTTATGATCTTGCACCTTTTGACTAATTCTTGTTCTTGAACTCAAAGCGTGAGAGAAAGGCACAACTATGATAATGCAAAAACACATGTTCAGCAGTGGCTGTCTTCACTGGTGGCATTTTTCTATGAAGAGGCCTTAGAAAAGATGGTTCCCACTATGTAAAATATCTGAACAACAGTGGCACAAAAAATAGTTTAGAAATGGTCTTTCTTGTAAAAATAAATCTTGGTTTGAATAAAATGTTTTTATAAGTGTTTTTCCTGAACAGTACTTACTTTCCTGACGTGCTTCATATTTTTTGTAGTACTGAGGAGACAAAAATTCACCGTATAAAGAAAAATACACATAAAAGAAATAATAATTAATGTATTTAAACTTTCCTTCTTTGGTGAGGCTACAGAGAATGCATTATGAAAATTAACTACAAAAAATAAAATTTGGCTAAATAAGCTAATACATTTGAAAAGGACGTGAGACACTGAAAATTAATAAAAGGCATACTAAATTAAATCCAAGGACAGAAGAGGCAGTAAAAGCTTTAATATAGAAAGGAGTAACAGGAAAAGTAATAAAAATTAAAAAGTGATGGGACATAATGATAAAACTGGTACAAGAGCAAAATATAGAAGAAAAATACCATAAAATTATGAAAAAAGTTAAATATCGTACAGGAGTTATCACTATACAGAAATCAAATGAACAAGAGAAACCAAGTGAGAATCAACAATAACTGTGTTTCTGGAAGAGACATCTACCACATGGCCAAAGCAATGGAAGAAATTTATGCTACACGATGGTATATTTTTGTGCAAAGAGCACAAAAAAATTACATTGAATGTAATTTGACATTGAAAGACTGGGAGCAAGTGATCTTTTTCAAATAGATAAAACACTGTTTTATTCACAGATGTCATGATATTGCATTTGGTTACATTACAGATAACTGATTTTGACTCTAACCAATCATCATCAAAACTTGATTTTAAGTGACCACAATGAGTGCTTTATTTTGACTTGAGGCGTTACTTTCAAAACAAAATACTGGATTTTTAGTTCTGACGATAACTCATTAGTTTTGGAACTAGTTAACTGTAATATCTGTATCAAATGTGGTCACAGCATTTAGTACCAAAAGAGTGAACTAAATTAGTGAATCAGTCAATTTTACCCTTTGGTATTTTATTGCTGCTAACAATGGAATAGATGGTGGCAAGTGACTCCCAAAACAGTGGATTTGTTGGATGGTAGATCAGCACATAAACATGACACCTCAGTTTATGAATTTAGGTTCTTTTTCAGAGCTCAAACATACATACAGCTACATTATAGCAGCTCTGTGACCCCACCAATGGGGCTAGTAGCAACTTACTGAATACCTTTTGTCTCATCCCCTTTTATTTTCCATCATTCAGAGAAGAATTTTAAATAGCTCCAAACCTTTTGTCATCCCATGTATGATGCTTGTGGCTTTGTGGATTTAACATACACCTATAAAAAGAGTAAATTCACTAGGAAGTCAGAATAATCTTCTTTGTAAGATTGGCTGTGTGTAATTCTCAAAGAAAACTCAAGTTCAGAAAAGTTGGTATTTAGCAACATTATAATACAGTACAATTACTATCAGGTGGCAAAGAGAATAAATATGTACCACTCATGGAGAAGAAAATGAGAAACAAATGGTAAATTTATAACTACACATCACAATAAGGCACTAGTAGTTATGAGAGATTTGAGAACATTATTGTTTGTACTCTTTAGAGTACTAGAGATTTTGGCATGACTTTATATCTTATGGCACCGGCCTTGCCGCAGTGGATACACCAGTTCCCATCAGATCACCGAAGATAAGCACTGTCGGGCGTGGCCGGCACTTGGATGGGTGACCATCCGGGCTGCCATATGCTGTTGCCATTTTTCGGGGTGCACTCAGCCTCGTGATGCCAATTGAGGAGCTACTCGACTGAATAGTAGTGGCTCCGGTCAAAGAAACCCATCGTAATGACCAGGAGAGTGGTGTGCTGACCACACGCCCCTCCTATCCGCATCCTCATATGAGGATGACACGGCTGTCGGATGGTCCCGATGGGCCACTTGTGACCTGATGACGGAGTGCTTTTATATCTTGGTTTTCTGTGAGACAAATGCTTAAATTTTAGATATTGCTGCCATTTTAGTTAGACCTGACTAGATAGTTACTACTTTCAACCCGAATATATTTCTTGAGAATGACATGTTAATGACTTTTCTCAACAGATGTCTTAGTTTTATCTTGTTGCCATAATATAATTAACAAGTGTGTCAATTTAAGTGTCATCAGATGTGAATCATTAGCTATCCTTATCTTGTTTTGTTTGGCTCTTGAGGAATGTAATTGTGCTAGTGGTAAGTGCATGGACAACATAGCAATAAGCATCACTGCCGTAGAGAAACAACTGAAAGGCTTGAAAGCAAATAAGTCACCAGGTCTGGATGGAATTCTAATTCGGTTTTACAAAGAGTACTCTTTGGCACTGGCCAATTACCTAGCTTGCATTTAGCATGAACCTCTGTCCAAGCACAAAGCCCCAAGTGATTGGGAAGGGCAAAAGAACAGGCACACAAAATTAGGCCAATATCCCTACCTTTGGTTTGCTGCAGAACCCATGAACATATTCTCAGTTTGAATATAATACATTTTCTTGAGACTCATAAACTTATGTCCATGAATCGGCATGGCTTTAGAAAGCGTAGCTCGTGTGAAACTCAGCTTGCCCTTTTCTCGGGTGATATACTGTGAACTATGGATGAACGGCAACAGGCAGATTCCATATTTCTAGATTTCTGGAAAGCATTTGACACAGTGTACCATTGCAGGCTGTTATGAGCATAAGGAATAAGTTCACAGATATGTGAGTGGGTCGAAGACTTCTTAAGCTATAGAATCCAATATGTTGTACTCGATGGTGTTTATCAGAGACTGCTCCTGTTCTCTATAAACATAAATGGTTTGGGGGATGGAATGGGCAGCAATCTGCATTGTTTGCTGATGATGCTGCTCTGTGGTGTTCAGTAAGGTGTCAAAGTTGAGTGTAGGCAGATACAAGATGACTTACACAAAATTTGTAATTGGAGTGATGAATGGCATCTAGCTTAAAATGTGGGAAAATGTAAGTTAATGCGGATGATTAGTAAAAAATAACCTGTAATGTCTGGATACAGCATTAGTAGTGCACTGCTTGACATAGACAGGTCATTTAAATATCTGGGTATAAAGTTGTACCGCACTATGAAATGGAACGAGCGTGTGTGGACTATGGTAGGGAAGGCAAATGGTAGACTTATAAATGTTAGGACAGAGTGGTTCATCTGCTGCTGCAACCTATTCTTGAATATTGCTTGAATGTTTGGGATCTGTACCAGCTTGGATTAAAGGAGGACAATGAAGCAGTTCAGAGGCGGACTGCTATAGATTAGTTACCGGTAGGTTTGAGCAACACTTAAGTGTTGCTTCGGGAACTCAAATGAGAATCCATGGAGAGAAGGCAATGTTTGTTTTGAGGAACACTATTGAGAAAACTTAGAGAACTGGCATTTGAAGCTGAGTGCTGAACAATCCTACTGTTGCCAACATATATTGCACGTGAGGACCACGAAGATAACATATAAGAAATTAGGACTCATCTTTTTCCCTCGCTCTATTTTCAAGTGGAACAGGAAAGCAAATGAGTAATAGTGGTACATGGTATCCTCCACCACAGATTGTACAGTGGATTGTAGATGTAGATGCAGAAGTCTAGTAGCAACTTAACATAAGCAAAATAGTCAAGTACACTGTGAAGCCCACATCCAGCTTTCCAATATTATTCCTGATTTGTGTAGGGATATACAAACATGAATCTTATGAAATGAAAGGAAAAAGTTGTTTTACTGCCTCAGGCAGACTTTTTTCTTTTATTGTCACTATTACACCTGACTTCGTCTTGATTTCCACTTCTGTGCTAAGAGATTGTTGTGGTAACATTATAGAGACTTCATTTGAATGAGCTGAAATACTTTGATAAAAAGACAAATAGCCAGAAGATAGTATTTGAAGAAATACAGTAAGATCGTACATTGCCTTTTTTAAGCAATGTGATCATAAACAGTAAATAAGGTAGCAAAGTGAAATTTTTACTCTGAAAAACGATGTGCAAAAATATTTGAGGTGATGTTCTAATAAAACGGAAAGATTTAATTTGTCCAGGTTGTTCAAGATCAATGAATTTTTGGGAGATCAAAGAGAGAAACAAATGGAAACACAGGACATCAGGAACATAAGAATGCAGGTACAAAGATAGATGAATACAGAAGTTCCCTAAACTACTGTTAACAATAGTCATAGTAAAAGAAAGTAGCAGTGAAAAGGAAGAGAATAATGAATTAATGAATGCCTTCTTCTCCTTTCTCTCTTCCTTTTTTAAGCAGATGATGGCTATTGACGTGCATCCACATAATGTGTGACTTGCATAATACAGTGGAAGATTTTCACTCGCTTTCCCAATTTTTTTTTTCTTCTTCCACTTGTGAAAATTTCTTCAGGGAAGTCATTGACCTGTGTAGGCTGTTTTTTATTTTTGACATAAGCCCTTACAATATCTACAGTTACTTCAGTACTCTGCAGTCCACCTTATGGCACATGGCGGAGGGTACTCTATAGCACTACCTCTTATTTCCTTTACTATTCCACCCCCAAACAGAATGAGGGAAAAATGACTGTGTATATGCCTCCATATGAGCCCTAATTTCCTGTATCTTATATTTGTTGCCCTTACATGTAATGTATGTTGGAAGCAACAGAATCATTCTGCAGTCAGCTTCAAATGTCGGTTCTCTAAATTTTCTCAGTAGTGTTCCTCAAAAAGAATGTCGCCTCCCCTACAGGGATTCACATTTGAGTTCTTGAAGCATCTCCATAACACTTGCATGCTCTTCAAACCTACCAATAATAAATCTAACTGGTCACCTCTGAATTGCTTCAGTGTCTTCCTTTAATCCAACCTGGTACGGGTCCCAAACACTCGAGCAGTACTCAAGAATAGGTCGTGCTAGCGTCCTGTATGCAGTCTCCTCTACAGATTAGCAACACAATCTGCATTAACTTACATTTACCTCTTATTTCATAGTTTCTGCTATTTGCTAATTTCACTCCCTTGGGCATTTTCAAGCTACAAAGATGTGATTTCCATCTATAAAATAACAAAATGCAACCCTTAGGTGGGTCTTTGCCCTCCTACCAGTGTCAGCCACACTAAATCTGTTGGTTCGCATTTAAAATAAAACTGCATCTTATTACATGGCCAACATCTGAAAGTCAATGATTCTATTTGATTTTCATACATTGACCATGTCAGGTGCAGTTTTGTTTTAAACGTGAATGAATGGATTTAGTGTGGCTGATGTTGGCATAGGGACAAGACTCACATAAGGGTTATATTTTATTATATTATATGCAAAATTCACATCTGTGTAACTCGAAAATGTCCAAGGAGATGAAATTAGCTAATAGTGAAAAAACCATGTTTATTTAAAAAAAGAAAAAAAAAACAAGAACAGACTATGCAGGACAATGACTTGCCCAAAGAAATTTGCTATGATTTGGAGCTGTATGTCGAAAAGGCATTATGTAAAGCTGTAGCCAGCTGTAAAAGGAAGAAATAAGATTTATGCCAATAGATAAGGGCCAATGGCTTTTTTTCTGTTTGTGTTCACTGCTGCCAACAAAATCAAGTTCTAACAGAGAAATTAAGTGAGTCCTATCCCAGTTATGTGAATAATTTTTGACATCATTTCTCATGGAGAACAGTGGTTTACCTTAGTACTTTAAAATGATCGTAAACAGTCTCTACCACAAGAAACCTTTACTTTTGTGTTACCGGTTTTGGTCAGTTACTGGCCATCTTCAGACCTCGTACCAGTCTTTTGACATTTGTGGAGTCCATGATGCCTGCTCCGTTCTCCTCCACCACCTACCATAGTAGTATGTGGTCTGAAGATGGTCAGTAACTGACCGAAATCAGTAACCACAAAAATACAGGTTCCTTGCAGTCTAGACTGTTTATTTTCATTTTAAACCAATTATGTGAGATGAATGATGGCTATTGACATGCATCCACATAATGTGTGAATTGCATAATACAGAGGGGTACTGTAACTTGCTTTCCCTGATTATATCCAGGAACTGGTTTCTATAACTTTGATACAATTTCTGAATTGGTCCATTTAATTCCACTTTAAAAACAGATTTCATGTATACTGCATATACAAGACTTATAATATCAATATCACGTTATGGTAACATTTGGTGGAACATATCCATAACCATGAATTAAATTAGATAATTTGAGGATGTTTTGTCATATTTATCCCATTAGGAATGGGTCATTTGTGAAATGGATGTTACTGGAGGATGACTTGCTGCTAAAATAATGAATCAATAGCCAAACATTAAAAAAATAATATGCAGATTTGTTCATTATGAGCGTATTTCCTATTGTATTTATTCAACAATTATTTTCAAGAAATTGACGATAAAGAGGTGACATGGAAAAGCTTTTACCTCACTGTAGAACACGAATCAGTTTTTTGCAGTAAATTTCTCTTTGTTGTTAGAATTGTACAGGCCACTGTGATTTATTATCTGACTATCAGGCGGTTGAAATACTGGTTTGGGTCTGCAGCTCATGCATGTTGGATTCATCTTGAGACTGCAACACTTTGTAAAGGCTAACACAGATGTTTGATAATAGTAAATTATTGCAGGATTTTATTCAGTACTCTTATTTTGTTGTGAGCACTGCATGTACAGTAACCACAGAATTACAAAAAGATAATAAAAGTTTTATTTTTTCTTATTAAAATTACATTTACAAAAATATAATACAAAATTATATAGAACTAATGAGATCAAAATTACTGTCACATAAAAATTCCTATATGATTACACCAATTGAACCTCTATGTGACAATCTAATTTGATTCTACATTTATTTCAGGTACAATGGTTCTGTTCTGTGTAGAACAACACTAACCTTAAAATTTAGCTGTGTACTATGGAAATTGATATTTAACATATGAAGACTCAGACTTTATGTTTTTCACTATTACACATAAATTAAGAACAAATTTCACAACAAAAAATAAAGTTTTTTGATTTGTCAGTGTCTAAAATTGAGTAGTTTCACACCAGTATGCATCAAGCATTTTTATAACACTTATCAACACAAGTTCATAAAGAATTTTGTACACATTGTCAATACTGTTCATTTACTTTCTGTTTGCAGAAATAACAAAGCACTGCTTTATAGTTTGTCTTTAAAAACAGAAATAAGTCTCTGAATTAATTAACTATATTACACATTTCCACCATTAAATGAAAACTCAGCTTCTTGGACGGAACCTCGACATATAGAAATCACAGTCTGCACAATAAATTGCTGGAGGAACTACAACTTTTTTACGACACAAATTGCAGGGCGTGGCTCTGACCACAGAAGTCCGTGCTTGATCCACTGGTGCAGCTTGTGCTTTTGTGACATACTGCAATGTCTTTGTGTGTCCTCCTGGCAATTGTGAAGTTGACATCTGCTGATATGAGGGATGCACAGAGTCATAAGGTTGTTTTTGAATCACAGGATTGCTGACACCAGAATACCGTTGTTTGTTGGCAATGTTGCTGACATTGTCCTTATTTGGAAATGCATTGTGACCAATTGCATTTCCCTGTTGGGGTAGCCCTGCCTGCATCTGATACTGATGATCCATGAAATTTGCACTGTCATTGTACAATGCATTTGAACTCATTTCTGGTATGGGATATTTTGTATGAGGTTGAGATAATGAAACAGTCCTTTGCTGTTGAAATGTTTGTGGGTATTGGGGTGGATACTGATGATTTGCTAACTGTGAGGGATGACCTCTAATGACATCTGTAGACTGATGATGCAGTAATTTACCTCTATTCTGATCTGAAGAATATTCAGTTGGCTGTGCTGGTAGCCTTTGAGAGTCCTGAAATGATGGACTACCAGCTAGCTTTGGGTCTTGCATCCATGGCTGACCGTAAGGTTGTGCATTCCTGTTATCAGTGTATGCATTTATTTGGGCCATGTTACTTGGCTGTGATGTCACTTCCATTGCTTTCATATGCGCATTACTTTCCTGCTGACTGTCCGTCCCCTGGAGGCTTCTTACTTCTATCTGTACATCATGTTGTGCGACATGTGCATCAGGTTTGTGGAAAGCTGAGCGAAGAACTCTCTCTAATATTGGATTGGGAATGTAACTGTCCTCTTCTTCATCTTCAGCAGTTGCCACCAAAATAACCTGATCACAGAAAGTCACATTCTTTTTCTTTCCACTTTTTCTTCTACTTTCTTTTGTGTCAAAACTGCTGTTAAGACCGTCCGATTTAAGTTCCGCAAAAGAAACACTTACATCCAATCCTGCAGAATTTTCATGTGTTTTTAATGCAGAAACACTTTCCAATCCTCCAGGAACACTGCTGTTCCTTTTTTTGACCGAAAGGATGCCTGTGTCAAAAGCACTGTCAGATCTGTTTTCTCGTAAGTTTGGTGGACAAGACGATAGAAAACTATTAGTATTATCTACAGATGTATTCTGATGTACACCACTGTTAGTATTAGCTGACACCTGAACACCAGGAGACACATGCTCATGTGTCACAGCAGGTACTCTGTCTCCATCTTGATTTACTGTATTAATGGTACTTTCTGTAACTCTGTTTTCTGAAACACTTTTGCACGGTGTTTGTGTTCGAATACTCTCAAATCTAGAAGCCAAATCTTTTACGGACGAAACTTTTTTATCACTCATATCGGTGCAATTAGAGATACTGCTGTCCTGCACCACTCTACTTGCTGAATTGTCAGTTTGACTTTTTAATTTCTTAAGCTTTCTTTCTGCTTGTTTGGCTTGCAACTCTCTCAGCCACTCTTCACCTGACTTAGCAGGGGCAGAACTTTCTGGCTCAGTGTCCCTAGCCTCTTTAGCTAGAATCTCCTGCCTTTTTTGCTGAAGCTGAATAAGTAGACTACTTGGACTCTGTTCCTGTTGCTGAGTATCTTGCTTTGGTTGCTGAACTTGGTGTTCTTGTAACTCAGGCTGCTGTTGACCATGAGACTGCTGTTGTTGGTAGTGAAGCTGCTGCTTTTGCTGCTGAAGTTGCTGTTGATATGTTGGATGTTGAGGCTGCTGACCTTGTAGTTGTTGATGCTGCAGGAGTTGTTGCTGTTGTTGATACTGAATATGATGCTGCTTTTGCTGATACTGTATCTGCTGTTGCTGGTGCTGCTGGTACTGCAGTTGTTGTTGCTGCTGCTGCTGCTGTTGATACTGCATTTGTTGTTGTTGATATTGGAGGTGATGCTGATATTGCTGCTGCTGGTGATGATGTTGAATCTGTGGATGTTGTAATTGCTGTTGATGATGGAGGTTCTGGAGTTGCTGTTGTTGGAGCTGCTGCTGTTGGTGGTGCTGTAATTGCTGCTGATGCTGTAACTGCTGCTGCTGTTGTTGCTGTTGCAGAAGTTGCTGTTGTTGTAACTGCTGCTGCTGCTGGAGTTGCTGCTGCTGATGAATATGGTGCTTCTGCTGTTGTTGGAACTGTGGAGTAGAATGCAACTGTTGTGTTTGTTGCATATGCAAATGCTGCAAGTGTTGGTGGAGTTGCTGATTCTGCTGTTGCTGCATCACTGAATACTGTTGCTGCTGATTCTGAAGTTGAATATGGTTTTGTATTTGAACCTGATGATATGACTGTTGAGTGTGCTGTGGCTGCATCATCTGATTTTGCTGTTTAGGAGAGCCACTCACTTCCTCAGCAGAGACTGAAAGTTTGTTTATTGCTTCAGTTGTTAATTCAATTTCTAAAGGTGGGGGTGGAGGTGGGAAATCTTCACTGGCTTGCCTGGAGTGAGCAACAGAGCTTACAGGACTTGGGTATGGCGGAAGTGGCAAGTTCTGACCTGTGCTTCCATCTTCAGCAAGAACAGAGCTTTCTGCATTGTTCTTTGAAGAGGAATTCTGTTGAGCCTGATTGAATGAAGCAACATTTTCATTTGTTGGAGACATACTATTCTGTTCATTATGTACTTCTGCTTGGGTCACCACCTTGTTATTGTTCGAAAACTGTGCCATACCATAAAGCGCACCTCCATTTGCATATGTTACAGCCTCATTGTTGATCATTTGAGGTAGCTGATCTTCTACTGCATTAGTTGCATTAGCATTAAATGCCTGAATATAAGACAAAGACTGCGGATCAAAATTATAATTGTAAGGACTTCGATTATTTTGCGGACTCATTTTCACGCCATCCTGTCCTGTAAGAGGCATTTGACAATATGCTTGTGGAAGATTATTTGAATTCTTCCCATTTGACTGTAAACTTGCTTCATGGGGTACTGGATAGTGTTGCCTTTCGAAAGCTCCGGGCTGACATAATTCAGGTGCAATCTTGGCAGTCAGCTGGGAAGTTGTTCGAAGTGGTGGGGGTGGAGGAACTTTCGCAGCATGAAGTACTTTGCCTGCACTGCCATGAAAGCTCTTCCTCATAAGACGGCTTCGTTCTAGGTTCGGATTGCCACCACCTGTGTATTCCAAATGTCCTTCAGACAAATAGCCACACAGTGTACTTGATTTTTCTGATCCTTTGAGACCCACACTGCTGTCATCTTGAGAAGCTTTAACATTACTTAGAATGCCTTTCTGTTCTGTGGCCACACCACCCCTTGAGTCATTTTCTGCACCTTCCTGGCCTTCCCTCAAATCTGGCATCGATCGATTTTTACGACGCAGTATGAGACCACCCATTAGTAATTTACGGCGAATTTTATGTTGTTTTTTCCCTTGTTTTGCTTCAGGTGTAGGAGTTTTCTTACTGTTTTCATCACTGTTCTTTGCTTTGTCCTTCTTGTTGGTGGTTTCCTTTGTTGAACTAGTTATTAAGGAGTTACTCGCTAAGGAATAATCCTTGCCGTTTTTGTTCCTTTCTTCACTTCTGGCCCTTTTTTCACGAGTTTTCATATCATCGTCTTTCTTCTTCACAGATCTAATTATACCTCTTTCTCTGCCTGTTCTGTTATGTAACATATATTCTTCATCTTCCACAACATTTGTACTGTCTCGTGTTTTCCCACTTCCACCACTACGTGATGTACCTCCTGCCTTTTTCTTTGGAAGAGTGGCATAAATTTCAATATTCTTCTCAGCTGTGCTGGACAAGAGTTCCCTGCTGTTCTGACGAGAATGCTGTGCTGCTGACGTCTTGTCACGAGAATTTTGCCTCGTGTGCTGAGCACTGCTTGCTTTATTCCCCGGCCCTCGTGTACTCGAGCTGCTCCCTTCACGGTTGTGTCGCACTTCGACAGTGGTATCTGAAATTTAAACAGAATACTCAGTTAACACTTCTAACAATGGAAAATCCAGGATGGAATAATGACATAATATGAAAAGGATAGATTGCTTCTCACCATATAGCAGTGGTGCTGAGTTGCAAATAGGCACAACAAAAAGACTGTCAAACAAGTACACTCTCAGCCAAAAAGGCCTTCATCAGAATTAGATAACATACACACACTCATGCATACGCAACACACACACACACACACACACACACACACATGACCACAGTCTCTGGCTGCCAAGGCCAGATTGTAAGCAGAAGCATATGATAGGAAAGCAGTCTGGGTGTTGGGGGTAAGGAGGAGACTGGGATCGGGAGGGGGGATGGATAGTAGGGTAGAGGTGGATGATGGTAAAGTGCTGCTTATTGGAGCATACAGGTATGAGATGGAGAAAGGGTAAGGCAGCTACGTACAGCCAGGAAGTTAGATGGAGGGCGGTGGGAGGGGCAGAAAAGAGAGAAGTAGAAAGACCGTGTGAGTGTTAGTGGAATAGAGCGTTGTGTAGTGCTGGAATGGGAGAATGGAAGGGGACAGGTGGGAAAAGAACAATGACTATCGAAGGTTGAGGCCAGGAGGATTACAGAAATGTATGATATACTGCATGGAGAGATCCCACCTGTGCAATTCAGAAAAGCTGGTGTTGGTAGGAAGTATCAAGATGTCACACCTGTGAAGCAGCCACTGAAATGAAGAACATCATGTT
Source organism: Schistocerca nitens (assembly GCF_023898315.1). Lineage (NCBI taxonomy): Eukaryota > Metazoa > Arthropoda > Insecta > Orthoptera > Acrididae > Schistocerca > Schistocerca nitens. The sequence continues at coordinate 106,478,707 of NC_064614.1, read as the reverse complement.
GGGCAGTGTGCTCAGCAACTGGGTGGTCCAGCTATTTCTTGGCTATAGTTTGTAGGTGACCATTCATGCTGACAGACAGCTTGTTGGTTGTCATGCCCAAGTCAAATGCAGAATGCTAACCTCAGTTGCAACCATCGTGTTGCATTCTACATGGGCATTACAACCAACAAGCTGTCTGGCTGCATACTGCCCAACAAGATATTCTTCATTTCAGTGACTGCTTCACAGCCTGTGCCATCTGGACCCTTCTTACCAACACCAGATTTTCTGAACTGCACAGGTGGGAACTCTCCCTGCAGTGCATCCTATAGTCCTGTAAACCCCTGGCCTCAAGCTTCGTTAGTCATTGTCCTTTACCCATCTGTCCCCTTCCCTGTTCCCACTCCAGCACAGCACAGCCCTCTATTCCACCAACGCACCAACAGTCTTTGTAATTCCCCCTTTTCCATTGTCCCCACCCTTTGTCTAACTTCCTGACTGCACCTAGCTGCCCTACCCTCTATCCACCTCATCCATGTATGCTTCCACAAGCAGCACTTTACTGTCCCCCACCCCTATCCTGGTATCTCCCCCCTCCCCATCCCAGCCTTCTCCTTACCCCCACCACCCAGATTGCTTCTTCCATCATGTTCGCCGAATGGCCTCGGCAGGCAGGAACTGTTGTACTGTGTGTGTGTGTGTGTGTGTGTGTGTGTTGTCAAATTCTGATTAAGTCATTTTCGGTGAAGAGCTTACTTGTTTGACAGTCTTTCTGTTGTGCCTACCCACAATTCAGCGTCTCCGCTATATTGCGAGTAGCAATCTACCACTTTTGTAATATTGTCAATTAAAACTTCTTGCATTCACAGGACAATGATACACAGGTCAGTCAGAAATGTGTAAAAAACAATATCTGAACATGTAATTCCTTCCCACCTTTAAAGACATAAATGTACATGGCAACATTTCAACTGCTTGATATATTTTTTAGACAACATTTATAGAGGAGCTTAACATGTACCACTGTAAGTATATATGGTGCTTCTAACTGTAATGTGTTGTCTACTCTACAATGGCAGTAAGCTAATGCAATGAAATAATTATGACACATTTGGATGCAGTTATGTTTCTCCTTGTTTTTAATTTTTATTAGTATGTAATTTAATTTTCATGTGCTCTGTACAACTCACTATTCTATGCACTGCATTCAAAACACTTCTATACAAAAATTGGTGAGTGGAGTAAAACATTTTACAGAAATAAATTAAATATAATTTGACATTAAAGATATTTTAACAAATAAAAATTCAACATTTCAACCAGAGATACCAAGAGCAGTGTTACCATTTATGGAATGCGTTCAAAATGACAAACCTTCGCTCAAATAGTGACCAGAAATTTCGAAAGAAAATCTTTTTAAAAAATGGCGGTACAGAGCATAATGAATTTACTATAAATAAAGAAAACTGACAGCATGGTTATCAGAATTAGTAAACACCACTGACTTCACACACACACATTCTGTGCACTTACATAACAATTGAAACACGAGTGATTTTCTTGGTGAATGACTCTAGCTGTTCGTATGAATATAGTGATCCCAAATTAATCTTCTTGGGAGTTTCTAGAGAAACATGAACTGATGAAATTTTGTCATATTCATTTTCATGATCACGTTGAAAACCCATCCCCAGCTGAAGTGAATCTCTTTGCCTGATGATCTTGTGGACTGAAACTGGTAGCACAATAAAGAGGTTGACTTAGCAACTGCTGTTGTGTTTTTCATGAAATATGGTAAGTTGTGAGGCACCAGCTACATAAAATAATTCACATTCATTTTTTCTGAAATATTCCTAGGTTTACTGTGGTTAGCAAAATCATTAATCCAACTCTGTGCACTTGAACTGCTCTTCAACTCCTGAAGTTTAAAAACTGCTAAAAGGTCCACTTAGCATTTTGACAAATGTATTTCCTTGTTGGTTCGATATCAGTCTGTAAGAATTATAGGTTCTCTCTTCCAGGGATAAGAGGAAATGCAAAAAAGAGTGAAAGGGAATGCTTTTGTGAGAGGGGAACTTAGGAGAACACTTTAGACAGACTCAGCTGCATTCATTTATCTGTCACGTCCTGTAGGCTCTGCCACAAAGAACAACAACCAGAGATGTGGAACCAGCCATGGTACACATCAATAAGTGATGCAACTATTAAAAACTGCATTAATAATTAATCATACGTTACTTGTTCTCATCACAGCCTGTCATCTCATATCCATGTAAACATTCTATCATAGCTGTCAAAACATTCACTATCTCCTCCTGGCCAACTCATACAAATATAGAGGCGTAACACTCTGAAGGGTCATGAAATGGAATGGTCACATAGGTTCAGTTGTGGGTAAAGCAGCTGGTAGACTTTGGTTTATTGATCCAATACTGGGGAATTGCAGTCATCTACAAAGGAGATCGCTGACAAATAAATCATGTAACCAGTTCTGGAATATTGCTCAAGTATGGGGGCATCAAACCAAATAGTACTATCAGGGGATATTGAATGTATGCAGAGTAGGGCAGCAGGAATGGTCATAGGTTTGTTCGGTCCATGAGAGACTGCCACAAAAGTACTGAAGGAACTAAACTGGAAGGCTCTTGAATGTAGATGTAAACCATCCTGAAAAAGTCTACTAACAAAGTTTCAAGAACTGGCTTTAAATTGTGACTCTTGGAATATAATACAGCCCCTACAGATCACTCACACATGGATTGTGAGGATAAGATCACAATAATTACTGCACGCACAGAGTCTTTCAAACGATCATTCTTCCTGCTCTCCGTTAAGTCAATGGAGTGGGAAGAAACTTTAATAACTGGTGCAATGGCATGTATTCTCTGCCGTGTGTTTCACAGTGGATTGCAGAGTATAGTTTTGATCAACTGAAACAATATCTTTGGTAGAAAAGGGAACCATCATTTGTTTTAATTTCTTTTTTTTTTTTCCAACAAGTATTCACCATTTTGCTACACGCAGGGTGTTTCCAGAGGGATTTTAAATATTTTAGTATAGATTTATCCAAATAAAACATTCCATGTAACATGTGTCCATTTTATTAGTCACTAAATACAGCTGGTTACAAACAAAAGTTTTCATTTTGCTTGTTGGTACTCCAGTTGATTTAGCTTTATTTATTATCTTTTTTGGTTTGAACCTGAAATTGTAAAGTTGTGTTTGAGTTTAAGTACCTAATTCCAGAGTACCAGATTCAGTAGTATTTATTCAAGTTTGCAGTAAATTCTGTGGGGGTAGTGCAGTGCCCTGCAGTCATGTATCATATGAATGTGCAAATGAACAGAATTTCTTGGCCACCAAAGTCCCCAAACCTCGCCCTTTTAGATATTTGCCTGTAAGCATGCTGCAGTCTACAAAGGAAAAGTAAACATAAAAGACATTGATCATTTGGATTACGAATAGTGCTGCCCTCATAAAAGAATGCCTTGGTTACTACAGAAGAACCACATGTGCTGTTGTCAAGAGAATTCAAAAGTATACTGAACCAGAGGCTGAATTTATGAAAATCAACTTTGTAATTAATTTTTTTCCTTTGCTTAACAACTTCTGTGAGAATTTGTTTGGGTTAAGTCTACTGGCTGTATCTCTGTAGCCAGTAAAAATTGGACATATGTTAAATGGATGTTAGCCTATACTATTACCTCCTAAAATATTTTCTACTACTCCTGAAATGCTCTACACACATTTTAAATCGATGTAAGAATTAATCATGTTTTTCACAAAAAGTGTTTCAGATTTTTTGTTTTCAAAGAGATAAATATAAAGTCTTTGTCTGGCTAGTCTTTGTCTGGCTTTTCCAAGTTTACTGCTGTTGTATCCCATATATTCAGTAAAAAAAGTAGGCCAAAGTAGTCCGCTTGTTTTAAATGTGTAAACATTTAAATTTTACTAAGCAGTTCTTTCCCCAGCCGATAACTTACCGATAACTGCATAATTTTCTGTCTGGACTGAGACTTAATACAGAGTAAAATGCACTTTGATTATACAGGGAACAGATTATACAGGGAACAGAATAACTCTGAGGCAAATAGAAGAGGCGTGTGAATCATACCAAAAAGAAACTATCGAGTTTAAAAATATGCAGAAACATTGAGTAATTAATTTATATATAAACTGGGTGCATGATTCATTTATGGCTTCAGTAACATCATATCAAACCTAGTACAACCTAATAATATTACAGGTTTTTTTTATCTTATTTAACAACACATACATGAGGAAAGATGCTAACTGCTATTTGCTGACAGGTTGTAAATACAACCAATACACCTCTGTTGCTAGCCTGCAAATGCTTCCACAAAATTAAATAAAACCATCCCATATTTATGTAATAATGCTCCCGAATTAAGAATGTTAATGCTGATTCCTCTCACCTTCCTGCGGAGGGTGGCTCTGCAATAACAGTCGTCGATGCAATGAACGAAGTCGCATTACACATGTATTGTGCTTCATGCGAGCCAGGGTCATTGTCTGAGTATTGTTATAGGGAGCATCCATGGCAGCACGTGCTCTCCCTGTTGCTGCATGGCACAGTCCCAGTGCTGCCTGAATGTCACCTGATTCCTCAGCAGCTCTCGAGCGTTCCATAAGTTGATCTGCTTCAGCACAGAGTCGTTCACAGTTTGCTTCTGGTATTTGTGCCAACTAAAAAGAAAAAAAAATGCTTTTACTTACTAATGCTACCACACACGCACATATAACTAGCGAAAGCAGAGGAAGAAGAAACGATATAACTCTGGTTGTAACAAGTTTTGTCTAACAAAAGGCTATAGAAGTCTCATATTATTGCACCTTGTATATTCAAGCATACATACTGTTATATTCCAAATTGTCAAGTAACACAAACAAAAGTGACTTTTTACTGTTTCTACATACGTTCCTCTCTAGAGAGCTACTTAATAATGATCGTAAATTATTTGGACAGTGCCATAACTAATTAATACTCTTGGGAATCTGTTTCAAAGAAGGCATTCTGTATTAAATGAAACTTATAATAATGGAAAGTTCAGAATGGAATAACAACAATATTACGAAAAGGATAGACTGTTACTCACCACATAGAGGTGGTGTCGAGTGTTAAACTGGCACAATGAAAGGACTGCCAAATAATTAAACTATTGGACAAAAAAGACCATATTCAGAACCACAAAACACACACACATTCACACAAATAAAACTCACAACACACATGGCAATTGGCTTTGGCCACTGTGGCCCGACTCAGTTTAGCAGTATTTTCATTGTTCCTGTCTACAACTTGTTGCCTCCTCTATGAGGTGAGTAGCAATCTGTCCTCTCCATAATATATAACAATGATATATTAAATAAAAACTACAAATAAAATGTGAAAAGAAGTCAAAAATGAAGTTTAAAATGTCTGTTGATATAGCATTCAATGTGAGTCATTTGACAAGTCACTAGTATTCACAGACAATTAATGAACAAATACCGTATTTCTATAGTTATGATACTATTAGTTTTGTATGCAGAAAGGAAAAATTACCTGCAGATTGTATTTCAGCCCTTGCTGAAGAGGTAAGCTGTCGGTGGAAGACAGTGAGTAAGAATCATATCCAGCATCATATGGTCCACTGCTTGAACTTGACAGTTCTCCAGGTTTAATGCCAGTTGGGCTTCGTGGTACTCCTCCCTGCACTCTCGGTTGCATCTTGCCAACAATATAGAGGTACGGATTCTCCATTGACGTGGAGGATGACGATGAAGCACTGTTCCTGTCACCACTCCAGTTGCCGGAGTCTCTCCTCCTTGGGACATTCAGATGCTCTGGAATGTTTATTCCATCTGGGCTTCCAACAGGTGTTCCATTGTAACTGCCACCACTGTTGCATCTTTGCAGAACCATCTGCTGTTTCTTCTGCTGTTGAAAAGTCAACACATTTTCTACCGCCTTGCGACTTATGTAGCTGGGTTCCATTCTGTTTGCAACGCAGTCTACTTCGTCTGCCTCTTGGTGTTTTTCAGCACCGAATATGGCATCCTGAATGTCACTGAGGTTCTGATACTCACAGTAGGGTTTGTTAACAACATGTGGATGTCCATTGTGATGCTGTGTGTTATAATGGTGCAGCGGCCCTTCCGGGCTAGGTGTTATCGCTCTGCGAGGTGTGGCGGTAGTTCCACTTACCGAGGCCGACGTCTTTTCCGGACTAGGTGTAATGGACCTACGCATTACTGGGTTTTGATTAGGTGCAGATGAGAGGAGAGGGCCCTGTAGGGGATGCGAAGAAACAACTGCTGCCCCACATTTTGATGTGGCCACTGGTACAGGAGTCACTGTTTTGGGAGCACTGTCGGTCAGGACAGGAGTTCCACTCTGAACCGCATACAGCAACAGCAGGGGCTGGTACCGCCCTCGGCGGCACCTTTCCACAACTTGCTCCCATCGTGGGCCAATTTCTCTAACAGTGGCATCGTCGAAGTAGATCCAAACACGTAACTTTGTGTGAAAGAAAAATGTGGAATAGTGCTTGCCGTAGTAAGTAACTACGCCGACAAGGCAGTGCACTGTAGATGCTGCCCACCGATGATCCACTACACTGTGGAAAACATCTGACAATCGGAGTGTTGTTCCCACGGTAGCAAATACGTCCATTATATGCTCGAGTGTGGGTCGTTCAGAATCCCACACAATTCCCACAGATACTATCTCTGGACGATTCATCAGTGTGCGGCATATCTGGATCTTTGCACCACAAGCACTCTGTTGAAGAAACAAGAAAGCATTGTGAAATAAGTGAGCTAAACTAGTGTATCTATATAATGAACTATATATCTATATACTGAAATTATTCTCTAATCTATTTCCAGTATTCAATGAGAAACAGAGTTAGATGTGTGTAAGTTCTAATTACCGGACAGTCTCGAATATCTCCCATTCCGCCTGCCTTCCTGAGTAGCTGTCCGAAGAGGTCAGGATGCAGAGCTGTTGCAGACGTCTGACGAGCCTGGGCAGTGAGTGCAGATGCTGAGACGTAATGCACCATCTGTGGGGAGTAGCAAACAACTTGTGAAATACACATCAAGGAATGCTTATAAATTTTATAGGACTGTTGTTTTCTTCTACACTATATTAGGCCGCCAATCTAACAGCTATACTGTCTCAAAGACATGCTCTTCTTTCTTTTGAAGTACTTATTCATACACAAAATTCAATACCATGTCTATGAAGCAATAGTTTAGATTAATTTTCCTGGCCCCAACACGGTGTGCTAACTTTTATTTGATTGTAGACTCTGAACACAGTATATAGATACACAAATTTTTGCTGGTGGGACATCCACAACTATCAAATGTAATGTTAAAGATTAAATAACTGCAGGGGATGTTTTAATCATGAAAATTACTGTATGTAGTTTTTCCCACAAAAAATTTTGTTTTCACAGACACACCTTCACAGGCACTTACTGTAGTCTTTTCTAAATGGTTTTTTATAAGAACTGCCAAATTGGTATTTAAATAATACTTTCAACAATGATACCACTTTCTTCAAAAATATCTATTTTCTGACAAGCTTTGAAAATGTTTATAAGAATGACACTAATTAAATAACTTTTGAATGCTTGAACTCATGTGGCACAAAACTACTTTAACAATTTAAACTGAAATAATTTCCCAATAATCTGTCTGATTACATGTCACTTTGCATGACTGATACACAAACATTCCTGAATATAAACAAGCTTTGTTCGTTAAAATAAACGGAGAGTTCCAAAAAATTTCAAATACACACAATCTTCCACAATCATATCTTAATAATTAGCATAAGCTGAATGTGAGGCACCTTAAGTGTTTTATTGAAGGAGGTAATAGCTGTATGAATAAACTGTGGTCACTCAAAAATTAGTGATTTTGAAAAGAATAATTCTCTTATATGTAAATTTACATTGTTCTGAGCTAATTTCTCTTCCAATACTTAGGCTAAATATGAAATTTTTCCATCAAGAAGTGAGAGAAAAAAACCAAGACCTTTACCTCTTCACTCAGTTACTGGTGAAATAAGTATTGCAGTCTTTTGTATGTATCATGACCACACATAGCTGTTTTGTATTGACTATATATGGCTGACTCTGCTTCTCATTACCTGTGTGAATGGAAGGGGCTCAGATGTTGCACCACATGCCCCGCAAACACTCTGCTCCACGAGTGTCATAGCAAATTTCTGGTGAGGTATACAGTGGCGAGCATTGCACATATCCTCTGCTTCACCACTTGCAATGTGAAAGTGAATGCGCAGCAGGATATTTTCCTAAAAACGATAAGAAGTTCATGATGAGCCATGCACATGTTAATAACTGACAAGTCAGTGTCTGTATCTCAGGTGCAAATCTGTGAAAATTAGTGTCACTTACGAAACATTCGGCAGCATCATCCATAAACCCCAGCTGAAAGCGCTGCTGGTCGAAGAACGATTCTGCTAAAGCTCGCCGCAATGCATCTGGAGGAAGTGCGCTCTCTTGGCTGAACTGCAGTTGTGCAAAGAGTTCCTGCAACATTAAGAATAAATCATATGAGTCAAGACAGCTATGGAAAATAATATTTCTTGGTGACTTGTAATTAGTTGTAGAAATATACACTGTGGGGTAATCACAAACATGAAAAAGAACAATTTAATTTTGGCTATGAGTAGTATTTATCAAGTGACCCTTTGGGGCTGAATATTACGGTCTGTATTCATAGCCACAGCAACTGTGTCCTTTCCACAGCTGTTTAACACAGACCAAGCCACATTCTGCCACTAATTTAATAAAATACAGTATAATTAATACAATATAATTAACAGTGATGTGTAACAGAGACATATAGCAAGGTATCCAGTTAGTGATATGAAATTAAATAAATCTCCAAAATATTTTTTGTGAGTAATGCTGCAGGGCCAAGGGTTTTGTGTACTTATTTATTCACCACATTTATATATCTTTGAAATAACTTACTTTTAATAAATAATTTTTATTTGAAGTAGAAAAAACTTTAATGCCTAGGCTGCAATTTTCCTGTCACTATTAAAGTTTTGATAGCTAGTTTTGGTTGCTACCTGCAACCATCTTCAGATCAGTCATTCAAAATGTGAAAAGATGTTGATTAAGGATTGGAAAGCATCATTAGCTGTAGTCATGAAATAACAAGCATTTGTAACTACCAAAACAATAACACAGTACATAGTTTAAAAACATCACTATGACCAAGCCAGGTTTTAGACCATAATCTTGCAGGATATGCAACAGGAAATTTTCCTATATTATTGTCGTCCTGTGAGATTACAGCCTAAAACCTGGCGTGCACACGGTGATGCTTATAAACTGTTTACTTGTATTGTTTTGGCAGTTACGAATATGTTATTGCATGACTATGGCAAATGGTGCTTTCCAATGCTTACTCACTGCCTTCTCACTTTTTGAACGATCTGAAGATGATTGCAGATAGCAACCAAAATTAGTTGTCATACTTTATTTGTGATAGGAAAACTGCAGTCTAGGCATTAAAATTTTTTACTTCAAAAAGTTTTTATCAGAATAACATACTGCTAAGGGAGGGGGATAAGGTAATAAATGATTGACAACACTTAGAAGAGTATGTAAACAAGCATTTTTCAAGTATTGCAGAGAAGTTACAGCAAAATATACCCAAAACAAATATAACACCTGTAAATAATGTTGCACTACATACAATGATGTTGACACACTGTTGACATGTATATCTTGTTTTCCACTTCAAACAAGGACAACAAAAGGCTGCTGTTTATCGTTTTTCCACAAACTGTTTCTGTATTTGATGCTCATATCTCCAAAACAGCAAGTTTTCTCCAAGACTTTTCAGAATATATTGCAGTCCAGGGAGCTGCAGGGCAATGTTGAGTTGCCTGTTTGTTTTAATGTTAGCGGCTTCCATTTTCTCCATCGAAAACATCTTTCTGTTCCTACCACAGAGGTACGGTTCCCCACTGGCATCACCTGTGACATCTTCATCACTTTCCGCTCCCTTCTCCAAATTATTCTCGTGATAACGAAATACTCGAAATCTGGGCCATTATCACCGTCATTGAAGTCTGAGAATTCACTGAGGCGCTCTTGAACTCATCAGTGCCGCATAGGGGACGTTGCATAGACGGTCTAGCTTTTCTCACCACGGAGAAACGGGTTCAGGAAAACCATGACACGCGAACACTATGGTACGTCTGTGAGATCCCTCAAGGCCGAAAAAATATGAAACAGATCGCAGCAACAATGTCAGATTTGTGACACATGTCGCTTGCCATCCAATAGGAAGGTACACAGAAGAGTCTACTTCATATCACAGCGGTGTGTGACAAATAAGCAGACAAAAAACTGTTGCGGTCTCATAGACCATCCATAGTTGTTAAGGGTTAATAAACCACATGAAGACCGCCTTCTCCTCGGGCTTCACTAATTTATGTTGTTGATGGAAAATTCCGTTGTGGAACACGGTAATTAACTGTTCTGTTAATGTGTGCTGTAGATTTGACTTCTGAGAATGTTGTAATTAATGTATAATACTACGATGGAAAACTGCATAATTATTACTTTACTAGGAGATAAAAAATGTCAAATGCGAGGGACGAGACAATGGACAATCGATTTCGCTTCTGTCTTTATTTCGATGCATGGCGGATATTTCTCTTTCGTCTTCTTGTTTGGCAAATATATTCTCCAGAATTATGATGCGATTCCAGTACCAATAGTTCACAGAAACGAACGGCAAAACGATTTTTGATAATGTTCCCAGCAATATCGCTACGTAGCGCAACAATGCTTGCTTAGTAAAACAGATGGCGCCAGTGCTACTGCAGCGGGGCGTGGCATGAGTGCATTTGTTATTCGGGTTCCTCGAACTCGTGCGCCCACTGTTCTCTTTTTTTAGAACCGAGCGTAGTAAAGCGTAGATTGGGAGGCATCACTATAGACGAAGTAAAAACCTGTTTGGGCGGCCATTTGGTCCTTGACCGCGCGCGGCTGCGAGTAAGACGCGCCAGCCAATGGGATGCGAGGACAAGGGAGACGCGGGACCGCTCGCCATTGGGGGGAGCAACTGGCAACGCCGCAGCTGCCCTTTGTGTCCGGCCGTGTTGCTGGATGCTGCCTAGAAGCCAATGTACCGCCACGGCGGAGTACTACACAAAACGAAGACTCGGCAGAGGTGCAGCGCTGGCTCACCGCCAGCTAGCCTGTCGTCCTGGCCTGGCGGAAGACTTTCTGCATGACGATGAGGTTTCTCGGGTTACGAAGGATGCGCGGATAATTTGCCGTCGACGAAGACAATAATTTTGGAAGCTGCTTTATGGCATAAAAAAAAAAAAGAATTCGCAATGGACAAGAGTGAATCATCAAATTTCAGACAATTTACGTACAGGTGAAAGAAAGCAATAAGTGAGGTAATTTGGGAATTTTCAAACAGTGTCTCTCAATTATTGGCGGCTTCTTGCTGATCAGTTGCAGTTAGTCATGTCCAAGCGCCAATGTGGCTTGAAATCTAATGCATATTTGTGTTCAAAAAAGGTCTTGTTGGTGGCAACACAGAAGAAACTTTTAACTCGCTAAATTAATTTCTTATCAGCTTCGCTCAAATCCATAACAGAAAGTTGGCTAACTCGAGAAACAATATAATTACAAAGAGAGTACCAACACGGGTGTCTACACATTTCTAGCGGAGACTAGAGGCTCTATGTACGCAGGCCCTAGCTGGGATTAATTCAACGGAGAAACGCACGTAAAAAAAAAGGACACTCTTTTTTAACCAAGAATCGGGGTAAGACTAGCTGGCAGTGCGTGGATCACTGGGAACGTCGCCAGCTTTTAATGGGAAAATCATTTACAAGGAAGACAGTCATCGAGATGACTTGAAACAGACCCCTAGCTAGCATGAGTCAAGGAAGCGACTGGGGGAGGGGGGGGACCCCCAAAGTAATTTGGTGTAAACGTGACAAAGGAAAAGACTGTACAACCCAGGAGGCTTACTGTCTAATAGTTCAAAATAGCGCTGACATAAAGTTGTTTATCCTGAAGATTAGAACAACAATCTGACCATTTCGAGCTGAAAACAAGGATCAGCGACTTATTTTCTGGAAAAATTTCGAAATAACGTATTTCATTCCGCGGAATGAACAAATGAATAGAAACAAATCTGGCTTAAGGGTAAGGGACAGAATATACGAAAGAAATTACGTAGTGGTTATTTCTCGTGATGGGAGGACGTGAAAAATTTACAGTGGCCTATAGCGAAACGGCCGAGGAACTTCGTTTGCTGTTCCGTGTTTCACATCTGTCCAGGAAACTTCGCAGCACTTGCTTAGATCAAGTTCGCGAAACAAGGGAAGTGTAAATTAGGAAGGCACTAAAAGAAACGAACCTCTTTAAGCCTGTTCGCACGTTCGGAGCCGCAGCCTTCACGACTAACTTGTAAGTTGACGAAAAACGCCCGTGTATTTGACGGCATAAAATCACTGTTTGGAAACATTTTTTTGCTGAGCTACTGAGGTAACTATGGTCATTTTTAAAGGGGCTATGAGATTTTTTAATTACACATCGTGTGTAACTTGTCACAACATGAGGGTGAGGCGGGGGGGGGGGGGTGTTGTTTGCATCTCGGTAGATACGATACAGCAATTATCAGTTATAGAAAATTTTGTTTCCACAGCCCAGTCGTAAATTGTCGCACTAAGAATCGACTGGTCCTGGGTGCGATACCCAGTGAGTCCTAGATTTTTAGTTGTCACTTACCGTAACTTTCAACTCTGACAATGTTTGTTAATGGGAAAACTGCGTAGTTGTAGCGTAGTTCCCAGTCCACGTTAAGCGGTAGGTCTCGCTATAACTTCCTGAGTAAGTTATTTCAAAGATTGGAGTAAGGAAACGGCATACCATCTCAAATACGGACGCGCCTAGTAAAGCGCTGTGGTGCCCAAACTAATATTTGTGTCGATAACAGCGTCAACGTATACAAAAATATTTTATATTAATGGCTTAAGAAACATTCAGCACAATGCGTTAGAATGTTTAGGGCTCCATTGGAAGACGTGTGATTAACATCCCCGATGGGAATGAATGCAACTGTGCCTGTGTCAGGCAAATTCAGTAGCAACTAAACTCCGCCTTCAACCATAAGATGATTTTGTATTGACGATCAATGTATTTCGGACATTACTGTTCCTTTACGGATGGTTAATATTTACACCATTCTTGTATATTGCTATTGGTTATTGTTAAAACGGTAAAAGTACAGTGTACCCAACTATACCGTTGCGTGCTGCAGATGGTAATTGTGCGATGAATGATGGGAAACGAACACGACGACTCATGTGTCGGATGTGGGTAGCCAATGTCACTGGTTTTGCCTAATTTCCCTTGATTCGTAAATGAAGTTAGCTGGTATTTCATTTAATGTTGGCTATTAGGTTCTACCCTAATCAATATTCCGGAAAAAGCGACGTATTTCGAAAAAAAAAAAAAACAGGTAAATTTTCGTGGCAACCAAGATTATAAGATCGAGAGATAGGCTACTGTATACTCTCAGCGGATTGGCTACGACCAACGACAATAAATTGTCAACAACAGCACGCAACGCAAGTGCTCTTTGGCAGCTAAAAATGTTACAAAACTGCTATTTAAATATCTGTATAGAACTTTTACATTGACACATCATATGTAGTAGCTTTTAGAATCTTTTTATAGCTCATATGGAAATAATCAAACAGACATAATAATACCTAGTGATGAAGTAGCACCTGGAGACATACGTTTAGGGCCCGGTGGGATTTTTGCGACAGAAGTGAAATATTGTCACCGAATTACGAAATAATCTCTCAGTTCGAGAAGAAAATTTGCAAAATACTTTTCGTTCGTTGCAACCAGTTCTCTAAAAACGATTTGCACCAAAAATGTCCTGAAGCCTGAAATAAATAAGTAAGTAAATAAATGACGGATTATGTACCTTCGTAATGTAACTGGCAGCGCAGGAAAACAGTTCATTTACGGATAGTGTAAAATGAAGTGTGACCAGTGTTGCCAACGTCGTGCGCTTGGAACAATAAGGCAGCTGCATAAAACAACAAGCAGAAAGACACGAGTTGCATCAACGGCAACTTCAAAGCCTTGTGTGTGTGTGTGTGTGTGTGTGTGTGTGTGTGTGCGCGCGCGCACGCGCGCGCGACTTTGGTGGAGGGGGGAGGAGGAGAGGGGTGCTTGCAGAAAGGCGGCACTCCTCGGGGGCGCGGCACGTCAGACGTGACGTCACGACTCTGTGCTGCCCCTTCCCTGAAACGCCACCGGGCCAGCACGGCTGCATTACGTAAGGCGACACACTTCTCAAGACTGGAGTTTCTTGCACAGTCTTTGTTCAGGTCTCATGCGAGTCGACTGCCACTGGCCGCAGCAGAGCAATACTGTGATCTTACCGACTTCAACGGAGTAGGGGAAGAATGGAGACGACGGCTACATTAGTACTGACAATGACCTAACTCAAATGGCTCTGAGCACTATAGGACTTAATATGTGAGGTCATCAGTCCCCTAGAACTTAGAACTGCTTAAATCTAACCAACCTAAGGACATCACACACATCCATGCCCGAGGCAGGATTCGAACCTGCGACCGTAGCGGTCGCGCGGTTCCAAACTGAAGCGCCTAGAACCGCTTGGCCACACCGGCCGGCCAAGGATTTAACTGTTAACCGCTGCCACATATAAGGGGCGTTAAAAAAGAAACGATCCGGAGGCATAATTACAGAAACCAGTACCTGTATGTTAGAATTATTGACACTGGCTGTTGAGACACTTGTCCCACTGTGACACAAGGCGGTGAATGGCTGTCTCATAAAATTCCCGGGGCTGCGATGTTAAATAGTTGCGCACGTACAGCTGGACGCCGTCGTCCACACGAGTGCAGGAAAGGTTATGGTGACGTTCTTCTTTGACCAAAGTGGCCCCCTTCTGATCCACTTCCTGCAGCACGGGACAACAGTGAATGCCCAGCGTTACTCGCAAGCCTTGACCACCCTTCGCCAAACGATCAAATCAAAACTACCAGGCAATCTCACCCATGGGGTCATTCTGCTCCACGACAATGCAAAGCCCCTCGGCACTCCAGCCGAAATTCAAATGGGAGGTTCTCGGACCCCTTCATACCGTCCGGACGTCTCTCCCTGCGATTACGCCATTTTTAGTCCCCTTAAAAAGGCTCTGAGGAGCAAACGATTCACCTCGGACGACGACGTCCGTCTGTACGTGCGGAACTGGTTAACATCGCAACCCCGGGAATTTTATGAGACAGCCATTCACCGCCTTGTGTCACAGTGGGACAAGTGTCTAAACAGCCAGGGTCAATACTCCTAACATACAGGTACTGGTTTCTGTAATTATGCCTCCGGCCCGTTTCTTTTTGAATGCCCCTTATATATTTCGGACGTTGGCATTTTCACGGCGTTACGGCATCTGCTAGCATGTATTAATAACAATAGCTAGTGAAACAAATTGCATGAAGTAACATATACACACTGATCAGCCAGAACATCATGACCACTGACCTACGAGGTGCATTCAAGTTCTAAGGCCTCCGATTTTTTTTCTCCGGACTGGAAAGAGAGAGAAACATGTGCATTGTTTTAAAATGAGGGCGCGTTCATTGTCAATACGTCCCAGAGATGGCAGCACCGTACGGCAGATGGAATTTTACCGCCAGCGGCGAGAATGAGAACTGTTTTAAATACTTAAAATGGCGACGTTTTCCTTACTTGAACAGAGTGCAATTATTCGTTTTCTGAATTTGCGTGGTGTGAAACCAATTGAAATTCGTCGACAGTTGAAGGAGACATGTGGTGATGGAGTTGTGGATGTGTCGAAAGTGCGTTCGTGGGTGCGACAGTTTAATGAAGGCAGAACATTGTGTGACAACAAACCGAAACAACCTCGGGCTCGCACAAGCCGGTCTGACGACATGATCAATAAAGTGGAGAGAATTGTTTTGGAGGATCGCCGAATGACTGTTGAACAGATCGCCTCTAGAGTTGGCATTTCTGTGGTTTCTGTGCACACAATCCTGCATGACGACCTCAAAATGCAAAAAGTGTCATCCAGGTGGGTGCCACGAATGCTGATGGACGACCACATGGCTGCCCGTGTGGCATGTTACCAAGCAATGTTGACGCGCAACGACAGCATGAATGGGACTTTCTTTTCGTCGGTTGTGACAATGGATGAGACGTGGATGCCATTTTTAAATCCAGAAACAAAGCGCCAGTCAGCTCAATGGAAGCACACAGATTCACCGCCACCAAAAAAATTTCGGGTAACCACCAGTGCTGAAAAAATGATGATGGCCATGTTCTGGGACAGTGAGGGCGTAATCCTTACCCATTGCGTTCCAAAGGGCACTACGGTAACAGGTGCATCCTATGAAAATGTTTTGAAGAACAAATTCTTTCCTGCACTGCAACAAAAACGTGCGGGAAGGGCTGCGCGTGTGCTGTTTCACCAAGACAACGCACCTGCACATCAAGCTAACGTTACGCAACAGTTTCTTCGTGATAACAACTTTGAAGTGATTCCTCATGGTGCCTGACCTGGCTCCTAGTGACTTTTGGCTTTTTCCAACAATGAAAGACACTCTCCGTGGCCGCACATTCACCAGCCGTGCTGCTATTGCCCCAGCGATTTTCCAGTGGTCAAAACAGACTCCTAAAGAAGCCTTCGCCGCTGCCATCGAATCATGGCGTCAGCGTTGTGAAAAATGTGTACGTCTGCAGGGCGATTACGTCGAGAAGTAACGCCAGTTTCATCGATTTCGGGTGAGTAGTTAATTAGAAAAAAAATCGGAGGCCTAAGAACTTGAATGCACCTCGTACTATCAATATAAACCCGTCCAGGCGGTAGCAGCGTCACCTGGCGAGGAATTATTGCCAATCAGACACACGCAGGGATCAAGCAGTATCAGTGAGTGTGCTGTCGTCGTGTAGAATGGGGAAGACGCGCGATCTATCTGATTTTGACCGAGGGCAGAGTGTGATGGCCCGGAGGCTCGGCACGAGTGTTTCGGAAACTGCACAACTTGGCGGGTGTTCGAAGAGCGCTTTAGTAAGTGTCTTCAACACGTGGCGAAACCAAGGTGAAACCACGCCCAGACATCGTGGGGTTGGGCGGCCACCCCTCATTACAGATGTTGGACGTCGTAGGCTGGGCAGACTGGTAAAGCAGGACAGGCGACGTACTGTGGCGGAACTAACATCAGAATGGACAGAGAAGAAGTGTGACTGAAGATACCGTGCTCGGAACACTCCAAACGATGGGTCTCCGCAGCCGACGACCCAGGCATTTGCCAATGTTAACACCACGACGTCGGCAACTGCGACTGAAATCCTCACGTGACCATTGGTACTGGACGTTGGCGCAGTGTCAGAGCGTTGCATGGTCTGATGAATCCCGATACCTTCTCCATCATGCCGATGGGAGAGCACGAATCCGTCGTCTTTCAGGGGAAAAGCTCCTTGACACCTGTAATGCGGGATGGAGACAAGCTGGTGGCGGCTACATTATGCTCTGGGGAACATTCACGTGGGCATCTGTGGGTCTAATGGAGCTCGTGGAAGGCACCTTGGTGGCCAAGAAGTAGCGTACTGTGGTTCAAATGACTCTGAGCACTATGGGACCTAACATCTGAGTTCATCAGTCCCCTACACTTAGAACTACTTAAATCTAACTAACCTAAGGACATCACACATATCCATGTCCGAGGCAGGATTCGAACCTGCGACGGTGGTAGCAGCAGCGCGGTTCCGGACTGAAGCACCTAGAACCGCTCGGTCACAACGGCCGGCTACTCTGGTTCCAGACCAAGTGCACCTCTTCATGACAGGCATGTTTCCCGACTGCAGTAGCATTTTTTCAACATGATAATGCGCCATGTCACAAGGCTATTAATGTGATGGAGAGGTTCGAAGAATACAGTGGAGAGTTCCAGTTTAAATGCTGCCCCACCCCCCTAAACTCGCCAGATCTGAACTTTATCGAACACATCTGGGAGTGGGATTGAACGTGGCTTGAGAGCTCATCGCCCCCCCCCCCTCCCCTGTATTTAAGGGAATTACGTGACTTGTGCGCAGATGTGGTGCCGACTCGCTCCAGCGACCAACCGACTCATTGCCTCCATGCCACGACGCGTCGCAACTATCATCCGTGCCAAAGGTGGAGACACCAGCTGTTAGGTAGGCAGTCATGATGTTCTGGCTGATCAGTGAATAACAGTAGCGTTTTTTATAAAGGTCGAACGTTACCCGAGAGGTACATGAATGCCTGTACGAGATAGCCCATTCATAATGCACAGCCGCCACCAGAATACAACACGGAGTCAAGCGTGAAAAACAAGCTACCATATTCATACCGAGATTGTAATCCTTAATATGACCCAATGAATTATGTACCTAGTAGCGCAGAAGTGCATTTGGGAAGTGCTATAGGACCATTATGTCCCTTTTACTACATATTATTTACAGTTTCTTCTATTGATAGGGTCCGTAGATCGTGTTCTCGCTTCCCGAGCACGAACAGATTTTAGAAATGAAATAAACGAACTCAACACAGTAATGCAATAAAAACAATAACTATGAAAATGGAAAACTGAAAACGAAATGTAATGAATTCTAAAATTTAATTTATATCTACTATATATCTCTGAATTGACCCACTGGGTCCCGGGTTCGAATCCCGGCGGGGTCAGGGATTTTCACTTGCCTCGAGATGACTGGGTGTTGTTGTGTCGTCATCATCATTCATCCCCATTACGGTCGGAGGATGGCAATGGCAAACCACCTCCACTAGGACCTTGCCTAGTACAGCGGTGCGGTCTCCCGCATCGTCGCCTACGCTCTGTCAGGGAGTATGGGACTTCATCATCATCATCTACTGATGGGAGAACTTCGTGTTCCTATACGTTTACACACAACCCCCCCCCCTCCTATCTCTCTCTCTCTCCCTCCCTCCCTTCCACCTTCCTCAATGTGTGTGTGTGTGTGTGTGTGTGTGCCCGTGCGCGCCCTCACCTTTGAGAACGTAATAGCAGCAATCAGTTGCCCAATCTGCTCCAAGTACCAGGCACGTTGTCCCCCCTCGCACTTTTACCTTCACACACACATTGGTACACACTACCCGATCAACAATATATCCAGACACCCC
The DNA here is from genome assembly GCF_023898315.1 of Schistocerca nitens. Lineage (NCBI taxonomy): Eukaryota > Metazoa > Arthropoda > Insecta > Orthoptera > Acrididae > Schistocerca > Schistocerca nitens. Next base: position 106,459,474 of record NC_064614.1, on the reverse strand, counting down.
CACTTAATGAGAAATTGAACATTAAATGTCAAGAAAGGTGGACGCCAGTATAAAAGGAGCCATGATGTATTCTGTTATCAGTAGAGAAGTAATAACAGCAGATGGATCGGTTAGGAGAGTTCAGTGGCTTCGAACGTGGACTAATTATTGGATATCACCTGAGTAACAAATCTAGCGGAGACTTCAAACAATTCTGAAGCCGCACAAGTCGACTGTTAGTGATGTGAGCGTGAAGTGGAAATGCGAAGGAACGACCACAGCAGGCGTCGTCTACTGATGGACAGGAAACGCCGACAAGTGCAGAGGGTGTTTGTAAAAAAAAAAAAATCGCATGAAATCAGCGGAAGGAATCAGTTCCGGAATGTTACCAGCTGTCCAACTATCACAATGACTGTGCGTAGGGAGTTAAAAAGAATGGGGCACAGTGATGTAGTAGGCATTGGTAAGCAATGCTTGAGGTAGTAAAAAGAGCGACCGGACGGTGGATGACTGGAAACGAGTCGTTTGGATTGATGAATCACGCTATACCCTGTGGAAATCCGATGGAAGACTCTGAGTTTGGCTAATACCTGGAGATCGTTACCTGCCCTCATGTGCAGTGCCAACCGTGAAGTACGGAGGATGTGGTGTTACGGTATGGAAGCGTTTTCGTGGTTAGGTGTTGTTTCTTTACCAGCACTTAAGAAAACAACAAATGCAGAAGAATATGAACAGATTTTACAGAACTGTGTACTGCGTACAACAGTAAACAGTTCGGAGACGACGGTTAAATCAGCATGACAATGCACATTGCCATAAAGCAGCAACTGTAAGGAAATGATTTGTGGACAATAACATATCTGAAATGGACTGAGTCCCGACCTGGCAAATTCAACACCTCTGGGATGAGTCAGAACGTCGATTTCGTTCCAGAACCAGCCTCGGACAGCACTATCTCCTCTGGTTTCGGCTTTTGAGGAAGAATGGACTGCCATTCCTCCATATACATTTGGACACCTCGCTGAAAGTGTGCCCAGCAGAGTTGAAGCCATTATAAAGGTGGACGGTGGACACGCCCCATATGGTAGCCACTAACAGGTGTCCGGATACTTTTGATCAGATAGTGTATTCGTGTATATTCGAACATGTCTCACTACACGTATATTATCTTCAGTGGACGTTTCTTTGTAATCCAGTGGGGAAATAAATAGGCGCTAAATAAAGACTCACTGAGCATGCTTTTGTCGTGAAACCTGTTTGGATAAACACAAATACGTAAAACAGCGTTTAGCTAGAATGCAGAACCTGTTAATTATATAACACCGTTGTTCCACGAAAACACACCGTAGCGCAACCGCTCTGGAAACCGAGCTCGCGTGTGAAGTGTTCCTAACTGTCACGACATATTTGCGACCCGTTCCTCGCGAAGACCATTGATTAGAGCAGTCTTGCGACTGAAAAGCGAGCGTTTGCACCGGCTTGTAGCAGTAAAGCCGTTGACGGAAGTGGGCTCGAGAACACCGCCTCGCCCATTTGCACTCGGCTGGCGACAAGGCACGCTAATGTTACACAGGAAGGTCGTAAGAAACGAGTCTTTACCGTCGTTGTTTCAGCCGCATTGGCTCCGTCGTTTCTGACGGGGTCGCTAGGTGGACAGTGTGCGCTGTACTGGACAGCCCGTTTTCCGGAAGAAGTGGCTTCGAATTCCCGTACGACCATCTGGATTTAGATTTTTCGAGACTGGTCTCATAATTTCACGTGAATGGCGAGATTCTGCACGGGACAAGGCTACGGCCGATTTCCTCCGCACATCCATGGCACGAGCTTCGATAAGCTCGATGTTGTCGGGATTTTAAACACTAAATTCCTCCTTCCTTAAGCGTTCTTGATTCAGTGCCCGACTTAAATGAAGCCATTGGGTTCTTCATTAGGCTGTAGACCACAAATTACGCGACCAATAATACAAGCTACAGAGCGATGTCGCTAGTCCTATGAGTTAGGGGCTCAAAATCCCCATTTAAATAAAATGAAGTTATTAGTATAACACCTTTTTAAATTGGACTACATGTATAAAATAATCTACCTAGCCCCAGACAGAGTCCTAATCCTGTAAAATTAGTCCTGAAAATTTGTTCAAAAAATGGTTCTGAGCACTATGGGACTTAACTTCGGAGGTCATCAGTCCCCTAGAACTTAGGACTACTTAAACCTAACTAACCTAAGGACACGAAACACATCCATGCCCGAGGCAGAATTCGAACCTGCGACCGAAGCGGTCGCGCGGTTCCAGACTGTAGCGCCTAGAACCGCTCGGCCACCCCGGCCGGCTGAAAATTTGTGCTTGAGACTTTTAATCGGTATGACAGCACTTGTAAAATTTATAACGAGAAACGTGAGACACATGCAATGTTTAAGTGATGCATAAATGGTTCACCTCCTAGCTATTATCTGTTGCATGCACTCCACGTTTTTCGTTATAAATCTTTGTTGTCATATCTGTTAAAAATTCACATAGAAAAATTTTCAGGACTATCTGCGTGGGGCTAGGAGAAATTATTTTACACCATTTAGTTTTGTGTGCGTGAAATTTCTCAATGGATTTTAAGCATTTTGAGGAAATTATATATATGCTTTTTAGCCGCAATATCGCCCATTTATATATGTCATATATATTGCACACATCTGCTCTTGTCCCACCGAGCGAGTAGCTTGCACACTGGACTCGCATTCGCGAGGACCACGGGTCAATCCCACGTCTGGCCATCCTGATTTAGATTTTCCGTGATTTACCTAAATCGCTCCAGGCAAATGCCAGGATGGTTCCTTTGAAAGGGCACGGCCGACTTCCTTCCCCATCCTTCCTTAACCGATGAGACCAATGACCTCGGTGTCTGGCCTTCTCCCCCAAACAACCCATCTCATCTCTCCCCCCTATCCAACCACGTACTGCCTGGAATGCATTCCGATACTACCAGCACAGCACATTGATCCTGCAGGGCAGCAGAGGTCTCAGGCGTTATCAAACTTTTTCACCCGCACTGCTACTGCACCCAGACAATGCAATATTAAGTGGACAAGAAAGCGAGTTAATACTGCATTGTTTTCCATTTCTGAGTACGTTTCAAATTTCAAGTCTTCAGGTCATTTGGAAGCTGGTTTAAAACCAACTGCAAAATTTGTATCGAATAGACAAGAGAAGAAAGCGACCTAATAAAAATGTGTTACAAACGGTGACTGGACGTCTCATTGACGGCGAGCTCATTACAGATGAGGAAGGATGTCAACTGTGCCCTTGAAAGGGACCATCCCAGTATTTATTTGCCTTCCGCTGTTTAGGGAATTCATGAAAAACTCAAAAAGTTGAATTGGTAGGCGAAGATCTTAACTGTCGTCCTCACGAAAGAGAGTCCCACTACCACTGCGCCCAACCTCGCTCGCTTTGGCCAGAAAAGAGGAAGTCCTGGTGACCTACGATTTATGATCAGAAGTCTGTAGGCCAGAGTCACAGGTTTTCCCAGCAAGTATCCTCCACAGTGTTTTAGAAAGTGACGGCATGCGGCGCTGTCAATGATGATTCATTCTTGGTACTGATCCCCGAAGGGAGTAGGCTCATATCCCAATATTGCTCTTCACTGTTTTCCTTTCCTCTTATTTTCGTCGTCATCTACACTACACAAACGCAACCCGTACACAACATAAGCACTTGTCACATGCGGCCATACGACGTAGGTATAGCCTTACCAACTCGGAAAAAGACACTGTCAAATTAACCCCACTGGAAACCAGGAAAGTAAACTGTGCGAGGCCTTTCCTCACCCCTTCTTCCCAATCCCGATGAACTGTTTTCAGTATGCAGCTGCCTTTTGCGAAGATGGAATAAACATTTCCCCACTGACCCGTACGTGCCTGGAAATATCATCTATTTTCAGCGTTCATTCGAAAGTTACACTTTTTACGTTAATTACTTTTCGCACGTTCCAGCGATGAATGTAACAACTAAAATCTCCAGCGTCTCCTATCATAGCGATTCTGACGTAACAAAACACATGAACAGCAAATACTGGGAAAAATGACTTCCACGGCCTCCTTATTTGTTTTATTCAACAACGCCACCTATAGATATACTTTACAAATGGCAAATTTCCTAGTATTTGTACGTAACTGCTGACAGTATGTTCTTCAGAGCTTTTTTATTGTTGTTGCTGCTTTAGTTTGTTTGACGGTACACCTGTTAAATTATTTCATTTTTTCGTGAGTTGTGTGTGTGTGTGTGTGTGAGAGAGAGAGAGAGAGAGAGAGAGACAGAGAGAGGGGGGAGGGGGGACGTGTACGGGTCATAGCCAAGCGAATATATTTTAGATGAAGCAGTAAACAAGCAGTAAACAAGCAGTAAACAACTAGACAATAAGCAAATAGGAAGTGTGTAGATAACATTATAAAACACGTAGGACCTACATGAATTTGCAAGGAAAAGTCTAGAAGAGACCTCTATACAGCACAGGATGTCAGTGTGTGTGTGTTTATGAACTGGGGAGCGTTTCTATCGCAGACTTCCAGAACTCGTTGCAACCACACTTATTCGCAAATTTCCCCAGTGAAATAAATGAACAACCTGCTCTACAGGAATAAAGAAAGGCGTACGACAGAGCCACAGGAAGATATTTACGAAATACTAGAGAATTATACAAAACATTCAGAACCCAGTGTCACTTTAACACAAAGTAACAGCTTTGAAACTGCAAATGATGTACTGGCACGATGGTCGTTGGATTTAATCATTTCACATTTATGTTTAAATATCCGTCTGGTTGTTAGGATACGTTTACACGGAGAAGTAAATTACTGAATGTGAAGATAAAGTAACACGTTTAAAAGCCTGCTTTCTGACACACTCATCGGCATCTTTATTTTAAAGGTGGCGTAAAACTGTCGTCTGGAGAGGCAAGAAACTGCTCCCGTAGAAGGGCGTTACGAGGTCCGGGTTTGCGACGGGATGTTCTGGTTGGCCTCGGCGAGCGCGGACTGCACATCAATACCAACCCACACACGATAAAACGGTACTTTGGCGCTGTCCTCAATACACCCTTCTACAGAACGTGCAGTGCAAGTGTATACGCTGCAGTAAAAGGACGCCCCTCCATATAGAAACCGTGGTAAACCCTTGAGTGCCGACACAAAGACAGATGAATTTAGCCTCCACGTGGATTCGAAGTAATATTTTCTAGAGAGGTGGCGGACAACTCGAGAAGTATTTTGACCATGGGTCAGTTCTGGTGAATGCGATAACATTAATGGTAATAAAATGAAGCTACTACTTGTTTGACGGAGGAAAATGAAAGGATAAGATGTTGGGAGTCGTAAATGAGTGTGGGGAAACTTTCAGTCCCGGTCTAGCTACACCAAAAGTCTTCCACCGTTCTGTCAAATTTTTTTGTGCTTACACGTGAATCCCTTCCCCTGTCTGTCTGCGCTTTGTTTCCATTGGCACAGGCCCGCATCTCGTGGTCGTGCGGTAGCGCTCTCGCTTCCCACGCCCGGGTTCCCGGGTTCGATTCCCGGCGGGGTCAGGGATTTTCTCTGCCTCGTGATGGCTGGGTGTTGTGTGCTGTCCTTAGGTTAGTTAGGTTTAAGTAGTTCTAAGTTCTAGGGGACTGATGACCATAGATGTTAAGTCCCATAGTGCTCAGAGCCATTTGAACCATCCATTGGCACAGAATGGAGGTCTAGGGAAACAAAGAAAATGCAGACAAAAGGTTTTCAGAAACTGCTGCACCAATAACACTTTTCTAAGATAACTGTTTGACAAACTGTAGACTCATGAAGCACAGATCCCTGCTAATCGGTAGAAGAGCGAGACGAGTTATGGTCGTAAAGTAGACTTCTGTAGTACGCCTCCGTCCAGGTCACACAGTCTTCTAGAGAGTTAGTTGAAAAGGAGAATTTTGAGGATAGGCGTGTGGGTATTGTTCAATCTGCGTCGAAGTCATGGTCACTGGAGGCGGTGATCCAGAGAGCTTTGTTGATGGGTGCTGTGTACACGGGAAGATACGCAAAATTTAAATCAGTGTGGGTGTGAAGAGGGTCTAAGATTGAATTTACCAGTAAAATAACAAGTGCAGGGAGACAATACTTAGTTGTGCTTGTGCGCCATTTTAAGAGAGGAGGTTCTCATAAACAGGGTGTCTCTGTTAAAGAGTCGTCTGTTGCATTTTCGCTGGTGTTTCGGCAGGTCTTTGCAATTTCGTTCTAGCAATGCGTAGCTGGAGTCAGTCCAAACAAATCCTGCCCATCACGTCTCTCATGCTAGGACCAGTGCTGGCGGAAAGTGACTGTTTCCCGTTACACACAAAATGATTTTTAAGGGGGTTTTTACTTGCCCATTCGACAGAGCGCTTCCAGATTTGCCTAGTGCGATATTTGCTTTATCGATATGTATTAACAATAATAGTAGAACACGTGGAATAACCAGTACTCCAACAGTGACTGACCAGCGCTGCTGCATGGAGGTAGCAGTGAGAGCGGGGCAGGGCAGCACACAGAGCGTTGCTGGAGTACGACTACTTCTCCCGCTTTACTGTCCTGTTAATACATATCGATTAAACGAATATCACACTAGATTAATCTGAGACAGCTCTATCGAATTGTCACGTAAAATCCCGCTTTAACCTTCTTTGAAACGGATAAGAAAAGACACTTTCCGCCTACAATGGGCGTCGCATCAAACTGTCTGACTGCAGCTACATCGCAAAATGGAATTGCAAATATCTGCCGAAAAACCAAAGAAAATTCCCCTGGCGGCTCCTAGGAGGGACACCCGGTACACGTGTCGGAAGCGCTGATCTGTAAATGAAAAGTTTGGCTGCATGTGTAAGAATCACTGCTATTCATTACCCTAAAAATTTCTAGAAATCCAGTACCGGCGGTAGTCCTGGTGTTAATAACGTCAAGCAGACAACGCGGACTCTTTGTTCATTTTTATTACGATCACGATCGCAAACTTGACACAAAGAATACTTTGTATAAAGGTCGAGACAGAGCTCTGCGCCTCGTGGCTAGTTCAACACGACCGAAAGCTTACAGAGATTTTAACATCCCTCTCAGCAGGACAGACAAGCCGATCACAATTACGACATGGCGCAAAGGGAGAGGAAACGCTTGGAGAAAGCAAATATGAAAAAAATTGAATCAATATATTCTGCAGTTGGGTCCACAGGCCCCGTTCTCCAAAAGCTGTATGACAAAGAAACGTTTCTGTTACGGCTGAATATTGGTTGCAAATCACTATCGCATATCTAAGAGGCCGTTTAGAAGAAAGGGTGGGGCTAGGTGCCTACACTGTGTGCTCTAGGCCGTACCCAGCGAGGTGCAGCAATCGGAGGGAGGGGGATATAGGTCGAGTGGTCAAGTACCCCCTGCCCAAATAAATCTTCCCAAACGGAACTGGCATCCAGCTTCACCAAAGCATTAAGGATGACACCTACAGCTGTATGTATATGTCTTATTTTATACGAAATCAATTTATACGATCTTCAGATCACTCTATGGCACCAGGCGATCACGTGTATAGTTTTATGGCGTGAACGGCAGCAGTGCAACAACTAAACCAGACAAAGATTCAGCATATCGGACATCGGTTTTTTTGTAGCCTCCGTGATATGTACGTATGACGACTATCCGATGTCCATATGGTTGCCTGGTATCATACATGGGCCTGAAAGCGGTATAATGTAACATCGAAATCTAATGGGAATAATGTAAGGCCTATAAATACCGCTGCACGTATTATCCACACTATACGACTATATAGTAACAGCTGTCATAGTATGACCTATAGAATGATGGAGGTAAGGAGTAGCGGACTTAAATATGAATTCAATATTAGTTTGAAGGCAACCAGAACATGTTATGGATATTGGCTAGTAGCAAATTTGCCTTAGCCATTTATAGTGGAATCACAAAGTTACTTCGTCACTGAGGACCAATCTAATTTCAGATGCCGGCCGGGGTGGCCGAGCAGTTCTAGGCGCTACAATCTGGAACCGCGCGACCGCTACGGTCGCAGGTTCGAATCCTGCCTCGGGCATGGATGTATTTGATGACCTTAGGTTAGATAGGTTTAAGTAGTTCTAGGGGACTGATGACCTCAGAAGTTAAGTCCCATAGTGCTCAGAGCCATTTGAACCATTATTTCAGGTGTTGTTTAGCCCTCTCTAATTAGCTCTGATCTTGGATGCGGTTTTGTACACGTTCTGTGTGTGATGACTCCATCATCAGCCCACTCTTTCCATCCAGGAGTGAGAATGAAAGATAAAAAATAGGTCAATGAATAGTATCTCCGCCGCACAGTCTGTTTCCACTGTGTGTTAAGTAACAGCTGTCAGTTCACCCACGCGCTGCTTAATACTCTTCGCAGACGTTGTAATGGCATTTTCATTGCGAGGAGCACAGCCACTGTAGTCTGTCACCAACGACACTGAACCACTACGACGTAATGGTGCCAAAAACTCCTTGCCCTCGGGGCCACTGGTAGAATTCACTGCCGATACGGGTCGACGACACGGGTACGAGGCACAAAAAACGGAAAAAAGACACACGCACATCCGCTGCGTCACAGGCTGGGGGATGGGGTGTCCTCCGGCGGTGCGCCACTGACCTGCACGTGGGCGCAGAAGCCCGGCGCCGGGGCCACGTGACCCATTGTCGCGCCGACCGGAAGCTGGCGCATGCGGAGCGGTGAAGGCGGCGGCGGCGGCGGCGCTGCTACCTGCGGAACGGGCGCATAATCCACGGCTGCGGGCCGGAACGCGACACGACACGGTGCACAGCTCGCTGGCGACTGGCGCGCCGCACTAATGGTCCGAGTGAAAGTCTGTCCCGGCCCGGCAGCGGCGGCGCGCTGCGTAGGCAGCCCGATTACTCGCCCGACTACCTGGCTGGCTGGTTAGCTGTACGTAACGGTGTCCCGAGGACAGCGCTCGCGCCTCTGGCAGCCGAGCCACTGCGGAAATACCGCTGGCCTGACTGGCTCTTTACTCGGAAAACACCTACCCCCACCACCGGACCCCTTCGCAGAATACGGGCTCAGGTAAAGTTCTGAATGGTGGGTGGCCGCCACATCCCGGCCGCTGAGATGCCAGAGGGTGATAGGCGTGGGTGGCGGGTAACGTCATTTGGACGTCACACGCACCTATCAAAGGCCGCTGGAATTGCCATCGACTTTCGTTAACATCCGATGTTGAGTGCTTCCGACACACCATATTGAACACCATATTGGATTCCGTAATTTCGTACTGTAACTGGCGTGTTATAGAAGTATGCCGTTGCAAGGCAACTGCACATTGAAGTTTTACAAAAACACGTTATTCTTGGTTGTTGTGGTCTTCAGTCCATGTTGCAGCTCTCCATGCTACCCTATCCTGTGCAAGCCTCATCTCCGAATAACTACTGCTTACTGTATTCATCTTTTGGTCACCCTCTACGATTTTTACCTCACACGCTTCCCTCTAGTTTGAAAATGGTTTGATGCAGATCTCGATGCTACTCTATCCTGTGCAAGCTGCTTCATCTCCCAGTACCTACTGCAACCTACATCCTTCTAAATCTGCCTAGTGTATTTATCTCTTGGTCTCCCTCTACGATTTTTACCCTCCACGCTGCCCTCCAGTACTAAATTGGTGATCCCTTGATGCCTCAGAACATGTCCTACCAACCGATCCCTTCTACTAGTCAAGTTGTGCCACAAAATTCTCTGTGCGGCTGGTCCCGGCGGAGGTTCGAGTCCTCCCTCGGGCATGGGTGTGTGTGTTTGTTTGTCCTTAGGATAGTTTAGGTTAAGTAGTGTGTAAGCATAGGGACTGATGACCTTAGCAGTTAAGTCCCATAAGATTTCACACACATTTTTTGAACACAAAATTCTCTTCTCCCCAATCCTATTCAATACTTCCTCATTAGTTATGTGATCTACCCATTTAATCTTCGGCATTCTTCTGTAGCACCACATTTCGAAAGCCTCTGTTCTCTTCTTGTCCAAACTATTTATCGTCCATGTTTCACTTCCATACGTGGCTACATTCCATACAAATACTTTCAGAAACGACTTCCTGGCACTTAAATCTATACTCAATGTTGACAAATTTCTCCTCTTCAGAAACGCTTTCCTTGCCATTGCCAGTCTACATTTTATATCTTCTCTACTTCGACCATCATCAGTTATTTTTCTCCCCAAATGGCAAAACTCCTTTACTACTTTAAGTGTCTCATTTCCTAATCTAATCCCCTCAGCATCACCTGATTTAATTAAACTACATTCCATTATCCTCGTTTTGCTTTTGTTGATGTTCATCTTATATCCTCCTTTCAAGACACTAGGTGATCCCTTAATGCTTCAAATTATGTCCCTTCTTTTAGTCAGGTTGTACTACAAACTTCTGTTCTCCCCAGTTCTATTCAGTACTTCCTCATTAGTTACGTGGTCTACCCATCTAGTCTTCAGTACTGTTAAGTAGCACCGATTTTCAAAAACTTCTATTCTCTTCTCGTCTCAACTAATCATCGTCCATCTTTCACTTCCCTACATGGCTACACTCGATAAGAGTACTTTCAGAAGGACTTCCTGACACTTAAATCTATACTCGATGTTAACTAATTTCTCTTCTCAGAAACGCTTTTCTTGCCATTGCCAGTCTGCTTCGACCATCATCAGTTATTTTGCTCCCTAAATAGCAAAACTCATCTACTACTTTAAGTGTCTCATTTCCTAGCCTAATTCCCTCAACATTACCTAATTTAATTCGACTACATTCCACTTTACTCGTTTTGCTTTAGTTGATGTTCATCTTGTATCCTCCTTTCAAGATACTGTCTTTTCCGTTCAGCTGCTCTTCCAAGTCATTTGCTGTCTCTGACAGTATTACAATGTCATCGGCAAACCTCAAAAGTTTTTATTTCTTCTCTCTGGACTTTAATTTCTGCTCCAAATGTTTGTTTTGTTTCCTTTGCTGCTTACTCAAGGTACAATTTGAATAACGTCAGGGATAGGCTACAATCCTGTCTCACTCCCTTCTCAACCACTGCTTCTGAACTGCCATCTGGGTTCTGTATAAATTGTTAATCGCCTTTCCCTCTCTGTATTTCACCCTTTCCACCTTTATAATTTGAAAGAGTATTCCAGTCAACATTGTCAAAAGCTATCATTCTTGGTATGATTTGTTATACTTGAACGTCACATAATGACGTATCGGCTGCTAAAGCCTTCATGTCTTGTAAGTTACAGTACAAAGGGTGGAATTTCGCTAGTTCATCGTGGTATAGTCGTTATAAGCGTCGAGTTACAATCTGTAGGCCATCTATGAAGATTGTTCGCGTCCTACAAAAACCTATTTTTTTGTTCACCTTCGCGTTTCTTAAAGGTTCTGGGACTTCTTTGTTACGCTAGTAGAAGTATTTTCCTTTTTTTATATTTTATATTCTGTATAGTGTGCGCGCTTTCTCTCTCTGGTGTGAATCGTCATTGTCAATAATTTACAAATTAAGCACGAAACACGCAAATGCCAATAAATATTCACACGTTGATCATCTGGTAAAGCAAACCACCATTCACAATAAAAAGGTATTGAAAAGACCGACCCATTTGCAACAGAATTAAAAGCCAGCTTAGTCTCAGCCGTCTGTGAAGTGTATAAAAGCAAATTTACGAGCTAGTTCTTTTTGGAAACTTCTTTTCCAAACAAACGGCTTCAGTTAAAATACATATCTAACCACAGTATCACGCTTTTCGTAATTTCATTATAACAAATTTTATCAACAGCGACGCATTTTCCAGAGATCCTCAATGTATTGGTGTTTTGAAACAGCATCTATTTACTGGACGTAAGATAAATGGGACGCTGCTTTAGTTCGTCTGTTAGAACGGCTACCCAACGTTTCTAATCACAAAGTCCTGAAACTATTTTTCAGTTTCAAAAACTAAGCTTATTTTGTTGAGGTGCCTTAATGAACACTGTTGAATACGTATGTTATTGGATTCAATGCCGGTTGGCTTCTTCTTCTTTTTGCTTCTAAATCAGTAAGTCGTTTCTCTTTCGGGGTTAATAAACCGCATTAGGAAAGATAGTTGGTGCAACTTTTTCAGTTAGTTCCGGAGTTAAATCTTTCCAACACTTGAATCCCTCACTTGCGTGCATCCCAGTCCACATGAAGGCGAATATTACACATTTATAAACGTTATATCTTCGAGGTTAACGTACACGGCGTAACCTTTCAGTTTTCTCTACTCCAGGTGAATGCTATAATTTTGAACGTCATGTTGTAAACCAACCGGTCGCGAAAGACGATAGACGGCTTCGTCTTCGATAAAGCGTGTAACATCAAAATGACGTCACATTTGCACAAAGTTTTGTGAACTGTACGCTACCCTGTCTGTAGTCCTCATTTCATACGGAATGAGGCGAATTTAACGTTATTGTGACGTACACACGCTGGTCGAATTCTAAAACGCAATACCGTAAAAAGAGATGAACAGAAACGAAATTACCAAAAAAGATGTGTGCTATGGTGTCTGAAGGAAAATGGGAATATTGTTCGAAGATTTGTTTGTTTGGGTTGGTAGTGAACCAATCTAATAGGGAAAATTATGAATTTTATACTTGGCCGTAATGCCAGTTGGTGTTTTGTTCACTGTATGATAAACATCGGATGTGGTGCGGAATTTGCTTCCTTCCAACTTTATTTGTAGATACCCATCCAAATTTTGTTGTTTTAATTTACGCATATGGTAAACAATTTTTCAATCCCCTTTCATTAACCAAAAGTCTCTTTTTGAAGTACATTTCAATCTGACTTGTGTATTGTTTAACTGAAAACGTAGGATTATGTTTTCGGTATTTGTGGGATGGCTCAAATGGCTCTGAGCACTATGGGACTTCACATCTATGGTCATCAGTCCCCTAGAACTTAGAACTACTTAAACCTAACTAACCCAAGGACAGCACACAACACCCAGTCATCATTTGTGGGATGAAGACAAACAATTTCACGGAAACACGTGCGAATAAAAATCCCACGTCAAGATCGCAAATTTTCTTTATTGGTTATCGGTTTCGGCTCATTGACGAGCCATCCTTGTATCAATTTAAAATATTGTTCATTGCACTACAATAATTACGCATCGTTGTATTCTATGATTTATCGTTTTACCGCGACTTAGCTCTAAGAATACGACGATGTGTAATGATTGTCGCACACTAAACATAATTTTAAATAGATCTGAGGATGCCTCGTCAATTAGCCGAAACCGCTAATCAATAAAGGGAATTTGCGATCTTTACGTAGGATTTTTATTTATACGTTTTAAACCAAAAGACAGCGTTTGACTGAAATGAAGAACCACATGGCACTGTTCTCGACCAAGGACATTCTACAGGTACATGTACATCTATGTCTACGCTCTGAAAACCGCTGTGAAATGCGTGGCAGAGGATACGTCACATTGTACCAGTTATTGGAGTTTCTTCCCGTTCCATTCGCGTATGGAGCGCGGAAAGAGTGATTATTAAATGCCTCTGTCGGAGGTTCGAGTCCTCCCTCGGGCAAGGGTGTGTGTGTGTGTGTGTGTGTGTGTGTGTGTGTGTGTGTGTGTGTTGTTCTTAGTATAAGTTAGTTTAAGTAGTGTGTAAGTCTAGGGACCGATGACCTAAACAGTTTGGTCCCTTAGGAATTCACACACATTTGAACATTTTCGAAATGCATCCGTGTGTGCTGTAATTAGTCCAATACTGTTCTCACGATGACTACGGGAACAGGTATGTAGGGGGTTCTAGTATCATCATTTACAGCCAGTTCTTGAAACTTTGTAAGCACGCTTCCTCGGGATAGTTTGCGTATATCTTCGAGCGTCTACCAATTCAGTTTCTTCAGCATCTCTGTGACACTCTACCATGGGTGCTTCCGTGATTAAACTGTAAGGTTGAACTGAGCAGTCACTTAGATTGTACGCGCGTAAACACTTTTATTTAGAAGGCAAAAGTCGCCAACCGAAGCGCTACAGTTACGTGGTGCAAACAACACAGAGGGCGACCACAAAAGCTTAGTGTATCCTCTTGCGTATATGGTTCTATGTTTGCCTGTCGTTTGTGCACAGATGGGAAAGACCTGTACTTTCGCAGTGTTGTTCAAACGTAAGTGCTTCTGAGTGATGACAGATAGACTTCTCTACCAGCACATCCTTTCTGTACCGTACAACGTGAGCTTCCAGACCTGGAACAAACAAATTGCAAACATCGCAGTGTCTCATCAGTATACTGTGCATTGCCAGATGGGTAGAAACGTCCTCAAATATCAAGAAAAGCACAATAAGGACTTCCCCGTATCTTAGTCGAAACGGGGACCTAAGTCGTCATGTCCCTGGGTGAAATCACCCTTCATATGTTGTGATAAACTTACTATAAAGTATGCCTTCAAATACTAGCAGACCCACGTTAGCACTTAAGCCACTTCCAGTCCGCGGGCTATAATGTGCACACTAATGTATTCATAACTTTCGTGAGGCCAATGTATTTGTAAGGCTTGTTCATTTATTCTTTTTGGATGTGCAGTGTTGACATCTGGAAGAAATGTTCCCCTAAGTACTACCGTCCGTGTCTGTCATTTCCGTCAAGACTTACATTTTAGTGCGCATTATATTGCCTTGCCAGCAGTAGCCAAGACGTGGGCCATTCTCTCCGCAACTTTAACTGTAACCGCAGGTGTGATGGTATCGTTACTAGCATTCCACACGCATTTGTCCCGTTGTGCCACAACGATGTGATACGAACAGTAGGAGAGGATGAAACGGTAGTTCCTATAAATACTGCAGTCGTCCAAAATTACGTTTGCACCGTTGTGTTTCGGCAGCACTTGTCGTCTTCGGACGTGTTATACATTATTTCTCTTACATCAGCTTGATAACTTTGTCTACACATCCACTATCCAATTTCAGGCAAATGCTCATTACGTGAAGATTAACACAGCTAAATCAGATTGACTGACTAGCAACACAAACTAACCCCTCTCTTCCGCAAATCAGATGTCCTTTTATCAAGGCACGCGCGCGCACACACACACACACACACACACACACACACACACACACAGAGAGAGAGAGAGAGAGAGAGAGAGAGAGAGAGAGAGAGATGTTCCTCCTTTCTTATTGAGGAAAATAAAAACCAAACTTGTACTGTTGCATTGCGTTATCTCCACGCCGTGTTTGGACTCCATCTACTGCATGATAAAATACGTTTCAGCTCACTTGCATATCTTTTACTAGTTTATGTCGTTTCTCCCTTGTTGATTTCATGCGGTAGTCAAGTCCAATACAGGAATTTTCAAATTTCGCTTCACATAAATGTCGACAGACACTTGTAGAGCAAACTGCATATACTGTATATCTACACGGTAAGATGTCAATTACAGTTAACTCCACCGTCATGTGGAACGGCGTGGCACAGTTATGAAGGTATTGGACTTGTATTCGGAAGTTGGGGGTTCATGTCCTCGTTCGAAGATCCTACTGCAGCCTCTATATGGGTCAAACACCGTTGATACAATGGGTGATTTTGTGGATAGTGTTGCTAGCTACTGACTGGGAGGTCCGGGTTCGATTCCCGAAAACTATATCAGTATTTATGGTACGACAGATCTGGTATAGCGTTCACTTGTCTTGCTTTGTGTCAAATGAGAATCCTTGTTTTGATATCCTGAGCAAAGACACTGACACGCTTGCTGCAAAAGCAATGTCAAAGCGAAGGGCCTGTACCACTCTGGTCGCCACAAGACATTTAACATTCACTTCATACGAATGACACGAAGGCGTCTTCCGCCCCATTCCTCTCCTATGAGTCAAAAACTAGTCTCAGATGACTTCCAACGTCGTCAAAAGACAAAACCAGAGCCGTCCTTTCTCCCGTTTGATCTTTCCTAGATGTAAACTCCCCTTTTCCCTGTTTCCAAAAAGCAAGCGCTGTACTGGGTTAAAAATAAGCACTGTACTGGATTACAAATAACACCGCATGCCCTCGTCTTCAGTGCAGTGCCCCTTGGCTAAGACGCTGCAGTAACACAAAACTGGTGGTCCCCGCCTTGGACCAAGATCAGTTATACGATTTGCGACCCTGCAGCTCTCCTCGGAAGGACGCAGGCAACTGAGTCGAGACAGCAGCGACCTGACTTCCTTGGAACTACTTCCTATGAGCACGACCAAATACCTTCTTAGTTGTTCTCGGAAAAATGAGAACGATGGACAGGAAGTTCTCAAGCAGAAAAAATTTTCCCACACCCACCCTCACTGCAGCATTTTGACACGAAGCTGGCCGTGATCTACAAGGGTGAAAACCGTTGCCGCGTGCCCTACACTCAAGTTTAAGACACAGACCTATGTGGCCATAAGATGTCTTGGTAATGGAAAATAACTTCTTAGAAACACGATCGTTCTGAAATGTCGCCGTGAGCTCGGCCTGGTATCTCGAGAAGGCCGGCTCTCTCTTGTTCTTGGAAGAACAGTTGGCGCCAAAGCGACGATCCGAAATGCCACTCCCGATACTGCTGAGCTCTGACCCGAGCTGTAACATTCTATACTCGATTACTCATTTCTTTTTGGAGTGAAATTGCAAACTGACTGGACTGAACAGTGCTGCTTATCCATTTTCCTTTGCTGTTGTATACTGTACGAGAGTTAAAAATTACGAAAAATCGCGCAAGCTAATTAGAACTTACAAGCTTAATGGAGGGTTAATGCTCTTCCTGCTACTTTCAACTGAAAACTCATATACAAGCAAACTATCACCGTCGTTACAAAACAGCAGTCTTTGTTAATTCAAACAAGGAAATTTCGAATTAAGGCAGCTAAAAGCAGTTTTCGGAGACTACTGGGCTACTAGTTCCAAATGGTACGACCACCTCTTAGAGTTACGACATTGTTGTCGCAATAGAACAGCACTGAAATGTCTGGCCTGTTCTGCAGTACTGCACCACTTTAAGGAATGAAAGAAAATCAGGGCTTTTACATCCAGTCGACGAAGGGATAATCAGAGGAGGACGGGGAAAGAAGCAGACCTTGTACCGTCCCAACATTCGCCCGATGATTTAATTCATCTCTCTTCCTTGGTATATCTGCCCTACGATTAATATCGACTGGTTGCTCTCCAAGTTATTCTGTACTATGCCCATTTCTTAGTCTGCTAATAGCTTCGTTCATTTTTAATATCATCCAGCATTACGCCAAAACTACTTCGCCACAAGTCTAACTTGCAATCTTTCCTTCAATGACGCTTCGTTGCACGCCAGTTCCTTCGCAATACATGTCACAAACAGCATCTTTCCTTCGGTCTTACACTGAAGAGCCAAAGAAACTGGTACACCTGCCTAATATCGTGTAGGGCCCCCGTAAGCACGCCAAAGTGCCGCAACACGACGTGGCATGGACTCGACTAATGTCTGAAGTAGTGCTGGAGGGAACTGATACCACGAATTGTGCAGCGCTGTCCATAAATCTGTAAGAGTACGAGGGGGTGGAGGTCTATTCTGAACAAGTTGCAAGGCATCCCAGATATGCTCAATAATGTTCACGTCCGGAGAGTTTGATGGCCAGCGGAAGTGTTTAAACTAAGAAGAATGTTCCTGGAGCCACTCTGTAGCAGTTCTAGACGTTTGAGGTGTCGCATTGTCCTGCTGGAATGGCCCAAGTCCGTCGGAATGAACAATGGGCGAGAACATATGCAGGCGATCACACAGGATACTTACGTACGCGTCACCTGTCAGAGTCGTATCTAGACGTATCAGAGGTCCCATATCACTCCAACTGCACAAGCCACACACCATTACAGAGCCTCCACCAGCTTGAACCGTCCTCTGCTGAAATGCAGGGTCCACGAATTCATGAGGTTGTCTCCATACCCGTACACGTCCGTCCGCTCGATACAATTTGAAACGAGACTTGTCTGACCAGGTAACATGTTTCCAATCATCAACAGTCCAATGTCGGTGTTGCCGTCCCAGGCGAGGCCTAAAGCTTTGTGTCGTGCAGTCATCAAGGGTACATGAGTGAGCGTTCGGCTCCGAAAGCCCATTTCGATGATGTTTCGTTGAATGGCTCGCACGCTGACACTTGCTAATGCCCCAGCATTGAAATCTGCAGCAACTTGCGGAAGGGTTGCACTTCCGTCAAATCGAAAGATTCTCTTCGTTCGTCGTTGGTCCCGTTCTTGCAGGTTTTCCGGCTGTAGCGATGTCGGAGATATGGCATTTTACCGGATTCCTGATATTCACGGTACAGTCGTGAAATGGTCGATGGGAAAATCCCCACTTCATCACTACCTCGGAGATGCTGTTTCCGATCACTCCTGCGCCAACTGTAACACTACGTTCAAACTCACTTAAATCTTGATAACCTGCCATTGTGGCAGCAGTAACCTATGTAACAAACTGCACCAGACACTTGTTGTCTTATATATCGTTGCCGACCGCAGCGCCGTATTCTGCCTGTTTACATTGCTCTGTATTTGAATACGCATGCCTGTACCAGTTTTTTTGGCGCTTCAGTGTTTCTTCCTCGCAAGGTTTCTTTCTTCTTCTTCTTCACTTCTTATTAGAAGCACTTGTTCACTCCCCATTCTATCTATCCGAAAAGAGAAATCCGGATGGTCGGAGGAGATGTGAACTCCGTACCTCCTGTACTGAGTGTCCCAGAAATGTTGCCTCAGACTGACGAGCTGTAAGGAGTGTCTTCAGGAACACATTGAGCGTAAAGAAACCGCGTCCGGAAACGACATGCAACGACGCTACAAAGCGTGGAAGTTTTAGGTGCCGGCGCCTGCCATGAGGCCACCCCTTCAACAGCAAAAGTGACTTCTTTCGCTGACGGACCGTAGGCGGAACGTTTCGCATTATTATTTGTTGTTCGATGATCGCGAATGATTGCCACGATCGCCAGAGGAGAAGAAGGAGCTTGCTGCTGCGTAGAAAGGCCTTGTCTCGTTAAGAAAATTTGGAAATTGGTGGTAAGTTCCTGTGGGACCAAATTGTTGAGGTCATCGGTCCCTAGGCTTACACACTACTTAATCTAAGTTCAACTAAATTACACTAAGGAGAACACACACACCCATGCCCGAGGGAGGGCTCGAACCTCCGACGGGGGGAGCTGCGCGAACCGTAATAAGGCGCCCTAGACCTCGCGGCTACCCCGGACGGCAACTTTTTACCAAGGCCGGGACTCGAACCTGGGTCTCCTGCTTGCTCGGCAGATATGCTAACCACTACACCACCCTGGCACCTGTCTCCTAAGAGTGTAATGCTCTGTTGCCTTGATGGGTGACATTGGTTTCCAAAAAAAAAATGGTTCAAATGGCTCTGAGCACTATGGGACTTAACATCTATGGTCATCAGTCCCCAAGAACTTAGAACTACTTAAACCTAACTAACCTAAGGACAGCTCCGTTGCCTTGATGGGTGACATTGGTTTCCAAAAAAAAAATGGTTCAAATGGCTCTGAGCACTATGGAACTTAACATCTATGGTCCCCTAGAACTTAGTACTACTTAAACCTAACTAACCTAAGGACAGCACACAACATTGGTTTCCAGCTGCACTTTATTTTTCTCTTGTATACGGAAACACACTGGAGATTTTAGAGGCTTCCAGAAGAAAATGAACTGAGGATGAAACTAGTGTCCGAAATCGTCAACCCTTGAGGCAACAGAGCATCGCATTCATGGGAGACAAGTCCTTTCTACGCAGCAGCTAACTCCATATTCTCGGCTCGAGATCGTGGCAGTCAGTCGCGATCACCGAATAACAAACTGGGAGACGTTCCACCTGCAGTCCGTCAGTGTACAAAGTCACGTTTGATGCCGAAGGGGTAGCCTAGTAGCAGGCGTCGGCGCCTATAACTTCGACGCTCTGTAGCGTCGTTGAATGACGTTCACGGGTTCCTATCCTCAATTCGTTCCTCAGGACAACCCCCAAAACACCTAGAAGTTTCCACCCTATGTACCATTATGGTGTTTAAATCACAACGCTAGGTCACTCCGTAGCGCCATATAATGTAGAAATTCAATAATACATCATATACACGGACTGGAAAAAGAATTCTGCAGTAATTACGTGTAGCACGCAGTTCATACTGGGACAGTGATCATGGTACTGAGTTTGCATCCGAAAGGAGCCAGAATCAAATTCTCGTGCCGCACTCATGACTGAGGCCTCCATAGTTCTAGCTTTGCTCAGTCCGAGTATTTGCTCCACCTCTAGTGATACCGACTACCTTCGTGGCACAAAATTGCTTGCACGATTCTGCAAGCATACTACAGGGTGGGGCAAATAAAAGTGGCCCGGACGTGTGGATGCGATTGGACATGAATGTATGCATGTAACAACACACCGTGACGCGCACAGCATGTGTACGCCCGCCACGCGATTCACACCGGTTCAGAGCGTAGTGCGGTCTCTGTCAGTGTGGGTGAACCGTGCAAAAAGATACGATGGTACTCACAGTGGAGCAGCGGGTGTTTGTTGTGGAGACTTACGTGTCAACAAAGTCGTGGAAACAGTGTGACAGCCGCGTGGTTAGAGGCGCCATGTCACGGACTGCGAGGGCCCTCCCGGCGGAGGTTCGACTCCTCCCTCGGACATGAGTGTGTGTGTGTGTGTGTGTGTGTGTGTGTGTTGTTCTCAGCATAAATTAATTTAAGTAGTGTGTAAGTCTAGGGACCGATGACCTCAACAGTTTGGTGCCTTAGGAATTCACACACGTTTGAAACGGTGTGGTCAGATGTTTGCCGAGAAGTTTCAAAAATGGTTCAAATGGCTCTGAGCACTATGGGACTTAACTTCTGAGGTCATCAGTCCCCTAGAACTTAGAACTACTTAACCCTAACTAACCCAAGGACATCACACACATCCATGCCCGAGGCAGGATTCGAACCTGCGACCGTAGCGGTCACGCGGTTCCAGACTGTAGCGCCTAGAACCGCCAGGCCACTCCGGCCGGCTGCTGAGAAGCTTAATGGTGTCACAGTGCCAGCAAAGAGTACCATGCAACGATTACTCCGAAAATGGCTTTAGACGGGATCTGTTTTGGTCAAGACAAAAAAAATCCGAAAACTGCCCGCACACCAGAAAATATGGCTGTAGTTCACCAGAAAACGCTTCGAAATTCTGTCAAATCAATCCGACGCCTGTGTTTCTTTGTTACTATGGAACTCTGTTCTCCGGCCCACTTTTATTTGTCCCATCTTGTATATTCTGTGCAGCCTTTGAAAGACTGCTTTGGACACATAAGATGTGAAATATTGTAGAAAAGTAAATAAAATAGGATGAATTTGCTGAGCCATGTCAGAGTGCTCGCAATAGCCAATACCAGCAACTGTAGATGACACACACACCTGAACTTCTGTTACCAGCAGCTCGGAATTCGAATCTCGCCTCCAGCGCTTCCTCGTCTTCATTTTCGCCTCCTATTTTCCACACACTACGAAAAACTAATGAAGCAATCAAGTCTCAAAATTTCACTGCCTCTGCCTGTTTTCACGCGATGCCTTGCACCTTGCTTGAAATGCTAGGAATCCACAATTTGACTGGCTAAAGTGCCATGTTTACACGCTCTACGGACGATTTATATCCGTTAAGCCAATCCGTGATGCTCGACGAGAGCGGAGAGCGGACAAGACGCCGTCGTCCAACTGCAGCGATGCCTAGCAGTCGCCGGGGCGGAATGAAAGCAGTTTCAGAGGACTTGCTGAAGCGAGTGGACGCGTGACGAAAGCGAGCTCTGGTCGGTTCCGGACGTAAGGACGCCGGGATATCCATTCCGCCACTGTACCGGAATAGTTCTGCGACACTCTTTGGCGACTCTCTGGGAGATCTCCCGCGGCGAAGACACGGCAGCCAATTACGGAGGGAAACCCGGTGTTAAAGTCTGGGAAAAACGACACGTGGAGCCGCGTGAGAACGTGCGCTCCCTGGGAGCACGGGCCCGGCGTCTTTCCGGCTGAGGTTCTCCTCAGCGGAGGTTTCTGTTTTTGGGATAAAGTTCACCGTGAAACTCCAGGTAATACAATAGAAGAATACCCAGTCGGAGCAGCCGCTTATGGTGCTGGAAGGAATGAATTGCGAAATGCCAGGGGCAAACTTTTCGGTTATTTTTAAATTACGTATCAACTCAGAGAAATTACCCCCACGAACCACTGAGCTTACGCTGGGGTGGTTTGGGTGCGTTAAAAAATAGCCGTGCCTTAGGTGCAGCGTCGGAGGGGTGTCTGTGGAGAGGCCAGACTAACACATGGTTCTTAAAGAAGGCCAACAGCATTTTCAGTAGTTGCAGGGTCAACAGTGTGCATGACTGATTGACCTGAAGTCGTAACATTAGCCAACATGGCGAAAGGGAAACTACAGCCGTTATTAGAATGTATTTTCAATCCGCAGCGGAGTGTGTGCTCGTATTAAACTTCCTGATGTTAAAACTGTGTGCCCCACTGGGACTCGATCCTGAAACCTTTGTTGAGTGAACGCTTATATGAAACTTCCTGGCAGATTAACAGATTAAAACCGTCTGGTGAATCGGGACTTGAATATGAGACGTTTACCTTTTGCGAAGAAGTGCCTACCGACTGAGTTATCTAAGCACCATTAACGTCCCGACATCACAGCCCTGCTTTCGTTCTTCTAATGGGTTCTTTCTAAGCTTTCAAACAAGTTCTCGTGTATTCCTTGCGGGAGAAAGGATATTGCGGAGATATGGCTCATCCACAGAGATATGGCTCATCCACAGTCTATGAGGCTGTTTCCAGAACGAATTCGATAGCGGCCGGCTGCGCTGGCCGAGCGGTTCTAGGCGCTTCAGTCTGGAACCGCGCGACTGCTACGGTCGCAGGTTCGAATCCTGCCTCGGGCATGGATGTGTGTGATGTCCTTAGGTTAGTTAGGTTTAAGTAGTACTAAGTTCTAGGGGACTGATGACCTCAGATGTTCAGTCCCATTGACCTCAGAGCCACTTGAACCATTTGAATTCGATAGCGGTAAATAAGGCATAAAAACTGATTTGGCAGGAGTAGCTACAGGGAATATTGTATTGTTGTTGTTGTTGTTGTGGTCTTCAGTCCTGAGACTGGTTTGATGCAGCTCTCCATGCTACTCTATCCTGTGCAAGCTTCTTCATCTCCCAGTAACTACTGCAACCTACATCTTTCTGAATCTGTTTAGTATTTTCATCTCTTGGTCTCCCTCTACGATTTTTACCCTCCACGCTCTCCTCCAATACTATATTGGTGATCCCTTGATGCCTCAGAACATGTCCTACCAACCGATCCCTTCTTCTAGTCGAGTTGTGCCACAAACTTCTCTTCTCCCCAATCCTCTTCAATACCTCCTCATTAGTTATGTAATCTATCCATCTAATCTTCAGCATTCTTCTGTAGCACCAGATTTCAAAAGCTTCTATTCTCTTCTTGTCAAAACTATTTATATATTATGTTGGATAAATTTATTGTGATGCTGTTGTTGCGTATATTTATGTACACTAGTACATGCTGGACAGAATAAAAGTGTTCTGAGAAATATTGCATGCACCTTACGATAGGAGCCCAACTTACATCATGTGCACAGGGTAAGCGACGTAAGTTGGGTTTGCTGTCTTAAGGCGCATGAAATGCTTTCCGAGCCAGTTTTATCTTGCCCAACCTTTAGTGTTTTAGTATAGAAAATTAAATTATTGTAGCGTTCTTACGATGTGCCTCGGACGCAATGACATTAAAAGGGAATTTTTGCAGTCAAACAAGGTGATCTGCCACTCTGATTATTGGCAAGGCGGATCTATCGACTAAAAGTGCTGCCAAAATGCTAATTTCCTTACAGCAAGCCCGGGGAAAGTACTTTAGAGGGCAGTTACTTTTTTCCTTTGCGACTTCTTAAAGTATTTTTTATTTCTCCTCAGTCATGGACTGTGCGGCTGGTCCCGGCGGATGTTCGAGTCCTCTCTCGGCCATAGGTCTGTGTGTGTGTTTGTTCTTAGGATAATTTAGGTTGGTTAAGTAGTGTGTAAGCTAAATGGCTCTGAGCACTATGGGACTTAACTTCTGAGGTCATCAGTCCCCTAGAACTTAGAACTACTTAAACCTAACTAACCTAAGGACATCGCACACATCCATGCCCGAGGCAGGATTCGAACCTGCGACCGTAGCGGTCGCGCGGTTCCAGACTGAAGCGCCTAGAACCGCTCGGCTCACCGGCCGGCTGTAAGCTTAGGGACTGGTGACCTTAATAGTTAAGTCCCATAAGTTTCCACACACAGTTGAACAGTTATTTGTCCTCAGGAAAGCTATTTATCCCGTCAAGCACCTATTGCTTTCGCAGACGCAGTCTAAACAACTGAAGTCGAACTCTGCTTCGCAGGTACATCACTTGATAAATTGCCCTAAACGAATGTTCAAATCCATCACTACGTTCTGATAAGGTAACCTCCCCATCGCACCCCCCTCAGATTTAGTTACAAGTTGGCACATCGGATAGGCCTTGAAAAACTGAACACAGATCAATCGAGATAACAGGAAGAAGTTGTGTGGAACTATGAAAAAAATAAGCAAAATATACAAACTGAGTAGTCCATGCGCAAGGTAGGCAACATCAAGGATAGTGTAAGCTCAGGAGTGTCGTGGTCCCGTGGTTAGCGTGAGCAGCTGCGCAACGAAAGGTCCTTGGTTCAAGTCTTCCCTCGAGTGAAAAATTTGCTTTCTTTATTTTCGCAAAGTTCTGATCTGTCCGTTCGTTCACTGACGTCTCTGTTCACTGTAATAATTTCAGTGTCTGTGTTTTGCGGCCGCACCGCACAACCGTGCGATTAGTAGACGAAAGGACGTGCCTCTCCAATGGGAACCGAAAACATTTGATCGCAAGGTCATAGGTCAACCGATTCCTCCACAGGAAAACACGTCTGATATATTCCATACGACACTGGTGACAGCATGTGCGTCACATGACAGGAATATGTTGTCGACCCACCTAACTTCTACACTTGGCGAATGGGTAAAAAGATTCTTCTACCTTGCCCGATTTAGGTGTTTCGATGTTTGTTTAGGTGTAGCGTCCCCATAGTACGGCGCAGTTAACTCGCATCGGACGGACGGACAGATAATAATTGTCTGAAAATAAAAAAATTAAACTTCTCACTCGCGGGAAGACTTGAAGCAAGGACCTCTCGTTCCGCAGCTGCTCACGCTAACCACGGGACCACGGCGCTCCTGAGCTCACACTATCCTTGATGTTGCCTATCTTGCGCATGGACTACTCAGTTTGTATATTTTGCTTATTTTTTTCATAGTTCCACACAACTTCTTCCTGTTTTCTCGATTGATCTGTGTTCAGTTTTTCAAGGCCTATCCACTGTGCCAACTTACAACTAAATCTGAGGGGGGTGCGATGGGGAGGTTCCCTTGTGAGTAGCTGCTGGAAACCGTCTGCGATTGCAGTTGTTGCGCCCGTTCCGTGGATGGTTTGATGCGCTGCACGCCGCTCCCTCTGTGGCAAACGCCGTGGTACTCGGAGCGGCAGCAGCGCCAAAGAGGGCAACCGTTACGTAGCTAGCAAGTCAGGTGCAACCAGCGCCAGGTTATAGAATACAGCGGCCGGAAAATTCCGTTACACAGGTCCGTCGATCTTAATTATAGAACGGAAAACTACGTCACGCGTGGATGGGTACACTTGTATTGATGTGAAGTACACACATAAACTGGACACTGATAAATCACGGCAAAGTTTTTAATACCTGAGTTACCTGCTGCCAGTCACGAATTTTACTACCATACATGCGTTTCGGGGAATAATTTAAATGTAAATAAGTTATACACAACTGCAAACAGTCACTTTTTTTTAATAATAATGCTTTATTCCACGAACCGGTTTTTGAACCTTTTCAGGTTCATCTTCAGATGGTTTCGGGATGATCTGGGAAGTTACATCATTACTGGTAGTAGCATACGCTGGGTGCTGGTTCTATGGGCGAAAGATGGGTCACACTTCGCCATGACTATAGCTTTCTGTCGATATGGATGTAAATTTAGTTTTTACTTACTGCGACAGTATAGGTGGATCTGCCTGCCTCCATTTTGATGTCCAGAACACTTTCACACAAACTATATTAGTTTACACTTTGACAGTGACACTTTTCCAGCATCCAGCATGCGCTTTACAACTGTTGCTTGTAACAAAGATCTTGACAGAAAAATATGGCATAAGCCTACTTTGTACAGAGATGTAATTTGCTGTTCTTTACATGTGTTAAAGTCGATATAAGGGCAAGTATTTTAATCAGAATGCCGATAACATGAGAGCACAAGATAAAATAAATAGATAAATTACTACAAGAACAAATTTCAGGTGATCTGATATCTTATTTCTGCTTGTATATTACAGGCAGGTTTCTTTTTTCTTTTTTTCTTTTTTTATACAAGTAGAAATAAGATTTTTCGATTTTTTATTCTCCGCCAGTCGGGGTGGCCGAACGGTTCTAGGCGCTACTGTATGGAACCGCGCGACCACTACGGTCGCAGGTTCGAATCCTGCCTCGGGCATGGATGTCTGTGATGTCCTTAGGTTAGGTTTAAGTAGTTCTAAGTTCTAGGGGATTGATGACCTCAGAAGTCATCAGTCGCCTAGAACTTAGAACTAATTAAACCTAACTACCCTAAGGACATCACACACATCCATGCCCGATGCAGGATTCGAACCTGCGACCGTAGCGGTCGCCCGGTTCCAGACTGCAGCGCCTAGAACCGCACGGCCACTCCGGCCGGCCCGATAAAAGCATAGAAACAGCATATAACCAAGGGGTATAAATTGTAACATAAAATCCACCAAATATGAATTTCAACTGGAAACGACAATGGCGTCTCGCAAGTCCTGCTAATGACGTCGACAGCGTTCTTGGTTCAAATGGCTGTGAGCACTATGGGACTCAACTGCTGAGGTCATAAGTCCCCTAGAACTTAGAACTACTTAAACCTAAATAACCTAAGGACATCACACACATCCATGCCCGAGGCAGTATTCGAACCTGCGACCGTAGTGGTTGCGCGGTTGCAGACTGTAGCGCCTAGAACCGCTCCGCCACTCCGGATGACAGCGTTCTTGTTTCACATTGGTTGTACTTGACGTGTTCACTTGAAGAAATGCCCCCTCAACGTGAAACAGCAGAAAGTGACCTTACAGAAATCGTACAGCTCGACGCCAACGTTAGCAAATTCGATTCCGTGTGGGGACGCCTTTCTTCGGTTCCCCAGCTGGCGCGGCGCATCGCTCCGCCGCCAGAACTGACCTGAGCCACTGGCGCCAGCACGGCAGCCTCGCGCTAATCCGGTTACTCGCCAGTTGGAGAGCGCGTGCTGGCGCCGGAGGGATGGCTAGCTTCTCTGACTATCGGGGGGACAGAGGGGGGCATTTGGCTGGCCAGCGGCGGCCAGCGCGACTAATTGCACGGCTCTAGTTATTTACAGGCGCGTGACGGCCGCCTTCCGTGCGTTGCTGGCTGGCGACACGCTTCCCCTGGTGTACACGTGTCACAGTATGCGTACCCGTCACTGCTGGCAGAGTGGCAGGAGGGTGCCCTTGATATAAAATGTCTGTTGTAATGATCTTATGGCATTATTGCCCGGAAGAACAACGTCTGTAGTAGTTCCTCTGCTTGGAGCAAGTCTTTCTATTTGACGCCGTTTTGGTGACTTGTACATGGATGATGATGATGATGATGATGATGAGATGAGATGAAATAATTAGGACAACTCAAACATCCTGCCCCCCAACGAAGAAAATCTCCGACACAGTCGGGAATCGAACCCGGGACTCCGAGAACTAGAGGCAGGGGCGCCAACTACTGATTTGGACACGGTTTTTATCAAATATACGAGGGTAATCCCAAAAGTAAGGTCTCCTATTTTTTTTATAATTATATAGATCTGTTTATTTCTACAATGATTTACATTGAAGGGACCGGTTGGTAGGACATGTTC
Source organism: Schistocerca nitens (assembly GCF_023898315.1). Lineage (NCBI taxonomy): Eukaryota > Metazoa > Arthropoda > Insecta > Orthoptera > Acrididae > Schistocerca > Schistocerca nitens. The sequence goes on along the minus strand of NC_064614.1, from coordinate 106,431,473 downwards.
TGAGGCATCAAGGGATCACAAATTTAGCATTGGAGGGCAGCGTGGAGGATAAAAATCGTAGAGGGAGACCAAGAGATGAATACACTAAGCAGATTCAGAAGGATGTAGGTTGCAGTAGGTGCTGGGAGATGAAGAAACTTGCACAGGATAGGGTAGCATGGAGAGCTGCATCAAACCAGTCTCAGGATTCGAACCTGCGACCGCAGCGGTCGCTCGACTCGAGACTGTAGCGCCTAGAACCGCACGGCCACTCCAGCCGGCCGTACTTATAAAAAATAGGAGACTTTACTTTTGGGTTTACCCTCGTATATGACAAAATTCTTTTACATTGCAAAAATGGCGTTATCACTGTCGACGACAATCAGCTCCAAACCCTCTAAAAAAAATTTAAAAAAAATATAAAAAAAAGGACAGAAACAAAGACTTGTTACAGTGTATCAAACATAATCTTTTTATTTACGTTTAGAAAAAATGGTTCAAACGGCTCTGAGCACTACGGGACTTAACTTCTGAGGTCATCAGTCCCCTAGAACTTAGAACTACTTAGAACTACTTAAACCTAACTAACCTAAGGACATCACACACATCCATGCTCGAGGGAGGATTCGAACCTGCGACCGTAGCGGTCGCGCGGTTCCAGACTGTAGCGCCTAGAGCCGCTCAGCCACCCCGGACGGCATATACGTTTAGACACTTCTTTTTCGCCCAATACGCGTATTACACACCAGAGGAATGATAGGAAAAAGCGTTATTTCCAGTATAACGACATGTTACGCAAAATGATTGACGGAAGTATGGTTAGGAAGATGACTCGCCCGTAAGTGCAACGAGCTGCGCGGTATATAGGCACGACACAGTCGATAAGACTAAGAAAGCAAAGTAAAATAAAAAGGGGAGGAGAGACTGCCTTCTATGGAACGCGCCGTTATTAGCGAAGATGACGACAGTAGATTTCATCGAGTGCGCTCTCGCCTCCCCGGAGTAAGACGGGCGAAAACAAGTTCCCGCCATCGTCTCTCCGAGCCCCTTGATTGAGGCGGGCCTTATTAGGAACGAAGCAAGCAAACAAAAACGCCTCACGACACTGGAGCTACTTTCCGAGACGCGGGACGTGTTGGCTAGCTCAGGGTGGAGGAAGACATGTAGCCATTGTCCAGCCGGTCCAACTGTAGTAACCTGGCTTTTCCCGCGCACCATTATCGACTGGAACAGTAACAGGGGAGGGGGGGGGGGGGCGGCGCAGTGGCAGTGGCACACAAGGCACCCTCCGCCAGATACCATAAGGTAGTTACACTACTGGCCATTAAAATTGCTACACCGAGAAGAAATGCAGATGATAAGCGGGTATTCATTGGAAGAATACATTATACTAGAACTGACATGTGATTACATTTGCACGCAATTTTGGTGCATAGATCCTGAGAAATCAGTGCCCAGAACAACCACCTCTGGCCGTAATAACGGCCTTCATAAGCCTGGGCATTGAGTCAAACAGAGCTTGGATGGCGTGGACAGGTACAGCCGCCTATGCAGCTTCAACACGATACCACAGTTCATCACGAGTAGTGACTGGCGTATTGTGACGAGCCAGTTGCTCGGCCACCATTGACCAGACGTTTTAAATTTGTGAGAGATCTGGAGGATGTGCTAGCCAGGGCAGCAGTGGAACATTTTCTGTATCCAAAAAGGCCCGTACAGGACATGCAACATGCGGTCGTGCATTATCCTGCTGAAATGTAGGGTTTCGCAGGGATCGAATGAAGGGTAGAGCCACGGGTCGTAACACATCTGAAATGTAACGTCCACTGTTCAAAGTGCTGTCAATGCGAACAAGAGGTGACCGAGACGTGAAACCAACGGTACCCCATACCATCACGCCGGGTGATACGCAGTATGGCGATGACGAATACACGCTTCCAATGTGCGTTCACCGCGATGTCACCAAATACGGATGCGACCATCATAATGCTGTAAACAGAACCTGGATTCATCCGAAAAAATGGCGTTTTGCCATTCGTGCACCCAGGTTCGTCGTTGAGTACACCATCGCAGGCGCTCCTGTTTGTGATGCAGCGTCAAGGGTAACCGCAGCCATGGTCTCAGAGCTGATAAGATGCGGATGCGGATAAGGTGCCTGTCATCTCGACTGCTATTGATACGAGGCCGTTGGGATCCAGCATGGCGTTCCGTATTACCCTCCTGAACCCTGCGATACCATATTCTGCTAACAGTCATTGGATCTCGACCAACGCGAACAGCAATGTCGCGATACGATAAACCACAATCACGATAGGCTACAATCCTAGGCTACAATCCGACCTTTATCAAAGTCGGAAACGTGATGGTACGCATCTCTCCTCCTTACACGAGGCATCACAACAACGTTTCACCAGGCAACGCCGGTCAACTGCTGTTTGTGTAAGAGAAATCGGTCATGTCAGCACGTTGTAGGTGTCGCCACCGGCGCCAACCTCGTGTGAATGCTCTGAAAAACTAATCATTTGCATATCACAGCATCTTCTTTCTGTCGGTTAATTTTCGCGTCTGTAGCAGATCTTCGTGGTGTAGCAATTTTAATGGCCAGTTGTGTAGATTTATTAATGCTCGCCCATAACAAAATAAAAAGAACGACAGCATAACTCAGCATTGGTGATTTAACGAATATCACAGTAATGCAACGTTTTCACGGAAAATGAAGTTGGTACTGCAACAGGAAAGCTACCGCCCATATTGAGCAGCGTACTTTGTAACATCCTGCAGAGCTGAAAGAGTGCGTATGGCAGGCGTACGCACTCCGCTGAGTGGAGCACGCACAAAGCAATCCGCGGTGCACGCACAACAGCAGTAGCGACCGGACTGCCTTTGTGGGTGATTGTTTTTTAAGCGCCTTTGTCGTGGAACTTTTTTCGCGTTGTTTGAACACTATAGGCCGGTAAATGCTGTGTCTGTCGAAAACGATACCGACACACAAAAGCGGGAGAGAGGTTTTCGTTCCCCCGAAAGTAACGATCACTTTTTCTGCTCTTTTTCGACGTCCCACCCACTTATCAAGCATATGCCCCGAGCCGTTACGGGCGTACAGAACAGCTGCGTCAAATTAACCGGGCGAAGGGCGAAACTGCGCGCTTTATGGACCTCAGTGGAGTAACGTGCACAGGCTGGTTTTTAAACTCAGCGTCGCAACTAGCAGAAAGGGAGCTCAAGGCGTTTAAGTTGTTTTTGTAAACACGCGCGATATCAGCAAGAAGTGTGTACTTGTTTTTATTAATTTCAATCATAACGTCGGCATCAACATATAACTTATTCCCAAAAGCAAACTAGCCGGCCGGATTGGCCGAGCGGTTCTAGGCGCTTCAGTCCGAAACCTCGCGACTGCTACGGTCGCAGGTTCGAATCCTGCCTCGGGCATGGATGTATGTGACGTCCTAGGTTAGTTATGTTTAAGTAGTTCTAAGTTCTAGGGGACTGATGACCTGAGAAGTTAAGTCCCACAGTATTCAGAGCCATTTTTGTTGATTTCGTGGCTGCACTCGATGTTTTTGCTGCCATCCTTATACTGTACATCGTAAAAAATTGCCTTCACTTGGAGTATCATGCACTTTGGTTCATATTCTTAGTTTCATAACATGACTTGCACTGTCTCTCAAATCATTTTGCTACATATTTGAACTAGCTCTTCCTCCTTACACTACAAGTGAAGTGCTCTTACCACGACTGATTCAGTATAGACCTTCTTCTTCGCTACAAAAACAGTACCTACGTGAAAGGCGTTTCCATTTATCTTCGCGTGAAAATCTGAAAAATGGTTCAAATGGCTCTGAGCACTATGGGACTTAACATCTGTGGTCATCAGTCCCCTAGAACTTAGAACTACTTAAACCTAACTAACCTAAGGACATGACACACACCCATGCCCGAGGCCGGATTCGAACCTGCGACCGTAGCGGTCACGCGGTTCCAGACTGAAGCGCCTCGAACCGCACGGCCCCACCGGCCGGCTGAAAATCTGAATTCGAGTGCGGACAACACCTAGTACGAAGACTGAGCAGGATGCAAGAAGTTAGCGACGCAATAACGTAGAGAGCTAAGAAGTGGCGTGTGGTCAGCTTGAGTCACAAGCATAAGCGCGAAGACCGCAGCGGATGCAACAGGATAGACTTTCGCCGTCGCTTGATGAAATGACGGAGAAAACTGTCGGTTCCGGAGAAAGCGTTCTCCACATCCGCGCCCCGGGCAGCTTGCGCAGCTCTCCGAGTCCCAATGAAACAGCCTCCACACCTCACCACAGGCGTTCGAGAGAATGGCGGATGTGTCGTCCGGCCTAGCTTTACGATCATTGTTTACACGTGTCTTTCTTCACAAGATTCTCATTTAAGTCCCTCGAGGGTTTCTTTTATCCTTCCGAAAGAACTATGTCGATCTCTTACGATCCTAACAGCATATATCTGCATTCGAACGATGTGTATTACCATACCTACATGATAAGGACTGCAAACACTGAAACGAGACTCTAGTATTGGTCGCACTGGGGTCTTGTACGCAATTTCCTTCACGGATGTACTACGCTTTACCAGAACGCTCCACCTAACAAGATCACACGACAATCTATTTTCGTAATTTTGTTTATATGTTTATGATACAATAATTTCAGAAATCAAATATCTATCGTCCAAAACTCTCAAAAATTTTCAAAGACATCGACTTTGAAATTAATATCCTAAAGTACGACTGATCTTTTCTTTATAGCCGGCCGCTGTGGTCTAGCGGTTCTAGGCGCTTCAGACCGGAACCGCGCTGCTGCTACGCCGCAGGTTCGAATCCTGCTTCGGGCATGGATGTGTGTGATGTCCTTAGGTTGGCTAGGTTTAAGTTGTTTTAAGTCTATGGGCCTGATGACCTAGATGTTAAGTTCAAAATGGTTCAAATGGCTCTGAGCACTATGGGACTTCTCTTCTGAGGTCATCAGTCCTCTAGAACTTAGAACTACTTAAACCTAACTAACCTAAGGACATCACAAACATCCATGCCCGAGGCAGGATTCGAACCTGCGACCGTAGCGCTCGCGCGGCTCCAGACTATAGCGCCTAGAACCGCTCGGCCACTCCGGCCGGCAGGGGAAGGGGGCAGAAGAAATATTGCATTGCTATTCAACCATCGTAAAGTGTAATACCACATGTTTTATTTAAAAGAAGTCGTAATTTATAGGTTATGCGTTAGTTAATTGCACATATTATGTCTCTAATGGGACGTTGTATCAAATTAAGTATAAAATGTCTTGTTTTTATACACTAGGGTTGGAGACGTTCGTAAAACTTAAAACAGTCTATTTTCTCCTGAAAGTTTGAGACTTGGATCGAATTGCTTTCGTAGACTTACGTTTTCAGTTCTGAACTTCACATAACATAAATATAATAGTATATAAAAAATACAAAAATCCGATTGCCATTTCGTCTAGTTGTAAGTCTTCAATTGGCCGTCCGTTAAAACTGAATTTACGTGATCTTCCCATTTCATGTCGCTTCCTAGTGGTGCCACAGAAAACCACTATCTCTGTTATTGGATATTATCGGGTTCTTTCTCTTTGTTACAGGTAGTGTCTTATGTTTATTCATATCAAGAGAGGGAGAGCTTGTATTCGTTTCACTAAGCGGACATGTTGTCCTGGTCTCCTTGCTTTGTCTTGCAAGCGTCCAGCGATAGTACGATTGCGGTGTAAATGTAACGCTTACGAAGCTACTGGTACGTATTTATTTTGGCGGTGTACGCCGTAAAGCAAAGCTGAACTCCCTAGATGGTGAGGCAGCGGTACTGGGCGGCCGCACTCTGCTCTTCGACCAGACAAAGGGGCAGAGCCCGGCAGGACGGCGGGCTCTGTGAGCCGTGAAGGCAGTTCTTGCAGCAGCCGCTGGGCCGGAGCGCTCAGTGGTTTCCGCCGCCTCCGGCCGGGTGCATCCGCCGCGCATGCGCGTTGTAGCGAGCAGAAAGAGTCGCGCCGCTTACCTTGAGAGCGCAGAAGATGCACGACTCCGCCATGCACGCATGGCCGGACAGCTCTCGGAAGCTGCGTCGGAAGATATCCAGGTGCCACAGCACCTGCAACAACACGAAGGCAAGCGTCAGACTCCGTCAAACACACTGCTTACACGGTTAGGCGTACACCAGCTGACGTCGGCGAACAGTTTTTTTTTTTTTTTTTTTTTTTTTTTACGACTGCTGACAATCTTCTCAGTAGGTTTGGTGTGAAACGTAGGTTTCCACCTCTCATTTCGAAAATATGATGACAGCAAATAATTGTTCTGATGGTGCCGTCAGTTCCATGATCCATTATTGACTGTAATACAATGGAGACCATTGACATTAATTCAGCCACCCAAGGACTCGTCAGGTAGATCCAAAAACCACTGTACTAGCGCAATGTCAATTTGTGCTTGAACATCACACCTTGAAGATCGACGTCAGGAGCCTACTTATCACGTCTGTCGATATTATTAAGAACTGTGACGCAATATATTAGGTGTACCGGTTTTTTAAAAGAATTATATCCTTTTTAATTACACAGAGTGGCTTAGATAGCTAAGCGAATAAGACTATAAATAAAAATATCTGAGCTTCAATCTTCAATAGGCTGTAGGGATTCTTCGTCACTACACTGTAGTTCGGTTCGGGATCCACCGTTAGACTGTGGCCTCAGTTTCTCGTAACTGGCTAGGTAAGTCAGCTCTAAGATCGGAACAAAGCAAGGGCATACAACAGTCAGTGGAACCGTGCATAGTACAGTACTGCTATGTTCAAATCAGCATTAGGGTTGAGGACAACTGTACCTCGTTATATACGTCACTTCCTAAGGTCGACCACAAGGTGCGTAACTTATTTTATTACACAAATAAACTATTGAAATATTGATGTGTACACGTATCTTTGATGATTACTGATTAGCTTTGCTTTTTGAATATCACGTACCGAAAAGCAGTAAACGATGTTCCCTGATGGGATAATCGACATAATCTCAAGATATGTATCTTGAGTTATGTCCATTTCCATGTGACTTAGTTTCAACTGATACACGTAATTACTAAAAACAAAAAAAAAACAAAAAAAAACTTTACTGGAGTGGATAGAGGTAATGAAATCTGGAAACAAAGAGTAGCTCACTACAGGGAGTAGTTAAGACATGGCAGGCAAACTGTTTGTTAAAGTTACAGTCATTTCAGCAAATACGAACAACTACAGGGCCTAAGAGTTCATAATACGATGCATTGCAGACAACGCGGTTTTCAGATTCAGTTAAATGCATGGTGCAACGCAACAGCATTGTAGTACGCCGTAAAACCACTTTGTCATTTACAAACGGACAACTGCCTCTGTTTGAGCTTTCTAAATATAGATGTAAAACTGCAGTGTTAATGACCGGTTTGTGAAGGCGGAATGTCACGCGTGCTGCATCTTGCTCGTAGGATGGCTAACGAGGCTGGCGCAACGTATAACCCAGTACAGCCATAAATGCCCAGATATTCGCCAGCTGAACGACCTATAGAACAAGTAGCACACGAGATACTTCTTGCGCTCCACGTACGCATTGTTGTAAATGCTTGTCTACATTACTCTTTCATACCACACATGAATTTCTCTTTCTTACAGAGGTGTCACAGCTTTCATTTCTACTCGATTAGTACTCCTGGGGCCTCGAAATCTTATTGTCCCACAAAACAGGGGAAAACTCTGAAAGGATTTCTGACACAAACTTTCTGATTAGGCTCATTTTTTACACATAAGTGTTCACAAAAGCTGCTTGTATTTTCTTTCATTTATTCAAACCTATCGCCCGACCAATTTCATGCATTACCGCTCTTCATCTGCAGCTAGAGTATATGTACTCAGTGAGTATTAAAACGCATTGTCTATTTGTCGCTTACTATAATCTCTTATGTAGAACTTCTTTCTAGCAGGTTGTTTCCTATACCAACAAACAAGAGTGGAGACCTGTGATTTTCTATTGTCTTACTGCATGTTGCGCAGTATTTACGTAACTGTGCAGAGCAAACGACTTTTAGGATTTCACCGCGGGTGAAGTGCCCTATTTGCGTTATCGAGAACAAATACTGGAATTAATTGGCTAGGATTAAATACTGACGGGTTCATCTACATCTACATGATTACTCTGCTATTCACAATCAAGTTCCTGGCAGAAGGTTCAATGAACCACCTTCAACGGTCTCTCTACCGTTCCACTCTCGAACGGCGCGCGGGAAAAACGAGAACTTAAATTTTTCCTGTGCGAGCCCTGATTTCTCTTATTTTATCGAGATGATCATTTCTCCCTATGTAGCTGGGTGCCAACAGAATGTTTTCGGAATCGGAGGAGAAAACTGGCGATTGAAATTTCATTAGATGATCCTGTCGCAACGAAAAACGCCTTTGTTTTAATGACTGCCACTCCAATTGACGTATCACGTCCGTGGCACTATCTCCGGTATAGTACAAAACGAGCCGCCCTTGTTTCGACTTTTTAGTGTTCTACCAATGAATCGCAGTGTTTGGTTTGCTCTACCCATAACATTATCTATGTGTTCATTCCAATTTAAGTTATTTGTAATTGTAATCCGTAAGTATTTAGTTGAATTTACAGCCTTCAGATTTGTGTGACTTATCGCGTAATCGAAATTTAGCTGATTTCTTTTAGTACTCAAGTGGATAACTCTACTCTTTTTTTTATTCAGAGTCAATTACCACTTTTCGTACCATACAGATACTTTATCCAAATCATTTTGCAATTCATTTTGGTCATCTTATGACTTTACAAGACGGTAAATGACAGAATCATCTGCAAACCATCTGAGATGGCTACTCAGATTGTCTCCTATGTCGTTAATATAGATCAGGAACAATAGAGGGCCTACAACACTTCCTTGGGGAACGCCGGATATTACTTCTGTTTTACTCGATGACTTTCCGTCTATTACTGCGAACTGTGACCTTTCTGACACGAAATCACGAATCCAGTCACACAACTGAGGCGATATTTTGGTTAGAAGACGCTTGTGAGACACCTTCATGCATCCTCATTTGATAAGCCACTGCAGACACGTTTAGAATCTTGACCCTCATATTGGTATGCTGTCTAGTGACTATAAGCTCTCTTTACAGGTGAAATTTCGAAATTAAAATTATTTTAACCTCTGAAATTCAAAACAACCACCTCTGTTACGAAAGCCATCGCGCTACCAAAATGAGACAGGTTCAGTTCCACAACCAGCATGAAAATCTGAGCGAGAGACGAGATCAGCAGTTCTTCAAAGGACACAATATCTCAATGGTCCAAGTGTCATTTATGTTCTACCTTGGTAAATACCCTTTTTTGTTCTTTGATTTGCAAATAATTATCTGTGATTATCTCACATCATTTGACAACTGTCAGAACTAGTATAACAAGCGCAAAAGTTACTCATGTTGCACTAAAGTTACGAATTTCTCTACACCCAGCTACCTGTTACTTGTAGTTACGATAGTAGAAGACTGTGCGATGGTCATCTGTGAAAGCGTTTATCGTTTTATTTTTCTGGAAACCAGAGATGGAAGCATTTACCGGAGGCGATGCACGACGAGTTGCGAGAGAAATGTGCTTCCGAGCGTATACCGAACACGAACTAACTAAAACTGAATACCACTACTGTGAGAGGTCATGCCTTATAATCCAAAAAATTATACAGATAGATGTGTGACCATCAAAAATCGCGACAATATCTTTTTCCACTGTGGAGACCGAGAACATGGGGAGAAACTGGAGACTTCAACGCTCAGTAGGAACAGCAGCGCAGCGCGGCGTCTGAGCCGCGTACGTCCGTCTGCGGAAGTGGCTGACAAGCGCCGGAAGTCCTTCCTTTCTTGGGCGGACAAGCCGCTTGCGGGATGCGTGGGCGCGCCTGCTATGGGAAAACATCGCGCAGGTCTGGCGTTTGCATACGGCAGGTGGCGGCTGGCTCTCGAGCGTTGCACTCGATTCCATTACGCCCGTTACCGATTTCCGGCGAGATGTCTATCTCCTTAATAACAGCAACAGTCCCTCTGCAGTTCCCACATATGAGTTCGCCCAGTGCACTGTTGTGTATACGTAAACACTCGGATGGGAAATACGAACTGTTACAACTAGTATAAATACCGGGAACATCAATCTGTTAAAATATGAAAAGAGAGCGCTGTGTACAAGTAGACACACGAAATGAATAGAAAGCGATGAGGCGTGTGGATAAATTATGTACGGAAGGGAAAAGGATGTACATGGTATGGCAACTATAGTTGCTATTTTCATGCTCCTACAATACAAAAATGGCATCTATAAATTGCACATTATATTATTTCTGTCGTATGTCCTCGGTGCCCTCATACTTGTCCTTATATGGTTTTCCCCCTCCTCTGTTCTGAAGGGTGTTGTGAGGAAATCCAGCAGATGCATACTTGAAAAGTTATAGCTTAACTAGCCCGGAGAGTTCACTGTACAATGCGATCGATGGATTTCACACTTGACATTAAAGGAAGAGTTATCAATAGCCGACCGAGCGGTTCTAGGCGCTACAGTCCGGAACCGCGCGACCGCTACGGTCGCAGGTTCGAATCCTGCCTCGGGCATGGATGTGTGTGATGTCCTTAGGTTAGTTAGGTTTAAGTAGTTCTTAGTTCTAGGGGACTGATGACCTCAGAAGTTAAGTCCCATAGTACTCAGAGCCATTTGAACCATTTGAACCCATAGTGTTCAGACCCATTTGAACCTTCTTTATTTTTTCATTAGCCACGAAATACGGAAATCTCGGTTGCACTTAATAGTACTACAGTACAGGGAATGTGTACCTTAGGGCGAGATAATCTATTATTGGCTGTGCTGAATGAAAACAATGAGTTTTAGAAACACTAGCAGGGATATGATGTCTTAGCTCGAGGACTACTGACGCATACGCCGCTAATATGTTGCTGAAACGTACATCTCAAAATCAGCAACTACAATAACTGCCAATAGTACTAGCCGTGATCTTGTTTAATGTTAATGTTCCTGATTTTTACCAACGTGGTGCCGCAGTCCACCAAAACAGTTATCGTGGAGGCGACAGTGTAGCGTGCTATTCAGACACCCTGCTTGAGCCCATATTTTCCGAACCTTTAATTCCATTTTCTGACTACACAAAACGCCTAACTGGGTCTGCTTGCAACTTCACAGTGGTTATAATGCTTCAGACATAACAAAAGGCAAAACTATACTTGTACCATTGCCATATATAGGAAAGAGTATTGTACTGATATCACCATCGGGTTGACTGAATTATTTATTGATCGCAGAGATAGCACTGGTGAACATTTTGTTCATATATTTACCGGAAGTCGAAATATAGTGTTTGACGGATTCTACAAGAGCCAAAACCGATAATAAGCCTTTCGGAAATCAAAAATTCTCACCTCGTTTCTTAGTCCAGCTGTTGCGGACTGTACTTCGGCTACTTTGGGTTCGTAAGTGATAGGCAGATTTACACAAAAATTTAACAATATCACCTTTAGATGCGCCAGTGTATTATTTGGTTACGTTGTCTGTGAGTCGGGCACCAGGATACGCAAAGCGCGCCGTTACCTACGAGTATATCAGCGCGCGGATATTTACCTACGCTATCGCGAGCAAACACGAGAGGCGCGTGGGTTACCACGATAATCTGGCGGACCGGTGGCTTCCAGCTGACACATCGCTCATAAAAAAAGCCGCGATATGGTGTGTCGATAACCAAAGCTAATACCCACCACATATGTAGCTCTACGAAATAGAGTAAACAGATTTCATGATTTCAGTTTTCCACCTATGACGAGTCTCGCTCCTTTCGGGTGACTTCAGAGAAGGTTTTCCTGTAAGAATCGCAGCCAGCCGTTTGATTTGCTTCACTTACAATGATCGCATGTGGTCGGTCCACTTCATATTTCAATACATTATTACTCAGTCGATGTCCGCCCCCGGTAGTTGAGTGGTCAGCGCGACAGAACGTCATTCCTAAGGGCCCGGGTTCGATTCCCAGCTGGGTAGGAGATTTTCTCCGCTCAGGGACTGGGTGTTGTGTTGTTCTAATCATCTTCATGTCATCCCCACCGACGCGCAAGTCGCCGAAGTGGCGTCAAATCGAAAGACTTGCACCAGGCGGGCGGTCTACCCGTCGGGAGGCCCTCGTCACACATTCATTCGATGGCCGATTTGTGATCTCGGCACTAAAACAGTAACGAAGTTTCGCGCGCAACATACTATCCGTCTCGATGAGTCCTCTCACAGAGCAGTGATCGCAAAAATGGGGGGATTACGACACAATTTTAACTTACGACACTCAAATATCAGTCGAATGTTTCTGTAGGCTGCCTCCTTCGTAAGTGACTGTAGAATCGTGAGGATTGCTCCAATGAATCTGGCCTCCACCTCTCTTACGACTAGTTTTATGTTTTCGTTTCACTTCATATCGCTCCGTACGCATAATCCCAGATATGTAATGGACGTGACTGTTTCCAGTGAGAGTTGCGACTCGTGCAATCATACAATTATGAATATGTCCGCCTAATTATGCGCAACAAGATTTGGTTCTAGGGCGGAAAGCGTCACAGCTCGCTCCCCTGTCTACCCTCCTCCACAAACATTGCTTGCGGACACCCACGCTTTTACGTGGCACAGATCCATTGCTATGCCCTTTCGGATCTTGATAACCACTGTTTATAGACTTGCAATCACTTAAAACGCGTCATCACAATCAACTCTACTGTACAGCAGAAACAGGATGGCTGTCAATTGAAAGCTTGTCTGTTTAACCATCGACGGTCCTGGTGTTGTCTCTTAGTTGCAGTGTCTTCTGCACACCTTGCTGACACGTCTCCGAACATTGGTTGACAAAACATATTACCCTAAGAGAGGCTGTGACAGTCTCAAGTTAATAACGACAATATAAAAATAATTTTAATGAATTACGAAGATTGTATTATATTTCATCGACCAGCAGCGGAGAAGCGTCAACAAGGCGCGCAGAAGGCATTGGACCTGACAGGTGACACCAGGACCAACACATCGACAGCCGGCCGAAGTGGCCGTGCGGTTACAGGCGCTGCAGTCTGGAACCGAAAGACCGCTACGGTCGCAGGTTCGAATCCTGCCTTGGGCATGGTTGTTTGTGATGTCCTTAGGTTAGTTAGGTTTAACTAGTTCTAAGTTCTAGGGGACTAATGACCTCAGCAGTTGAGTCCCATAGTGCTCAGAGCCATTTTTGAACCAACACATCGACAGTTATATCGAACCAGTCTTTGTTCTGAGCACCGTCTTGTTTCTACTGCCCAGAAGAGTTGACTGTGAAGATGTGCTTAAAGAGTCCTTAGCAACTGGTTAACAAGACACGAGCAATAGCGATACTGAAAACACAACAAGTTAGCAGCCGTTTCATATAAACAAAATGAATGACATAAAAGCTTGTTTATGCGAACAGCAGAATTAAGAAACGAGGTAAATATTCCCTCACATTAGGGAGGCCACAACAGGTGGGAAAATTGCAAAGAACAATTTTAGTATCAATGTGTGTGCTGTAAAATGTTTCTGGTATGACCTGTAGGAGGTTCGTGCGTCGAAACATCTTGCTTTATTAACCCTTTGCATCACACGTAGTGTAATATTTCTAGCTTTGCAGCCATAATATTCAGCTACAAGAAGCTCTTTTTAGAGCAGTTGAGAAGGCAGCTGTGGCAAGATGACGTAATGTGGTGTGGGGTACCGACGACAGATGGCTTGTTCGGTAAGGGTATCGTGAGAAAGACCGCCTAAATTGTGGTCCTTCTCCGCGATTGGCTGCTGCTTTCGGAAGTTGCGCGCTAAAATGGTAGTAATCTTCTGTTATTAAAAAAATGGCTATGAGCACTATGCGACTTAACTTCTGAGGTCATTAGTCGCCTAGAACTTAGAACTAATTAAACCTAACTAACCTAAGGACATCACACACATCCATGCCCGAGGCAGGATTCGAACATGAACCGTAGCGGTCACGCGGTTCCAGACTGAAGCGCCTTTAACCGCACGGCCACAGCGGCCGGCTTTCTGTTATTAATATTTGAGAAATTAATCAGCGTATTTAGTTGAATTTCAAATTAAAGCATCTGTCAGTAGCGTGCTATCATTCTATTATTTCACTGGTATTAATAACCAGCAGAATAATAAACAACTGCAAAACGAAAAGGCAGACGAAGCACTTCCGTGATCTTCGGGTCGCGCCTAACTTCGATGGCGGGCGAGGTGGTTCGGCTCTAAGACCAGAGCTCGTTCGGATGATGTTTGGTTTGTGGGGCGCTCAACTGCGCGGTTATCAGCGCCCGTACAAATTCCCAATCTTTGCTCAGTCCGATCTCGCCACTTCCATGAATGATGATGAAATGAGGAGGACAACACAAACACCCAGTCATCTCGAGGCAGGTGAAAATCCCTGACCCCGCCGGGAATCGAACCCGGGACCCCGTGCTTGGGATCTCGTTCGGCAGTCTCCGAGGACGGACATATTGTCCGGCGCGGTATCAGATAAGACTTAACGTACAATGTCTAGTTGAGAACAGTGTAATTACAGAAATTCGCAGTTAATTATTTTGTTGAAGAATGGAAAGTATTTGTGACTCTATAAAGCGGAATGTAATTGTGCAGTTTCTGGTGTTCTGCCAATAAAAAGCGAGTGGCATCCCCGTATAAACAAACTGATCGTAAATTTAATCATTTCTAAAACAACAGTTCCTCGCTAAGAGTTTCTCACAGCCTCAAGATTACGGATTCATGACCTACGTACTGTTTTTTGTACAGGGGACAACAACTGTAGAAGACTGCAGGATGGTGAACATTTATTAGAACTTACGCATTCCACTCAGGGCGGTCGAAGCAAATAGGCTCCTCGCGTGCACTGCAGTCTTAGTACAAATGAGATCAGTGACAGGTTCAAATGGTTCAAATGGCTCTGAGCACTATGGGACTTAACATCTGAGGTCATCAGTCCCCTAGAACTTAGAACTACTTAAACCTAGCTAACCTAAGGACATCACACACATCCATGCCGGAGGTCAGTGACAGGTCATCTGTGGTAACAGAGAGGAGGTATGAAGAAGAGAAATTTCTGAGAGAAGGGCTTTGACATACATACGTATGTATCACTTCTCCCTCTCTCTCTCTTTTTCAATTTGCCTTTGTATCCCATGCTGGAAGTTAAAACGGTTGTGTTGTCAACACTGGAGGTCATGAGAGCCTGGACCACCAAAGTGCCGGCCGAAGTGGCCGTGCGGTTCTAGGCGCTGCAGTCTGGAACCGCGAGACCGCTACGGTCGCAGGTTCGAATCCTGCCTCGGGCATGGATGTGTGTGATGTCCTTAGGTTAGTTAGGTTTAACTAGTTCTATGTTCTAGGGGACTGATGACCTGAGAAGTTGAGTCCCATAGTGCTCAGAGCAATTTTTGAACCACCAAAGTAATTACGCTTCAGTTAGTTGCCGAATGGTTGGTGTAGTGGTTGCGGCCTCATCTGTTCCGAGGTAAGGTAAAACTTTGTTTTTCCTGTGATACTATACGCCATTTCGGCCCACGTGTCACACAAAGGATAATTCATAATAATTTGTGACTGGTAGCGGTCTCTCAAAAACTTTTCCACACTTTTGAAACAGTCACGGTCCACTGACAGTCAATACGGCTTTAATATTTTTTTGTTAATAATATTTGTTTGAATCGTTTTCCAGTGTTGACGCTTTTCAGCAGTTCCGTTGCGGCTGTGGCTGTTTAGCCGTATAGTTTCCCGTAGAGCGTAGCGGAGAAAGTCGTGCACCGACAAAACGACCGCGTCGAGCTGCTGCCGCCACCCGGCCAGCTGTCAGACGGGCCCAGAGGAGCAAAGCTTGCGACGATTCTGCTCCGCGAAAGAAATGCCGCCGCTTGCAGTTTTGCTGGAGCTCTCCTCAGCGCCGTGGTCGGTGGCAGCGGCAGCCGAGCGGAACTCGTGGCCCGGCTGAGGTTTCCCACAACACACGGCCACCACAAAGGGGAGCGGGGGGCCGGCGGAGGTGTTGCGTGCGGCGCACTCTCTCGTCTTGTTACACCGCCTCCGGCGGTTTGTTACAGTCACTACGAACGACAGTACAAGCGTGTTTTGGTTCGACTCCGTCTCAGTGCTGACAGGCGGGAGAAGACTGGAAGAAACACTGGGGTTTCACGTCAGTCATTGATCCGCACTAATGTTTAGTGTACAACACTCGAGCTTACCGAGTAGTTGTGACTGGATTCAGCATTTTTAAAGAGGGAGAACTAAATGTATTGTTCTTAACGGAATGAAAGCGACAGATGTAAAGGTAATTTCTATAGTACCCCATAGGGACAACCATTGCTATTTAAAACGTACAGCGTGTCCAGGAAATAATGATCAGTATTCAGGAATTTGACAGGAACGACGATTCGGATCAAAAAACTGTAATAAACATGGGCTCTAAAATGCATATCTACAGAGCAATGAGTTTTCCTTCATCTTCGCTACTGTGAAACACATCTCTTGTAGCTCTTAAATTGTTCACTACACCATGCGAACTCCTCCCAAAATAGAGAAAGCAAAAGAACTTTCAGCGGAAGATATGCTTCACACTATCGATGACGCAGAAATCCTCATGCATTTAGGGTACGAACTATAGAGCCCATTTTAACTGATTTTTTTTTTCCTCCGAATGATCGCTCGGTCACATCCCTGAACACTGATCTCCCCTCCTGGCACACCCTATATATAAACTGACTGTTATACACTGAAGAGACAAAGAAATTGGTACACCTGCCTTATATCGTGTAAGGGCCCCGCGAACACGCAGAAGTGCCGCAACACGATGTGGCATGGACTCGACTAATGTCTGACGTAGTACTGTAGGGAACTGACACCTTGAATCCTCCAGGGCTGTCCATAAATCCATAAGGTACGGAGGGGGCGGGGGGGGGGAGATCTTTTCTGAAAAGACCTTGCAAGATATCCCAGATATGCTCAATTATGCTCATGTCTGGGCTGTTTGGTGGCCAGCGGATATGTTTAGACTCAGAAGAGTGTTCCTGGAGCCACTCTGTACAGATTCTGGACGTGCGAGGTGGCGTATTGTCATTCTGGAATTGCCCAAGTCCGGTCGGAATACACAATGGACATGAATGGGTGCAGGTGATCAGACAGGATGCTAACGTACGTTGTCACCTGTCAGAGTTGCATCTAGACGTTTAACTCACACGCCCCACACCATTACAGAGCCACCACCAGCTTGAAGAATCCCCTGCTGACATGCAGGGTCCATGGATTCATGAGGATGTCTCCATACCCGCACACGTCCATCCGCTCGATACAATTTGAAACTACATTCGTCCGACCAGGCAACACAATTTGAAACTACATTCGTCCGACCAGGCAACATGTTTCCAGTCGTCAAATAGACAATTGTCGGTGTTGACGGGCCCTGGCGAGGCGTAAAGCTGTGTGTCGTGGAGTAATAAAGGGTACACGAGCGGGCCTTCGGCTCCGAAAGCTCATAACGACGAGGGTTTCGATGAACGGTTTGCACGTTGACACTTGTTGATCGCCCAGCATTGAAATCTGCAGCAATTGTGGGCGGGTTGCAATTGTTATCACGTTGAATGGTTAGTACCGTTCTTGCAGGACCTTTTTCCGGCCTCAGCGGTGTCTGAGATTTGACATTTTACCAGATTCGTGACATTCACGGTACCAGATTCGTGATATTCACGGTACACTCGTGAAATGGTCGTACGGGAAAATCCCCACTTCATCGCTACCACGGAGATGCTGTGTCCCAGCGCTCGTGCGCCGTCTATACCACCACGTTCAGCCCCACTTAAATCTTGGTAACATGACATTGCAGCAGCAGTAACCGATCTAACAACTGCGCCAGACACTTGTTGTCTTATATAAGCGCTGGCGACCGCAGCGCCGTATTCTGCCCGTTTACGTATCACTGTATTTGAATGCGCATATCTAAACCAGTTTCTTTGGCGCTTCAGTGTTGGTACTAACGTACGGAGAGAGTGGAAAACAATGAAACATGCAAATAATCCTAATAAACATAGGTCCAAAAACCAATGGTTTCTCAGATACGACATATTATAGACAGTGTACATAGACACCTTACAACAGTACACCTTGCAACAATCCCCGAGGGTCCAAATACGGATGTGTACTTGAGGGCAAACACATTACAACAAGTAATTCAAACAGTCAACGTCCACGTGACAACAGGCTTCACTACATGTCCTCATCGATGCCTGTCGACATTCAAAAACTTCCAATTGTGTTCCGAAAGGGCACAAAACTTTCGCTGGGTTCATAGATAACAGAGCTGAAATACATCAAGATTTTTAAATATCCTCACACAAATACACCCAACGGGCTCAAGTCGGGGGACCTGGGACGCCTTGGTGCTTCCGAGCCACGACCGACACATTTGTTGTCGAACATTTGTGCAACGTATTACTGAACAGCCACATCAAAGAGTGCCGGTGGAGTATCTCGTAGTACCACATACGCACAATTTCACCACTGGGAACACCATCATAATAGTCGATTAGCTTATAGTGCAGGCAATGAAGTTACATACGACCAGTGCGTCGCCAGACGGAAAATGCAGCCATATGTGTGAAAATATTGGTTTGTGGACCTAAGGTTTATCTGCCTGATTCACTCTCCCGTATCGTTCCTTTCATTTGTGCCTGTAATAGCGTAGCACCTCATATAAATCATCTATTGGATAATGTCGGAAACTCTGTTGAGGTTTCTTTTTCAGGCAGTGCTGCTTGGCTGTTGAAGGGCTGCAACGCCAAAAGACTGCAAATGCAGGAAGATCTTCAGAGGATCGATGATTGTCCCAAAACTGACAGGTGACCCTGCGGATAAATAAATGTAAAATAGGCGAAGAGATCCGTGACTGTTCGATCACGCTATCGGAGAAACGAATCAGTGGATCAGTAACTAACGTAAAATACCCAGGATTCGTCCGGAGCGATCTAGAGCTAACTGACCGCAAAAAAGGAAAAGTTGACGCCAGCCTGAGATTCGTTGGATGAAAAATAAGGAAGTGTAAATCATCCACAAAAGAAGTGACTTTCAAAACATTTGTCGGTCGAGTTCGTGAGTGTTCTTCATCAGTGTGGGATTCTTGCCAAGAGATAAAGACGATCCAATGAAGCGCTGAATGTTTCGTCATGGGATCGTATAGCTGACGAGAGAGCGGTACGGAGACGCTTGATTAACTCCAGTCGCATACGTTACAACAGAGGCGTTGTCTGTCACTGTGGAGGTTACAATTGACATCCCGAGAGCATTACGTTCGAAGAATATTCGGCTACACTTCGTCCTATATGTGTCTTCCGAAATGACTACGGCGAAAAAAACTCACGAGAACACGGAAGTTTATCGGCAGTCCTTCCCAAGCACCATCCGCGAATGGAAGAGAGAAGGGGACAATATTAATGGTAGCAGAGGCCATAAGTTATCTTGCGGAGTATAAATGTAGATGCAGGTCATTGCAGTCGAAGCATTTTCGCAGTTTTGATACGGATGAGTATGGTTCAAATGGCTCTGAGCACTATGGGACTTAACATCTGTGGTCATCAGTCCCCTAGAACTTAGAACTAATTAAACCTAAGGACATCACACACATCCATGCCCGAGGCAGGATGCGAGCCTGCGACCGTAGCAGTCGCGCGGTTCCGGACTGAGCGCCTAGAACCGCTAGACCACCGCGGCCGGCACGGATGAGTATGGAAACGGGTCGTGTCCAAGTCTGAGATTTAGACAAGCCGGTCGGGGACTTGAACAACGCCACTCTTACCGAACTGAAGCCCAGTTGCTGTATTTGCAGAGCCACCTCACAAATCGAGATGAACGAAAATGAGGAGCCGGCCGGTGTGGCCGTGCGGTTCTAGGCGCTTCAGTCTGGAACCGCGTGACCGCTACGGTCGCAGGTTCGAATCCTGCTTCGGGCATGGATGTGTGTGATGTCCTTAGGTTAGTTAGGTTTAAGTAGTTCTAAGTTCTAGGGGACTGATGACCACAGATGTTAAGTCCCATAGTGCTCAGAGCCATTTTTGAAAACGAGGAAATGGACTAAAAATTATAGAGTCCATCGCAGTACGGCTGTGGCTTAGCGTTATATAAAAAATAAAGGAATTCCACTCCATGGCTTGTTGATACAGCAAAAAGCATGCAGAATGTGGTAAAAACAACAATGAACATATGACACAAGCACATACTTGCTCCGATTTATTGAACTGTGTATGACGAAGGCTGTCTCTCTTGCCGATGCCTCACACGTGACACCCAAAACCGGCTTACCAACGCTGTACTGGTCAATCTGAAAATGCCTCGTATTAGAAACACACGTCATGAACCAATAAAGCAATAAAATGAGTTCTGCACCCGAGACGTGTTTTCACCACATCAAAAATAAAGGTTCAAATGCATCTTTATGAGTTGTGTGACTAGGGCCTCCCGTCGGGTAGAGCGTTCCCCGGGTGCAAATCTTTCGATTTGACGCCACTTCGGCGACTTGCGCGTCGATGGGGATGAAATGATGATGATTAAGATAACACCCAGTCCCTGAGCGGAGAAAATCTCCGACCCAGCCGGGAATCAAACCCGGGCCCGTAGGATTGATATTCTGTCACGCTGACCACTCAGCTACCGGGGGCGGACATCTTTATGAGTTGACTCCATTATTTCTCCGTCTCGAACAAACACTGATACCGCACGGCTGTGATCTTCGTCTTGGGCAAGTTTTCTTCAGACAGTAATACCCGTTGTCAGCTTCCGACTTCTGAGAATGTCCGCACAACGGCCCTGTAAACTTGCAAACTGTCGGTACGGTACAACATTTTAACCACAACAAGCACAAAACGATTTGACGAGTTCCAACATGTTTCGTTAACATCAGTGGTTCGGCAAATTAATTTCAGTAGTGGAACGTAGTAGTTAGATGTCTACCAAACACGTTCGAACATCTCGACCAAGTAGAGGTTGATGTAGATGCGAAGTCACGTCGTTCCATATCCAATCTGCTCTTTCGTTGTTAGAAGCAGCTGTCTTCTTCTACTGAAAGCGCCCAGTCTTCGAAAGCTCAAACAAGTGTTACCCGTCTTTTTCTCTGCCGTTTCGTGCTTCAGACGACCGGAAGTTTCTTTTCTTCTTGGCCGTGCATGTTTGTCCGCTGAACTGAAGGACTGACTGGATGTACGAGTACAAACGTTATGTGCGAAAGAAGCATCTGCTAAACCAGTGATCCAGAAATAAGTTGATAAGTGAATGGCAAGGAGAAGATGACAGAATGATGACAGCTCCTTCCCCACTTGCGTTAATACAGTTACGCTGGGTGCAAACATACACTTCTGCTGGGGGCAAAACCCAATTAACAACCTGGAAATGAACGCTGGATATTTTTTCCTCCTAATTATACCACCGAGGCTGTCACGATGTGATCAAATTTCAGTCTCCAGTAGCGGTTCATTTATGGCAATGGGTAATTAATACGCAAGAGTAAAACACAGAAAGCCAACATTCGTCGATCTGTTAAATTACAGGGAGCGCATAAAATATGTTTATGCACTGCTTTGGGGCACTGAGAGTGGCACGTTTAGGAGTGCAAGGGCGTAAAATATCCAAAGACTGACTGGCGGGT
Source organism: Schistocerca nitens (assembly GCF_023898315.1). Classification (NCBI taxonomy): domain Eukaryota; kingdom Metazoa; phylum Arthropoda; class Insecta; order Orthoptera; family Acrididae; genus Schistocerca; species Schistocerca nitens. The sequence continues at coordinate 106,409,763 of NC_064614.1, read as the reverse complement.
ATTTTGACGCACTGATAGAGTAAGAGGTGAAGATTGCACACAAATGTTTTTTGGAATTTAGGCGTCGATTTAAAGCATATCTACCTACCGTTTAGTCCCCTCTTTCAGGAGATATCGACAGGTGATATACGTTTTTAGAGCCTGTACAGTCAGAAATTTTAGCAGCTTTCTAAACATCTGTCTGCGATAGGACATGAAATGTTAGACAGAAAACAATGCAAGGGATTACTAGCTCTAACCCACTAATCGTACGTCAACAAGCTGTAAAGATTTGTCGGAAAGACCTCCACTGTACATTGCACACGCAAGAAGTGTTTTCCGCTGAAATAAACTGTAGTGAAGAGACGGCGATGGAAATTGAAATAAATGTGCTAACTCAAAAAGGTACATCTACATCCATACTCCGCAAGCCACCCGACGGTGTGTGGCGGAGGGTACATTGAATACCTCTATCGGTTCTCCCTTCTATTCCAGTTTCGTATTGTTCGTGGAAAAAAAATATTGTCAGTATGCCTCTGTGTGGGCTCTAATCTCTCTGGTTTTAATCCTCATGGACTCTTCGCGAGATATATGTAGGATGGAGCAATATACTGCTTGACTCCTCGGTGAAGGTAAGTTCTCGAAACTTCAACAAAAGCCCGTACCGAGCTACTGAGCGTCTCTCCTGCAGTCTTCCACTGGAGTTTATCTATCATCTCGCCGGCCGCGGTGGTCTCGCGGTTCTAGGCGCGCAGTCCGGAACCGTGCGACTGCTACGGTCGCAGGTTCGAATCCTGCCTCGGGCATGGATGTGTGTGATGTCCTTAGGTTAGTTAGGTTTAAGTAGTTCTAAGTTCTAGGGGACTGATGACCACAGCAGTTGAGTCCCATAGTGCTCAGAGCCATTTGAACCATTTTTATCTATCATCTCCGTAACGCTTTCCCGACTTTGCCGCGTTACCGATGCTTAGGAGTTCGCTTCTATCACGAAAATGCAAAATCCTCATTTACAAAACAATTATAAGACCAGTTGTTACATATGGTGCCAAAACGTGGACCATGACTGTAAATGAGGAAAGGATCCTTAGCATATGGGAGAGAAAGGTGCTACGTAAAATATATGGCCCAATATATGATCAAGAAGTTTGGCGCATTCGTACGAATGCATAACTACAACACCTTTTTGAAGAACCTGACACTGTCACTACCATTAAAATGAGAAGACTGCGGTGGGCAGGGCACGTGATCAGAATGGAAGAGAGGTAAACAAAAAGGTAAACACTCGTCGCAGAAGCCTGCGTTGACAATTTCACAAAAATGCTTAAAATACACTGTGCACGCAACCGGTTTTTTTATGCTGAAGTAAACAGTAGTGAAGACACGGGGGGACGGACTGGGAAAAAAAAGGTGTTACACGTCGAATCTCGTAACACGATGTATAAAATATTATGGGAATTAGATTTCTTTAAAAAATCGATTTTAAGTTAAGTTAGAAGCAGCAGCTATTTGTCTGTGGGCCGTGTAGCAATATTCTGTGAGCGCTCGCAAGCGGCGGGTGGCGGCGTCGGACAGCAGGTGTCTGAGCCCCCACAACAACAGTACCTGTCCGCTGCGCGGCCATTATGGCCGCCCAACCCTCGCTCGTCTACCTGCCCTCCTCGCACCTACTGCACGTACCTTGGTGATCTGGAACAGCGCCTGGCGCCTGTGTCGCACCTTCTCCTTCATCGCAGCTCAGCGCCGGCGCATGGCGTCGCACTCGAGTACGTAAAGACGCTCCGGAAGGAGCTCTCCGCGGAAGGAAAACGCGCGTGCAGTCGGCGTCGAGCGGCGGTGCGTGTACCCCGGCGGCGGGCGCGTCCTGGCACTGTGCGGAAGCAGCCCGCCCAGGTGAGTCGCCGGTGAGCTCACCTGGCGCCGCCAGCGGCGGGACGCGGCAACTCCTCCTACACGGTCGAGCGCGCGCCGTCCGGCCGGCGCAGGGGGGGAAAGGGGGGCGGCCCGCCACAACAATAGCCGGGGGGCGCCTCTTTGTGCGTGGGAAGGGGCGGCCGGCGTCTGTTTACGTGCTAGGTGCGTACACACTACTCTCCGTGCCCTGGCCGCCGTGACGTACGCGTCTGCCCCCACCTTCTTCCTGGACACGCTGCGTGAACCGCGATGGACGAGGAAGCGCCGAATCGGGGAGGGAAACGATTAAATCCGGAAGAAAATGGGCTATTGTGCTCCCGAAGGGACAGCCGACTTGTGACAGCTGTCGAGCTCGAGGGACGTGAAACAGAGATGTGAACCGACACGAAGACCACTCCCAGTGCTAAATGACAACTTCCGGCACAAACTGAGTGAACAGAAAATGAAAACACTGGCGTAGTGCAAGAACAGTTTCTCTTTACGAGTTCCTATTACAGAGAAATGTTTGGTTCAAAACATATTAAAAATGGTTCAAATGGCTCTGAGCACTTATTTTGCGATCGTAGCAGTCGCGCGGTTCCGGACTGAAGCGCCTAGAACCGCTCGGCCACCACGGCCGGAAAAACATATTAAAAGTATAGTTCTCGTCAACCCTACGTTTGGCCCACCTTTCTGATCCGAAATATTCATCTATGAATGAGAAGTGAATGTCATTGTCACTGTTGATTATGATCACGTATTTTCTTGCGATTTCCGTTGTTTGATTGCTAGAGGCTACACAATCTGATCAAAAGTATCACCACACCTATTAGAGCCGGCCGCTGTGGTCGAGCGGTTCTAGGCGCTTCATTTCGGAACCGCGCTGCTCCTACGGTCGCAGCTTCGAATCCTGCCTTGGGCATGGATGTGTGATATCCTTAGGTTAGTTAGGTTTAAGTGGTTCTAACTCTAGGGGACTGATGACCTCAGATGTTAAGTCCCATTGTCCTCAGAGCCATTTGAACCATTTGAACACCTATTAGAGGACATTAATGTGGTGTGTGCCCACCTGTCGCCTTTATGACGGCTTGAACTCTCCTAGGGCGCTCTTTCAGTTAGGTGTCTGAATGTTTATGGAGGAATGGCAGCATTTTCTTCCTCAAGAGCCGAAACCAGAGAAGATAGTGATGTTGGATGCTGGGGTCTGGAGCGAACTGGACCTCCTAAATGACCCAAAGGAATTCCACTGGATTCAAGTGGCAAATCTGGCCAGGCCAGTCCTTTTCAGGAATGTTTGCCTCGCAGATTCTGCTTTATCACGAGGTGAATTGTCATGCTGATACACACAATGTTCATCTTCTAACTATTCCCATACTGTACGCGGTACACAATATTCTCAAATGTTTTCATGTCCTTCCACATTTGGCATTTTCTTAAGAGCAACAGGAGGACCATATCCTTCATTGTTGGCACTTCGCACGACGGCAGGTAGTGAGATTCATCACGCCAAATCACTCGTTCCCACTAATCCACTATCCAGTGCCATCGCTCTTTACACTATTTCACTTCACTACTTCAGTGATCGTGCTAGCTGAACTGCTGGTAGCACTTTGGAACTCATGAGCCATTCCTTCCGCCGATTTCACGTGATTTTTTACAACCACCCTCCGCAGTTCAAAAATGGCTCTGAGCACTGTGGGACTTAACTTCTGAGGTCATCAGTCCCCTAGAACTTAAAACTACTTAAACCTAACCAACCTAAGGACATCACACACATCCATGTCCAAGGCAGCATTCGAACCTGCGACCGTAGCGGTCGCGCGGTTCCAGACTGTAGCGCCTAGGTTGGTTGGTTGGTTTGGGGAAGGAGACCAGACAGCGAGGTCATCGGTCTCATCGGATTAGGGAAGGATGGGGAAGGAAGTCGGCCGTGCCCTTTCAAAGGAACCATCCCGGCATTTGCCTGGAGCGATTTAGGGAAATCACAGAAAACCTAAATCAGGATGGCCGGACGCGGGATTGAACCGTCGTCCTCCCGAATACAAGTCCAGTGTCTAACCACTGCGCCACCTCGCTCGGTGTAGCGCCTAGAACCGCTCGGCCACATCAGCCGGCAAGAAACTGGTACACCTGCCTAATATCGTGTACGGCCCCCGCAAGCACGCAGAAGTGCCGCAACGCGACATGGCATGAACTCGACTAACGTCTGAAGCTGTGCTGGAGGGAACTGACACCACGAATCCTGCAGGGCTATCCATAAATCCGTCAGCGTACGACGGGGTGGAGATCTCTTATGAACAGCACATTGCAAGGCGTCTCAGATATGCCCTATAATGTTCATATCTGGGGAGTCTGGTGGGCAATGGAAGTGTTTAAACCCAGAAGAGTGTTCCTGTAGCCACCCTGTAGCAATTCTGGCCGTGTGCGGTGGCGCATCGTCCTGCTCGAATTGCCCAAGTCCGCCGGAATGCACCATGGACACGAATGGACGCAAGTGATCAGACTGGATGCTTACGTACGTGTCACTGCCACGTGGTCCCATGTCACTCCAACTGCACACGCCCCACACCATTAAAGAGCCTCCACCAGCTTGAACAGTCCCCTGCTGACATGCAGGGCCTATGGATTCATGGGGTTGTCTCCGTACCCGTAGACGTCCACCCGCTGGATACAATTTGAAACGACATTCGTCCGACCAGGTAAAATGTTTCCAGTCATCAAATAGACCAATGTCGGTGTTGACGGGCCCAGGCGAGGCGTAAAGCTTTGTATCGTGCAGTCATCAAGGGTACAAGAGTGGGACTTTGCCTCCGAAAGCCCATATCGATGATGTTTCGTTGAATGGTTCGCACGCTGACACATGTAGATGGCCTAGTTTTGAAATATGCAGCAATTTGCGGAAGGGTTGCACTTCTGTCAGGTTGAACGATTCTCTATCGTCTTTGGTCCCGCTCTTGCAGGAACTCGTTCCGGCCGCAGTGATGTCGGAGATTTGACATTTTACTGGATTCCTGATATTCACGGTACACTCGTGAAATGGTCGTACGGGAAAATCCCCACTTCATCGCTATCTCGGAGACGCTGTGTCCCATAGTTTGTGCACCGACTATAACACCACGTTCAAATACACTTAAATCTTGATGAACTGCCATTGTAGCAGCAGTAACCGATCTAACAACTGCGCCTGACGCTTGTTGTCTTACATAGGCGGTGCCAATCGCAGCGCTGTATTCTATTTACATATCTCAATATTTGAATACGCATCCCAACAACAGTTTCTTTGGTGCTTCCGTGTACTTTAAGAGATAAAGCCATATTATTGCTATATTTTTTCCAGTAATTCAATTCACAGCCAAGGAGTTCAACTATCAGTAAGTAACATGGATTTATTAGTAATTAGAAGCTGTCTAAGGTGGGTGATTCGGTTTTTCTGTACATTATTTCCACCATTGGCAAAATGAACACGACCAAGTCAATTTTCGAAATCTTGTCCAGTAAAATACAATTCTGCAACTGCTTACACACTCATAAATGCTACGTCTATTGACAATGTTGCACTTGAGAGTTTGAATGTTACGTTTCGAGATAGTATATGTAGTACGAAAACGTCTAGCTTACGAAGACTTGAGACAGTGTTTGGTCAACTAATATTCTTCTTCTTCTCTTTTTTATGATCAGCCAGCTGAACGGTTTGCAGCAGTCATCTCCGGTATATTCTGTTCTGTTGCAGACTTTATCCTTTACGCCGCACCATTACACCCCAGGTGAGAATATCCGCTGTCGTCGTTTCTTCCACTGTTATTTTAGTCCATCTCCCGCCACTTCACTTGTTTAGCCATTTCAAGTTAGCTGCTACAACTGCCTCAAAATCCTTCCTCTCCCGTACTAATCTGTTAGCCTTCCTACACCTATCAGTGTCGCATTACCAACATGATGCTTCTTTTCAGCGATACGGCATTCGTGTGAGTATCCCGCATTATACCAACTATTTTGCAGCGCAAATGTTTGGATCGTGTGGGTGTAGGATAAAATTGTCAGTACGTATTGGATATAGGCATTCATATTCAAGCACTTTGGAAATTAGCTTTTGAATGCGATATTTCGCTTCGTAACTAGGTCAGTTCAGTAACCGGACATCAGTGATTCGCCGACCTACTCGCGTAGCGATGTATCTCTTACGATCCGAAATTAATCTGAAGCGTACCACAGACAAGAATAACGAAGGAAAGATTCGCAAAAGATAAATAATTTTTGTCCTTTCCTTCTGTGTTCATCCAAACGAAATTTCTATTTACGCTACGTAAACGAATTCAAATTAATGACGTCATTGTTAATGCTACGATCTTCATCATATTAATTATGTATTATTTGGTCTAATGTTCATGGCTCTGAGCACTACGGGACTAACAGCTGAGGTCATCAGTCCCCTAGAACTTAGAACTACTTAAACCTAACTAACCTAAGGACATCACACACATCCATGCCCGAGGCAGGATTCGAACCTGGTCCATGCTTATTGCTGTTGTGGTCTTCAGTCCTGAGACTGGTTTGATGCAGCTCTCCATACTACTCTATCCTGTGCAAGCTTCTTCATCTCCCAGTACCTACTGCAACCTACATCCTTCTGAATCTGCTTAGTGTATTCATCTCTTGGTCTCCCTCTACGATTTTTACCCTCCACGCTGCCCTCCAATGCTAAATTTGTGATCCCTTGATGCCTCAAAACATGTCCTAGCAACCGGTCCCTTCTTCTAGTCAAATTGTGCCACAAAGTTCTCTTCTCCCCAATCCTATTCAATACCTCCTCATTAGTTACGTGATCTACCCACCTTATCTTCAGCATTCTTCTGTAGCACCACATTTCGAAAGCTTCTATTCTCTTCTTGTCTAAACTATTTATCGTCCACGTTTCACTTCCATACATGGCTACACTCCATACAAATACTTTCAGAAACGACTTCCTGACACTTAAATCTATACTTGATGTTAACAAATTTCTCTTCTTCAGAAACGATTTCCTTGCCATTACCAGTCTACATTTTATATCCTCTCTACTTCGACCACCATCAGTTATTTTACTCCCTAAATAGCAAAACTCCTTTACTACTTTAAGTGTCTCATTTCCTAATCTAATCCCCTCAGCATCACCCGATTTAATTTGACTACATTCCATTATCCTCGTTTTGCTTTTGTTGATATTCATCTTATATCCTCCTTTCACGACACTATCCATTCCGTTCAATTGCTCTTCCAAGTCCTTTGCTGTCTCTGACAGAATTACAATGTCATCGGCGAACCTCAAAGTTTTTACTTCTTCTCCATGAATTTTAATACCTACTCCGAATTTTTCTTTTGTTTCCTTTACTGCTTGCTCAATACACAGATTGAATAACATCGGGGAGAGGCTACAACCCTGTCTCACTCCTTTCCCAACCACTGATTCCCTTTCATGCCCCTCGACTCTTATAACTGCCATCTGGTTTCTGTACAAATTGTAAATAGCCTTTCGCTCCCTATATTTTACCCCTGCCACCTTCAGAATTTGAAAGAGAGTATTCCAGTTAACATTGTCAAAAGCTTTCTCTAAGTCTACAAACGCTAGAAACGTAGGTTTGCCTTTCCTTAATCTTTCTTCTTAGATAAGTCGTAAGGTTAGTATTGCCTCGCGTGTTCCAACATTTCTACGGAATCCAAACTGATCTTCCCCGAGGTCCGCTTCTACTAGTTTTTCCATTCGTCTGTAAAGAATTCGCGTTAGTATTTTGCAGCCGTGACTTATTAAACTGATAGTTCGGTAATTTTCACATCTGTCAACACCTGCTTTCTTTGGGATTGGAATTATTATATTCTTCTTGAAGTCTGAGGGTATTTCGCCTGTCTCATACATCTTGCTCACCAGATGGTAGAGTTTTGTCATGACTGACTCTCCCATGGCCATCAGTAGTTCTAATGGAATGTTGTCTACTCCCGGGGCCTTGTTTCGACTCAGGTCTTTCAGTGCTCTGTCAAACTCATCACGCAGTATCTTATCTCCCATTTCGTCTTCACCTACATCCTCTTCCATTTCCATAATATTGTCCTCAAGTACATCGCCCTTGTATAAACCCTCTATATACTCCTTCCACCTTTCTGCCTTCCCTTCTTTGCTTAGATCTGGGTTGCCATCTGAGCTCTTGATATTCATACAAGTGGTTCTCTTCTCTCCAAAGGTCTCTTTAATTTTTCTGTAGGCAGTATCTATCTTACCCCTAGTGAGACAAGACTCTACATGCTTATTGTCCTATACGAAAGTACCGCCATAACAATGTCAAAGTTAATTCTTCGTCCATACATCATCTACCTGATTTATTTCGAATTGGTGTGTTGTGTACCGGTTTGCAACAGTAAGCACCGTGTTGTTACATTCCAAAAGGGCTCAGACTCCTCGAACTACGGCATTGTAAGCATGAGTAACGCTAGTAATTCGATTACCGAAAGTAATGCTCCATTACTGTGAATGAGAGTATCATACGCGACCACTGACGAAACTAAGTAATGATGGGTCATATGAAAAAAGAAAGATTGTTTTGCATAACGGGAGGACCTCACATCCAATACTTTTAACTGCAAATTTGACAGATACAAGAACAGCAAGTCCAGTTGATGAACACTAGTAGAGAAGAGTTCAGTCCCCCTTCTCTATAGCAACGTATTTCGTAAAAAAAATGCTACTCCAATTTCATAACTGAAATGGATGTGTCACATGATCACGCCTTATTAGCGATATAAGAGATGACGGAGTATCACATTAATTACGGGCTATCTAAAATAACACACCTCATTCATGTAATTACCCTCTGTTGGGTATCGAGTTGACAATCATTGCCGAATCCCACACAAAGTGGTTCAACAGCCTATAGTTTCTCGTGAACTTTAGTGGATGTGGTGAGACAACTGAATCCAAAGACATAGCTGCGACAAATAAATTTATAACACAGAAATTGGCAACTTAATACAATTTACCGGTATGTCGCCATCCAGTCAACAAAAGACATCAGTGGCTGTGCCCTCGTTTCCAGAAGTCCGTTTTTCCTGTGCCGTATCCGTTCTTGTCACTTTTATCTGCTTCAGTTTTAATCTCCTCGTAGCATTCGTGATAGCGCATGGGATAAGTTATGCAACGGTAAAATACCTGATAAACGCAGATCAATACATACCCATCATATCATTATCCAAACACACTATCGAAGAGTTCGCAACTTCATCCAAGTGAGTCACAGAATGGCGTCATGTCTGCGTTACAGAGTTACTGTTTGACTAAGGGATTGCCCTGGCAACGAACACAATGACTGAGGGCAGACAATAACATATTTTGAAGGTAGGTGACTTCACAAACAAGAGGTCACTCATTTCCAAGGCAAGACCCACGTCAGTGGAACTGTTCCCGTCCTCATCTACATTTCCAGTTTTGCCAAGTCTCAAAAACGCGTAATTTTCTAATTTCGTCTTTATTCCCAGTTGTTCCTAAGATTTTTTCGCTGTCTATTGAGGTGACTTCTGGGTATCGAAAAAATGCGAGTGCGCGAAAAATGGCAAGACAAGCGACGAATGTTTTTCAATTAATAGAGCGAGGAGATGAGTGGGGCAGCTTTCCGCTGCGATATTGATATGCATATTTAAGAATTTCTCCATTAGCTTGTGTGAATAAACGAAGATGCTTTCAAGGTAATATATGGACCTGGTATTCTAGGAGTTGGACCAGAGGGCTGCATCTGTATGTTCTAGCAATATGCGACGTACTGAAATTGCGAAAACGCAGTTACCAATATAAGATGCGTCTATCTTCGTAACTAGTAAACAAAACATAACCAACTTGTGTTTTCTCAGTGGTTTAGGAAGACACACGCATTTGGTGCGATCACTTCGAAACCGGTCGTAAAGAAACAAAAGAGACTGTTTTGAGTTTTACAAAAACTAAGTGTTTCGGCTGAGGGTTGCTGCATTGAGATGCATTTCTTACGTAGAGAGTGTCGTATGCAGCCATCGCAGAGCGACTGACGTTCACGGCAGGTGCCATACGAGTGGTACGTGTGAAGTAGCTGTGGCGTGCAGCTAATAACAATTGATGAGGAAAATTAATTTTTAGATTTTCTTGCTGCAAAAATACTGTATGTAAGTGAAGCAAAGCTACATGAACTCTTGGAGTTAGTTTTTCAGGAGGTCTCCTTCTCCTTCATGAAAAATTGAAAACCACTTACGGTATATTGATAATTTTTAGTTTATGGACCGTCTGACTGCAACTGAATGAAACACAATTTTCGTGCCATACGCCTTTCGCCTTTATTTTCTGCAAGGCATCTCCAGTGGCCTGGAATATGTACATACACTCCTGGAAATTGAAATAAGAACACCGTGAACTCATTGTCCCAGGAAGGGGAAACTTTATTGACACATTCCTGGGGTCAGATACATCACATGATCACACTGACAGAACCACAGGCACATAGACACAGGCAACAGAGCATGCACAATGTCGGCACTAGTACAGTGTATATCCACCTTTCGCAGCAATGCAGGCTGCTATTCTCCCATGTAGACGATCGTAGAGATGCTGGATGTAGTCCTGTGGAACGGCTTGCCATGCCATTTCCACCTGGCGCCTCAGTTGGACCAGCGTTCGTGCTGGACGTGCAGACCGCGTGAGACGACGCTTCATCCAGTCCCAAACATGCTCAATGGGGGACAGATCCGGAGATCTTGCTGGCCAGGGTAGTTGACTTACACCTTCTAGAGCACGTTGGGTGGCACGGGATACATGCGGTCGTGCATTGTCCTGTTGGAACAGCAAGTTCCCTTGCCGGTCTAGGAATGGTAGAACGATGGGTTCGATGACGGTTTGGATGTACCGTGCACTATTCAGTGTCCCCTCGACGATCACCAGTGGTGTACGGCCAGTGTAGGAGATCGCTCCCCACACCATGATGCCGGGTGTTGGCCCTGTGTGCCTCGGTCGTATGCAGTCCTGATTGTGGCGCTCACCTGCACGGCGCCAAACACGCATACGACCATCATTGGCACCAAGGCAGAAGCGACTCTCATCGCTGAAGACGACACGTCTCCATTCGTCCCTCCATTCACGCCTGTCGCGACACCACTGGAGGCGGGCTGCACGATGTTGGGGCGTGAGCGGAAGACGGCCTAACGGTGTGCGGGACCGTAGCCCAGCTTCATGGAGACGGTTGCGAATGGTCCTCGCCGATACCCCAGGAGCAACAGTGTCCCTAATTTGCTGGGAAGTGGTGGTGCGGTCCCCTACGACACTGCGTAGGATCCTACGGTCTTGGCGTGCATCCGTGCGTCGCTGCGGTCCGGTCCCAGGTCGACGGGCACGTGCACCTTCCGCCGACCACTGGCGACAACATCGATGTACTGTGGAGACCTCACGCCCCACGTGTTGAGCAATTCGGCGGTACGTCCATCCGGCCTCCCGCATGCCCACTATACGCCCTCGCTCAAAGTCCGTCAACTGCACATACGGTTCACGTCCACGCTGTCGCGGCATGCTACCAGTGTTAAAGACTGCGATGGAGCTCCGTATGCCACGGCAAACTGGCTGACACTGACGGCGGCGGTGCACAAATGCTGCGCAGCTAGCGCCATTCGACGGCCAACACCGCGGTTCCTGGTGTGTCCGCTGTGCCGTGCGTGTGATCATTGCTTGTACAGTCCTCTCGCAGTGTACGGAGCAAGTATGGTGGGTCTGACACACCGGTGTCAATGTGTTCTTTTTTCCATTTCCAGGAGTGTATTTTTGCTCTTTGGTTTACATATTGGTCAATGTAGCTATAGCTTATAGAGTTCTGGTGGTTGGTTTTTGCTTTTATGTAGTAATATTTTGAACTATACTTACAGGTTGCGTGGACGATTTTCTACATATTACGCTCCTGTTGCAATTTTGGTGTTGTTCCTCTTCCTATAAATGCAAATTTGCGGTTTATTTCCCACATTTCACAGTACTAGGAACTGAAAACTTGTTTTGATGCAATGTTTTGGTTTGTGTTGCTGACTGTCAGATGTTAGTGCCAAGGATGGAATGTTACTGCCAACTTTCGAGTGTAATAATCGAAGTATCGGTGATCTATTTGTGTATGCATTTGTATGTGTGTGTGTGTGTGTGTGTGTGTGTGTGTGTGTGTGTGTGTGAGTGTGTGCACGCGTGGAAGACAGGACTGCAAAAGTTAAGATGAAAACCACTTCTTTTGGATTAGCGCGTTTTATTCACTATACAACACTTCTCACTCGATTTTGAAGAAAGTAATTGGCACACAAAATTGATTTTTCTCATATCTTATAGCTTCAAACCACAGCTTGACGATGAAGTGCTTTTTATTGCGATATTGCTCAAAGTTACTGTGATTCATGGTAACTAAGTAACTCATAGCAAGAAATTCGAAGGATTTGCAGTGAGAAATGTGGTCGCTGACTACTTTACGTTTGATTCACTTTGGGTCATACACTGCTGCGTACAAAATGTGGTTAACATATCGAAACTGGTTTTAAAGCTGGAAGGAAAGCAGTATCTCACAGTATGAGGGAAAGAGAAGGATTTCATTTAAGGGCACTGGCGCCCGTACCTACTGTCTGTTCGCGTGACGTGCAGGTAACCTATAGCTCAGTGTAGTTCTTGTAGGTTCAGTCGCGAGTAGACGCACGTTTCTCAAACTCAGTGATCTCGATATATTGTTGTACTCACTGCTGGAAAAAATGATGAAGAAGTAAGCATTTTACTCCAGTACTCTTGAGGGCTTCCAAAAAAGTTCACGAGATCTAGAAACAGAGGGCCCCATCATGCCAATATCGATAATTTCTGAGAGGCGCATATGGGGCCTAAAGATGACATATTGAATTGCCGAAACTGGTAGCAAAAATAAAATAACTTCTCAACATACGTGGCTGTTCGGCGAATTTCTTTGTAAAATACTTGAGCAGCCGCTGTCCCAGGTCCACAACGGACCAACTGTGAGTTTAATTTACTCTTCTTTAATCGTACTCCAAAGTTATCAATCGTTGCTTGTGAAACTTTGAAGCCACTGCTAGTTCTACAAAGAAAGGCCGCTATTACTGCAAAACAAGCTGGATTGAAGAGAATGCTGAGCATGCAAGCTTTACAAAGAAGTCCGCAAAAATCAGCTAGATGCCACAGCGTAGAACTCGATCTCAGCACACAGCTGCAGTGTCAATGGATTTGCTTCGACTCACATTTCCTGGTCGTCTCGTCCGTAGAAACGGCAATGTTCCATGGCCCTGCCGTTCAGCGGACGTATTAGCTCCAGCCCAATTTCTTCCGGGTTACCTCAAAGACCAAAATTTTTCCACGAAAACCATTCAAGAACCAAAGAAAATTTCAAGGAGCGAATAAGGCAAAAAATAAATATTCCGTTGAAGATGCTATGCAACATCATGAGCGGATTTACCCTCAGACACCGAAATCGAAGACACCATCTGAGTGATCCGTATTGAAAAAGTCATAACTTTCAAGGTAAACTATTAATTTCCACTGAGGTATACAAGATTCATGTCAAAGAAATAAATAAAAATTGTTTAAATCTACTGCTTGTGTGAGTTAGTTTAATCTTTTGTTTTTTGACTCTCTCGCCCTTTAGTTACTTAATCACAATACCTCTCACCCATCGAAAAGATCGGCTAGCCACTGTCACGCAGACGACGCCCCCGTCGTTGTATACAACGTGTCCGGCAAGGCAGTCGTGCGGGTTGCGTGCACACCATCAGTTAGGCGCCGAAACTACGGGGGCAATGTCCCATCGGCGTCCAGTAGCGAGTGAAAGCGTGACACGAGCCAGAAGCTGCCGCGAATGCCAATCGGCAAAAAGAGGTACAGCTGCCGCAAAATGTTTTCCCTGGGGCGGCAACTACCAAATTGATATTCGTAAGCGGCTAGAACTGGGCGTCACAAAATACAAAACATCTTCTTTTTTCTATCTGAGGACCACGTCAATTCAAAACAGCTTCATATCACCTGGTCTTTATCATTGTCCAATATTCTTTCATTTTCATACTTTCAGATTTTCTGCTGCGTACAAAATTTCAGAGCGGACCACTGCCTGGTAATGTTTCAATTTGCAACCTGGAATGAAACTGAATAACAATACGTACATAAATATTATGCTTTTTGAAGACGATTATTTCATCCTACAGGATGATGAAGATAAGCTTCAGAAATCACTACATATGCTAAATATTATTTGTAAAAATGATTTTGTTCAGATATCTACGACAAAAACATACATGGCAAGGAAAATATCCGAAACGAGACAAGATAATAATTGACGATCAGCCAATAGAACAAGTTCAAGCCTTCACTTACAATAGTTGTGACGTATCTGTTAACGACGACGAAAAAGCTTCAATGAGTTCAATGTATGTATGCGCGATTTCAGTGTATGTTTGCTGTTTGGCACATACCCATTAAGTAAGCAATGTGGGGTGTTACGAGTGAATTAAAGGCTTTTCATTGGGGACTGATTTATTCCAGAGAAGAGCATCATTTACGTTTATACACTGGTGTACTAAACTTAAGAACTAAAGTAACTTTCTTATGATGTGTCACAGCGACGTAACATACACAGAAAGACCTGCTACAGAATAGTGCAGAAGGTAAGTGAAATAAATACGCAATGAGACAACATAACTGACACTTTTATTCAATAATCATGGTTACACTGAAGTCGCCGCGACTATTTATGATTGTCTCCTGAACATTTCTAGAGGCAGGACATGGTTGGATGTATGATCACCACAATGGTAATGCTGGTCACAAAGTAGGTTCGAAGTTCTTATGGTAAGGCGTTCCAAAACTCCACCAGCGCTGTTGACAACTGTATGATGATCGTTGGTGCATGTGGTCATGCTGCAATACGAGGGTTGTTTTTTAAGTAAGGGCCGTTTTTATTTTTAAAAAAATATACAAATACTTTTGTAAAAAGCTTTTATTTTCTGATTCTACACACTTTTACCTATTTCTCTACATAGTTGCCTTGTTTATTTAAGCACTTGTCATTCCGTACAACTAAATTTTTAATTCCCTCTTCAAAGAATTCGGCCGCCTGCTCCGACAGCCAAGAGTTCACGGCCGCTTTAACTTCATCGTCGTCATTTAGGCGCTGCCCGCCAAGATGGTGTTTCAGGTACCGGAAAAGGTGAAAATCGCTAGGAGCAAGGTCGGGGCTGTATGGTGCATGGTCCAAAACTTCGCAGCCAAAAGAATCAAATCCCGAGTCTTTTGAGAGGTGTGAGGCCTAGCGTTATCGTGCAGGAGCAAAACTCCTTTTGTCAGAATGCCGCGCCTGTTGTTTTGAATTGCTCTGCGGAGCTTCTTTAGAGTTGCACAGCAGGCATCTGAGTTGATTGTCGTTCCTCGTGGCATAAAGTCCACTAGCAAAACACCGCGCCGGTCCCAGAACACAGTTGCCATAATCTTGCGCTTTGACAGCGTCTGTTTGGCTTTGACCTTGACGGGTGAGGTTGTGTGTCGCCATTCCATCGATTGTCGCTTGCTTTTGGGAGTGATGTGGGATACCCATGTTTCATCTCCAGTGACAATTTGACTCAACATGTCATCCCCTTCTTCCTCGTAACGAATCAAAAAGTCCAATGAAGTGGGAAATCTCTTCCCTTTGTGGTCCTCTGTGAGGAGTCTGGGTACCCACCGAGAACACAGTTTCTTGAAGTTTAGGTTTTCAGACACAATTTTGTACAAAACCGATCTTGAAACTTGTGGAAATTCCAAAGAAAGAGTGGAAATTGTGAATCTTCTGGCCTCACGAATCTTTGTTTCGACTGCAGCCACCAAATCATCAGTGATCACAGAGGGCCGGCCTGAGCGTTCTTCGTCATGGACGTTTTGACGGCCATTTTTAAACTCTCTAACCCTTTGACGCACTTTACCTTCACTCATTGAATTCAAGGCATAAACTTCTGTTAACTGACGATGAATTTCTGCAGCTGATAGGCTTCTCGCGGTCAAAAAACGTATCACTGACCGTATCTCACACGCGGCGGGCGATTCAATAATCGTAAACATTATAAAGTAGCACAGCGATGCGTACACGTCAGCTACAGAGCTGCAACTTGCATCAGTGTGAACGGGAAGGATGCCGGCAAGTGGCGCGGTGGCTTGTTGCGGCGTCCGCGCGAACTACGGGACTATACTTAAAAAACAACCCTCGTACATCTCCCCAGTGCACCCCATATGTGCTCTGTGGGATTTACGATGGGCATGCCAGCCCATTCACCGAGTACCCTCTCGTTCCAAGAGCTCCTTCACCATCGCTGTTTGATGTGGCCGCGCATTGTCATCTGTAGAATTGAAGTCAGGGCCGAAATGACCCCTGAAGAAAACGCACATGGGAAAGGACTGAAGTGTCACAATAACGAGTGAGTGTGCTGTCTTCAGACATTTGGAAGTCAGTACGTTCACGCACTATTATGCCTCCCCACACCTGTTACAGCAATGGATCCCGTACGATAAGTCCCATTGGCGCCCTAAATTTGCATCTAGCTGCTTATTCTCAAGTGTGTCCTAGAATAATCAAAGTTCCGCCACCCCGAACGTAGTCTGATGCGACGAATACTCCTCGTAACTTCAAAGACAAAAGAGTTCTCTCTTCAGCTCAATGCAAATCTTTCATTAACTAAAAAGTAATTTGAGCTGCAATAAATTCAGTTTAGATTCATAATAAATATCCTTCGGTACGATCTGGAGGTCAGTACACCTCTGAAACTGATTATGTTCGACAATGCTGGACGTACCCTCATATGTCGAGAGGTGGGAACAAGTGATGCATCGAGAAACATTCTCAAATATGATCGTTTTGGTGGTCCAAGTGTTATGGTACGGGGAGGCGTACTGTTGCAGCGGTGTATTGACTTCCAAATTTTAGGAAGGATGTGCGTTATTCCTTATGAACCTAAACTGAATTTAATGCAGTAAAAATTACTTTTTAGTTGATGAAAGGTTTGCATTAAGCTGACGAGAGAATTCTGTAGTCTTTGTAGTTACGAGAAATATTCCTCGCATTACAGTGCGTCCGGAGCCGGGGGCTTTGCTTATTGAAGGACGTACGTGAGATTAGATTAGATTAGTACTTGTTCCATAGATCATGAATACGACACTTCGTAATGATGTGGAACGTGTCAGGTTAATAAAAGGTGTCTATACGCAATATTTCATTACACAAAATATTACATGACACTTAATATTTTTATTTTGTTTTTTGGTGGGGGTGGGGAAATTACCCACTTACTATATCCAAAAATTCATGTAATGGGTCCCGGCGGGGTCAGGGATTTTCTCTGCCTCGTGATGACTGGGTGTTGTGTGATGTCCTTAGGTTAGTTAGGTTTAAGTAGTTCCAAGTTCTAGGCGACTGATGACCATAGATGTTAAGTCCCGTAGTGCTCAGAGCCATTTGAACCATTTTCATCTAATGAGTAGAAGGAGTTGCCATTCATAAATTCTTTTAATTTCCTTTCAAATGCTATATCGCTATCTGTCAGACTGTTGATGCTATTAGGTGAGTGACCAAACACTTTTGTGGCAGCATAATTTACCCATTTCTGAACCAAAGTTAGATTTAACCTTGAATAGTGAAGATCATCCTTTCTCCTAGTGTTGTAGCCATGTACACTGCTATTACTTTTGAATTCGTTCGGATTGTTAATAAAAAATTTCAAAAGTGAATGTATATATTGTAAGGCTGCCGTGAAGATCCCTAGCTCTTTAAATAAGTGTCTGCAGATTGATCTTGGATAAGCTCCAGCAATTATTGTGATTACACGCTTTTGTGCAATGAACACTTTTTTACTCAATGATGAGTTACCCCAGAATATGATGCCATACGAAAGCAGAGAATGAAAATAGGCGTGGTAAGCTAATTTACTGAAATGTATATCACCAAAATTTGCAATGACCCCAATAGCATAAGTAGCTGAACTCAAACGTTTCAGCAGATCTTCAGTATGTTTTTCCAATTCAACTCCTCATCAATGCATACACCTAGAAATTTTGAATATTCTACCTTAGCTACCGATTTCTGATCGAAGTCTATATTTATTAACGGTGTCATTCCATTTACTGCGTGGAACTGTATATACTGTGTTTTGTCAAAGTTTAATGAGAGCCCATTTGCAGAGAACCGCTTAATGATTTTCTGAAAAACATCGTTTACAATTTCATCAGTTAATTCTTGTGTGATAGTTATAGTTGTATCATCGGCAAAAAGTAGCAGCTTTGCATCTTCATGAATATAGCGAGTAATCAGTCTGACGAAATTTGGAACTTTGTGGTAAGGTCTTATGGGACCAAACAGCTGAGGTCATCGGTCCCTAATCTTACACATTACTTAATCTACCTTCAACTAACTTACACTAAGGATAACACACACACACCTATGCCCGAGGGAGGACTCCGACGGGGGTAAGCCGCGCGGACTGTGACTAGGCGTCTGAGACCGCTCGGCTACCCCGCGCGGCAGTCAGACGCAAATTTAGGGCCCCAGCAGGACTTAATGTGCTGGATTCTTTGCTATAATCGGGGGTTTTCATGTTAAACCCTTTTCATGAAGTAATACTAGAAGTGAGCGCTCGGGAACTGAAGAATATATTTCAATCAGTTATATCCAAACTTTCAGATCGTAAATAGGAGACCCTCCACAATCTTCGACTTATTTCCGCGTCACGTATCTAACACAGTTCTCATAAGCAAACTCTATACTTTTTTTATCATTTTCTGATACAGGCAGAGGTTGAAGGGAAAGTAGAGGGAGGGAGTGTCTGCTGCTAGCGAGCGGTTTTAATATCGGGGCTCCCCCCTTTCATTGCTACGAGCGGATGAAAGATAACGCGATGCTAAACAGTTGTACATCGGGACGTACAAAAGGACATTATGTGAGCGAAAGCGTCGCCCGCCGCGGCATTGTGGGTATTGTGATAAATACGCCTTTGTCTCGCTCAGTCCGCAGAGTAACAATGGCCAGACAGACGCGGCAGCCAATATACATATTCTGACAGGTGGGCGACTGGAGAGGGGAAAGAGGTTTAATTTGACAGCGGTGGCGATTTCGCGAGGGAAACGGTGCGGCAGCGCCGACACGCGGATGACGACATATAAGGAGGCGCGTGCACAATGGCGACCACGCCCCTGTACCGAGCAACACGCTACTGCGTGTGCGCTCGTTACGTATGGGCGTTGGACGAATGAAGGACACGCGCCACATTCGCGCCCACTTGCGATACGGTACGTGTAGGAAGCTCTGCGTTAATATACGGGTACGCGAGCGTAATTACGCTGCAACTAGTAGGTGGCGATTGCTGCATATGTAACGGTTCCCCAAATGTGTTCCGCGAATGACGTCCTGCAGAACCTTGACTAGGCAAACCAGTCGTAAAGAGCATAGCGTGGATCTGTGCACCGGCGAGTTACTTTAGTTTTGAGATTCGATGTTTCTGTTTACGATGACCTAGTAGATAGTGTCGGAAATTCAAAAATGGTTCAAATGGCTCTGAGCACTATGGGACTTAACTTCTGAGGTAATCAGTCCCCTATAACTTAGAACTACTTAAACCTAACTAACCTAAGGGCATCACACACAGCCATGCCCGAGGCAGGATTCGAACCTGCGACCGTAGCGGTCGCGCGGCTCCAGACTGTAGCGCCTAGAACCGCTCGGCCACCCCGGCCGGCTATCGGAAGTTCCATGCGGCTTTTCGCGGATGATGCTGTAGCATACAGAGAAGTTGCAGCATTAGAAAATTGCAGCGAAATGCAGGAAGATCTGCAGCGGATAGGCACTTGGTGCAGGGAGTGGCAACTGACCCTTAACATAGGCAAATGAAATGTATTGCGAGTACATAGAAAGAAGGATCCTTTATTGCATGATTATATGATAGCGGAACAAACACTGGTAGCAGTTACTTCTGTAAACTATATGGGAGTATGCGTGCGGAACGATTTGAAGTGGAATGATCATATAAAATTAATTGTTGGTAAGGCGGGTTCCAGGTTGAGATTCATTGGGAGAGTCCTTAGAAAATGTAGTCCATCAACAAAAGAGGTGGCTTACAAAACACTCTTTCGACCTATACTTGAGTATTGCTCATCAGTGTGGGATCCGTACCAGGTCGGGTTGACAGAGGAGATAGAGAAGATCCAAAGAAGAGCGGCGCATTTCGTCACAGGGTTATTTGGTAAGCGCGATAGCGTTACGGAGATGTTTAGCAAACTCAAGTGGCAGACTCTGCAAGACAGGCGCTCTGCATCGCGGTGTAGCTTGCTGTCCAGGTTTCGAGAGGGTGCGTTTCTGGATGAGGTATCGAATATATTGCTTCCCCCTACTTATACCTCCCGAGGAGATCACGAATGTAAAATTAGAGAGATTCGAGCGCGCACGGAGGCTTTCCGGCAGTCGTTCTTCCCGCGAACCATACGCGACTGGTACAGGAAAGGGAGGTAATGACAGTGGCATATAAAGTGCTCTCCGCCACACACCGTTGTGTGGCTTGCGGAGTATAAATATAGATGTAGATGCAGATGTATCTGAAGGTACAACTGGCATGAGGGATATTATGTAGAGTTATTGAAGGTATTTTAAATCCCGTCACTGCAGTTTCAAGAAATGCATATTAATGTTAATAAAGGCGTTTCGTTTTATTGGATTAAAACATCTTGAGTAGTGGTATTTCTGTCCGATTTTCCCTCACATGAGGAAACGTCGTATGCTCCAGATATTCCCTCGTTTGGCACTGTTGTTTTCTACCTAATCCCAAACTGTTTTCCAGAACTATACTTTTGTTGATGTGAAACACAACAAAATGGAAAAGAAATACGACCACTGATGACGTTTTATTTCAGTAAAACGAAACGTGTTTAGTGACAAAAATAGGCATTTTCTTTTAATTGCAAAGGCGGATTTAAAATGCCTTTAAGACAATAAGGCCATACAAATGAAGAAATTATGAAGTGTTCATGTGCCGTAGTTGTTTGTTTACAATGATTGTGCTATTTGCACTGCAGCAATTTGAGCATCTCCGGAAAAGGGGTAAGGACTAAAACAAGACGAAACGCCGTCTACATGAACATAATGCAAGTACTGACGGAGTATTGCTGCCGAACACAATACTGTTGTGGCAGATGAAGATGGACATGACAGTAGGAAACCGTTGTAGGCTTAAAAATAAAGCATTTTTAGAAGTTTTAATAAACATTTTTGGAACAGTGATCAAAAATTTTTAAAAAAATTTTCTTTTTAAAATTCAGTCATGAACACACCACGTATGTTACAAGAACATAGGGGATCGGTTTCGGTCATATCACATGACCATCATCAGACCCACGGCATCCTTCGAAGATGGTAGGTGGAGCACTCTTCTCACCTGCTGTGATGTCATCAATGATCAAGACTGAATTTTAAAAAGAAAATTTTTTTAGAAGTATTTGTGGCTACTTACGTTCTTCGGCTATATTCCTTAACGATCAACAAGATACAGCGGGGATAAAATAAGATTCAGATGTGTTGGGAGATTCAGGTAAAGTGTGGGATACCTGTACAGGAAATCATGTGCGAGACTACAAGGCGACCACTTCACGGTTAGCTGCGAGTTCAAGTTGTGGCGCTCCGAAAATATTTACAGGTCTAGACCATAGATCAGTGTAACAAATATGCTCAGGGACGTTACATGGCAATCTTTGGACGAGAGGCTTACGCTGTTCTCACGAAATATTATTGGATAAATGTAGGGAATTAGTATATGAGGAATACTGCTAGACAGTTTTGCTACACCCTACTTAAATCTCGCGTAGGGATGATGAGAATAAGCGAGATTCGTGTGGTACCGAGACACACACGTACAGGCTTTTTCCCCATTATTCAGTACGTGAATGGAATTCTACGAAGTTTACCTAATCCTGCAGTGTACAGTCACTTACGGAGTACATACAATGCCTGATAAAAAAAGTGGAGGCTCCAGAATAACTGAAGGAAACGAAATAAAGAGTTCACGGGCGTAGAGAGGAAACATGATGTTGCTGCAGTGATTACAAAATCGAGTTAAATTTACAGATAAATTAGCAATTAAGCCCACTTACGAGTATGACATTGCACTCCCTGTCTCTTGGATTACTTCACTTGAATTACTTCACTGAAAGGTGGGCACAAAGAGGTGCCGCGCGGGGTGGCCGCGCGGTCTGGGCGCCTTGCTGCGGTGCGCGCGGCTCCCCCCATCGGAGGTTCGAGTCCTCCCTCGGGCATGTGTGTGTGTGTGTGTGTGTTGTCCTTAGCGTAAGTTAGTTTAAGTTAGATTAAGTAGTGTGTAAGCAGTTTGGTCCCATAGTAACTTACCACAAATTTCCAAATTTTCCATAAAGCGGTTGCATCCTCTCCCGAGGCAAGCCATTTTAACTGGTCCTTGATGTCGCGAA
The DNA here is from genome assembly GCF_023898315.1 of Schistocerca nitens. NCBI lineage: Eukaryota > Metazoa > Arthropoda > Insecta > Orthoptera > Acrididae > Schistocerca > Schistocerca nitens. The sequence goes on along the minus strand of NC_064614.1, from coordinate 106,387,421 downwards.
TACTGGCACCAAGACCGAGTTGACGTCAGAGATGGTATCACACACCTTCTATCAGAGACAGATCTGGGAATTTTGCTGGCCACGGGAGGACCACAATATCAAGCAGACATTTCATAAACGTGCCATGTGTGAACAAGTTCTATTCTGTTCAAAAATGGCTTGGCTCTGAGCACTATGGGACTTAACATCTGAGGTCATCAGTCCCCCTAGAACTTAGAACTACTTAAACCTAACTAACCTAAGGACATCACACACATCCATGCCGAGGCAGGATTCGAACCTGCGATCGTAGCGGTCGAGCGGTTCCAGACTGAAACGCCTAGAACCGCTCGGCCACACCGGCCGGCTCAAAAATGGCACCACGATAGTGTCACATGGGAGGTTAACACATGAAGACACGGAATGTCCTCGACACCCCGTCGGAATTCCCTTAACTACCACCAGCCGTGACCTGAAGTCATCCCGGATGGTTCCTAACACTATGACGCACGGGTAACAACGCTGTGCCCCTCCAAAACTTTGGAAGAATGGGCCCTCTCCCCAGGTCGCCACCATACTTGTCGAGAATGTTCATCCAGGGTAGTGCATAACCGTCATTCACCTTCGTTCCATGCTTCCCGGTAACGGCGCCACTCCCAAACGCAGTCGCTTGTGTTGTGGTGCCAACAGCAGCCTACGCACGGGGCGGTTATTTCCTAGTCCTGCTGCTGCGGTTCTCTGATGAACAGTGCGGGACGACACAGAACGTTGCAAGCAGTCAACCACTTGTTCTCAGACGGCGGGCGCAGGTGTGAATGGTGTAGGATATGCTTGGTGCACAATACAGCGATGCTCCCTCGTGGTGGTCAGCAATGGTCAGCCGGAACCTTGCACAGTTTACGAGTGGAATGAGACATAATATGGCTGGTTTTGGTACGATGTACCCTCCGTCACGCACTGTACAATGTCAAGCTCCTATATAATAGGCTGGATCGTCCGCCATGTTTTCCCCAAATCTGAGAATTCAGCAGTGTTTATTTTTTACTTTTAACAAGTTTTCTTATAAAATATTTGATACTGCATGTATCAAGTGTACCGAAAAGTAATCGTTGTGTAGAATGCCGTTCCATACAACAGAAATATTGAAATGTAATATTACTCGGCTATACGAATGTAGGCTCGGAACTTGTGTGGTACCTTGTAAATATTAAATCTAATAACTTAAGAGTTCGATACCGATGTCTTCAAATATGAGCGTTATGCACTAAAGAACCTGTGCCTATTTATTAGTTTTTGCCCGTATATAGGCACTCGTAAAACTGGTGTTTATTGTTTAATCGTAGGTAGCTACTCTAAGAAATGCGGCATTTTTATTGTTTACAGAGGGGGAGTATATTTTCATGTTGCAGTGAAACGAATCCTTATTAACAGTTCCATCTATCATTCAACTAGTATTCATTTGTGTACTTCATGAGAGTTTGTTGCTTGTTGAGTTGCGATAAAAACTTTATTGTTTGAAGGTTAGGTTATTGCGCATGCTTCCCTCACAATGATCAATCCGCCACAAATGTATCTTATCACTCGCCCTACTGTACCTGTATAAGAAATGGGTTTAAGTGTGTGTGAATTCCTAAGGGACCAAACTGCTGAGGTTATCGCCGGCCGCTGTGGCCGAGAAGTTCCAGGCGCTTCAGTCCGGAACCGCGCTGCTGCTACGGTCGCAGGTTCGAATCCTGCCGCGGGCATGGCTGTGTGTGATGTTCTTAGGTTAGTTACGTTTAAGTAGTTGTAAGTCTAGGGGACTGATGACCTCAGATGTTAAGTCCCATAGTGTTTAGAGCCATCTGAACCATTTTTACTGAGGTCATCGGTCGCTACATTTACACGCTATTTAAACTAAGTTATGCTAAGAACAAAACACACACCCGTGCCCGAGGGAGGACTCGAACCTCCGGCGGAAGGGGATGCACAATCCGTGACATGGCTCCTCAAACAGTGCGGCCATTACGCGTGGCTGGGTTTAAGCACTATTCAGTTTGTTTATGTATGTTGATGATAACGAGACATACATACATCAGAAATATTCCTCACCACTTTTCCAGTTGCGAAAATATCCCAGGGATCGATAAATTTTGAGATGAACTGCTTTAGTGTATTTTTGAACAGGGGGAAAGAAACGCAGTTGTACACAATTGGTTTCATTTTTTCTAATTACTTTTATCAACGTGTATTTACAATAAACAGTTGAGCGCCAGGTGTTGGTCCCAGTTGTCTCTCCGGCAATTTATGGCCCGTCTTTTTCTTCGTTGGGGGTCACTTGAAAATCTAAACATGTGAAATCCATTTTTGCAAAAAAATGTTCAAATGTGTGTGAAATCTTATGGGAGTTAACTGCTAAGGTCATCAGTCCCTAAGCTTACACACTACTTAACCTAAATTATCCTAAGAACAAACACACACCCATGCCCGAGGGAGGACTCGAACCTCCGCCGGAACCAGCCGCACAGTCCATGACTGCAGCGCCCGAGACCGCTCGGCTAATCCCGCGCGGTCCATTTTTGCAATATTTAGTGCAGTTCACAGATGAGCTACCACCCATGTTTACGGCGAATTCTTCATTAATTACAAATCTCCACCCGTATCGTAAACAAGTATTAATAGCCCATACTTTCGGTTAGGGATCTTCGCACACTGGCTTACGTCGATGCAGCAGCTCGGGTGTTGTCGAGGATATCCCCAGGGAGCTGGTTGCTGGGCGCCCGTGGCCGGTCACGGAGTTCCCGCCTCCCGGGCCGTGCCCTTGAGCTGCCCTCCGCTCGCCTTGCCTTGTAGGAAGCGCGCGCGCTCGCCCAGACGGCCGGGGTTCAGGGCCAGCTTGTCCTCGCGCCGCACAGATTTTCCCGCCAATTCGGCTCACGGGGCCTCGCGCCGCGCCGTCGCATTGGCAGACCGCGCTGCGCCGTCTCCGTCTCTCCCAGTCTGCCTCCTGCTTTCCTCCTCATCTTCCACCCCTCCTCCTCCTCCTCCTCCTAGGCCAGGCTAGCGAGCTCCCCCTCCAGTTCCCCTACTCGTCTGGGTGGCCGCAGAGCAGCGGGCACGTGACCACGTCGTGACGATGCTGCGCCCGCGTCTGCCCACGAGGCTTTATTTGGGTTACGCACGATCCGCCCGCGCCATGAGTGTCACTGTCACAACACAACGCTGCGTCGGAGGAACCGTTTTCGTTATCACTTCTACGTGGTCTCCCAGAACCAGCTTTATGTAAACCGATTTCGCAGTACCACTTCCGGTTGCCGGCCGAGGTGGCCCAGCGGTTCTAGGCGCTACAGTCTGGAACCGCGCGACCGCTACGGTCGCAGGTTCGAATCCTGCCTCCGGCATGGATGTGTGTGATGTCCTTAGGTTAGTTAGGTTTAAGTAGTTCTAAGTTCTCGTGGACTGATGACTACAGCAGTTAAGTCCCATAGTGCTCAGAGCCATTTGAACCATTTGAACTTCTGGTTGCTCAAACAGAGTGCCCCCGAATAGTACTGACAAAATTATGGTGGTTGTTCAGGCTTATTTTTCTTTGTATTTTGCTACTGCACTACCTCCAGGTTGACAATTATTGAACTATATGAAAGAAACATGAATTAGTTACAAACTACGGCGGGAACACACTTTATTCAACATGTAAACGTCACTAGAGATATTTGGATTTAGATTATGACACGTTCGATATACTTGCCATTACTGGCGACGATGTGGCGCAGACAATAGCTAAATTCTGCATGGCCCACTTAAGTCTCGGAACATCGATGCTATCGATGACCTCCTTAATGGCTGTTTTCAGCTCAGCAATGCTTCTGGGGTTATTGCTGTAGACCTTATCTTTCGTATTACCCCAGTCCGCGGCTCGTGGTCTTGCGGTAGCGTTCTCGCTTCCCGGGTTCGATTCCCGGCGGGGTCGGGGATATTTTCTCTGCCCCGAGATGACTGGGTGTTGCGTGTCTTTCATCATCATTTCATCCTCATTCACTCGCAAGTCGCCGTAGTGACGTTAAAGAACTTGTAGAGCGGCTGCCGAGCCACCCCGCGAGGGGTCTCCCGGCCACCAATGCCATACGCTCATTATCATAATATTACCTCACAAAAAGGAGTCGCATGTGTTCACACCCAGAGACTATGGCGGCCAATTGGGGCGCATTCCAGTGGCCTCCAGCATATCAAACACTCTCCTGCATCTATGGGGTCGTGTTCCATGTTGCATGAACCACATTTTGTCGATATCAGGGTCACTTTGGATAATGGGGATGAAATCATCTTCCAAAACTTTCAATTACCGTTCGGATGTCACCGTGTCGTCAAGGAATATCACACCGATTATTTCGTGCTGAACATTGCACACTACACAGGATGAAGAGACTTCTCGATCGCGAAATGCGGATTCCCAGTCCCCCAAATGCGCAAAATTCGCTTACTGACGAACCCAACCAAGTGAAAGTGAGCTTCGTCGCTAAATCAAAGCATGCATGCGCATACTAAGTCCCATCATGCCCCGCGGACGACTGTGCAGTTTGAACATCCTAACGCAAACCGTTCAGAAAAGTTATGAAGATTTTATTTCATATAGTCCAATAATTGTCACCATGTACCACTCGTAACGCCTCAGATAAAACAGCGGGATAAAAACGTGACGGAAGCAGTAGCACCACACGAAAGACTGACTACAATACTGTGATTTTTCGGAAGCTGTAGCGGCATTGAACGCTTGAAGTACGCCTCGAGATTTGAATTTACTACATCAGATGGAGTTAGATGGATTAATATGGCATGTACGTGTTGTATAATGACTTTGGACTAACCACTAACACTGCCTAGTGAGACAGTGCCACAGTTTACTCCAAATCCGTACACAAAGACGGATTTCTATTAGTGTAATATTTTGGCTTAATCCAGCATTGCGGCATGCATGGCTGATTACGTCTTATCTATTCTGCTTAAGTGTCAACATCTTGCAAGTTCTCTAATTGAAGGTTTCAAGTATTGCTGAGTTAGAACTACATCTACATCATTTACATCTACATGGCTGCTTGCAGCTCACAGTTAAGTGCCTGGCAGAGGCTTCATCGAACCAACTTCTTGTCATTTCTCTACTGTTCCTGTCTCGAACAGCGCACGGGAAAAACGAACACTTAAATCCTTCCGTGTCAGCTCTGATTTCTCTTACTTTGTTCCGGTGATCACTGCTCCTTATGTAGGTGCGCTTGCACCGTCGTTTTCAGGTGAACCAGTGGATTACAATATCTTTGATTCGGAATGTAACCCATTAATGAGTGTTCTTGGATTTAAATTGCGCGCTGTTTCCACTCTGTACAATCTCTGTACCGCTCATGTTGTTGATTCGCGTCTGTGTGAGATCTAACAACGAAAATGTATATTTGTGACGAACCTCTGTGTTTTTCCTGCTGGAACATATTGCATGTAGCTTTAACACTGCGTAAAATTTGTAATCCTAGTAACATATTGCTTTAACAAGTACTGATTGTAAATTATAAATTACAGGGTGCAGCAATCAGTCGTCTTTTTTTTTTTTTTTTTTTTTTTTTAGATTTTATTACGCAAATCCGTATTTCGGCTAGTAGCTAGCCATTGGTTCAAATGGTTCTAAGCACTACGGGATTTAACATCTGAGGTCATCAGTCCCCTAGACTTAGAACTACTTAAACCTAATTAATCTAAGGACATCACACACATCCATGCCTGAGGCAGGAGTCGAACCTGCGACCGTAGCAGCAGCGCGGTTCCGGACTGAAGCGCCTAGAACCGATCGGCCACAACGGCCGGCTAGCTAGCCATTCTCAATGCACTATTTTCTATTCTCAATATATGTAAGACCCTGTTGTTCGGGCGTCAGTCACAGTTCTTTGAATACTCAAAGAACTGTGACTGACGCCCGAACAACAGGGACTCAAATGCATTGAGAATAGAAAATATTGCATTGAGAATGGCTAGCTACTAGCCGAAATCTGGATTTGCGTAATAAAATCTAAAAAAGGACGACTGATTGCTACACTCTATAATTTATAAGTCACATAACAGTCGCTGAGTGCACCCACTTTCCGAATGGGAGGTAACCTGAAGTGCTGATTCGCATTGAACTCTAAACAGACATCTTGCTACATCCAGCAAGCGAAAACGTAATGTAATCCACTCATCCACCCCAAGAGAAGAATGTAAACTTTCGAGATGCGTCGTGACAGTAAATCAAAAGTGACTAACAGTCTTTTAATTTGTCTATTGCTGTCATAAACAGTCGCAGTTTCATAACCGGAGCCCAACATGGAGAATATAAGTTCTTGTCAGGCTTGCTATTACGTGAAACGGATTTAGAAAGCACCGCTCGTGCGAAAGTCAGCTTGCCCTTTTCTCGCACAATACACTGCAGACCGTGCATGAAGGGCAATAGCCAGATTTCATATTCCTAGAATTGTGGAAAGCGTTTGGCACGGTGCCCCACTGCAGACGGTTAAAGAAGGTGCGAGCATAAAAAAAAATATGTGAGTGGCTCGAAGTGTTCTTCTACTGGCCATTAAAATTGCTACACCAAGAAGAAATGTAGATGATAAACGGGTATTCATAGGACAAATATATTATACTAGAAATGACATGTGATTACATTTCCACGCAATTTGGGTGCATAGATCCTGAGAAATCAGTACCTAGAACAACCACCTCTGGCCGTAATAACGGCCTTGATACGCCTGGGCATTGAGTCAAACAGAGCTTGGATGGCGTGTACAGGTACAGCTGCCCATGCGGCTTCAATACGATACCACAGTTCATCAAGAGTAGTGACTGGTGTATTGTGACGAACCAGTTGCTCGGCCACCGTTGACCAGACGTTTTCAGTTGGTGAGAGATCTGGAGAATGTGCTGGCCAGGGCAGCAGTCTAACATTTTCTGTATCCAGAAAGGCCTGTACAGGACCTGCAACATGCGGTCGTGCATTATCCTGCTGAAATGTAGTGTTTCGCAGGGATCGAATGAAGGGAAGAGCCACGGGTTGTAACACATCTTAAATGTAACGTCGACTGTTCAAAGTGCCGTCAATGCGAACAAGATGTGACCGAAACGTGTAACCAATGGCACCCCATACCATCACGCCGGCTGATACGCCAGTATCGCGATGACGAATACATGCTTCCAATGTGCGTTCACCGCGATGTCGCTAAACACGGATGCGATCATCATGATGCTGTAAACAGAACCTGGATTCATCCGAAAAAATGACTTTTTGCCACTTGTGCACCCAGGTTCGTCGTCGAGTACACCATCGCAGGCGCTCCTGTCTGTGATGCAGCGTCAAGGGTAACCGCAGCCATGGTCTCCGAGCTGATATCCATGCTGCTGCAAACGTCGTCGAACTGTTCGTGCAGATGGTTGTTGTCTTGCAAACGTCCCCGTCTGTTGACTCAGGGATCGAGACGTGGCTGCACGATCCGTTACAGCCATGCGGATAAGATGCCTGTCATCTCGACTGCTAGTGATGCTAGGCCGTTGGGATCCAGCACGGCGTTCCGTATTACCCTCCTCAAACCACCGATACCATATTCTGCTAACAGTCGTTAGATCTCGACCAACGCGAGCAGCAATGTCTTGATACGATAAACCGCATTCGCGATAGGCTACAATCCGACCTTTATCAAAGTCGGAAACGTGATGGTACGCATTTCTCCTCCTTACACGAGGCATAACAACAACGTTTCACCAGACAACGCCGGTCAACTGCTGTTTGTGTATGAGAAATCGGTTGGACACTTTCCCTTGCTCTAAACGTACAAAAATGTAAGCGACACCGGCGCCAACCTTGTGTGAATGCTTTCGCGTCTGTAGCACGTCATCGTCGTGGTGTAGCAATTTTAATGGCCAGTAGTGTAGAACCCAGTACGTTGCCCTCGACGGCGAGTGTTCATCAGCGACAAGGGTACCGTCAGGAGTGTCCCAGGGAAATGTGATAGGATCGCCCTTATTCTCTGTATACATAAATGAGCAGACGGACAGCGTGGCCAGCAATCTGCGGCTGTTTACTGACGAAGCTGTGGTGTACGGTATCGTGTCATCGTTGAGAGACTGTAGACGGATACAAGACGACTTAGACAAAATTTCTAGTTAGTGTGATGAATGGCAGCTTGCTCTAAACGTACAAAAATGTAAGCTAATGTAGACGAGTAGGAAAAACAGTCCTGTGATTTTCGAATACAGCGTTAGTAGTGCAGTGCCTGACACAGTCAGGTCGTTTAAATATCTGGGCGTAACACTGTAAAGCGATATGCAATGGATCGAGAACGTTAGGACGGTAACAGAGAACGCGAAGGGGTAGACTTCAATTTATTGGGAGAATTTTAAGAAAATGTGGTTCATCTGTAAAGGAGACTGCATATAGAACACTAGTGCGACACGCTCTTGAGTACTGCTGGAGTGTGTGGGATCCGTAACAGGTCTGACTCACAGAAGATATACAAGCAGTTCAGAGATTTGTTACCAGTAGGTTCGATAAACATGGGAGTTTCAAGAAGATGCTTCGTGTACTCAAATGGGAATCCCTGGATGTTTATTTATTTATTTCATTAACAGTACAGAGTAACCCACCGCCTTGAACTGTAAGGTGGGTCGGATGCTTCTGAATCCAAAAGCAAAGACTTCTCATTGTTACAATCTTATTGGAATACAGTTGTTAATGCTTTTTTTAATAATATAAAAAACATAATGTATAAAGATTTCTCTGAGGTTACAGCGAATTGAATGTTTAACTATTGTTAAAATGGTTCCATATAATTTGTCACTACCTAGTTGATGAGAATATAATTTATATAATGCAGATGTCAAAGAGAGAAAAAAAAAGTAAATGTAACTCAATGAGCGTGGTGAAAATAATTTGTAGTATGTAGAGGGAAGTGATATGCTGTATTTGGATGTGTAATACAGTCTAAGTAGCATGTTGGTTAATAATGGCCTATTTCTACCTATTTCAGATGAGAAGGTCTCGGTACAACCTCGAAGTATTCTCATCTGAAATGGCTTGTGCTAATGTATGTTTACACTGATTATATAGATTAAATGCTGATTGAGCACTTCATACATGGAATACATGAAGTTTTGCTTTACACGAGAAATACACTTATGTTTGTAACTTCTTAGTAGAAACAGAATATAGTTCATTGTTACTTGAATGCATTATTCCTTAAATAACTTTAATACATTTCTGATATATAAAATTCATTGGTTGTAGCTTTGAATAGAGAAGAGAATATACTTCTGTCTGCATACTATAAGACGAGCTTGTGTGCAGTATACTTTAAACACGATGCAGGATGTCACTGGGGAGGAGGAACCTCGGAATAAAAGTTCTTTGAGCCTTCTCCTCCCAAGCGACATTACTGTATTACTACAGTCTTAGTATGTGGTGCCGGTGTTTATTTGTTTTATGATTGTTGTGTTGTTTGTGACTGTGGTGTGGCATGCAGTGTTGGTTTTGATCCCTTACATATTGATCCCTTCTGAGTCATATTCACTTAGTGTTCCTTCCTCGCTTTCGTAATCTGTGGTCGTGTATGTGGCCTCCCATGTGGTTTGTTGTGTTGTTTGTGCTTGTATACGCCTCCTGCATATGGATTTTGGCGCTTGTATTCTTCGCGCAGAGCGTTCAATACAATATCGGCTACGCTATTTATTGCGTTCCGATCATCGGGATTACCTATTATTCTGGCGATGTCATTATCGATCTGTAAATGTCTCACTTGTGCTAGCGTGTTGCACAGCAGTGTGTAAAGTTATGGTGTCCCAGTTTCTCCGCATATGCATGCTTCGTCGTTAGTTAGTCCTATACGGTTTAAATGTAGCGGATACGGCCCGTGGCGTGTCAGGAAACAGACCATCCACCCGCTTGGGTCGACAGGTTTCAGTTGCATTCTTTCGTGTACATCAGGAAAGAAAGAGTATACTCGGCGACCCGTGTCGGATACATCCCACTCTCTCTGCCATGTTTGGTTCAATGGCACTATGGAACTTAACAGCTGAGGTCATCAGTCCCCTAGAACTTAGAACTGCTTAAACCTAATTAACCTAAGGACGTCACAAACATCCATGCCCGAGGCAGGATTCGAACCTGCGACCGTAGTGGTCGCGCGGTTCCAAACTGAAGCGCCTAGAACCGCTCGGCCACTCCGGCCGGCCTGCCATGTTTGAATCCGCCATTGTTTCATTTGTGTTTTGTTCATAATGTTGGTTCTCTGGATGGTAGGCGACGTCCTTTTCGCGGAGATTAAGAAAATTTGTAAGTAGGCTGTTTAGGTTTTTATGTTGGTAACGCCACGTAGCGCTCTGTATGAAAATCACTGGCTGTGCTGTGTGCAGTCTGTGGCTGGTTTGCATTGTTGGAATTTGCTATTGTAGCGTTGGGCAGTTGGCTGTTAATAGCGCGTAGCGTTGCGCATTTTGAGGTGAGCCGCCAGCAGTGGTGGATTTGGGGAGAGAAATGGCGGAGTTTTGAGAGCGGATGATCTGGACGTGTGTCCATCAGAGACAGTAAATTTGTAAGACTGGATGTCATATATATATATATATATATATATATATATATATATATATATGACTTTTGAACACTGTTAAGGTAAATACATTGTTTGTTCTCTATCAAAATCTTTCATTTGCTATCTATGCCTATCAGTAGTTAGTGACTTCAGTAGTTAGAATCTTTTATTTAGTTGGCAGTATTGCCGCTCGCTGTATTGCAGTAGTTTGAGTAATGAAGATTTTTGTGAGGTAAGTGATTCATGAAAGGTATAGGTTATTGTTAGTCAGGGCCATTCATTTGTAGGGTTTTTTGAAAGTCAGATTACGTTGCGCTAAAAATATTGTGTGTCTGTTTAAGCACAGTCATTTATAATTTTTCTAACGGGACGTTTCAAATTTAAAGAAACGCCATTTTAAGCTGATTACAGAACGATTCTACTGCAGCCAGTCTACACTTCGCTTAAGGACCACGAAGTTACGACAAGAGAAATGAGGGGTCTTACAGAGGCACATAGACATTCTTTTTCCCTTCGCTCTATTTGCGAATGGAACAGGAAAGAAAATAACTAGTAGTTGTACAAGGTTGGTTGGTTTGTGGGATTAAAGGGACCAGACTGCTATGGTCATCGGTCCCAGTTGTACAAGTAGTTGCGGAGTATGTATGCAGGTGTAGTTTCTCTCGGTGTATAAAATTTTCAGAGAACTTACGGGAATGCAGCCGAGTGACGTCTTCGACAATCGCCGACATTTCGGCCGGCAAACACCGTGTCATTTGTGTCTCGAAGATGACAGGGTGTTTACCTGTAGAGATACAGGCGGTTGTCGAAGACGTCACCGTTGTGCATTCTTATAAGTTGTTCGACCATTGCCGTTACCTATGAAGCCACCTCTAACTTGCGTATTAAATTTCGCTGCCAAGGGGCGTATTAAACTTCAACAAAAGAATTTGCGGCATGCTGTCCTGTAACGCGAGATTATTTCGTTCCCCGCAGACTACACTACCCGTAACGGAGCGATCGCTGCGCTCTTTTCGATGTCCAAGCAGAGGTGTTTTTCCAGAGCACAGCGCCGTCACCTTTAAGGCTTCGGCGCTGGACGAAAGATCGGTCTGCGAGGCACGGCCGGTGTGACCTTTCACGTAGCGACAAAGCCTGCAAAGTGCGCCACGGTAGCTGCTACCGCCGAGGACCTTTCGCCGACCGCCCGTCCGGGCGGAAGGTTCGCCGCTTCGAGGAGAGACAGAGAGACCTTAAAACGGGGAAATGCCTACCTGACGCCACGAGGCCCGATGTCCGCTTTGCCGTCGTTTTTGTGAACTAGTTTAGGTGGAAGCCGCAGGCAGACCACTTCGAACAGGGCTCTGCGTGGCACAGCACCATAAAGATCACAGCAACTTTCGGACTGATAAACGCATTGTTATTCTAGCAGTTTGGATTCCGTAGAAATATCGGAACACGCGAGGCAATATTGACCCTACGACTTATCTTAGAAGAAAGATTAACGAAAGGAAAACCTATCTAGCATTTGTAGACTTAGAGAAAGCTTTTCACAATGTTGACTGGAATACTCTCTATCAAATTCTGAAGGTGGCAGGGGTAAAATACAGGGAGCGAAAGGCTATTTACAATAATTTGTACAGAAACCAGATGGCAGTTATAAGAGTCGAGGGACATGAAAGGGAAGCAGTGGTTGGGAAGGGAGTGAGACAGGGTTGTAGCCTCTCCCCGATGTTATTTAATCACTATATTGAGCAAGCAGTGAAGGAAACAAAAGAAAAATTCGGGGTAGGTATTAAAATCCATGGAGAAGAAATAAAAACTTTGAGGTTCGTCGATGACATTGCAATTCTGTCAGAGACAGCAAAGGACTTGGAAGAGCAGTTGAACGGAATGGACAGTGTCTTGAAAGGAGGATATAAGATGAACATCAACAAAAGCAAAACGAGGATAATGGAATGTAGTCGAATTAAGTCGGGTGATGCTGAGGGTATTAGATTAGGAAATGAGACACTTAAAGTAGTAAAGGAGTTTTGCTATTTGGGGAGCAAAATAACAGGATGGTCGAAGTAGAGAGGATAAAAAATGTAGACTGGCAATGGCAAGGAAAGCGTTTCTGAAGAAGAGAAATTTGTTAACATCGAATATATATTTAAGTGTCAGGAAGTCGTTTCTGAAAGTATTTGTATGGAGTGTAGCCATGTATGGAAGTGAAACGTGGACGACAAATAGTTTAGACAAGAAGAGAATAGAAGCTTTCGAAATGTGGTGCTACAGAAGAATGCTGAAGATTAGATGGGTAGATCACATAACTAATGAGGAGGTACTGAACAGAATTGGGGAGAAGAGAAATTTGTGGCACAACTTGACTAGAAGTAGGGATCGGTTGGTAGGACATGTTCTGAGGCATCAACAGATCACCAGTTTAGTACTGGAGGGCAGCGTGGAAGGTAAAAATCGTAGAGGGAGACCAAGAGATGAATACACTAAGCAGATTGAGAAGGATGTAGGTTGCAGTAGGTACTGGGAGATGAAGAAGCTTGCACATGATAGAGTAGCACGGAGAGCTGCATCAAACCAGTCTCAGGACTGAAGACCACAACAACATTCTTATGTATGGAAAAGAGCAAGAAAGACAGAGCTTACGTCACGTTGACGATTAGTTTATCAGAGACAGAACTGCGCTTGGTTGCATGGCCGCGGTTATCGGTTTTGTGAGGATTGAATTTTAATATTACATCGCCAGTATTTTGTTTGATGAAAACGGACAAGTATCAAATGAACAGGGATTAAACATCAGAGAGACAAAACAAGAATTTTTATCTAACACTGTATTACTTCAAGAGCGCCAAATTACTACAATATTTTTATTACCTGTTTTGAGAATTTATACCATCTTCTGAAATGATGCTGCTTGAGAGAGCTGAGGAAGATAAAAACGTTGAATGCAAACTGATACTCTGTGATGAACAGGTTGGCACGGCAGAGAAATTCATGTCAGTTCTCATCAGATCAGGCAGAGACAGATGGCATTCCACCCTCATCCCCAAAATATTGATGACTGTATGGTGTACTGAATGACAGTTTAAAAACAAAAACAGCTTCCGGTCACTAATGACGATCAGAACCAGTGTCTCTGTCTTTGCAGTGCAGTACATCGTACCTACGACGGCTGACACACAAACTGCCTGCCCTGTGTCCACGTCCCGAGTCCTCCGGCTGTAGCCTTTGTCTTTCTCGGCGGGGCCACGTGTTCTTCGGCTCCTTACCTGGCACCGCAGCTGTCTGTTAACGGGCCCCGGTGACTTCCTTGAGTGTCTCCAGGCCCCCCTTGTGTTTATTGGACTCCGGCTTTTTTCCTTCCCTGTCCGCCCCTCTAGCATCCCACTTAACCGCACTCTCCCCTGGCACACCGTCCGGATGGTCGTAAGGCGGATGTGAGCCCTCCATTCAAACGCCATCCCAACCGGCGTCGACGTGTGTTTGTTTGTGCATTAAGGAAAAGACGTGCCGCTCCACAGAATGAAGGAAGATGGATTGAAGTGAGGGAGTGAGAGAGAAAGATTCGAACCACAGATGTATTGTTAGTACTTCAAGACCAACGGGCCATACCCAAGTGTAAGACGCCCACTCGACGGCTTCTGGTATGACCGGCGTCCTGATATTGCGGGTCTAGAAAAAAAGATTGTGGTCTGGACTAAGATGTGCTCCTGGCTATGATCACCTATCTCTTGTTCAAAGTAAACTTTCTAATCATCGTTTGGTTCCTTGGCTGGAAAAGCACCTGTATTTGCAGAGTAGATTGTGGCAGCGCAAGATCGCCTCTTATGCAAACAATTCTTCTTTTAGTGCCTAATTTTTTAACGAAATTAGGCCCAAATTTTTTTACATCTGTTGTGAGTACTCCCTTATTTTAGAACGTTAAGTTCTGCAGCACCGTCATTACATTAGTGTTTGTATGCGGTCTGCAACGAAATTATGTCGTGTGAATATAGTTGGCGAGATGACAGATCACATAGCTACAAAATAATAACTATAAGTAATACTGTTGCACGAAAACACAGTATTTTGCCAGTGCATTCTGCAATGACTTGTAATTAAGTGGGAATGTGGGGTTACTCGACGAAATTCATTGACGGAATCTCCTTGGGTTGTCAGCCGACTAATGGTGTCGTCTTGTCGCAATGTTTCTATGCTCATCTGTTGCATACGTTACACGTTTGTAAAGACTACACCCAAAAGTGACAATTTTGAGATCCACAAAAGTACAACTTTTAACTGCTATGTCTTTGTTCCCTGATGATGTTCACCTGTTTCCACTTTCGATTTGGTGCCTAATTTGAACTTTGTTTCTCTCTCTGTCATTCACACACACAAGCACACACAATCGCACGCGCATACACACACACACACACACACACACACACACACACACACACAGAGAGAGAGAGAGAGAGACGGGGACAGAGACAGATGATGATGATGTTTGGTTTGTGGGGCGCTCAACTGCGCAGTTATCAGCCCCCGTACAGATTCCCAACCTTTGCTCAGTCCAATTTCGACACTGTCGTGAATGATGAGGACAATATAAACACCAAGTCATTTCGACGCAGGTGAAAATCACAGAGCGAGAGAGAGATAATGGGGGTGATTGTGGTACCAGGCTGCTACACACCATAATGTAGGTAGCAAGTATTGGTATACTTGCTTTCTACTGTTATGGTTTCTGCACATATTTCTTTCGTTTTAAAGAAGTGACGTATTGTCTGATGAAAGCCTGTGACCTTATAAAGATTAGTGTAATAAATTAAAAGTCAAGATCGTAAAATTACTACAATATGAACAGGATGAGGAAAGTTTCATAAAAGCGTATTTACGTATAAAGGTTTTCCAGGCGTGTGGCCGTTATAAAATGTTCTCGGCTTTGCAAACCGTTAATTCGCGAGGATTTACCAACATTTCGGGACCGAGCGAGGTGGCACAGTAGTTAAAAAAGCTGGGCTCACATTCAGGAGGACGGCGGTTCAAATCCGCATCCTGACATCCTGATTTAGGTCTTCCGCTATTTCCGCTATTTCCCTAAATCGCTCCAGGCAAATCCCGGGATGGTTCCTTCGAAAGTGCGCGGCCCATTTTCTTCCCCATCCTTGAATAAATCCGAACTTGTGCTCCTTCTCGACATCGACGGGACGTTAAACCCTAATTTTACTTCCTTCCCACATTTCGGACAAAAGTTCGTGTGGTATAGTTGTTCCATTTTCTCTGAAAACACTTATCTTGTAGTTTAAGGTTCGGAGGGCCTACAGAAGGTGTATTTACTGCCTTATCGGCTAAAATAACTGGCACTATCACACATTAAATCTTTTATATTCTTGGATACATCAGTTACAATTGTGCTGTGGAGAAGACTTCCTTCACTGGGTTCAACGTGTGGCGTGTGGTGTTCAGTTGTTGTATCACATATTTTGAGAATTGTAGTATTCTGTTGCTCTACCTCCTTCGTTCATGGGTACTTCTAAAGTGACTAAGTTTATAGAAGTTTCGACAGCCATCGAAGTCTGAAGATATTGCGTTCGACAGTGATTATGTAAACTTTTACTTATCACAAGTGTTCGTGTGATGATTATACAATCTTCCGTGGCTGAGAGAAAGTCCACTATTGTGTCAACGACGGAGCTTTGAACTTTTTTTTTTTATATTTTGGCTTTCAGAACTTTTCCATACAGCCAGTTAATAACAGTAAATGACGCATTACAGTTCGTTTTGTTACCTCGTACCCTGGTACGTGGTAACAAAGGATTAACAAAGGGCTGATTCGACATAAAATAAGGGTAGGAACACAGGATTGAACCTTTAACGTTTGTTGTCGTCAAGGCAATGAATATCTGAAGATGCTCTCATCAGAAGAGCGAGTCTAGTTGTTGTTGTTGTTGTTGCTGTTGTTATCTTCAGTTCGAAGATTGGTTGGATGCAGCTCCGTACATTATTCTATACAGAGCAACCCTCTTCATCTCTGCATAACTGCTACACCCTGCATCCGCTTAACCGGCTAACTATAGTAAAGCCTTAGTGTCTCTACTTTTTTCCTCTCGAACTTTCTTCCTTTAACAAATTCACGATTCTTTGATGTCTCAGAATGTGTTCTATTAACCGATCCCTTCTTTTAGTCAATTTGTAGTCATCGCCATTCTCCCGTAGCACCACATTTCAAAAAGCTTCTATTCTTGTCTGAGATGTTTATTTTCCCGTGTCACTTTCGTACAGAGAGATAATTACCTTCGTAACAGTAATTTCTGAGAATGTACGTTTGGAACATAGCATTGTACAGTAGTGAGACATGGACTGTGGGAAAATCGGAAAAGAAGAAAATCGAAGCATTTGAGATGTGGTGCTACAGAAGAATCTTGAAAACTAGGTAGATTGATAAGGTAAGGAATGAGGAGGTTCTCGCGGAATTGGTATATGGAAAACCCTGACGACATTTGTTAAGACGTCAGGAAATAACTTCCACGGTACTACAGAGAGCTGTAGAAGATAAATACTGTAGAGGAAAACGAATATTGGAAAATATCCAGCAAATAATTGAGGACGTAGGTTGCAAGTGCTACTCTGGGATAAAGAGAGTGGCACAGGAGAGGAATTCGTGGCGGGCCGCATCAAACCAATCAGAAGATTAACGACAAACAAAAGTAAAATAAAATAAAATTAATAATAAAAGACTTCCTTATACAGTAACCACCTTTCAGGATACTATCCATCCAGTTCTCACATGTCCTTTGTCGTATCTAACACAATGACAACGTCTTTCTTCTCCTCGAATTTTAATTCTTTTCCCAATTATCTCCTTGGTTTCTTTTACCGATTTCTCCTGTACAGATTGACTAACATGGGGACAGCCTATAACACCGTCTCACCCCCTTCTCAACTGTTGTCTGCCTTTCAAGTCCTCCGATACTTGTAACTGCAGTTTGTACTGTGTACAAGTAGATAGCTTTTTGCCCCCTGTATTTTATCCCAGATCAGTTTCAAAAGAATTATTTCAGTCAATATTGCCAAAAGCTGTCCATAAATCTGCATTTGCTGAAAATGTAGGTTTGTCTTTCTTCAGTTTTCTGGGGTAAGTCGTAGGGTCAGTATTGTCTCACCCGTTCCTGCGTTTGTACAAAAAACCAAATTTATCTCCCAGGTTGTCCTCTATCAGTAGTTTTGATATTGCAGTTTCCCAGTATCTTGTGACATTTGGTACCAAGCACGGGCGCTAAAAGTGAATGTAAAAAACATCAAAGAAGCCTGTAACCAAGGTTAGGTGTTGGGTTTAGTGCCCTACACAGTAGCGTATCTTTGTTGGGAAGAAGCACTGAAGTGAAGCACCGGAGGATTCTTCAAGGCCAAGATGGCATCCGTGAGAACACGGAGGCCTAGACCATGGCTCCGGTACACAGCAGTGCCCTTCCATCTAGCTCCTCCACAATAACTTGTAGACGTGCGTACAGAAACATATACATAAAATCGTGAGCGACCAAAGGACGTGGGCATCATCAGTAACATTCAGGTTGCTAACCTCCTGGAGGCAGAGTAGCGTAACTTTTTTTTCTTTTATATTGCATTTGGTTTTTTATAGAGTTAATGAATTGTGGTGCCGGTAGAGGTTTCGTTCGAGAAGTACTGAATGATCTTTATTAACATTGATTGCGGATCGTCATCTAATTTAAAGAACAATTACTGCATTCGCTGTCAGTAGATTAGAAGGGCTATAAAAGTCTAAATCAGTACGACCTAACCTAATCCAGCCAGTACCCTCCGAATACGAGTCCGGTATTTGATGCAATTCCAAATGCCTGCAGGTTTCCATGCATAGAAGATCGAGTGCATGTACGACAACTTACTTGCACTGGAATGTACTTGGCTCATAATTTACGTATTAAAACTTATTTTATTTAAATTCCTGTTACACAAGGAATATAGTGCTGTGGAAACCCTAATTTTACGTGTAATTTTATGACTTCTCTGGTACCAGACACATTAAATACAAACCTGACAATTCAAGTAAAGAGAAAAGAATACTATTATCCTATATAAAATTCGTTCAATCAGTTCAACGAATTTTATATAGGATAATAGTATTCTTTTCTTATATATTGAGACATATAAAAAACTGATTTTTCATTAATCTGAACGTATCTGAGACATAATTCGTTCCAAATGTGCCAAAAGAAACGCAGCCATGTACCTTCTTTACCAAGTACAAATAAAACAATATGCGTCTATGAGAAGAAACAGCTTATAAAAATACAAAAATAACGTATGTTGCAAGACCATATAGTCAACGAGCCAGAACTGAGTTTAATCTCGTTAGATTGTTGAAGAGTTTATTTATTAATACTATTAACACACTCTCTCTCTCTCCACACACACACACACACACACACACACACACACACACACAATACCGTCGCCATGCGAAAAACGAACGCTCGCTGTTATGTACGGAAAGAGAAAATTCATTAATTAACATTAAAAAGAGAAGTCCATCTGTCATTGATTACAGGACGTTTGTATCAGCATATTACGGGACTGCTTTAAGTAAAAATAGGTTACTTTATTGTTTCAAATTAACAAATGTTTGATTACACCGATCGAATATACAATCCAGTTCATACCTGGTCAGATGTAACTACAAAACAGCACAGCTATAGTGTCTTTTTTTTTTTTTTACTACAATACTAGTTTCTCTGGTTTCGCGGATTTGTGTTACACGGCTGAAGTTGCTGATCACTTTTATTTGGTCATAGTGATACCATGCTAAGACGAAGCTGGAATATTCATGATTTAATTTTTATGAAGCTGATGTCGGCTGAGAAAGATATTTAGCGATGGAGCATAACACGGTATAACGCCATCACGGTTTACTCGGTCATAGACGCGGGTCCAGTTCGAACTTTAAGAAGAAAACTGTCATTAAAATCTTGCGAGGCAGAGAGGTGAATGTCTTCGCGACTCCTACCCGCGTCTCAATATGTGAATGCGTGTTACTACTTTCACCTTACATTCCGATATACTGCAGTATTTAGTTGGAAGACATATTGAGATTTCACTTGCAGTCAATTTTGCTATCGGGGTCAAATAAGACGGAGCCTCAGTGGGGAGCCCAGAAGATCGGGGAGCTGACTGACAGCTGAAGGCAGCTGGTATAAACATGGCCGCCCCCCGCCCCCGCCACCCACCAAATGGGCCCCTTTCACTTGCGGCCCGGTTACAGCTCGCACGCGCTGCGCCAGTCTGTTGTCGGTTGCCAAACGTCTGCAGCCGTCAATATGAAGCCAACGCAATCGGGCCGTTAGGCATCGAAGCGCCAGCTACTTACCTGTCTAAACATTATCCCGTGCTTTGTAAAATATCGTGAGTTCTAAAAGAAAGAAGATTAGGCTTTCACGTCCCGTCGACGACGAGGTCATTAGTGATGCAGTACGATCTCGTACTGGATACGAATGGAGGACATCGACTGTGTCTTTTTCAAGACGTCCGTCCTCCTTAGCTGAGCGCCTGGTGTGCGGAGGACCTTGGTTTCTTTCCCAATACTGTCAGGGATTTTTCTTTGGCTGGAGGTCTGAAACGGGGTGCACTCACAAGGGAACATTCTCAAATGTCAATAAGCGATCTTGATGAAACTGTTTTTGTTTGTGTCCAGTTTCACTTTTAATGGGTAAAACACATCAAGAAAGGCAATTTGTCAATTTAGGTTTAGAGATAATATCCTCGAAACGATGGCGTATAAAAAATGTTCGCCATATAAAAGTTGATATGTAATTAATGTTCTTGAAAACTGTACAACGAACTTGTGCACTAGTTAGAAACATTGCAAGATGTCCCACCACCATTAATTAATTTTGAAAAATGAATTTGTTAAAACATAAATTAAAGAAGCTTTCAACGCACATAAATCCCTGTGTAATAAAGCTGGTTTTTGAAATACCATTTTTGTAAAATAAGCAATACACAGGGTGCTGTCATAGCTTTTTCAACATATCTAATTAAAGTATCTAAACATTCATTACTAATCTAATCAGTTGCTTTACTTATATTTGTTTATGGTTTAAGTTGTTATTTTACGTTTTACATGCATGGCTTTTTTTGTTTTTTAGTTTAACGTTTCACATACGTAGAATTTGTTCACCAAAAAATAATAATTAGCTCATTATTATGATAGAAAACAATTACAACAATGATATTCTGTAAGGAAATTCTGTTGAATGATAATGATGTCGTGATTCTTGAGTTTCTCCCGGCGTATTTGATAATCAAAATATCCACGGGTGTACTGCCGGTCTACAGTGTCCAACGGGCACAATATTTCGGCGATCATACATGTCGCCATCATCAGGTGAACTGACGGACTGAGCTCCTGTGAACGTGCCGGCACGGAGATCCGTACACTATGGCTGCTCAGGTGGAACTGGGTTCGGTCGCGGCGGCGGCGGATTTAAATACCCTCCGCCCGCGGCGCGCTCACTCCGCCGTCCGCGCCCCGCGCCACGGTCGCGCGGTGGAACAGATTGCGACGGCGTCTGAGATGACGTCGGTGTGATGGCTCCGTCCGCCGTGGTCGTCACAACTATACATTTGCTCGATTTACTCTTGATTAACCCAATCGCTGGTTCCCAAGCCTTGCTAAGATTATAGCCACAGTCACGATTTATGAGGTCGTCATTGGTGCGAATTTCGATGGCCTCTTTAACAACGCTGTCCCAGTATCTCGACGTCTGTACCAGAATCCTCGTGCGTTCATACTCCATAGCGTGATTTTCCGACAAACAATGTTCAGCGACCGCCGACTTGCTCGGATACATCAGTCGAGTGTGCCTCTGGTGTTCACGGCATCGATCCTCGACGGTACGCATCGTCTGACCAATATACGACTTGCCACATTGACACGGAATCTGGTACACGCCGGCCTTCCTCAAACCGAGGTCATCTTTGGCGCTCCCCACCAGTGCACGAGTTTTATTCGGAGGACAAAACACCGTTCCGACCCGGTGTTTCTTCAAAATGCGGGCGATCTTTCCCGAGAGTGCGCCTGTATATGGGATAAACGCAGTGCCTACCTCCTCCCTCGTGATTTCATCCATATCCACAGGTTGTGCTGTAGTGGTTGGGCGGAGAGCACGTTGAATCTGCCACTCTGAGTACCCATTTTTTCGAAATACAGTTCTCAGATATTCCAATTCCTGGGGTAGACTCTCTGCGTCAGAGATAGTGCGCGCCCTATGTACTAGAGTTTTAAGTACCCCATTCCTCTGAGAAGGGTGGTGGCAGCTGTCTGCGTGCAAATACAGATCAGTGTGCGTTGTCTTCCGATACACCCCATGACCTAGGGTGCCGTCAGGCCTTCTCTTGACCAAGACGTCAAGGAAAGGTAGTTTACCCTCACTATGGAGACTGAAACGGAAGAAGACACAGCATTTCGGCTTTAATTACTAATAAATCTGTAATTATGATAGAGAGGAGAAAATGAGGACAGGCATCAACACGATCTATTCAGCAGGTTTCATTTCATAGAAGCTTCTAGCGGATTAAAAAAAAAAAGCGTTCTAAGCCTCAAGTAAGCAGATCCAAGTTGAAAGATTTCCTTGTGGCACATCAAAAATGGTTCAAATGGCTCTGAGCACTATGGGACTTAACATCTGAGGTCACCATTCCCCTAGAACTTAGAACTACTTAAACCTAACTAACCTAAGGACATCACACACATCCATACCCGAGGCAGGATTCGAACCTACGACCGTAGCAGTCGCGCGGTTCCGGACTGAAGCGCCTAGAACCTCTCGGCCACCGCGGCCGGCTGTGGCACATCCCTCCTATTCTGTAAAGGTATTCCTCGCAGTAGCTGAGAAATCTTCTCTGCGTAATGTGTTGTTTATTAGTATGCTCTGTTCTTTCGCGTTTTGTTGATTCTTTGTTCAAAAATTTTCTAGTTATTGCTCTGTGAACTATTAACTCGTTCAGTGACCGAGTAACTCTGCCTCGCATGGTCCCAAGAAACCTAAAAGATAAACAATGCGGAAAGAAAACAGAGGACGTTTTATCCTATGCCTAAGGATGAAAGGTATACTACTACCGAGCTAAAGCCGCTTACCTAGGAGGTAATTTTCCACCTACCGTTTCTTTTACAGAGGACTGCGTATAGTGATAACCATGACAATACACTGCGTAGCTGGGCGCTGCCGTTACTGGTAGAGTAGCGCACACGTGTGCGATCGGCTACGTGGTAGCAGCAGCAGGCAGCAAGTAGCACGCAGCGGGGTCCCAAAGCGACGTCGCAGGACCGGGTGGCCGGTCTGTGGCGCCGGGACAAATGTCAAGGTTGACTCCAGCGCCAGCCAGGCGGCCAGCCGACTGTCCGGGCTGTTTCTCTAGGCCGCCGCCGCTGGAGCCGCAGCTGCGCCCGGGGAGGCTGTTCCTCAGAGCGAGACAGTCCCGTGTAATAAGTACGCAGGCTTCGGTGGCCAGTGTCAGACTCATTAAAGTCCTTCTGGGTATACTGCCGTGTCTTCTTAAGAAACGCTTAAAACGTCAAAATAAGGGACGTTTCGGCCGTGATGAAACAGCTTACCTCAGGACATAGACTGATTAGGTGGGTAATGGGTGCTTCAGTATACTGCGTTTCTAACGGTGTCGTAAAATCACCGACACTACATTACCACTGTTCGATGTCAGGCAGCACAAAGGAGACACACTATCAGATCAAAAGTATCCAGACATTACTATGCAATACGGAATCGACCGAGGCGGAACCGTCGGTACAAAAGGAGGCGAGCAGTATTGTACTATCAGTTGGAAACTCCTCCCGAACAGGCCATGTAGACCTAAAGGTACCAACCGGCCGCCGTGTCATCCTCATCCCACAGGCATTACTGGATGCGGATATGGAGGGGCATGTGATCAGCACACTGCTCTCCGATCCGTATGTCAGTTTCCGAGACCGGAGCCGCTACTTCTCAGTCAAGTAGCTCCTCAGTTTTGCCTCACAAGGGCTGAGTTCACCCCGCTTGCCAACAGCGCTCGGCGGACCGAATGGTCACCCATCCAAGTGCTAGCCCAGCCCGTAGGCGCTTGACTTCGGTGATCTGATGCGAACCGATGTTACTACTGCGGCAAGGCCGTTGGCTATCAGTTCAGAAGCAGTACCAAAAGAATGGATGGGTCAGAAGAGCTCAGTGACTTCGAAAATGGACTAGTCACTGGATATCCCAGAGTAACAAATCCATCAAGGAGATTTTAACCCACCTAAAACTGCCCATGTCGACTGTTGGTGGAGTGACTGTAAAGTAGAAACGTGAGGGAACGACCATAGGCGAACCAAGACCAGGCGAGCTTTATGTAATGACAGACAGGGAGTGTCGACCACAGTGGTGAGTGGTTGTAAAAAATTGCATGAATCAGCGAATCACTCATGAATTTCAAAGTGTTACCAGCAGCCTAGCTAGCACACTGTGCAAAGGGAGTTAAAGACTATGGGGTACAGTGGTGGAGCAGCTCCTCATGACCCACACTTCTTGACTAAGCGCCAGTTGAGGTGGAGTGAAGAGCGACGTAAAGGATTATGAATGACAGGAAACGTGTTATTTTGATTTAAATCACGTCATACCCCGTGGCAATCCGATGGAAGGGTTTGGGTTTGGCGAATGCCTGTAGAACGTTACCAGCCATCATGTCTAGAGCCAACATTGAAGTATGCAAAATGGTTCAAATGGCTCTGAGCACTATGGGACTTAACTTCTGAGGTCATCAGTCCGCTAAAACTTAGAACTACTTAAACCTAACTAACTTAAGGACATCACACACATCCATGCCCGAGGCAGGATTCGAACCTGCGACCGTAGCGGTTGCGCGGTTCCAGTCTGTAGCGCCTAGAACCGCTCGGCCACACCGGCCGGCCTGAAGTACGCAGAAGATCTTGTTACGGCGTAGGGGTGTTTTTTCCGTGGTTAGGATGTGGTCACCTTATCGTACTTAAGAAACCGCTAAATGCGTTTTGCAGCACTGTGTACGGCGTACAACAGTAGTGGAACAGTTCGGAGACGATGATTGCAATCAGCTTGACAGTACACCCTGTCGTAAACCAGGACTAATTCGATACTGTACCCCTTTGTGTTGTCTAACATCGACCAGTGGTACTTTAGAGTCAATAAGGCTATGTTTTGAGGATCACAAAATTCCTAAAACGGACTTGCCTGTCCAGAGATACGACCGGAACCTGACCGATTAGGATGAATTAGAACGTCGACTTCCTTCCAGATTGTGGCCGTGCGGTTAAAGGCGCTGCAGTCTGGAACCGCAAGACCGCTACGGTCGCAGGTTCGAATCCTGCCTCGGGCATGGATGTTTGTGATGTCCTTAGGTTAGTTAGGTTTAACTAGTTCTAAGTTCTAGGGGACTAATGACCTCAGCAGTTGAGTCCCATAGTGCTCAGAGCCATTTTTGAACCTTCCAGATTCCATTGTCCATCGCTACCTTCTCTGGTTTTCGCCCTTGAGGAAGAACGGGCTGTCGTTACTCCACAGACATCCACAAACATCAATGAAAGTGTCCCCAGGAGAGTTCCAGCCGTCATAAAGGCGAATGGTGGACACATCTCACATTAATGTCCACTATCAGGTGTCTGGCTACTTTTGGTCAGGTTGTACACATGGCAGATTATTTGTGAATTACGCTGTTGCCTGTAATTTGTAGCCCGTTATCAAACAGCGATATGCTTCTGAGGGCCGTGTTTTCGTTCTGTTAGTTGCGGAGAATTGACGCCAGTTTGGCGTGTGCTGTTTGGCAGTGTCCGATGAGGCTGCTATCCAGTGATCACACGTGGCCCGTCGTACCGGGATTGTTGGTAGCCAAGAAGCCGGGAGCCTGTTTGATGTCAGGCTGCTCGAGGATTTCATTTGCCTCCTTACTTTGCGAGTGCTCACCCGCGGCTGCGGTGTCGTCAACATTGGGGAAACCGGAAGGCCAGTTAGCACCGGCATAGCGGAGCATGGGCGCCGTGATCGGTTGGGGCAAGAAAACACATCGGCTCTAGCGGAACACCATCGCGGTTGAGGGCAGGCTGTTAAGTTCAAAGAAGCACAAATACTTGGATGTCAGCCGTGGATGCTTGCAAAAGTACGGGAAGAGTTTGGCCCCTTGATGTTTGTCGTTATCTCCAGTTGAGAGAATATTGAACGTCTGAAAAGTGGAAATGGAGAACGTTCAAAGCAGCATTTTTATCAAAATCGAATTTTCTATTCTGTTCTAGATATTCTGTTGTATGTTCTTAGACTTGTTGCAAGTGTCAAATCGCAGAGAAAATGTTTCAAACTTTCTTTACTAGGAGATGCACGATGTTTGCACCAAGCGGTGCTTCCTTCAAGGGTTCCGTCAGCTAAAGCTAAGAACTCATTCCATGTAATTCCAGTGCATACAACTGACTTCTTTGATTTTAAAGATGCTGCCATAATATTGTTGTCAATAATTATCATTTCACGCGCGCTAAGATCTCCGGAGGCAGTATGGCCACAGTGACTCAAATTCATCCATCTCAAATAGCTGTTAAAAATAGTTACTCTGAAACTGAAGAATCGGAAAATGTGAGTGTACTCGAAAAGGGGAAGATCATGGCAGATGTATGCCATGCCTTCCTCTATGCGAAAGACCAGCCATGTTTATTAGCTGCAAAACAGAGGCAATAGCTGTTGACGATGCTGGCATTTCTTACTCTACAGCACAAGGAATTCGACAGAAAACTTTGCAAACAAGTGATTCTAAGAATGGAGTTTTGTAAGAAACAGGAGTTAATACTGAGGTTTTTTTCATGAATTTGATTTTATTATTCTCTTGTAGAAAAAAATGTAAAAGGAAATCAGAAATGGTTTTTGTTGACTACAGTTATATTGCTGCTGTATTCTGTACTTGTAATATCGCTGAGGCCTTCTCATGAAATTTGTCACCAACTTCCTCCTCAGAGTGTAAAAAAAACTTTGTTGGCGCCCACCTACACAGGAAGGAACCATGGTCATTGTAAAATAAAAGAAATCAGAGCTCGCACGAAAAGATTTACGCGTTCGTGTGTTCGTTTTTCCCGCGCGAGAGTGGAACGGTAGAGAAGCAGCTTTGAGACGGTTCGATGAACCCTCTGCCAGGTGCATTAACTGTGAATTGTAGAGTAATCATGCAGATGCAGATCACAAATAAAACGTAGTGCCTCTGTATTAATGGCACGTGGAACCAAAGTTTCCTTATTGGCACTTACAACCGGCCAGTTTCCTGCCACGCCACTTAGAATATTCTTAAAAAGTTATTTATTTCCCAATCTTTCTCATTATTTTATGCACTGATGAGGTGGGCAGCATAATTCTCTGACATCAGAATAAATCCTCAATTTTTTGGATGCAATTATTTTGTATACAGAAAGAGATATAGTGTTTCCAGAATGAGATTTTCACTCTGCAGCGGAGTGTGCGCTGATATGAAACTTCCTGGCAGATTAAAATTGTGTGCCGGACGAGACTCGAACTCGGGACCTTTGCCTTTCGCGGGCATGTGTTCTACGAGGTACTGGCAGAACTACAGCTGTGAGGAGGGGGCGTGAGTCGTGCTTCGGTAGCTCAGTTGGTAGAGCACTTGCCCGCGAAAGGCAAAGGTCCCGAGTTCGAGTCTCGGTCCGGCACACAATTTTAATCTGCCAGGAAGTTTCAGATACAGTGTTACTTGATTGTCCTGAGAAATGTCAGATTTGGCCACTAGAAGTTTCCGTTTCCACTCTTCGTTTGTGAAAGATAAATGAACAAATGGTTCAAATGGCTCTGAGCACTATGGGACTCAACTGCTGTGGTCATCAGTCCCCTAGAACTTAGAACTACTTAAACCTAACTAACCTAAGGACATCACACACAGCCATGCCCGAGGCAGGATTCGAACCTGCGACCGTAGCAGTCGCACGGTTCCGGACTGCGCGCCTAGAACCGCGAGACCACCGCGGACGGCGATAAATGAACATTTTGTTCCTAAAGGTAAGTGTAAAACGTATACCAAGGTTGTACTTAAATCGGATGCTTTTTCAGAAAATATTATACTTGTGGTACTAAGCACGTTAAAATTTATCCCAATTTCCGGTCTTCGTTCATGTAGGACTGTTTTTAAATCGGATGAATCAGTACAATTACAAATTACGGAAGAATAACCGTACTTCTGTTGTGGAAGAGCTTACAATTACTTGTGTTGAATTGAACAGGGGACCTAGAAACGACGGAGACGCTTCGTCCCCGCTGTAGCCCTCAGTGGTCCACAACCCCACAACAGGCTACAGCAGTCCACTCACCCCACCGCCGACCCATACCGAACCCAGGGTTATTGTGCGGTGCGACCCCCAGTGGACCCTCCCAGGGAACGTCTCACACCAGACGAATGTAGCCCCAAATGTTTGCGTGGTAGAGTAATTATGGTATTCGCGTACGTGGAGACAATGTTTGCGCAGCAATCGCCAACATAGTGTAACTGAGGCGGAATGAGGGGGACCAGCCCACATTCACCGAGGCAGATGGAAAACAGACTTAAAAACCATCCACAGACTGGCCGACACACCGGACCTCGAGACTAATCCGGATTTCATTCCGCTCTGCGGAGAGGAAGCCTGAGCAGCAGGACCGGTAGTAGACGGTGTGTCAGATGTGTCGCATTTTGTCACATTTGTAACCCAATACCCGATGTGAGAGTGGCAGCGAGCCGCAAGAAATGCGGCGCGAGCTAAATGGAGCATGGAGCGCCCGCCGACCCGCACCGGGAGTCGAACCGGTTCCGCGGGCTCTTTGTGTGTCCCGCGGTGTGGCCCGTCTGGCCCGTGCGCGAGCGAGACACTGTTGCCGGAACGCGAGGAGGCTGGGCGGGTTTTTATGGATCAATTAAAACGTCGCTCCTGGTCCAACACACTCCTGAGCAATCAGTTGCCCGGTAAGTAGCGCTGAAACACGACTTGACGGGTCTCTGAATATTTTCTGCTTCTGTTGGTGATGAGTGCACTAGACGGACTAGCAACTCAGTCTGGAACGTACGTAATGCGTGGATGATGTTTGGTGTGGCAAGATTTCACAGTGCGCTTCGCAAAGCGCTGTGCTTTCAAGTGTAATAAAAGTACAAGATGAACTAAATAATGACATTTCATTGACAGAATACGTGAGCTAAGGATCTGTGGCAAAACACTGTTAGGGCAAGGGACTGGATGGGATGCTCATCTTTTGGTATTTAGAAATGATTTGAATACTAATTATGAAAGTGTCACGGGATAAGAAGTACCAAAGGAGAAATTGAAGTATGCGGAGGTTCGTGATGGGAAATATACGAAAAATGAAGAGTGTCACAACTGGGACAGCGTAAATCTGAAGATTGCGGGAAAAAAGCCGTCTGCATGGAAAGACGACAAGGAAAGCAGGTTCGCAAAACTACGCTGAGGGGCCAAAGAAACTGGTACTCCAGTCTAATATCGTGTAGGGCCACGCATAAGTGCCGCAACACGACGTCGTATGGTCTCGACTAACGTCTGAAGTAGTGCTGGAGGGAAATGACACCATGAATCCTGCAGGACTCTCCATAAATCCGTAAGAGGTGGATATCTCTTCTGAACAGGATGTTGCAAAGCATCCCAGATATGCTCAATAATATTCGTGTCTGAGGAGTTTGGTGGCCATCGGAAGAGTTTAAACTCCGAAGAGTGTTTCTGGAGCCACTCTGTAGCAATTCTGGACGTATGGGGTATCGCATTTTCCTGCTGGAATTGACCAAGTCCAATGGATGCAGGTGATCAGGCAGGATGCTTACGTACGTGTCACCTGCAGAGTCGTATCCAGACGTATCAGGAGTCCCATAAGACTCCAACTGCACAAGCTCCACGCCATTATAGAGCCGCCATCAGCTTAAACAGTCCCTTCTGGCATGGAGCGTCCATGGATTCATGAGGTTGTCTCCATATCCGTACACGTCCATCCGCTCGATACAATTTGAAACGAGACTTGTCTGACCAGGCAACATGTTCCCAGTCATCAACAGTCCAATGTCGGTGCTGACGGACCCAGGCGAGGCGTAAAGCCTTGTGTCGTGCAGTCATCAATGGTACACAAGTGGGCCTTTGGCTCCGAAAGCCCATATCGATGACGTTTCGCTAAATGGTTCGCACGCTGACACTTGTTGATGGCCACGCATTGAAATCTGCAGCAATTTGCGGAAGGGTTCCACTTCTGTCACGTTGGACGCTTCTCTTCAGTCGTCGTTGGTCCTATTCTTGCAGGATCTTTTTCCAGCCTCTGCGACGTCGGAGATTTGATGTTTCACCGGAGTCCTGATATTCACGGTACACTCGTGAAATGGTCGTACCCGAAAATCCCCGCTTCATCGCTACGTCGGAGATGCTTTGTCCCAACGGCGGGCGCCGGCTATAACACCACGTTGAAACTTACTTTAATCTTGATAAACTGCCGTTGTAGCAGCAGTAACCGATCTAACAACTGCGTCAGACACTTGTTGTCTTATATAGGCGTTGTCGACCACAGCACTGTATTCTACCTGTTTGCATATCTCTGTATTTGAATACGCATGCCTATACCAGATTCTTTGGCGCTTCAGTGTAAATCACACACTGAATGCACGATTACAGTTTGCAATACTCCTTCCAAGAAATTTGCGGGGGGACTTGAAAATTGAAAAAAGACGCCCCTAATAACGAATAGAGGTGAGGCAAATTGTTACCAAAAGCTCTCCTCAGTTTTCGTACAGTCATTTACCTCCAAAACAACGTGAAACCCAGCATAAGTTAGTCGCTACTCGCCACTGTAGGCGAGATAACTACCGCACGCCTGTGCCTTGGCGGTCGGGTCGGAGGTAAGCCGGTTCGAATCCTGGTGGTCGATGAAATTTCCACTGCCAGTATTCGGGGCCGGCAAGGGGAGGAGAGGTGGTGCTGTGAAGTTCCTGATCACCAGTCTTTGCGGTATTGTTCCAGATTAAATTCCAAACCTCTCCGCAGGGTCGTGTATGACACTAATTGATGGTGATCTGCTTCTCGGATAGGGTCGTTAAGCTCGGAGGACCACTTAGTGGCCGGCCGCTGTGACCGAGCTGTTCTAGGCGCTTCAATCCGGAACCGCGCTGCTGCTACGGTCGCAGGTTCGAATTCTGCCTCGGGCATGGATGTGTGTGATGTCCTTGGGCTGGTTAGGTTTAAGTAATTCTAAGTCTAGGGGACTGATGACCTCAGATGTTAAGTCCCATGGTGCTTAGAGCCATTTGAACCATTTTTGAACCACTTAGTGTGCTATCCATGGAAGCAGGCTCTATGCCGGCAGCAGGTTTTATCCTCTCCTTCCCATCACCATCATCATACAGGAGAAACATAACACTACATTGTACTCTCAACCACCGCATTCACCTAGACTCCACAGATAAACATAGGACACAACTCTCTCATATCCGCAAGGAAAGGCTCCAGTGAAGAGGAAGAACATACTTTCTGCTCGGCGGCTGTACCCACCCAAAGGGATCTCTCAGCCAACAATACCATACAACACATAATGCCGGCCGGAGTGGCTGAGCGGTTCTAGGCGCTACAGTCTGGAACCGCGCGACCGCTACGGTCGCAGGTTCGAATCCTGCCTCGGGTGTGGATGTGTGTGATGTCCTTAGGTTTGTTAGGTTTAAGTAGTTCTAAGTTCTAGGGGACTGATGACCTCAGCAGTTAAGTAACATAGTGCTCAGAGCCTATTTGAACAACACATAATTTGCCATGCGTGCGACGCGCGAAGATTAACACATCTCTCTCCTCTACTTCATCTACATAGATATTCCGCATGCCACTGTGCAGTGCATGGCATAGGCTACATCGTAACAATACTCCTTTAATTTCCTATTTCATTCGCCTATTGAGGAAGGGAAAACAAATTTTCAGTTTTACAATTCTTTACGTTGGTTGTTTCTTTCTTTTTACACACATGCACGCACACTTACACAAGTACAGCAGTACACAAGTGCCATCTGTCTTCTAAACGCTATATCTGAAAACAATAAAAAGAATTACTAGTGAAGCCTGACATTGTTACGGAGGAGACGGCGGTCTTGATCTTCAACCTATGTACTTGATCTTTTCAAACGACATGTGGGATCATTATTTTGTAAGCCAGGCTACGGTAAAGTTGACAATTTTTGGACCGGTTGCATATGTTGTCCTCACTATAGTACCTGCTATACTATTGCAAATAATGAGCTTCTGATTCAACTTTTACTCATCCTACGAGATAAGGCTCTACAACCTGACTTGCTCACGGCGATGTTTTTAAAGTACGTACTGCCATTGCCTTGGTATTGACGAATGCATGTCATTGCACGGTTACAACTAATGATGCTTTCCAAAGCAAATCCGCCGTTTTTCTACGTTTTGAAAGATGTGGAGGTTGTTGTAGAAAGCAAACGAAACTAGTTATCGTGCTTTACTTGTAATAAGAAAACTGATGTCTAGGCATGAAGAGTTTTTTACTTTAAAAACATTTAATAAAAAATTTCATTGCAAAATGGTTGTCTTTAGGCGTCATACGTGCCCTAATCACCCCTGTCTTATTCTCATGACACCTACGCAAAATATACTACGCTTGCAGCATTATTGTTCCACAACATTTTATTGAAATCCAGGTTATCTAAATCGCACCAGCAAGGTTTACTGGCAACTACGTCGCCTTTCTTGCAAGGATTCCCATTTTAGTTTATCGAGCATCTCAGTTAATGGACTGCCTTGCCGACTGACTGCATATATACAGCTGTACTGTAGGGCTTCGGTGGTTGTCCAGTTGTTATTGATGTTAGTAGTAATCGGAAGATTAACAGAATAATAAAGGCACAGATTTGTCGCGAACAAAGTACATGTGAGAAGATGGAAACAGACGTATTCGGTGTACATTGTTTATTAGATTTAACATTAATCTTAGATCGAATGCGTTGTGTCGGAAAACATGACAATTACGTGATGTGAGATTAATGTGTAGTGCCTGTTGCATATTTTAAAAAAGATACCAGAAATCACATCAAAGTACTTTTTTCTATTTTTACCGCTTCGTCAGCCTACTGCTGGCACACACACTGAACTAACGCGATGCGTGTCCCAGCGTTCCGTGCGGCGAGGGAGACAGGATTTTTGTTTTCCGGAGGCAGCTCTGTGACATACGGGAAGTCAGAGCGCGGAAACGGAAGTACACGCCCACGTGTGTGTGTGTGTGTGTGTGTGTGTGTGTGTGTGTGTGTGTGTGTGTACCTATTGTCAAGTTTGACAATGCTCGGATCCACGTGCGCAAGGCGACGATTAGACGGATGGAGGGGGCGGCGTGACACAGCGACCGGACATTCCTCAGTGAAATCTCACGCGCGACGAACTTCACCGCTGCTGGTGGCGGCTACAAAAATAGTGCAGCGTGGCGAGTTTATTGACCTACGTGTAGGTAAACAAAGTCGAAGAGCGCGGACACAGCAGCTCGCTGCGAAAGTACAATGATACCGACTTCCGTCCGAAGCTGATTCGATGAAATCGACAGGACACAAGAACGCCCAGAGGAAATTGGCAACCGTACAGACGTTTGCCTGGTTGCATCATAACGAATTGCTGAATCGGAAGGTCACCAGAGTTACGAGGCTGTGAAGGCATTGTTTCAAAAGCGTCCCAGGAACGGTCGGCTGTCGCAATGGGCTATTCTGCTGTTCTCGCAGCGTGCCATTGTGAGTCGGGATTCGTTTGTAAGTCTCGGCTGAAAGGAAAAGGTGCAGCTCCGTCCTGACAGAATGCATTCGAGTTGAATCTGTGTCGCTGTTCGACATTTCGGCGGTGGTGAAACCACTTCTCTGGGACTATTCTCGAAAGCGAGGTACGATTTCAACACCTCAGTACAGCGTATGGTAATATCGAGAAACAAAGTTGTTCAGCAACAGTATTTACTTCAGAAGAAGAACCACACGCTCATTACCTAGAACCACTGAGAGTGGCCTTTCCATCTACATGTACAGCAGTCTTCCACAAGCCACCAGATGGCGTGTGGCAGAGAGTATATGATCTCCCCGTATCCCGTTCCACCCACGAATGCGAGTGCGAAGAACGATTGTCGGTACGTCTCAGTACTAATTTTTCGAATTTTCTGCTCCCGATAATTACGCGAGACCTATGTGGGAGGAAATAATATGTTATCCGACTATTCTAGTGAAAGCCATGGAATAGTGCGAACGTTTCCAAACGTCTGCGAGGCGTGTAACTGAGGTGGAACGTGGGGACCAGCCCGGTATTCACCTAGCGGGATGCGGAAAACCGCCTAAAAACCACATCTAGGCTGGCCGGCATACCAGGAGTCCAGGAAGCAGCGCGATAGCGCTCTCGGCTACCCTGGCGGGTAGCAGAATATTCTCTTATAAAACGTGGCACATTTCTCCACTGAACCTAGGTGGAAGATCATGTGGTCCTAACAGTCACCACCAATGCCGGCCCAGAGGTTGGGAGAAAATCTTTGTTGATAACGTGATGGGGCAATTTCTTGTGGATTCTCCACGGTCCATACCTGCTGACTGTGCAAATTTACTGTCTTATTACGTTGAAACGAAGACTCATCTGTGAACAATACATTTGCAGTAAAGTGAGGCTTGACACATCGTTGACTCATTCGCAAGAGTGTATCCGTGCAGGAAAATCAGCTACAGACAGAGCCTGCAAGGGCTGCTCATGGCACAGACAGCAGGTTCTCATGTAGCACTCTCCAAACAGACATGTGGTGAACATTACTTCTCTTACAATGACACAAGAGTAGTCGTCAAGGACGCTCATAACTGTTACTTCCTGATGGCTAATCGCAAGTCGCCATTCGTCTTCCAAAATGTTACAAATACTCCATAGCACCGGGCCAACTCCCCACCCCCATGCTCCCTACAAACAATTGTATGAGAGCCCTTGATAGTCGTCCTTATAGATCTCCTCTAGTGACGAGTAGTAGGCTTACACGACACATGCTTCCTAAGACGGTATTCTGAACATTTCATGTACGAAAATATTTCATATAATGCTGGTTCGTTCTGTTTCTGTTCCCCGTGACCTAAGTATTTATGAAGATAAGTACCAAACGAGCACTAACAGGGAAATAAAGCGTCTCCGTACCCATGTTAATTTGTGCGAGGAATATTTCCTGAAATCCTGGCCATATCTTTTTGTAACAGCCTCTGTAAGCAATTAAATAAACTTATAAGAGTCGAGGAGCAGTGGTTGGGAAGGGAGTGAGACAGGGTTGTAGCCTCTCCCCGATGTTATTCGATCTGTATATTGAGCAAGCAGAAAAGGAAACAAAAGAAAAATTCGGAGTAGGTATTACAATCCATGGAGAAGAAATAAAAACATTGAGGTTCGCCGATGACATTGTAATTCTGTCAGAGACAGCAAAGGACTTCGAAGAGCAGCTGAACGGAATGGACAGTGTCTTGAAAGGGGGATATAAGATGAACATCAACAAAAGCAATACGAGGATAATGGAATGTAGTCGAATTAAGTCGGGTGATGCTCAGGGAATTAGATTAGGAAATGAGACACTTAAAGTAGTTAAGGAGTTTTGCTATTTGGGGAGCAAAATAACTGATGATGGTCGAAGTAGAGAGGATATAAAATGTAGACTGGCAATGGCAAGGAAAGCGTTTCTGAAGAAGAGAAATTTGTTAACATCGAGTATAGATTTAAGTGTCAGGAAGTCGTTTCTGAAAGTATTCGTATGGAGTGTAGCCATGTATGGAAGTGAAACATGGAAGATAAATAGTTTGGACAGGAAGCGAATAGAAGCTTTCGAAATGTGGTGCTACAGAAGAATGCTGAAGATTAGATGCGTAGATAACATAACTAATGAGGAGGTATTGAATAGAATTGGGGAGAAGAGGAGTTTGTGGCACAACTTGACAAGAAGAAGGGACCGGTTGGTAGGACATGTTCTGAGGCGTCAGGGGATGACATGTTTAGCATTGGAGGTCAGCGTGGAGGGTAAAAATCGTAGAAGGAGATCAAGGGATGAATACACTAAACAGATTCAGATGGATGTAGGCTGCAGTAGGTACTGGGAGATGAAGAAGCTTGCACAGGACAGAGTAGCATGGAGGGCTGCATCAAACCAGTCTCAGGACTGAAGACCACAACAACAACATGCTGAAAAAGGTATCTTGAACAGTTTTTTGATTAACACTGGATTTATTACATACTGAGTTGACGAGAAGATCGCTTCATCTACATCAAGCCCAGTCGGTGATATGAACACTCACACTACTCACTTTTTCACTGAACTTAGGCATTGCCCACCACCCACTACCGTATTACTTTGATTATAGACCTAATCGCGTCTTCCACTCTAGTTAGTTACTGTATCCATTTGTGCGACCCACTGTCCTCCCTACAAGTTCACGACATACATCTATCCACCGATCGCTGAGGAAACTCTCCGTTTCCTTCACAATCTAGGGGAACCCCAAGGCGCTGAGGGCAGGAAAAGTCTGCGGGCTTCAATTTGCGCGCACCTGCTTTCCTCGCCGCCTACGGAATGGAGTGGGCGCCCGAGCCGCTTTGGGGACAGGTAGTTAGCGACACACGTCAGTGCGCCGCAAGTCACCTGGCACGGACGTCGCCGCCTCGGGCGCGTCACCCGCTGCACCTGGCATCGCGTAAGTAGTGAGCCGGGAGGCGGCGAATCAACAGGCGGTGTGTGCGCCGCGCCGACCGAGCCGGCTTCTCACGCGAAAACCAAGCAAACCGTGTCGGCCGGAAGCGCTCGTTACGGGGGCCGGAACCGGGGAAGCGCGGCCAGAGGTCGCAGCAGCCGCGTGGGGGCGGGTCGCGGGGGTGGAGGCGGCGGGGCGGCGGCGGCGGTGCACGCACGCGGAACTAGCGCGGGCACGCACGCACGCGACGCGCAAGCAGACTCTGGGGGCGCAGAGCAACAGGTACAGCGCTACTGGTTTGTGACAAGTTGCACGTAGTTCCCGTCTCCGCCGACAGAGGGAACTGCCAGCGCTCACATCTGTGCATCAGATTTCGAATGTCTATAAGGCCGGTATTACACTATCAAATTTCTTTGTCAAAGATTTGATCAAAGATGTGATTAGATATTCCGTCAAATATATTTGACAATGATCTTTGACGTAGCGCTATAAGGGGTTTTACACTGTCATCATCTTTGTCCTCAAAGTTCAAGATGGCTCACAACAACTTGTTATTAACCGCAGCAGTTGCACGTACCGCAATTGCATTGTGTGCACATGCGGAAAAGAATACGGGGAAAATAAGGAACCATACATACAAGGTTGACAGTCTTAAATTTCTGGGATTACAACTTGATAATAGTTGGGAGGAGCACACAACAGAACTGCAGAAACGCCTTAACAAATCTGTATTTGCAATTCGAGTGTTAGCAGACATAGGTAACATAAAAATGAAAAAGCTTGCATATTTTGCTTACTTTCATTCCATAATGTCATATGGTATAATATTTTGGGGTAAATCTTAAAGTCAAACAAAAGTTTTCAGAGTCCAAAAGCGTGTAATACGTTTATTTGTGGAGTAAATTCACGGACGTCCTGCAGAAACCTATTCAAAGAACTGGGTATACTAACTTCTGCCTCTCAGTATATTTACTCCTTAATGAAATTTGTCCTAAATAATATATCTCTTTTTCCAACAAACAACTCAGTTCATTCATACAACACCAGGAACAAAAATGCTCTGCATAAGGACTTAAAAGCACTTTAGTTCAAAAAGGGGTCCACTACTCACAAGGGAACCTCCCCATCGCACCCCCCTCAGATTTAGTTATAAGTTGGCACAGTGGATAGGCCTTGAAAACTGAACAAAGATCAATCGAGAAAAAAAGGAAGAAGTTGTGTGGAACTATGAAAAAATAAGCAAAATATACAAACTGAGTAGTCCATGTGCAACACAAGCAACATCAAGGAGCGCGTAAGCGTAGTATCGCCGTGGCCCCGTGATTAGCGTGAGCAGGTACGAAGCGAGAGGTCCTTGGTTCAAGTCGTCCCTCGAGTGAAAATTTTACTTTCTTTATTTTCGCAAAGGTATGATCTGTCCGTTCGTTCATTGACGTCTCTGTTCACTGTAATAAGTTTAGTGTCTGTGTTTTGCGACCGCACCGCAAAACCGTGCGATTAGTAGACGAAAGGACGTGCCTCTACAATGGGAACCGAAAACATTTGATCGCAAGGTCATAGGTCAACCGATTCCTCCACAGAAAAACACGTCTGATACATTCTATACGACACTGGTGACGGCATGTGCGTCACATGACAGGAATTTGTTGTCGACCCACCTAACTTGTACACTTGGCGAATGGGTAAAAAGATTCTTCTACCTTGCCCGATTTAGGTTTTCTTGTGGATGTGATAATCACTCCCAAAAAACTGATGGAAAAATAATAGTTTGTCACATAAACTGAAAATAAAAAATTAAACTTTTCATTCGAGGGAAGACTTGAACCAAGGACCTCTCGTTCCGCAGCTGCTCACGGTAACCGCGGGACCACGGCGCTCCTGAGCTCAGACTATCCTTGATGTTGCCTATCTTACGCATGGACTACTCAGTTTATATATTTTGCTCATTTTTTCATAGTTCCACACAACTTCTTCCTGTTTTCTCGATTGATGTGTGTTCAGTTTTTCAAGGCCTATCCACTGTGCCAACGTATAACTAAATCTGAGGGGGGTGCGATGGGGAGGTTCCCTTGTCAGGAACACTCATCTTCAATAATTTGCCAGCAAACATAAAAAATTTAGTTACAAATAAAGATCAGTTTAAAACAAGCCTGAAAGACTTACTAGTGGCCAACTCCTTCTACTCCATTGACGAAATTTTTAATAGAAACAAATGATGTATTTATTCATACTATTAGTATTGTTATTTCAGCTTAAGAAAAATTGACATGTTCCACATCCACGAGGATCTCCTCAGCACAGATCTATGGAGCGAAAAACTAATCTAATCTGGGTGAAGCCGTGGGTTTTACGACGACACGATAAAAGCATTCAGCAAAACTTGGTATGTGAGCTTACATTGGAAGACGTCAAGTTGTACATCAATTACTTAAGAATGGATGAGCATACATTTCTGCATGTTCTCAGTGAGGTGTATCCTCATATCACAAAGCACAATATTCACTTAAGAAATGCTACATCTTCAGAAGACAGGCTCACTGTAACACACCGATTCCTTTCTACAGGAGAGGGTTATGTTAGGTTAGGTCAGGTCAGGTCTCCAATCTTCTTTATTTTTGTATTCAGGGTGCCTCACGTTGTAAAGCGCCTCACCAGCTTCATACATCTCTATTAATTTTGTAGTTGTCGGCACACACCAATTGTATTTACCGGCAATGTTTATAAAAACACGACAGACGACAGAACGCTGCAGCGATGCTAGCGCTCCATGTGGTAACATGTCACATTGCAGTGAACAGAAGACAAGCGACTTCTTTGATTAAATCAACAGCGAGGCCCTAGATTTGATCAAATATTGGACGACATTTGACAAAGTTTCCTCTTACACCATCAAATATCTTTGACAAAGATATTTGACAAAGAAATTTGATAGTGTAATACCGGCCTAATCTAATGGAGTGACAGTGGGTAGTTACATATAAAGCGCAGCTACTCAGGTATGTCCAGGTGCGCTGTAATTGTCGTGTGGCACCGAGACTAGGCAGATATGCTAATGCGTTAATGCGGAACCGATTTATCGGGGAAAAATTAGTTCCAGTTGTGGCCACCAGATGCAGATCTGGCGCTGTACACTGCTTGAATAACAGTGTGACATCCACGCTGTCATTTGACAAGCCATAACGTGAGTGAACAGTATGGCTATCACGAAGTCAGACCGTGCACTGTTAATGAAACTGTTTTGTGTGAATGGCAGCAATTACAGTGCTGCAGTGAGAGAGTATCGCCGCCTGAAAGGTCTGAGGAGACGCCGGATGTAATTAAATGGTTTGAAGAAATACGCCTTGAAGAGAAAGCCGTCCTATCGAAGCGAAAGTCATTATTGACGTGATTGCTGTTGCTGTGACTAACGATGCTTCATGTGCTCCAGATAGTGCTAGTACTGGTGCAATGTCACGAGAGTTTTCCATCCCAAGGTCAACAGCAAGGAAAGTTTTGTGATTCATGTTGCACCCGTACCTGTATAAGATCCAAACGCTGCAGCAATTGAAACCCCATGATCCGAAGAGCAACGTTCTGCATTTGCTATTCGGTTCCTGGCAGGGACGGTTGACGACACGCGGCCGGACGATATTCTGTAGAGGGACGAGGTACATTTTGCTCTAACAAGGGGAGGCCGCCAATAGTGAAATTCAGATTCGATTCATACTGCGCATGATAAAAGCTCATGGCCAGAGGTGTAATGTGGCAAAGCACCAAGATGCACTTCTCAGCCGTTGTCGAGAAAATCGACAGTTAAAAGAAACCGTTGCGGTGAAATACTCTCTACGATTAGTAATTTTCTACAGCGTCGTGGCGCAGCGGTAAGCGCTCGGGTTCGTAATCCGAAAGCTGCCGGATCGAATCTCGCGCCATGCAACCTTTTTTTTTGTATTTGTTTTTTGTAATTCAAATATATATATATATATATATATATATATATATATATATATATATATATATACTCCTGGAAATTGAAATAAGAACACCGTGAATTCATTGTCCCAGGAAGGGGAAACTTTATTGACACATTCCTGGGGTCAGATACATCACATGATCACACTGACAGAACCACAGGCACATAGACACAGGCAACAGAGCATGCACAATCTCGGCACTAGTACAGTGTATATCCACCTTTCGCAGCAATGCAGGCTGCTATTCTCCCATGGAGACGATCGTAGAGATGCTGGATGTAGTCCTGTGGAACGGCTTGCCATGCCATTTCCACCTAGCGCCTCAGTTGGACCAGCGTTCGTGCTGGACGTGCAGACCGCGTGAGACGACGCTTCATCCAGTCCCAAACATGCTCAATGGGGGACAGATCCGGAGATCTTGCTGGCCAGGGTAGTTGACTTACACCTTCTAGAGCACGTTGGGTGGCACGGGATACATGCGGACGTGCATTGTCCTGTTGGAACAGCAAGTTCCCTTGCCGGTCTAGGAATGGTAGAACGATGGGTTCGATGACGGTTTGGATGTACCGTGCACTATTCAGTGTCCCCTCGACGATCACCAGTGGTGTACGGCCAGTGTAGGAGATCGCTCCCCACACCATGATGCCGGGTGTTGGCCCTGTGTGCCTCGGTCGTATGCAGTCCTGATTGTGGCGCTCACCTGCACGGCGCCAAACACGCATACGACCATCATTGGCACCAAGGCAGAAGCGACTCTCATCGCTGAAGACGACACGTCTCCATTCGTCCCTCCATTCACGCCTGTCGCGACACCACTGGAGGTGGGCTGCACGATGTTGGGGCGTGAGCGGAAGACGGCCTAACGGTGTGCGGGACCGTAGCCCAGCTTCATGGAGACGGTTGCGAATGGTCCTCGCCGATACCCCAGGAGCAACAGTGTCCCTAATTTGCTGGGAAGTGGCGGTGCGGTCCCCTACGGCACTGCGTAGGATCCTACGGTCTTGGCGTGCATCCGTGCGTCGCTGCGGTCCGGTCCCAGGTCGACGGGCACGTGCACCTTCCGCCGACCACTGGCGACAACATCGATGTACTGTGGAGACCTCACGCCCCACGTGTTGAGCAATTCGGCGGTACGTCCACCCGGCCTCCCGCATGCCCACTATACGCCCTCGCTCAAAGTCCGTCAACTGCACATACGGTTCACGTCCACGCTGTCGCGGCATGCTACCAGTGTTAAAGACTGCGATGGAGCTCCGTATGCCACGGCAAACTGGCTGACACTGACGGCGGCGGTGCACAAATGCTGCGCAGCTAGCGCCATTCGACGGCCAACACCGCGGTTCCTGGTGTGTCCGCTGTGCCGTGCGTGTGATCATTGCTTGTACAGCCCTCTCGCAGTGTCCGGAGCAAGTATGGTGGGTCTGACACACCGGTGTCAATGTGTTCTTTTTTCCATTTCCAGGAGTATATATATATATATATATAAAATTCCCGGCAATCAGTTGCAACAATTATGCATATAATAAGTTGTTGAAAGTCGTTTGTAGTGGAAAAACTGGCGACTTCTAACATCATTATGTTTTCCGCAAACAAAGTTGTATTTCACAAATGTTATTAATTGTCTTCATAATGTTAACCACGTATAGTTAACGGAAGACGTAGAAACGGTATTCCGAAACGAATACGTATAGCGTAAGTCAAACGTTCGAATAACAATAGAGTCCCCACGAACACAAATTTGCTGCGGCAGGTATGAAATATAAACTCCGTTACTCGTTCGTTACACTTGAAGGACAGATGTTGAATGGGCCGAAACGAGCCGCCGCATAACAGCGTAGTTGCGTGCTAACTTCGAAAGAAGGTAGATGCGGTCCCTAGCGCAACTTATAACATCGTCGAAAATCCGAGCGGACGGGAGAGCTTTGGTACACCCTGTTAAAAAAACGGAAAAATGGAGAGGGTACAATTGGAGAGCGATCCGCCTTCACCAACATGCATAAGCAATTCATTAATAGTTTATATATATATATATATATATATATATATATATATATATATATATATATATATATATATATTTACAAAAAAATAAAAAAAAATTGCATGGCGCGAGATTCGATCCGGTGACCTTCGCATTACGGACCCGAGCGCTTACCGCTGCGCCACGACGCTGTAGAAAAATCTTCACTCGTAGAGAGTATTTCACCACAACGGTTTCTTTTAACTGTCGATTTTCTCGACAACGGCTGAGAAGTGCATCTTGGTGCTTTGCCACATTACACCTCTGGCCATGAGCTTTTATCATGCACAGTATGAATCGAATCTGAATTTCACAATTGGCGACCTCCCCTTGTAAGTGGTGCACTGAATATACAAATCGGCCGAATTTTGGGTACTGTTAAACCGCTTGCTGTGCACGAAGAACCGCTGCACTCGCCGTATGTGACGTGTGGTGTGGATTCATAAGCACCTTTGAGGCCAGTTCTTCTTTGAAGAGAGTACATCCAGAGGACCTGTCATGTGTACCGTGATGTCTGCACATTATCGAAACCTCCTTACACAGCACGTGATTCCTGCTTTGGAAGAGCGCAGCTGTGTGAAAACCACTGTTTTTATGCAAGACGGGGCAACAAATGGTTCAAATGGCTCTGAGCACTATGGGACTTAACTTCTGAGGTCATCAGTCCCCCAGAACTTAGAACTACTTAAACCTAACTAACCTAAGGACATCACACACATCCATGCCCGAGGCAGGATTCGAACCTGCGACCGTAGCGGTCACGCGGTTCCAGACTGTAGCGCCTAGAACCACTCGGCCACTCCGGCCGGCGATGGGGCAACAGATTATTTCGTTGCCCAGTGAGCGATCTGCTTAATGCAACCTTTTACAGACGCGTTATCTCCACAGATTTTCCAGATGCATGGCCTGCAAGACCACCTGATCAGAATCCAAATGACTTTTGGCTCCGGAGATGTCCAAAAGAACGCGTGTACCAGGGACAAGTTAGGCCTCTACCTGACCTGAAGGTCATTATACAGGAAGACGTTGCTCATATTCCAACGGAATTGCTGCACGCAGCCGTTGATCACGTCGTTTCACGGGTGCAGCATTTCGTCGGTGTCTCCGGTGCTCTTATTTAATAAATTGTGTAAGTGGCGGCGAATAACAAAATCAACATCATGACTGTCTCAATTGTTTGAGGTTTCCTGCCCACGTCCCGTTCCTAACCCATTACATATATCTAT
Source organism: Schistocerca nitens (assembly GCF_023898315.1). Lineage (NCBI taxonomy): Eukaryota > Metazoa > Arthropoda > Insecta > Orthoptera > Acrididae > Schistocerca > Schistocerca nitens. The sequence continues at coordinate 106,343,974 of NC_064614.1, read as the reverse complement.
ACGTCTTTCTTAAACCGCGTGTGTCTGAGGCAGACACCTACATGCACATGCGGGGAAGAAGGTTCCCCAGAACACACTGTCTTTTTCTGTGGGCAGTACACGAACAATTGACATACACTACACTTAGATTACACAGATACAGACATAGATATATACACAGCAATAAGAGACGAAGAACAATGGGCACAATTAAACGTACTGACAAACAGTATTTCAAAAACAACACATGAAGAGTATATGCGGACACATCACAGACATGCCTATGTGCAGCGTAACAGAAATCTCCAGAGGATGGACAGCGATACCGACAGTGAAAGCGAAAATAGTGACAATGAGGAGGAACAGGAGGAGGAAGCTGAGATGTGACAGTAAATAAGCAAATTGCTGGCAATCTAGCCAAGAAAACACCAAATGCGGTACAAGGATACGCACCTAATGTAGTTAATACATAGGATTAGTAACAAATAGGATAAAAAACATTATTTCTCTACTAATAACCATTTGTGTGTGTGTGTGTGTGACTGGCGGTCAACGGCTCGATGAAACCATTCCGAGGTATTCACCGTCAATCACACTCGGTGATGGTACTAACATATCTCTCATCTATCCTATCTTCTTTTTATATTCTTCTTAAAAACAACAAAATTTTATTTATATTTCAACCTCAAATTATTGTTATTTTCAATCATTCTTTGTAAATGTTGTAGATAAAACAAAAGGAAAGAAAACTGTAAAAAGATGAAAAACGAAAATTGTAAGATGTACGACCTGTTTTAAACATCAGGTAACAAGTCTATAATTTGGCAATAAATGAAATATACGTCTTTCTTGCATTCACAGCACCAGATTTGCACTTGTTGGTCAAAATTGGAACTAGTTTTTTTGCAGCGTAAATCGGTTCCGGATCAGTGCATTAGAGTGTCTACCAAGTTTCGCTGCCGTACGATAATTACAGCCCACACTGGATTTCTATGATTAGCTGCACTTTACTTATAACCTACCAATACCTCTCAGAATTTCTGTTAAGTTTGGAAAGGTTAAGGGTTCTATTCGCGGTGCTGCTCACAATTTTATTCTGCCAGGAATTTCAAACCGCGCACTTTCCGCTGCGTAAGGAAAGAGTCATTCTGGGATACGTATGTTTTTCACTGAGTACACGGGTGTGTCATTTATAGATGCGCGTCTAGCAACACGGAGATATTGTGCCGTGTAGCTTGCTTCTCGTCGTATTGACAGTTACAACACACTGCCAACGCACGCCTGACGTCGAATGACGGCGTAGAGCGAGGAACTTCTGACGTACTATTGCAAGACATCATAGCTAGTTCAGTAGCTATTTGTGTTGTGATCTTAAATCCGGAAAGTATCCTAACTAAAAGCAATCCAACAAATGTAGCAAGGTTAACTCTGTGAACATGCGCAGTTTGTCAGACCTTCAGTACGAAACGCTAGGTTTTACTGAGACCTAACTACGCAGAAAAGTGAAAACACTGTTACCGTTTCGCCGAAAAGTTGCACCTCCAACGAGCATTACAAATCCTAGTAGTTTCTTGGTGCAATTTAGAAAAAAAAATTGCGTTAACAGAAATCAGTATCGAATTTGTTATTTTCAAACGCTTGTATGGAAAAAAGATTGGCTGAGAACCGGGCTATACCGGAAGGAGACGGCAGCGAAGTAAGCGTGGGAAGAGGAAGATGGAAAAGATGAAACATAGAAACAAAGAAGCGCACCTTAATTAGAAACTGAAAATTAACTGCTGCGAGATATGGTAGAAACTGTTTCCTTGTTTTTCTTCTTCGTACCTCCTTCATTTCGCGCCTAAATTGTTTGCGTCTTTTCTCATTTCCCGTCTGCGCGTCGCTATCTATTAGGTTCTTCTCTGTCTTTTGTTTCGCCACTGAAGACCGCTGCTGTTCCCACGACCGGTTTGTTGGCAACATGTAAAACTTTACAATCGTAATGAGGCTAACGTTGCCGTATTCCTCTTAAAGGTGATTATTGCACTAAGAATTAAAGACAAAAATTGTAATATGTTGAATTAGTGTCCTAAACAGAAGAACAAAACTGACTGGAGATTTTCCTTCCTCATTTTTCTTGTTTTGAATGCACTAGCTAATCTCTTGTTACCCTCAAGACTGCTTCGACCAACATACTGCTTTAGTGCACTTTTGGTATTGCAGACGGCTAACAGCTCCTTCCTCCTACCAGACAATTGGTTCACCAAGCCGCTTTCTTTTCTTATATCTAGGCACTGCTGGGGCTGAAATTCACGTTAAAAGCAGACGAAAATACTTACGAGCAACCGTCGATCGAGCCCTGTACCTTTACATTCGGGTATAAGCCTGCTCAGTCTGGAAGCCTCACGATAGAGAACTGTTTGCTACCGAGTAATAACCGCGCACTTTTAATGATAAGATTTTCTTAAAATTCAACGTACTTTCTGCTTCGCTGAAGTGCCTTGTTACGTAACAGACATTGACGGATATTACCTATGAACTGTTTGGAAAATTCGCATGGCAATAAAGTTGTATTGGACATTTTTTTTCTTTTACGATTGTATGTATTACGACAAACCAGAAAAGAAGAAAATCGGCCGGCCGTTGTGGCCGAGAGGTTCTAGGCGCATCAGTCCGGAACCGCGCTGCTGCTACGGTCGCAGATTCGAATCCTGTGATGTCCTTAGGTTAGTAGGGTTTACGTAGTTCTAAGTTCTAGGGGACTGATGACCTCACATGTTAAGTCCCATAGGGCTTAGAGCCATTTGAACCATTTTTTTTGAAGAAAATCGAAGCGGTTGAGATGCTGTAGAAGAATATTGAAAAGTGCACTGATGAGATAGGAGTTATCCACAGAATCAGTATGAGAAACACAATGACTATAAAAAGAACAAAATGATAGTACTTGTGCTAATATATCAGTGAATGGCTTCCGTGGGAACCGTAGAAAGCAAAAACTGTAGAGGAACGCAAATATTGGAATATATCCTACAAAAAAATGAGGACATTGGGTAAGATTGTTATTCCGAGATGCAGAGAATGACAAGAGGACAGGAAGTCGTGGTGGACCGCATCAAACCAGTGAGACAAAATAAAAAATGTCTAAGTCTTCCAGTGTGTTTTTGTGTGCTCCTCCGACGAATGCAGCATACATTCGTCGAATTATGGCAGGTATATAATGCAGCACTTTGTTTCAGCTTTAACTCAGCATGGGTTCCATGTTGACGTGATACTGTACAGAACACTCAAAGGAAGAAGCCTACATGAGTGAGGTACAAATTATAGAAACTCGCATGCATTTATGAATGGAGTATGTGTTGTGGATCTGACTGTATTTTAATCGACCCGCTGCAATGAATGCGACCTTTAAGAGCATTTAGCGCAGGGGTATACAGCTGTCACCTAAATTGTCACCTAAATTGTTTTTGAGTGTGTAGTGACTGTAAAATGTCGAAAAATATGAAATGCCACCAGTGGACGGGGAATACAACCAACGACCTTTGACAGCTTGATGGGACGACCAAACCCTTTTGCCTGTAGTGTGTCATACGCTAATGAAACGTAGACGATAAACAGTTCAGACACGAGGAAAATAGAAGGATTTAAAAAGTAGCTCTACAGGAAAGTGCTTGACATTATACGGGTAGCTCGGGTAACTAATGAGAAGATAGTGAAACTAATCGGGAAGAGAAGAAATTACTGGCACAAGTTGCGTGAAATAAACGGCGGTGTGATAGGACACATTCAGAGGTACTAAAGAGTAGAAATAGAGGTAAATGTGGTATCTGTTGCAGCGGTACTGTACGAAAGTTCAAATGGATGAACCTGTAGGTTACAGTAGTAATGTAGAGATGAAGAGAGACACAGGAGGCCGGCCGGAGTGGCCGTGCGGTTCTAGGCGCTAGAGTCTGGAACCGTGCGACCGCTACGGTCGCAGGTTCGAATCCTGCCTCGGGCATGGATGTGTGTGATTTCCTTAGGTTAGTTAGGTTCGAATGGTTCAAATGGCTCCGAGCACTATGGGACTCAACTGCTGAGGTCATTAGTCCGCTAGAACTTAGAACTAGTTAAACCTAACTAACCTAAGGACATCACAAACATCCATGCCCGAGGCAGGATTCGAACCTGCGACCGTAGCGGTCTTGCGGTTCCAGACTGCAGCGCCTTTAACCGCACGGCCACTTCGGCCGGCGGTTAGGTTTAAGTAGTTCTAAGTTCTGGCGGACTAATGACCTCAGAAGTTAAGTCCCATAGTGCTCAGAGCCATTTGAACCATTTTTTTTTTTTTTTTGTCACACAGGAGAGCTGCATCAAAGCAGACTTCGGCCTGAAGACTGCAACAAAAACAACAAGAAAGACTGGTACTACGAGAATAACATTACGCGAAAATGCCTATACAATTTGCAAATCCAATAGCTACCTGATAACCATTAAAGTTTACAAAAAAGAAGACACTGAGCATTGGTTCCAATCTACAAAAATTTATTGAGATGCTTAAGTACGACCATCACGCGATATGCATTGTGTTCATTTGCAGATATCATCAGTTAATATGCAGCATGGTCATCGAACTTAAGATGCTAAAAAATGCGATGTCAACTTTGTCGATTGGCCCCACGCGCTTTTGGGTTAGTATTTGTGTTGGATGATCTTGATTAACAACTAGGGTATTATCGGGCACACGACGACACATGATAAAAATGCAAAATTAATTTATTAACACTTAATGTTACGACGGTACAATAGAGGCGTTTTGGTATACGTAGAGATATGCTGTGGAAATTCGAAAAGCGTATGTTAAAAGGGTTAGACAGCATAACCCATTTCTTCCTCCCAGATGTATGTCGCGAAATGACCATGGCAGTAGAATAAGGTACATTCTCGCTCATATCGTGTCTCACTGACTGTCGTCATTTCCGGACACCGCCATACAGCAAAAGGTGGCTTAGAGGGTATAGACGTACGGATGTTGGGGAAATATACGGAAACACTGCGAGAAATTGATGCTTAAACATAATTGCAGACGCTATCCAAGCCTGCAAGTCGTGCTGTTGCATTCTACATCTACATCTACATCTATACTCCGCGAGCCACCTTACGGTGTGTGGCGGAGGGTACTTATTGTACCACTATCTGATCCCCCCTTCCCTGTTCCATTCACGAATTGTGCGTGGGAAGAACGACTGCTTGTAAGTCTCCGTATTTGCTCTAATTTCTCGGATCTTTTCGTTGTGATCATTACGCGAGATATATGTGGGCGGTAGTAATATGTTGCCCATCTCTTCCCGGAATGTGCTCTCTCGTAATTTCGATAATAAACCTCTCCGTATTGCGTAACGCCTTTCTTGAAGTGTCCGCCACTGGAGCTTGTTCAGCATCTCCGTAACGCTCTCGCGCTGACTAAATGTCCCCATGACGAATCGCGCTGCTTTTCGCTGGATCATGTCTATCTCTTCTATTAATCCAACCTGGTAAGGGTCCCATACTGATGAGCAATACTCAAGAATCGGACGAACAAGCGTTTTGTAAGCTACTTCTTTCGTCGATGAGTCACATTTTCTTAGAATTCTTCCTATGAATCTCAACCTGGCGCCTGCTTTTCCCACTATTTGTTTTATGTGATCATTCCACTTCAGATCGCTCCGGATAGTAACTCCTAAGTATTTTACGGTCGTTACCGCTTCCAATGATTTACCACCTATGGCATAATCGTACTGGAATGGATTTCTGCCCCTATGTATGCGCATTATATTACATTTATCTACGTTTAGGGAAAGCTGCCAGCTGTCGCACCATTCATTAATCCTCTGCAGGTCTTCCTGGAGTACGTACGAGTCTTCTGATGTTGCTACTTTCTTGTAGACAACCGTGTCATCTGCAAATAGCCTCACGGAGCTACCGATGTTGTCAACTAAGTCATTTATGTAAATTGTAAACAATAAAGGTCCTATCACGCTTCCCTGCGGTACTCCCGAAATTACCTCTACATCTGCAGATTTTGAACCGTTAAGAATGACATGTTGTGTTCTTTCTTCTAGGAAATCCTGAATCCAATCACAAACCTGGTCCGATATTCCGTAAGCTCGTATTTTTTTCACTAAACGTAAGTGCGGAACCGTATCAAATGCCTTCCTGAAGTCCAGGAATACGGCATCAATCTGCTCGCCAGTGTCTACGGCACTGTGACTTTCTTGGGCAAATAGGGCGAGCTGAGTTTCACATGATCTCTGTTTGCGGAATCCATGTTGGTTATGATGAAGGAGATTTGTATTATCTAAGAACGTCATAATACGAGAACACAAAACATGTTCCATTATTCTACAACAGATTGACGTAAGCGAAATAGGCCTATAATTATTCGCATCTGATTTATGACCCCTCTTGAAAATGGGAACGACCTGCGCTTTCTTCCAGTCGCTAGGTACTTTACGTTCTTCCAGCGATCTACGATAAATTGCTGATAGAAAGGGGGCAAGTTCTTTAGCATAATCACTGTAGAATCTTAAGGGTATCTCGTCTGGTCCGGATGCTTTTCCGCTACTAAGTGATAGCAGTTGTTTTTCAATTCCGATATCGTTTATTTCAATATTTTCCATTTTGGCGTCCGTGCGACGGCTGAAATCAGGGACCGTGTTACGATTTTCCGCAGTGAAACAGTTTCGGAACACTGAATTCAGTATTTCTGCCTTTCTTCGGTCGTCCTCTGTTTCGGTGCCATCGTGGTCAACGAGTGACTGAATAGGGGATTTAGATCCGCTTACCGATTTTACATATGACCAAAACTTTTTAGGGTTCTTGTTTAGATTGTTTGCCAATGTTTTATGTTCGAATTCGTTGAATGCTTCTCTCATTGCTCTCTTTACGCTCTTTTTCGCTTCGTTCAGCTTTTCCTTATCAGCTATGATTCGACTACTCTTAAACCTATGATGAAGCTTTCTTTGTTTCCGTAGTACCTTTCGTACATGATTGTTATACCACGGTGGATCTTTCCCCTCGCTTTGGACCTTAGTCGGTACGAACTTATCTAAGGCGTACTGGACGATGTTTCTGAATTTTTTCCATATTTGTTCCACATCCTCTTCCTCAGAAATGAACGTTTGATGGTGGTCACTCAGATATTCTGCGATTTGTGCCCTATCACTCTTGTTAAGCAAATACACTCCTGGAAATTGAAATAAGAACACCGTGAATTCATTGTCCCAGGAAGGGGAAACTTTATTGACACATTCCTGGGGTCAGATACATCACATGATCACACTGACAGAACCACAGGCACATAGACACAGGCAACAGAGCATGCACAATGTCGGCACTAGTACAGTGTATATCCACCTTTCGCAGCAATGCAGGCTGCTATTCTCCCATGGAGACGATCGTAGAGATGCTGGATGTAGTCCTGTGGAACGGCTTGCCATGCCATTTCCACCTGGCGCCTCAGTTGGACCAGCGTTCGTGCTGGACGTGCAGACCGCGTGAGACGACGCTTCATCCAGTCCCAAACATGCTCAATGGGGGACAGATCCGGAGATCTTGCTGGCCAGGGTAGTTGACTTACACCTTCAAGAGCACGTTGGGTGGCACGGGATACATGCGGACGTTCATTGTCCTGTTGGAACAGCAAGTTCCCTTGCCGGTCTAGGAATGGTAGAACGATGGGTTCGATGACGGTTTGGATGTACCGTGCACTATTCAGTGTCCCCTCGACGATCACCAGTGGTGTACGGCCAGTGTAGGAGATCGCTCCCCACACCATGATGCCGGGTGTTGGCCCTGTGTGCCTCGGTCGTATGCAGTCCTGATTGTGGCGCTCACCTGCACGGCGCCAAACACGCATACGACCATCATTGGCACCAAGGCAGAAGCGACTCTCATCGCTGAAGACGACACGTCTCCATTCGTCCCTCCATTCACGCCTGTCGCGACACCACTGGAGGCGGGCTGCACGATGTTGGGGCGTGAGCGGAAGACGGCCTAACGGTGTGCGGGACCGTAGCCCAGCTTCATGGAGACGGTTGCGAATGGTCCTCGCCGATACCCCAGGAGCAACAGTGTCCCTAATTTGCTGGGAAGTGGCGGTGCGGTCCCCTACGGCACTGCGTAGGATCCTACAGTCTTGGCGTGCATCCGTGCGTCGATGCGGTCCGGTCCCAGGTCGACGGGCACGTGCACCTTCCGCCGACCACTGGCGACAACATCGATGTACTGTGGAGACCTCACGCCCCACGTGTTGAGCAATTCGGCGGTACGTCCAGCCGGCCTCCCGCATGCCCACTATACGCCCTCGCTCAAAGTCCGTCAACTGCACATACGGTTCACGTCCACGCTGTCGCGGCATGCTACCAGTGTTAAAGGCTGCGATGGAGCTCCGTATGCCACGGCAAACTGGCTGACACTGACGGCGGCGGTGCACAAATGCTGCGCAGCTAGCGCCATTCGACGGCCAACACCGCGGTTCCTGGTGTGTCCGCTGTGCCGTGCGTGTGATCATTGCTTGTACAGCCCTCTCGCAGTGTCCGGAGCAAGTATGGTGGGTCTGACACACCGGTGTCAATGTGTTCTTTTTTCCATTTCCAGGAGTGTATATTTTCCTTCCTTTCTTGGCATTTCTTATTACACTTGTAGTCATTGATGCAACCACTGACTTATGATCACTGATACCCTCTTCTACATTCACGGAGTCGAAAAGTTCCGGTCTATTTGTTGCTATGAGGTCTAAAACGTTAGCTTCACGAGTTGGTTCTCTAACTATCTGCTCGAAGTAATTCTCGGACAAGGCAGTCAGGATAATGTCACAAGAGTCTCTGTCCCTGGCTCCAGTTCTGATTGTGTGACTATACCATTCTATACCTGGTAGATTGAAGTCTCCCCCTATTACAATAGTATGATCACGAAACTTCTTCACGACGTTCTGCAGGTTCATTTGACCATGAATAGCGCCTGTGTCGTCCTCAATACGTTGCAGTCCGCCCCCTGTAGCTGAATGCCCAGCGTGACGGATTGTCACTCCTCTGGGCCCGGGTTAGATTCCCGGCGGGGTCGCGGCATTTTCTCCGCCCAGGGACTGGGTGTTGTGCTGTCATCATCATCATCCAATTCTCCTCATCGACTGCAGGTCGCCGAAGTGGCGTGAGATTAAAAGACCGGCACCCGGCGAACGGCCTGCCAGACGGGGGGCCCTAGCCATATGATTAAATAAATAATCTTTATAGGTGTGAGTGAGAGAGAGAATCTTTATAGGTGTGAGTGAGTGAGAGAAAGATTAAGAAAAGGCAAACCTACGTTTCTAGCATTTGTAGACTTAGAGAAAGCTTTTGACAATGTTAACTGGAATACTCTCTTTCAAATTCTGAAGGTGGCAGGGGTAAAATACAGGGAGCGAAAAGCTATTTACAATTTGTACAGAAACCAGATGGCAGTTATAAGAGTCCAGGGGCATGAAAGGGAAGCAGTGGTTGGGAAAGGAGTGAGACAGGGTTGTAGCCTCTCCCCGATGTTATTCAATCTGTATATTGAGCAAGCAGTAAAGGAAACAAAAGAAAAATTCGGAGTAGGTATTAAAATTCATGGAGAAGAAGTAAAAACTTTGAGGTTCGCCGATGACATTGTAATTCTGTCAGAGACAGCAAAGGACTTGGAAGAGCAGTTGAACGGAATGGACAGTGTCTTGAAAGGTGGATATAAGATGAACATCAACAAAAGCAAACTGAGGATAATGGACTGTAGTCAAATTAAGTCGGGTGACGCTGAGGGAATTAGATTAGGAAATGAGACACTTAAAGTAGTAAAGGAGTTTTGCTATTTGGGGAGCAAAATAACTGATGATGGTCGAAGTAGAGAGGATATAAAATGTAGACTGGCAATGGCAAGGAAAGCGTTTCTGAAGAAGAGAAATTTGTTAACATCGAGTATAGATTTAAGTGTCAGGAAGTCATTTCTGAAAGTATTTGTATGGAGTGTAGCCATGTATGGAAGTGAAACATGGACGATAACTAGTTTGGACAAGAAGAGAATAGAAGCTTTCGAAATGTGGTGCTACAGAAGAATGCTTAAGATAAGGTGGGTAGATCACGTAACTAATGAGGAGGTATTGAATAGAATTGGGGAGAAGAGGAGTTTGTGGCACAACTTGACTAGAAGAAGGGATCGGTTGGTAGGACATGTTTTGAGGCATCAAGGGATCACAAATTTAGCATTGGAGGGCACCGTGGAGGGTAAAAATCGTAGAGGGAGACCAAGAGACGAATACACTGAGCAGATTCAGAAGGATGTAGGCTGCAGTAGGTACTGGGAGATGAAGAAGCTTGCACAGGATAGAGTAGAATGGAGAGCTGCATCAAACCAGTCTCAGGACTGAAGACCACAACAACAACAACAGGTGTGAGTGGATTATATTGGAGATAAGTTAACTCTAACGTAGGCAGATCGTTGGTACTCACACGATGCTTCCGTATTTCTGGATTTCCGGAAGGCTTTTAACACTGTACCACACAAGCGGCTCGTAGTGAAACTGCATGCTTATGGAATATCGTCTCAGTTATTGTAACGGGACGCGAAATTAAAGCGTCACCCATCCACAAGGACCAGCTCAGCTTGCAAGTAAATATAAGTTTAATTTAGTGTTTTGTTTATGTATTTGTAATATTTTGTTATGTTTGTAAAATATTTAAAGTTTTATTTTTTTGTTTTGTATGTTTCATGTTTGGAGAGAGCAGCGCAACTCGCGGAAACAGCATCTTCACTGCCGGAACCAGAAAGAAAATTGCTGGCCACTAGACGTCGCGGGTCAACGGCCAAAGAGCAGCAGAAGATCCTGTGACCGGGTTGTTGCGTCTGATGTTCACATCTGTATGTAGCATATACGAAGACAATAAAACAGTGTATGCTCTAAAGCTTAAATACGTGTTCGAAAATTATTTATGAAGAGTTATATTGAGGAAGAATTATTACTGAATTTTTCCAAGATATTAATTTTCAGAAGAGTTTGATTTCGCTTTTTGAATCTTAACGGTTTTACAGTCTGATTTTAATATGGGAAACACAAGATAACTTGTAAGAATATAATTTCCAAGAAGAAACAAACGACATCTAAATCTCAAAATTGTGCGCAAACCAGTTGGACTGAGTGACGTAATTTTGCACAAACGACTCAACTGAAGGTGTTTTAATTACAGTTTCGTTCAAGAATCTTTTATAGAGAACTTTACATTGAGTCATACGCGTCGTTACACTACATTATGTGACTGGATTTGTGATTTCCTGTCAGAGGTCACAGTTCGTAGTAATTGACGGAAAGTCATCGAGTAAAACAAAAGTGATTTCTGGCGTTCCCCAAGCCAGTGTTAAAGCCCCTTTTCTGTTCCTTATCTATATTAACGATATTGAAGACAATCTGAGCAGCCGTCTTCGGTTGTTTATCGACTAATAAAGTCATCAGAAGACCAAAACAAACTGCAAAACGATTTAGAAGAAATATCGGAATGGTGCGGAAAGTGGAAGTTGACCCTAAATAATGAACAGTGTGAGCTCCTCCACATGAGTGCTAAAAGGAACTCGTTAAACTTCGGTTACACGATAAATCAGTCTAATCTAAAAGCCGTAAATTCAACTAAATACCGAAGTACTACAATTACGAACAAATTAAATTGGATGGAACACATAGAAAATGTTGTGGGGACGGCTAACCAAAGACTGCGTTTTATTGGCAGCACACTTAGAAAATGTAACAGACCTACTAAGGAGACTGCCTACACTACACTTGTACGTCCTCTTTTAGAATACTGCTGCGCGGTGTGGGATCCTTACCAGATAGGACTGACGGAGTACATCGAAAAAGTTCAAAGAAGGGCAGCACGTTTTGTATTATCGCGAAATATGGGAGAGAGTGTCACAGAAATGATACAGGATTTGGGCTGGACATTATTAAAAGAAAGGCGTTTTCGTTGCGACGGAATCTTCTCACGAAATTCCAATCACCAACTTTCTCCTCCGGATGCGAAAATATTTTGTTGACACCGACCTACATAGGGGGGAACGATCACCAAGTTAAAATAAGGGAAATCAGAGCTCGCACGGGAAGATTCTGGTGTTCATTCTTTCCGCGCGTTTTACGAGATTGGAATAATAGAGAATTGTGAAGGTGGTTCGATGAACCCTCTGCCAGGCACTTTAATGTGATTTGCAGAGTATCGATGTAGATGTAGATGTAACCAAGGTAGCCTATTTGTTTGCTGATTCAAAAGGCACCGTAACGAAGATTTGACTGCATACAAGGAAAGCGGAAAAACATTATCCGCTAAGTCACTATGCATACGAAAATGTATCCTTAGTGATCGTGACGGACAGTTATTGAAGAGGATTGTGACGAAAAATAACGAGAACTGCAGCTGCAAACGTCATTGCAGAACTGAATGTCGCGAACACCATAACCACCAAAACAAAACGGACGGATCTTCAAAAACTGGGAATTCCAGCGCGAACTGGAATTTCAAAACCACACATCAGTGATGCAAATGCCCTTAACAGGAAAACGTGGTGCCGAAGCGATAAAACGTAAACTATGGGGCAATGGAAGAAAGTAATTTGGTTCAAATGGTTCAAATGCCTCCAACAAGGGAACCTCCCCATCGCACCCCCCTCAGATTTAATTATAAGTTGGCACAGTGGATAGGCCTTGAAAAACTGAACACAGATCAATCGAGAAAACAGGAAGAAGTTGTGTGGAACTATGAAAAAAATAAGCAAAATATACAAACTGAGTAGTCCATGCGCAAGATAGGCAACATGAAGGAAAATATGAACTCAGGAGCGCCGTGGTCCCGTGGTTAGCGTGAACAGCTGCGAAACGAGAGGGCCTTGGTTCAAGTCTTCCCTCGAGTGAAGAGTTTAATTTTTTTATATAATAAACTTCGCTCTCCAAAATTCCAGGATATGTTCATATTTGCTTGGACTGCAGGATTTGTCGGTCTACACACGGAAAAATTTGAAGACGTTAAAAACATATGTTTTGACAGAGCACAGGGAAAACTGTGAAACTGTTGCATTCATTTGTTGCAGTTTATGTGACAAACTCTAATATTTTCATCACTTTTTTGGGAGTGATTATCACATCCACAAGAAAACCTAAATCGGGCAAGGTAGAAGAATCTTTTTACCCATTCGCCAAGTGTACAAGTTAGGTGGGTCGTCAACATATTCCTGTCATGTGACGAACATGCCGTCACCAGTGTCGTATAGAATATATCAGACGTGTTTTCCTGTGGAGGAATCGGTCGAGCTATGACCTTGCGATGAAATGTTTTCGGTTCCTATTCGAGAGGCACGTCCTGTCTTCTACTAATCGCACGATTTTGCGGTCCGGTCGGAAAACACAGACAGTAAACTTATTACAGTGAACAGAGACGTCAATGAACGAACGGACAGATCATAACTTTGCGAAAATAAACTTTTCACTCGAGGGAAGACTTGAACCGAGGACCTCTCGTACCGCAGCTGCTCACGCTAACCACGGGACCACGGCGCTCGTCAGCTGCCACTGTCCTTTTCGTTGCCTATCTTGCGCATGGACTACTCAGTTTGTATATTTTGCTTATTTTTTTCATAGTTCCATACAACTTCTTCCTGTTTTCTCGATTGATCTGTGTTCAGTTTTTCAAGGCCTATCCACTGTGCCAACTTATAACTAAATCTGAGGGGGGTGCGATGGGGAGGTTCCCTTGTAAGCACTATGGGACTGAACGTCTGAGGTCATCAGTCCCCAAGAACTTAGTACTACTTAAACCTAACTAATCTAAGGACATCAAACACATCCATGCCCGAGGCAGGATTCGAACCTGCGACCGTAACAGCAGCAGCACGGTTGCTGACTGAAGCGCCTAGAACCGCTCGGTCACAGAGGCCGGCAGTAATTTGGTCGAATGAGTCTTGTTTCACACTTTCCCCAACTTCTGGCAGAGTTTGTCCCATGAGTGAAACGTGAATACATGGTTACTCTGCACGATCGTATTACTGCCAAGTACTATGTGGCCATTACTGGCGGGTTGGGCCCATCTCATGGTACAGGTCAGGTGTTGGTTCCTCAATGGTGCCGCAGCGTTCCTGGACAACTCGCATCGTCTTGGGCTGGTTTTGCGTAAACACGAGGATGAAATGTCACATCTCCCCTGCCAACCACAATCACCGATCTCAGTATTATTGAGCCTTTGTGGTCTGCTTTGGAGAGAAGGGTGTGTGATCGGTATCCACCTCCACAATCGTTAGATAACTTGCCACTGCTCGTGGTCGTGCGGTAGCGTTCTCGCTTCCCACGCCCGGGTTCCCGGGTTCGATTCCCGGCGGGGTCAGGGATTTTCTCTGCCTCGTGATGACTGGGTGTTGTGTGATGTCCTTAGGTTAGTTAGGTTTAAGTAGTTCTAAGTTCTAGGGGACTGATGACCATAGATATTAAGTCCCATAGTGCTCAGAGCCATTCGAACTTGCCACTGTTTTGCAGGAAGAATGGTATAAGATCCCCTTGAAAAATTTATGGGACCTGTACTTATCTATTCCAAGACGACTGGACGCGCTTTGGAATGCTGACGCCAGCCGAAGTGGCCGTGCGGTTAAAGGCGCTGCGGTCTGGAACCGCAAGACCGCTACGGTCGCAGGTTCGAATCCTGCCTCGGGCATGGATGTTTGTGATGTCCTTAGGTTAGTTAGGTTTAACTAGTTCTAAGTTCTAGGGGACTAATGACCTCAACAGTTGAGTCCCATAGTGCTCAGAGCCATTTGAACCATTTTTGAATGCTGACGGGTTTCCTACAGTGTGTTAGGGATGGCAATGTGCTTTGTTTCTGGTGTTTCCATATTTTTGTCCACTCCTGCAGATATTATTATGAAACACTACGCTTACAGACAACCAGCGTTAGCTAGGATACAAAAAAAAGAATCACAGATATTATTATGAAACTTACAGACAACCAATGTTAGATAGGATACAAAAAAAGGATAACTTGTTTCCCACTCTTCCAACAGTGGACTTTATACCAAGCATGATGTATGACGTAATCGATATTGAATGTAATTCTGATATGGATGCCGATACCGACACATGCTTTACTGGTACCAGCGTGCTTACTGTGCCCAGTATGGCAGCGGAGGGGCTAGAGATGCAGCTGTTTCTGAAGCCCACAGCCGGTACTTAACATCTTCCCCAGCCGGTACTTACATCAGCGCCGCTTCAGCACGCTTTGCTGCGCTAAAAGCGTGCAAGGTTACGCCGCCGCACGCGAAATTAGAACTCGTCTGGAACACATGAGCTCATCTGCAAATGGTTTCAACAGTCGTGCCTACACCGCTCGCTAGTGAATGATACAGTCAACAGGGTTCTAACTGCGGGAAAATATTTCTATACCTAAAGCGCTGAAATGTAACTATTAAGTTGTAACACTAATATAACTACTGTACCTATTAAGTTATAGCAGTAATATAACTACCTTTTAGCATTGTTCGCAATAAGCAAAAATACTCCTGTTGTTCGCCCATCTCTTAAGACTCATTCTGAGATCTGGCCCAAGAGGACTGCGCGATATCACCGACAGCTGATTTCTTTTCTTTCGTGTCATTGAGAGGAATGAGGATAGGTCATCGGCGCTCGAAACTGGGGCCTCCTTGATGTAGATCCTAATGGCCCTTCTCACATGTGACATGAACACGAACGTGGGCGAGCCGATTTTTCTGGATTCGTAATCAAGAACTTCACGTTGCGGAGCATTTCTGATCACCAACTTCGATTCAGAACGAGAACCTATACGATGCAACATCGCTCCTTACGTCGGACAGAAACAGGAGTAGACGCTGCGTTGGAATACAGGAATACAGCTTCCTGAAATTGAAGTATCGCATTTGATATTCTTCTTCATTGTAATTAAATCGCGTGTGCGATGAAAGTATGCTGTTTCAAGGAACAGGCGCATTAAAAAAATAGGGGTTAAACATGCGTCGTTCTAGAATGAAATTTTCACCCTACAGCGGAGTGTGCGCTGATATGAAACTTCCTGGCAGACATGCGTCGTTTTGTTTACGATTTGTTATAATAAATGGTCAGGAAAAGTCATAGCGATTGTTAGTAGTAGCTGGATCTCTCCGGGTAACGCGCGTGCGTGGAAACCACATAGTCGAAGGATAGAAAGCCGTTGGGACCATGGAAATTTTCAGTTTGCTTTTCATCTAGTCTTCAGTTCTCAAAGACATAAAGAAATGCCACGAATGACATGTCGTTCGGATTCCACGTTCAACTGTAGGCCCCTTTTCTCCGGTTGCCTGCCGGCCGTGGTGGCCAAGCGGTTAAAGGCGCTACAGTCTGGAACCGCGCGGCTGCTACGGTCGCAGGTTCGAATCCTGCCTTGGGCATGGATGTGTGTGATGTCATTAGGTTAGTTAGGTTTAAGTAGTTCTAAGTTCTAGGGGACTGATGACCTTAGAAGTTAAGTCCCATAGTGCTCAGAGCCATTTGCCATCCGGTTGGCTAATTACGGTAGGTTTGTAACACGCAAGTTACCAAACAGACATCCAACTAACAGACTTTCACTCGTCTGCTGAGCCACACAAAGTATTGAAATGGTGTCATCACATCTGTGAGTGCAAAGCTTTGTATGGTAACATAAACCTCTACTGGACTTCTATACAACCAACAATGTGTGAATCTCTGCTAATTAGTGGAAATAACAGAGTGGAAGTGAACTTGGGAATTGCGAAGGCTAGCAAATGAGATGCATAAGCTTCGAGTCCAACAAAGAAGCAACGCGTAAGTTGCCTATCTGTCTTCGGTTCCCGATCAGCCTCATTATTTGAGATCCTCACAAATACTCAGTAATTTGTTTATTCAAATTTTTTGCCAAAGATGTTACTTTCTAGATGGAGGTGGTATATGTTTACGCACTCTTTTCAGGACGTTAAGCGTCCTTGAATCCACTGTAGCCTCAATCTTCTCCGCAATTTTCTCCGCTCTTCTTTGACGAGCACTAATAAAACGGTTACAGCTGACTCACGTAAGGCCACTTTCAGAAGATCACTAGAAATAGTTTTACGAAAGCCAAACCAGAACACGTAATGGATATTGACTAGCAGGAATTGTACCCACACATTCTCCTGCCTCGTCGTAATATCTCAACGCTATTTCGTCATTCACGGTCCAGCCCTTCCCCCTCCCCACTCACACACTGGGTAAAATCTCGATCGCAGATACGAGTTGTCAACTACGTACTGTAGCGTGTGCTTTGATTGTTTCTGAGCGCTCACCTAAAACGGTAAGGCGCGCACTCACCTCTAGAAATTACGTCCACGGCCACCTCTAGTGCGACGACGACTTTATTTGGATGGGTGAATCACTAGTCAGTCATTCCAGTAAGAAAAAAAAATCTTGGCTGTAATGGAGACCGACTCCGTTCTACCGTGTGGCGATCACAAACGGAGACCGGTTAGCTAAGCAAGTCTGTATGTAACGGCAGGTTTCGTTATCTTGTCTCTGATGGCATTGCCCTCTAAGGGACGTTTAACCTTGCTGACTTATCTCCTGCTACTCTCGGCTCATCTGCGCACGTGAGGACGACGGAAAGTGACACGTGCAAGCAAGCGGTCCCGCCGTAACCCGAGAACCATGCAGGTGACATCACTTGCCGCAGCTCCACTGCTCCAGTTCCACTTCGGCCTGGAGAGGCCGCGCCATAAACAAGTCTCTTGCCTAGGGCAAAGCGTCGACGCGTTTCTCACAGTCGCGAATACTACCGTCACATTAATTTACAACTTCAGCGCGTAACGGCGTAACGACATCATTGCTGTTGATTGTGAGTTTGTGTGTGTGTGTGTGTGTGTGTGAGAGAGAGAGAGAGAGAGAGAGAGAGAGAGAGAGAGAGAGAAGACTAAGAAGAAGCTGGGGAAATACAATTAGCGCAGACAACCTGCTGAACAGAGACGATGGTTTCCAAATCGTGGAAACCTCTCAGGTCTCGTTGGCGCTCTCATGGGAACTATTGGTCTTTTACTGCCTGGCATTCCAACACAAGTCATCCATTTTAATAATCAATCATGTAACTCGTAAGCACTGTGAATTTTCTGTCTGTGTGTTTACTTTGTTTTAGTCGCATAAAGGTTTACCTATGACTGATGCTCTTGTTGTTGACGGTGCCGCCTCTGACGGACACATGTTTACTCCATAGTATTGCCTGCTGGTTTAAATTCTACCAGCGACTCATCTTGAAGACGGTTGAAAGATTATCAGTCGAAACATCATGTTGTTGTTGTGGTCTTCAGTCCAGAGACTGGTTTGATGCAGCTCTCCATGCTACTCTATCCTGCGCAAGCTTCTTCATCTCCCAGTAGCTACTGCAACCTACATCCTTCTGAATCTGTTTAGTGTATCCATCTCCTGGTCTCCCTCTACGATTTTTACCCTCCACGCTGCTCTCCAATACTAAATTGGTGATCCCTTGATGCCTCAGAATATGCCCTACCAACCGATCCCTTCTTCTAGTCAGGTTGTGCCACAAATTTCTCTTCTCTCCGATTCTATTCAATACCTCCTCATAAGTTATGTTATCTACCCATCTAATCTACAGCATTCTTCTGTAGCACCTCATTTCGAAAGCTTCTATTCTCTTCCTGTCTAAACTATTTATCGACCACGTTTCACTTCCATACATGGCTACACTCCATACAAATACTTTCAGAAACGACTTCCTGACACTTAAATCTATACTCGATGTTAACAAATTTTTCTTCTTCAGAAACGCTTTCCTTGCCATTGCCAGTCTACATTTTATATCCTCTCTACTTCGACCATCATCAGTTATTTTGCTCCCCAAATAGCAAAACTCATTCACTACTTTAAGCGTCTCATTTCCTAATCTAATTCCCGCAGCATCACCCGATTTAATTCGACTACATTCCATTTATGCTCGTTTTGCTTTTGTTGATGTTCATCTTATATCCTCCTTTCAAGACACTGTCCATTCCGTTCAGCTGCTCTTCCAGGTCCTTTGCTGTCTCTGACAGAATTACAATGTCATCGGCGAACCTCAAAGGTTTTATTTCTTCTCCATGGATTTTAATTCCCACTCTGAACTTTTCTTTTGCTTCCTTTACTGCTCGCTCTATATACAGATTGAATAACATCGGGAAGAAATAATACTACCCCGGATGCGTACCCGAAAGATGCTCGGATATAGATGTGCGTGATGTGTCTCACACAGCGTCAGTAAAATAAAACTGGTCCATCTTAAGGTAGGCAAAACAACTTACAGCATTTCAGTTGGTAGAATCCTCACGAACTGTTGTCCACCCACGACTGAGGTAGCTTACAAATGACGTTTGACCACTACTTGAACATTGCCCGTCAGTTTAGGATCTGCACCAAAAGAACAGCTCGTTTCGTTACAGGTTCATTCAGTAAGTGCAGCACCAGTGACCGACGCGACAAAAGAGGCATTCATCACAGTCTAGTTTACTGTTAAAATGTCGAGAGTGCAGTCGCGCGTCCCTACAAGTGTCAGTTGATACACTGCTTCTTCCTACGTACATCTCGCGAAAAGATTATGGAGGTGAAATTATCGAGATTCGAGACTACACGGAAGCTTTATCAACAATCTTCTTCCTGTTCCATTCCCGAATTCAAGAGTGATACGCAAAGCACGTACGTCATACGTCCTAAAGTGTAGACAGATTGATAAGAATGAGATGCGGTATTGTACAGCGTGAGCGTAAAGTCTGTCCCTGATTACTAAAGTTTATTTCTATTGCCATAACGAAGGAGGCATTCAACAGAAAGAGGAGACTCTTATGTGGCAAATTAGATAAAGGTCTAAGGAAAAGTCTTGGCAAATGTTTTGTCTGGAGAGTGGCACTATATGGGGCAGAAAAATGGACGCGGAGACGAGAGGATGAAAAAAGGTTAGAAGCATTTGAGATGTGGATGTGGAGGAGAATGGAGAGAATAAGCTGGATGGAAAGAGCGATTAATGAAAGAGTATTGGAAAGGGTTGGTGAGAGAAGATGTCTGCTGAAGGTTGTAAGAGAAAGGAAAAAGAACTGGTTGGGACATTCACTGAGAAGGGAGTGCTTGCTAGCAGATGCTTCGGAAGGATTGGTTTGTGGGAGAAGACTGAGAGGAAGAACGAGATAAAAGATGATAGACGACATAAAGAGAAGAGGAAATTACGCAGACCTGAAGAGGATAGCAGAAGAAAAAATGGTTCAAATGGCTCTGAGCACTATGGGACTTAACATCTATGGTCATCAGTCCCCTAGAACTTAGAACTACTTAAACCTAACTAACATAAAGACATCACACAACACCCAGCCATCACGAGGCAGAGAAAATCCCTGACCCCGCCGGGAATCGAACCCGGGAACCCAGGCGTGGGAAGCAAGAACGCTACCGCACGACCACGAGATGATAGCAGAAGACCGGACAGCCTGGAGAACTACCATGTGAAAACCTGCCTTTTGGCAGAACACTGATGATGATGATTTCGAAAGAACTATGCTAGGTACAGCTGCGCAATTTGTTGCAAATGGTAGCTCAAGTCACGAAGTATTCTGCGTGTGCCACAGCATCTGACTTCTTTTCTTTTCTCTCTCTCTCTCTCTCTTTCTCTCTTTTGTTACAGGTAGCACAATTCAGGAGTGCTGCTGCCACAATGGCGTGTACGCAGGAGAAAGCGCAATGTGTTCTGTAGTTTCACGAAACACGGTAGCCTATCACAGTTCAGCGTCAGTTCCGAAGCGCCTGTGGTCAATCCAAGAGATGCGAAGTGCACCAAAGAATGGAGCGAAAAATTTAAAGAGACTGGCAGTGTCAGTGGCAAGGTGTGAGAGTGTTGTTACCGTGCGTACAGCGTTACGGCGCAGTCCGCGGAAATAGACGCGTCGTGTTTCCCGAGAAACAGGCTTACCTCAGAGCACGGTGGTGAAGTTTTTACACAAACGCCCGCGTTCCAATGAATACAAAGTGCAACTCCTGCGTGCTTTGCAGCCAGACGTGCTACGTTTGCTAGGAACATGCTGGAACGGATCGACGCATACACTGTATACCAGAATAAAGTTTTTTTTTTTCTGGTGAAGTGACTTGTCACATCTCCAAGAAAGTAAACAGGCGTAACGTTCGGATCTCGGAGTCGGAAAACCCACATTTTTAGTATAGCAAATAAGCCCGAAAGTGAATGTGTCGTGCGGCTTAACGCGCAACAACGCAAGTACTGGACTTTTGTTTTTCACTGAGTCTACCGTTGTGGCAACAGTTTACGTGCGCATGTTGCAACTTTATGTTGGACCTCAGTTACAGAAATTTCAATTATGGGTGATGTTTCAAGAATATGGTGCACCGTCACATCGGAGATTATTTGTTCGCCATTTCTTGGATGAAACTTTCCACGAAAGATGGATTGGAAGGACGGTCCAACATCACAGCCAACGCGTTCACCAGATTAAACCTCTCTTGACTTTTCTGTGGTGTTACCGTAAGGATAAAGTGTTCAGTTCGGTTGTTCCTCACATGATAACTCTTACGGCACGAATACGAGTTGCTGTAGAGGCGACGCCGGAACAAACACTGGCAAACACATGGAGAGAAATAAATTGATTATCGCCTAGATATTAGTCTGCGGGCGACAAACGTAGCACATGTGCAAGTGTCTCCATACCAAGCGTTGTGAGTTAAGCTACCATTTGCAACAAACTGCACAGCTGTATGTTGCATAATACTCACAAATAAATTTTTCCATTCAGGGAAAGACTTTCCGTGAAGTTTCGCGGTGGTAACCAGATGACGTTGACATCTAATCACGATGTTTCGGCTAACAATCATTAAGCCTTCTTCAGTTGTGTGTTTCAGATTAGAGATCGCTAGTACGCGACGTTAACTTTATACCAAGAATTGGCGGGGGTAAGTGTGCGCATAGGCAGCCGCAACATGAACGCCCTCTGTCGACTTGAGCGCTCTCTTCGAATATTACTCCATCTGTGGCGCGCCGGCGCATGCGCAAAGGTGAGCCACAGATAACGTAATATTCGAACATGCAGCAGCCGGCTATGCACATGCCTCCGCGTCAATGTTTGGTACAAAGTTAGCGACGCATACTAGCGATCTCCAGACCAAACACTCACCTGAGGATGGCTCAATGGTCGTCAGCCGAAATATCGTGGCAACATGTCGATGTCGTCCGGTTCCAATCCCGAAACATTGTGCAATACTCTTCGCGGCAGAAAAACTTCAAGAATCACAGGGAAACACTTTATGTTCGCACTGGAACTGCTGAGGATGTGTGCAGTTAAGAATGAGGTGCATTGTTTTATTAGCTAGGGATTAAACACCAAGTGTCAAGTGTAATGAAAATAAATCCACCTCATGACCAAGGTATAGGCGTAGTGGAACGACGATTAGAACTGCCTGGCCAGTGCTCCTTGTATATTTCCATTAGCCGTAAGTACACTACTGGCCATTAATATTGCTACACCAAGAAGAAATGCAGATGATAAACGGGTATTCATTGGACAAATATATTATACTGGAACTGAAATGTGATTACATTTTCACGCAGTTTTGTTGCACACATCCTGAGAAATAAGTACCCAGAACAACCACCTCTGGCCGTAATAATGGCCTTGATACGCCTGGGCATTGAGTCAGACAGAGCTTGGATTGCGTGTACAGTTACAGCTGCCCATGCAGCTTCAGCACGATACCACAGTTCATCAAGAGTAGTGACTGGCGTATTGTGAGGCGCCAGTTGCTCGGCCACCATTGACCAGACGTTTTCAGTTGGTGAGAGATCTGGAGAATGTGCTGGCCAGGGTAGCAGTCGAACATTTTCTGTATCCAGAAAGGCCCGTACAAGACCTGCAACACGCGGTCGTGCATTATCCTGCTGAAATGTAAGGTTTCGCAAGGATCGAATGAAGGGTAGAGCCACGGGTCGTAACACATCTGAAATGTAACGTCCACTGTTCAAAGTGCCGACAATGCGAACAAGAGGTGACCGAGACGTGTAACCAATGGCACCCCCATACCATCACGCCGTGTGATACGCCAGTACGGCGATGACGAATACACGCTTCCAATGTGCGTTCACCGCGATGTCGCCAAACACGGATGCGACCATCATGAAGCTGTAAACAAAACCTGGATTCATCCGAAAAAATGACGTTTCGCCATTCGTGCACCCAGGTTCGTCGTCGAGTACACTATCGCAGGCGCTCCTATGTGTGATGCAGCGTCAAGGGTAACCGCAGCCATGGTCTCCGAGCTGATAGTCCATGCTGCAGCAAACGTCGTCCAACTGTTCGTGCAGATGATTGTCGTCTTGCAAACGTCCCCACCTGTTGACTCAGGGTTCGAGACGTGGGTGCACGATCCGTTACAGCCATCTGGATAAGATGCCTGTCATCTCGACTGCTAGTGATGCGAGGCCGTTGGAATCCAGCACGGCGTTCCGTATTACCCTCCTGAACCTACCGATTCCATATTCTGCTAACAGTCATTGGATCTCGACCAACGCGAACAGTAATGTCGCGATATTATAAACCGCAATCGCGATAGGCTACAATCCGACCTTTATCAAAGTCGGAAACGTGCTGGTACGCATTTCTCCTCCTTACACGAGGCATCACAACAACGTTTCACCAGGCAACGCCGGTCAACTGCTGCTTGTGTATGAGAAATCGGTTGGAAACTTTCCTCATGTCAGCACGTTGTAGGTGTCGCCACCGGCGCCAGCCTTGTGCGAATGCTCTGAAAAGCTAATCATTTGCATCTCACAGCATCTTCTTCCTGTCGGTTAAATTTCGCGTCTGCAGGACGTCATCTTCATGGTGTAGCAATTTTAATGGCCAGTAGTGCATTTGTATATTTCAATTGGCCGTAAGTATTTAAAGGGCAAGTGGGGCTGCTATTTTTATCGCTCCTTCCGCCAGCACAGGAGCGCGGTGTAGTTTATTAGGTGTCCTAATGGTGCCCACGCCGCTGGCCGGACCGGCTGCCGCAAATGGAGACCGGCCCGGTGCCGGTGCCCGGAGCAGGCGAGAGTATCATTACGGGCCCCGCGTTCCCAGGCCGAGCCACGCCGGACCGAGACGGGCCGTCGCGCCTCGCGAACTTTTCCCACCGCGCTGCTCTGACTCACGGCCGTGCGAGCTCACCCGGGTCTCCATTACCGACGCCTTGCGAGGAGCCGCGCCGTGATATATACCACACGGCCGCTGCGAAATTCTCTCCCTCGCTACGGCCTATCCACACATTAACTCCGTGTGCACAGAGAAACGTCACGATCACCGTATCACGTGGATAATCGCACAAGTGTTAATTATTGCTTCGAGAAAAAAATACGGTTACGTAATTGGTTATTTGATAAATGAGAGGCGAATTCCACTGTTGAAGCCTTCTGGAGTTACAGGTGAGTCGCGTTGTCGCAACGTTTCGACGAGTTTCCTACTCTCCATCTTCAGGCGAAATGTCGAGTTGATGTGTCGTGATACATCTCTTCGGGGAAATGAAATGTCGTGTGGCTAGGGCCTCCCGTCGGGTAGACCGTTCGCCTGGTGCAGGTCTTTTGATTTGACGCCACTTCGGCGACCTGCGCGCCGATGGGGATGAAATGATGATGATTAGGACAACACAACACCCAGTCCCTGAGCGGAGAAAATCTCCGACCCAGCCGGGAATCGAACCCGGGACCTTAGGATTGACATTCTGTCACGCTGACCACTCAGCTACCGGGGCCGGACAGGGACGAAGTCCAGTACAGCTTCAGAATGCTCCATAAGCTACGAGTCAAGACGGCCACTCTGCTTAGCAGACTATATCTCGCGCCTTTGTCCCGCATTTTGCGCGGGGTTGGCGGGATTAAATCGGATTTGGCACGTTAGTGTGAAGGGGTGGCCAGATGCCCTTCCTGCTGCCACCCCGTATTCCGAAGAACAGAGCCGGCCGGGGTGGCCGAGCGGTTCTAGGCGCTTCAGTCCGGAACCGCGCGACCGCTACGTCGCAGGTTCGAATCCTGCCTCGGGCATGGATGTGTGTGATGTCCTTAGGTTAGTTAGGTTTAAGTAGTTCTAAGTTCTAGGGGACTGATGACCTCAGATGTTAAGTCCCATAGTGCTCAGAGCCATTTGAACCATTTTGGACGGTATCAGTGTACCTCAACTGTCTGCGTCTAGAGTAAATCGTGAAACAGTGCGGACGTGTGTCAAGTGTCTGCGACGCATGTAACTGAGGCGGATCGTGGGGCCCAGCCCGGTATTCACCTAGAGGGATATGGAAAACAATCTACTTAGCAGACTGGATTATTATAACTCTGTCGGTCTAAGGACACGAAATCGACACTGCGTCTGAAGATAGCGAATAGGAAACTCGCCGAAACGTTGCAACACTACGAACCACGATTCGGTTGATAACCCGAGAAGATTTCATTACTGATTTTTTGCTTACACGCAGGTCCTGGCACAAACTGTAATCCTCGCGCCAGAATACCGCAACACCTGCTAGAGGAGCCAAAACAAAACGGTGCAGCCCACTGTTGTAGTTTGTTGTTGTCGTTGTTGTGGTCGTGGTGATCTTCAGTCCGAAGACTGGTTTTACGCAGCTCTGCATGCTATCCACCGCGATCCCCTTTATCTCTGCATAACTCCTGCAACGTACATCCATTTAAACCAGTTTATCCGGCCGTTGTGGCCGAGCGGTTCACAGCGCTTCGGTCTGGAACAGCGCTGCTACTGCGGTCGCAGGTTCGAATCCTGCCTCGGGCACGGATTTGTGTGATGTCGTTAGGTTGGTCAGCTTTAAGTAGTTCTAAGTCTAAGGAACTGATGACCTCAGATGTTAAGTCCCATAGTGCTTAGAGCCGTAAACCAGCTTGTCTCCCTCTATTAACAAATTGACGATTCCTTCCATGCCTCAGAACGAGTCTTATGAATGGATCCCTCCTTTTAAACAAGTGCGCATAGATTTATCTTTTCCTCAGTTCGTTTCAGGACTTCTGCAGTAGTTAAATGATCTATCCATCTGCCGCGCGGGGTAGTCGCGAGGTCCAAGGCGTCCTGTTACGGTACACGCGGCTCCCCCAGTCGGAGTTCGAGTCATCCCTCGGGCATGGGTGTGTGTGTTATCCTTAGCCTAAGTTAGTTTAAATTAGATTACGTGGTGTGTAAGTCTAGGGACCGATGACCTCAGCAGTTTGGTCCCACAGAAGCTTACCACAAATTTCCAAAAAATCTATCAATCTGATATTCAGCATTCTCCTGTAACACGATGTTTCAAATGCTTCTACCTATGTGTAGTGCTTATTGTTCACTTCTCACTACCGATTCCAGGCAAATATTTTCAAAAAAACATTTGTAACTTATAAATTTATATTCTGTGTTAAAGCGCTTCTATTTTTTTAGAAATGCTTTTATTGCTATTGTAATTCTGCGTTTAATATCCTTTCTACATTTTCCGTAGTCACTTATGTTATTCGAGTACATTCCATTGCCAATGTATTGATTTGTTGAAGTTCATCATATAATCTGCCTTCAAGACATTATCCGGTCCGTTTAACTGCTCTTTCGATTTCTTTGCCGTCTCTGATCGAATTCCAGTATCATCGGCAAACCTTACAATTTATATTTTAATTCCCTTTCAAAAATCACTGCCGGCCGCTTGTGGCCGAGCGGTTCTGGCGCTACAGTCTGGAACCGCGCGACCGCCACGGTCGCAGGTTCGAATCCTGCCTCGGGCATGAATGTGTGTGTTCTCCTTAGGTTAGTTAGGTTTAAGTAGTTCTAAGTTTTAGGGGACTTATGACCTCAGCAGTTGAGTCCCATAGTGCTCAGAGCCTTTTGAACCACTTTTTTTCAAAATCACTCCTCGATTTCCTCTACTACTTGTTCAAAGTGCACAATCAGTAACATCGTGGTTAGGTTACAACTCTGTCTCACCCCCTTCTGAACAACTGCGGAAGATATTAAAGTATCGAACGTTTATTCAACGCGATTCCTAGTAACTGCCGTGATATGTTATTAGCGTTATTCTTATCATTATTTAATTAAACTGTGACGCGAAATGTATATTTGTAGATATAAAATCATGGTGCGATCTCAGATAGCCTTAGGTCCCCGTCTGATAATGTTATACAAATAAATAAGTAAATATACAACTAAATTATGAACAATAACAATCGCAATTTTTCGTAAATATTTATACCGTTAGCAATCGGCTACGAGGAACCATTATTATTTTTCATCTCTAATAACAAAAAAATGGTTCAAATGGCTCTGAGCACCATGGGACTTAACATCTGAGGTCATCAGTCCCCTAGAACTTAGAACTACTTAAACCTAACTAACCTAAGGACAGTACACACATCCATACCCGAGGCAGGATTCGAACCTGCGACCGTAGCAGCAGTGCGGTTCTGGACTGAAGCGCCTAGAACCGCTCGGCCACTCTAATAACATGAATGTTCCTTGGGCAGCAACATTTTCGTAAATTGATGGCAGTTATGATGCTAACTCTGTCTGTTATAGTTTGGTTAGACTTTCCGTCTACGTTTCGCTTACCCTTGTGTAACGAAAGATTTATGATGGATGTGTGGCACTAACATCCTTCGCATTCTGTTACATTATTGCTTCCTGACTCCCAGAACAAAGATCTGTCGCCTTACCGGAAATGACGAACGGTATACAAATTGCCTCTCACTGAAACGTCCACGGGTAATCATGTCACTCACACCCAGTGGCGGAAATAAGTGAGACTTTATCTTGGCCAACGATCAGAGGAGATGCAAATACCCGTCGTGGAAAACGAGTCTCGTGTCAGCTTTCCACTCCCTCACTCTCCGTCATTGTTCACTGCCCCCCCCCCCTCCTCCATTCCCACATCAATTTCCATTTCTTTGGCCCCAATCTCTGCAAAAACTACACAAGGTGCCTGAATCAGGGAAATATTTGGCACATACTTTCAGAGGAGGAGAAACCATCCTTCAGCATAACAAATTACATGTAACACATGATCGAGCTAAGAAGAAGAAAAAGAAGATGATGATGATGATTATGATTATGGTAAAGAGTATGAAGTTCTACTCCTGGAGCGCTGTGCGAGTGAAGAATGAACGTTTAATGTGCGAAAAATAGAGAAAAAACTGGAAATGTTTTGAGTGTGTTGCTTCAGATAAGGCGAAGCTGAAATCAAACTGTAGGATGGTTTAAACGTCACACTACTTTTCCAGAGCCGGTTTCAGGGGATGTATTTTGATATCTCAAATGTTCCCTCTGTCTTTTACTCAAGTTCTCTCCCTCCCTCCCTCTCTTTTCCTGTGTGTGTGTGTGTGTGTACAGAAAAAAGAATCAATTTGTACACGCAGTTATATTAACAGAAATAAACCTTCTCTCTCTCTCTCTCTCTCTCTCTCTCTCTCTGGGTGTTTATCTGTTCGTCACTGATATATAAAAACACATTCGGCAGTTGGCAACACCATACAAAACTTGAAATCAAAATGGGTGTTGTGTTCCCAGTGATGTGAAAACCAAATTCCAAATGAAAGTAAGTACACGAGAAAGAGGAGTAAAACAGGAAAAATACTACATGTAGAAACCTGTAAGTACAGCATAAAGAAGTAGAACGTACCAAAAAAAAAATGGTTCAAATGGCTCTGAGCACTATGGGACTCAACTGCTGAGGTCATTAGTCCCCTAGAACTTAGAACTAGTTAAACCTAACTAACCTAAGGACATCACAATCATCCATGCCCTAGGCAGGATTCGAACCTGCGACCGTAGCGGTCTTGCGGTTCCAGACTGCAGCGCCTTTAACCGCACGGCCACTTCGGCCGGCTAGAACGTACCAGAACCCTTCGTAAACTCTATATATAACGTAAAATTGTAAACCAATACTATGAACAAAAATATGTATATATATTTCATGCCACTGGCGGTGCCTTATAAACAGTAAAATCGAAACGCGTATGGCAGAAAGTTGTGTTTCATTCGGTTGTAGCTAGACGGTAATAATTATTAACATACCGTAATATTGTACGTAACTGGAGGCAATAGGACAATAAAAGTTGAAGACTTTAGTCTTTAATTTAAATAGATATTCCTTGTTGTTATTATTAAATACATATATGACAGATTATACGATACATGGTAATGTCTTAGTGGTTTGAAAGCGGGGCTCCATATGCTAGTTATTTTAACTAATGTTATTTTAAGTATTTTACTTCTGTGCGCCGGTTAAGGTTTAAACTCTAAGCTGGGAGGGTATTGTTTACAACTATGTTGTCCTGTAAACAAATCTATTGCAAGCTCTTTGCTGACCATATTTTGAGAGGTGGTATTATGGACAAAAACAAGAAAAAAATAGCTCAGTAAACATGCGCTCTAAAGTGCATACCATAACAGCTATGAGCACTTGTTCGTCTTTGCTACTGTGAAACACGTCTTTTCTAATGAACAACTGCTGACAGCTCGTAAGGTATGCATTTTAGAGCCGATATTTACTACATAATTTTTTTATTGTGTTAGTCCATACTACCTCCTCCACAGATGTGGAAACCAAAGAGTTTTCAGTTGAAGAGGTGTGTTACACAGTATCTACGATGAACAGGTGTTCCTATCACTTAATGCAGGCATTTTAGAGCCCTTGTTCCCCAGACATTTTCGCTATGAATGATCGTTCCTGTCATATCTCAGATTACTGACCATTACTCTTGCACTCCGTCGTCAGGCCACAAGTGGCCCATCGGGACCATCCGACCGCCGTGTCATCCTCAAGATGAGGATGCGGATAGGAGGGGCGTGTGGTCAGCACACCGCTCTCCCGGTCGTTAAGATGGTTTTCTTTGACCGGAGCCGCTACTATTCGGTCGAGTAGCTCCACAATTGGCATCACGAGGCTGAGTGCACCCCGAAAAATGGCAACAGCGCATGGCGGCTGGATGGTCACCCATCCAAGTGCCGGCCACACCCGACAGCGCTTAACTTCGGTGTTCTCACGGGAACCGGTGTATCCACTGTGGCAAGGCCGTTGCCCTGACCATTACTCCTGGGAAACATATAACATTTTGTGAATAGTTACGCACAACCCTAGTTATTGGTTGACTAACTTGTGAAGGAGTGAAACAAGCCATTCACTGTAAACTTTCTAATGTTTAATGCTGTAACAGACAATAATATAAATTTTGATTTTTTTACCATTATAATATTTATAATAAATGTTAAGCAGTCGTTCTGCACTTTATTAACCCAGTTCTAGCTCCCACTACCGACCTTTTGTACTTCTTTGCTTTCAGACCTGCGTTACAAAGTTTCCTATGGAATGAAGAAGTTTAACACAAGGAGAGGGAAACGACTACTACAGTGGAACTCGCCACAGGCCTCACGTGGGAAACGCTGGTCAGGAGAGGCCAGGAAGCCATTGCTCCGCATGCGGCACTCCGCTCCGGAACACCGGAGCTCGCCATTAACGGAGCGCGGGCGGAAGTCTGGACTCTGCGCTCGCGTAAGGAGCGGCGCGCTCTGGCGCGGCGCCAAATTATTTTCGCCTGCAGTACAAACAAACGGTGTTATGATTTAAGGAGAGGATAATATTATTTATGCCGGCGGCCGTTTACTCTGGCGCATTTATTCTGGGAGGCGGCGAGTGGGCCTAATCCGGCGGCAGAGCGCGCTAGGGCGTAGGCAAACCGCTTCCCTGCGCCCGGCCGGGAATTTATGCGGGCCTAGCCGCCTTTAGGCCCTCGTACCGCTTTCCTTTCGCAGCAAAATAGCATCTCAGCCGTACTCTACCGTGCGTCCAGCACGTGCGGAATCTCATCAAGGACAGCGCAGTCACTCAGAGAGAGCTGGCACAACTGACAAGAATCCAATAGAAGATTACAACACCAAATTTACTTTATTATCATTTATCGCTTTTCAGTGGTTTTAACACATTTTTTCCGAGAGCGCTAATGCGCTGCTTCCTTGGACTGGATCGAATCCGCCCGGTGGCTTAACGGCGGAGGCCGGTGTGCCAGCCAGCCTGGATGTGGTTTTTGGGCGGTTTTCCACATCCCACTAGGTGAATACCGGGCTAGTCCCCACGTCTCGCCTCAGTTACACGGCTCGCAGATATCTGACCACATTCGCACTATGATGCCATGGATTACACTAGACACAGATAGTTGGGGTACAATAATTCCATCCCGGAGGGGGGGGGGGTGTACAAAGTGGCGGCAGGAAGGGCATCCAGCCACCCCATCAATTAACCTTGCCAAATCGGATTAACCATGCCAACCCTGTGTCATTGCGGGACAAAGGCACAAGCAAAAGAAAGAAGGAAAAAAGAAAAGTGGTTCAAATTTTGCAACTGATTTTAAACTGCCATTTTGATGAGCTAGAGACTTGAAAGTTTAAACATAGCTCAGAACCAGATGACAATGCAATACTCACTCACTTTCTAATCGGAGTGTTTGGTAGGGGTGTGGGAGGGCGTGAATAAAGTTAGTAATACCTGACATCTTGCCTGCCCTGCAGGACTGGCCTGTTGTGCAGGTAGCATCAGAATGTGTTCCAGGCAGTACGCAAAGAGGTGGGTACGGCTTAGCAAGAAATAGTAGAGGAGATGTGTGCAATATACACTCCTGGAAATGGAAAAAAGAACACATTGACACCGGTGTGTCAGACCCATCATACTTGCTCCGGACACTGCGAGAGGGCTGTACAAGCAATGATCACACGCACGGCACAGCGGACACACCAGGAACCGCGGTGTTGGCCGTCGAATGGCGCTAGCTGCGCAGCATTTGTGCACCGCCGCCGTCAGTGTCAGCCAGTTTGCCGTGGCATACGGAGCTCCATCGCAGTCTTTAACACTGGTAGCATGCCGCGACAGCGTGGACGTGAACCGTATGTGCAGTTGACGGACTTTGAGCGAGGGCGTATAGTGGGCATGCGGGAGGCCGGGTGGACGTACCGCCGAATTGCTCAACACGTGGGGCGTGAGGTCTCCACAGTACATCGATGTTGTCGCCAGTGGTCGGCGGAAGGTGCACGTGCCCGTCGACCTGGGACCGGACCGCAGCGACGCACGGATGCACGCCAAGACCGTAGGATCCTACACAGTGCCGTAGGGGACCGTACCGCCACTTCCCAGCAAATTAGGGACACTGTTGCTCCTGGGGTATCGGCGAGGACCATTCGCACCCGTCTCCATGAAGCTGGGCTACGGTCCCGCACACCGTTAGGCCGTCTTCCGCTCACGCCCCAACATCGTGCAGCCCGCCTCCAGTGGTGTCGCGACAGGCGTGAATGGAGGGACGAATGGAGGCGTGTCGTCTTCAGCGATGAGAGTCGCTTCTGCCTTGGTGCCAATGATGGTCGTATGCGTGTTTGGCGCCGTGCAGGTGAGCACCACAATCAGGACTGCATACGACCGAGGCACACAGGGCCAACACCCGGCATCATGGTGTGGGGAGCGATCTTCTACACTGGCCGTACACCACTGGTGATCGTCGAGGGGACACTGAATAGTGCACGGTACATCCAAACCGTCATCGAACCCATCGTTCTACCATTCCTAGACCGGCAAGGGAACTTGCTGTTCCAACAGGACAATGCACGTCCGCATGTATCCCGTGCCACCCAACGTGCTCTAGAAGGTGTAAGTCAACTACCCTGGCCAGCAAGATCTCCGGATCTGTCCCCCATTGAGCATGTTTGGGACTGGATGAAGCGTCGTCTCACGCGGTCTCCACGTCCAGCACGAACGCTGGTCCAACTGAGGCGCCAGGTGGAAATGGCATGGCAAGCCGTTCCACAGGACTACAT
Organism: Schistocerca nitens; assembly: GCF_023898315.1. Classification (NCBI taxonomy): domain Eukaryota; kingdom Metazoa; phylum Arthropoda; class Insecta; order Orthoptera; family Acrididae; genus Schistocerca; species Schistocerca nitens. The sequence continues at coordinate 106,311,172 of NC_064614.1, read as the reverse complement.
CCAGCATCTCTACGATCGTCTCCATGGGAGAATAGCAGCCTGCATTGCTGCGAAAGGTGGATATACACTGTACTAGTGCCGACATTGTGCATGCTCTGTTGCCTGTGTCTATGTGCCTGTGGTTCTGTCAGTGTGATCATGTGATGTATCTGACCCCAGGAATGTGTCAATAAAGTTCCCCCTTCCTGGGACAATGAATTCACGGTGTTCTTATTTCAATTTCCAGGAGTGTATGATACATACATAGACAAATGAGTGAAGCTGCAGGTAAAAAGATAATATATATATATATATATATATATATATATATATAATTATTTAAATTGAAAATATAATCTTGTCAAAATATTTAAAAACCATTATGAAAAGTCACACACGAAAGCGACCAAAAAATCGGAAAACAATTATTTAATGAAAAATAAACTTTTAATATAACACATTTTTAAATCAGACTACACAGTATAAAATAACTTCTCCTAGGCCCTTACTGATTCGTAACTCCTCACAGATAGTCCTGAAAATTTTTGTTTGTGAATTAATAGCTTTGACTATACTTGTAAGGTTTCAATGAATGCATGAATAGTTGACGTCGCGTTTTCCATGCCAATACTTGAAGACAATAAAACAACCCTCCCTCCGCCCTCTCACAACACCTAACCACGCAGTGGTCGCGCTACTTACCCCTCTGCACCTGAGGTAAGCAGCCAACTGAACTCATCTCACTGCCGAATTCACTGTCTCAGTTAAAATTAAGCACACGTAAAATATTATTGTCTCTGTAAAAACGAGTATTTTTGTTTGCTACTGAGCAGGGAAATAACGATCTTAAGAAGTTCTTAGCGTTAGTTGACTTTTTTGGATTCGGCTGTCAGTTGGAGCAAAGAGGAGCTGCAAGAATAACAAGGGTTCAGATGGGAAAGCAGTACTATGCAAAGAAAGAAAAGCTAAAAATTTGGAAGGAATTTAAACAATAGCTCTATTATAGAAATCGACTCACGCTGTATTGTAGAAAGGGAAGAGGAAATAGATGAAGATGGGATCGCAGATATGCTACTGCGAGAAGAATTTGACAGAGCACTGAAAGAGGTAAGTTGACACAAGGCTCTGGGACTGACATTCCGTCGGTACTACCGATGTCCTTGGGAGAACCGGCCATGGCAGAACTATTCTACATGGTGTGCAAGACGTATGAGACAGGGAAACAAGAATGTAATAATTCCAATTCCAAAAAGTGTAGGCGCTTAGACGCGTAAATATTACTGAACTATCAATTCAAGTCATAGTTGCAAAACACTACCACGAATTCCTTACAGAAGAATGGAAAAACTGGTAGAAACGTACCTTGGCGAAGATCAGTTTGTATTCCGGAGCAATGTAGGGACACGTGAGGCAATACTGACCCTACGACTTATCTTAGATGATAGGTTAAGGAAACGCAAGCCTAGCCGCGCGGGGTAGCCGTGCGGTCTCAGGCGTATTGTCACGGTCCACGCGGCTCCCCCCGTCGGAGGTTCGAATCCTCCCCCGGGCATATGTGTGTGTGTGTGTGTGTGTGTGTGTGTGTGTGTCGTTCTTAGCGTAAGTTAGTTTAAGTTAGATTAAATAGTGTGTAAGTTTAGGGGCCGATGACCTCAGCAATTTGGTCCCATAAGACCTTACCACAAATTTCCAAAGGCAATCCTAAGCCTGTAGCATTTGTGGATCTTGAGAAAGCTTTTGACAATGTTGACTAGAACACTCTCTTTGAAATTCTGAAGGTAGCGGGGTTAAAATACAGGTAGCGAAAGGCTGTTTACACCTTGTACAGAAACCAGACGGCAGTTATGAGAGTCGAAGGGCACAAAAGGGTAGCAGTGGTTGGGAACGGAGTCAGATGTTTTTAGCCTATCTCAAGTGTTATTCAGTCTGTACATAAAGCAAGCTGCGGAGGAAAACAAGGGAAAGCAATACTGAAGATATTCATCCCAGTCGTCAGTCGTGTGATTATTGCCACATGTTTTGGGACAACATTATCCCGTTTTCAAGTGCTAAGAACAGAGAAGTCAGATAAAAGAGTCCTCCTGATATCGACAGACATATAAGGATTTCAGATGTCCTGAGTTCGTATTGTCAACTCAAGTCACCAAACATAAACCAACACAAGGCGCTGCGTCCATCGTTCCCGAGGTACAGTTTCAAAGTGAAAGCCGTTGCCGTCACCTACCAACGATGATATTTACTTAAAGCCTAATGCTCAGCACCGACAATACCACTGCCTGTCATAAAATATTTGAGAAATGCCTGTCTGGTCCCAGCCCAATTTAACTTAAAACTACCCCTATGCTGCAATATGAACGGAAAAAGCATGCGTAAATCCTGAGTCACTAGGTAAAATATGTAGGTGGGTGCTTCTTAAGGTGCATACCGCTAAAGTGTGCCTAGAAATGCCCTTTAGCCACTTCCGTCCTCTCATTTAAAACGGCGACGCACTCCCCTTTCAGGACACAATAAACCTCTCTACCTCCTCTAAACTTGATAGCGACCACAGTTTTTCTTCAACGTGCAACTCCCTCATGCTTTCCGTTATATCTACCAACGAATGCTGCTCATTCCTGAGTTGCTTCGCTACAGCTCACGAGCCGATCTCTCTATTATTACGTTCTTTAAATCTGGAACTTTAAAATTTCGTTCCATCTGTCCACATATCTCGCTTCAGTCATGACATTTTACTTTATACATTCCCGATTTCCTCATGCATTTTTCATTTGTGACAGAGGCAGAGGCATAAGATCGATACAGATGAAAAAAAATGTCAGAGGGGTAAGTAGCGCAGCCACTGAGGGGCTGGGGGAGGTGGAGGGGGGGGGGGGTTAGAGGATGAGAGAGAGAGATGATGTTTTATTTTTTTGTTCCAATACTGACAACTCTAGGATGGGTACGACTAGTACCGAACAACTGCTGCGGTATAAATTTCAAGCGGAAGTAACATTTTGGAGTTTGTTCATTAGAGAGACGGTAATTTTCAAATGCGGTACATATTTGTAGCGGGGAATGTGAAATTAAAAGAGGATGTTGCAGAACAATGCAAAGAGTCGAAGAAAAACGACATTTACAACATTCCGTAAATATGAGTCATCGTGTCTCATTTTGCATCACGTATTTTTAATATAACTAAAACTACTGTTACTAACGCGAAAAACACAACATTAGCAGCTCGTTAGCCAATTACACGGTCACCTCTTTGGGTTCGCTGAGGGAGGCACCAGATCTGAAACCGAGAATAGTCGACACGAAGTGTTCCGATCGGTGGCGACTTACTATTGCTAGTCTATAGTTATTATGTTCGCCTGTAATGACTTTTCTGGAGACAAGAAATCTACTCAGTAGGAATCAGCATGGGTTTCGAAAAAAACGATCGTGTGAAACCCAGCTCGCGCTATTCGTCCACGAGACTCAGAGGGCCATAGACACGGGTTCCCAGGTAGATGCCGCGTTTCTTGACTTCCGCAAGGCGTTCGATACAGTTCCCCACAGTCGTTTAACGAACAAAGTAAGAGCATATGGACTGTCAGACCAATTGTGTGTTTGGATTGAAGAGTTCCTAGATAACAGAACGCAGCATGTCATTCTCAATGGAGAGAAGTCTTCCGAAGTAAGAGTGATTTCAGGTGTGCCAAGTGTAATGTGCTGCGAATAAATAGAAAGAAAGATCCCTTATCATTTAGCTACAATACAGCAGGTATGCAACTGGAAGCAGTTAATTCCATAAATTATCTGGGAGTAGGCATTAGGAGTGATTTAAAATGGAATGATTATATCAAGTTGATCGTCGGTAAAGCAGATGCCAGACTGAGATTTATTGGAAGAATCCTAAGGAAATGCAATCCGAAAACAAAGGAAGTAGGTTACAGTACGCTTGTTCGCCCACTGCTTGAATACTGCTCAGCGGTGTGGGATCCGTACCAGATAGGGTTGATAGAAAAGATAGATAAGATCCAACGGAGAGCAGCGCGCTTCGTTACAGGATCGTTTAGTAATCGCGAAAGCGTTACGGAGATGATAAACTCCAGTGGAGGACTCTGCAGGAGAGACGCTCAGTAGCTCGGTACGGGCTTTTGTTGAAGTTTCGAGAACATACCTTCACCGAGGAGTCAAGCAGTACATTGGTCCCTCCTACGTATATCTCGCGAAAAGACCATGAGGATAAAATCGGAGAGATTAGAGCCCACACATAGGCATACCGACAATCTTTCTTTCCACGAACAATATGAGACTGGAATAGAAGGGAGAACCGATAGAGGTACTCAAAGTACCCTCCGCCACACACCGTCAGGTGGCTTGCGGAGTATGGATGTAGATGTAGATGTAGATAGGTTACAAATTAATAACAACATAGGTCCATGTGCGACCCGAGGTGCTGCTGCACAATGTATTGGCTCTTGAGCAAATAAGTTTGATGACCACTGCCCTACAGGCTTCAGCTCCAAGGGAGAATGAGATTACGTGGAGGGCGCAATGCACGCGCGCAGCGGAAGCTTTTGGGCGCGGGAGGACCGGTCCCGGGTGCGCGTCCCCTGGCGCAGAGGGCACCGTGGAGGAGTTAACGGTAGCGGCGCGGCTAGCGAGTAGCGAGCGGCCAGGGTTCAACGCTCGCGCCTCTTGCGCCGGGCCACGCCACGCCACGCCACGCCAGGCCGCGGCGCCTCTTACGTAAGCTGAGCAGCCGGGGGGCTGGCGGGCTGGCTAGCTGGACAGCGGCTCGCTGCACCTGTTGCGTCACCACCGTGTCCCCTGTCACCGTGCCAAACGGCGATCGGCGAACCCGAAACTCTTACGCGGTGTATCAGCCACACTATAGAAGGTATCAGCCTATCTCGTTCAGTCCCCTACAAGGGAGTAGTGTATTTGGCTAATAATATATGAAACAGTCAAATGATAAGGAGACAGGGAGACAGATGGAAGAAAATCCATTATTATTTTATTATATGGGCGGGTCCACATGTTGCAAGCTTTTTTTTTTCTTAATACGCTGCAGAACGGAGTACCGGAGTACGTCGAGAACGTTAAAAAAAGAACAGCACGTTTTTTTACCATCGAGAAATAGGAGAGAAGGTGTCACTGACATGATACAGGATGTGGTGTAACAATACGAGTCAAGATAGATGTAACGGAACTTGAATAGCGTATTTGCCTCTATTGATTACGGTAGAGAGATCGATCTTTCAGTCCTGTCTGTATATTTATATATAATATTGCATGAATAAAGGCTGGGCGAGTGTAAAGCTATCGTTAAAAACGCACGCCGCGCGATTTGTTACGATTTTGTGGGTCATAATAATAATAATAATAACATGCTTTTGAATACAATTAAAATATAACGGCGATACCTGTTTAGTGTTATTGGAAATAATATGTAGTAAATTAATGAGTAAGATAGCCGATCCTATAATAAGAGATGAAATTGGGTATATTGAGGTGTTTTGCTTTATATCGACAAAGACGATGACACGGCGTCATTTTTTTCGTTTACTCTTAGAAATAAACAAGAAGTGCTAATTGTGCGTTGTGAAAAAATATGGTGGCGAGTTTTAAATAACTACGGTATATGATCAGAGTAACAAAAGGAGATTTAGTTACACGAAATCGCGGACAGCGAAGTGTGGTCATTAAATTGAGTACACCTACAGGGCGGCCAATTCCGGGTTAAATCTATACGCATCTCACGAGGGACGCGGTATTGAGACTGTTTTTTTAATTATATCGCGGAGAGTGGGCTCCAGTTTGTGAAAAGGAGAAAAACGTTAACCTTTAGGCGAACTCTTAATAATTGCGGATCGGAGAGAAAAGTGTAATTGTCTTACGCCTAACAAACATTCGTGGAGGCGGTGGAAGCCGGCCGAAGTGGCCGTGCGGTTAAAGGCGCTGCAGTCTGGAACCGCAAGACCGCTACGGTCGCAGGTTCGAATCCTGCCTCGGGCATGGATGTTTGTGATGTCCTTAGGTTAGTTAGGTTTAACTAGTTCTAAGTTCTAGGGGACTAATAACCTCAGCAGTTGAGTCCCATAGTGCTCAGAGCCATTTGAACCATTTTGGAGGCGGTGGCTAAACTAGAAAAGTCAATTACAAAATACTGTATCATTATCATTGACTGTTGGTGTCGAACAACCAAAACTGTTCATCAAAGGGTTTCGATGGAACTTGGGAGTTAGGGTTCTGGCACTCGCATATACTCCACATCAGAGAGTGAATGAGTGGTGAATGCGAAATAAAACTGTGAACGAAGTTACGTTAAATGAAACAGAAGAAACAAGACAGTTTGGTCGTATCTGTTATTATTCCATAAACTGTAACATTTCTTATCGTTGTACGAAGCCTTTATAGACGATCGTTATGACAATTTGCTTCGAAGGGATCTCGCTACGAGTTAAGTTTTGGGGACCTGGTCAAGAGGGGGTAGTTCGTAGATCCTAATTACTGCAGCTATTCTAGAATCAGGTGCTACCGTGACCGTTGTGTGTTGTCAATGGCTTAAGGTCATCATACCTCATGCTCTAAGATCGACGCGCCTTTCCTCTTGGTATAACGGTGTCTCACGGTAACAACGACAACGCCGACGGCGAAGGAAGATACGAAAGAGTGGGGTGGACATCATAAAACAATGGCGTTTTTCGTCGCGGCGGAATCTTTTCGCGAAATTTCGATCATCAGCTTTCTCCTCCGAACGCGAATATATTTTATTGAAGCCGATCTTCATAGGGTGAAACGATCATCATAATAAAATAAGGGAAATCCAAGCTCGCACGGAAAGATATAGATGTTCGCTTTTTCCGCGCGCATTTAGAGACTGGAATAACAGAGAATTATTGTGAAGATGGTTCGATGAACCCTCTGCCCGGCACTTTAGACAAATGTAATGTATTGCGAATACATAGAAGGATCCTTTATTGCATGATTATATGATAGCAGAACAAACACTGGTAGCAGTTGTGATTTCCCTAAATCACTCCAGGCAAATGCCGGGATGGTTCCTCTGAAAGGGCACGGCCGACTTCCTTCCCTAATCCGATGAGACCGATGACCACGCTGTCTGGTCTCCTTCCCCAAAACCAACCAACCAACTGGTAGCAGTTACTTCTGTTAAATATCTGGGAGTATGCGTACGGAACGATTTGAAGTGGAATGATCATATAAAATTAATTGTTGGTAAGGCGGGTGCTAGGTTGAGATTCATTGGGAGAGTCCTTAGAAAATGTAGTCCATCAACAAAAGAGGTGGCTTACAAAACACTCGTTCGACCTATACTTGAGTATTGCTCATCAGTGTGGGATCCGTACCAGGTCGGGTTGACAGAGGAGATAGAGAAGATCCAAAGAACAGCGGCGCGTTTCGTCACAGGTTTGTTTGGTAGGCGTGATAGCGTTACGGAGATGTTTAGCAAACTCAAGTGGCAGACTCTGCAAGAGAGGCGCTCTGCATCGCGGTCTAGCTTGCTGTCCAAGTTTCGAGAGGGTGCATTTCTGGATGAGGTATCCAATATATTGCTTCCCCCTACTTATACCTCCCGAGGAGATCACGGATGTAAAATTAGAGAGATTCGAGGGCGCACGGAAGCTTTCCGGCAGTCGTTCTTCCCGCGAACCATTCGCGACTGGAATAGGAAAGGGAGGTAATGACAGTGGCACGTAAAGTGCCCTTCGGCACACACCGTTGGGTGGCTTGCGGAGTATAAATGTAGATGAAGTGTGATTTGCAGAGTATCCATGCAGATGTCGATGCAGAAATTTCGCTGGGAAGCCCTTACACGTTCTCCATACAACTCCGGTCTCTCCATATTTTTGGAGCCCTGAACGAAGATATTTGTGGGCGTCGATTTGCTTCAGACGTAGAGGTGGACGCCTGGATACAATTATCGTTCCGTAGGCAACCGCAAACATTTTTCCATGAAGACGTAGACCGTCTTTAATTACAGTGAGATAAATATGTGCCGGCCGAAGTGGCCGTGCGGTTCTAGGCGCTTCAGTCTGGAACCGCGAGACCGCTACGGTCGCAGGTTCGAATCCTGCCTCGGGCATGGATGTGTGTGGTGTCCTTAGGTTAGTTAGGTGTAACTAGTTCTAAGTTCTAGAGGACTAATGACCTCAGAAGTTGAGTCCCAAAGTGCTCAGAGCCATTTGAACCATTTTTTTGATAAATATGTTGACAGTTATTGCGATTACTTCTGAAATAACTAAGGCGGTGCAAAGGAAGATAGAATCGGGTGTCATCTAGATGAAGGGTGCTGTGGAATTCACGTCAAGTCGAGCATTAACTGAGCTATCAAATCTGACGAGTTTAGTCTGTTTCCAAAGCAACACTCCACGTTCATTCCTACTTACTTTCCTTCCTCCGTGTTACCACGAATGACATTGACCTGGTTTCATTTGTATAGGAAATGCAGGACATACGAGGGGCCTAGTTGTGTTCTGTCGCTTCAAGGTAGAACACTGAGATTCTGCAATACTACACTGACCTAAGAGCTTGTATATATGTCCATTTCCCTGTGCAGATGTAGCTCTCAGGTCTCGAATTCGTTGCTCTTGAGGTGAGGCTGTATATTGATGAACTGGCTAAGGCTCACAATCCTACTAAATTGTCTGGTAAGTTCCAAATTTGGAACGGTATAAGCTTTTCTTTACTCATCCATCAGAGGACTTACTTTGAAGGTAAAGAATCAAAGTGCAGACAATAAATGTTACAAAAGTATGCCTATGAAGTTCAAATGGCTCTGAGCACCATGGGTCTTAACTTCTGAGGTCATCAGTCCCATAGTACTTAAAACTACTTAAACCTAACTAACGCCGGCCGAGCCGGCCGGGGTGGCCGCGTGGTTCTAGGCGCTACAGTCTGGAACCGCGCGACCGCTACGGTCGCAGGTTAGAATCCTGCCTCGGGCATGGTTGTGTGTGATGTCCTTAGGTTAGTTAGGTTTAAGTAGTTCTAAGTACTAGGGGACTGATGACCTCAGAAGTTAAGTCCCATAGTGCTCAGAGCCATTTGAACCATTTGTAGCGCCGAGAACCGCTCGGGCACACAGGCCGGCACGCCTATGAAGTCATACGGTGCATCATTCATGTTAGACACAGTCACAAGTCCATTACGTTAAAGTATCTTGGGGCATTTATGTTAAAAATTACATACACATTTCTACTCTGTTCTGCTCTGCTTTGCACACAGAGTCGCGGTTATTGACTACCATTTTATAAGAGCGCATCCGAGATCTTAATAGTGCCACTTGTAACGCGGACCATACTGCCCAACCCCTCGTACCAAACTGACTAGACGGCCGGAATCACATAGCTTTGTAACGAGCTTTTGACTATGCACAAAGTACTTATTTTAAATATAGTTTTTCTAATATTAACTGAAATTGATACAAAATTGAGATCTGAAATAAGTAGGTGATAGCTTCCACATTGGCCAAAAGATGTCGCCAAATGTGCAGTAACAGGAGAGCCATCGGCAAGTGCTCAACATGCTCCTTGGTCGTACACTCCTACAGACAAATACGACAAATTAAGCTACTGGTTGACACTTCACATGGGACACACACTCTACTGCACATAAATGCTTTGTTCCCCTTATTAAGAGCACAATAGTCCACCGCGAGAGTTGTCGATGCCTGACCTGGTTACGCCCGCTTCGATTTATACTATCTTGTAGATGAAATGTTTATCAACAGTACTCGAACGAGATAGCGGTAAGGAGTAGTCGGATATTCTCGATCTCCCGACTGGGTGCCAGTATCGTGCGTTAAACACCTCGCGCCACTCTGGTACCTTATCAAGTGAAGCAAAGTGACTATGTTAACAATGATACACCCGTTCGATGGAAATGTTCAGCATTAGGCATATGCTGACGGCCAGTACAGGATTTCATCCTACTCTTGTCTTTAATTTCACAAAGAACTCATAGCGGTGCAACCACCGAGCGGTTCTAGGCGCTTCAGTCTGGAACCGTGCGACTGCTACGGTCGCAGGTTCGAATCCTGCCTCGGGCATGGAAGTGTGTGATGTCCCTAGGTTAGTTAGGTTTAAGTAGTTCTAAGTTCTAGGGGACTGATGACCTCTGAAGTTAAGTCCCATAGTGCTCAGAGCCATTACTCTAATGTAAAGTGATGACTCGTTGAAATCTGTTTTATGCATGGCAGTTCGATTCCTTAAAGAATGGAGGGTGTAAGGGGGAGAGAGGGGAGGGTTTTCGTTACAGTATAGCACGTCAAAAGTACATATTCGTGTTATTCAGGATATTCGTCCAGCAATACATCATTCTTAAAATTCTTTAATTTTTCCAGATTTTAAAGTTAATAACATGATAGCATAACCATCTCGAGGTTGAAGCTCTTCGTGTTTGCTTATAAAGATATATGTGAATGGTGGGCTCCATGTGGTTCCTGAGTCGTGAAGCGACCGTAAACCATAAAATTACCAAATATGCAGCAACCAGTCGCAAAATCATGTTTCATTTATTCGCTTTTGCAAATAGATTTCAACTAATTAACAGCCATCATCGGTGCTTTCAACCAATATGTGCCCTGAGTAGTAATACTGTCTTAAGCAGAGGTCAAACATAAAGTGATAAAGATATATGTGTTTTGCTCAATGCAAACCCTCTCCAAAAACAAATCTAAAATGAGACCACTCGTTTCCTAAACGTAACTGCTGTCCGGGAAACATTTAAAGTCATCTCATTAAATTCTTACATCTTAGTACATGTTTGAATCGTGCATAATTCTCCCAGATGCTTATTAAGGCATATTTTAATGTTACTATGTTGGATTTCTCCCTTTGAAAATGGCGATATTCGCGTATACATTTGCAGGTAATACAAAATTTCTCCAGTAAATTTATCCAGTTGTATCCAGAAGCGATTGTTCCTAATTTGAGCCGTTGTATCTCTTATTCACCACTATTCAGTAAGACTGCCACTCCTTCTCTGCCCATATATCATCGCTAATTTAGTAATGCGTCTTGTTTTTCAGGAAAAGTTACACGTACGCAAATGACAGCTTTCTAACAAAAATGTTCAAATGTGTGTGAAATCTTATGGGACTTAACTGCTAAGGTCATCAGTCCCTAAGCTTACACACTACTTAACCTAAATTATCCTAAGGACAAACACACACACTCATGCCCGAGGGAGGATTCGAACCTCCGCCGGGACCAGCCGCATAGTCCATGACTGCAGCGCCTAAGACCGCTCGGCTAATCCCGCGCGGCAGAGCTTTCTAACAAACACGGCGTTACTGTCAGGTAAATTTGGAGTTTCTTCCGCTGATGTGTATCCAATTGAAAAAATAGCTAGGAGGCCCCACTTCGAGATCTATATACACAAACGAATTCCTTATACTAGCGACGTGTGGGCGATCTTCCATATCTACCCATTCATCTTTACCCGCTAGCACGGCCATTACAATGTCACCAAGTGAACAGCGCACGTGTCTTTGGTGCCAATGTGTTGACAGCCATATACTGAACGCGCAGGAAGCCGTGTTGCATTCGCCACGGCGGGAACTAGGCAAGCGTCCAAGGCCGGCAGTTGCCAAGGTCGGGAAAGGCTACTGCGAATCGCACTTCTGCGGACTCTTGGCTACGGTCTCCTTTGCAACAATAGAAGATTTATACTATACAAGAGGATTTTCTACGCTTACACATACGCCACGTTCCAATCATTTAGAACTAAAACATCAAATCCACCTTAAGTCTCAAACTGTTAACTTACTTAATGTGCTAGTGCCTTTCCTGCCTGTTGGACAATAGTTAAACGAATTATATAAATTGTATGTACAGAACCAGCATGTTACTATCTAGCCGAAACAGCTTACTTACCAGCTGACATAATTAGCACTAAAAGAAAGTAATTGTTTTAAGTTTTCACTCTCATGGACAACACATTTTCACAGACATAAATGAAACGAACAGTCGCACGTAGTACCTGATCTGAACGCAGAAAGAAACATCCTCGAATGAATTGCACCTAGTTGCAATATTCGTCACTTACAACTTTTTATTCGATTACGCGGATAATTAGCATAAGCAATTTAATAAATATGCAATCCAGCGACAACTAAGACACCACTAGTAGTTTAAGCACGTTATCCATGTTGCTTTATTCGCAAATAGTAGTACCGATTTAGGTACACAGAACATAGGTCCGTGGCCTCTGAACGTCGTAACCTGTAAACGATCATTCAGAACTGTATGAACTATTAGCCGTTCTAACAGATTTCTTAGATCTTGTGATTACCATTTTCAAACCATACGTGTAGTCAGTATCAGGAAAAGTGCCTGTGACGTCTCTTTATTTCGTTGAACAAGTTATCGGGGTACAATTAACTGAAGCATACAGCAAACTACGTCTGATTTATGACGTAATTCAGAGACTCATATGAGTCAGCCTTTTTACATTGCAAAGCAACATGTTGTAAGCACATTTTGTGTTGCAATAAAACACACAAACATTAAATTATCGTTATTCTATGATAAATAAAAATATGTAACATGAATGAACAGCTAAGCAGACCAAGGTCCAATAAAAAAAATGGCAATGATCACGTACAGGCGTAGGTATCTCACCTTTCTGCACCGTCGGGAATTTCCCGCTCATTCAGCTCCTTAGGCGGGGGGCGGAGCATCACGTCTTCCTGTTGTGTGCGTGGCTTGAAGGTCACAACTGTTCACTGTTTTCACATTAAATTGTGCTTTATTGCGAAGTAACACTCGTAGCAGCTGTGGCTAACAAGAACGCCCACGCAGTTATGAAACTACGAAATTCGGCTGACGTGTTCCGCCGTCGTTAATTTCCCTCCTCTGGGGCTCGAGAGATTTTCGGAAACTATTAACCCACTTTATAAGCGGACTTGAAGTGCTTGAACGTGCTAACAAATATACCAAACCCCTAGAGGAGCCTACGTACCTTGTTTTCCTGTCATACGGCACTAAGATGACGAATAGGTATTTTCGTCAAACGATGTCAGCGCACAAGCACACACTGGAAAACACTACAATACTGAGTGGATCTGTTTGCGACAGCAGTAGCGGCAGCTGCCTACCACGGTCCGGACCTTGTGTAAACTGGCGGCCACGCGCCGCAGGGACGCTGGTGGCTGTTGGGTTCTCGCAGGCGTGTTCAGACATGCTCGCTCGACCGAGGCAGCGCGCCGATCATCTCGAAAACAACGTGGTCGCTGCAGAAATTTGTCCAGGGGGATGGGGGTCAAGACTCAAAAATTGCCGTTTTCAGGTTTCCGTATCTCAATCGATAAAAAGGGAACTACGGGGTGTTCAAAAAGTCTCCCCGCAGTGCCGTATGATTGTTAGGCGCGCGTGCCGAATGCCGCAGTGAATACACCGAAATGAAACTCAGTGAAATACAAGTTATTAATTTATTGAAAATTCATTTTTACTTAAAAATTTTCACATTAAATGTTGAAAGTGTCCCCCCTGTTGTTGAATACACAATTCCATTCGTCTAATCATGTTACCAAACACAAGCTGTAACATTTCTTCTGTAACAGAAGCAGTGGAAATGGATATTGCAGTTTTCAATTCATCGATGGATTTTGGACGGTTTTATAGACAGCTGCTTTCGCTGCACCCCAGAAGAAAAAGTCAGGTGGTGTTAGGTCAGGCCATCGTGGAGACCAAAGTCCCTGTGAAATTATGGGATCACCAAAAACATCAGCAAGCAGTGACACTGAAACGCGAGCTGTATGCGCGGTTGCACCATCTTTTTGAAAATAACCGTTCAGTATTTCACCTAACACAAGTTCTCCTATGAACAGGTACAGAATATCACTACAGTATCGTTGTGCGTTTATAGTTTCGTTGAAAAATCTGGGACCCACAATCCGACGTCTGAAAATTGCAATCCAAACTCTTATTTTCACAGAATGAAGAGGTTCCTCATGAATACACAATGGATTTTCAGTACTCTACATACGAGAATTTTGCGAGTTCATGTACCCGGGTAAATGAAACCACGCCTCATCAGTGAAAAACGTTTCATTAAGAATATCCCTTTCATTTTGTTGAACGAAATTTTTGAACCTTTGACAATAATGCCGTCTCTTGCCGTGATCCGCAATTTTCAGTTTTTGCACAACTGTCACTTTGTATGGGAAAACTTCTAATTTTTTCCTTAACTAACATTGATTTTGGGCGAGCTTTCTTACTGACTTGTTCCGACTCTTGGACATTTTTATCGGAAATAGCGAGTAGTTTACCCTCAGACAAAATGCTAGGATGACCGCTTCTCGGTCCATCTGTCACTGAACCCGTATTTCGAAATTTGTTAATCAAATCTCGCACAGTATCGCGATGTGGGAGTGTTGTCTCCGGTAAAACTGAGTTAAATGTTTGACGAACTGAAACTGTGTATTTACCGCCAGCTTTGGACACTTGTTCGACTAAAAACACACATTCTTCAATGGTTAGCATTTTGACAGTGACAAAAACGAAATGAACAAAGGAATTAAACTTAAACGTTCACGTCAACACGTAACGACACACACCAACGATACTACTGACGCTGGCTGAGATAAACGAAACAGTGAAATGTTGGGAGAGTCCACTTGAAGGGAAGTAACCTAGGCAGGCGAACTATCATACGGCAAGCGCGGCTAACAATCATACGGCACTGCGGAGAGACTTTTTGAACACCCCGTCCGTTACGACCCCATTTTCTCCGTAACGGAGGTATTAACTCGAAACTTACGTCAAATGCTAAGGTCTACGGTCAATTGGTGGTATAAGAAATTGAAGCTTCCAAGTTTATGCAATCAAAAGATACGGCCATTAATGTCACATATTTCGATACTCGCAAACTCACTCATCAAAACCTACAGATGAAGTGTCTACATGCACAATAAGTGGAGCACTTAGATCGCGAGTCCTACTCGTATATATATATATATCGCGAATGGACCCAGAAGGATCACGCAAAGCTTTCTGACGTCGTTTCTTCCATACTTCTTTCATTCGTTCTCCATGTTTTCTTTTTCTTTCTTCTGTCCATTTTGTTCCTGGTCTCTTTAGTGCTTCCTTCTCCGACAATACATTCCACTTTTCTTTTTTATTTTTTTATTTTCCACTTTATATATATATATATATATATATATATATATATATATATATATATATATATATATATATAATGAGCTGGTCAGTTGCCACAGGAACTAAACTTCATACGTGACAAAAAAACTTACAATGTCCCAAAGATCTGATGGTTATCTACTAACTTCTAGAATTGTATAACAATTGCGTAATGAATAGCAATTCTGTACTCCAGACTCCAGGCCATGCTTCCAGCCAGAGGAGGCGCAACCTCATATTGGTAGGAAATTTTGGAAATTTGTGGCAAGCTTCTATGGGACCAAACTGCTGAGGTCATCGGTCCCTAGACGTACACACTAATTAATCTAACTTAAACTAAGTTATGGTAAGAACAACACACACACCCATGCCCGAGGGAAGACTCGAACCTCCGACGAGGAGGTCATATTGGTAAGTGGGCTGATACTGCCAAGTTCGTTGTAAGTTTGACTCGATTTTGTAATCACTAAAACAACATCTCATACCGTCTCAAACCGCTCAGATTCATTTTCTTTCTGTTCTCCTTCTGTGTGCTTCACTTTTACCGTCGGGTACCGTAAATGACTTGGTCAGTTTCGAGACGTGCCTGGAATACGAAATAAATTTTGTATATAACACAAAAAAACTTACTATATCCCAGAGAACTGGAGGTTATACGCTCGCCTCTAGAAATACCTGAATTCTGCAATGAATAAAATGCACTCAACATTCTAGGGTTGGTGGGAGAGCGTCAGATGACTATGGTCGTTGTAAGTTTCATTCTGCAATATTCAAGTTTGTGTGTACATTCTAAGAAACTGGAGACATACCATCGGACTTCTGGAAGGACATCATTCACATTTTCCTGAAGATAGCAAAGGCAGGTAAATACGAGAACCGTCGCACAATCAATTTAACGGCTCACGCATCGAAGTTGCTGACAAGAATAATGTAGAGATGAGTGGAAAAGAAAACTGTGAATTTGATATATAATAATCACTTTGGATTTTGGAAAAAGTAAGGGCACCAGAGGCAGTCCTGACATTGCGTCTGATAATCGAGGCATGATTTAAGCAAAATCACAATAGTTTCATACGATTTGTCAGTCGTACAAGAAGCTTTCGACATCAAAAACGTTTGACATCCCCAGTAAAATAAGCATAAGCTGTAGGGAAAGGGGGGTAATATACATTGTGTGTAAAAGAACCAAGAGGGAACAATAAAATCGTAAGACCAAGACAGAAATACTCATATGTGAGGGCGCAGGGCAAGGATGCAGTATTCGTCCACAACTGTTACTCTTGTACGTCGAAGGAATAATGACGGAAATAAAACTTCTCGAAGCGTATCAAAATTCTGTCTATAAATGATATTGTACTAGTCCATGATCTTCATCGCCACTCTATATTAGGTTCGCCATGAGCGCTATCAAGAGTTTCAGTCTCTCAGATAACAAATAGAATAATTATTGTAATACCTGTAGAGATAGCACTTCTCATTTCTGTATTTGCTGTCTGACAGATTCTGATGATGACTGCGGCCTAAAAGCATTTAAGTACATAAATTTTAATAAATAAAAATAGCGATTGGGTATTACAATTCATGGTGTAGCGATAACAATGTTACGATTTGCTAACGACGTTGCTATCCTCAGTGAAATCAAGGAAGAATTACGCAACCTACTGCAGTGATTTAACAGTGCTGACCACAGAATACGGACTGAGAGTAAACTGAAGAAAGTCGAAAGTAATGAAGAGTAGCACAAATGGGATTAGCGGTATACTTAACGTCGAAATTGGGGACTCCGAAGAAGACGTAGTGAAAGAATTCTGCTACCTTGAAAGCAAAAGCACACACGGAGAAGCAAGAAGGATATAAGAAGCAGAGTAGCTTAGGCAAAAGGGGGCACACTTTTGGCCAAGACAAGTATTCTTGTATGAAACAAAGCTTAATCTGATGAAGGAATGGACTTCTATGGAAGAAAACGTGAAAAGACGAAAATCGGAGCGTCTGAGATTTGGAGTTACAGAAGTATGTTGAAAATCAGATACACTGAAGAAGGGCCATGATGAGAGGATGTGTGTTCATGAGGGAATGACATCTACAGTATTAGAGGGGGCCGACGGAGTAAATAGTCTAGGCGAAAACAATGACTGGAATATATCCACCAAATTAAACGACTAGAATATATCCAACAAATTATCGAGCACGCCAGATGCAAGTGCTACTCTGAGATGAAGAAGGTAGCCCAAGAGAAGCTGTCATGCCGGGCAACATCCAACTAGAAGAGTTATGACACAAGGAAACAAAAATCCAGACAAACAGAACTTGTATTGCCAACATTCCACCTGACCTCTGAAACTGCAATATTGATACCTGTTCCAACTGGTTCTAGTGTTAAGTTCCAGCCTCTTGACTTGAATGCTGACAACACGCCTGACGTGTTACAAGGCGGAGACGAAGTCCAGCCCGCGAGCACAGAATGCCGGCGCCCCGGCTCCTAGGGCACACCTCACCTCACAGAGACAAGTAGGTCTGCGTTTGCTCAGCTAATGAGTCTTCTCGGGCGCTCCCTTCTTGACACACAAAGCGCTTAACATTTACGGCACTCCCACACGCCAGACGTTCGCGTTTGTCGATTCCCAGTTCTCTGGTAATTGCTTTCGGCATTAGCGTCCGTGTTCAGCACATTAACTTATTTAGAATTGGGTGTATAAGAGCTGGCTCAGTACAAAAAGTGACTTCCGTTTCCGCTCGTCGTATTAACGATGGGACACACACAACTTGATCACTCAGATAGTACAAGACTCCTGGAGCGAATTCGAGCAGCGAATATAGCCATCGTTGTTTAGCATCGAACTGTGATTAGTAACTTTCCAGCTACTGAACTATGGCGTTGTCCCGCAGTGAATATCACAATGTGCCCTTGACTGTTCGCGATAATTAAGTTTTCGTAACAGATTAAAACTGTCTGCTGCCACTTCAATTGCTCCATTATTTGTTGAGTATATTCCAGTCTCTGTCTTCCCCTACCTCCACCTACAGTTCTTACCCTCTTCAACTCACTGTAGTGCCGCAGAAGTTTTTTCCTGGTGTCTTAACGCATATGCTATCCTAATGTCTCTACCTCCTGTCTGTGTTATCCATATATCTGCATCTACATCCACGTGATTACTCTGCTATTCACAATAAAGTGCCTGGCAGATGGTTCAACAACCATCTTCAAGCTGTCTCTCTACCATTCCACTCTTGAACGGCACGCGGGAAAAACGAGCACTTAAATTTTTCTGTGCGAGCCCTGATTTCTCTTATTTGATCGTTATGATCATTTCTTCACATGTAGGTGGTGCCAACAGAATGTTTTCGCATCGGCGGAGAAAACTGGTGATTGAAATTTCATGAGAAGATCCCGTTTTAATGATTGCCAATCCCGTTCACGTATCATGTCTGTGGCACTATCTCCCTTATTTCGCGGTAATACAAAGCGAGCTGCCCTCCTTTGAACTTTGTCAATGTCATCCGTCAGTCGCACCTGACGAGGATCGCTCACCGCACAGCAATACTCCATAATAGGGCGGATAAGCGTGGCGTAAGCAGTTTCTTTAGTAGACCTGTTGCACCTTCTAAGTGTTCTGCCAATGAATCGCAGTCTTTGGTTTGCTCTACCCACAACATTATCCATGTGATCGTTCCAATTTAGGTTATTTGTAATTGTAATCCCTAAGTATTTAGTTGAATTTGCAGCCTTCAGATTTGTGTGACTTATCGCAAAATCGAAATTTAGCGGATTTCTTTTAGTACTCATGTGAATAAGTTCACACTTTTCCTTATTCGGAGTCAATTACCACTTTTCGCACCATACAGATATCTTATCTAAATAATTTTCCAATTCGTTTTGGTCATTTGATGATTTTACAAGACGATAAATGACAGCATCACCTGCAAACAACCTAAGAGGGCTATTCAGATTGTCTCCTATATCGTTAATATAGATCAGGAACAACAGAAGGCCTATAACACTTCCTTGGGGAACGCCAGAGATTACTTCCAGCCGGCCGCTGTGGCCGAGCGGTTCTAGGCGCTTCAGTCCGGAACTGCGCTGCTGCTACGGTCGCAGGTTCGAATCCTGCCTCGGGCATGGATGTGTGTGATTTCCTTAGGTTAGTTAGGTTTAAGTAGTTCTAAGTCTAGGGGACTGATGACCTCAGAGCCATTTGAACCATTTGAAGATTACCTCTGTTCTACTCGGTAGCTTTCCGTCTATTACCATGAACTGTGATATTTCTGACAGGAAACACAGCGAGACGTTCAGAGTTGGTGCTCCAGATTGCTGTACACACTGGTAGCTCTAATACCCAGTAGCACGTCCTCTTGCATTGATGCATGCCTTTATTTGTCGTGGCATACAATCCACAAGTTCATCAAGGCACTGTTGGTCCAGATTGTCGCACTCATCACCGGCGATTCGGCGTAGATCCCTCAGAGTGGTTGGTGGGTCATGTCGTCCATAAACAGCCCTTTTCAATCTATTCCAGGCATGTACGATACGGGTCATGTCTGGAGAATATGCTGGCCACTCTAGTCGAGCGATGTCGTTATCCTGAAGGATATCATGAAGGGGGCGCGAATTATCGTCCATGAAGACGAATACCTCGCCAATAAGCTGCCGATATGGTTGCACTATCGGTCGGAGGACGGCATTCACGTATCGTTCAGCCGTTACTGCGCCTTCCATCACCACCAGCGGCGTGCGTTTGCCCTACACAATGCCACCCCGAAACAGCAGGGAACCTCCACCTTGCTGCACTCGCTGAACTGTGTGTCTAAGGCGTTCAGCCTGACCGGATTGCCTGCAGACACGTTGCCGACAATTGTCTGGTTGAAGGCATATGCGACACTCATCGGCGAAGAGAATGTGATGCCAATCCTGAGCGGTCCATTCGACATGTTGTTGGGCCCATCTCTACCGCGCTGCATGGTGTCGTGTTTGCAAAGATGGACATCGCCGTGTACGTCGGGAGTGAAGTTGCGCATCGTGCGGCCTATTTGCGCACAGTTTGAGTCGTAACACGACGTCCTGTGGATGCACGAAAAGCATTATTCAACATGGTAGCGTTGCTGTCAGGTTTCCTGGAGCCGTAATCTGTAGATAGTGGTCATCCACTGCAGTAGTAGCCCTTGGGCGGCCTGAGCGAGGCATGTCATCGACAGTTCCTGTCTCTCTATATCTCCTCCATGCCCGAACAACATCGCTTTGGCTCAATCCGAGACGCCTGGACACTTCCCTTGTTGAGAGCCCTTCCTGGCGCAAAGTAACAATGCGGACGCGATCGAACCGCGGTATTGACCGTCTAGGCATGGTTGAACTACAGGCAACACGAGCTGTGTACCTCCTTCCTGGTGGAATGACTGGAACTGATCGGGCGTCGGACCCCCTCCGTCCAATAGGCGCTGCTGATGCATGGCTGTTTACATCTTTGGACAGGTTTAGTGACTTCTCTGAACAGTCAAAGGGACAGTGTCTGTGATACAACATCCACAGTCAACATCTATCTTCAGGAGTTCTGGGAACCGCGATGATGCAAAACTTTTTTTGACTGTGTATTTAAAGCTGAATTTTAATCCCAGTCTTGAAGTTTCATTTGCGTCATTGGTTCTGTGATGTACAGACTGAACAGTTTGGCCGACAGAAAACCTATCTCACATTCTTTTTAAGCCGTGCTTGTCCGCGGTTCGTGTTCTGGTGGTCGCCCGAACGGTAGCTTAGCTCAGCATGTTCAGTCAGAGGGGTGACTGCCAACTGTAATTAAAAAAAAAATAATAAAATACAAACATTGTGTGGAGTGTTCAACGAAGATGTGACTACGTAGGCTTTCCCGGCGTAATAAGTCTTGAAAGTCTCTTCGGGTTTGCTGCCGGATCCTAAAATCAACTTGACTCGATATTTCGGCGATCCAACTGTTCGCCATCTTTAGGAAATGCTGCTTCTGCTGATGAGTCCCGCTGAGAACTGACGCAAGATTGCAATTCGACGTCCTATATAGGCCACCGTTCAGTACACGGCGCATGCGCCGCCCATCACGGTTTCTGGCTTCCAAAACAGGGAGGTGGCGCCGCCCTTAGTGAAACACTGCTGGCAACGATATATCGCAATCAAGGCCGCACTGAAGAACGTTCAGTTTTGATGCGAGATAATACAGGATTCCACGTTTTGCTAAGAGGAAACCCATTGTCCCTGTTGATTAAATTATCAGCCAACCTAATTTCAATCGCCTCTTTATACACACTATTCCAAAAACCGGAAATGTAGGCAATTACAACAGTTTCCTCAAATTTCATTTTGTGTCCCTCATTCAGCCAGTGTTCTGCTACGGCCGATTTTTGCGGCTGTTGTAGCCTCGTGTGACGGCGATGTTCCACACACCTGTCATTCACTGTGCGAATAGAACGGCCAACGTAAGCTTTCCCACATTGACACGGGATTTTGTACACCCCGGGTTTCCTAAGTCCCAAATCATCCTTCACAGAGCCGAGCAGAGCCCTAATCTTAGCGGGTGGACGGAACACACTCTTAATGTTAAAACTCCTTAAAATTCGTCCAATCTTAAACGATAAGCCTCCAGCATAAGGAAGAAAGGCCACAGATCTATGTTCCTCTTCGAACACCTCCGGAGACGGTCCAAATTCCATAGCCCGACGAATCTGTTTCTCGGTGTATACATTTTCCTTAAAAACAGTCATCCAATGCTCAAGTTCTTGGGTTAAGCTGTCTGCGTCGGAAATGGCATATGCTCTCCGTACCAAAGTCCTAAGGACGCCAGCATTTCCTGAAGATGGCGAACAGTTGGATCGCCGAAATATCGAGTCAAGTTGATTTTAGGATCCGGCAGCAAACCGAAGAGACTTTCAAAATGTTCAACGAAGAACTTGAAGGGGCGTCCTTTGGTGTCAGCCCAGTCCTAATGACGCGAACAATGGCGAACAAAATGAAAAAAAAGGAGTGGTCAGTGGCACTGCCTCTAGATCACCGGCTCCCTGGTTTGATTTCAGGACTGGTTGGAAATTTTATTCGCACAGGAACTGGGTTTCTGTGTTCTCCTAATCATTTTTTCTCATTTTCATCGACACGCAAGTCGCTGAAGTATCAAATCGAAAGACTTGCACCGGACGGCGAAACAATACCGGACGAGATCACCCAGGCAGTAATGTCATACCAGCATTTCATTCAATCCGAACGATTCTTTCTTGATCCTCCACTCTCATTGTTCGCGCTTGGTTCTTGTACATTTTTTATACTACCCGTCTTCCCCATCACATATTTTTCTCAAAATTTCAAACATCTAGCACCATTTCACATAGTCTAACACTTTTTCCAGATCGACAAATCATACAAACATGCTCGATTTTTCATGAGCCTCGCATCCATTAGCAAGTGGAACGTCAGAACCGGTACTCCGGATCCAATGAGACCTATTGCGACCCAGCACGTGACACTACAGGTCTTACAAGTCCCAGCGAGTTACTACTTCAGACGAGTATGATAATTCTTAGCTGAAGCGTTTAAATACGTGCAATATATCGATAACACATGATAAAGCTAAGACGTCCTGCGGGTATCTTTTATCTGACATACTGATTTCCCGTGGGTCCCGGACGGAGCCAAGAACTCACAATGTTTGTCGAGCAAGGCAACTAATGTGACGTCACAACTTCACTGCGGGGAGCCGTATTTCTCGTTAGCCAGCACCTTACCTAAAGCCAAATTGGTCGTTATCTAACAGATCCTCAGTTTTATTTAGATACAGAAAAAAGAGTCATGGTTGAACGTGGTAGGTTTATTTAATCTTCAAATGGGACGCGATTCGCCTGTTCTAGGAATCATCAGACAATGATGCCTAGAACAAGCGAAACGCGCCAACTGTGGAGATTACATACAGGGTGGTCCATTCATCGTGACCGGGCCAAATATCTCACGAAATAAGCGTCAAAGGAAAAAACTACAAAGAACGATACTGGTCTAACTAGAAGGGGGAAACCAGATGGCGCTATGGTTGGCCCGCTAGATGGCGCTGCCATAGGTCAAACGAATATCAACTGCGTTTTTTAAAAACTAGGAACCCCCATTTTTATTACATATTCGTGTAGTAAGTAAAGACATGTGAATGTTTTAGTTGGACCACTTTTTTCGCTTTGTGATACATGACGCTGTAAGTCACAAACATATGGCTCACAATTTTAGACGAACAGTTGGTAACAGGCGAGTTCTTTAAACTAAAATACAGAATGTAGGTACGTTTGTACATTTTATTTCGGTTGTTCCAATGTGATATGTGTACCTTTGTGAACTTCGCATTTCTGAGAACGCTTGCTGTTACAGCGTGATTACCTGTAAATACCACATTAATGCAATAAATGCTCAAAATGATGTCCGTCAACCTCAATGCATTTGGCAATACGTGTAACGACAGTCCTCTCAACAGCGAGTAGTTCGCCTTCCGTAATGTTCGCACATGCATTGACAATGCGCTGACGCATGTTGTCAGGCGTTGTCGGCGGATCACGATGGCAAATATCCTTCAACTTTCCCCACAGAAAGAAATCCGGGGACGTCAGATCCGGTGAACGTGCGGGCCATGGTATAGTGTTTCGACGACCAATCCACCTGTTATGAAATATGCTATTCAATAGCGCTTCAACCGCACGCGATCTATGTGCCGGACATCCTTCATGTTGGAAGTACAGGGCTATTACAAATGATTGAAGCGATTTCATAAATTCACTGTAGCTCCATTCATCGACATATGGTCACGACACATTACAGGTACGTAGAAAAACTCATAAAGTTTTGTTCGGCTCAAGCCGCACTTCAGGTTTCTGCCGCCAGAGCGCTCGAGAGCGCAGTGAGACAAAATGGCGACAGGAGCCGAGAAAGCGTATGTCGTGCTTGAAATCCACTCACATCAGTCAGTCATAACAATGCAACGACACTTCAGGACGAAGTTCAACAAAGATCCACCAACTGCTAACTCCATTCGGCGATGGTATGCGCAGTTTAAAGCTTCTGGATGCCTCTGTAAGGGGAAATCAACGGCCTACAGTGAGCGAAGAAACGGTTGAACGCGTGCGGGCAAGTTTCACGCGTAGCCCGCTGAAGTCGACGAATAAAGCAAGCAGGGAGCTAAACGTACCACAGCCGACGGTTTGGAAAATCTTACGGAAAAGACTAAAGCAGAAGCCTTACCGTTTACAATTGCTACAAGCCCTGACACCCGGTGACAAAGTCAAACGCTTTGAATTTTCGGCGCAGTTGCAACAGCTCATGGAAGAGGATGCGTTCAGTGCGAAACTTGTTTTCAGTGATGAAGCAACATTTTTTCTTAATGGTGAAGTGAACAGACACAATGTGCCAATCTGGGCGGTAGAGAATACTCACGCATTCGTGCAGCAAATTCGCAATTCACCAAAAGTTAACGTGTTTTGTGCAATCTCACTGTTTAAAGTTTACGGCCCCTTTTTCTTCTGCGAAAAAAACGTTACAGGACACGTGTATCTGGACATGCTGGAAAATTGGCTCATGCCACAACTGGAGACCGATAGCGCCGACTTCATCTTTCAACGGGATGGTGCTCCACCGCACTTCCATCATGATGTTCGGCATTTCTTAAACAGGAGACTGGAAAACCGATGGATCGGTCGTGGTGGAGATCATGATCAGCAATTCATGTCATGGCCTCCACGCTCTCCCGACTTAAACCCATGCGATTTCTTTCTGTGGGGTTATGTGAAAGATTCAGTGTTTAAACCTCCTCTACCAAGAAACGTGCCAGAACTGCGAGCTCGCATCAACGATGCTTTCGAACTCATTGATGTGGACATGCTGCGCCGAGTGTGGGAGGAACTTGATTATCGGCTTGATGTCTGCCGAATCACTAAAGCGGCACATATCGAACATTTGTGAATGCCTAAAAAAACTTTTTGAGTTTTTGTATGTGTGTGCAAAGCATTGTGAAAATATCTCAAATAATAAAGTTATTGTAGAGCTGTGAAATCGCTTCAATCATTTGTAATAACCCTGTACATCGCCATTCTGTCATGCAGTGAAACATCTTTTAGTAACATCGGGTACTACATTACGTAGGAAATCAGCATACATTGCACCATTTAGATTGCCATCGATAGAATGGGGGCCAATTATCCTTCCTCCCATAATGCCGCACCATACATTTACCCGCCAAGGTCGTTGATGTTACACTTGTCGCAGCCATCGTGGATTTTCCGTTGCCCAATAGTGTATATTATGCGGGTTTACGTTACCGCTGCTGGTGAATGACGCTTCGTCTCTCAATAGAACGCGTGCAAAAAATCTGTCATCGTCCCGTAATTTCTCTTGTGTCCAGTGGCAGAACTGTACACGACGTTCAAAGTCGTCGCCATGCAATTCCTGGTGCATAGAAATATGGTACGGGTGCAATCGATATTCGTGTAGGATTCTCAACACCGACGTTTTTGAGATTCCCGATTCTCGCGCAATTTGTCTGCTACTGGTGTGCGGATTAGCCGCGACAGTAGCTAAAATACCTACTTGGGCATCATCATTTGTTGCAGGTCGTGGTTGACGTTTCTCATGTGGCTGAACACTTCCTGTTTCCTTAAATAACGTAACTATCCGACGAACGGTACGGACACTTGGATGATGTCGTCCAGGACACCGAGCAGCATGCGTAGGACACGCACGTTGGGCATTTTGATCACAACAGCCATACATCAACACGATATCAACCTTTTCCGCAATTGTTAAACGGTCTATTTTAACACTGGTAATGTATCACGAAGCAAATACCGTCCGCACTGGCGGAATGTTACGTGATACCACGTACTTATACTTTTGTGACTATTACAGCGCCATCTATCATAAAGCGAAAAAAGTGTTCCAACTAAATCATTCATATTTCTTTACTTACTACACGAATATGTAATAAAAAATGGGGGGTTCCTATTTTCAAAAAACGCAGTTGATATCTGTTTGACCTATGGCAGCGTCGGCCGTAGTAGCTGAGCGGTTCTAGGCGCTACAAAAAAAAAATTGTTCAAATGGCTCTGAGCACTATGGGACTTAACACCTATGGTCATCAGTCCCCTAGAACTTAGAACTACTTAAACTTAACTAACCTAAGGACATCACACAACACCCAGTCATCACGAGGCAGAGAAAATCCCTGACCCCGCCGGGAATCGAACCCGGGCGCGGGAAGCGAGAACGCTACCGCACGACCACGTAGGCGCTACAGTCAGGAACCGTGCGACCGCTGCGATCGCAGGTTCGAATCCTGCCTCGGGCATGGATGTGTGCGATGTCCTTAGGTTAGTTAGGTTTAAGTAGTTCTAAGTTCTAGGGGACTGATGACCTCAGAAGTTAAGTCCCATAGTGCTCAGAGCCATTTGAACCATTTGAGCCTAGAGGGTCCTAAGTGTTGTTAACTAATGAAGAGTGACAAACCATCTTAAGAAGCGTACAGGAGATAATGTTGCCCCATAGTTGTAGTTCAAGTGTGTGTGAAATCTTATGGGACTTAACTGCTAAGATCATGAGTCCCTAAGCTTACACACTACTTAACCTAAATTATCCCAAGGACAAACACACACATCCATGCCCGAGGGTGGACTCGAACCTCCGCCGGGACCAGCCGCACAGTCCATGACTGCAGCCCCTAGACCGGTCGGCTAATCCCGCGTGGCTAAGTCCCATAGTGCTCAGAGCCATTTGAACCTTTTGAATCTATGGCAGCGCCACCTAGCTGGCCAACCATAGCGCCATCTGGTTTCCCCCTTCAAGCTAGACGAATTTCGTTCTTTGTAGTTTTTTTTCGTTTGATGCTTATTGCGTGAGATATTTGGCCTGGTCACTATCAATGGACCACCCTGTATACCTCCAATGTGCAAGCAAGACTGTGTATTCTGCACCGCCGTAGTTATGGAGTGGAGTGATTGAATCAGTTTCATTTTCCATTCTTCTGTACATTATTATTGTCAGCTCAACTGCGTTGATTGCACGACGCCATGCGTGTGGAGGGGCAGTTGCAGCAGGTTGTGAGCGCTTCGCTTACCTGCACGGCGCTGTTGAGGAAGCAGTTGTTCTGGCCGGGCCCGTTGAGCAGCCCCTTGTTGCTGGGCGTCTCGGCGTCGCGCGAAGGCGACGGCGACGGCGCCACCGGCGACTCCAGCGTCATCGCGGGCCGCGCATCCCCCCTGCAACAGACAGCCCCCAGCGCCCGCTGTAAACACCTGCTGCTGCTGCACTCTACAATAGGAAATGAGTCCATCGCGACACTTGTCGCCTCGTCCCGCTGCGGAAATTCGCCCATCAGCCCATCGCCGGCGATTAGCGAGCGGCCGCCTACCTGGGCGAGGCTGCGGGCGTCTTTGTGCGGCGCGCACAGTGCAGAAGGAACCGCCCGGTATAGCAGTCGCAGCGGCAGAAGATTAGGAGCACTGGGCTGGCTGCGTCAGCTGCTGTGTGCGCCTCGCGACTGGCTGTCTGGCGTCACCTGCGGAGTGCGGGGGCGTCGGAAGTGAGTCGTCCGGCAGTGAATCACAAGGCCGTCTCGGCACCGGCGGGCCGATATTTGGCACTAACGAGGCCGCCGTGGCGTGCGTTTCTTCCTACTTACACGTACCCGCAATGCAGAAAAGAACATGACAGTACAACGGAAATGTCAGCACAGTAGTCATTAACTTTCCTGAACGCACGTCGGGCGTTAAATTATCCATAGTCTGTTCCAAGAGATTTCGGGATAGCAGCCGGTCGCCGCAAACTTCACTCCACGATATTTCAACTGGACACCTGCCGGTCATCTTCAGTTGAGCCACCGAAGACTCACCTGAAGATGACTGGTAGGTCGGTCTAAGGCGCTGCAGTCATGGACTGTGCGGCTGGTCCAGGCAGAGGTTCGAGTTCTCCAAAAAATTCAAATGGTTCAAATGGCGCTGAGCACTATGGGAATTAACATCTGTGGTCATCAGTCCCCGAGAACTTAGAACTACTTAAACCTAACTAACCTAAGGACGTCACACACATCCATGCCTGAGGCAGGATTTGAATCTGCGACCGCTACGGTCGCAGGTTCGAATCCTACCTAGGGCATGGGTGTGTGTGGCGTCCTTAGGTTAGATAGGTTTAAGTTCTAGGAGACTGATGACCTCAGAAGTTAAGTCCCATAGTGCTCAGTGCCATTTTAACCATAGTGGAGTGATGTTTACGACAACCGGCTGCAATACCGAAATGTCATCGAACATTTAATTCTCCGGGAAAATTTTAAACTCCATATAGATAGCCTGATTTAAAGCAATTGTCATTTGACGTTTAACCTTTTTGTTTACCAGCAATAAAATCTTTATTATAATTATTATTCTCTTTACACAGGTACTACCAAGTCACCACCGCCGTCTTCAAGGATCTACACCTACATATACATGATTTCTCTGCTATTCACAATTACGTGCCTGGCAGAGGGTTCATCCAACTGCCTTCAAGCTATTTCTCTAACGTCCCACTCTCGAACAGTGTGCGGGAGAAACGAACGCTTATATCCATCCGTGCGAGCTCTGATTTCTTCTACTTTATAATGAACATTTATCGCTATGTACGTGGCCGCCGACAAAATGTTTTCACCCTCTGAGGAAAAAGCTGCTGATTGAAATTTCATGAGAAGATCTTGCCGCAAAGCAAAACGCCTTTGTTTCAATAATTGCCACCCCAATTCCCGTATCATATCTGTGGCACTATTTCCCCTGTTTCGTGATATACAAAACAAGTTGTCCTTCTTTGGACATTTTCTATGTCCTTTGTCACCCCTATCTGACGAGGATTACACACCGCACAAAAATACTCCAGAACAGGGCGGACACTAAAGGGTGGTGTAGACGGTCTCTTTAGTACACCTGTTACATTTTCTACGTGTTCTGCCAAAAATTCGCAGTCTTTGGCTTGCTTTCTCCACAACATTGTCTATGTGAACGTTTCAGATTAAGTTATTCGTAACTGTAATCCCTAAGTACTTAGTCCAGTTTACAGCTTTTAGATTTGTGATTTATCGTGCAACCCAGATTTAGCGGACTTCTTTTAGTACTCATGTCAGTGATTTCAAAAATTTCATGATTGCCATTATCCATACCATACAGATATCTTGGCCCAATCATTCTATGATTGATTTCGATCATCTGATTACTTGAGAAGACAGTAAATAGCAGCAGCATCTACCAACAATCTAAGAGGGCTGCTCAGACTGTCTCCTGAATCGTTTACGCAGATCAGGAAATGCAGAGGGCCTATAACACTACCTTGGGGAACGCCGGATACCACATCTGTTTCACTAGATAACACTGTTCAATTAAAACGAACTGTGACCTTTTTAGCAGGACTTCATGAATAGAGTCGCAAACTGAGACGATATTCCATAGGCACGCAATCTGATTAGAAGTCGCTTTGAGGTACGGTGTCAAAAGTTTTCTTGATATCTAAAAATATGAAATCAATTTGACATCCCTTCTCGATTACGCCTTTTGGCCTGTTCTACCTTACGACTGTTAGTGCAATCACTTTAAGAGACGTCCAACTTTACTCTTTCCTGTTGCGTTATATTATTTTGCAGCTTTAGTTAGACTTCTGTTACACATATGTTCGCTATACAGTTCAGTCTGTATTTTTAATTACGTTTCTAGTAGGTCCCACATTTAGTTCTTGTCTAATAACGATCGGCCAACTTCATGGAGAACATTTTTCGGCCGTACAACGTCCTGGCGTTCACAGCAAGAAAATGAGATAAAGTTTAAAGCATGGAAGCTGGCAACAGGAAAGTAAATCGGGATAGGCAGGTGTTTTTTAAAATACAGTGTGTATCGTGTCAAGCAAGTACGCACGACAAACGGGAAGGTAATTTTCGACAAGATACAGGGAGTACGCGGACGCTTCTAGAATGAGCCACTACGGCAGATCGGTGGTTGCCAAACATACATATGAGACTAGTCACCCCCTGAAAGGCATGGAAGAAGATGGGAGCTTGACTCCCAAAACGCACTGCTGAAGATTATGTTCCCAATATTAGCGGGAGCATGCTAAAATATTTATAATGACTATCTTAACCGTTTCTACGTCTGGTCCTCAAGACGGACAATATTAGAACACAGTAAATGTTTTTGTTATCATTATATTGAAAAATATGATTAATATTTGTCATCATGGTGATATCCTTCTTACTGATTGTGTATAAAGCGCTGGAAATACTAACATGATAGCCATTTAAAACTTAATGCAAAAATAGTAGACAAGAACAGTAGAAATTAAGTATCACCCAAAGCATAAAATCTACCTACATACGCTTGGTTTAACCAAATTTAACATACTAAAGGTAACGATGTTAATCGAAAATTGGTTTGGTTTGCTAGGCTTTACTACTGTCACTAGCTATGCATTTGCCTTCCTCTGACAATACTGAAATATAGAAGCAATTATGGGCGGGCCTTCCTTTTAACATGAACTGAACACTTTTTAACAAACAATTGTCAGACGTGTGACAGGAAAATATCCGGGGACCGATTATGGGTCGAAGAACTTCACAAAAAGCCAGGCTGCAGTGAATCAGAGTATTATGTCGCGTCGCAATTACGTCGGCGTAACTTCGAACATTCGCTGAGAATCCCTGTAACATCCCACTGACTCCCCATTCCGCTGATGGCTTGCACGAATGCTGCCATTTAAACTGCAGGGAAGAATGCCTCGAGTTCCGTGACGTGAGGCGCAGAACGATTTGACCTTGACGATGCATGACGACGCCTGTAAAACATTACAAATAAAGTTGCTGTGATGCTGACTGTGAGCAATGGTTAGAATGAGCGAAGAGCGCAGCCGTGTGGATCTATAGATTTGGCCCTAACGGCGAAGTGGTGAGACAGAGGTCTGATTCCAGCTCGTCGCGGAAGAACACGTGCGCAGCACTTTTAAATGGAACGGGCAGCAGTCGAGTATAGTATCGGACGTCACAGCGCCTAGTGGAAAAAAACGCAGCGGGGTGCAGCGTTATGCGGCAGCAGGAACAGGAACCGGTGGCAGAGCCAAAGAGAAGGGGAGAACACCCCCGCCACACCACCTGCCTGCCAGCCACCTGCCCGCAGGGGTGTACAAGACGGGCTGCAAACACAGCCGGCTCTGCAGGGGTGCACAAGTGGTGCAACACGTACGCGAGGCGCGAGTTCCCAACCAGCTGAACAACGTCGACGAAAAGTCGAATGCTCCGTTACTTCTACACATTGTCTAAAAAGCATCTCTCAAAGTCATTGTGCTCAACCCGAAGCTTGCTTTCAGGACAGTGCTTTACTAGGCACGCTACTGTTTGATGAGGTATGGCTTTGCCTTCCTCGGACCTTTGAACGTACTTGCCCAGACGGCTGTGGATGGACCTAGAGATTCACGCGAAACCTTAACAATCGCGCAGCTTGCCGTTTGTCACACATACGAATCTTTGTCAGGTGACCGGCCGCGGTGGCCGAGCGGTTCTAAGCGCTTCTGTCCGGAATCGAACTGCTGCTACGGTCGCAGGTTCGAATCCTGCCTCGGGCATGGATGTGTGTGATGTCCTTAGGTTAGTTAGGTATAAATAGTTCTGAGTTCTAGGGGACTGATGACCTCAGATGTTAAGTCCCATTGTGCTTAGAGCCATTTTTGTCAGGTGTGAAAGAAGCTGTAAGCGATAGACAGAAATCGAGGCACCGACGGAGAATTGAACCCCGACCCTTCATAACTGTAGTGTGAAAACAACTTAGCAACATATTCTAACACTATCATTTGGTCCCCGTTTCTATTTCCAGTCATTACTGTCACTCGGGAAAAGCTACTGTTGTCATAACACCGTGCGTGATTTTAGTCGGTTTACTCATTTTTCAATTTCGTGACCTAATGTCTTCATTCAGTTCGTAGTAGCGGACTCTTCGACTAGAAGACCTCCATCCACAGCTATCTTCGGTTCTTCTTTATGTAAACTTAAAAGGTAGGCCGGTAATTTTCTTCGTTCGATCCAACCATCTGCATGCTGCTCTGTCTTAATGGTCTTCTGCCTTCGATTTTGCCTTGCAAGATGATCTATTTCTAAATTAGCCCCTCTCTTCTCAAAATGTACCCAAGGAACTGGAATTATCTTTGACTGACGCGGGAAGACAAACTCCCTGTGTTGCTAAGTTCTTCTATAAGAGAAGCGTTGGTTCTTCTTTCTGTCCACGCAACGCGTAACATCTTCCGCCAACACCACATCTCTAGCTTTCACGGTCGAGACCTCGCAGCTTTAAAGAACACAGGTAACACCAAGCGCATCTCTGTTGTATTGAAAACGGCCCCGTTCTGCCAGACATTTAGTAACTTAACTGTTGCAGCTCGGCCAAGGAATACATGTCGTTTTATTTCTTTAACACACTTTCCTGTGTCATTGATCAAAGATTCTAAATGTCCACCATGATGTACTGCCTTCTGATTAAGCAACCTGTAAGTTGAATTTGATCTAAACTTTGAGTTTTCGTAAGCATTACTTTTTCTTTTTTTCGTGTTTATCTCTGTAACCAAAATTAAGCTAATAGACTTCATTCTGGAGAACGGATCACAAATTTCTTTCTCACTTCCAGCAATGTGGGTAGCATCTTCAGCGAATGCTGTTTGTTTAAATTTCGGTATGGAGATAAACATGAGAAGACCAACTAATGGTTATTAATCCACAAGGTTTAGTCCAACATACAGGTTGCTTAAAGGATGTGAGGTAGTGAATGATTGGATATATTTAGGATCGCTGGTCAATGACACAGGAAACTGTGACGAAAAAATAAAATATATAATTCCACATGGAGCGAAATTTATGTAATGTTACCGACACGTACAAGTATGTGACACGAAGAAATATGTTTATTGGTTCGTCTTGGGACGTAAATCTTCTGAATTTAAAGTGAAAACATTTTACGAGATACATTTTTCTCCGAAGTTGGGTAGTTTGATTAATCATAAAAATACATGACAGTAATAGCAAACAAATGAAATAACGCAAAGCCCGCGTCATATGAGCAATGGCACATGTACTTATTCGCTAAACTTAACATCTCTTGTAACAATATTCATCTCTTCTTTTTAACCGTGCAGATTGGCGAACCCATGACCTTGCCGCACTCCACGCGTTCGAGGCCCAATACCGCTACGTGACGTAAGTGCAACACGTCGGCGAAGGAACCGTTGGCCGGCAGACACAGATCAACTCTGTCGTACTATATTAACGAAAAAGTTTCTACGATAATGATTGAAGCAGAAGAAATGAATTAAAATTTGTGCTGCAGCCAGGACTCGAACCTGGGCCTTCTTGCTTTAACCATTACACTACCACAGCAGTATGGTTAAGATTTCTGCACGAACTACCCAAGTTGAGTGCCCTCCCGAACACAAACTTCATTTCATATCTTCTGCTTATTTTCCCTTACGTTGTCACTACTGCCAGGGCTCTCCGGCACTGCAACAGCACCTCAACATTGGGCGTAATGGGAAAGTTCTATACCATGGGTGATCTTGACTTTCCCATTACGTCCAATGCTGAGGTGCTATTGCAGTGCCGGAGAGCCCTGGCAGTAGTGACAATGTAAGGGAAAATAAGCAGTAGATACGAACTGAAGTTTGTGTTTGGGAGGGCACTCAACTTGGGTGGTTAGTGCAGCAATTTTAACCACAGTGCTGTGGTGATGTAATGGTTAGCATTTCTGCCTAGCAACCAAGAAGTCCCTGGTTCGAGTCCCGGTCGCAGCACAAACTTGAATTCATTCCTTGTGCTTCAGTCATTATCGCAGATAACGAAGAAATTTAAATGTCTCGTGGAAAAATAGAATTGTAAGATCTATCAGAAAAAGTTTCTGTTAAGCGATTAGTCTCACTTTTAGGATAAGGATAGTAAGTCAAAACTGTGATAAAACTGATCACTGTCCTGAAGAGATTCTATCCCAGATAAATTGAATTACCCGATTACTTGACTGGAAACATACAGTGCTGACGGTCTTCGTTTAACCTTCAGCAGCCTCCTTGATATTAAGGTAAGTTATAACTTACGGAAAGTATCAATAATGTGAGACACTGTTATTTCAAAATGTGGCGATCGGTGTCTACGTTCTCATTTTATGGAACGTGAATTACAAGGTCAAGACAGTTTGAGTTTACACATATACACAATGCTGCATGATATTGTATGACCCTCGTAGACTTTTCGCTATCAAACTGTATTTCTTCACACTGAATCTGCGGAGGAACAAGGCAACACTTGTAGGTAGTGGAAAGCCAATTCGGACAAGTACTTCTTGTGCTTCCCTGTACTCACTGCAAGCCAGGATTACGTCAGTTTGATCCTGATCACAAAGTCCAGAAAGTAGAATTTGTATTCGACGTAAATGTGCCGGGTAACATCAGTGTCCAAGCCGCAGACGTACGATGTTCACTTCGCTTCGCGTAGTCAAACCACAATAGAAGAGTGACAAAAAAATAAAAACACTTGCAGCCGTCCTTATGATTTTATTTTATTTTTTCGCTACCAGTTTCGACGCTTCACTGAGTCATCTTCAGGCTGTTTTGATGCGGTACAGGTTGATACGATCCCCATGCATAACCCATCAGTTGCCAGCATTACTGGATTAGCAGATAATCTGAAACTCACGTATCAGGACTCCAACCATCAACTCAACCATCACTCCAACCATCACTCACAGTTCCAGGAATGGTAAGCAGCTTTCTTGGTCTCAGGTTTGAAAGCGATATCACATTTTGGTGTTAGGCGGAACCGTCCATCAGCAATGCTCCGTTTTGATAGTTGGTAGACTATTTCGTTAAGCAACATTCCAAGATGTCCCCTTATCCATACCAAGAGGACGACTACATCATTTGTCCTTTCTTCTGTGATTGTGTCCAATATATCCGAAATGCATCTGTTAGTTGCTTCTAGAATTTTGGATTTTGTATTTTCTACATAACGATTTGGAAATCTGTAGCAATATGAGCTTCAATATCTGTATTCCATAGTTAGTGACCTTCCTTATGGCCAATAGCTCTTCTGCGTAGATAGAAGTTTCAAATGGGAGTAGAAGTTTCAGATGGAAGTACAGCCGTTTGATAAGTGTTTATAACAGGAAAGCAGTTACTTGCATAATATATCTAGGAGTATGCATAAGGAGGGATTCCAAGTGGATCGACCACACAAAATTAATCGCGTGTATGGCAGATGCCAGACAGATTCATTGGGAGAATCCTCAGGAAATGCAGTCCGTTGACAAAGGAAACAACACCACTCGTTCGACCAGTACTTGAATAATGTTTTGAAAAGGTAACACCGTTTTAGCTGTGAGTCTTTTATTTATACGTACGACCAGTTTCGCAGCATTTTAGCTGCATTATCAGGTGCTGTCTGTACAAGCTGATAGACAAAGACTCGTGTAAGGCAATAAAACATAACTAAAATGAAAAATGTATACGGCTTGAACATACATTCACTTCAGTTGTGTTTTCTTGCATTACACGAACCTTTTTCTATGAGGTTGTGCAGATTGCACCTGATGATGCTACTAAAATGGTGCGAAACCGGTCGTGGCTATAAATAAAGGACTTACAGCTACAGCGGTTTTATCTTTTCAGAATAATATATCCAGCCAGTGGCTGCTCTGACTTCAAGTCTGACTCTGATATTGGTCGTCAGTCTGGGATCCGCACCAGATAGGACTGATAGGGAAAAGCCGCGCGGGATTAGCTGAGCGGTCTGGGGCGCTGCAGTCCTAGAGTGTGCGGCTGGTCCTGGCGGAGGTTCGAGTCCTCCCTCGGGCATGGATGTGTGCGGTGTTTGTCTTTAGGATAATTTAGGTTAAGTAGTTTGTAAGATTAGGGACTGATGACCTTAGCAGTTAAGTCCCATAAGGTTTCACGCACATTTGAACATTTTTGATAGAGAAAAAACAGAAGATCCAGAGAAGAGCAGTTCGTTTCGTTACAGGTTCATCTAGAAAGTGCGAAAGCGTCACGGAGGTGTTCATTCAACTGCAGTGGCAGACGCTGCAAGAGAACTGTTCTGCGTCAAGGTATGGTCTATTGTTAAATTTCCGAGAGTGTATGTTCGTGGAAGAGGCATAGAAGGCGCGAATAGCGTCTTGTGGTAGCCATCCATGTTCCAAAGTATAGCTCGCAAAACACCATAAAGGTAGTATTACAAGGATTCGAGCCGGCACGGAGGCTTTCCAGCATTAGTTTTCCTCGCGAAACATAGGCGTCTGGAACAGGAAAAAGGGAAAGTACAAAAAATACCCTCCGCCTCACGCTGGAAGGTGGCTTGCGGAGTATTGATGTAGATCTATATCTGTGTGGATAGAAGCGAAGTGGGGCCAATGTCGTTGGTGTATGACGCAGGAGTCTAATGGATCCAGAAAGCAAAGTAGTTTCGTGTCATGTAGGATTATTGGTAAGAAATGTCGCCATTTCTCATAGCTTCTTACTAGCAAAGGAATTCGGTTTGTGCTTTTCCTGTGAGGGCCTTGCGTTGTCCCTCAGAATTTAGTCACTACCTCTATGGAGTTACGGTCAGATGTCGATTAACGATTAGGGTTGCAGTCCGTCCCAATATATCGGGACCGTCACCGTTGTGGACCTCCTTGTTCCGACATCCCGACAAGACACAATTTTTTGTCAATGGCAATGAAATTCTCCAACAGCCGTGGAACTTAAAATGTTATTTTATGCCGGCCAGAGTGTCCGAGCGGTTCTAGGCGCTGCAGCCTGGAACCGCGCGACCGCTACGGTCGCAGGTTCGAATCCTGCCTCGGGCATGGATGTGTGTGATATTCTTAGGTTAGTTAGGTTTAAGTAGTTCTAAGTTCTAGGGGACTGATGACCTCAAAAGTTATGTCCCATAGTGCTCAGAGCTATTTGAACCATTTGTTATTTTATTTTGAAAGCTATCCGTTTCAGTATTTCACTATGCCATCTTCAGGTCCCACATGCATCTCTCCAAATAACCGTAAATGTCACATAGTGCCCCTGGATGTCGTGAATTCAATCGTTTCGCTAGTGCTTCATTCGAAGACTTGATAGCAACTCAAAGTTACTATCAAGTCTTCGAATGAAGCACTAGCGAAACGATTGAATTCACGACATCCAGGGATTTATGGCATTATATGACATTTTCGGTTATTTGGAGCGATGTATATGGGGCCTCAAGATGGCATAGTGAAATTCTGAAACTGGTAGCCTTCAAAACAAAATAAAATAACATCTTAAGTTACACGGCTGTTGGAGATTTTCATTGACATTGACAATTACTTAACCAGCCGAGGTCCCATGTCCATGATGGATAGGCACAGATTGACACCCAATTTTGTCACGAGTTTGAGAAATACTGTTACAAACGTAGCTCAGGTACTGAAGTAACGCCATCTGTTAGCGCAATATGTAAATACAGCCTCAGTTTGATTTATGTCAAGAAGTTAATGTCGACAAGATCGTCTCACAGATAGCGTTGCGTGCTGCGTAACC
The DNA here is from genome assembly GCF_023898315.1 of Schistocerca nitens. NCBI lineage: Eukaryota > Metazoa > Arthropoda > Insecta > Orthoptera > Acrididae > Schistocerca > Schistocerca nitens. The sequence continues at coordinate 106,273,513 of NC_064614.1, read as the reverse complement.
TGTATTGACAAGACAAGCACCTTCTAGAGCTAGTGCTTAAGTAATAGTTCTTAAGTAATAAAACCCAGTACGTTGTCCTCGATGGTGAGTATTCATCGGAGGTGAGGGTGTTATCTGGAGTGCCCCAGGGAAGTGTGGTAGGTCCGCTGGTGTTTTCTATCTACATAAATGATCTTTTGGATAGGATGGATAGCAATGTGCGGCTGTTTGCTGATGATGCTGTGATGTACGGGAAGGTGTCGTCGTTGAGTGACTGTAGGAGGATAGAAGTGGACTTGGACAGGATTTGTGATTGGTGTAAAGAATGGCAGCTAACTCTAAATATAGATAAATGTAAATTAATGCAGATGAATAGGAAAAAGAATCCCGTAATGTTTGAATATGCCATTAGTAGTGTAGCACTTGACACAGTCACGTCGATTAAATATTTGGGCGTAACATTGCAGAGCGATATGAAGTGGGACAAGCATGTAATGGCAGTTGTGGGGAAGGCGGATAGTCGTCTTCGGTACATTGGTCGCGCGGTTCCAGATGTAGCGCCAGAACCGCTCGGCCACCAGCGGCCGGCATCATCGGTAAAGGAGACCGCTTATAAAACACTAATACGACCTATTCTTGAGTACTGCTCGAGCGTTTGGGATCCCTATCAGGTCGGATTGAGGGAGGACATAGAAGCAATTCAGAGGCGGGCTGCTAGATTTGTTACTGGTAGGTTTGATCATCACACGAGTGTTACGGAAATGCTTCAGGAACTCGGGTAGGAGTCTCTACAGGAAATGAGGCGTTCTTTTCGTGGATAGCTAGTGAGGAAATTTAGAGAACCAGCATTTGAGGCTGACTGCAGTACAATTTAACTGCCGCCAACTTACATTTCGCGGAAAGACCACAAAGACAAGATAAGAGAGATTAGGGCTCGTACAGAGGCATATAGGCAGTCATTCTTCCCTCGTTCTGTTAGGGAGTGGAACAGGGAGAGAAGATGCTAGTTGTGGTACGAGGTACCCTCCGCCACGCACCGTATGGTGGACTGAGGAGTATGTATGTAGATGTAGACTCGAGAAAACACCAGACTGAAAATATGGTGTACTAACTACTTCTGCATCAACAGTTCCATGTACAAGTGTTCTAAATAAATAAGTAATTATATTAAATAATTCTACACCCCATCTCAGTGTCCCGACGAGGTCCCAGGTAGATATGGCAAGTCTATTAACGACTCAGGGGTAATGTATCTGACAGTATGTCAGTGGAGGTGCCGCCGGCTGTAGGCCTACTGTTTAGCAGCGAGACGCTAACACGGCGCACGTGCGAGGTGACCGAAGGGCAGACGGCTGCGGCGGCTCGCATCTTGCCAGCCACAGACACAACCTCCGCGTCCCGCCTGTTGTCCAGGCAGACCCGGTCCTGCACGCACGCACGCGTGCGTATGCGTGTGTGCGTGAGTGAGTTTTTTTGTGGCCAGCTCTGGCAGGGACCGGTTCCGGGCGTCGGGACGGCGGGCCAGGCGCCGGCTGGGCTTTAATCTCGGCGTTCGGGCTCAGCAATTAATGGGACAGCCCGGTTTTTTCCTCTCCCCTGCCCTCTGCGCCGGACCGGTGGCCGTGCGTCTCGCCGACTCCACACCCCAGCGTGGCGGCCGCTACCTCAGCAGCAGCCCCACGATACGCCCGGATCGGCTACAAACGACCGCGATCTGAACCTCATGGGGGCCCCCGTAATCTTACGGTGCTTCGAAATCACAAACAGACCTTATAATTTTCTTTAGAATTTTTTTGTGTCCTTCCCGAACAAGTATATCCTCCGGTTTCAATTATACGGCAAAGGTACATTGTACTTCCGATTTAAAAATGTCCTAAAAAAATCGTCGTCTGAAAGGGAGCCAGGTATACGTCTTCCAAATGACGCCACATGGGCAATTTGCCCAACAGTTCGATTTTTTTTTTCTTTCCTCTCGTCAATCCGACTGATTTTCTTCTGCTCGTGACTACATTTACTCTTGTGCGACCTCTTCATCTCACAACAGCATATGCACCCAACGTCGTCATGTATTTGTTCGATGTCCTGAAATCTCTGTCATCCCGTGTACTTTTCACCCTCTGCAGCTCCCTTTAGTATCGTGGAAGTTTTCCCTTCTTCTTTCCTGTGTGGTTCCTACAGCTGTCGCCTACCTTCCTTAGCTTCTTCATCTACATCTACGTAGACACTGCGCAAGCCACCATAGGGCGCGTGGCGGAGCATACCCTGTATCACTACTTGTCATTTCCCCTCCTGTTCCACTCGCAAATAGAACGAGGGGGAAACGACTGTCTATAAGACTCCGTATGAGCCCTAATGTCTCGTACCTCATCTTCGTGGTCCTTCTGCGCGATGTATGTTGGCGGCAGTAGAATCGTTCGCCACTCAGCTTCAAATGTCAAATTCAAATGGCTCTGAGCACTACGGGACTTAACATCTGAGGTCATCAGTCCCGCCGGCCGGTGTGGCCGAGCGGTTCTAGGCGCTTCAGTCTGGAACCGCGCGACCGCTACGGTCGCAGGTTCGAATCCTGCCTCGGACATGGATGTGTGTGATGTCCTTAGGTTAGTTACGTTTCAGTAGTTCTAAGTTCTAGGGGACTGATGACCTCAGACGTTAAGTCCCATAGTGCTCAGAGCCATTTAAACAATTTTGAACATTTTACCGGTGGTTGATGCTGCGCCTCGGTATCCATGTTGGCCTTGAACCCGGTGGCCGACATGGTTCAAATGCTAATCATTTCTGCAGAATATACTGATGTACATGCCCTGTGAATATAAACGTCCCAATTTCTATTCGATCAAGCTGTTCCGTTTCTCTGAACATGAGTGTAGATGTAGATACTTCGGACTAGTTGCAAAAAAAAAAATGAGTTTTACCTTTTACGTGTGCCGTATAACTAAACGTTCACATATTGAACGTTTGTAAGAAAAACCAAGCTAGTTTAATTTGATGTATGATTTGTTGTAAATAATCTAAATTACACTTCTACAATATTGGATGGGTGATCATCCAGGCCACCATGCGCTGTTGCCATTTTTCGGGGTTCACTCAGCCTCGTGATGCCAATTGAGGAGCTACTCGACCGACTAGTAGCGGCGTCGGTCAAGAATACCATCATAATGACCGGGAGAGCGGTGTGCAGACCCCACGCCCCTCCTATCCGCATCCTCCACTGAGGATGACACGGCGGTCGGATGGTCCCGCTAGACCACTCGTGGCCTGAAGACGGAGTGCTTTTTTTACAATATACCATTGAAACTGACACGATCTTTATGAACGGCCGGTATATTAAGCAACGTAAGTGTACTCTAGTCAATAAGGCGTCAGGCACGCGACAGTGCGGTAATAATTTTCTAAATCTAACAGATGTTCTTTTTTTCCTTTCTCTCCGGCGTCATTATATATATTTTATCCTTTCAGAAACGATGCCTACAATCAGACACGTGGATTGCGGTTAAGCGATTGTGCCCTCAAACAAATACCGTCTGCACAATGGGCGCGTATAAAAGCTGACACGTGTTGCCGCCTCGTAAGGGCCGCATCCCGGCCGCCGAGAAACACATGGCGATAATAGAAGCGTTCGGAACACTTTTTCCCCTCCTACTATCTCGGCCACAAAAGCCTTGATTAGTCACCTCACGATCTGCGGCTCCAATTTGGCGCGAACGGCGAAGCGGCACAAAGCGCTTCCGGAAACAAAAGGAGCCGATGTTGCGGCGCAGGAGTGCTAGCGCGTGCTGCGGCCCGGTACCGCAGGGCCGACTCCCCTCTGACGGCGCTGCACGAGTGGAAGATGACGACGCAGGCGGCGGGCGCACGCGGAGAACTATCCGGTTACAGGATCGGGCGCGCGTCAGCTCCCAGCGATAAGCTCTCGGCTACAGCGAGGGGTCCCGACCACGGCTACAAAAGCACTGTGGGCTGCGTGGCCTTGTCTCAGTACAAGTCAAGGTTACGCACTTCTCTCTCTCTCTCACACACACACACACACATGCACAGAAGAGCCAAAGAAACTGGTATAGACAGGCGTATTCAAATACAGAGATGTGTAAACAGGCACAATACGGCACTGCGATCAGCAACGCCTATACAGGTTGTTACAAATAGGTACGGCCAAACTTTCAGGAAACATTCCTCACACACAAAGAAAGAAAATATGTTATGTGGACATGTGTCCGGAAAAGCTTACTTTCCATGTTAGAGCTCATTTTATCACTTCTCTTCAAATTACATTAATCATGGAATGGAAACACACAGCAACAAAACGTACCAGCGTGACTTCAAACACTTTGTTACAGTAAATGTTCAAAATGTCCTCCGTTAGCGAGGATACATGCATCCACCGTCCGTGGCATGGAATCCCTGATGCGCTGATGCAGCCCTGGAGAATGGCGTATTGTATCACAGCAGTCCACAATACGAGCACGAAGAGTCTCTACATTTGGTACCGGGGTTGCGTAGAAAAGAGCTTTCAAATGCCCCCATAAATGAAAGTCAAGAGGGTTGAGGTCAGGAGAGCGTGGAGGCCATGGAATTTGTCCGCCTCTACCAATCCATCGGTCACCGAATCTGTTGTTGAGAAGCGTACGAACACTTCGACTGAAATGTGCAGGAGCTCCATCGTGCATGAACCACATGTTGTGTCGTACCTGTAAAGGCACATGTTTTAGCATCACAGGTAGAGTATCCCGTATGAAATCATGATAACGTGCTCCATTGAGCGTAGGTGGAAGAAAACAGGGGGCCCAATCAAGACATCGCCAACAATGCCTGCCCAAACGTTCACAGAAAATCTGTGTTGATGACGTGATTGCACAATTGCGTGCGGATTCTCGTCAGCCCACACATATTGATTGTGAAAATTTACAATTTGATCACGTTGGAATGAAGCCTCATCCATAAAGAGAACATTTGCACTGAAATCAGGATTGACACATTGTTGGATGAACCATTCGCAGAAGTGTACCCGTGGAGGCCAATCAGCTGCTGATAGTGCCTGCACACGCTGTACATGTGGTACGAAAACAACTGGTTCTCCCGTAGCATTCTCCATACAGTGACGTGGTCAACGTTACCTTGTACAGCAGCAACTTCTCTGACGCTGACATTAGGGTTATCGCCAACTGCACGAAGAATTGCCTCGTCCATTGCAGGTGTCCTCGTCGTTCTAGGTCTTCCCCAGTCGCGAGTCATAGGCTGGAACGTTCCGTGTTCCCTAAGACGCCGATCAATTGTTTCGAACGTCTTCCTGTCGGGACACGTTCGTTCTGGAAATCTGTCTCGATACGAGCGTACCGCGCCACGGCTATTGCCCCGTGCTAATCCATACATCAAATGGGCATCTGCCAACTCCGCATTTGTAAACATTGCACTGACCGCAAAACCACGTTCGTGATGAACACGAACCTGTTGATGATACGTACTGATGTGCTTAATGCTAGTACTGTAGAGCAATGAGTCGCATGTCAACACAAGCACCGAAGTCAACATTACCTTCCTTCAATTGGGCCGACTGGCGGTGAATCGAGGAAGTGCAGTGCATACTGACAAAACTAAATGAGCTCTAACATGGAAATTAAGCGTTTCCGGACACATGTCCACATAACATCTTTTCTTTATTTGTGTGTGAGGAATGTTTCCTGAAAGTTTGGCCGTACCTTTTTGTAACACCCTGTATAACACAACAAGTGCCCAGAAATCGAATCGAGAACAGCTGCCAACATGAGTAACGTAGAAGCAAATAACCTCGGAGTAGTGAATCCTTTTACCGACCTCCCAGTTCAGATGATACAATTGCTGAAAGGTTCTAAGAAAACTCGAGTTTGATTTCAAACACGTACCCGACTCATACTATTAGTTGGTGGTGACTTTAATTTACTCTCGATATGCTGGCTAAAATACATGTTTAATTCCGGAGGTATGCATAAAATATCATCCGAAATTGTCCTTACGCATTCTCTGAAAATTATTTCGAGCAGTTAGTTCATGAGCCCATGCGAATAGTAAACGGTTGTGAAAACACACTTGACCTCTTAGCAACAAATAATCCTGAGTTAATAACGAGCATCAAAACCGATTCAGGGATTAGTGAATACAGGGCTGTCGAAGCGAGATTGAATATTGTAATTCCCAAATCCTCGAAAAATAAGAGAAAAGTATGCCTGTTCAAAAAATCAGATAAAAATTCACTTGACGCCTTCCTGAGACACAATCTCCACTCATTCCAAATTAATAATATAAGTATAGTCCAGATGTGGCTTAAATTCAGAGAAATAGTATCGGCAGCAATTGCGAGATTTATTGCTAGTAAATTAACAAACGACGGAGCTGATCCTCCTTGGTACTCAAAACGGGTTAGAACACTGTTGCAGTAACAACGAAACAAACATGCCAAATTTAAACAGACGCAATATCCACAAGATTGGCGATCTTTTACAGAAGCTCGAAATTCAGCGCAGACTTCAATGCGAGATGTTTATAAGAGTATCCACAACGAAACTTTGTCTCGAAACCTGGCAGAAAATCCAAAGAGATTCTGGTCGTATGTGACGTATGTTAGCGGCAAGAAACAATCAATGGCTTCTCTGCACGATAGCAATGGAGATACCATCGAAGACAGTGCTGCCAAAGCAGAGTTACTAAACACAGCCTTCCGAAATGCGTTCACAAGAGATGACGAAGTAAATATTCCAGAATTCGAATCGAGAACAGCAGCCAACATCAGTAACGTAGAAGTAAATATCCTCAGAGTGGTGAAGCAACTCAAATCACTTAATAAAAGCAGGTGTTCTGTTCCAGACTTATACCAATTAGGTTTCTTTCGGAGTTTGCTGATGCATTAGGTCCATACTTAACAATCATATACAACCGTTCGCTCGACGAAAGATCCGTACCCAAAGACTGGAAAGTTGCACAGGTCACACCAATATTCAAGAAGGGTAATAGGAGTAACTCACTAAATTACAGGCCCATATCGTTGACGTCGATGTGGAAAATATATTGTGTTCGAACATTATGAATCACCTCGAAGGAAACGGTCTATTGGCACACAGTCAACAAGGGTTTAGAAAGCATCGTTTCTGTGAAACACAACTAGCTCTTTATTCACATGAAGTGCTGACTGCTATTGACAAGGGATTTCAGATCGATTCCGTATTCCTGGATTTCCGGAAGGCTTTTGACACTGTACCACACAAGCGGCTCGTAGTAAAATTGCGTGCTTATGGAATATCGTCTAGTTATGTGACTGGATTTGTGATTTCCTGTCAGAGAGGTCACAGTTCGTAGCAATTGACGGAAAGTCATCGAGTAAAACAGAAGTGATGTCAGGCGTCCCCCAAGGTAGTGTTGTAGGTCCTTTGCTGTTCCTTATCTATATAAACGATTTGGGAGACAATCTGGGCAGCCGTCTTCGGTTGTTTGCAGATGACGCTATCGTTTATCGACTAATAAAGTCATCAGAAGATCAAAACAAACTACAAAACGATTTAGAAAAAATATCTGAATGGTGCGAAAAGTGTCAGTTGACCCTGAATGACGAAAAGTGTGAGTTCATCCACATGAGTGCTAAAAGGAATTCGTTAAACTTCGGTTACACGATAAATCAGTCTAGTCTAGAAGCCGTAAATTCAACTAAATACCTAGGTATTACAATTACGAACAACTTAAATTGGAAACAACACTTAGAAAATGTTATGGGGAAGACTAACCAAAGACTGCGTTTTATTGGCAGGAAACTTAAAAAATGTAACAGACCTACTAAGGAAACTGCCTACACTACGCTTGTTCGTCCTCTTTTGGGATACTGCTGCGCGGTGTGGGATCCTTGCCAGGTAGGACTGACGGAGTACATCGAAAAAGTTCAAAGAAAGGCAGCACGTTTTGTATTATCGCGAAATATGGGAGAGTGTGTCACAGAAATGATACAGGATTTGGGCTGCAAATCATTGAAAGAAAGGCGTTTTTCGTTGCGACGGAATCTCCTCACGAAATTCCAATCATCAACTTTCTCCTCCGAATGCGAAAACATGTTGTTAAAACCGACCTACACAGTCCGGAACGATCACCACGATAAATTAAGGGAAATCAGAGCTCGTACGGAAAGATATAGGTGTTCATTCTTTCCGCGCGCTGTACGAGATTGGAATAACAGAGAATTGTGAAGGTGGTTCGATGAACCCTCTGCCAGGCACTTAATGTGATTTGCAGAGTATCCATGTAGATGTAGATGGTGCTACAACGGCAGCTTATCAACATCTAAGTGAGTTTGAACGTGGTATTATAGTTGGCGCACGGGCGAGGGGGGACAGAATTTGCGAGACATGAACATTATTGAGCATATCTGGGATGCCATGCAACGTGCTGTTCAGAAGACATCTCCACCCCCTCGTACTCTTATGGATTTCTGGACATCCCTGCAGGATTCATGGCGTCAATTGCCTCAAGCACTACTTCAGACGTTAGTCGAGTCCATGCCACGTCGTGTTGCGGCACTTCTGCGTGCTCGCGGGGGCCCTACACGATATTAGGCAGATTTACCAGTTTCTTCGGCTCTTCAGTGTATTACCATTTGCACCTGTGTGTCACGAAACCGTTAAATTTCAAGCAGAGCTATAGCTTGTTAGCTTCTCGCGATCATTTGCTCTCGCGCCACGTCAAGTCAAAAATGTCTCGTAATCTCCATCTTTTTGATTTGCAGCTCCTTGTATTGGCCGTGCTTGCAGTTAAATGTTTTTGGATGTGAGGTCCCCCACTGTGTTCTGGTGTAGTGAAAAGTGTTTTACTACGTTATTTGTGGAAAATACTTGTTACAGTTACGTGTGCATCACAGCATCTCAGCATGATGCGGAGAATGGAAGTGCTTGCCACACGAAAACGTAAGTAAGTAAGAAAACAGGCGCGAAAACATCGCGAAAAACTAAATTACATTCTAGAAGATAGGTTAACTCCCAGCAAAAAAACTTTCTCATCAACATAGTTTGGTTCAAATGGTTCAAATGGCTCTGAGCACTATGGGACTCAACTGCTGTGGTCATAAGTCCCCTAGAACTTAGAACTACTTAAACCTAACTAACCTAAGGACAGCACACAACACCCAGCCATCACGAGGCAGAGAAAATCCCTGACCCCGCCGGGAATCGAACCCGGGAACCCGGGCGTGGGAAGCGAGAACGCTACCGCACGACCACGAGATGCGGGCAACATCGTTTGGTTGCAGATGACAAGCTACCTGTAGTAATTAACACAAAAGTGATACAGAAAATTCATGCACACCAAATGTGAAGGAATTTACAAAAAGAAACGATCTGGTGTTTTGAACTAAAAATTTTATAATCATTTAGCAAAAATGTTCACATTTCAGAATAAAAAAGTACGAAAATCCACTGATGATGGAACAATGGTGCCGAAACATGTTTGGTACTGAGAGAAACGGTGTTTTGCATAACTGGCGGACCTCACATCCAAAAAATTGTCTCGTAATCGTTCGAGCAGCACTCATACTGTATTGAGCTCTGCGGTATATCGGGAAATCTTCAGCTCTTGCGAATACGAGTACTGTTTGCCCAGCCGTACTGCCACCGTCAGACCAAACCTTAGAAATTGGAAACGAAGTTTCATGCTTGAAAGTTAAAGAACTCTTTAGTATTGTAAGTAGGCTGTTTAGGTTTTTATGTTGGTAACGCCACGTAGCACTCTATATGAAAATCACTAACTGTGCTTTGTGACGGCTGTGGTTGGTTTTCATTGTTGAAGTATATGCTATTGTAGTGTTGGGCAGTTGGATGTGAACAGCGCGTAAGGTTGCGTAGTTGGAGGTGAACCGCCGGCAGTGGTGCATGTGGGGAGAGAGATGGCGGAGTTTTGAGAGCCGATGATCTGGACGTGTGTCCATCAGAGACAGTAAATTTGTAAGACTGGATGTCATGAACTGATATATATATTATGACTTTTGAACACTATTAAGGTAAATACATTGTTTGTTCAAGCGTTTGTTCCATTGAGTCTAACTTCTGAAGCTGTTGCTGTGTTTGTCTCTGATTTTGTTCCATCGTGTCTAACTTTTGCTGTGTTTGTCTCTGATTTTGTTCCATTGTATCTAACTTTTGAAGATTTTGTACCATTGTGTCTAACTTTTGAAACTTTTGTCCCATTTGTTGCATTAATTGTAATAACAATGCACTGGTGTTTGAAACATGTGCATTTGAACCGCCAATATTCGCATTTTGAAAAGCAGAAAATGTGCCTTGACATATCTGAGAAAACGGTGAGGACACAAAACCTGAATCTACAGCGTTTGCAAGATTGTGTCCTGTTATTTCAGATTCCTGAGGCGAGCTGTTGCCGACTGATCGATCGATAATACTTCCCTGTTCATTATTTGTTTGACTGTCTGCACCATTATTTGCCGCCCGCTCCATTTCCCTATGCACAATTACCAAATTACTACTTTGAATGTCTGTTAATTCATTACACAGTGGTGCTGATAAGCTACGCTCGTCGTCACTATCATTTCTCAATTTACTTTGGAGCCTAGTGTTACGTTTTTCACACGACATAATTATCACGTATTTCACACGATAACAAGAAAAGCACAATTTGAAGAGCAAAACTAAGGAAACACATTAACATGGCACTGAAAATATCTAGTTAATTGCAAGCGCAGCTGCGAAATACTCAGTGCAAATCTACATACATGCCACAACTGTTTTACTGCACAACAATGAAAAACTACAACTACAAAGGAAATTCTCTCTATAATTACGCGCTAGCAATAAACAATAGTTACACTAATTACACAAACTGCAAGAAAAAAATCAGAAGATTCCAGTGAGGTATCCTCGGCCAAGCGTCGACATATGAAACGTCCCCTTAGAAAAATTATACATGACTGTGCTTAAACTGACACACAATACAGGGTGATTCAAAAAGAATACCACAACTTTAGGAATTTAAAACTCTGCAACGACAAAAGGCAGAGCTAAGCACTATCTGTCAGCGAATTAAGGGAGCTATAAAGTTTCATTTAGTTGTACATTTGTTCGCTTGAGGCGCTGTTGACTAGGCGTCAGCGTCAGTTGATGCTAAGATGGCGACCGCTCAACAGAAAGCTTTTTGTTTTATTGAGTACGGCAGAAGTGAATCGACGACAGTTGTTCAGCGTGCATTTCGAACGAAGTATGGCGTTAAACCTCCTGATAGGTGGTGTATTAAACGTTGGTATAAACAGTTTACAGAGAATGGGTGTTTGTGCAAAGGGAAAAGTTCTGGACGGCCGAGAACGAGTGATGAAAATGTAGCACGCATTCAGCAAGCATTTGTTCGCAGCCCAGGAAAATCGACTCGCAGAGCTAGCAGAGAGCTGCAAATTCCACAGTCAACTGTATGGAGAGTCCTACGAAAAAGGTTAGTTATGAAACCTTATCGTCTGAAATTGGTTCAAGCACTGTCTGCAGCTGATAAGATTAAAAGAATCGATTTCTGTGATTTTATCCTTGCTCAAATGGAAACAGATGAACTTTCGTTTCAAAGATTGTGTTTAGTGATGAAGCAACTTTCCACACTAACGGGAAAGTCAACCGCCACAATGTCTGTATACGGGGCACTGAGAATCCGCGGGAAACAACTCAGTATGAAAGTGACTCGCCTAAGGTGAACGTTTTCTTTGCCATTTCAGCCAATAAAGTTTTTGGTCCCTTTTTCTTCGAAGGTGCTACTGTAACTGGACTACAGTATCTGGAGATGTTAGAGAATTGGCTGTTCCCTCAGCTCGAACAAGAAGCACAACGATTCATATTTCAGCAGGATGGAGCGCCACCACATTGGCACGTATCTGTCCGTAACTACCTGAACGTCAACTACCCGAGGCGATGGATCGGCCGCCAGGCAGCCCGTGACAGAGCACTTCATCACTGGCCTCCAAGAAGCCCTGATCTTACCCCCTGCGATTTTTTCTTATGGGGGTATGTTAAGGATATGGTGTTTCGGCCACCTCTCCCAGCCACCATTGATGATTTGAAACGAGAAATAACAGCAGCTATCCAAACTGTTACGCCTGATATGCTACAGAGAGTGTGGAACGAGTTGGAGTATCGGGTTGATATTGCTCGTGTGTCTGGAGGGGGCCATATTGAACATCTCTGAACTTGTTTTTGAGTGAAAAAAAACCTTTTTAAATACTCTTTGTAATGATGTATAACAGAAGGTTATATTATGTTTCTTTCATTAAATACACATTTTTAAAGTTGTGGTATTCTTTTTGAATCACCCTGTATTTTTAGCGCAACGCAATCTGACTTTCAATAATCCCTACAAAAGAATGGCCCTGACTAACAATAACCTATATCTTTCATGAATCACTTACCTCACAAAAATGTTCGTTACTCAACTGCAATACAGCCAGCGCCAATACTGCCAGCTAAATAAAAGATTCTAACTACTGAAGGCACTAACTACTGATAGGCATAGTTAGCAAATGAAAGATTTTGATAGAGAACAAACAATATATATATATATATATATATATATATCAGTTCATGACATCCACTCTTACAAATTTACTGTCTCTGGTGGACACACGTCCAGATCATCGGCTCTTAAAACTACGCCATCTCTCTCCTCATATCCACCACTGCTGGCGGCTCACCTCCAACTGCGCAACGCTACGCGCTGTTCACATCCAACTGCCCAACACTACAATATCAAACAACAATGCAAACCAGCCACAGACTGCACACAGCACAGTCAGTGATTTTCATATAGAGCGCTACGTGGCGTTACCAACATAAAAACCTAAACAGCCTACTTATAGTATGACAGAAAACTTCTGCTTAATGTATTGTGGAAGTCTAAGAAGTGTAACGCTAGGATCACTATTCTGCGACTATTTTTTGCAGTAGACGACAGAGCTGTATTTCAGCGGTTCGAGCGAATGCTGGCGGCAGTGGCTGTTGGCGGACAGTTGAGCGTCGCGACAGCAGGTGCCACTGCGTTCCCACACGCGTCGCAGAAGCCGCGTTGGCACGCCTTCAGGCAGTCGCCGGTGGCAGGGGGATCACGACGTAGGCGGGGTCGGCAGCCGCTTCTGCGGGCACAAAGAAATCGAGGCGGAGTGGACACTGACCTCGCCACACTATTACACGCCAAGGCGTTACCCTCAATCTCAGCACCACGTGATGGCAAGCCACTGCTACCACCTACACTCGCACGTCCTCCACTTTGTAAAGAAAGGCCAAAAACATAATCTGTTGGAAGCCCTGCTTCAATATTAAATGACTAAACGCAGCTCACTAATTCCCCTCCTCTAAACTTCCCTTCATCCTCACATCTCGCCTCTTCTTCTCACACTGTCAGTTCCATTCTCTTCCTCCATTTTTCCTGTATTTTTTGGGGGGGGGGGGTGGGGGGGGCTGTCTGTGTTTTCCATACGTTCTATTGTTTTATAATATAGCATACATAACTTTCCTTCAGTAAGAGTGTAAGACAAATTCTTCATATCACTGATATATAACTTAGCTATGTACTTCCTGTTACAATCCTCAATTCTATCTGCAACTTTTCTTCTGCCTCACCTTCCACGTGTAATACCTGTTCAAGCTGTCCTTCAGTACTATCTTGCGTTAATTTTATTTTATTACAATTGTTAATTTAACTTAATCAGTTTTACAAGATACAAGATTTACATTCTCTGTTGAATGTAATTCTTTGCTAATGTTGTCCTTCTCCCTTTCACCACATCTTAGGGCACACACACACTGTTTTTTCGAGAGTTGGTCACAACTATCTATCTGTCCCGGCTTCACACAGGGAGCACAGAGTAAGTTCAACGTTCTCGATTACGTTACCACTGCGTTGACAAACATGCAGTTTACTCTGTGTTTGTACCCCCGCCTCCTCTCGATGTGTAACATTTTTCTCATTGTTGTTCAACTAATAACGACGCTGTGAGCCGAAACCTGGTGAACGATATAAATTAATAATGTAAAACATACACGATATTGTGCTTTTTCGTTATAATCATGAAGCTGTTGTGTCAAAAGGTGACGGAAGGATTAATTAACATGAGTGGTATCCACAAACGTAAAGAAAGAGGCCATCAACAACTCAAGCTCTGTACTGAAGAAAATACGATTTTTGCTATGTAAAATAGAGGCTATTCTCCTAGTATTTTGTCTAAACTCAGTTGTGGTTATCATTTTTGATTTGTTATCGATTTCGAAGCCCTAGGGCTTCATCTTCAGACAGCTTAGCTATGTGAACGATATCATACACCACTGCAAGAGTATTTGGCGTGGATATCTGTGAAATTGTTCAAATGTGAGTGAAATCTTATGGGACTTAACTGCCAAGGTCATCAGTCACTAAGCTTACACACTACGTACCCTAAATTATCCTAAGGACAAACACACACACCCATGCCCAAGGGAGGACTCGAACTTCCACCGGGACCAGCCGCACAGTCCACGACTGCAGCGCTTAGACCGCTCGGCTCTGCGAAATTAATCAAGGAGGAGCAAGAACCAAAAATTTGAGTTTTTGATTTAAATGAGATGATCAATTTGGAGTCATGTCAAGCTACAAGAACTAAATTTTGTAAATGACACAGGAAATCTACTATATCCCAGATAAATGGCGAGTATCCGGTCAGTATATGAGTAAAAATTCTATTCCAGATTCCAGGAGAAGGGTAAATGATCCCTCTTGCGGACGGTTATGATATCTGGTTAACGCAAGTTCATTCAGCATTCTCTGGTGTGACTGACGTAAATAGCAAATAAAGAAAACAATATGCACATCTGAATAGAGACGAAACAGAAAGAGTATACTCTTCTTTCATGTCACTATAACACAATATTTAACAACTGAAATTCCCAATTTCTAGGGCTAGAACACTGTGTCAGTGACACACATTCATTATGCTACTCATGTATGACTCACTGCACGTCTTCTTATCCGCACCACCAGGTATCAGCGTGGTATAAACATACTAAGTGGTTATCCTCAGAAGAGACAGTGTCGGTGTCAGAAAGAAGCCAGCCAGCATGCAACAAATGACACGTAATACTTTTTCTGATAACATCAGATTTTTTCATACCACGTATTCCCAATCAATTTTTCTCGAACTAAATGTAGGCTACACTCTACAAATATGAGACTGAAACTACCCGTTAAGTCATAAATATACAGCGACACACTTCTATGGAAAACGCACACGATAATGTCTGTCGTCAGGATAACGTAAAAGTGAAGTGAACGTTGGGGTACTTTTGTATCGAAAGCTTTTTCCAGCCATTGAACACCCAATTGTTTACCTGTCCCCATACTGTGCAACAAATTACATTACTGAACTGTATACGATTTCTTATCGGCTGTATGCTAGGTTATCCTCATACTTCATGGGCGTTCTGTATTCGCAGTGAACGAAATCTGATTCCGTTACCTGAAGGCCCAGACGCAACTTCCAACAACAGAGTTAAAAATTACTCGCCTAAAACAAGTTTCGCGAGAAGGCCAACCGGCCTATCAGCCGATTACAAACAAGCCACGGCGCGGAAAGGTCTCTCTCACACAAATCAAGTACTCGTCTTAAAGGGACGATGCGTATTCAGCTAAAATTGTTAGTTGTTTTATTTTCCTTCTCACCTGCGTTTTATACTTAATACTATAATTTCAACATGCTATGAAGCCTAGAACACGGCAATCGCGGCCTACATTACTTATTACAGTCTGTCGTTAATTAAGTACCAGCGTAAGCTTGAAAAGAACTTGGTACATCTGTCACCTTTTTTTCCTTTTTTTAACAACTGACTTTATTATAATTTTGTATAACTCGCATGAACGAAATTTAGCTTTCTTTTGGGACAACGAATGAAACTTTGCTCTTGTAACACTTCACTTTTGTTGTACGGCGCCTTTGGTCAACAGCCCCCAATTTCGTAAGAACAGATGTTTCATTGTCAAAAATAGAACAATCACATACTTTCCGCTCCAACGAGCAGTAGCAACTTGTTTTGTGCAAAGCACCTACAAAGTTGAACACTAATTTTCAGAACGGAAAAATGCTGGCGCATGTTTGTTGTAACTCAATAAGCTAAAATTACCTGTAATTTGACTAATGATCTTCATACCCCATCTCAACGTCGTCAAAAACACAAAATTAAACTATGCGTGCGTTCATGAGTCACCAACACTCAACACATACTTGTAACATACAATCGACGTACTTTGCTTAGGGAAGAAGTCACTGAGGCCAAAGAAAGGAAACCTACCCATCAGGGACTTCCTAAAACCAATGCCAGAAGACTCCACTGCATAGTTCGCTGCCGGCCGCGGTGGCCGAGCGGTTCTAGGCGCTTCAGTCCGCAGGTTAGAATCCTGCCTCGGGCATGAATATGTGCGATATCCTTAGGTTAGTTAGGTTTAAGTAGTTCTAAGATCTAGGGGACTGATGACCTCAGATATTTTTTTTTTTTTTTTTTTTTTTGCATAGTTCGCTGTTGTGGCGTTGGGATGGTATCCTATCTATCTAGTGTACCCATCAGGATTTTCCCAGCCAACAACGGCAAACGACTTTAATTATTTTATTGCTAAGGTATAAATAAAAATGGTAAAAAAGTAATAGCGATGTCATACACTGGTACAGTGACAGCGTTTTAAGCCATTCCCATAATATTCCAACTGCGTTGTCGATAGTGCCATGTTGTAAAATGATGAGCCAAAGTTCCGACTGTTGCAAGAGTCATCATCAGTGAATTGCCATTTGCAGTAGTTGCCAAAATTTCGGTTTGTTAGTGATGTGGTGTACAATGGACAAGCCTACGAGAGCAAAGGCAGCATAGTCTGACCGCCTAGGTTCACTGTTGAGAAGCAGACATAGTATGAATCGAAGTCTTACGACTCTTGCAGAATATTATAGATCGATCCTCGAATGATGGCGGTTCGCGCAATTCGAGGCACAGAGGGGGATTGCATTGTTGACGATTCCAAGCGACAGTTGCGGTACGCCCACGCACATGCTTTCCTCTTGAAGAAAGGGTATATGCCGCAAATTACGTCTCTCGCTTACTTATGCATAATTTATCAATTACTATCTCAGTCAGCGATGACAACTCGCAATAAATGGAATCGAAATTCACTAAACTACACCACGATCACGTTTAATGCTTGCAATAGCTACGGCATTCGCAGCATAGCACTCACACTCAAAACATACTGAACGCTCATTGGCTGTCGGAGCGTACGTGACGTAGGTGCGGAGAACAAGCCTAAACACGTCGTCCATCGTTCATAGCTCCAACTGTAGTGTGCCAAGAGGCAATGAAACGGTGCACCGATCTGCTATTATCCCAGTTACTTTCTTTTTTTCAGGACGAACTAGTCTCGCCGTTTTGTAAGCTGGACAGACCGCTGTTGTATCGCAAAATGGCGTCTCAGGCCAGAAGCACTGCTATGAAAGCCCCCGTCAGAGATAATATCTGATCTCTTTTTGGAACGGCCTGGTCTCGGGAGCGGCGTAATGTGATTAATCTTTGCCAGTTGCGCCAGAAGCGAGCAGCTGGCGAGAGCACGAAGCGTGCAAGAGAAAGGTAAGGTACAGTGTAGACGTCTGCATGCAGCCGGCAAGCCACACAACAGCCTGGCTGTCTGTGCTGGTCGGGCATAGGTCAGACGGCAGCCGAACAGGGTCACGGCCGCGTAAGACACAGGCGGTCCCTGTTTGAGCGACCACTCCCAACCCGCGGGCGTGTCTAACGGTGGAGCGAGGCCGAGAGTAGAGGTTTCCCCTGGCAGCAGTGGCCCTCCCACTCCGCTCTCTCCATTCCCCGCCAAGCATTACTCGAGATGCGATCGCCTTCAACACTGTGTGCAATGAACACGTCATTGCACGAGTAGCCTAGACGCAACGAGAGATCTGTATCCAGATGACTTCATCACAGATCCGTAAACACGAGGACCACTTAGTAACTCTGATAACACGGTAAGTAAACACATCTATACTCTGCAAAACACAGTGAAGTTACTGGCTGAGGTTACTTTCCGCTATACCACTTACGAGGGCTTCTTCCAATCCCGTTAGAGTGCGGAGAGCCGGAATGATGGTTTAAACGCCTCCCCACCTGTGGACGTTGTAATTGGTCTTTATGCAATTTGATTTTTTCACTCCATCTCCTACAAAACGCAATGTTTTTAGTTAGTTTACTCTTTAGGCAAACACGTTTCGCCAGCTATGTGTCATCTTCGGTGGGCATCGCTTTATTTCTAACGTAAAAGAATGTAGAAAGTTGTACTCAGCAATTCAATCAATATAGTCCGGGAACATAATTGTCACTGGAAAGAAATTATGTATGGTGTTCCCGAAGGTTAAATCTTAGGTCCACTATTGTTCCAGATATATGTAAATCATTTTCCATCCAATATACAACAAGCAGAATTAGTTCTTTTTGCAGGTGACTCTAATATCGTAATCAGTCCAGGCATACATACAGAAAGACAAGAAATGGTAACCAATGTTGTTGAAACTATCATTGATTGGTTGCCTGCGAATGTTCTCACCTTCAGTTTTAAAAAGACAAAAAATTTTCAGTTCTGCACGTCTAGGGGTACTACACCAATGATAAGAGTAACGCATGGCGACGAAATAACAAATGGAGTGGAAACTTCAAAACTCGTAGGTGTCCGTATTGAAGAGAATTTAAATTGGGAAAAGCACATTTTGGAACTCCTCAAAGAACTTAGTTCGGCCAAATTTGCAATTGGAATCATAGAAAATCTTTGAGAGAGACAAATCAGTACGTTGACACATTTTGCATATTTTCATTCAGTAATGTCATGTGGAATAATGTCCTGAGCTAGCACGTCTTTAAGATGTCCGCTCCCGGTAGCTGAGTGGTCAGTGCGACAGGATGTCAATCCTAAAGGCGCGGGTTCGATTACCGGCTGGGTCGGAGATTTTCTCCGCTCAGGGACTGGGTGTTGTGTTGTCCCAATCATCATCATTTCATACCCATCGACGCGCAAGTCGCCGAAGTGGCGTCAAATCGAAAGACTTGCACCCGTCGGGAGGCCCCAGTCACACGACATTTACATTTACATTTATCTTTAAGAAAGAAAGTCTTCATGGCGTAAAAACGTGCTGTAATAATAATATGCGGTGCTCACGCACGATCATCTTGAAGACATCTGTTTATGGAGCTGGGCATTCTGACTGCTGTTGCACGGTATATTTACTCCCTCATGAAGTAATCGATTACAGTTTAAAAGGAACAATGATATACGTAATTACAATACCAGAAGGAAAAATGACTTTCATTACTCCACATTAAGGTTGTCTTTAGCACAAAAGGGGTGTGCAATGTTTCAACAAAAATTTTGACCACTTATCCCGTGATATAAAACATCTGAGAGACAGCAAAGTAAAATATGGAAACGAACTGAGGAAGTTTCTCCTTGACAACTCCTTCCGTTCCGCAGAAGAATTTCTATTCTCTAATGCAAAATGAAAGTGGAGTGTCGGAATTACTAACTCACATACGTATATTTTTTTTTCTTTATGAGAAGACATCAGAATGTAAACATACGTACAAATTAATTTGCTATGTGAATGTAAAATGCCTCGTTCCACATTATTACGATCTGTCGTGCAACATGATCCATGGAACAGGTAACTAACTAACTAGGTCTTCTTCCCTTTCCATTCGCGTGTGGAGCGCCGGAATACGAGGTGTGGCTAGAAGAAAACCGGACTAGTACTGGTGAAACAATAAAACGAATGCAATAAGGCTGAAAGTCGCGTGGCCTGTCACGTGACTCTCGCTCCGCCTACTGCTCGAGTTTCATCTGCCTTCTGCACTCAGTCTGCCCGTGGCGTCTGTTTTAAGTAGTTGACGTTTTGTCTGTGCGTCGGAAAATGTTGAGTGTACAGAAAGAACAGCGTGTTAACATCAAATTTTGTTTCAAACTAGGAAAATCTGCAAGTGAAACGTTTGTAATGTTACAAGTGTACGGCGATGATTGTTTGTCGCGAACACAAGTGTTTGAGTGGTTTAAACGATTTAAAGATGGCCGCGAAGACACCAGTGATGACGCACTGGCAGACCATTGTCAGCAAAAACTGATGCAAACATTGAAAAAATCGGTAAACTTGTTCGACAAGCCGGCCGAAGTGGCCGTGCGGTTAAAGGCGCTGCAGTCTGGAACCGCGAGACCGCTACGGTCGCAGGTTCGAATCCTGCCTCGGGCATGGATGTTTGTGATGTCCTTAGGTTAGTTAGGTTTAACTAGTTCTAAGTTTTAGGGGACTAATGACCTCAGCAGTTGAGTCCCATAGTGCTCAGAGCCATTTGAACCTTTTTTTGTTCGACAAGATCGCCGTTTAACAATCAGAGCAGTGTCTGAGTTAACAGGAGTTGACAAGGAAAGTGTCGAACAAATTTACCGATTTTTTCAATGTTTGCATCAGTTTTTGCTGACAATGGTCTGCCAGTGCGAGTGTCATCACTGTTGTCTTCGCGGCCATCTTTAAATCGTTTAAACCACTCAAACACTTGTGTTCGCGATAAACAATCATCGCCGTACACTTGTTGTAACATTACAAACGTTTCACTTGCAGATTTTCCTAGTTTGAAACAAAATTTGATGTTAACACGCTGTTCTTTCTGTACACTCAACATTTTCCGACGCACAGACAAAACGTCAACTACTTAAAACAGACGCCACGGGCAGACTGAGTGCAGGAGGCAGATGAAACTCGAGCAGTAGGCGGAGCGAGAGTCACGTGACAGGCCACGCGACTTTCAGCCTTATTGCATTCGTTTTATTGTTTCACCAGTACTAGTCCGGTTTTTTCTAGCCACACCTCGTAGTTGTTTCAATGCCTCTTCCTCTGTAAGCGGTGCAGTATGCCTCTCTACGGGGGCAGTGCGTAGGAGATATCTCTCTGCGGTTGGAAGCTCCTGTTTTCTACTCCGCCTTCTACAAAACGCAGTGCTTTTAGTTTGTTTATTCGTTAGGCATACATGTTTCACCACCCTGCCGTGAGCATCGCTTCATTCTGGTGTAAAACTTTTAGTTAGATTTTTATTTTATTTTAGGGCTAAAACCGTAACAAGCTCATTTTTATTTTGTTCCGACTGTTCATCTGAAACCTTATTAATTTTAAAATGAGATTATACAGGTTGCGCTCATTTTGCTGTTTGATAGCATGCCATGTCCAATGTACACGGAAGAATGTGTATCTTTGAGCTAAGAGTAATTATTTTCGTTGTTTTCTCGAGAGCTACATTAGCACTGATTCTTGAAATACTATGAATAGTCTTCCACGGGATAGAGTCTGTCTTCAAGCAAAATTTGACATTATGTCCTTGGAGAAGATCCATAATCATTTTTAATAAGGCAGGATACTTAACTTTTTTGAAACGACCGTTTTCGGTTGACATAAATCATCATCAGACCTGTAGATAAAAGTAAAATAACTAATCAACCTAGACTAGCACCTGACTGTGTTGTTTGCAAGAGTCACCTGTCCAATTTGTCAGAAAAATATACATGCTTCGCCAGAGGGTAAAAGGACGGTTTGGTAGAGTTCACATTGTTGATGTAGCCTGCAAGGCAACTACCATGCCAGCAGATACATCTACGTCTACATCTACATACAGGGTGTCTCAAAAATGACCGGTATATTTGAAACGGCAATAAAAACTAAACGAGCAGCGATAGAAATACACCGTTTGTTGCAATATGCTTGGGACAACAGTACATTTTCAGGCGGACAAACTTTCGAAATTACAGTAGTTACAATTTTCAACAACAGATGGCGCTGCGGTCTGGGAAACTCTATAGTACGATATTTTCCACATATCCACCATGCGTAGCAATAATATGGCGTAGTCTCTGAATGAAATTACCCGAAACCTTTGACAACGTGCCTGGCGGAATGGCTTCACATGCAGATGAGATGTACTGCTTCAGCTGTTCAATTGTTTCTGGATTCTGGCGGTACACCTGGTCTTTCAAGTGTCCCCACAGAAAGAAGTCACAGGGGTTCATGTCTGGCGAATAGGGAGGCCAATCCACGCCGCCTCCTGTATGTTTCGGATAGCCCAAAGCAATCACACGATCATCGAAATATTCATTCAGGAAATTAAAGACGTCGGCCGTGCGATGTGGCCGGGCACCATCTTGCATAAACCACGAGGTGTTCGCAGTGTGGTCTAAGGCAGTTTGTACCGCCACAAATTCACGAAGAATGTCCAGATAGCGTGATGCAGTAATCGTTTCGGATCTGAAAAATAGGCCAGTGATTCCTTTGGAAGAAATGGCGGCCCAGACCAGTACTTTTTGAGGATGCAGGGACGATGGGACTGCAACATGGGGCTTTTCGGTTCCCCATATGCGCCAGTTCTGTTTATTGACGAAGCCGTCCAGGTAAAAATAAGCTTCGTCAGTAAACCAAATGCTGCCCACATGCATATCGCCGTCATGAATCCTGTGCACTATATCGTTAGTGAATGTCTCTCGTGCAGCAATGGTAGCGGCGCTGAGGGGTTGCCGCGTTTGAATTTTGTATGGATAGAGGTGTAAACTCTGGCGCATGAGACGATACGTGGACGTTGGCGTCATTTGGACCGCAGCTGCAACACGGCGAACGGAAACCCGAGGCCGCTGTTGGATCACCTGCTGCACTAGCTGCGCGTTGCCCTCTGTGGTTGCCGTACGCGGTCGCCCTACCTTTCCAGCACGTTCATCCGTCACGTTCCCAGTCCGTTGAAATTTTTCAAACAGATCCTTTATTGTATCGCTTTTCGGTCCTTTGGTTACATTAAACCTCCGTTGAAAACTTCGTTTTGTTGCAACAACACTGTGTTCTAGGCGGTGGAATTCCAACACCAGAAAAATCCTCTGTTCTATGGAATAAACCATGTTGTCTACAGCACACTTGCACGTTGTGAACAGCACACGCTTACAGCAGAAAGACGACGTACAGAATGGCGCACCCACAGACTGTGTTGTCGTCTATATCGTTCACATCACTTGCAGCGCCATCTGTTGTTGAAAATTGTAACTACTGTAATTTCGAAAGTTTGTCCGCCTGAAAATGTACTGTTGTCCCAAGCATATTGCAACAAACGGTGTATTTCTATCGCTGCTCGTTTAGTTTTTATTGCCGTTTCAAATATACCGGTCATTTTTGAAACACCCTGTACATACTCCGCAAGCCAACTTGTATACCACTGTCAATTCCACTTCTCCTGTTCCAGCCGCGATTTGTTCCCGGGAAGAATGATTACCGGTAAGCCACCGTGTGCACTCTGATCTCTCCAATTTTATCTTCACGGTCTTTTCTCAAGATATACATAGCAGGAAGCAGTATACTAGTTGACTCATCTACGAACGCACGCTCTCGGAACTTCCACAATAATCCACACTTGGATGCAAACATCTTTCTTGTAACGCCTGCACTGCAGTTGGCTGCAATGCTTTCGTGTTCACTATATGAACCTGTAACGAAACGCCCTGCTCTTCCTTGGATTCTCTCTATTTCGTCTATCAGTCCGGACTGAATGGAGAGTACCCACTAACGGTGGTACGAAGGTGCTAAAACATGTTTGGATAATAGTTCGACTGGAGCGGCCTATTAGCCGTCGAATCTCTGTAACAGTTCTGAAGTGAATGCCGTGAAGTGATTCCTTCGTCTTACAAATCAAACTGAAATCACAAGGGTTTACGTCCGAGAAGTGGGGTGGGTGGTACAGGACTTCCCAGTCCCACAGATCGAACAAATCAATCACAACTTGTACCATAGGGACCAGAGATCTGTCCTGCAAAACGATGGACGAGTCCTGCACAAAGTATCGTTGCTTCTTTCTCCGAGCTAGTAGCAGACTATGTTCCAAAAACGAACAGTGCTGTACCGCCCACTACATGCCCCGGACTTAAGCCCTTGTGACTTCAACTTCGTTCCTAAACTGAAGGAGGCACTTCATGGCATTCGCTTCAGAACTCTTACAGAGATCCGTGGGGCAACAGACAGCTCCACTCGATCTATCAACTCAACTGGCGCTGCTAAAAATATCCTACGACTTCCAAGCCACGTACGCTGAGGTGACAGAAGTCGTGGGATAGCGATATGCACATATACAGATGGCGGTACGCAAGGTTTAAAAGGGCAGCAGTGCATTGGCGGAGCTGTTGTTTGTACTCAGGTCACACATGTGAAATGTGTCCGATGTGATTGTGACCGTACGACGGGAATTAACAGACTTCGAACGAGGAATAGTAATTGGAGCTAGACGCTTCGGACAGTCCATTTCGGAAATCGTTACGGAATTCAATATTCCGAGATCCACAGCGCTGAGTCCCGAGGATATAAAATTTCAGGCGTCACTTCTCGCTGCGGACGACGCAGTGGCCGCCAAGATTGGCAAAGTTTTGCAGAAGTTCGAAATATAGCGCGTACTTCAATGCGAGATGCTTTTAATAATTTCCACAACGAAATTCTGTCTCGAAATCTGGCAAAAAACCAAAAGAGATTCTGTAATACATAAGGCACACCAGTGGCAAGACGCAATCAATACCTTCACTGCCCGATAACAACGGTGAAGTCACTGATGACAGTGCCACTAAAGCAGAGTTAAAAAACACGGTTTTCCGAAACTCCTTCACCAAAGAAGACGAAGTAAATATTCCTGAATTCCAATCAAGAACAACTGCCAAGATGAGAAAGATAGAAGTACATATCCTCGGTGTATCAAGGCAGCTTAAATCACTTAATAAAGGAAGGCCTCCGGTCCAGATTGTATACCAGTCAGGTTCCTCTCAGACTATGCTGACAAAATAGCTCCATATTTAGCAGTTATATACAACCGATCGCTCACAGAAAGATCCGTCCTAAAGACTGGAAAATTGCTCAAGTCACACCAATGCCCAAAAAGGGAAGTAGAAGTAATCCGCTGAATTACAGGCCTATATCACTAACGTCGATTTGCAGTGGTGTTTTGGAACATATATTGTATTCGAACATTATGAAGTACCTCGAAGGAAACGATTTATTGACAACATAGCACGGTTTTAGAAAATATCGTTCTTGTGAAACACAACTAGCTCTTTATACTCATGAAGTAATAAGTGCTGTCGACAGGGGATGTCAAATTGATTCATATTTTTAGATTTCCAGAAGGCTTTCGACACCGTTCCTCACAAGGGTCTTCTAACCAATCTGGGTGCTTCAGAGTATCGCCTCAGTTGTGCGACTGGATTCGTGATTTCCTGTCAGAAAGGTCACAATTCGTAGTAGTAGACGGAAAGTCATCGAGTAAAACACAAGTAATATCCGGCGTTCCCCAAGGATGTGTTATAGGCCCGCTATAGTTGCTGGTCTGTATTAACGACATAAGAGACAATCTGAGTAGCTGTTTTAGATTTCTTGTAGATAATGCTGTCATTTACCGTCTTGTAAAGTCATTAGATCATGAAAACGATTTCCAAAATGATTTAGATATCTATATGGTGCGAAAAGTGGCTATCGACCCTGAATAAAGAAAAGTGGGAAGTTATTCCCCGCCGGCCGCGGTGGCCGTGCGGTTCTGGCGCTGCAGTCCGGAACCGCGAGGCTGCTACGGTCGCAGGTTCGAATCCTGCCTCGGGCATGGGTGTGTGTGATGTCCTTAAGTTAGTTAGGTTTAAGTAGTTCTAACTTCTAGGGGACTTATGACCTACTATGTTGAGTCCCATAGTGCTCAGAGCCATTTTTGAAGTTATTCCCATGAGTACTAAAAGAAAAAATGTAGACTGGCAATGGCAAGGAAAGCGTTTCTGAAGAAGAGAAATTTGTTAACATCGAGTATAGATTTAAGTGTCAGGAAGTCATTTCTGAAAGTATTTGTATGGAGTGTAGCCATGTATGGAAGTGAAACATGGACGATAAATAGTTTGGACAAGAAGAGAATAGAAGCTTTCGAAATGTGGTGCTACAGAGGAATGCTAAAGATTAGATGGGTAGATCACATAACTAATGAGGAAGTATTGAATAGGACTGGGGAGAAGAGACGTTTGTGGCACAACTTGACCAGAAGAAGGGATCGGTTGGTAGGACATGTTGGGAGGCATCAAGGGATCACCAATTTAGTATTGGAGGGCAGCGTGGAGGGTAAAAATCGTAGAGGGAGACCAAGAGATGAATACACTAAGCAGATTCAGAAGGATGTAGGTTCCAGTAGGTACTGGGAGATGAAGAAGATTGCACAGGATAGAGTAGCATGGAGAGCTGCATCAAACCAGTCTCAGGACTGAAGACCACAACAACAACAAACTAAAAGAAATCAGCTACATTTAGATTACGCGGTAAGTCACACAAATCTGAAGGCTGTAAATTCAACTAAATACTTAGGGATTACAATTACAAATAACCTAAATTGGAACGATCACATAGATAATATTGAGTGTAGAACAAACCAAAGACTGCGATTCATTGGCAGAACCCGTAGAAGGTGCAACAGGTGTACAAAAGCGACTGCTTACACCACGCTTGTCCGCCCTATTCTGGAGTATTGCTGTGCGGTGTGGGATCCGCATCAGGTGGGACTGACGGATGGCATCGAAAAAGTGCAAAGAAAGGCAGCTCTTTTTGTATTGTCGCGAAATAGAGGAGATAGTGTCACAGACATGATACGTGGAGTGGCAATCATTAAAAGAAAGGCGTTTTTCGTTGCGACGGGATCTCCTCATGAAATGTCAATCATCAGTTTTTTTCTCCGATTGCGAAAACATTCTGTTGGCACCCACCTACATACGGAGAAATGATCATCACGATAAAATAAGAGAAATCAGGGCTCGCACAGAAAAATTTAAGTGCTCGTTTCTCCCACTTGCCGTTCGAGAGTGGAACGGTAGAGAGACAGCTTGAAGGTGATTCATTGAACCCTCTGCCAGGCACTTTATTGTGAGTAGCAGAGGAGGCACGTACACGTAAATGTGGACTTAACGACCAGAGCAGCGGAGTTTGCGTAGAGTTGTCAGAGGTAATACAGAAGCAACAAACACTGCGTGAAATAACCTAAGAAATCAATATGGGACATTCGGCGACCGTATCCTTTACGACAGGGCGCGGAAATTTGCCTTTAATGGCCTATGGCAGCGAATGACGAGAGTTTCTTTGCCAACGAGGACGACATCGCCTACGGCGCCTGCCCTGCGCTCGTAACCATATTGGATCACAGTTCACTGGAAAACCTTGGGCTGGTAATATGAGTCCCAATTTCAGTTAGTAAGAGCTGATGGTAGGATTCGAGTGTGGCGCAGACATCACGAAGCCGTGGACCCAAATTGTCAACAAAGCATTGTGCGAGGTGGTGGTGACTCCATAACGGTGTGGGCTGTGTTTACGTGGAATGGACTGCGTGCTCTGGTTCATCTGAATTAACTACAAATGATTATGTGTGGCTACCAAGGTAGCCATTCATGGACTTCATATTCCCAAACATTTCACCGGGCCACAACTGTACTCGATTGGTTTGAAGAACATTCAAGGCAATTCGAGCGAATGAAGTGACCACCCAAGCCCCTGCACTATTTCTATAGCGGACTTCCAACGATTTGTTCGAGTCCGTCCTACGTCGAGTTGCTGCTCTATGTCGGTCAAAAGTAGGTCCGACATGGCATTAGGAGGTATCCCAAACATGACTTTTGTCACCTCAGTACACAGGGTGGTCCATTGATCGTCACCGGGCCCAATATCTCACGAAATAAGGGTCAAACGAAAAAACTACAAAGAACCAAACTTGTCTAGCTTGAAGGGGGAAACCAGATGGCGATATGGTTGGCCCGCTAGATAGCGCTGCCATAGGTCAAACGGATATCAACTGCGTTTTTAAAAATAGGAACACCCATTTTTTTATTACATATTCGTGTAGTACAGGGGCGGGCAGGAATCCTGCACGTGTGCGGTGCACTTGCACGCGTGCAGTAATCAGGTGTTCTGCGTGCACTCAGGGGCAAGCTGGCCACCCGCTTCTCTCCCCTCCCCACCATACCGTCTCTCCGCTTCTTCCTCTGTAATGCGTTTTGTTTCCTGGCCTGCTTTATTGAATGAAGGAATAAGGTTAGTACGAGTGCTTGAAAGAAATCATAGTTTGAAAGAGTACCTATTACCTACGATACGTTGTATTTAATTATCACAGGTGGAGTTTACAATACGTTTAATGTCTGGAACAAAATTTCTACATACAGACAAACGCAAACAGTTACGTAAATTTTCATTACTGATGTTTACTCTTAACCGAGACTTATTAATTTTCATAACAGAAAAAAATCTCTCGCAAACATATGTCGAGCCAAACATATTATCTTCGCGGGTTCACGATGGAGACGAGGATACTCTTGCTGTGGAAAGTTGTGATAAGAATCTATTACACGTCTTGCCAAAAGGAACTTGTCTCTCATACGAGAATTACGCTGTAGAATCTACAGTGAAGATTTGTTACTTCCATTTGCAAACTGGGATGAATATCATCTACAGAAACAGCAAATTGTCTCGAGAACTATTCAAAACCTTGGGATAAGTATGATATATCCCCAAATCGCTTGAGAATTTCCTCTTTTATTGCACTAAGTAGGGGAACATATTGAAATTTATTATAATGGCGTTCAATATTAAACTTCCGCTGACCAGCGAGAATATTGTCATTTCGAATTTTCACGTTTTTGCACAAAGAAAAAATGATTCTTCCATTCCTTTTTAAAAGATAGCAATTCCTTTTTAAAAGATAGCAAATCTCCACTTCTTCGTTTCCTTGATTCACTCTGCATTTTACGGTTCTTGAAATACAACGTTCACTACGTAGTGATCGCTTCGCTTCAACGTCCACAGCTTAGCCTGGTACTACACTGCCGCACCGTGCCAGCTGTCACCACAGTCCCATTCGACGATTGCACGCGAGCTGCACACGTGCAACGCTGTGGCTCATGAGCCGCGTGCAACGTTTGCACGCCCCTGGTGTAGTACGCAAATAATATGAATGTTTTAGTTGGACCACTTTTTTCGCTTTGTGATAGGTGGCGCTGTAACAGTCACAAACATACAGCTCACGATTTTAGACGAACAGTTGGTAACAGGTAGGTTTTTTAAATTAAAATACAGAACGTAGGTACGCTTCAACATTTTATTTCGGTTGTTCCAATGTGATACATGTACCTTTGTGAACTTATCATTTCTGAGAACGCTTGCTGTTACACCTTGATTACCAGTAAATACCACATTCATGCAATAAATGCTCAAAATGATGTCCGTCAACCTCAATGCATTCGGCAATACGTGTAACGACATTCCTCTCAACAGCGAGTAGTTCGCCTTCCGTAATGTTCGCACATGCATTGACAATGCGCTGACGCATGTTGTCAGGTGTTGTCGGTGGATCACGATAGCATATATCCTTCAACCTTCCCCACAGAAAGAAATCCGAGGACGACAGATCCGGTGAACGTGCGGGCCATGGTATGGTGCTTCGACGACCAATCCACCTGTCATGAAATATTCCATTCAATGCCGCTTCAACCGCACGCAAGCTATGTGCCGGTCATCCATCATGTTGGAAGTACATCACCATTCTGTCATGCAATGAAACATCTTGTAGTAACATCGGTAGAACATTACGTAGGAAATCTGCATACATTGCACCATTTAGATTGCCATCGATAAAATGGGGGCCAATCATCCTTCCTCCCATAATGCCGCACCATACATTAACCCGCCAAGGTCGGTGATGTTCCATTTGTCGCATCCATCGTGGATTTTCCGTTGCCCAATAGTGCATATTATGCCGTTTTACGTTACCGCTGTTGGTGAATGACGCTTCGTCGCTAAACAAAACTCGTGCAAAAAATCTGTCATCGTCCCGTAATTTCTCTTGTGCGCAGTGGCAGAACTGTACACGACGTTCAAAGTCGTCGTCATGCAATTCCTGGTGCATAGAAATACGGTACGGGTGCAATCGATGTTGATGTAGCATTCTCAACACCGACGTTTTTGAGATTCTCGATTCTCGCGCAATTTGTCTGCCACTGATGTGCGGATTAGCCGCGACAGCAGCTAAAACACCTACTTGAGCATCATCATTTGTTACAGGTCGTGGTTGACGTTTCACATGTGGCTGAACTCTTCCTGTTTCCTTAAATAGCGAAACTGTCCGGCGAACGGTCCGGACACTTGGATGATGTCGTCCAGGATACCGAGCAGCATACATATCACACGCCCGTTGGGCATTTTGATCACAATAGCCATACATCAATACGATATCGACACGGGTAATGTATCACGAAGCAAATACTGTCCGCACTGGCGGAATGTTACGTGATACCACGTACTTATACGTTTTTGACTATTACAGCGCCATCTATCACAAAGCGAAAAAAGTGGTCCAACTAAAACATTCATATTTCTTTACGTACTACACGAATATGTAATAAAAATGAGGGTTCCTATTTAGAAAACGCAGTTGATATCCGTTTGACCTATGGCAGCGCCATGTATAGGGCCAACCATAGCGCCATCTGGTTTCCCCATTCAAGCTAGACGAGTTTAGTTCTTTGTACTTTTTTCGTTTGATGCTTATTTCGTGAGATATTTGGCCCGGTCACGATCAATGGACCACCCCGTATATTAGGCGGACCAGAAAACCACCTATTTCTGTAGACGCTGAGATCTGGCGTAATGTTGTTGGAGTAGGGCTACGCAGAGGAAAAGACACTAGTATTCAGGACTGCGATTTAAACGCTTTAGGTAAAACCCAGCAGCTGTTGGTGAGAGAGTTGGCACGCAGCGCAGAAACGCAGATAGCCTTCGGCTCACCTTGAGCTCTAGCTGGGCACGTAAGAGTCGCCTCAGGGTCGCTACGGCAACATGCAGGCAATCCCTTCCTGCTGCAAGGTCGCTGCGAGCCAAAACAACTATGCCATTGGTTGGCAGCTTCCCGCTATGTGATTCATTGGCGTTTGCGTAACTTGAAACAAGCGCGAGTAGCGACTAAACCGCCCTCACTACAGGCTCAGCAATTATACTGACCACACACATTACTTGCGGCTAGCAAAACAGATGTGTGTGACCTGATGGCTACTAACTGGAGTGGGGGAGTCGGACTATGGACCAATAGGTGTGCAAGTCCAACCTCAGTCTGCCCTAGGAATTTTCCTTCTACGCAACACGTCTATAAACTCTGGCACTGATTTGTTAATGCGAAAAGCGCCAAGTTGCCCGCAGTTCGAATTCTACGTTAAACTGTGGGTGACTTCAAAGACCAGACGAAGAAATGGGCATTACCGTGCTTTGTACAGCACCGCAGCGCCACCTCGGAAATTAGTTATTGCGCATAACCTGATTTCCTTTGCAGCGTGAAAGAACTCGATAAGTGAACCAAAGGTGCGCTCATTATGCATCAGATCATTACAGTTTCGGAAAGTCATTTACAAACTAAAATAAATGTCCAGTATTATTTTTCACTCTGCAGCGGAATGAGAGCTGATTTGAAACTTCCTGGCAGATTAAAACCGTGTGCCGGACTGGGACTCGAATCTTTGACTTAAGCCGTGCAGGGGCACGGAAGTTTCAAATTTACCTCGAACAATAATAGAGAGCGTTCTCTCTAATGGTTCGCCGGCCGAAGTGGCCGTGCGGTTAAAGGCGCTGCAGTCTGGAACCGCAAGACCGCTACGGTCGCAGGTTCGAATCCTGCCTCGGGCATGGATGTTTGTGATGTCCTTAGGTTAGTTAGGTTTAACTAGTTCTAAGTTCTAGGGGACTAATGACCTCAGCAGTTGAGTCCCATAGTGCTCAGAGCCATTTCTCTAATGGTTCAAATGGCTCTGAGCACTAGGGGACTTAACTTCTGAGGTCATCAGTCGCCTAGAACTTAGAACTACTTAAACCTAACTAACCTAAGGACATCACACACATCCATGCCCGAGGCAGGATTCGAACCTGCGACCGTAGCTGTCGCGCGGTTCCAGACTGAAGCGCCTAGAACCGCTCGGCCACCCCGGCCGGCCGTTCTCTCAAATTCCTATCCGTAAATCACAGTGTTTTGAGAAAATAATGCTAGATGGGGGAAAATTGAATATGTGAAAGCATTCAATTACTTGGGAAGTACAGTATCAAGTAACTGCCAAACTAGAATTACAGAACGGAGAAGGAAGGGGATCTAAATTTTATCTTGAAGTGCAGAAACGTTTGTGGGGCAAGGGAGTTTCTGTGAGAGCCAAACAAGCCATGTTAAAACGTATCTCCTGCAGATTATGACATACCGCCTGCAGCGCTGAGTAATTAACAAGGCAGATTTGAGCATGTTAGAAGCGTGCGAAATGAAGTTTCTGCCATCAGCCTTACGGAAGACTACTAGAGAGAAAATTTGGTATGACGACATCAGAGGAGAGATGCCTTTGGGTCTGTTAGTGAGTGAGAGACTGAATACTGCACGGCTCAAGTGATTTGGACAGGTGAAGAGGGTGAAGGATAACCGCCTGCTAAAACAGTACTAGGATAGAAATGTACAGAGGAAAAGACCAATAGGACGACCCAGAAAAAGATGGGACAGATCAAGCAAGATACGCAGACCAGAAGAGAAAACTGGAAAACAGTATCAAGGCAAGAAGTACATCAAGATACAACTAAATGTAGGCATTTTGTTCATTAGCATCATACCAGGCACGCTGGAATGATACGAAGATGATAATGAATGAACATTTATGTTAAATTACTTTCTTCAGTGCCTACGTCAATTTTTTCTCCGTAAAGTTAGCTCTGCCAACACGACCGCCACTGCATCTTCACTGGTGGTAACACATAGACTTGGAGCACAAATAAACTTCAGAATTTGATATTAGCATTAAAAACTCACCTTCAGTTTCTCCAGAAAATATCACTCAAGTGAGCTGAGACATTAGGTATCGTCACCCAGCGCGCTCAACTAACTGTTGCCAGATGCGAGATAAAAGAGAAACTGAAAGTCGAACTTAGTGATCAAGAAACTACTCTGTCTTTCCAACAAGAAAAACGCACTGCAGACAAAACAGGCACTCCACAGCCTGAGTACAGCCTGTTTTGCTTGCAAACTAGCGAAGCCAGTTGTAGTTCCACCTTGTGAAGTAGTTGTAGTGACAGGTAATACGCACCAAGCTACGAAGACACCACAGCCGCTTTGTCAGTCTTACCCAGTGATAGGTCAAACCAAAATTGACGCTACAAACGCTCTTAAGTCCTGCGAGGACAATGACATCATTTGTCCACTTTCCCTCCATAATCTCTGTCTCAGCTCCACTTTATGTCAGTATACTTAGAGATGTGACGTTGTAATTCTGTCTGAGATGGCAAGATGCTTGGAAGATCAGTTAAACGAAATGGACTGTTTCTTGAAAACAGGCTTTCAGACCAATAACCAACAACAATAGAACTACTGTAATACAAGATGTAACGAGAAGGAATGGCCAAATTTCCAGGAATCATTCATCACATGTAGAGGAAGAAAATATGCTATATGGACATTGGCCTGGAAATGCTTTATTTCCATGTTAGAGCTCATTTTCTACTTCTCTTGATTATCATATTAATCATGCGAAACACACAGCACAATATGTAACACTTTCCTACATTAAATGTTCCAAATGCCTTCCGTTATCACGGATACACGCATCAACCTGCCGTCACTTTGAGTTCCTGTTATGCTTATGCATCCCTGGAGAATCGCGTGTTGTTTTACAGCCTTCCCCAATACAGGCACGAAGACACTCTACGTCTTGGGCCGGCGTTCATTACACAAGAGTTTTCAAATTCGCCCACAAATAAAAGCTAGGACCGGAAAGTGTGGAGCCCAGGAAATTGATCTAACTCTGCTCATCCATGTGTCACGGAATTTGATTCAGGGCTACGTATGTCAACACAAGCAACGAAGTTAGTGGCGTGTCAACACAAGTAGTGAAGTGAGTCAATGTCAACATTACCTTCGTTCAATTGGAACAACAAACACTGCCGGTGAACCTCCAAATAGCAGCTTACTGTACGTTCTAACCAAACAAAACCAAGAGCGTATTTTGAATATTCCATGTAAGAAACCGTTTCATGCAATGCTGGTAAACGTTTCTATGTGTTTCTCATGATTAATCCGACTATGAAGAGAAGTAGAAAATGAACTATAACATAGAAATAAAGCTTTTCCAGATCCATGTCCATATGATATATTTTCTGCCTCTATGAGTGAGGAACATTTCCTGAGAGCATGGCCGTACCTTTTTAATTACAGCCGGCCAGAGTGGCCGTGCGGTTCTAGGCGCTTCAGTCTGGAAACGCGCGACCGCTACGGTCGCAGGTTCGAATCCTGCCTCGGGCATGGATGTGTGTGATGTCCTTAGGTTAGTTAGGTTTAATTAGTTCTAAGTTCTAGGCGACTTATGACCTCAGAAGTTAAGTCGCATAGTACTCAGAGCCATTTGTTACATCCTGCATAAGGTAGTCCAGTTAAATCAGATGATCCCGAGGATGTTAGATGACTAATGAGACCTAAAATTAGCAGAAGAGTTGGGCTATCTGAGTAGCAAAATAACTGACAATGTCAGAAGCAAACATAATATTTTCTGAAAAAGAAAAAACTTCTTAACATTTACTTTCAATTGCAACGGAGTCTTTCCTGAAATCGTTTGTCTGTAATCTGACATCGAAGTGAAACGTGGAGGCTTAAAACTAGAAAATGAAGTTTCTGCAATGTGGTGTTACAGAACAAGGCTGAAGATTAGGTGGGTAGAGCGGATAACTTATGGAGAGGTACTGAACTGATTCGGGGAGAAAAGAAATGTACGGCACAGTTTGATTTATAAGGAACAGATAGAGCAACAAGACACCAATTATTTGGAAAACAGAAAGGAGGTGCTGATAGTAAAATCTGAATTGGGAATCCAAGGTTTGATTACAAAAAACAGATTAAAGTGTAGCTGGTGTTTAAACGGTTCAAATGGCTCTGAGCACTATGGGACTTAACATCTGAGGTCATCAGTCCCCTAGAACTTAGAACTATTTAAACCTAAGGACATCACACACGTCCATGCCCGACGCAGGATTGGAACCTGCGACCGTAGCGGTCGCGCGGTTCCAGACTTAAAGAGCCTAGAACCGCTCGGTCACACCGGCCGGCTGTAGCTGATGTTATGCAGGGACTTCCGCATGATAGACTCGGATGGAGAGCTGCTTCGAGCTGAATCGCACCTCTTGCAAAATGTATATTCTCAAACACTGGACTGGCTTTACACCGCTATGTTACCCTAGATCAATGATGATCCATTATATTTTTTTCGCTAGTTCTCTTCATGCCTCAGGTCTTAAGATAGACCAGCCTCTACTTATTGAAGAGTGGACGATCAAGAACGAAGTGCTCGTATTAAGAAGGGTGTAAGACAAGGCTGTAGCCTTTCGCCCCTACTCTTCAATCTGTACATCGAGGAAGCAATGATGGAAATAAAAGAAAGGTTCAGGAGTGGAATTAAAATACAAGGTGAAAGGATATCAATGACACGATTCGCTGATGACATTGCTATCCTGAGTGAAAGTGAAGAAGAATTAAATGATCTGCTGAACGGAATGAACAGTCTAATGAGTACACAGTATGGCTTGAGAGTAAATCGGAGAATGACGAAGGTAATGAGAAGTAGTAGAAATGAGAACAGCGAGAAACTTAACATCAGGATTGATGGTCACGAAGTCAATGAAGTTAAGGAATTCTGCTACCTAGGCAGTAAAATAACCAATGACGGACGGAGCATGGAGGGCATCAAAAGCAGACTCGCTATGGCAAAAAAGGCATTTATGGCCAAGAGAAGTCTACTAATGTCAAATACCGGTCTTAATTTGAGGAAGAAATTTCTGAGGATGTACGTCTGGAGTACAGCATTGTATGGTAGTGAAACAAGGACTGTGGGAAAACCGGAAGAGAAGAGAATCGAAACATTTGAGATGTGGTGCTAAAGACGAATGTTGAAAATTAGGTGGACTGATAAGGTAAGGAATGAGGAGGTTCTACGCAGAATCGGAGAGGAAAGGAATATGTGGAAAACACTGATAAGGAGTAGGGACTGGATGATAGGACATCTGCTAAGACATGAGGTAATGACTTCCATGGTACTAGAGGGAGCTGTAGAGGGCAAAAACTGTAGAGGAAGACAGAGACTGGAATACGTCAAGCAAATAATTGAGGACGTAGGTTGCAAGTGCTACTCTGAGATGAAGAGGTTAGCACAGGAAAGGAATTCGTGGCGGGCCGCATCAAACCAGTCAGTAGACTGATGAAAAAAAAAAAAAAAAGGAATGTTTCAGTAAAATCTCAGATCTTGCAGAGGGTCAAAGGGGCACCCAATTTGGCAGAGGATTTCCAGTTACAGCACTTGTCTTACAACTCAAGTATACATAAAAAGAAAGATATTCATTCCGTGATCTACGTGTACTTCATCTGCAGTGATTTGTCTTCGCTTAGCGTGCTGGTGTGGTAACAAGTGTAGGGACACGTGTCACACACACGTGTGTCGCGCCGCAGCTGCCCCTCTCGGCAGTCGGGTCGCGTGAGGACGCCATTCTGTTGCCGAGGACGTCGCGCAGCTGTCTACGTGTGTGTGTGTGTGTGTGTGTGTGTGTGGTGTCTTTCGGGCGCGTCCCAACGCCGCCCCTGCAGAGGTCACTAACACCGCTGCCCGCCCCCACCGCGGTAGCCCTCCATACACCTGCGTGCCGCGATGCCAGAATGCCGCCAGAATTCACAAGTGGCGAGATCGTTCCAAAGCCTTTGGGCTGCCAGCAGGTCACTGCCCGCTTTCGGACTGACTCTGTTCAACCCCAAGTGCAACGATACAGTTGAGCTCTACCTAGGAGACTTTACCTGATTCGATTCAAGCAGCTTATGAAATACACATTTTGATCGTTTGTCAAGCACAAGTAGCAGCAAACTACTCTTCCAGTTCATAGTGGTGTCGTTGCTACGGGTACTGCAAGGTTTCATGTTGTGCGACGAACCCTACATCTGTTATCTGTTGTATATATAAAGCATAGTGTATATGCGTATGTTATTTGTTGTACGAGAGGCGTTTGAAAAGTTCGTGCAAAGTCCGAGAGATGGAACCACCGGTGCGTATCGAGGTCATGTTTAGTTAATAGCCATATTGGTCAATATCTTTGTGTTTTGCATTCGTGCGAACTAGGAAGTCGAGTGTATGTCAAAAAATGGAGGAGAAAGAATTTCGTGTGGTGATTAAACATTACTTTATGAAAGGCAAAACGCCTCAAGAGACTAAAGAGAAGCTTGATATACATTACGGTGACTCTGCACCTTCGATTAGAACAGTTTATAAGTGGTTTCAACATTTTCGGAGTGGCCATATGGGAACAAGTGATGCTGAACGTTGTGGACGCCCTGTCGAGGTTACGACTCCAGAAATCATTGATAAAACCCATGATATGGTGATGGATGACAGAAGAGTAAAGGTGCGTAAGATTGCTAGTGCTGTGGGCATCTCGAATGAACGGGTACATAATATTTTGCATCAACATTTGGACATGAGAAGTTATCCGCAAGATGGGTTCCACGATTGCTCACGCTTGACCAAAAACGGAATCGCGTAGAGTATTGCAAGGATTGTTTGCAGCTGTTCAGGAAGAATCCGCAGCACTTTAAGCGTCGTTCCGTCACTGTAGATACATTACTATGCTCCTGAGACCGAACAACAATCTAAACAATGGGTTACCAAGGGAGAATCTGCACCAAAAAAGGCAAAGACCATTCCTTCGGCCGGAAAGGTTATGGCGGCTGTCTTTTGGGATTCGCAAGGGATAATCCTCATCGACTATCTGGAAAAGGGTAAAACTATTACAGGTGCATATTATTCGTCGTTATTGGGCCGTTTGAAAACCGAGCTGCAAGAAAAACGCCGGTGATTGGACCGCAAAAAAACTCCTTTTCTACCACAACAAGGCACCAGCACACACCTCAGCAATTGTGGTCACAAAATTACTGGAAATAGGATTCCAGCTCGTTTCACATCCCCCCTATTCTCCAGACTTGACTCCCTCGGACTACTATTTGTGTCCGCAGCTCGTGGTCGTGCGGTAGCGTTCTCGCTTCCCACGCCCGGGTTCCCGGGTTCGATTCCCGGCGGGGTCAGGGATTTTCTCTGCCTCGTGATGTCTGGGTGTTGTGTGATGTGCTTAGGTTAGTTAGGTTTAAGTAGTTCGAAGTTCTAGGGGACTGATGACCATAGTTGTTAAGTCCCATATTGCTCAGAGCCATTTGAACTACTATTTGT
Organism: Schistocerca nitens; assembly: GCF_023898315.1. Taxonomy (NCBI): domain Eukaryota; kingdom Metazoa; phylum Arthropoda; class Insecta; order Orthoptera; family Acrididae; genus Schistocerca; species Schistocerca nitens. Next base: position 106,235,185 of record NC_064614.1, on the reverse strand, counting down.
TCCCCAATTTAAAGAAATGTCTGGCGGGATAAACATTTTATTCAAACAAGGAAGTGACTGCAGCAACTAATAGCTATTTTGCAGACTTGGACAATTCCTATTATTCGGAAGGGATCAACAAATTAGAACAGCATTGGATAATTGTATAAGTGTAAAAGGAGACTATGTTGAAAAATAAAAGATGTTTAACCCAAACACGTAAGTAGTGTTTATTTTTGCACATTTCAAACGCCCCTCGTATATATAAAGCACACTGCACATGTGTATGTGTGTATATTTGAAATCTCCCAAACCCCTGGATCTATTTCAGTTAAATTTGGCACAGAAACAGCGGGCCGAACAGTTTCCTAGCTCCAGCAAGGGCAGAGATAATAGAAAAAAGTGTTTTTCCAGCAATGGCATATAGGCTGCCGTGCACATGTTAATGGGCTGCTCTGCACAAAAGGCTTTTTGTATAGGAACAGTACTAGCCTGCCAAGTCAACCTGCTTTGCAGGACAGCTCGACAATAATTGGTAGGTGGAACAACAAGCAAACGGGATCTATAATAGCACTAAACTACTGTCTAAAACCAGCTGCAAACAACAGTGTCCGAACTACCTAATTTGGATGATCGGTGTTCAGGCCCCCAGCAAAAATTCGACAGCTCATGAGGCCTGTGAAGGACGATCTAGGGCTTAGAACGCCTGGAGCGTACAAGATATCATGTCAGTGTGGCTGTTACTATGTCGGCCAGACAGTACGCACTGTGGAGCAACGCCAGACGGAATACGAGAGCTGCTTACGCCTACGCTATCCTGAAAAATCAGCCGCGGCAGAACACGCCTTAGAAAATGGACACCGAATTCTATTCGACGAAACATCTGTCGTTATGAGGACGAAGGGATTTTGGGATAGCGTCAAAAAGAAGCTGTTGAAATAAAAACCTCTGAAAACACCATCAACAAGGACGGCGGTTTGCAGATCAGCACAGCCTGGGACCCGGCCATAGAGAGGTTAAAACGGGCGCGACGGACACGGGATGAAAACATTACCAAACATGGCGAGGAAGAGAGCAGTAGTGACGTCACAGCCAGCAGTGTGGCCATAAGACGCGGCCACGGCGACACAGCAGTCAGTCTTACCACATGACAATGACTGAGGAGAGCTCTGTCGAAAGCTCGTTGGATTTTAACCACCTGACGCGGCTGGAAGCCCGAGAAAATGTTATTAATTATTTATTGCTTTATATAATATTTTTAAGATCCACATGCAGAATGGCTTTTCAGTATTGTGTACCGCATACAATAGAGGAACAGTTCGGAGATGATGGCTGCTTTAGCGTCGAAATGCACCCTGTCATGAACCAGCATTTGTGAGGCATTGGGCTGTGGACAAAAACATCCCTGAAATGAACTGGCCTGCTCTGAGGCCCGAGCTGAAAGCAGTGAAGCACCTTTGGAACGAGTTAGAACGTCGACTTTGCTCCAGACCACAGCATCCATCTTTCTCTTCAGGAAGGATAGGGTGCCACTTCCCCACAGAGACTCAGAAACGTTACTGAAAGTGGCTCCATCAAAGCTCACCGTAAATGGCGAAGGTGTCCGGATACTTTTGATCAGACAGTACACTTATTCAATTTCTATTTCCGGCAGTTCTTAGTGTTATTCTATAAACAACGTAACGGACGATGCATCTCCCACAACGATGTAGTACATACTACTGTCATGTCACCGCCATGTATGTTGAACCACAAATACTTCTTAGCAACGCATCGACACTTCATGAGGTGCTGGCGAAATTGCGTCACATGTTTCTTCCAATCACCTCCCTTTCACCAGCTGCGAATAACGTGGCTGCAACATCAACACTCGAGAAGCGTACGTTTCCGTAATATCTCCTGCCTTTCATCAGAACTGTCATTCCCATATTTACAGTATTTCTTCACAATGTAGTGACAGTAATGTCGTCGGGAAGCTATGAAAAGCAAACAGAGAAAATAGAGACATCTCCTTTCACAAGCATACCTGTCTATCCAACTTCCCACTCGCAAGAAAAAGACCCGTGGAGCGACCTTGTGTAACACCGAACTCTCCACCCACACCTGTCAGGTCGAAGGGCGGCTGAGCTTACCCCTCTCGCTGCAAGGGTACCTCGTCATAATGGGATCACTCACTTGACTCGGAGTTTGGAATGCGACAGGAGAAGAAGCCAAGGGATTAACTGCGACCCGTGGTAAGCTATGGAAAGAAGCCAGCTTGAATGAATAGCTGCCGCTCCTTTCAGTCAAAGAGCTTTAGATGATAAGCGTCTTCTATTCGTCACAACCAGAGGGTGTAATCTATGTCCCTAAGTGAGGCCATTTCCAGTTGAAAAAGCCACGATCTCAGATCGCTGATTAAGTCAGTTTCTTATAGAAAAGAAACATAAAACACTACCTGCTTTCAGGGTCCAGACAGACTCCCCATTCTGATATGGGTTTTGAAATAATGACACTGATATGTATTGCTATGTAAGGCAGAAATCTATCGAACGCCTCCAGAAAGTCAAACAGCACAGCATCAACTTGTGCACCGCTGTCTATATTTGTTTTTTGAATCCCGTGGAAAAATCCTCTCGAGTTTCACAATATCGTTTTCCACAGATGATATTTTTGGCCTTCAAAAAGGTCATAATGCGGGGTGTTCAAAAAGTCTCTCCGCCGTGCCGTATGATTGTTAGCCGCGTGTGCCGTATGATTGTTCGCCTGCCTGGGTTTTTGTTTCGTTTTTGCCACTGTTAAAATGCTAACCATTGAAGAACGTGTGTTTTTAGTCGGACAAGTGTTCCAAGCTGGCGGTAAGTACATAGTTTCAGTTCGTCAAACATTTAATTCAGTTTTCCCGGAGACAACACCCCCACATCGCGATACTGTGCGAGATCTGATTAACAGATTTCGAAGTACGGGTTCCGTGACAGATGCACCGAGAAGTGGTCGTCCTAGCGCTTTGTCTGAGGATAAACTACTCGATATTTCCAATAAAATGTCCATGAGTCCGAACAAGTCAGTAAGAAAGCTCGCCCAGGAAATCGATGCTGTGTCGGAACGGCCCACACAGCTATAAGGAAAAAATTAGAACTTTTCCCATACAAAATGAGGTCGTGCAAGAACTGAAAAATACTGATCATGCCAATAGACTGCATTATTGTCAATGGTTGAAAAATTTCGTTCAACAAAATGGAACGGATATTCTTAATGAAACGTTTTTCACTGATGAGGCGTGGTTTCATTCATCCGGGTACATGAACTCGCAAAATTCTCGTATGTGGAATAATGCAAATCCATTGTTTATTCATGAGAAACCACTTCATTCTGTAAATATAGGAGTTTGGATTGCAATTTCTAGACGTCGGATTGTGGGTCCCATATTTTTCAACGAAACAATAAAAGCACAACGATACTGCAGCGATATTTTGTACAGAACTTGTGTTAAGTGAAATACTGAACGGCTATTTTCAAAAAGATGGTGCAACCGCGCATACAGCTCGCGTTTCAGTGTCACTGCTTGCTGATGTTTTTGGTGATCGCATAATTTCACAGGGACTTTGGCCTCCACGATCGCCTGACCTAACACCTCCTGACTTTTTCTTCTGGGGTGCAGCGAAAGCAACTGTCTATAAAAACCGTTCAAAATCGATCGATGAACTGAAAACTGCAATATCCACTTTCACTGGTTCTGTTACAGAAGAAATGTTACAGCTTGTGTTTGGAAACATGATTAGACGAGCTGAATTGTGATTTCAACAAACAGAGGGAACACTTTCAACATTTAATGTGAAAATTTGTAAGTGAAAATGACTGTTCAATAAATTAATAACTTGTTTTTCACTGAGTTTCATTTCGGTATATTGACTGCGGCATAAGGCACGCGCGGCTAGCAATCATACGGCACTGCGGAGAGACATTTTGAACACCCCGTATATTCACGGTAAGAAAAAACAGAAGGCCTAGAACGACTTGAGATAGGACGTTCATATTCACAGGGCATTTACATTAGTATGTTCTACAGAAATGATTAGCATTTCAGCCACCTCGGTTCAGCATGTGTCCTGTTGCCTAGTAGGCACAGTGTCCGCCATAGTCCCTGATAACTTGTTTCATGAGTTATGGCATCGACTATTATAAGTCGCGAATGGCGTCTTGTGGTAGCCATCCACGCTGCATTCATCTGATTCCAAAGTTTATCTGTGGTCGTTGGCATTTAGGCAAAGCGCTGCGCGACCAGATGGTTCACATCCTGTGCCGCGCGGTTTGAGGCGCCATGTCACGCATTGCGCGGCCCCTCCCGCCGGAGTTTCCAGTCCGCCCTCGGGCATGGGTGTGTGTGTTTCTCTTAGCATAAGTTAGTTTAAGTAACGTGTAAGACTACGGACCGATGACCTCAGCCGTTTGGTCCCTTAGGAATTCACACACACACACACACACACACACACACACACACACATATATATATATATATATATATATATATATATATATATATATATATATATATATTTTTTTTTTTTTTTTTTTTGACATCCTGTGTCACCAATAAGGCACGTGTTCGTGCAGCAACATGAGCTCGTGAATTGTCTTACTGAAAAATGGTGTCTGGGGTGGTGTGCAGAAAGGGTATGGCTACGGATCACACGTAGGTACCCTGGTCACAGTGCCCTGGGCCGGCCGGGATGGCCGAGCGGTTCTAGGCGCTACAGTCTGGAACCGCGCGACCGCTACGGTCGCAGGTTCGAATCCTGCCTCAGGCATGGATGTGTGTGATGTACTTAGGTTAGTTAGGTTTAAGTAGTTCTACGTTGTAGGGGACTGACGACCTCAGAAGTTAAGTCCCGTAGTGCTCAGAGCCATTTCAACCACAGTGCCCTGGACCCGCACCAACTGTGATTTGTCATTGTACCCAATAGCACCCCAAACGATAAGGCCTTCGAGCGGGCGCTATATGTGTTGTGCGAATACTGTACCTGTCATGCCGCTCCCCCTGTCTGTGGCAAACCAAAATGCGACTATCATTTTCAAAAAAATGGTTCAAATGGCTCTGAGCACTATGGGACTTAACTGCTGAGGTCATCAGTCCCCTAGAACTTAGAACTACTTAAACCTAACTAACCTAAGGACATCACACACATCCATGCCCGAGGCAGGATTCGAACCCGCGACCGTAGCGGTCGCGCAGTTCCAGACTGTAGCGCCTAGAACGCTCGGCCACTCCGGCCGGCTATCATTTTCAAACAAACAGAACCTGGATTCGTTTGAAAACACTGTTCACAGTGACGTCGTTCCATATACAATTACCGTCTAGCATGTTTCTGCACATTCGTCAATGGTAGGCGGAGAAGTGGACGACACTCACGTAACCCATGCCGTAATTAACGGCGACGGCCTGTCACTCCTGATAGGGCACGTTGTGTTACACCGTTCCACTGTTGCGCAGAGCCGAGGAGGACGCGACCTGTCCCACAATGCCATTCGGATGAGGTGTCAATCTTCTCAAGGACTGCTCTGCGTGGTGCGATCTGACCAGTCTCGTCGTGTCCTACGACCTCCCGTGAACCGTTCTGCATACCGTACACCTGTTGCGCTGCCGAAACACTTCGTCCCAAACGAGCAACAACTTCCCGGATGGAAGCATCACATTCTCTCATGGCACTGATTTGACGGTAAGGTTCGCACATACGTCTGCGAGGCATCCTGCACCTCTGCTCAAGTCATACTGAGCCATTATCTTCGGTTTATGGCGACGAGAACCGCTGGCAGATTTTACCGGTAGGTGGTGTTGCGACGCGATGTCGATGTTGGCCTCGAGCCCAACGGCCGACATGGTTCAAATGCTAATCATTTCAGCAGAACATACTAATGTACATGTCCTCTGAATATGAATGTTCTGTCTCTAGTTGTTCAAGGTATTCTGTTTCTTTTCTGAATACAAGTGTACATTAGCATATAACGTGTTCCATAATATACAAAAGACCGATGTAAATGATACGGGACTATAGTTAAGCGCAACTCTCCGACAATCTTTCTTATAAAGAAATGCATGTTACCACCATAACCTGCTTTTTTGTGAATAATGTTTACGGCAGTAACATGAATTTCTTCAAATGTATAGAAGCTTTGGAGCACGTTTTTCTTCTTCCATTTTTCAGTCGCGTCAAACTATTCATTACCGCAAAGACCTGTTTGCTAAAAGAGGAGCAAGTTGTTCCGCGTAGTCTGTACATAATCGTATATATACCTCATCAGGTACAGTCGCCTTTCTCCTGAATAGCGTTTCTATGTGGGATTCTTGTTTTCCACACTGCGCAAAAGTATCTCTAGGTGAATCATTTCGGCATTGGTGTGAGGACTGGGAAGTTAATCATCGTATGATTTTCTGCAGTGAAAAAATACCAATTCACTATTCTGGCCTGTATATGTCATCATCGTTTCAATACTAGTATGGTCACAGAGCAAGGGAATAGACGAAGTACATCCATTTATCGGCTTTACTAGCTACGAGCCGGCCGCTGTGACCGAGCGGTTCTAGACGCTTCAGTCCAGAACCGCGCTGCTGCTACGGTCGCAGGTTCGAATCCTGCCTCGGGCATGGATGTGTGTGATGTCCTTAGGGTAGTTAGGTTTAAGTAGTTCTAAGTCTAGGGGATTGATGGCCTCAGATGTTAAGTTCCATAGTGCTTAGAACCATTTTGAACTAGCTATGAAAATCAAGTCTACTTTCATTTTCACCTGCGGAAAAACTGCAAAGGAAGTTGTCGAGCCGATACAGTGTTTTCAGCAGACAGAGCTTAAGCGGTAATACAATTTGTTTTAATTTTCGATTGCTAGTTATATTAAGCAAGCCATCAGTGTATGATGCAACCAGTTATTGTAAGGACATTCATTAGTGTTAGATTTCAGAAGTAGCTTTCGAGAGGCTTGCCAACAGAGCGTCAGGTATACATGTTATCCACCGGGATATGAAGACCATTAGTCTTAATACTTCCTGAATACACCGTGCGGCTGCGAGTTCGCTGTTTGCTCAAGACGAACAGTCCGCAGTAAGGTGTTGCAAATGGTTCAAATGGCTCAGAGCACTACGAGATTTAACATCTGAGGTCATCAGTCCCCCAGACTTAGAACTACTTAAACCTAACTAACCTAAGGACAGCACACACATCCATGCCCGAGGCAGGATTCGAACCCGCGACCGTAGCAGCAGCGCGGTTCCGGACTGAAGCGTCTAGAACCGCTCGGTCACAAAAGGCCGGCAAAGTGTTGCATTCAGCACTCGAAGGCTCTTCAGTATGGTAGCAAATACGGCCCCATATCCAGATGTAAGCAAGATCCAGAAGACCAATGTTAATAAAAACCACCACAGCTGTACTTAAGGTAGGTATGCTAAGCCACAACATTCGTTCTAACGACCATTACAGATGACGGTGACACAGTGGCGGATCCAGGATTTTGTTTTGGGAGGGGCTTGACCCAGTTGAGCGTAGGCTTTCTGGAGGTAAACATTAATATTCTAAGAAGCACACATAATTTTATTTTGCCCATTTAACGCTTACGAGTCTCCTCGGATAACGCTTTGCAAATTCTTCAGTGACTTTGACAGATTGTATGCAAGCTTGAGCCAACTGCCAGATATATCTCTGCGAATTTTCCACAAAGTACCGCCGTATTCATGTTTAATAGCTGCACTACATTTTGTTCAACGTATTTTAAAAAATGGTTCAAATGGCTCTGAGCACTATGGGACTCAACTGCTGTGGTCATCAGTCCCCTAGAACTTAGAACTACTTAGACCTAACTAACCTAAGGACATCACACACAGCCATGCCCGAGGCAGGATTCGAACCTGCGACCGTACAACGTATTTTAAGTTTTCTGGTAATATTACTGTCTGTGAATTTACTCTTGCACAAATCAGTTATGCGATGAAATGAGATGATCGGACAATAGGTGAAATCAAATAATGCAAGGGAACCCTCATCTCTATTCACTTCTGAATGCTCTTTCAAGGTTTTGAAAGCTATTTTTGTTTGTTGACAAATGGTGCTGCCGCTACCGCAAGTTTTTTTACGTCACTGTGGTTTTTATTGCGCAGAACACGCTATTGTTACGGCAAAATTTACAATTTGCTCTTGTGTCATCGCCATGAATTCTTTCTAGGCAGCCTGCAAATTTACTATTCCGTAGCGATTCTGCACGAAATTTCTGGGTATACTGTTCCTTTACGTTACATATGTTTAGCACTAAAACAACAGCCATCGACACTACAGATACGCACTGTGCATGCAATTGCAGATTTATTAACACTAGAGCGCATAACAAAACGGGTGCATAAAAAATACGGCCACAAAACAACACGGAAACGAAGACAAAATACCGTGTATTATAAATGTTTAGGTGATATAAATTTAAGTGCTAGTAGACTTTAACAAATTAAATAGTGCTGTTTGCTGTATGTAGAATGGATCAAGTGATTAAAAAAAATAATTTTACCATAAACCAACCTATTCTATTTAAAGTCCATCATAATTCACACCAGCCAGTAGATGCAAAATCTGCACGCTAGACAGGTACTCAAAACCACCAAATTTAGTGGGAAGAATCAAAAACTTCTCAATACTGATCCAGAGTCCAGTCCACAGCCACTCACAGCACACCGACCGAAAGATCAACAACGAGCTCAACCCAATAAAAAGGGCTAATCGTGTTTGTACGAATTTCATTAAGTAGATACAACATAATGAGAAAGATGTACCTGCTGACCGTTGAGTCGACAATGAAAGTCACCAACATTGTTTCCAGGTAATACTGGTTCATTTTCTCTCGATTCTACTTCTTTCTTCCTTTTTTTAAAAAAAAAAGACAAAAAAAAACGGGCGAACGAAGATCTTGTCTACGTTTCGATGTCTTTTTTTTAAAAAAAAAATCTTACAAAAACAAACAAAAGCACGCCTTGATTACAATTAAAAACCATTTGAACAGCGCATTCTATTGTGTCTGATTCGACAAACCAAACAACAATGCCCTTTGTGTACAGTAGCGCGCACACTCTTAGCGGGCGGGCGGGTGGAGCTGGCAGTGGTGTGTGTGTGTGTGTGTGTGTGTGTGTGTGTGTAGCTGCGTTCCGAACGGGTGAAGCGCGATTTAAAAACTAGTCACATAAGCACCTTCTTATAGAAATGTAAAATTTTATAACATACTACACCTACTTAAAACTGTTTACGAAGTGATGAAAATTGTACTGTAGGCAGTATAGTACTAAGACAGTAGGATAATATCAAGTTTGAAATTTGTCACGGGTGGACCCAGATGCTTTCGGGGAGAGGGGGGGGGGGAAGGGGAGCTTGAGCCTCTTAGTCCTCTCCCCCCTGCATCCGCTACTGCAGTGACAACTATCTTCGTAACTAATTTCTCACAGAACTGAGTCGCTGACGGAGAATCTAATCATCTTATACAACGTCTGAAACATGACAAAATTCCCACGCTCGGGTTCCCGGGTTCGATTCCCGACGGGGTCAGGGATTTTCTCTGCCTCGTGATGGCTGGGTGTTGTGTGCTGTCCTTAGGTTAGTTAGGTTTAAGTAGTTCTAAGTTCTAGGGGACTTATGACCACAGCAGTTGAGTCCCATAGTGCTCAGAGCCACATGACAAAAACACACTCAGCCGACCGCCTGTTGCAACCACAAGGAATAGCAAGTGCATAACAATTTGGTGTGACAACAGAAGACAGCAAAAAGATAGCGAAGCTTTGAATTTAGCGTTTCACAAATCGTTCACGCAGGAGGGTCGCACAGACATGCGACCGTTTGACGGTCCCATATGGAGGGCAAAGTAATAGGCATGACTGGAGTAGAGAAGCAACTAATAGGTTTGAAAAGAAGCAAGTCGCCACGTCCGATGCAATCCTAGTTCGGTTTTATAGACAGTACGTCACGGACCCCTTTCTTAGCTTGTATTTATATACAATCTCTCGCACAGCGCACAGTCTCAAAAAAATGTCTCTGAGCACTATGGGACTTAACATCTGTGGTCATCAGTCCCCTAGAACTTAGAACTACTTAAACCTAACTAACCTAAGGACATCACACACATTCATACCCGAGGCAGGATTCGAACGGGTTACCGTAGCGGTCACGCGGTTCCAGACTGAAGCGCCTAGAACCGCACGGCCACACCGGCCGGCGCAGAGTCTCAAGCGACTGAAAAAAGGGTAGGTGATTGTATATAACAAGGGTAAAATAACAGATTCTCAAAATTGCAGGCCAATATCATTAACATTTCGTTGCAGAATTGTTGAGCATATTCCAAGTATGAATGTAAAAAATTTTCTTGACATAGAAAAATTTCTTTCCGCCCATCAGCACGGATTTATAAAGTATCGCTAGTGCAAATCTCGGCTTGTCCTTTTCTCTCATGATATCCCGCGAACCATAGATGAAAGGCAAGAGGCAGATACCATATCCCCAGATTTCCAAAAGATTCTGCAACAGTGACCCACTGAAGACTGCCAACGAAGATGCGAGCGTGCGGAATAGGTTCCCAGACATGCGAGTCATCTACTATGGAGATTTTAATTAAAAGTCACTGTCTTGTTAATTATCTTACACTTACAGTTATGTTTAATTGTTTGTCATGCTGAAATGTTCCGATTTATAGATGTGATGTTACTTTCTAACTTTTTATTCTGGCTTTTACACAACTATGTGTTTCTTACTTTACCTAGTAGTTTTCTATGTTTACTCTTTACACGTTTTATGTGAATTTTAAGTTGTTGTTGTTGTTATGGTCTTCAGTCCAGAGACTGGTTTGATGCAGCTCTCCATGCTACTCTATCCTGTGCAAGCTTCTTCATCTCCCAGTATCTACTGCATCCTTCTGAATCTGTTTAGTGTATGCATCTCTTGGTCTCCCTCCACGCTGCCCTCCAACACTAAATTGGTGATTCCTTGATGCCTCAGAATATGTCCTACCAACCGATCCCTTCTTCTAGTCAAGTTGTGCTACAAATTTCTCATCTCCCCAATTCTGTTCAATACCTCCTCATTAATTATGTGATCTACCCATCCAATTATCAGCATTCTTCTTTACCGCCACATTTCGAAAGCTTCTATTCTCTTCTTGTCCAAACTACTTATCGTCCACGTTTCACATCCATACATGGCTACACTCCATACAAATACTTTCAGAAACGAAAATCTATACTCGATGTTAAAAAATTTCTCTCCTTCAGAAACGCTTTCCTTGCCATTGCGAGTCTACATTTTACATCCTCTCTACTTCGACCATCATCAGTTATTTTGCTCCCCAAATATCTAAACTCCTTTACTACTTTAAGCGTCTTATTTCCTATTCTAATTTCCTCGGCAATACCCGATTTAATTAGGCTACATTCCATTTTCCTCGTTTTTTGTCTTTATTGATGTTCATCTTATATCCTCCTTTCAAGACACTGTCCATTCCGTTCAGCTGCTCTTCCAGGTCCTTTGCTGTCTCTGATAGAATTACAATGTCATCGGCGAACCTCAAAGTTTTTACTTCTTCTCCATGGATTTTAATTCCTACTCCGAATTTTTCTTTTGTTTCCTTTACTGCTTGCTCAATATACAGATTGAATAACATCGGGGATAGGCTACAACCCTGTCTCACTCCCTTCCCAACCACTGCTTCCCTTTCATGCCCCTCGACTCTTATAACTGCCATCTGGTTTCTGTACAAATTGTAATAGCCTTTCGCTCCCTATATTTATTCTATGTGAGCCGATGTTTTATTGTGCATTTTAACTACTGATGGTACCGGTTACCCTTGCACCTTAGTATTAGTGCCCTCTCTGGAATTAGTTACTTGTGTAACAACTATGGGCGTATCCAGGCCATCATCAGTACTAAATATGCACCTGGATAAAATGGCTCTGAGGTCTATGGGACTTAACATCTGAGGCCATCAGTTCCCTACACTCATCACTACTTAAACCTAACTGGCTGAGCGGTTCTAGGCGCGTCAATCTGGAACCGGGCGACCGCTACGGTCGCAGGTTCAAATCCTGCCTCGGGCATGGATGTGTGTGATGTCCTTAGGTTAGTTAGGTTTAAGTAGTTCTAAGTTCTAGGGTACTGATGACCTCAGATGTTAAGTCCCATAGTGCTCAGAGCCATTTTTGAACTCAAACCTAATTAACCTACGGACATCACACACATCCATGCCCGAGGCAGAATTCGAACCTGCGACCGTAGCAGCAGCGCGGTTCCAGACTGAAGCTCCTAGAACCGCTCGGCCACAGCGGCCGGCGTGCCTGGATTACATAGATTTTTGACGTTAATACCTAAATCAGAATATTTTTATGATCTGAAGATGGCAATAGCCGAACAGGTAATTGTGAAATGTACAATTTGCTTGATCAACAAGGACCTTTACAAATAAATCTCTTGAAAGCGACCATAGGCAAATCCGCGCCTCCTGGAGACGCTGGAGCGGAGGTCGCGGTGCGTGGCAACAGGTTGTGCGCAGGGCCAGCAGCATCTGCCGCCAGGGTCACGGCCCACCACAGGTGTGCCAGGTAGCCGCAGGGGTGGCCAACGCAGGCGCCGCGCCGCGCAAAACATCACACACGTTCCACGTATCACCTCACGTCCCCCTTAACCAGCGGCATTAACACAACCAGTGGCATTAACACTATTCTTCCGTGCTGAAGCGAGTACGTTGCAGTCGTTTCTTGTTGTCGTCATACGCCCTAACACCGAGCGATGCCGTCCTCATGGTTTTTTTTTTTCCGTTACCAGTTTCAACGCTTCAGTGCGTTGGCAGTTGATGGTTGGAGTGCTAACACATTATCTGCCCTTCCAGTAATGCTGGTAACAGATGTGATACGCATGTGGATCATATCAACCTGTAACGCATCAAAAACGGCCAGAAGGTGACGCACTGAAGCGATGAAACTGGTAACAACAAAATAAAATAAAATCACAAGGACGGCTGTAGATGTTTTTCTTTACTTGTCACGAAATCGAACTTGGTGGCACAGCAGTTGACCGACCGATTTTCTGTAGCTTCCGTAATCAGATTAAAGCAAAGGGGGTGACGAGTGCTTTGAAAAGATCACAGGCGGTTCCCTTCTTCGTCCTTCTCAATGTCTCATCGATGGCGAAGTCAGATGGAGTCAAAGCAAAGGTCAGATCGGGAAAAACCGGCGAACGAAATCGACCGCGCTGTCTGAAAAGAACCAGCCTGCCATTTTGCTTAAGCGCTTCAAAAACACCACGGAAAAACTAAATTTGTGTTAAAGGGCTGAACCCCCATCTTCCGAGTCCAGTGTCTTACCACTGCCGCACCTCACTCGGTTTTGGGCTGTTGAGCTCTAATAACCTTGTCGAAGAGATATTAAATTCTAAACCACCTAGAAACAGTACTTGTATAGTATGCCCCTGACTCTATGGGGCCACCCAGTCGTCACTATTTTATTGTTTCCTCCTTCCGTGACATGTTCTACGGGAGGTGCAGTCAACCTTTTCTTTTTTTTACCCACTTTAGAATTTCATTTACTACTAAAATTTTCTAACCACCCACTATTTCCACGGTACTGGTGATTTACAAAGTAGGGAAGTAGCTTTACTTTATAGAATTTCAAAAAATGGTTCAGATGGCTCTAAGCAATGTGGGACTTAACATCTGAGGTCATCAGTCCCCTAGACTTAGAACTACTTAAACCTAACTAACCTAAGGACATCACACACATCCATGCCCGATGCAGGATTCGAACCTGCGACCGTAGCAGCAGCGCGGATACGGACTGAAGCGCCAAGAACCGCTCGGCCACAGCGGCCGGCTTATAAAATTTATAAAGCCGAGTTACAGCAAGTTAAGGCATATAATAATTACTTACGAAATACTTTATGTCAAAAGTGTATGAAAACCTAATGAAAATGTCTTTAAAGCCCCCTCCTCGTGGGCGACAGGGACCAGTGTGTTATTCCGGCTGTGGCCGGCATTATTTTATTTTGCTAGAAGCTCGTGTTGATGCAGCTTGATACACGTGAAGTAGCATATGGTATAAGTGTGGTGTGAGGTACAAGCGACAGATGGTACAGTATCTCCCAGTCCCGTGGGAGAGACCGCCAGTTGTACTGAACTTGCTTCTGATTGGTCGGCATGTTCGGGTGCTAGGCGCCAAAACGCCTAACTTCTCTTACTAATTATTTATATACTTGTCATTGTATTTAACCCAGCTTTTAGTATGACAAACGCTCATGGTTACCCTAGGAGTCTATAGTTTTTGTTTATTAAATTTCACTACTTTGAGAAACATAAGGGTAACGATGTTGCACCCGAAGTGCTTCGGACACCTTCGGGTCGCTTTGGCGAGCCTGGCAGAAGTACTTCGGCTGCGCTACTGACTCTGTTTTGGGCGTTCAGGTAAGTCAGTATCGTGCGTTACACAGATATGAATATGTACCTGGGGAAGAATTGTACCGGAACATGAGAGCAATATCCGGGGAAATCAGACTCAAAAGGGCAAGGTTTGCTGGACATGTAGTTAGGGCGAGTATGGACAGAGTGACGAAGAGAGTGTGGGAAACAACAGGGAGGATAAGGGGAAAGACAGTAACCAAATGGGTTGTTGAACTTCGGAAGGACTGGTCGGAATTGGGGATCAAGGTCGAAGGAAAGGAAAATTGGAGGAACAAATATACACCGACCAATATGCCGGAGATCAATGACAGAGAAGAATACAGGAAAAGATTGGGGTGTCATCAGTGGAGCCGACACGAGAAACGCAAACTGAAGATCTCGGAAGAAGAGCGGGAGAGAAGAAAAGAAAGAATGAAGAGGTTCTGGGAGAAGAAGAGGAAAATGCAGTCCACGAAGGGGCTACCCGTGGTCCTACAGAGGCCGTAACGCAAGAAGAAGAAGAAGATATGAATATGTAGTAGTCACTCTGTCTAGTGCGTACCGGATAGCCGGACATGTGTATCATATTTTGGAAGTTGGCTGGAAAAGTTACCATACAATTAAGAAAGCTATGTCGAGTATTGTAAAAGACAGCGTAAATGTGTGAATATTTGAATAATAACCAAACAGGATACATTAATGAGAAGTGTCGCCTACCATCGTTGTCGGTACTACAGGTCTTGCCCTCTGTAGATACAGAGACTAACCTTGACAAGTGGCATCCCACAAAAACCACAATCACAGGTTCGAATTGACACCGTAGCAGCCTCCGCCGAAGAAGATCCCACGATCGTCAAGCTGTCTTCTGCGCTGGGGACTCAACTTTAGAGGACGACAGGTTGGTGCAAAGAAGGGTCGGAGACTCTTATTCAATCTCTCCAGCTTCCAGATCTGACTTCCAAAGGGACGCACAATTTATACCAGACTGACTGACGCTGCCGGCCGAGGTAGCCGAGTGGTTCTAGGCGCTACAGTATGGAACCGCGCGACCGCTACGGTCGCAGGTTCGAATCCTGCATCGGGCATGGATGTGTGTGATGTCCTTAGGTTAGTTAGGTTTAAGTAGTTCTAAGTTCTAGGGGACTGATGACCTCAGAAGTTAAGTTCCATAGTGCTCAGAGCCAGCGTGACTGGCGCTGTTCTCGGGAAAACAATGCTGCAGATTTTATCGCCATAAAAAAATAAATTCATAGATCCGATACCAATCCAACCACATGACTGTTCCCACCTCTCGCCATACCGTACATCAGAACCACTACTCAGATTGAACAACTTGATTTCATTTGACTGCGTTTCATTAGCGTTGTTGTCCGCCCCCCGTAGCTGAGTGGTCAGCGCGACAGAATGTCAATCCTAAGGGCCCGGGGTCGATTCCCGGCTGGGTCGGAGATTTTCTCCGCTCAGGGACTGGGTGTTGTGTTGTCCTAATCATCATCATTTCGCCGGCCGCTGGTGGCCGAGCGGTTCTGGCGCTACAGTCTGGAACCGCGCGACCGCTACGGTCGCAGGTTCGAATCCTGCCTCGGGCATGGATGTGTGCGTTGTCCTTAGGTTAGTTAGGTTTAAGTAGTTCTAAGTTCTAGGGGACTTATGACCTCAGCAGTTGAGTCCCATAGTGCTCAGAGCCATTTGAGCCCATCATCATTTCATCCCCATCGACGTGCAAGTCGCCGAAGTGGCGTCAAATCGAAAGACTCGGTCTATCCGACGGGAGGCCCTAGTCACACGACATTTCCATTAGCGTTGTTTAACTTGTGGTGATACGTTATTATCAATGAGAGCGTGGTTATACTCTCGTTTGTGTTCTGGTTTCTGTAGTTTCAGTACAAGCACTAACAAGGGAACCTCCCCATCGCACCCCCCTCAAATTTAGTTATAATTTGGCACAGTGGATAGGCCTTGAGAAACTGAACACACATTAATCGAGAAAACAGGAAGAAGTTGTGTGGAACTATGAAAAAATGAGCAAAATATATAAACTGAGTAGCCCATGCGGAAGATATGCAACATCAAGGATAATGCTAGCACCGCAGCGTCGTGGTCCCGTGGTTAGCGTGAGCAGCTGCGAAACGAGAGATCCATGGTTCAAGTCTTCCCTTGAGTGAAATCTTTAATTTTTTATTTTCAGTTTATGTGACAAACTATTATGTTTTCATCAGTTTTTTGGGAGTCATTATCACATCCACAAGAAAACCTAAATCGGGCAAGGTAGAAGAATCTTTTTACCCATTCGCAAAGTGTACAAGTTAGGTGGGTCGACAACAAATTCCTGTCATGTGACGCACATGCCGTCACCAGTTTCGTATAGAATATATTAGACATGTTTTTCTGTGGAGGAATCGGTTGATCTATGACCTTGCGATCAAATGTTTTCGGTTCCCATTGGAGAGGCACGTCCTTTCGTCTACTAATCGCACGGTTTTGCGGTGCGGTCGCAAAACACAGACACTAAACTTATTACAGTGAACAGAGACGTCAATGAACGAACGGGCAGATCATAAATTCGCGAAAATAAAGAAATTAAAATTTTCACTCGAGGGAAGACGTGAACCAAGGACCTCTCGCTCTGTAGCTGCTCACGCTAACGACGGGACCACGGCGATACTCAACTGACGCTCTCCTTGATGTTACCTATGTTGCGCATGGACTACTCAGTTACTATATTTTGCTTATTTTTTCGTAGTTCCACATAACTTCTTCCTGTTTTCTCGATTGATCTGTGTTCAGTTTTTCAAGGCCTATCCACTGTGCCAACTTATAACTAAATCTGAGGGGGGTGCGATGGGGAGGTTCCCTTGTAAGTAAGCGATGATCAACCTCTTATAAGAGGGAGCTTTTCTGAACCATCAACCCGACAGGAAGCTGCTGGTCTGCGAGTACTTTCCGCGGCTCTCTGCCACGCGGTCACTTGACAGCGCACGTCACGTGGTCTGGGAGGGTGGGTCGTGACGGAGTGACCCTCGCTCTGTGCCGGACCGGATCTGCTTCCTGCGACACGAAAGCTGCGCCGGGAAATGAAAGCGTCCCACTGCCGGCGCGAGCCGCTCGCACGAGCCCCTGGCCTCTCCATCGCTATCGCACTGGTGACGCATTTCCGTACAGCAAAACACGCAGTCCTCCAGAAGTTGTCGGGATGGCCGGTATCACAACTCTGAAGGGGAGGGAGGAAGTGCTTTCGCATCTCTAAGGGTCAGTGGGACAGTCAGGAGTACAAAGCGAAGCTGTAACGAAGCAAGTAAAACAAAATATATGACAGCACCATCAAATAGCATTGACTGAAGTGATATTTCAATTACCGGTTAGATTCATATGATAACTGTAAAAGCATTTTTGTTATTCAGAATGAGATTTTCACTCTGCAGCGGAGTGTGCGCTGCTATGAAACTTCCTGGCAGATTAAAACTAAGTGCTGGGCCGAGACTCGAACTGGGGACCTTCGCCTTTCGCGGGCAAGTGCTCTACCAACTGAGCTACCCAAGCACGACTCACGCCCCGTCCTCACAGCTAGCTTCACTTCTGCCAGTACCTCGTCTCCTACCTTCCAAACTTGACAGAAGATCTCCTGCGAAACCTTGCAGAACTCGCACTCCTGAAAGAAAGGATACTGCGGAGACATGGCTTAGCCACAGCCTGGGGGATGTTTTTGTTATTATTTTTCTTCTCGGAAGGTCCAACTAAGGACGCGGTGCAGATTTCCTCCTCATTCCTTATTGCTTTCCTTTCTTCCAGTACAACAGCGTGTTGTAACTTGGAACACTTTTCAAAACATCGCCTCTAGCCTCCTCTGTAACAAAGTTGAATATATTTTCTTATTCGGTTTTTAAATGATTGTGGCCGCACGGGGTAGCCGCGTGGTCTGAGGCGCCTGGTCACGGTCCGTGAGGCTGCCCCCGTCGGAGGTTCGAGTCCTCCCTCGGGCATGGGTGTGTGTGTTGTCCATAGCGTAAGTTAGTTTAAGTTAGATTAAGTAGTGTGTAGGCTTAGGGACCGATGACCTGAGTACTTTGGTCCCATAAGACCTTACGACAAATTTCCAAATTTAAATGATTGTGCTGTGATCTTCTACTGAAATTTAAAAAAAAAATCACGTCATTGAATAGAAGTTTTTCGAAATATAAAAATACACTCTAAGACAAAAAAAACTCTCTCGCGAAGGAATTATCCGAATTGGACGGAAATCGATAGATCTGATGTACATGTACAGACAAATGATTACAATGTCAGAAAAAGTGGATGATTTATTCAAGTCAAAAAGTTTCACAAATTGAGCATGTCAATAAGGCGTTGGTCCACCTCTGGCCCAAGCAATGCATGGCACTGATTGATAAAGAGTTGTTAGATGTCCTCATGGGGGATACTGTGCCACGTTCTTTCTAGTTGGGGAGTTAGACCGTCAGAATCACGAGATGGTTGGAGGGTTGGGTTCATAACGTTCCAAATGTTCTCAATTAGGGAGAGATTCGGCAACCTTGCCGGTCAAGGTAGTGGGGTTTAATAAGCACGAACACAAGCAACAGAAACTGTAGTCGTGTGCGGATGGGCTCTGTCTTGCTGGCACCCCACACCAGTCCGCGGCGTCTCCAGGTACGTCTTCGGCCTGGAATTTCATTGACAGGACTTCAGTCATGAGCCCCGCTTCGAATTGAGCCCCCATCTTCACACCAAAAGATGCACAGCAGTGTCTAAGATAAGAGGACACTTTGTCAATTGGCTGTTAACAACGCAAGGGAATGTAACCTTCGAACTCAAGCAAGAGTAAATCCTAGGTAGACATAAGCACTGTTGTCGTGCATTCAGAGTGGCATAGAGCCATAGAGAGTAACCAAACCGTCTGGTGACAGCAGTGTGTGTACGACCACCTCATGTAAACTCGGAGTGTTGCTGTCACCAACAAGTGGGACATCGAAGCTCACATTCTCTTGGGTCATTAACAGCCGACTGACAATGTGTTCTCTTGTGTTTAACACTGCTGTGTATGTTTTGATCTGATGATGACAGGTAATGGTGCAAACTAGTTATTAAATTTTCTACGTGCGAACTTGGTTAATAAAGAATTTACAAAAAATCAACATTCATTGGAGTAATAGATCATGTCTCTAATAGTAAGCTTAGATCATGTCTCTAATAGTAAGCTTATGGGGATTATGTGGTTAACAGACACAACTCCCAGTTTTTTACTATATAATGCTCACTGTTTTTGTATTGGCTTATCAAGGAAAGATGGTCACAAAGATCAGTTAAAATAACAGATCTTTTGTGGAGAAGGTTACAGGTATTACAGAATGCTCCTCACTTTTTTATGCACATGGATGGAATTGTATCTATAATGTACTTCTTCTGTCTTTCGCACCGGCTGCTGGTGGCCGAGCGGTTCGAGGTGCTTCAGTCTGGAACCGCGCGACTGCTACGGTCGCAGGTTCGAATCCTGCCTCGGGCATAGATGTGTGTGACGTCCTTAGGTTAGTTAGGTTTAAGTAGTTCTAAGTTCTAGGGGACGGATGACCACAGATGTTAAGTCCCATAGTGCTCAGAGCCATTTGAACCATTTTTTTTGTCTTTCGCCTAGCGTTTGTGCTATCTAATACGGTGGCGCTTTTTCAGGATTTCGCAAATTTTATTTCGTCTCTGAACTTTGCAACCAGATGCTCTTCGCGATACCACAGTCGTCAAAGTGGCCTAAGGGAAGGAATTCGTGTGCCCAGTCTGTCCGTGCATCTAATAAACTTTGAGGTTTGTGTTAAACTATTTCAACTCTTTATTTATCGTATTCTCTGAGGCGGAATTTGGGAAACAACCCAGCATTTGCATAAACGAGCGTGGAAAACCGCCTAAAAACCACACTGTGGCAGGCCAGAAATATTCCCCCCCCCCCCCGTCCTAGGTCTGGATCTGCTACTAGTTTCTGTTGGTGATAAAACAACGAGAGACAGGAAGAATGATGAATCACAGGTGGAGTACGCTCATTAGATGAAAATAAAACGACAAGACATTTGTGTTGGAAGAAGCGACAGTGTCCTTCGACCTTTTCTGCGTTATTCCAGTGGGTTGGCGGGTGGTGGGTGGGGGGGGGGGGAGGTGGGGCGTCCGGACACCTCTTGCGCATGCGCCGTGGCGCGGTCGGCGCAGATAGCCGGGGCCGGTGTTTACCCGCGGGCAGTTTCTCGCCAGACGATGCTATCGCTGTCCGGTTTTAATTAACACCGGGGCTCCTCTGACGGCGGAGCAAGATAAACAAAGCCCAGCCCAGCCCGTCGGCCCTGTTGGCAGATCACGCCGCGTCAGCCCGCGGCAAAAAACGACCTGGGGTACCGCGATCGCTCACCAACGTTCAGTAAGCCACTCACTCACCAATCACACGGGCGCTTCAGCATAAGGCCCACGCATTTCTAACCAAATAAGGGGTTGAACGAAACAATATCGACACCAAGTTAATATGCTGTATGTCATCCAATACCTGCCTGAATCTACTTGGTGAGAGATGCTCATTTACACGGTTATTTCGTAAGTCCTTTGGGGTTTCAGAAGGCGACTGCGCGAAAACTGCAAGACATGTAGAAAATGGACACACATCAGTGGATAAAGCATTTCTCCACGTTTTGTAACTCACATTTCAGGAGCTCAAAATGGAAAATGGGCGTTGTTTGGTACGTATCAAACGTCAACACTATGGTCAAATCCTTTCCACACACGTCCCAGTAATTGTCGATATCAGTGAATGCGTTAAATGTCATTTCTTGCAGCTCTTCCAAATTAAGTGGTAGTGGAGGCAGGAAAACACTAACTTTGACATAACACCACTAGAAGAAATCACAAGGATATCCGACAGGTGTGCGCGGTGACCACTGAAATACAGGAGATCATGATGGGAAGCACGTCCAGTCCAGTGCTGTAATGGTTGGGCTTTGAGATAACCACGAACATCTGAAACGCCGGCCGCGGTGGTCTAGCGGTTCTAGGCGCTCAGTCCGGAACCGCGCGACTGCTACGGTCGCAGGTTCGAATCCTGCCTCGGGCATGGATGTGTGTGATGTCCTTAGGTTAGTTAGGTTTAAGTAGTTCTAAGTTCTAGGGGACTGATGACCACAGATGTTAAGTCCCATAGTGCTCAGAGCCATTTGAACCACTTTTTTAACATCTGAAAGAAAGTGTGATGAAGCACTGACTTGTTGAAAAATGAAGTCTCTACTGTCTTGCTGCAATTGTCGCATATAGCCACTGCTGCAGGGTATCCAGATACAAGAAACGAGTCACAGTTTTCTCCGCAAGGAAAAATGATCCATAAACTTTTCAAGAGGATGGCACAAAAGATGTGACGAATGTGTTCCACAATCTCGTCTGGTTGTTCTGTGCCCCTAACACACACAGACACATGAAACGTGGCTTCATCATCGGCAATTAACTTCTGTGAAAAACCGTCTTCATCCAATGCTGCTGCAAGTAACTGCAGAAACAACGAAGCTCATTTCTCGTGTAGACAGCGCATGTAATAGCTGTTGCCGGTACGGTTTTATGGGCAGATTTTTAGCGCAAAATGTGCCACACAGCTTACTGCGGTATACGCAGTTAGTTCTCTGCTCGCATGTGTCGTCCATTCCTTGTGGGTCCCAACGAATGATTGCCGCACACGCCCCACCATCTCTACTGACTGTCTAGCCCGGTCCCTGTTTTTCGTACGTAAGGGGTCCGTTAGCTACAAATTTCATAGATCATTTGTACGACTCTTTCATCGACAAGATTTGGACCGGGTCAGTGTACAGGATATGAGTACTTGATTAGTGTTAACATTAATTAAAACATTATTATTTTTAGTTGTACTCACGCAACTGCTCTTTTATTCCCCTACCTGTTTTTAAGTAGGAGTACGTCAAAGGAATAGAAGTAGTAGTCGAAGCACTCCGTCTTCACGCCACGAGTGGCCCATCGGGACCATCCGACCGCCGTGTCATCCTCAGCTGAGGATGCGGACAGGAGGGACGTGTGGTCAGCACACCGCTCTCCCTGTCGTTACGATGGTTTTCTGTGACAGGAGCCGCTACTATTCGGTCGAGTAGCTCCTCAATTGGCATCACGAGGCTGAGTGCACCCCGAAAAACGGCAACAGCGCATGGGGGCCAGGATGGTCACCCATCCAAGTGCCAGCCACAGCCGACAGCGCTTAATATCGGTGATCTGAACGGGAAACGGTGTATCCACTGCGGCAAGGCCGTTGCTCCGAAGGAGTAGTCGAGGAGACGCGATTTCAAGTTCGATTTAAAACTTGCTTTGTGGCTTCAGACATTTTATGTTATTGGGCAAATGATGAAATTTTTTTAATTTTGTTGCTGCATGTTGAAGTCTATTCTGAGCCAGAGAAAGCTTTAATAATGGTTAAAAAAAAGGTCATTTTTCCCTCTGGTGTTGTAGGCATGGACAGCACAGTCTTCTCAAACTGTGGTGGTTTATTAGCGAATGTATGAATAGTGACGACCCAGTTGAAATGCGTAGTCACTTGAAGAGGTCCGTGGGTGAGCACCAGACGTTATTTTTATTGCTCGCCTTTCTTCAACCAATACTTTCTAAGTGATCAGTTACCCCAGAAAATTATTCCGTAAGACATTATGGAGTGGAAATATGCAAAATATGTCAGGATGTGAACTCGTTTGTCTCCAGGATTAGCAGTTATACGAAGAGCGAAAAGTAGCTGAACTTACCTCTTTGTGAAGCTCAGTAAAATCCTCCTATCCTACTTACTGACCCCTGCTCACGTGTTACAGCAGTTGCTGGTATTCTGTTTGTTGTGTGGCGCTGATAATCGTGTATTCTTTCTTTCTTTTTTTTAATTTAGGGAGATTCGATTTTCTTAGACTCATTTAATAATTTATCGGAAAATGTCATAAGCAGCCAGTCTCGCGGAACGTGTTGTATCACCCAAGTATTATTTTATCTGCTGGAAGTGTCACCTGATAATTCATACGAAATGGTCACAGAACTGTCGCAGTTGACTTGCATTTGGCGAATTCAACGACACAAAAGGCGTACACCACCAGATTCTGAAATGCCTGCCACTGGTGGTGCGCTACACAACTAAGCTATGTTTTGCAGTATTCGTACAGTCGTCTTCTCGCCTTTCCTACGTCTAAGATAAAATTTAGTCCCCAACTTCTGGTAGTCTCTCCCACCCTTGATAACCATGGCCTCTTATCACACCTCTGTCAACACGCCCTACCTCCTTTTCATCTCTAAACATTCCTTATCCTTTCCAAGACTATTTTCAATCTTCTTTCCCTAACAGGCAATGGAGTCATTCCAGTTTATCCTTCATTCCAACTATGACTTGCCCTACCCATGGCATGCAACCCAACCATTCCTTGACCATCTGCCGACATCGTTACCCACAGTTACCACGAGTTAATCAAAAGCAATAACATCAAATGTTGGGCAGGAATTTGTTTCACAGAATTACAAATACACGGATTAGTACTCACAAGAATGGGAACTAAATGATACCATTGCTTAAACGGTTTAGGCAAAGAAACATAGAGAACAACTCTAACTACAAGTATGATCACAATTGGTTTTCGTATTATTTTTGGCATGACAAATAACTTAGATGTTATTAAAATTTCATAGTTGTCCTGGGGTATCAACATACCATGACACTAAAAGCCTCTGTTCAAAGCTTAATAGCATACCAAAATTTTGGATTGTAACTTGAGTTAAAAAAAAGGAGAAAAGCCCACCTTGGTAAGAGTTACTTAGTGCCGGCCCTACTTGGATTTTTCATAGTTGGTGCCCGACATACGTATAGAATATTCACCTAAGCGCTCGTGGTACATTAAGTAACAGTTTTTGAATTTACCTTCGAGTTTTAATTTTTATGGCGAAAAACGCTTTAAATGTATAGCGAATGTAGATATCGTGGTGCGGCGCAGCTCAATCAGTTACCATAACATTTATTTTCGATTTACATTCGTTGGCTTCGCCAATAACGACCAAACTGCAAAAATTGTCACTTTCAGTTTTAACCAAAACGTTTTGTTGATATACCAGAACACATCCGCACAATCTATCCTTCCTTCCGACTGTCATACACCGAACTCATATCATCCAACCCATTCTTTACTTACCCAGATGGGATGACAACTTTGCCATTGTACTTGTTGTTGTTGTGGTCTTCAGTCCTGAGACTGGTTTGATGCAGCTCACCATGCTACTCTACGCTGTGCAAGCTTCTTCATCTCCCAGTACCTACTGCAACCTACATCCTTCTGAATCTGCTTAGTGTATTTCATCTCTTGGTCTCCCTTTACCATTTTTACCCTCCACGCTGCACTCCAATACTAAATTGGCGATCCCTTGATGCCTCAGAACATGTCGTACCAACCGATCCCTTCTTCTAGTCAAGTTGTGCCACAAACTCCTCTTCTCCCCAATCCTATTCAATACCTCCTCATTAGTTATGTGATCTACCCATCTAATCTGAGCATTCTTCTGTAGCACCACATTTCGAAAGCTTCTATTCTTTTCTTGTCCAAACTATTTATCGTCCATGTGTCACTTCCATACACGGCTACACTCCATACAAATACTTTCAGAAACGACTTCCTGACACTTAAATATATACTCGATGTTAACAAATTTTTCTTCTTCAGAAACGCTTTCCTTGCCATTGCCAGTCTACATTTTATATCCTCTCTACTTCGACCATCATCAGTTATTTTGCTCCGCAAATAGCAAAACTCCTTTACTACTTTAAGTGTCTCAATTCCTAATCTAATTCCCTCAGCATCACCTGACTTAATTCGACTACATTCCATTATCCTCGCATTGCACTTATAATGCGGATAGTCGTATTACTCACTGAGGTGTAGTAAAATTCACGCAAGCGACTCATCCGTACGAATACCTTTGTCCGTGAGCGTATACCACGAACAGAAAGGGAGGAACGAGTTAATAAATGAACGTGCTGGCATATTATTCCGGCACGGCAGTTGTAATATAATAAGCTAAGAGTGGAATTAGACGAAAGGAGAACGGGTGTCGGCCCGGCGTCCCTTAACAAAACGGCCGGCAGAGGCTGCGCGTATTAATGATGCCCGACAGCAATCACGGCCGACTACCGGGGCAATCTGCGCCCGCTACGGACCGCTGTCGGCGAGATCATTTGCGGCGATAAAGCGACTCCCTGGAACCGGTTGTTGCCGCTCCGTAGCGGCACCTGTCGCTCTTACAAAGTGCCCGCGGCTGTGGTGAGGCGGCGCCGTGGCCAATCGCACGGCCGGCTCTGCTTGGGACGCCCGAGTCTCGCCGCTACCGTGTCCAAACATCTGCCTGCAACCTGTCTGTCGACTGCCACGGGGGAACACGTGCACCGCAGCGTCAGAGGGAAGTGTCAGATGGCGTGACAGACATCCAGCTCTCAAGGTTTTGTATCCGGAAAGTAGAATGCTGTCTAAAAATTTGAAGATACAGCACTACAACTCAGTAGTTAAACCAGAATGTCTTTATGCAAGTGAATGTTTAGTATTGAACAACAAATTACACAAACTTGGAGTCGTAGAAAGAAAAATCATTCGAAAAATACTCGGACCGCCAGAAAATACAGAGGTATGGAAATTAAGAAGCAATGAAAAAGTTTATCAAAACACAGAAAACATAAATGAAACACTACGAAAGAGGCTACTATATTTGGACACTTATACAGAATGAACAGCAACAGGTAAACCAAACAGATTTTTAAATATCTTTGGGACAAGAAGTCAACAATAACCTGGATTCAAGAAGTTAGGAAAGATTTGGAAAGAAACAACGTAAGTGAAAAAGATGCAACAGAAAGAGAGAGTTTCAAGAGGAACGGAAAAATGGAAGGATTCCAAGGCAGGAGGGAGAAGAAGACAGGGTCAAAATGGTCGAAGGAGAGAAAAAGGATACATAGTGTAAAGATGAAAGAATACTGGAGGAAAAAGAAAGAACAACAAATGGCTCTGACAAGGGAACCTCCCCATCGCACCCCCCTCAGATTTAGTTATAAATTGACACAGTGGTTAGGCCTTGAAAAACTGAACACAGATCAATCGAGAAAACAGGAAGAAGTTGTGTGGAACTATGAAAAAATAAGCAAAATATACAAACTGAGTAGTCTATGTGCAAGATAGGCAACGTCAAGGACAATGCCAGCTGCGGAGCGCCGTGGTCCCGTGGATAGAGTGAGCAGCTGCGGAACGAGAGGTCCTTGATTCAAGTCTTCCCTCGAGTGAAAATTTTACTTCCTTCATTTACGCAAAGTTACGATCTGTCCGTTCATTCATTGACGTCTCTCTTCACTGTAATAAGTTTAGTGTCTGTGTTTTGCGACCGCACCGCAAAACCGTGCGATTAGTAGACGAAAGGACATGCCTTTCCAATAGGAACCGAAAACATTTGATCGCAAGGTCATAGGTCAACCGATTCCCCCACAGGAAAACACGTCTGATACATTCTATACGACACAGGTGACGGCATGTGCGTCACATGACAGGAATATGTTATCGACCCACCTAACTTGCACACTTGGCGAATGGGTAAAAAGATTCTTCTACCTTGCCCGATTTAGGTTTTCTTGTGGATGTGATAATCACTCCCAAAAAAGTGATGAAAACATAAGAGTTTGTCACATAAACTGCAACAAATGAATGTAACAGTTTCACAGTCGCACAGTTTTCCCTGTGCTCTGTCAAAACATATGTTTTTTACGTTTTCAAATGTTTCCGTGTGTAGACCGTCAAATCCTGCATATGTCCAAGCAAATCTGAACATGTCCTGGAATTCTGGAGAGCGAAGTTGATTATGTGTGAGTGCCTGAAATTTGATAATTGTCTGAAAATAAAAAATTAAACTTTTCACTCGAGAGAAGGCTTGAACCAAGGACCTCTCGTTCCGCAGCTGCTCACGCTAACCACGGGACCACGGCACTCGTAAGCTCATACTCTCCTTGATGTTGCTTACGTTGCGCGTGGACTACTCAGTTTGTATATTTTGCTTAATTTTTTCATAGTTCCACACAACTTCTTCCTGTTTTCTCGATGTATCTGTGTTCAGTTTTTCAAGGCCTATCCCTGTGCCAACTTATAACTAAATCCGAGGGGGGTGCGATGGGGAGGTTCCCTTGTGAGCACTATAGGACTTAACTTCTAAGGTCATCAGTCCCCTAGAACTTAGAACTACTTAAACCTAACTAACCTAAGGACGTCACACACATCCATGCCCGAGGCAGGATTCGAACCTGCGACCGTAGCGGTCACGCGGTTCCAGACTGTAGCGCCTAGAACCGCTCGGCCACCCCGGGCGGCGAAAGAACAACAGAGAAGGAAGCACTGAAATTGGTGCGTGGACCTTAGATGACCCAAACGAAGAAAGAAGAAGAATAACAATACAACTAATATTAGTAATAACAAACATAATGATAAGATAAAATTATAAACAGCCGACCAGTTGCAATGGGTAAAGAAATCTTTACCTAGGTTTCAACAAATTTAAATTTGTCTTCTTCAGAAGGTGGCAATTTTACATTAGTATGGACTGATGTATCATCGCCGTTTTTACAAATGTCTGCATAGATCCATTTGTCCAAATTAAAATATAGCCCTAAAAATAGGGTTTGTCATGTAAATATAAATTAGCACATGGATGTTGCAGAGGTCACAAGCTAATTTATATTTACATGACAAACCCTATTTTTAGGGCTATATTTTAATTTGGACAAATGGATCTATGCATTTGTAAAAACGGCGATGATACATCAGTCCATACTAATGTAAAATTGCCACCTTCTGAAGAAGACAAATTTAAATTTGTTGAAACCTAGGTAAAGATTTCTTTACCCATTGCAACTGGTCGGCTGTTTATAATTTTATTACGTGGAACCGTCGCTGTTGTGCAGCTATGTTTAAAATACTATAATAATAAGATCAATAATAGGTAAATGACGCTCACAAATCAATGCAAACACACCCACCCACCCACCCACACCTACACCCACACCCCCCCCTCCCACACACACACAATGTCAATCATCAGGAATACAGAGTTAAAAATAATGATTGCGTACAGTGAAGTGTGAAAAGCAAATTACATGCAACAGTTTCACGCGTAAACTGTTAAAAAATTGTCATCGGTAGTGTCTGAACGCGGTACCTTTGGTACGACGTCCTCACGCTCTACCAACTGACGCGAAATGTAGAAACAAGTACCCACAGATACGCCTATCCTGTGCTTCATAGTTGTGGTGTCACTTTGAACTACCGTTCCCTGGACGACAGCTCATAGCGCGAACTGAATCGGTGTTTTGGTTGATACTCCATCGACAACGCTTGGTACCGATTTGAGTGTCTGAGACCTCCAGGTCTGAGTGTAACTGACGCCTCAAGTGGTGTAAAGGGTGACGCTACCATGCACTGGATGACTGGAAACGAGAGACTTGCAATGATGATACCCCGTGGCAATCCGATGCAAGTGTCTGAGTTTGGAGAATGTTACCTGCCATTACGTGTAGTGCCAACAGTGAAGTGCGGAAAGGGTGGTGTTTCGTTATCGGCCTATTTTTCGTGGTTACGGTGTGGTGCTATTATTACATCAAGAATGGGACGGTACGAACACATTTTAGAACACTGTGCACTGTGTACAACAGAGTAACAGTTCGGAGCCGAGGATTGTGATCCTAATGGCCGTCTTGCTGAGCTGTAATTTGTGAGCATCTGCGGGCTTTGTCAGTTTCCTGGAAAGACACTATTGTTCCAGGCTGTGACTTTGGGTGTTAACACAGACAGGTCCAAGTGCCGCTGTCTATACTGTCTAGCACATTTGTGTAGGATGCGCGGTCGGCTGTGGTGTCGCTCAAGTTAAATCCTCCAAAGAAAAGTAAAAATTCAACTTACGTCCGTAAGATTCTGCTACATTTACTGACTGCCTATATCATGATCGTTAGGTTAGTTATTGCGCCCGTCATTTGATTCAGTGTTATTTTTCTACATTGGGTGGAATTAAATCAGTTTTGTTATTTATGTGCCAGTTGTGAGGCTCGTCAGCGAAGTTTTAATATACATCGATTGCTGTAGTATTAATCTGTACAGTCTTACCTTTTGCATCTGTTAAAACTAAATCATTTCGGGTATTTATGTGTCATTTCTTGTGAGACACGGTAGAGAGAGAGTTCGATGTGTACGATTGCTTTATCATGCCATGTAAGCTTATTGTGTTTTTTTCTGCTATAGAAGTTGAATTGTGTGTTGTGTATCGTAAGGCGTCCCGGTGCAGGGTGTGGCTCAAGGGCATGTTTTACTTGCGTGCTGCCAACGAATGCTGACTTCGGCCTGGTACGCCGCCTTCACGAGCAACTGCCGCAGCTACGTTTTCCTTAAAGGTTATTACAGTAACTTTCTGTCTTTGTATAAGTTCTGTATCTTGGTGTGCCCAGATAAATCAAAGTGAACCTAAACGTTTTGGAGAGTGCCATACTTAAATTGGCGGTTGTGCTTTAACGATTTCAAACATTTTACTTAACTTTTTAATTTTAAAAGGTTTGTTACAGTTATCTGTTGCGTTAAGGATTTTATTCAATCCACTTACGCTGAATTTAAAATCTATTATTGCATTGTCAACTGTTTCAAAAGTTCAAATGGCTCTAAGCACTATGGGACTTAACATCTGAGGTCATCAGTCCCCTAGACTTAGAGCTACTTAAACCTAACTAACCTAAGGGCATCACACACATCCATGCCCGAGACAGGATTCGAACCTGCGACCGTAGCGGTCGCGCGGTTCCAGACTGTAGCGCCTAGAACCTCTCGGCCACCGCGGCCGGCGGTGTGGGATCCTTACCGGATTGGATTGACGTAGTATATCGAAAAAGTTCAAATAACGGCAGCACGTTTTGTATTATCGCGAAATAGGGGAGAGAGTGTCACTGAAATGATCCCGGATTTGTGTTGGACATCATTAAAAGAAAGGCGTTTTTCGTTGCAGAGCAACCTTCTCACGAAATTCCAATCACCAACTTTCTCCTCTGAATGCGAAAATATTTTGTTGACACCGACCTACATAGGGAGAAACGATCACCATGATAAAATAAGGGAAATTAGAGCTTGTACGGAAAGATATAGGTGTTCGTTCCTTCCGCGCGCTATACGAGATTGGAATAACAGAGAATTGTGAAGGCGGTTCGACGAACCCTCTGCCAGATGTGATTTGCAGAGTATCCACGTAGATGTAGATGTAGTGAAATATATATGCAGAGTTGGAACTAGAACTTTTGTGTTGGCCATCATGCCTGTGGGGGCGTGGAGGGGTTCCACCCTATTTTTTTTTAGCATGTGGGTTTCAGAGAACAAATTAACACTTAACCGTAATAAACGCAATACACAGATTTTCCGATATGGAACTCGTATTGTCCGAAGTTGGTCAGTCACTGAACTTAGCACTGGTGGAGATGGGACGCTTTCTGAGAAGTGTCACGTTCAGTGCCTTGTGCGAGAAACTGAATGTTGAAATCTCCACTGTACGAACGAGTTTTCCACTCTCTCTCGTCGGCCGGTGTGGCCGAGCGGTTCTAGGCGCTTCAGTCTGGAACCGCGCGACCGCTCGGGTCGCAGGTTCGAATCCTGCCTCTGGCATGGATGTGTGTGATGTCCTTAGGTTAGTTAGGTTTAAGTCGTTCTAAGTTCTAGGGGTCTGATGACCTCAGATGTCAAGTCCCATAGTGCTCAGAGCCATTTTAACCACTCTCTCTAACACTGAAACACGAAGGCTTGTTTACTTTCACTCTATTAACTCGTATGGTGTTATATTTTGGGGCGACTCTGCGCTCACCTGGAATATTACTAGGCCAGAAAAGGACAGTCAAACTTATGTGCGGAGTCAGTTCGCGAACTTCGTGTAGGCTGTTGTTCAGGTTTTCAGGTGTCTCAGATTTCTTACTCTGCCGACCCTATACAGATATTCCGTCACGGTATCTGTTGTTGGCGATACTGACTCATTCACAAGAAACTGCATGATTTATTCAGTGAACACTAGGCGGAAAAAACAGTATGCCCTTGGATAACACTTCCGTAAGCATTTTACAGGAAAACGTGCATTATTCAGAAGATTTCCTTTCCAATAAGCTTCCATAAAAACAGAAATAAAACTGACTGATAAACAACAAGTATTGGAATCCAAGTTGAAAGTGTTCCTTGTGGTACACTCTTTCTATTCTGTACAGGAGTTCCTCACAAGAACTTTTCTCTGTGACGTGATATTTATACTGTACACTCTACTTTTCTGTTTTTTTATTAATTCTTTGTTTATTGTTTATACATTTGCTAATCAGCTTTCTATAAACTGTGTACTGACCCCCAACCCCACAGAAACTGATAATGTAATAAAGTAAAGAAAGATGGGTTCACATCTGACGTCAAACGAATGCACGTGCTTTCAAATGGCAGTTGTTCACACAGAACGTCACGACGCATTGCTCAGCACAAGTGTATGGATGTGACAGTCATGTCAATGAATCTGACATTGTACAATACTTCAGCGCGCGATGTGTTAGAAAACAACACTCTTTAATTCAAAAATATTTTGATAGCATTTCGTCGATTATGAAAACTTGTTTTAACTATACTGAATTATCATCACAAACATTATCTTGTTACGAAAGTAACACCTCAATGTGTTATCACGCGCTCAACTAGGCCACTAAAGCGAAAAGATTCTGGTTCTCATGATGATTCATTATTAGAGTCGAACCTGTTAACTATTATTTATCCATTAAACGCGATCGAGATATCTGCCGTTAAGAGTGTTTCACTACCATCTTTTGTAGTTGGAAGCACATGTTTGTGAAATAAATTCTGTTTTTAAGATTTATGCTTCTGCAAAACAATGTTTTTTTCCTGTTGTTTGTTATTCGTTACCCAAACATATTTCGACATCTATGTCTCATTTTCAGTGGCTCTGATTTTATTTCTGTAAAATAGTATACAAAATTTTGGTTTGCTATGTAAGTATAACATTTACGTTGTATTTGTTGCGATTCCTCTCCTGAAAATGCACCGATTCTGAGAATGAAACTGTACTGGTTTGCCTAATTCTACGCTTTTCGTTATTAGTCAGTTTGTCTGTCGACGGACATGCTGACAAGCCACAGAATACATGCAATCAGGCGAACTTGTACAATACCATTTTTAAAATGAATACAGTTCTGTGTGAGGAATCGCAGCAAAATAAAATGCACGTGTCAAAGTTATTAGACTCTGTTTCAGCCTTACAGGGAACAACCAAAAGTTTGCATAATATTTTACAGAATAAAACGAAACCCACTAAAGATGACGCATGGTCACTGAAACATGTTAGAGTAAAGAATAGAGAAGAAGAAAAATACCGTGTTTAGCGGAAGGCAGAGTTGTAAATACCAAAAAACAAAGGCTAATAAAAGTTGTATACTACACACACAACCATGCTGAATGCGGTACACAACTTCTCAGTAAGCATTCTTGAGTTTCAGTGAAATGGAGTTAATGGAAGCAACAGCGCCAGATGTTGGTCAGGAAATATTTTCTTAGACATACCAAGGAAAAACATGAAAGACCATTCACAAGAAAGGGGACTAAATGATAACACTGTCAAAACGGTTTAGGTAAATAAACGCAGAGAATAACTGAAACTAAAAGTAATATCAAGATTGGTTATAGAAGTATTTGTGATGAGTGAATGAAGATAAAATGATATTAAAATTTGGCAGTTCTTCGGAGGTACCAACACTCCAGGCCACCATTTTCCTCAGTTCGAAGCTCATCAATATTCTAGAATTTCAGACAGAAGAAGAAAGGTTACTGAGTTCCGGGCAGATTTGCATTTCTCATAGTTGATGTACACGATATTCACCAAAATATCCAACAGAGATCTGGGATTAACCTAGAGATCAGTCTGTCAGCAAAGTCTAGATTTTTATGGGCTGAGACAGTCTTTGAACTGTGATCTGTGAGTCGCCAAATGGAATATGTACCAAATAACTGAATAATAATATTTTCGCCATTTGTCGTATTGTCTGTGCAGATTCGCTGTAGAGCACTGTCAGTGTTCAGGGTCAACATTTTGACCACAGGATGTGAATCACAACGACACACGAAACGAACCTAAGTTACGTGTTTGCTTACATTTGGCTGCAGTACTTTTTGTGGGACATCCTCTCCTGACGAAGGGACAGTGGTTAGTGATTTGCTGCCCTGTCCTCTTCGAAAGCTCCATCCACAGAAAAAAAGTCGAAGTCATAATTCGGCAGGTATAAAAGTTTAAAATTACTTGCTTACATAAAAAATTTGCAACATTTTCCGCTATAATTAAACGAAAACGGAGCCCGTATATATTTTCTAGTTCTATGAATATTTTGGCTGGCCTGTCATGCTAACTCTCCCTGCATAAGACGAAAATAAAAAGTTTTAAAAATCAGGCTGTGTGGAATGTGAACATATTAAATATGAACAGAAAAATGTAAGCTTATACAGGCATCAACAATGAACACGTTAACAACATAATTGACTAATAAAAGTATTACAAATCTTGGCGATGCCATTGTTGTTATTAAATATTGTCAACGCTCCTTCACGTTTCAGAAATTCTGACATTTCTTTATTTCCTCTACTGCGCTAACCACCTCATCTCAGAGTATCACTCAATTATTTGTTTAATGTAATCCAACCTCTGCATTCCCCTATAGTTTTCACCCTCTGTAGCTCCATCTAGCACAGACTTTGTATGTATTCAGAGTATTCAGAGTCATACTCAAATCGTCAAAGAGTTTCAATTACTCATACTGACGTATGTGGAGTACGGCCACACACAAAACATGGAAACTAACTGTGATTTTACTTGGTTCGTTTAAGCAGCTGCCACTCAGATTGATGCGCATGCGCAGAGATGAAATCGTGTATAAGCAGCGCCGCTTCCCGTTTCTGTCTACTTGGAGTGTGGCAGTTTGATGTATAAGCAGTGAGAGCAAGCAGCCAGAGTCTAACCGGAAAACTTTTTCTGCCGCTACCAAGCTTCCAGATTCGCGCATGTCACGTGACTTGTGTTTTGTTTGTGGAGTTTCTCAATCTTTTCGAAGCTATTGCAGATCCCGCGTTTGGCTATTTCACTTTTACACTTCATTGTTAATAGTAAGGTAAGCAAATCATTATGCGCGGGAGCATAACCAGAAATGGGACAAGAAGCGTTTCAGCAGTACGAAGATCAAACAAGGATCTCTACGTCATCGTAGCTGCGGATGCGCACTAAAGCCTGTTTTCCTAGCGTTTGAAAGTAGCCGTCTGGCAGCTGCTTAAACGAACCTACTATTGACGATAGTGTCGCTGGATGCCTTTTATTTATTCTATTTTACACCACAGTACGAACTTCGCCATATAGAGTATTATAAATAATTTTACGACACCGATACCTAAGGATGACCAGAAGTTAGAAACCGTAGTATATAAACAGTTGCTTTATGAGAAGCTCTTGGCGGTTTTGAAATATGATATTTCTCGTATCTATTACAGTTCAGCCGGAACCGGTTATCTGTTAGAACAAATTAAAATGTGACCAAGATTACAAATTCCAATTTTAAATGAAGATGAAAATACCGGCATGACGTCGCTGCTGCGGAGAATATGAAATATGTTCGTGACAAACCTTCGGATTCGTTGCACTGGGTTCCAGGAGCGCGAACAGTCTTGTCCTCCCTTGCACTTAAGAGTAACCCGCGTCGCAGCCATCACTGCCACACAGACTCCTACCACACACACAGTTAGTTACAAGTACGCAGCACTGTATCAGTTTGTGGCCCAAAGAAACCGACGCTTCTTCCCTGTGTAGGAACCAGCGCCGCACCGCCGCATTATTCCACAGACCTGGGGAAACCGAATGGTGACGCACAGCAGGTGATTTACCTGCGAGAGACCCGGAGCAACGGTTCCCGCTGTCCGCTGCAGGCGCCCGACTTCCTACAAGACGAGGGAAGGCTTCCGGCGCGGCGGTTGCTCGCTAGTGGCGGTGAGTCATACGAACTGTGGGCGCCCCTTCCAGTCTGGCTGTGGGCGAGCGACAGAGCGCAGTGTGCAGTGTGCACTCCACCTGCAATTAGCCAGACAGGTGTGTGGCGCATAGGGCGGCGATCCTGGCGAGCGTGGTGCGAAGGCAGGCGGTGGCGAGGGCTGCCGGGGGCAGAGGTCGAATGCGGTGCGTGAAACGTTATACGCTGTTCATCGTAAGGATAAACCTGCTGTAAAGAAACACAAACGCGATGACTGGCCAGAAGCCGTAGCACGCGTACACTGGTGTTACGTTCTTGGAAGTAAGTCTCCAAGGTCATGGAACGAACATAAAAGTAATAACAGATACATTACTAGCCGTTAAAACTGCTACACCCAGAAGAAATGCAGATGATAAACGAGTATTTATTGCACAAAGATATTATACTAGAACTGACATGTGATTACATTTTGACACAATTTGGGTGCATAGATCCTGAGGAATCAGTACCTCAGGCCTAATAACGGCCTTGATATGCCTGGGCATTGAGTCAAACAGAGCTTGGATGGCGTGTACAGGTACAGCTGCCCATGCAGCTTCAACACGATACCACGGTTCATCAATACTAGTGACTGGCATATCGTGACGAGCCAGTTGCTCGGCCACCATTGGTGAGAGACCTGGAGAATGTGCTGGCCAGGGCAGCAGTCGAACATTTTCTGTATACAGAAAGGCCCGTACAGGACCCGCAACATGCGGTCGTGCATTATCCTGCTGAAATGTAGGGATTCGCAGGGATCGAATGAAGGGTAGAGCCACGGGTCGTAACACATCTGAAATGTAACGCCCACTGTTCAAAGTGCCGTCAATGCGAACAAGAGGTGACCGAGACGTGTAACCAATGGCACCCCATACCATCACTCCGGGTGATACGCCAGTATGGCGATGACGAATACACACTTCCAATGTGCGTACACCGCGATGTCGCCAAACACGGATGCGACCATCATGATGCTGTAAACAGAACCTGGATTCATCCGAAAAAATGACGTTTTGCCATTCGTGCATCCAGGTTCGTCGTTGAGTACACCACCGCAGGCGTTCCTGTCTGTGATGCAGCGTCAAGGGTAACCGCAGCTATGGTCTCCGAGCTGATAGTCCATGCTGCTGCAAACGTCGTTGAACTGTTCGTGCAGATGGTTTTTGTCTTGCAAACGTCCCCATCTGTTGACTCAGGGATCGAGACGTGGCTGCACGATCCGTTACAGCCATGCGGATAAGATGCCGGTGATCTCGACTGCTAGTGATACGAGGCCGTTGGGATCCAGCACGGTGATCCGTCTTACCCTCCTAAACCCACCTATTCCATATTCTGCCAACAGTCATTGGATCTCGACCAACGCGAGCAGCAATGTCGCGATACGATAAATCGCAATCGCGATAGGCTACAATCCCACCTTTATCAAAGTCGGAAACGTGATGGTACGCATTTCTCCTCCTTACACGAGGCATCACAACAACGCAACGTTTCACCAGGCAACGCCGTCAACCGCTGTTTGTGTATGAGAAATCGGTTGGAAACTTTCCTCATGTCTGCACGTTGTAGGTGTCGCCACCGGCGCCAACCTTGTGCGAATGCTCTGAAAAGCTAATCATTTGCATATCACAGCATCTCCTTCCCGTCGGTTAAATTTCGCGTCTGTAGCACGTCATTTTCGTGGTGTAGCATTTTTAATGGCTAGTAGTATAAAATAAAATGTTTATGAACACAAACAGACTTAATTTTTCATGGAGGCGGCCGTTGTGGCCGAGCGGTTCTAGGCGCTTCAGTCCGCAACCGCGCTGCTGCTACGGTATCAGGTTCGAATCCCGCCTCGGGAATGGATGTGTGTGATGTCCTTAAGCCAGTTAGGTTTAAGTAGTTCTAAGTCTAGGGACTGATGACCTCAGATGTTAAGTCCCATAGTGTTCAGAGCCATTTAAACCATTTGAATTTTTCATGGAACTCCTCGATAGAATAGATGGAGTGACCCATGAGGAAATTCTTCAGCTTCGGTTTGAAAGCGCGTGGACTGTTGCTAAAATTTTTCAATTCTTGTGGTAGCTTACTGAAAATGGATGCAGCAGTATACTGCACACCTTTCTGCATAAGAGTCAAGGAACTCCTATCCAAATGCAAATTGGATTTCTGCCTGGTATTAACTGAGTGAAAGCTGCTAATTCGCCGAGCGGTCTAAGACGGTGCAGGCATGGACTGTGCGGCTGGTCCCGGCGGAGGTTCGAGTCCTCCCTCGGGCATGGGTATGTGTGTTTGTCCTTAGGATAATTTAGGGTACGTAGTGTGTAAGCTTAGGGACTGACGACCTTAGCAGTTAAGTCCCATAAAAAAAGCTGTTAATTCTTGGGAATAACCAGATACTGTTAACTTAAAACAGCAGATAACATATGTATTGAGAGGCTAATGTCAGAATAACAGACTAGTAAACAGGGGTCGACTACACGTTCGCCAACTTACACCACTTCTTGCCCGAACCACCCGTTTCTGAGCCAAAAATATCCTTTGAAAATGGGAAGAGGTACCCCAAAATATGATACCATACGTCATAAGCGAATGAAAATGAGCAAAGTGGACTACTTTTCGTATCGAACCATCACTTACGTCAGATACCTTTCGAACAGTAGCAAATGTGAGCATTAAGTCTTTGAATAAGATCCTGAACGTGGGCTTTCCACGACAGTTTACTATCTATCTGAACACCAAGAAATTTGAACTGTTCAGTTTCACTAATCATATGCCCATTCTGTGAAATCAAAACGTTGGTTTTTGTTGAATTGTGTGTTAGAACATTTGAAAAATGGGACTTACTGTGTAGCGGCAGCCGGCGTGCCGAGAGAAGCACTTGTGTGGTAATTTAGTCTTTTTTTTTTTTTTTCGTGCTTCTGCAGAGAAGTGAACTACACGTGTGTATTTTACTGTGTGGACTAGTGGTTAGAAAATTAATGGTAGTTTATGTTTTTGCTTAGCTCTTGTGAATATCCTTGCGTAGAGCGGCTGCCTAGTGTAAATTTTCCCGTCGCCAGAAACTCCGTCACGCCAATAAAGTTTAATTTTGTGCTAGTAGACAGTATACAGTTTAGTTCAGTGCATTCTAGTTCGAATATTTATCTCGTGAAGTAACTTTTCGGTAAACAGGATTTCTAATAACATGTATCTGTAATACATCAACTTCTGTAGAGAAATTTATTTCTGTTTAATAGCTTGCGGTTTCAGAGTACAATAGCAATTTTTAGTGTTACTTTATTCTCCTTTGGTATATTTTGTATACATTTCAAACTCAGTAGCACCATTTGAGACCTTATATCTATTTTATACACAGTATGATATGGCTAGGGACTGTGCTTGTTGTGTGCGGACACAAGGAGAGTTGGCTGCTGGAAGCTGTGTTAGCTACCGTCGACAAGCTTCTAGCTAATGCTCGAAGTTGCGGTGACGTCTGGGCGCCAGTGACGAGACCTGCGACACTTTTGGTGTCACTGGAATCCCCTGGTGTCCCGGACGTCACTACGGCTTCTGATACACAACATCTGACCGGTCCGTCCTCACCCCAGAGTGGGTGGCAGACAGTGGTGGGTTCGCGTGTCACTGGGCGGAAGGCGAAAGAGGGAGCAGGCCGTGCGGCTGGCTCCCTACATCTTGGCAACAGGTAGGAGGCGCTACCCAGTGTTGATGATAAGTATGAGCCAGCACGGGATTCCCCTCCTGTTGGGCCAGCGGTCTAATTTCCTGCCCAGTCCGGACGGGTACAGAGGGTGGGTATGCTAGTCATTGGGAGCTCCAGTGTTATGCGGGTGATGGAGCCCCTCAGGGAGATAGCAGGCAAGGCGTAAAAGAATTCCAGTGTGCATTCGGTATGTTTGCCGGGAGGTCTCATCAGTGACGTGGAGGAGGCCCTGCCGGCGGCTATCGAGTGCACTGGGTGTAGCCGGCTGCATGTGGTGGCACATGTCGGCACGAATGACGCCTGCCGCCTGGGTTCTGAGGCCATCCTCGGCTCCTTTCGGCGGATGGCTGATTTGGGGAAGGCAACTAGCAACGCACGCGGGGTGCTGGCTAAGCTGTCTATTTGTAGCATGGTACAAAGGATTGATCGCGGTCCTCTGGTTTGGAGCAGAGTGGAAGGTGTAAACCAGAGGCTCAGACGACTCTGCGACGGTGGGGGCGGTGAGCTGTCAGCGGATACAAGTCACCCCTCTTCAGCCGTATGAAGGCAAAAAAGTTTAAAATACAGTATATAATTGGACTGGCAGCTGACAAAATGAATGTTTGATATAATAAAAAGACACAGGTTCAGTTATATAATTTAAAATATAAAAAGCTAGTTAGTTGATTAGTTAAAAGGATGACGCAGCTGAAACGACAACAGAATGTTTCACTGAAAGATTAAAGACAGAGGGACAGGAGCAGAAGTTAAAAGAATTAAAAAGCCAATGTGAAGTGATGAGTGAGTCTAGATTGCCAGGAAGAGGGATATCATGGGGATGTAGCAGATGGGGTCTGTCCGTGCGGATGGATAGGTGAGGAATTCGGGAGAGTGAAGGATGCCATTCTGGACCAAAGCCTAGTATGTGAATGAGGAGTTGAGAGGAAGGGAACTCTGACCGAGGGAGGTGTTATGGGTTCATAGATCTGGTAGGATGGGTATATATCGGGGCAGATTTCGTGATCAGGTAATGGAAGCCGATAAACATTTCGTTGGGAAAGGATTTGGAGAATGTGGAGGTGGGAGAGGCGTGGTGAAGTACCAGCAGCAGTGAGCAGGGAGGAAACTAAAGGTTGGGTGGTGTCGATATTCGGAGATGATGAAGATGGAATAGGAGGGCGGAAAACTTCGTAAGTTAGCAGAGGATGTGGGTGGGGGAGGGTAAGCGGATTCGAAAGGTTAGGCAGAGTGCATGGCGTCCGAGCATCTATAGGGCGTAATAAAAGGAGGGAGGAGCAGAAAGTCGTGCCCCATCTGCATAGCATATCTCACACACATTTTCAGATGCTGCTTCAACGAGAAACCTACGGGGGCACCTTGTGGATAACATCGGAAGTTCACTGAGGCTTTTTGCGGGTGATGCTGTAGTATATCGAGAGGTTGTAACAATGGAAAATTGTACTGAAATGCAGGAGGATCAGCAACGAATTGACGCATGGTGCAGGGAATGGCAATTGAATCTCAATGTAGACAAGTGTAATGTGCTGCGAATACATAGAAAGAAAGATCCTTTATCATTTAGCTGCAATATAGCAGGTCAGCATCTGGAAGCAGTTAATTCCATAAATTATCTGGGAGTAGGCACTAGGAGTGATTTAAAATGGAATGACCATACAAAGTTGATCGTTGGTAAAGCAGATGCCAGACTGAGATTCATTGGAAGAATCCTAAGGAAATGCAATCCGAAAACAAAGGAAGTAGGTTACAGTACACTTGTTCGCCCACTGCTTGAATATTGGTTACCAGTGTGGGATCCATACCAGATAGGGTTGATAGAAGAG
Organism: Schistocerca nitens; assembly: GCF_023898315.1. Taxonomy (NCBI): domain Eukaryota; kingdom Metazoa; phylum Arthropoda; class Insecta; order Orthoptera; family Acrididae; genus Schistocerca; species Schistocerca nitens. The sequence goes on along the minus strand of NC_064614.1, from coordinate 106,194,195 downwards.
ATAGAGAAGATCCAATGGAAAACAGCGCGCTTCGTTACAGGATTATTTAGTGATTGCGAAAGCGTTACGGAGATGATAGATAAACTCCAGTGGAAGACTCTGCAGGAGAGACGCTCAGTAGCTCGGTACGGGCTTTTGTTGAAGTTTCGAGAACATATCTTCACCGAGGAGTCAAGCAGTATATTGCTCCCTCGTACGTCTATCTCGCGAAGAGACCACGAGGATAAAATCAGAGAGATTAGAGTCCACACAGAGACATACCGACAATCTTTCTTTCCACGAACAATACGAGACTGGAATAGAAGGGAGAACCGATAAAGGTACTCAAAGTACCCTCCGCCACACACCGTCAGGTGGCTTGGCAGAGTATGGATGTAGTTGTAGATGAAGATGTTTGCGGGAACGTGAAAGGGAGCGGTCACCTTTGTAAGTAACAGTAACCTCGTTCTCCTTTTATGTCAGTTCATCTCCCTTACCCGTAACGACTTTTCCTCTCGGCTGTAATTCAGCCGTGTGGAGAATAACTTTGCGCCGTAACACCGGACTCGTCCCGTGATATAGCACTCGCCCGGTGAGTTTTTACAGCGCCCCGAAGAGGAGGAGGGAGGCGCGGCCGTGAAACAGGACCACCACAACGTGGCGCCGCGCATCTGCCGAACAAAAGACAGGCCAGCCGGGGCACGTGCAAGGGAAGCGTCCTCTCCATGCTGCTTCCTCGCACGTGTCGCCCACCTGCCCCGGGAACAGCAAGGTGCCACTGTCAGTGTGTCCCACCTGTGGCACACTTCCTCCGCTCTCTGCGCTCCCCACATCTGCGCCCTTGTACAGATTTACGACCACCGGAGGGATTGCACACGCAAGCCGCAGTTGGCTGTTCCGTTAATTACGCGTGCCTCTTCCTACCTTTGCTACGTGCGCTTGTGTTGTGCCACTGTACGCACGCGGACACCAGACACCTGTTGAATACCGCGGAGCAGTGCGCCGTTACAGTAACTTGCTGGCTGTCGATCAGGAGAACACGGTCGGCATGGCAAAGCATAAGGAAACGGGAATTCACTGTGTAAAACGGGAATTCACTGTGTTATGCTCGCGGCGCGTCTGAAGTCACGATGTCAGCGGGTGACAAGCTATGCCACAGTGGCGGCGTTGGTACCTGAAGCTGATTACTGCATTTCTACATGAGTCGCTTACCAGGAAGAAGATTGTTTATCTCGGCGCCGGGCTTCCCTGCACTCGTTATGATGTAAACACCCTTTGAATTCATCGTGCACAAAGGTCACAAAATTCGATTTTTAAACCCAATTTAGGACCCTGCGCAAAGTCAGAGGTATAACTGTGACAGAAAACTATCTCTGGCAAAGAGCATGCAACGATTTATATACCATGTAGAAAAAATTATTATCGTTATGTAAAAGCTACATCTAGGTTTAGCAACTCGAAATTATCAAAAGCACGGCAGTGGCATTGACATTGTTTTTTTTTTAAAAAAAAGAAAAGCCTGACAATTTATTTTAGAAGTAATAAATTATTTACACCTCAGACAGTGGGGTCATAAACATGATCTTATCTCAATATGAGCAGAAAATAATATGACATTCTTCTAATTAGTGGTAGTAGTGGTAAGTTCCTATGGGACCAAACTGTTGAGGTCGTCGGTCCCTAGATTTACACACTACTTAATCTAACTTAAACTTATGCTAAGGACAACACACACACCCTTGTCCGAGGGAGGGCTCGAACCTCCGACGGGCGCAGCCGCGCGAACCGTGTCAAGGCGCCCAGACCACGCGGCTTAATTAGTACGATGTGAGCCTAGACCACGCGGCTTAATTAGTACGATGTGAGCGACAGCACTGCACTCAAATTCGCAGTGAATCAGCATTTCTAAACCGATAACATACGAAACCTGCAGTTTGCAATGATTAATTACCTACTTTTTTCAGAGGGTGTAAACATTGAGTCACAGCTAGACAAACTACAATATCTCGAATGTAGGTATTGTATATGTCGACTAAGTAAGAAGGCAACATTTCTCCAAACAGTTATACCACTTGTTGGGAACCTCGCGAAAAATTTGTAGTTAAGTGTGTGTGCGACTTAAAATTCAGTCCAATTGCACTGCACTGAAATTCGTTAGATAACGAAACGCTACATTTTTACTAAGAAGCTGAAGATTTTCTAAAAAACAAAAATGCTGGCCGGACATTTAAAAAAGCATCGAAAAGCTGGGAATGTCCGGAAGAACTCAGACGGTTGGTAACTCTAGTTACATTCCTAGGAGGGCTGAAATACTACCACCTCTGAAAGTTACCAGCCCTACACTCTTCGCAACACAAGAACCGGTACATGTATTCAACAGTCAGAGGTATCAGAATGGTTTTCGTTTAAACTTTCGACTCGTTCGTTTCGGGTACAGGTATCCGTACTTCAAATTAATACATTTATCGTTCTCCATCATCCTAGAAAGCCTGTAACATCATCACGGAATCACCCCGTGTATACGTACATTTACAGCCGCCCGCGCCTATAACTTTGAAACTCTGTAGTCTCGTTGGATGACGTTTCCGGACGTGGGTTCCTATTCAAAATACGATGTACTCACTCCCCTCTACAAGTCATAGAAGTCTGTGACGGGAATTTCCGACCACCCTGTATAAAAGTGCAACATTAGAAATATCCAGAAGGTAATCGGATCGGGAAGTTAATATTTCACTGTTGTCTGCTGACATTTTTTTAACACACTGTCGATAACAGATGTAGCGTAATTGTTCTTTTCAACTCTACGGTTTTGGATTCTTACCGGCGATTTTGCTGAGTGCTAATTCTGTGACTCGTATTTGGTAGTACGGTTGTTGAAAACTCCATACGTCGATCCGAATTTAGGTATTTTGGTGTTTTCATAAATCGCTTAAGGTGAATATTTGGCTGGTTCCTTTGTAAAGGACACGACCGAGTACCCTTCATCATTCCTCAAGCCAGTCCTAGCGCTCCTTCACTGTCGATAACCTCGTCAACGGGACACTAATACCTGATTTTGCTCTTATTTGCATTCGTATCGTCTGTGTAACTGTCGTCGTACTGATTAAAATTATTCGAGGAAAAATCTCAATATATCTATCCAAATGGCGTTATAAAGTAATTTAATGCAATGGGTTAAAAAATTATTTACACCGATTACTTCAACTTGGTAGTTTTAGCGGAGATTGTTTACACGCGGGACGAATGCCGCGGGAACGGGTTTTTGCTAATGAGCAGATGGTATTAACGATGCTCGAGGTCATCAAGCTCTCAAAAGTTAACAGCGCGTAAGTGTTTCCTTGCAGTCCAATAAAAAACTAATGAAACTTATTAATGGAAACGTTCATCAGAACTCGGAACAAATTGCTTGTCTTTGCCTTTTTGTAGGTAATACCAAAAGAAGGAAGGAAGATTAGGGTTTAACGCCAGTCAGCGACGTGGTCATTAGAAGCGAAGCACAAGCTATGATTGGGGAAAGAAATCAGCCGTGTTCTCGTCAGAGGAACCATCGCCAGATGTTTCTTAAACGATTTAGAGAAATCATGCAAAACCTTAAACCGGGTGGCCGGACGGGAATTTGAACGACATAATTACGGCTGTAAGATGAACATCAACCAAAGTCAAACAAAGGCAACTGAATGCAGTCGAATTAAATCTGGCGATACCGGGAGGATTAGATAAGGAAGTGAGACGGTGAAAGTAGTAAATGAGTTTTATTATTTGAGCTGTCTAACAACTGCCGATGGCCAAAGTACAGAGGACATGAAATACACAGTGGCAATAGTAGGAAAGGCGTTTTTGAAAAAGAGTAAATATTAGGAATCTTTTTCTGAGGGAATTTGTCTGAAATGTAGCGCTGTAAAAGTGGAACGTGGAAGATAAATAGTTTGGACGTTAAGGGTACAGAGGTTTTGCAAATGTAGTGGTGCAGGAGAACGTTGAAGATTACACGAAAAGATCAGATAAGTAAGCGAGAGGTATTGAATCGAACTGAGGAGAAAAGAAATTTATAGCACAACTCAAATAAAAGAAGGGATCGCTTCATAGAACCCATTCTGAGGCATCAAGGAATGGCCAGTTCGATAATAGAGGGGCTGATCAAACATTGACTACGGTAAGCAGGTCCAAATTAATCGAGGTTGCAGTAGTTATTCAGAACTGGAGAGGCTTGCAGAGCATACAATAGGAAGGAGAGCTGCATCAAACAAGTCTTCGGATTGAACACGACTGCAAAATTACTGTCGGTGCATAATCTCCAACAGTATTTAAAGAAACTCAGTATGAATCGTTAAAAAGTTTGAAAAAGGCGTATCCTTCGTTTACATAAAGCTGTTTTTGAACGGAAATTATACTGTAAATTGCTTAGAGTAAAAGACTCTGAAGCTACGTCATTTCAGTGATATTCAATTCGAACACAACTTCTGGAATAATAACTACCAAGGTGAGTGAAATTAACATTCATTTTTTGCACCTGTTTAGAATGGCTACAGGCAATTTTAAAATGTATAACGGCAGCAATATAAAGAGGGTTGTAGCTATCAGTAACCAATTATGATACTCTTCTAATTCACTAGGTATGAAATTCAGGTTAAAGGATGCTTGTAGCATTCTAGGATTTTAAGAGACACTGGTGGCCCATGATCGGTACTGACAATCGTGCTTTCTCAATCATTATTGTAACACAAAAACCAAATTAAAAATGGCAACAATTATCTTCTCTGTCAAAATTCTCGCTCTTTCTCATTTCGTTTACTTTTCTGTGACTCACGAATTTAAAAAAACATAACTCGTTATCTCATACATCTCTAAGTTCATACGACTCAAGAGTAACAGAATAATGTAGGAAGCAAACTGCAGCTGACAATGGACCCATCGGCCCAAACGCGCTGTGTAACACAATAAAAATGGAAATTTGTGACTGGAAGCGTTGCGCGTTATCATCACTGCTGGTTAAGATTTAGTTTTATTACTACTGTACATCGCGTTTTGAGCTTCAACCACTTACCTGAAGGTACATGTAATCAACGAGACCTCTGCGTTAATGTCGGTCTACGCTACATTACTGTGGCGATTCTCCAGGACATGGGGTTTTTCATAGTTCGGCGAACCGACACACACATACACACACACACACACACACACACACAGTAATATCATAAGGAGTGTGTTCTACACAGTCTGGAAGCCACAAACCATGCAAACTTCCTGGCAAATTAAAACTGTGTACGGGACTGGGATCCGAATATTTTATGGAACTTTGTGGTAAGTTCCTATGGGACCAAACCGATGAGGTCATCGGTCCCTAGGCTTTCGCACTTCGTAATCTGACTTAAACTACGTACAGCTAAGGACAACACACACACACCAATGCCCGAGGGAGGACTCGAACCGCCGACGGGGGGATCCGTGCGAACCGTGGCAAGGCGTGGTACACCACGCGGCTGGGATCCGAACTTGGGACCTTTACCGAGCGGGGTGGCGCAGGAGTTAGCACACTGGATTCGCATTCAGGAAGGCGGTCCAAACTTGCGTCCGGTAATCCTGATTTAGGTTTTCGGTGATTGCCCTAAATCGCTTCAAGCAAATGCCGGGATGGTTCCTTTGAAAGGGTGCGGCCGATTTCCTTCCCCAACCTTTCCAAATCCGAGCTTCTGCTCCGTCTCTAATGATCTCGGTGTCGACGGAACGTTAAACATTAATCTCCTCCTCCTCTTTGGGACAATTGCCTTACTGCCGCGAGCCGGCGGCGGTGACCGAGCAGTTCTAGGCGCTTCAGTCCGGAACTGCGCGACAGCCACGGTCGCAGGTTTGAATCCTGCCTCGGGTATAGATGTGTGTGATGTCCTTAGGTTAGTTAGGTTTAAGTAGTTCTAAGTTCTAGGGAACTGATGACCTCAGATGTTGAGTCCCATAGTCCTCAGAACCATTTGAATCGTTTTTTTACTGCTGCGAGTGCTAGTCACGCAAGGTATGTAGCAGGTGAAGGCTGGAAAGGTCAGAGACTGGGCACTAGCGGAAGTAATGCTGATGACAGGAGGCTTGTGATCGAAAGGCAAAGGTCCGAGGTTCGAATCCCGATCCGGCACACAGTTTTAATCTGCCAGGAAGTTTCATATTAGCGCAAAGGCAGAGTAAAAAAAATCACTCTGATCACTAACCATATTTACATTGCATCGTTTCGACTTTCATCTCTCATCTTCAGGTAGATGTCGTTTACAATATCTGGTTCGATAGCTTCATGGCGAACTTTCATAACAGCGTTTTTATAGAATTTTTCTTCATTGTAGAAAAACAGATATATAACACGACGGTAGACGTGCTTTCCACACCCACGTAAAGCCAAATTACAAAATGGCGTATTTACAAACTACTACTACAACCTATAAGAATGAACGGGTAGGGATACTATTCTTTGACAGTCATTACCCATAACTGTCGTCCTTGCTTCGAAGCGTTTCGACTTTACTCCCTCATCTTCAGATACATGTCGTTTACAAGACAGGTTTTGAGTCCGCCTGGGCAATTTTTATCACGTAATTTTGAAAGAATTTTTCTGTATACAAACACAGACAAGCATTAGCATCATGGCAGCTGAACTTCATGGAGTCACAGTAGCTCAAACTATCATTATAATCTGTCAGAACCCACAAGTAGCGCGTACTCTTGACAATCAGCTCGCATATCCGAAGTTATCCTTACAGCGCCGACATAAAGTATGCTTAGTTTCCACGATTCTCGTGCGCAGGAGAATGAATTCCTGGCAAGGAACAGCGCTGAACGGATCGTACACGGCTGGAGGTTCGCCAGCGAGCTTTCCGTAGCGCCGAGTTCACGCTTCTCACACTTAATATGCTCTCTGCAAGTGCTGCGAACGCCTCACGCATAAAATGCACTTATGCAGAAACAATGAGGCGCATTCCTTTCGCAAATGACGATACTGCTCTTGGCACCGCGATGAACTGTGGCCTCCTCAGAGACACGTTAGTCTGACTAGCAGACGATTGTATGTATTTCAGTGTACTTAAAATGCGCTTTCTAAGGCAAAGTAACTTGTAAGATACTGTATTTTCGAAGCTTCAAGCATTGAATGGTGTAGAATGAACCCTTAAGTGTATCACAATTTTCCTTTTTAATTTTAGAACACTGTTGCAGAAACAATGAAACAAACATGCCAAGTTTAAACAGACGCAAAATCCCCAAGATTGGCGATCCTTTACAGAAGCTCGAAATTTATGGTGAAGTTCAATGCGAAAACTCTATAACAGTTTCCACGACGAAACTATGTCTCGAAACCTGACAGAAAATCCAAAGAGATTCTGGTCGTATGTGAAGTATGTTAGCGGCAAGAAACAATCAATGCTTTCTCTAAGCGATAGCAATGGAGAAACTATCGAAGACAGTGCTACCAAAGCATAGTTACCAAACACAGCCTTCTGAAATGCCTTCACAAAAGAAGACGAAGTAAATATTCCAGAATTCGAATCGAGAACAGCTGCCAGTATGAGTAACGTAGAAGTAAATATCCTCGGAGTAGTGAAGCAACTGAAATCATTTAATAAAAGCAAGTCTTCTGCTCCAGACTGTATACTAATTAGGTTCCTTTCCGAGTATGCTGATTCATTAGCTCCATACTTAACAATCATACACAACCGTTCGCTCGACGAAAGATTCGTACCCAGAGACTGGAAAGTTGCACAGGTTACACCAATATTCAAGAAAAGTAGTAGTAGTAATCCACTAAATTACAGGCCCATATCGTTAACGTCGATATGCAGCAGGATTTTACAACATATATTGTGTCCGAACATTATGAATTACCTCGAAGGAAACGGTCTATTGATGCACAGTCAACATGGGTTTAGAAAACATCGTTCCTGTGAAACACAACTAGCTCTTTATTCACATGAAGTGCTGAGTGCTATTGACAAGTGATTTCAGATCGATTCCGTATTTCTGGATTTCCAGAAGGCTTTTGACACTGTACCACACAAGCGGCACGTAGTGAAATTGCGTGCTTATGGAATATCGCCTCAGTTATGTGACTGGATTTACAATTTCCTCTCAGAGAGGTCACAGTTCGTAGTAATTGACGGAAAGTCATCTAGTAAAACAGAATTGATTTCTGGGGTTCCCCAAGGTAGTGTTATAGGCCTTTTGCTGTTCCGTATATATATATATATATATATATATATATATATATATATATACATATATATATATATATATATATATATATATATATATATATACGATTTTGGAAACAATCTGAGCAGCCGTCTTCGGTTGTTTGCAGATGACGCTGTCGTTTATCGACTAATAAAGTCATCAGGAGATCAAAACAAACTGCAAAACGGTTTCGAAAAAAATATGTAAATGGTGCGAAAAGTGGCAGTTGACCCTACATAACGAAAAGTTTGAGGTCACCCATATGAGTGAAGGAACTCGTTAAACTTCGGTTGCACAATAAATCAGTCTGATTTATTTCAACTAAATACGTAGGTATTACAGTTACGACCAACGTAAATGTGAAGGAACACGTAGAAAATGTTGTGGGGAAGGCTAACCAAAGACTTCGTTTTATTGGCAGGACACTTAGAAAATGTAACAGGCCTACTAAGGAGACTGCCTACACTACGCTTGTCCGTCCTCTTTTAGAATACTGCTGCGCGGTGTGGGATCCTTACCACATAGGACTGACGGAGTGCATCGAAAAAGTTCAAAGAAGGGCAGCACCTTTTGTATTATCGCGAAATATGGGAGAGAGCGTCACTGAAATGATACAGAATATGGGCTGTCATCATTAAAAGAAAGGCGTTTTTCGTTGCGACGGAATCTTCTCACGAAATTCCAATCACCAACTTTCTCCTCCGAATGCGAAAATATTTTGTTGACACCGTCTTACATAGGGAGGAACGATCACCAAGATAAAATAAGAGAAATGAGAGCTCGAACGAAAACATATAGGTGTCATTCTTTCCGCGCGCTACACAAGATTGGAATAATAGAGAAGGTGGTTCGATGAACCCCCTGCCAGGCACTTAAATGTGATTTGCAGAGTATCCATGTACATGTTGATGTAGATATTACCTCCCTTAGAAAATACAGCAACCAACCACGTTTTATATATACACTCCTGGAAATGGAAAAAAGAACACATTGACACCGGTGTGTCAGACCCACCATACTTGCTCCGGACACTGCGAGAGGGCTGTGCAAGCAATGATCACACGCACGGCACAGCGGACACACCAGGAACCGCGGTGTTGGCCGTCGAATGGCGCTAGCTGCGCAGCATTTGTGCACCGCCGCCGTCAGTGTCAGCCAGTTTGCCGTGGCATACGGAGCTCCATCGCAGTATTTAACACTGGTAGCATGCCGCGACAGCGTGGACGTGAAACGTATGTGCAGTTGACGGACTTTGAGCGAGGGCGTATAGTGGGCATGCGGGAGGCCAGGTGGACGTACCGCCGAATTGCTCAACACGTGGGGCGTGAGGTCTCCACAGTACATCGATGTTGTCGCCAGTGGTCGGCGGAAGGTGCACGTGCCCGTCGACCTGGGACCGGACCGCAGCGACGCACGGATGCACGCCAAGACCGTAGGATCCTACGCAGTGCCGTAGGGGACCGCACCGCCACTTCCCAGCAAATTAGGGACACTGTTGCTCCTGGGGTATCGGCGAGGACCATTCGCAACCGTCTCCATGAAGCTGGGCTACGGTCCCGCACACCGTTAGGCCGTCTTCCGCTCACGCCCCAACATCGTGCAGCCCGCCTCCAGTGGTGTCGCGACAGGCGTGATTGGAGGGACGAATGGAGACGTGTCGTCTTCAGCGATGAGAGTCGCTTCTGCCTTGGTGCCAATGATGGTCGTATGCGTGTTTGGCGCCGTGCAGGTGAGCGCCACAATCAGGACTGCATACGACCGAGGCACACAGGGCCAACACCCGGCATCATGGTGTGGGGAGCGATCTCCTACACTGGCCGTACACCACTGGTGATCGTCGAGGGGACACTGAATAGTGCACGGTACATCCAAACCGTCATCGAACCCATCGTTCTACCATTCCTAGACCGGCAAGGGAACTTGCTGTTCCAACAGGACAATGCACGTCCGCATGTATCCCGTGCCACCCAACGTGCTCTAGAAGGTGTAAGTCAACTACCCTGGCCAGCAAGATCTCCGGATCTGTCCCCCATTGAGCATGTTTGGGACTGGATGAAGCGTCGTCTCACGCGGTCTGCACGTCCAGCACGAACGCTGGTCCAACTGAGGCGCCAGGTGGAAATGGCATGGCAAGCCGTTCCACAGGACTACATCCAGCATCTCTACGATCGTCTCCATGGGAGAATAGCAGCCTGCATTGCTGCGAAAGGTGGATATACACTGTACTAGTGCCGACATTGTGCATGCTCTGTTGCCTGTGTCTATGTGCCTGTGGTTCTGTCAGTGTGATCATGTGATGTATCTGACCCCAGGAATGTGTCAATAAAGTTTCCCCTTCCTGGGACAATGAATTCACGGTGCTCTTATTTCAATTTCCAGGAGTGTACATGCGCGTGTCGGTCTTGCGCCCATCTTCAGTTGGCATTGAATTAAATCTTCCGTTAGCACGTCGTTAAAAACAAAAACTACAGTAAAATGAATATTTGAATGTTTTTTTTTAATTTATTTACATCTACGTCTATACTGCGCAAGCTACTTTACGGTATGTGGCGGCGCGTACTCCACGTAGCACTATCTCTTCCCCCTTCGCTGACCCATTGTTGTTGTCATCTCGCGAGACGTATGTCGGAGACAGTACTGTGTAGCCGGCTCTTCCCGGAACGTACGCTCTCGGAATTTCCTCTCCGTGACGCACAACGCCTGTCTTGTAGCGTCTCCCACTGCAGTCTGTTGAGCATCCCCGTAACGTTTCCGCGCCGAGTAAACAATCTCGAGACGAAACGTGCCGCTATTCTCCGAGGCTTCTGTTAATCCAACTGGTAGGAGTCCCAAAATGAAGAGCAATTCTCATGAAACGGTCGAACAAGTGTTTTGTAAGTCATTACTTTCGTCGATGAATTACACTACTGGCCATTAAAATACACTCCTGGAAATTGAAATAAGAACACCGTGAATTCATTGTCCCAGGAAGGGGAAACTTTATTGGCACATTCCTGGGATCAGATACATCACATGATCACACTGACAGAACCACAGGCACATAGACACAGGCAACAGAGCATGCACAATGTCGGCACTAGTACAGTGTATATCCACCTTTCGCAGCAATGCAGGCTGCTATTCTCCCATGGAGACGATCGTAGAGATGCTGGATGTAGTCCTGTGGAACGGCTTGCCATGCCATTTCCACCTGGCGCCTCAGTTGGACCAGCGTTCGTGCTGGACGTGCAGACCGCGTGAGACGACGCTTCATCCAGTCCCAAACATGCTCAATGGGGGACAGATCCGGAGATCTTGCTGGCCAGGGTAGTTGACTTACACCTTCTAGAGCACGTTGGGTGGCACGGGATACATGCAGACGTGCATTGTCCTGTTGGAACAGCAAGTTCCCTTGCCGGTCTAGGAATGGTAGAACGATGGGTTCGATGACGGTTTGGATGTACCGTGCACTATTCAGTGTCCCCTCGACGATCACCAGTGGTGTACGGCCAGTGTAGGAGATCGCTCCCCACACCATGATGCCGGGTGTTGGCCCTGTGTGCCTCGGTCGTATGCAGTCCTGATTGTGGCGCTCACCTGCACGGCGCCAAACACGCATACGACCATCATTGGCACCAAGGCAGAAGCGACTCTCATCGCTGAAGACGACACGTCTCCATTCGTCCCTCCATTCACGCCTGTCGCGACACCACTGGAGGCGAGCTGCACGATGTTGGGGCGTGAGCGGAAGACGGCCTAACGGTGTGCGGGACCGTAGCCCAGCTTCATGGAGACGGTTGCGAATGGTCCTCGCCGATACCCCAGGAGCAACAGTGTCCCTAATTTGCTGGGAAGTGGCGGTGCGGTCCCCTACGGCACTGCGTAGGATCCTACGGTCTTGGCGTGCATCCGTGCGTCGCTGCGGTCCGGTCCCAGGTCGACGGGCACGTGCACCTTCCGCCGACCACTGGCGACAACATCGATGTACTGTGGAGACCTCACGCCCCACGTGTTGAGCAATTCGGCGGTACGTCCACCCGGCCTCCCGCATGCCCACTATACGCCCTCGCTCAAAGTCCGTCAACTGCACATACGGTTCACGTCCACGCTGTCGCGGCATGCTACCAGTGTTAAAGACTGCGATGGAGCTCCGTATGCCACGGCAAACTGGCTGACACTGACGGCGGCGGTGCACAAATGCTGCACAGCTAGCGCCATTCGACGGCCAACACCGCGGTTCCTGGTGTGTCCGCTGTGCCGTGCGTGTGATCATTGCTTGTACAGCCCTCTCGCAGTGTCCGGAGCAAGTATGGTGGGTCTGACACACCGGTGTCAATGTGTTCTTTTTTCCATTTCCAGGAGTGTAGCTACACCACGAAGATGACGTGCTACTGACGCGAAATTTAACCGACAGGAAGAAGATGCTGTCATATGCAAATGATTAGCTTTTCAGAGCATTCACAGAAGGTGGGCGCCGGTGGCGACACCTACAACGTGCTGACTTGAGAAAAGTTTCCAAACGATTTATCATACACAAACAGCAGTTGACCGCCTTTGCCTGGTGAAACGTTGTTGTGATGCGTCGTGTAAGGAGAAATGGGTACCATCACGTTGCCGACTTTGATAAAGGTCGGATTGTAGCCTATCGCGATTGCGGTTTATCGTATCGCGACATTTCTGCTCGCGTTGGTCGAGATCCAATGACTGTTAGCAGAATATGGTATCGGTGGGTTCAGTAGGGTAATACGGAACGCCGTGCTGGATCCCAACGGCCTCGTATCACTAGCAATCGAGATGACAGGCATCTTATCCTCATGGCTGTAACGGATCGTGCAGACACGTCTCGATCCCTGAGTCAACAGATGGGGACGTTTGCAAGACAACAACCATCTGCACGAACAGTTGGACGACGTTTGCAGCAGCATGGACTGTCAGCTCGGAGACCATGGCTGCGGTTACCCTTGACGCTGCGTCACAGACAGGAGCGCCTGCGATGGTGTACTCAACGACGAACCTGGGTGCACGAATGGCAAAACGTCATTTTTTTCGTATGAATCCAGGTTCTGTTTACAGCATCATGATGGTCGCATCCGTGTTTGGCGACATCGCGGTGAACGCACATTGGAATCGTGTATTCGTCATCGCCATACTGGCGTATCACCCGGCGTGATGATATGGGGTGGCATTGGTTACACGTCTCTGTCACCTCTTGTTCGCACTGACGGCACTTTGAAGAGTGGACGTTACATTTCAGATGTGCTACGACCCGTGGCTCTACCCTTCATTCGATCCCTGTGAAAGTCTACATTTCAGCACGATAATGCACGACCGCATGTTGCGGGTCCTGTACAGGCCTTTGTGGATACAGAAAATGTTCGACTGCTGCCCTGGCCAGCACATTCTCCAGATCTCTAACCAATTGAAAACGTCTGATCAATGGTGGCCGAGCAACTTGCTCGTCACAATACGCCAGTCATTACTGTTGATGAACTGTGGTATCGTGTTGAAGCTGCATGGGCAGCTGTACCTGTACACGCCATCCAAGCTCTTTCGACTCAATGCCCAGGCGTATCAGGGCCGTTATTACGGCCAGAGGTGGTTGTTCCAGGTACTGATTTCTCAGGATCTATGCACCCAAATTGCGTGAAAATGTAATCACATGTCAGTTCTAGTATAATATATTTGACCAATGAATACCCGTTTATCATCTGCATTTGTTCTTGGTGTAGCAATTTTAATGTCCAGTAGTGTACATCTGCTCTAGTGTCTGTACCGCTGCCATTTCCCTAGATTTAGTGTCTGCAGAGTTTTACTTCGGCTCTCGCCGGAAGGTTGGACGGGGTGTGCAGCGTGCGTGTGTTGAGCAGCTGTGGGTGTTCGGGCCTACCTGCCGAGTCGTTCCTGCCCCGGCCCACACCTGTCTACCCCTTCGAGCGCCACAGCCCAATGGTCTGCCGCCAGCAGAGAGAGACTAAGCGAGACCACTTTTTCTCCTTCAGGTTGGGCGCAGGTGCAGCCCGAAGCGGCAATTAGTGCACGGATTGCAGGCCACCTGCGCCCCGCCACGCCTCGCGCTCGCTCTGTAACACTCGCAACCTGCGGCTTCGGAAGTGGCGCCGCATAGCGTAGCGTAATGAGCGGTACCGAAAGTGAACTGCGCCCATCCTCCGCCAGGACAACAGCTTTCTCTCTCTCTTTCTCTCTCTCTACTGTTTTCCACCTCGCGCGCGCACCTTGGCACTCTACCGATACAACCGGTAGTAATAGCGTGAGTCGTCATTACCTGTAACGAATGAAGTTTCGCACTGAAAGTACTGTCGCCACCACTACAAACAGAGAGCTCGCAATCTAATTGGACACGTATGGGGAAGTAAATCGACCGTGGCTTATTTGAGAAAGCAACCAGGCATTCATCTCAAACACTCAAGAGCCAAAGAAACTGATACACCTGCCTCATATCGTGTAGGGCCCCCGCAAGCACGGAGAAGTGCATGGACTCGACTAGTGTCTGAAGTAGTGCTCGAGGACACTGACACCATGAATCCTCCAGGCCTGTCCATAAATCCGTAAGAAAACGAGGGGGTGGAGATCTATTCTTAACAGCACGTTGCAAGACATCCCAGATATGCTCAATAGTATTCACGCCTTGGGAGCTTGGTGGCCAGTGGAAGTGTTTAAACTCAGAAGAGAGTTCCTGGAGCCACTCTGTAGCAATACTGGACGTGTGGGGTGTCGCATTGTCCTGCTGAAGTTACCCAAGTCCACAGCAATGCACAAGGGACATGAATGGATGCAGGTGACCAGACAGGATGCTTACGTACGTGTCACGTGTCAAGAATCGTAGCTAGACGTTCATTTTTGGAACACAACCTACGACGAGCTTAAGAGACAGAAGTGATGACACTTTCTGTAGGACCTGACCATCATTATACAGGACAATGCTGAAGCACGTACAGTGCTGCAAGCTGTTACTGATTTGTTTGAGTGATGGGGCTGCTAAGTGCTATACCACCTACTGCACTTCCCTGCCTAAAGCCCTCGTGAGTTCAGCTCGATTTCTGAACTGATGGAAACACTTCACGGCATTCCATTCAGAGCTGCTAGAAATTCGTCGGCCAATAGACCGCGCCGCTCGAACTGTCAACACAACTGGCACTTCAAAATGGTTCAAATGGCTCTGAGCACTATGAGACTTAACATCTGAGGTTCAAAATGGTTCAAATGGCTCTGAGCACTATCAGACTTAACATCTATGGTCATCAGCCCCCTAGAACTTAGAACTACTTCTAACTAACCTAAGGACATCACACAAAAAAATGGTTCAAATGGCTCTGAGCACTATGGGACTCAACATCTTAGGTCATAAGTCCCCTAGAACTTAGAACTACTTAAACCTAACTAACCTAAGGACATCACACACACCCATGCCCGAGGCAGGATTCGAACCTGCGACCGTAGCAGTCCCGCGGTTCCGGACTGCAGCGCCAGAACCGCTAGACCACCGCGGCCGGCGACATCACATACATCCATGCCCGAGGCAGGATTCGAACCTGCGACCGTAGCAGTCGCGCGGTTCCGATCGATATCGGAATGGCAATATCGAGCGCCGATATTTTTATTTTATATTTTTTTCACAATTTTTGGTAAATATTTGATTTATTTATTTATTTATTTATTTATTTTGTCATCAGTCTACTGACTGGTTTGATGCGGCTCGCCACGAATTCCTTTCCTGTGCTAACGTCTTCATCTCAGAGTAGCACTTGCAACCTACGTCCTCAAGCAAATAATTGAGGACGTAGGTTGCAAGTGCTACTCTGAGATGAAGACGTTAGCACAGGAAAGGAATTCGTGGCGGGCCGCATCAAACCAGTCAGTAGACTGATGAAAAAAAAAAAAAAAATTGATATTGTTCTCTTGAAATTGTAGTGGAACATAAGTTTACTTTCACTGTGAGAAAGAGTCTAACTAGTTTTTGAGTTTTCACCATATCCAATATTTCTCTTTGACTGCGTGAAGCAAGTACAGGTAGCACAAAGAAGAAGTCCGATTGCACTAGTGGAGGGGAGGGAAGAGGGGGGGGGGAGATGGAATAACAAGATTTCCGATGCGGAGAAATAGCACACCAGTTGCGTTAAAAGAAAACAATTTTTGACGCAACTAATGTGCTATTTCTTCACATTGGCATTCTTCAAAAACAGTTGCTCAAAGTGTGGACAATATTTTAAATGACAAGTTTGGTCTTTATGGTGGGCGGAGACTTGTGACAGGAAATGCTGACGTAATAGGCGCTCGGCGTTACCAACATAAACTGCTACGTTTAGCTTAACCGTGCAATTTCGGCATTACAACTGCTAGGTCTCTGGCTTTGGCAGAAATGAAAAAAAAAAAAAAAAAAAAAAAAAAAAAAAAAAAAAAAACAGGGAAATCGACATGAAGTGTTCGGACAGGTCCGATATGTCACGAAACCGAACCACGGACCTATCGGCACCTTTTGTTGTGCCACTTACAAGCAGCACCATTATTAGCAAAGTAGGTATCGCCAAACGTGATCGTCTATCGTTTTCCTTTCAGTTCTTGCTCTAAGGGGCAGGTTGCTATCTTGTTGGCGTACAGAATATCTAATAAATCAATAACTAAAAATATTGCTCTAAGACCGGCAGTATAATAATAATGTGCACCCGATATTTTTATAGGCAGGTACGTCGATGTTTTGTCTGTCGAGATACTTTGTACGATGGATATATGGAAATGAGCGGTCGGCATTGTGGGTCGGGAGTTCCCTATTCGGGGAAGTTCGGCCGCCGAGGGCAAGTACTTATTGCATTCGACGCCACATTGGGTGACTTGCGCGTCGGAGGTGGGGATGAAATGATGATGAGGACTACACAACACCCAGTCCTTGAGCGGAGAAAATCTCCTGCCCCAGCAGGGAATCGAACCCGGACCCCTTGGCGTGGCATTCCGCCGCGCTGCCAACTCAGCTAACGGGGGTGGACACTTTCTACGATGTGTCGAGAGCTCATAATGATATCTTTTAAGTATCGATATATCGGATTCACGATATTTTTAGGACTATCCACAGTCCTAATTACAACTGTAACTGACGACCGTACCTTCTTCTCAACTTGTGTGCATACCATGGGACGGGGGACCTGGACGTGATCCGACATTCCAACGTATATTATACGCAAACCATACATTTCTCCATCATAACTTCATCTACTAAATTGTATTGGGGACTTCGCAAACAAAATTCTCTGTAATAAGTGGCAGGATTTGATGCTAGAAATAAGAGACTGCAGTTCGTCTACGAAACATTTTACATACGAAACGCTACACCGGCTTTTAGTATTGCAATATTACGTAAGCGCACACGCGCGCGCTCGTGTGTGTGTGTGTGTGTGTGTGTGTGTGTGTGTGTGTGAGTGCGTGTGTGTGAGTGCGTTTGCGTGTGTGGGTGTGTTTGTATGTGATACAAAGAAAGGCAGTGCGACTGGCCACATAAGGCAAACTCTTATTCGTGGATACCTTTATACGCAAATGCAACGGGATATAAAGTGACCAATAGTGATTAAGAGGGCCGTCAACAAAGTATTACGCATTGCCTTGTACACTGTAAACGTGTATGTACTTTGCTTCTGATCGTAAGACATCTACATACATGTGATGCAACTATAATAGTGCGTATAGTAGTGAAATGATCAGGAACACAAACAAAATAATTACAGGCGAAATTAACTATCATCTTTTACTTATTAGAACGAATAGCAATTGCTGCTTACATACGTTGACATAAATATTGAATGTCTCATATGCTCAGCTGAAGGAAGAGAGAATTACATAATAATAAGATACGAGCAATACCATCCTCTAATATGATTTTATTTGCAGACTGTCAAGGTGGACTTACAATAAATGTACTTGAAAGCAATCGCTGCAGGTGCAGTCAGGTCGCAACGTCGCATCAGCATCTTTCGCTGTCAGCTGCCCGCCATTCCCGAATCACGGTCTGTCGGCGCCGCCTGCTACTGTAGCCTGTTCACTTATTCATTCTTGGACAGCCCGTCCCGGAGCGCAGGTGGTCGGGATGCAACCTGATCCCCGCCGGCTGAAGGCTACCCCTGCCCCCTCTGTCCCCCCCCCCCCTCCCATGTCCAAGCAATCCGCCCGTCGCTTTCCCTCGCCTCGCCGGTTTTTGGCACAGCCGGCTGTTTGAGACCGCAGTAATGTGCACGCACGCGTAAGCTTCAGGGCTTCGCTTCGTAGGAGTACAGTCGCTGTCTGACCCAACTTGACGCTACTGCGTTGCATGAATACGTAGTTGCAACTGCTGCTGTGATAGTCTGCCCGTGTATCCTAAAGCAGTAGTACGTACTTATGAGAACACCCTGCCCTGATTTTGTAGTAATTTTGTGTCAATTCGAAAGACATTCGTCTTGCAAACTGACTGTTTAGTCTCAGTTTTAGGCCGTCTTACACACGTCTCTCTTTTCTTTTCGCATTAAGAATCAACGTCTCTATATTAGTAACGAGACTATTTTACACGACCAAGAGTGGTGTTGGCTGTGAAACTGTATGCTTTCAGATACAGTAGGGTATATGCCTAGGTTCGAATCCTACCGAGTGCAAAAGTAAGGCACAGACAGAAAGAGAACAATTTGTGGTTTCAAGATGAAAGGCCAATATTTTTTTGCTAGAGTGTATATCTAAAAAGACTCTCGAATGTCAGCAGCAATTGTTGCAACGTCTTTCGATTTACACTTTTGTTTGGCCTTATTTGGGCTTCTTATTACCTAACTGTGACTTATCCTTTGCTTGGCTGGAACATACATTAATGTTTACTCATTCGGAAGTAGTAACAATTATACATTCGTCTTAACCACATGAAAATTGTGTTTCCAGCAATGACTTTTAAATGCATCCTTCCGTCACGTTAGAAACAGACAAGAATTGCTTGACCGTTCCACTGCAAAAAGGACAAATATGTTTCCTTTAAATTAATGACTGAAGCAAAAAAACTGCAGTAGATGTAGCTGCACTGTTCATTTACGTTATAAAAATCTCTTACTGGCTGAAGGGAGGGATGGAATTGAGCGTCTCGTTCGCATTGAGGAAAGGGGCAGTTAACGTCTTAATTAGCTTCTATATCAACTGCAGTATGCACTGACTCTGCAGTCAATAAACAAGTACACTACATTTCACCACCAAATATTCACTGCAGCGTTGCAACATACAGTCATTTACTGGACAAAAATAGAAAGATGGCAGCCAACAGAACTGGAGCTGAATGACACGTAGATTTTCTAGAAATATTCGTATGAATTCTCAAGTATATTTAGTCGTTGAAAGGTTTATTTGCGACCTAAAGGTTTAATCCATTATAAATATTCTTCCATAAAATTATGATGTCATTTTTATTTATAGCATCGTAATATCAAAGCAGCTGGTGACAAAATTCCACTGGAAACAGCATGAAATAAAATTGTTTTTTCTCGGATTAATCCGATAATGGATGAAGGCTACAGTCTTTTGTTTAATGTTATCACTACACAGGATTAATTAATACAAGGATCAGTTATTAATAACATTTTGCTGTATTTCTGTTATCTTCTGAAAGTGTCACTATTCGCCGGCCGGAGTGGCCGAGCGGTTTTCGGCGCTTCAGTCTGAAACCGCGCGACCGCTACGGTCGCAGGTTCGAATCCTGCCTTGGGCGTGGATGTGTGTGATGGCTTTAGGTTAGTTAGGTTTAAGTAGTTCTAAGTTCTAGGGGACTGATGACCTTAGAAATTAAGTCCCATAGTGGTCAGAGCCATTTGAACCATTTTTTTTTTTTTTGGTCACTATTCGGAGCAGCTTCCTTGCGAACAACACGATTCTTTATTTTTCTGCTGATGCGGTCTTTCCAACAACGTCGAGGTTTGCTACGTCTCCATGTGTCAGAGGGCTTCTCTTCAAAAATTTTCTTTAGCCACCGATGATTTGGCATTCTCAATAAATTTCCATACTAGTTTAGTGATATTCTTTCAGTTCTATCACTGTTTCATTTGTCCTCATTACTTGATCATTTGCTTTTTGTCGGTTCTTGAAATTCTGTCAATAATCCATTTCAACAGCTATTAGTCTTCCTTTTAGGTCAACGTTTAAATTCTCAGTTCTGATCCATAGTATTAAAGAGAGTCAACCATTAGCCTACCCATACTTTCGTACTGTTTTTCGAACTGTTCTTGTCTCACCAAAAAGAATTTATACCCCCTATTACTTAAATTATTTATTGTATACTGTATTTTACTACTTATTACTCAATCTACTTTTGCCAACATATGGCCATAGATATTTGAATTTTGCTATCTGTCTCATAACTGCTCAGTCAGTTTCACTATCAGATACTCCATTTTTGTTAGACTTGCTTGTAGTCCCCATTTGTTATGTTCCTGATACAAACATCGCATCATAAACTCAACATATTGTGCTGGAATGGCTTGATCATCAAGAAAGCTTAGTAAATACAACTGTATATCATTAACAACTTGTACGTATAAATTGAACAAGGCGGGTGACATATTGCAACTTGTCTTAGGCATTTTGTGACATTAATGGGTTCTGGTATGTGTAAAGGATGGTCATCCATAAGTTTCAGAGCCTCCAACAGTTTTATTGTAGGAACCAAGTCATAAGCTCTTGCTGTATCTACGAAAATAATGTGTAACTCCTTCCCTGCTGCTAAAAATTTCTCCACTAGCTTTCGTAAAGCCGACCGGTGTGGCCGAGCGCTTCTAGGCGCTTCAGTCCGGAACCGCGCTGCTGCTACGGTCGCAGGTTCGAATCCTGCCTCGGGCATGGATGTGTGTGATGTCCTTAGGTTAGTTAGGTTTAATTAGTTCTAAGTTCTAGGGGACTGATGACCTCAGATGTTAAGTCCCTTAGTGCTCAGAGCCATTTGAACCTTTCGTAAAATAAAAACGTTGTCTGTACAGGATGTGTTCTGTCCAAACCCACTCACTTCTTCCCCAGTATGGTGGCGAACACTCTGCCTTATTTTCTGGTACATGATTTTGCCAAATAATCGGCTCAGTGTGCAAAAAAATGTGTGTGTGAAATCTTATGGGACTTAACTGCTAAGGTCATCAGTCCCTAAGCTCACACATTATTTAACCTAAATTATCATAAGGACAAACACACACACCCATGCCCGAGGGAGGACTCGAACTTCCGCCGGGACCAGCCGCACAGTCCATAACTGCAGCGCCCTAGACCGCTCGACTAATCTCGCGCGGCGCTCATTGTGCCGTTCACACTGATACCTCACTTGCAGTTAGTGTCTCTTCTACGATATTTTCGGCTCTGGTCGTATTTCAATCTGTGGACAACAGTTTTTTTTGTAAAGTGCGTTATTCTAATGTAAATATCCTTCTTAGGCATATCGTATGCTCAACAATAAAGGTAAAAAATGGTTCAAATGGCTCTGAGCACTATGGGACTCAACTGCTGTGGTCATCAGTCCCCTAGAACTTAGAACTACTTAAACCTAACTAACCTAAGGACATCACACACATCCATGTCCAAGGCAGGATTCGAACCTGCGACCGTAGCAGTCGCACGGTTCCGGACTGCGCGCCTAGAACCGCGAGACCACCGCGGCCGGCAATAAAGGAACAACATACGAAACACTATTAAGATGGAAACTGATATAAAATTGTTATTCATGGAAGATAATCCAAACGCGCCTCGTTTCTACTAAAACGTACTCTGTGACTTCTCTAGGATGGGAGTGTCAAGCAACGTTCGTCAGCGCCAGCAGATTGCCTCATGCTCGAAAATAATACACGTGCCGGGCGAGTAGCAGTAGTGCATGTTGCAGCGGAAGTTTACTAGCTTCACGTGGCAGGATGTTTACTTCGCGCCAGACGATTTTTGCAGACGGTAGTCTAATCTAGTCAGCTGCCTAGGCGATGCCTCTAAATAGCTTTGGTGCTATGACGCTCGAGCCAGAGTTAGTCATTCGAGTCCTAATAGAGGAAAAAAAATCATAGCTAGAATTTGAAAAAATGAGAAGCTATTCATTGCTAATTGTGAAATAAAGTGCTGTATTAAACTGAAAAATATTCATCAGTATCCTGTGCAGGCTGATATCCAGAAAGGCTTTTACTATGTCGCGTCTTGCAGCTCTCATATATGTAAAGGAGCACTATGCCTCACAATGGATATAGTTAGTAATATTGATGCAATAGCGATATTCAAATGGCTCTGAGCACTATGGGACTGAACATCTGAGGTCATCAGTCCCCTAGAACTTAGAACTACTTCAACCTAACTAACCTAAGGACATCACACACAACCATGCCCGAGGCAGGATTCGAACCTGCGACCGTTGCAGTTGTGTGGTTCCGGAGTGAAGGGCCTAGAACCGCTCGGCCACAACGGCCGGCCAATAGCGATGTAAACTGGAGATTATATAAGACCTTACAGTGAAGTTATTTGCTTTTACATGTGACATATTTACGATAACACCTATGAAAAATACGCCAGTGGTGACACGCAGTGAATTCCAACGAGAACAAAAAAAAAAAAAAAAAAAAAAAAAAAGGCTCTGAGCACTATAGGACTTACCATCTGTGGTCATCAGTCCCCTAGAACGTAGAACTACTTAAACCTAACCAACCTAAGGACATCACACACATCCATGCCCGAGGCAGGATTGGAACCTGCGACCGCAGCAGTCGCGCGGTTCCAGACTGAGCGCCTAGAACCGCTAGACCACCGCGGCCGGCCAACGAGAACAAATTCTCCGTTGTATACGAAATATCGTTGTCACGTGGATCATATCATGTAGGGTACTTAAGGTAGTACAATTAAGATGTGTATTATGCTCGTACATTAACATTGTGTATTTAAACCGGGGACCTAGAAACGACGGAGAGGCTTCAGCCGCCGTAGCCCTCAGTGGTTTACAACCCCACAACAGGCCACAGCAGTCCACCCACACCGAACCTAGGACTATTGTGCGGTCCGGCCCCGGTGGACCCTCCCCCCCCCCCCCTATCCCGGGAACGTCTCATAACAGACGGGTGTAACCCCAAATGTTTGCATGGTAGATTAATTATGGTCCCCCCCCCCTCCACCCGCCCCTATCCCGGGAACGTCTCATACCAGACGGGTGTAACCCCAAATGTTTGCGTGGTAGATTAATTATGGTATACGCGTGCGTACGTGGAGGCAATGTTTGCGCAGCAATCGCCGACATAGGGTAACGGAGGCGGAATAAGGGGAACCAGCCCACATTCGCCGAGGTAGATGGAAAACCGCCTTAAAAACCATCCACAGCCTGGTCGGCACACGAGGCCTCTCGACACTAATCCTCCGGCTGGATTCGCGCCGGGGACCGGCACGCCTTCCTGGTCGGGAAGCAGCGCGTTAGACCACGCGGCTAGCCGGGCGGGCTACACTTACTACTGTAAGGTTTAATTTCAATTTAACTTGTTTTAACGCTGATCTGAGCTAAATATAAAGTGTGATGACATACATAGACTGTCCACACCAAATATATCCCAAGTACAAAAGTACCGCATGGTACACATTATTATTGATATCTTCGTTATCCGCATATGCCGCATCCACTCATAACAATTTTTTTTTTACCTCTGTAATAGGTGACCGGTTCCCGTGAGATCACCGAAGAGCTGTCGGGCGTGGTCGGCACTTGGATGGGTGACGATCCAGGCCGCCATGCGCTGTTGCCATTTTTCGGGGTGCACTCAGCCTCGTGATGCCAATTGAGGAGCTACTCGACCGATGAGTAGCAGCTTCGGTCAAGATACCATCAAACGACCGGGAGAGGGGTGTGCTGGCCCCACGCCCCTCCTATCCGCATCCTCCACCGAGGATGACACGGCGGTCGGATGATCCCGGTAGGCCACTCGTGGCCTGAAGACGGAGTGCTTTTTTTCTCTGTAATAGGTGGCTTCTGAAAATGGGCGAAGCCGGAATCAAGTCAGCCAATAAATAATTAACAGCTCTGGTACAAACAATTTAAAATGTATTTTCTTCAATCGCTAGTATCGGGTTGGGGATCTGAGAGTGGTTACAAATTGACATTGAATTAATGCCCTTTCCCGTCATTTCACACTCGCCATTGACTACTCAAATACAAACTGGTCAAAATGAAACTGGCCGAGAAACTGCTTTCGAAATTTCGTGAGAAAGTAGTCTAAACAGAAAGAAGGTCATTAGAACTCTGAACAGATTGAGTTAGATACGAGAGCAGCAGACGCAGACGAGTGAACAAGCGTGTAAGGAGCATACGCGGGCACACGGCAGCAAGTTGCTTTTGTCACAGCTGCAGGCTTTACCAGTGGCCAGCTGAAGCTCCTTACGGTTTGTTGAGAATAATCATTTTTGCGGTAAGGTGGCTGAATTTTAGGTGGTAGACCGTAAATCTACTAGGAGGAGTTACCGATGCTGCACCGCGTGATTTTTATTGAGTGGTATGCGATGCACATATAATGGAAAACATGTTGCTGACCTCTGCAAGAATTTTCACTCTGGAGCGGAGTGTGAACAGATTTGAAAATTCCTGCCAGATTAAAACCTTACCGAAATCGGAACCTCTGTTTTTCGCGGACAAATGCTCTATCGACTGAGCTATCCAGTCTCGAGTCACGACCTGCCCTCACTGTTTTACTTCCACCTGCACCTCGTTTTCTGCGGATTAAAACCTTACCGAACCCGGAATCTTTGTTTTTCGCGGACAACTTCTCTACCGACTGAGCTATCCAGTCACGAGTCTCGACCTGCCCTCAAAGTTTTTACTTCCACCTGTACCTCTTCTCCTACCTTCCAAACCAAACTTCGCAGTCCTCAGGCATACCTTGCGGGTTATGCACTCCTGTAAGGGTAGTGCGGAGAAATGGCTTAGTCGCAGCCTAGAGTGTGTTTCCAGAACGTATTTTCCCTCTGCAGTGGAATGTGTGCTGATCTGAAACGTCTTGCCAGATTAAAACTGCCTGGCCAGGACTCGAACCAGGAACCTTTACCTCTACCGACTGCTGTATCCGGGCACGACTCTGAGAGAACAACATGTATCCCGCTTCTGCCTGCTCGGGCTGTGCCGCCAGTCAGCCCTGGAGAGGGAGAGCTGCTTGCCTGGAGTGGGTCAGACAGCCCAGTGACCTGGATACCTGCTGGAAGTCGTCGGAGTGCCTAGCCAGCCGCAGCCTGACTCACGCAGACATTACCCACATGTGGCCGCCACAACAAGGAACGTGGGCCTCTTTACGTCACAGCTACAGTTCATTAAGGGGGGAAAAACCACATTCCTACGAAATAGCTACTAAATAATATCTTGTCAGCGATGGAGGGAATCAATTCTGAAACTTATACCTCTTACAAATGGTTCAGATGGCTCTGAGCACTATGGGGCTTAACATCTGAGGTCATCAGTCCCCTAGAACTTAGAACTACTTAAACCTAACTAACCTAAGGACATCACACACATCCATGCCGGAGGCAGGATTCGAACCTGCGACTGTAGCGGTCGCGCGGTTCCAGACTGAAGCGCCTAGAACCGCTCGGCCACTGCTGCCGGCTATACCTCGAACACGGTAATATTTGTTTTCTGAAAGAAATTTCCATAAAACTTCGACTGGAAATGCTACAGAAGACATTACCTTCTACGTAGCCCCTTCGCATTGCGTTCCTGAAGTGGGTGCAAAGTATGATGACATACTGCTCCATAAACGATTACAAGAATCTTCTACCACGCCCACTTTCAACTGCGTTTAAGCACGAAATTAGTGTATACTATGGTGATTTACAACCAAGGGCCTACAATAGCTGTAGCAGCTTCGTGTGAAATTTTTAATCATTTCTATACTGTCATAATCAGCACTCCAAGATGACCTGTTGTAGTAACTTTTTAAGATTACGTATAAAGGTTATATCGACTTCCTGCACGTCTCTATATACGCACCAGATCGTCCTGTGCTCTTGCCCTTACGTGAGAATACTGACGTCTGGAACTGTTTATAGAATTTAAAAATACTTAGCAGCTGGGGCAGCAGTTTCCAATTCGTGACATCGTTATTTGTAAAGGTTAACCGCACAAATATTAAGCTTAAACGGCAGTGGCTACTGTTGCTGCATGTGCTATTTTTTTATAATACATGCAGCAAGCAATTAGTCCACAAGACCTTTTACGATCTCCATTTGTAGTATTAAGCAAATCCTTGTTAATAAATGTTTTATACAGTATGGCTGTATTTCTTCATAGCCGCGTATAGTAGGGCAAGACAATACTGGAATACCTGTAATGGCTTAAAAAGTACAAAAAAAATGTTCAAATGTGTGTGAAACCTTATGGGACTTAACTGCGAAGGTCATCAGTCCCTAAGCTTACACAGTACTTAACCTAAATTATCCTAAGGACAAACACACACACCCATGCCCGAGGGAGGACTCGAACCTCCGCCGGGACCAGTCGCACAGTCCATGACTGCAGCGCCTCAGACCGCTCGGCTAAATCCGCGCGGTTTAAAAAGTACAGACAGAAATTTGATTCTAATACAACGGTAATGTGGTACTGAAATAAAGTGAAACTACAGAGTACGGACAAGAAATTAAGTTCTTGAAGAAAGCTTGCCAAGCGAAGAGGCAGTTTGTGCCATCGTAACTGATGGAAGTTTGTACTACGTAAAATAATGTAGTAATGACAGACAGACACCTGAAGACAGCAGTATACTATCAGAACGCAACAGACCAAACTGTTATTGCAAGTAAAAAGTTTAGAAATGAAAATCGTACGAAGTTTTGAAAAGATTAAATAAGGAAAGTTGCCCTCAACTTGAAGGTTTGATATAAAACTACAATGCTTTACTGGACGTGATTCCGTTGTGATGGCAAGTCTTACATTCCTCCGCCTCCGACTTTTGATCTGACTTATGCGTCTAGAGTCGGAAACGTTGTGTAATTCGGCATTTTTTACTTGTAAAGGTTATTGACACGTGAAGGGAGCTGTCAATGAAAATAAACTAGCACCGGTGGCGGACTGAAACGCGCACCTTTGATTTGTAGTTTGTCAACCAGCCAATGAGACACACTAGTAAAGACTATGATACAGAAATTACCGTAAACGCTGGGCGTAACGATAAGTAGAGATACAGTGATAAGCACGCGACGGGAAGAGATCGAATTACCCCAAAAAACCGATGGCGTTAAACGAGTTAAACAATATGGGGAAAAAACCGCGCGATCATCTCGCCGTACACGTGCATCAACTATGAGCTCGCTTCAACTGCATATGACTTTCCGGCAGTATCACGTATTTTGGAGCCACATAACTTTCACTCAAAAGGCAGTATCGAACGTCCGTAACTGTATCGCAGTATCCCGATGCTTGAGTCACTTAGTACTGTTTGCTGTGTTATGCTAACATTGTCGGATCATACATTCGAGATGCAAATATTGCAGCCAAAAAAAATTAGACCGTTAAATCGCTAGGATGGCAGGACAGAAATTACTCAGTATAGAATTTTCGGAAAAGGAATCGGTACTATTAATTCAGAATTTGGTGCGTATTCCACAGTGAATCTTTCAATCTGCAGTGGAATATGCACCGTTTTTGGAAACTTCCTGGAGCGGGACTCAAACCTGGAACCTTTTGTTGGGAAGCAGTGCCGTTACCGATTGAGATATTCAGTTACGACTCACTAACTGTCCTCGCAGCTGTGCCAGTCGGAAATTCAGTTAACAACGAAGGAAGGAAAAACATCTGATTCGCGAAAAGAGAACAATGATGGGAGAGGATAGCACAAGGATGTTGTTGTTGTTGTGGTCTTCAGTCCTGAGACTGGTTTGATGCAGCTCTCCATGCTACTCTATCCTGTGCAAGCTTCTTCATCTCCCAGTACCTACTGCAACCTACATCCTTCTGAATCTGCTTAGTGTATGCATCTCTTGGTCTCCCCCTACGATTTTTACCCTCCACGCTGCCCTCCAATACTAAATTAGTGATCCCTTGATGCCTCAGAACATGTCCTACCAACCGATCCCTTCTTCTGGTCAAGTTGTGCCACAAACTCCTCTTCTCCCCAATCCTATTCAGTACCTCCTCATTAGTTATGTGATCTACCCATCTAATCTTCAGCATTCTTCTGTAGCACCACATTTCGAAAGCTTCTATTCTCTTCTTGTCCAAACTATTTATCGTCCATGTTTCACTTCCATACATGGCTACACTCCATACAAATACTTTCAGAAAAGACTTCCTGAGACTTAAATCTATACTCGATGTTAACAAATTTCTCTTCTTCAGAAACGCTTTCCTTGCCATTGCCAGTCTACATTTTATATCCTCTCTACTTCGACCATCATCAGTTATTTTGCTCCCCAAATAGCAAAACTCCTTTACTACTTTAAGTGTCTCATTTCCTAATCTAATCCCCTCAGCATCACCCGATTTAATTTGACTACATTCCATTATCCTCGTTTTGCTTTTGTTGATGTTCATCTTATATCCTCCCTTCAAGACACCATCCATTCCGTTCAACTGCTCTTCCAAGTCCTTTGCTGTCTCTGACAGAATTACAATGTCATCGGCGAACCTCAAAGTTTTTATTTCTTCTCCATGGATTTTAATACCTACTCCGAATTTTTCTTTTGTTTCCTTTACTGCTTGCTCAATATACAGATTGAATAACATCGGGGAGAGGCTACAACCCTGTCTTACTCCCTTCCCAACCGCTGCTTCCCTTTCATGTCCCTCGACTCTTATAACTGCCATCTGGTTTCTGTACAAATTGTAAATAGCCTTTCGCTCCCTGTATTTTACCCCTGCCACCTTTAGAATTTGAAAAAGAGTATTCCAGTCAACATTGTCAAAAGCTTTCTCTAAGTCTACAAATGCTAGAAATGTAGGTTTGCCTTTCCTTAATCTTTCTTCTAAGATAAGTCGTAAGGTCAGTATTGCCTCACGTGTTCCAACATTTCTACGGAATCCAAACTGATCTTCCCCGAGGTCTGCTTCTACTAGTTTTTCCATTCGTCTGTAAAGAATTCGTGTTAGTATTTTGCAGCTGTGGCTTATTAAACTGATTGTTCTGTAATTCTCACATCTGTCAACACCTGCTTTCTTTGGGATTGGAATTATTATATTCTTCTTGAAGTCTGTTGGTATTTCGCCTGTTTCATACATCTTGCTCACCAGATGGTAGAGTTTTGTCAGGACTGGCTCTCCCAAGGCCGTCAGTAGTTCCAATGGAATGTTGTCTACTCCGGGGGCCTTGTTTCGACTCAGGTCTTTCAGTGCTCTGTCAAACTCTTCACGCAGTATCGTATCTCCCATTTCGTCTTCATCTACATCCTCTTCCATTTCCATAATATTGTCCTCAAGTACATCGCCCTTGTATAGACCCTCTATATACTCCTTCCACCTTTCTGCTTTCCCTTCTTTGCTTAGAACTGGGTTTCCATCTGAGCTCATGATGTTCATACAAGTGGTTCTCTTATCTCCAAAGGTCTCTTTAATTTTCCTGTAGGCAGTATCTATCTTACCCCTAGTGAGATAAGCCTCTACATCCTCACATTTATCCTCTAGCCATCCCTACTTAGCCATTTTGCACTTCCTGTCGATCTCATTTTTGAGACGTTTGTATTCCTTTTTGCCTGCTTCATTTAATGCATTTTTATATTTTCTCCTTTCATCAATTAAATTCAATATTTCTTCTGTTACCCAAGGATTTCTACTAGCCCTCGTCTTTTTACCTACTTGATCCTCTGCTGCCTTCACTACTTCATCCCTCAAAGCTACCCATTCTTCTTCTACTGTATTTCTTTCCCCCATTTCTGTCAATTGTTCCCTTATGCTCTCCCTGAAACTTTGTACAACCTCTGGTTCTTTCAGTTTATCCAGGTCCCATCTCCTTAAATTCCCACCTTTTTGCAGTTTCTTCAGTTTTAATCTACAGGTCATAACCAATAGATTGTGGTCAGAGTCCACATCTGCCCCTGGAAATGTCTTACAATTTAAAACCTGGTTCCTAAATCTCTGTCTTACCATTATATAATCTATCTGATACCTTTTAGTATCTCCAGGGTTCTTCCATGTATACAACCTTCTATCATGATTCTTAAACCAAGTGTTAGCTATGATTAAGTTGTGCTCTGTGCAAAATTCTACCAGGCGGCTTCCTCTTTCATTTCTTAGCCCCAATCCATATTCACCTACTACGTTTCCTTCTCTCCCTTTTCCTACACTCGAATTCCAGTCACCCATGACTATTAAATTTTCGTCTCCCTTCACTATCTGAATAATTTCTTTTATTTCATCATACATTTCTTCAATTTCTTCGTCATCTGCAGAGCTAGTTGGCATATAAACTTGTACTACTGTAGTAGGTGTGGGCTTCGTATCTATCTTGGCCACAATAATGCGTTCACTAAGCTGTTTGTAGTAGCTTACCCACGTTCCTATTTTCCTATTCATTATTAAACCTACTCCTGCATTACCCCTATTTGACTTTGTGTTTATAACCCTGTAGTCACCTGACCAGAAGTCTTGTTCCTCCTGCCACCGAACTTCACTAATTCCCACTATATCTAACTTTAACCTATCCATTTCCCTTTTCAAATTTTCTAACCTACCTGCCCGTTTAAGGGACCTAACATTCCACGCTCCGATCCGTAGAACGCCAGTTTTCTTTCTCCTGATAGCGACATCCTCTTGAGTAGTCCCCGCCCGGAGATCCGAATGGGGGACTATTTTACCTCCGGAATATTTTACCCAAGAGGATGCCATCATCATTTAATCATACAGTAAAGCTGCATGCCCTCGGGAAAAATTACGGCCGTAGTTTCCCCTTGCTTTCAGCCGTTCGCAGTACCAGCACAGCAAGGCCGTTTTGGTTATTGTTACAAGGCCAGATCAGTCAATCATCCAGACTGTTGCCCTTGCAACTACTGAAAAGGCTGCTGCCCCTCTTCAGGATCCACACGTTTGTCTGGCCTCTCAACAGATACCCCTCCGTTGTGGTTGTACCTACGGTACGGCTATCTGTATCGCTGCGGCACGCAAGCCTCCCCACCAACGGCAAGGTCCATGGTTCATGTAAACCTTTGTCCTTTCCAAAGCAACCAGCAGTTCCTCGCCTTAAATTATTTCCTGAAACCACGTAATACCTAAATGTGGATGACCGAACGGGCATTTAAACCCTGTTGCTCCAGAATTTCGGGTTCCTAATAACTTTCTTATGCTTAAAATTGAAGAATACTATACAACTGAAGAATAGTATACAAACAGAACACTGACACAACACAGATACTCAAGAATATACACAGAACCTAATATAAGCATTATTCACGGAACACTACTTCCGTTTTACTTATATGTAATCACAAGAGAAAGTAATTAAGACAGCCCGTGGCTAGATATTGTTCTAGAGTCACGTAAAAAGCTCAAAAAAGCTACGTAAAACCTGTATACATACTAACGTAGATTAAAGTAGTAGTTGTTTTGTAGAAATTATTCCAATCCATACGTGGCATACAGCAAACCAGTGCTTAACAGTATTGGTTAAAAACAGTCTTGGTTGCAATTTTAATTTTTTTATTTTTCAACTACGCTTTTCGCCGTATTTAGGCATCTTGAGGTTGATCTTAATTTGGTATTTCTTAGAACGATCTTTTAGACAGTGTAGCCAAAGGGCATCGTCGAATACGTCAGGCCAACATCGCCTTCGTTAAACTCAGTAAAAAAGCTTTTACTGAGTTTAAAGAAGATGATGTTGGCCTGATGTATTCGACGATGCCCTTTGGCTACACTGTCTAAAAGATCGCGTCCAGCTAGAAAAGTTTTTACTGAGTTTAGCGAAGGTGATGTTTGGCAGATGTATTCGACGATGCCCGTTGGCTACACTGTCTAAAAGATCGTTCTAACAAATACCAAATTAAGATCAACCTCAAGATGCCTAAATAAGGCGAAACGCGTAGCTGAAAAATAAAAAAAAAATAAAATTGCAACCAAGACTGTTTTTAACCAATATAGTTGTTTGGTAACCTAATATGAACTAATATACACAAGAAACTTCATAACATTATAGTAATTAAAGTAGAATAGACCCACGTAAGCGGAACGATTCATGTTTTGGCGAGGAGTGATGTTCATGTAGCTATTACTAACAAGGGTTTGAATACCAAGTCCTGTTCCACGGGTGGTGTTGGTTGGTTGGTTGATTTGGAGGAGGGGTCCAAACAACGAGTTTATCGGTCCCACACGGGTGATGTAATTGTAGGAACAACTTTTTCCACTCTTTCCTATCTTCTTAAAATTGGACACACGTTTATAATTTCCTACTTCAAATTTCCCGTATTTTAAATCTGAGTATATATACGGCAGCTAAAACAATAAAAGATCAGACAAAAGAACTTAACCCTGCCTCACATCATTGGTGCTGAATGGGCAACGGTGTCTGCGACCTCAACTGCGTAACAAAGCGATGCAGGCCTTTAAGCGGGCTGTGTGGAGCACTCTCGCCTGCATAAACTTTATCAGATGGCAGGCCCCAGTTGTCAAAATGCAGCTTTTTGGCTCACAAGACTAACGCACTGCAACATTTAGTTGCTGGGCCTTATCGCTAAACACAGGCACGTTTCTTAGAGTGAGAAACAATTGATCAACTTACGTGTGAGCTCTGCGGCAGCAGAACTATAGCCTCCTCTCGCCGCTGCTACACTGATACCCTTGTCTTCTCTCCAGTTCGAAGGTCGGGGTTGGCTGGCCAAGACTGAGCGGTGCGTGCCTGACATTCCTTTGCGCGTGCGTGGCCCTTCAGAGGCATGAAACCTCCTCCCCCACCGTTGCCTGTGCACTTGCTCTTCTGCCAGTCTAGAGGCGGCGATCAATCACAGGCGTGTGACTTACACGTATGACAAATCGCTTAGCCGCCATTAGCGCTGGAGGCACGTCACGTAACATAAAACTCTCATCCGGAGCTTAGACGGCCATACAGACGGCCCGCGCCCCTATCTGCTGTGCTGACGTTTGAAACCAACATATAAGTCATTGCCCCCACTGCAAAGTGGAGCCGACTGTTGCATTTTTTTCTCACTTATAGCTGAAATGAAGCGTAGGTTTTAACAATTGTACAACTTGTTGTATTAGTATTACACATACAGTAGTACAGTTAACATAGTTTCTCCGAAATTCCCAGTATTCACTACATCGTCTTCTTTGTCGATGTTAAATCACGATATCAAGAGGAGAAATGACACCTGCTCTTGTAAGTAGGCTGTTTATGTTTTCTTATTGGTAACGCCACGTTGCGCTCTATATGAAAAATCACTGGCTGTGCTGTGTGCAGTCTGTGGGTAGTTTGCATTGTTGTCTGCCATTGTAGTGCGCTCTATATGAAAAATCACTGGCTGTGCTGTGTGCAGTCTGTGGCTAGTTTGCATTGTTGTCTGCCATTGTAGTGTTGGGCAGCGGCAGCTGGATGTGAACAGCGCGTAGCGTTGCGCAGTTGGAGGTGAGCCGCCAGCAGTGGTGGATGTGGGGAGAGAGATGGCGGAGTTTTGAAATTTGTCATGAACTGCTATATATATTATGACTGAGGTAAATACATTGTTTGTTCTCTATTAAAATCTTTCATTTGCTAACTATGCCTATCAGTAGTTAGTGCCTTCAGTAGTTTGAATCTTTTATTTAGCTGGCAGTAGTGGCGCTCGCTTTATTGCAGTAGCTCGAGTAACCAAGATTTTTGTGAGGTAAGTGATTTGTGGAACGTATAGGTTAATGTTAGTCAGGGCCATTCTTTTATATGGATTTTTGAAAGTCAGATTGCGTTGCGCTAAAAATATTGTATGTCAGTTTAAGGACAGTCGTGTATAATTGTTCAAAAGGGGACATTTCACTCTCTCTGACTACAAGTGTCTTATTTTTCAACCTCGCTCGATATGAAATTCAGGTCACATTTAAAGTTATTGTAATATTTCAATAGCTTTTTAATGAAAGCTATTTAACGTTTACGCAACGCCTAGATCGCCAAGATTATGCGTTACTGAACTAGAATTTCGGCAACAGATAAGAATACCTGTAACGAAATGATAATAATTTCAGTGTAGCGACTTTGTTTCATCGAAAGATTTCCCTGATATTTCCAGATGTTTCCACGTTAAATTTCAAAATTCTCCTCAAAGAATTGTAGTTGCGTGTGAGAGCAAGTTTCATTTTGCTGGTTTTCATGGCGGCAAACAATTTTTTTGGGCGTTTCCATGCCATGTCACTCACTCGTCACTATTACAAGTTCATTTAGGCCTGAAAACAAGATATGCACGAAATTTTTTTTTGTTCTAGAAATAATGATTAATCCTTACACTTGGTAAAACAGCTACTGCAGATCAATTAAAAATGCAACGAAACAGATACAACATTCTCCAATAGGTAGCAGAAAAATCTGGTTTACAAATTTCGCTTGAACAACAGTGCAACGTTAAAGGTGCACCAAAATGTAAGGAATCAAAATATGGGAAAATAAAGAAAGTTTCAGAATTTAAATATTTGGGAGAAATAATCCAGCCAAATGCTCTGAACAAAGCAGCTAAGATAAAAAGAGTCAGACTGGCCGAGCGGTTGTAGGCGCTACAATCTGGAACCGCGCGACCTCCACGGTCGCAGGTTTGAATCCTGCCTCGGGCATGGATGTGTGTGATGTCCTTAGGTTGGTTAGGTTTAAGTAGTTCTAAGTTCTAGGGGACTGATGACCTCAGATGTTAAGTCCCATAGTGCTCAGAGCCATTTGAACCATTTGATAAAAAGAGCCAGAAAATTAAGAGGGCATTCCAATTAACAAAGAACACATACAATAAAAATCCTTACCTATTAATACAAAATCGAGGCATTAAAATGTGGTTATTAAAACGAACTATCTTTTTGCCTAGAATGACTGGACATAAGCGCAGCCAAACAGTAAAATAATTTGGAGAAGAAAGAAAGACAGAAGAATAATTCGAAAAATTCTGGGTTAAAAGTATGAAAATGGGATTTGCAACAAGGAGGTGTATGAAAAAACCGAGAATATCACGGAAAAAATGAGGAAGTGGAGGATTACTTTCTATGGCGACTTAGAAAGAATGTATAACAAGAGGCTGACAAAGAAACCCATCTTCTTCGACAAACATTAAAAAACTCAAATTTCATGTTTGGTAGAACTTAAGAAAGATCTAGAGCAGACATAGAAAACACACATCAATTCAGGGAAAAGTCAAGGGTTTGTAGAAGAAAACACAAAAAGAGAGGAGGGACATGGAATGACGAAAGAACAACAGAAAGCAAGTATGAAGAATTATTGGGAAGCGAAAAAAGGGGAAAGATTATGATGTCATACGTCAACATTTCCTGAACTGGCCAAATTCAAAAGATAACAATAATAATAAAGTTCATTTACAAAGTGAGGTCTAATATTAGGTATTACATCTGTATTGTTTTATAATTCAGGCTCGTTAAACGTCGTATAAAGTCAGTACAGAACAATATGCATAATGTCTCGTTGCATGAATCTGTAACAAGGTCACATACTGAAATTAGTTAGAAAGAACCGAAGCCTGAATATTCATTTCTGATCATCAAAACATGCGCATTCAATTACAGATCCGTATTTATAGTATTTAAATGAAAAATACATCTTTAATTTTTTGCATATGACTAAATCAGAGCTATGTGACGCATTGCCAAGCGCACGTACATTCATTTCCGTTAACGAACAGAATTCACGCAGAGCTTTTCAGGTTTCCCTGAGATTTCCCTGTCTTTCATATTCAATTCCCACGAGAATTACCGACTTTTCTGAGCTTCCAAAAAGCCGATCCATAGCTGGAAGAAACCACTCAACCAGTGCGTCGTATTGGTGCCGCGTAAGCCACGGACAGAAAAAAAATACTGGGAAGGGAAAACAAAAGCTCACCAATCTGGGATCGGGTAGTTTCGAGGAGGCCCTGAAGCCGCAATTCGGATGCAATCACCTTCTCCTCCTTTCTTTTTGCATGGAAACACAAAACCTACAGTTTAACTTCTTGTCAGCAGATGTGTCCGACGAATTATGCAAAGCGAGCCCACCTCGGCGCCCGCCAACCGCAAAGTGCATCGGCGTGGAAGAACGGAGCCGCCGACGCATCCACAGCTCCCTCTGGCGCCGAAGGTGTTCCACGGGGTAGGGCAGTTGCCCAACAGATGATAGTAACTCGTAAGATTAAGTTACTCCCTAGGAACGCTTACGTGTTTGTCGAAATTGACGAGGCTTTTAGGCCTGCGTATCTGATTCATTGAACAATCGGACGCTCTAACGTTAGGATGCATGTTACGCAGTTTTAAAAACATTTTGCAGTACTATCTGAAGAAGTCGCACAAATATCCAGTTAGGCCTTGTAAGATTCCAATGTGGTGCAAAGACTGGCAGTTCGCTGTAAATGTTCAGATAGACTGAAGCGCTAAAAAAAACTGGTATAGGCATATTCAAATACAGAGATGTGTAAACAGGCAGAATTTTTGTTTTTGTTTTACGTCATCCTTGAGGATCTCCTTACTATAGCTCTATGGAACAAACATACACTGATAAGCCAAAATAATATGACCACTGCCCATCGCGACATTGGATGCCGCCCGCTGGTGTTACAAGCACGTAACGCTGTAAGAACAGTATGTAAGCGGAGCAGACACGGATAGGGGATCACTCTAGCGAAGATATGGGCTACAAATGGGGAAATCCATTGAGATAGGCGACTTTTATAAAGGGCGGACTATTATTACGGACAACCTCTGTATGAGTATCTCGAAAATGGCGAAGCTGGTCGAATGTTCACGTGCTACTGTCGTGAGCATCTGCGGAAAGAGGTAGGAGGACAGTGAAACTACCACTAGGCGCCCACGATTCTTCACGGAGCGTGGGGTTTGGACGCTTGTCTGCTCTGGTAGGATAGATAGTTATCTGTAGCGTCTTTCTCCAAAGAGAATAATGCTGGTGCACGCACAAGTGTTTGTCCATAGTACTGTATACTGTTGAACATGGAGCTCCGCAGCAGACCGCACCTACGTGTTCGCATCTTGACCAACGACTTCGTCAGTTACGATTCCAGTGGTCACAGGACCATCCGGATTCGACCGTCGATCAAAGGAAAGGTGTCGGCTCTTCGGGTGAATTGATTTTTTTGCTCCACTAGGTCGATGGTCGACTCCACAAAACGCCGTCATCGAGGTGAACGGCGGCTCGAAACGTGCAGCGCGCCACGGACGCAGGCTGGTGGGAGCAGTATTATGCTATGGGAGAAATTCTCCTGCGCTTGCGTGGGACCTGTGGTAGTAATCGAGGAGACGCTGGCAGCTGCGAATCACCTGCATCCCTTCGTGCTAAATGTCTTTCTCGACGGCGACGTTATCTTTCAGCAGTTTAATTGTCTGTGTCTTGGAGACACAATCGTGCTACAGTAGTTTGAGGAGCTGGACGATAATGTCCCGGCGACCAAATTCTCCTGATGTAAATCCTATGGAACCCACCTGGGTCGCGACCGGGCGCCATCACCGCGTACACAAACCAGCGGCCCGTTGTTTACGCGTGTTACATCACCTGTGCGTAGATGTCTAATGCCACATACCCCCACAAACCTACCAAGAAACTGTCGGATTCCTGATAAGCGCTATCAGTTACGTATTTCGTTTCAAAGACGAACAAAGAAGCTATTAAGGGGCTCCGGAAAGGCTCAAAATCATGAAAAGTTCAATTTTTACTTTTTTGCGTTTTCTGAATCTGCAGACTATTACCTTTTAATAGATATATAATTTATTCAATTCCGAAGACTACAACTATTTTTAAATTTTTTTTGAAATGTGTTCTACATGGGCGTGACCCACTGTGGCGCTGTTTTACTGCTGTCAAATGGTGTTATTATTAACGTCCGTGTTCATCAGGTACATTTTAGTGATGTGAGATGAAGTATGTGTTGTGGCTAACCTGTGATGGTTCAATATATATCGCTGGTGTGATTGTCGATTGTTTCATGTTTATTTACTCTGTCGTTATCTCGAAAATATTCGTAATTAATTCTGTTTCTTGAGTCTCTGTTTTGTTGAAGTATAATAATGAGTAAAAGTAAAGTTATTAGAAATCCTCTGAAGGCTTTTAAGAAAAGGAGAAATGTTGGAAAGCCAAAGGTATGTGTTATTACTGTAAACAATAAAGACGATGAAAATCCCCAACATAGCTTGTGTCCCAAAGAAGAAGACAGTTGGTGTTAATATAACAAAGGATCGCTAACTGGTGAAGTGTACACTCATAAGCATAGTCTGCCTCATGCAATAATGGAGGTGATAAAACCTATTTTCAGAGACTTAGCAGCACCTGAACTGTTGAAAAAGTGTATTCACGGAAAAACTCAAAACCCCAATGAAAGTGTAAATAGTGTTATATGGTCGAGAATCCCCAAGACTGTATTTGTTGGAATAGAAACACTTCACTTTGGTGTGTATGATGCTGTTGCGACTTTCAATGATGGCAACATTGTAAGGTGCAAGGTATTTAGAAATATGGGAATGAAGATAGGTTCTAACATGGTACGAGCGATGCTTGCTTTAGACAAGGAACGCCTTCGGGCTGCAGACAGGGCTGTAAAGAGTCTAGAAATACAAGCAAGAGTAAACAGGAGGAGGAACAAGAGGAAGCTGGAGGAGGAGTTTGCAGAGGATGAAGATAATCCATCCTATGGACCTGGAATGCACTAAAAAGTTAATCCAATCTTTGTCGCTCGATTCCCAAAACTTTTATTTTCTCATACTAATTACATGTTTTCTAAGGATCTTCCAAACATATTTGTTTCAAACTTTCAGTAAATGTTACACAGTACCTTCTGCATAATTTAACACAAGCCTTTTTCCAAAAAACTGTATATTTTTGAATATATAAATAAAAAATTGCAAAAAAATGTTGTGAATTTTCATTACAATTGAAAAAAAATCATCTTTAATAACTGAACTAAAATTTTGTAAAATCCCTGTGTTAAGTTGTAGCCCATATTCCAATAAATAATCTGTAAAAAGTTCAACTTCCTACCTCAAATACTTTGTGAGGAAAGATGTAATTTATAAGCGTTATTTTAACATTGCAAGTATAGGGCGTTCCGGAGCCCCTTATGCAGGTGGTCATAAAATCTTGACTCATCACTGTAGCTAATCTCACTAATACAGTAGTCTATGAACATTCACTAAAGTACCAAATATCAATTACTTTTGAATACATTATGAGAGTAGCAGTGTTCAATGAGTTATAAGTATTTACTATTAAAAACAGTCTTGATCACGATTTATTTATTGAGGTGACCGCTTTCGACCTCTACTGTGGTCATCTTCAGACCACTGAGTAGGAACCTCTTTCTGCTGGAGAATCACTACTGTTTTTAATAGTAAATACCAAATATCAGTAACGGGAGCCCCTTACAGGCAGTGATGCTGGAAGGTCTGCAACCTATCGTGGTCTGAATGGCATGCAACATGCACTTTTTTCACGCTTTTTGCTTTATTCGCGTCTAGTATATATGGGATCCTGCGCAGTCAAAGTGACACAGAAGGATAGGGAAATGACGTTGTCACTCGTGCTGGGTTGAGGTCGTGTGTCGCCACACCACAGCGCAGCAAACATGCAGGCAGCCCGCTGGCATCGAACCGCCCCCATAGGGGCTGCCCAAGGATACGCCGGCGGCGTTTTGCATTATGTGCAAATGCCCTCCCAGACCCGCCGTCTGCGAGCCTGCCGGGCACACCAGCACGGAGAAGAAAGAAAATCGCTAACGATAATTTCTCGCTATGAATGAGAGAAGTCGTCCGAAACACAAGAGCTTCTTATTGTATGGACATTTCTGAAGGGAGCGGCTCGAGTTTAAAAAATACGACGCCGGTAATCCTGGGAGCTGCGGTTCATTGTTTACTATGCACTCTTCTGGCTGCTGC
Organism: Schistocerca nitens; assembly: GCF_023898315.1. Classification (NCBI taxonomy): domain Eukaryota; kingdom Metazoa; phylum Arthropoda; class Insecta; order Orthoptera; family Acrididae; genus Schistocerca; species Schistocerca nitens. Next base: position 106,154,054 of record NC_064614.1, on the reverse strand, counting down.
ACTTCCTTACTTTTCGTGCTTAACGGAAGTATGACGGGCAGTCAGACCCACCACAACGGTTCCATTCAAAAGTAAGCTCCACACGCCTTAAGACATTTATCCTACTTGGAGACGAGACGATGAATACCTGTTTCGTAGAACGCGGGTGGCCGCTGACAGATCCACAACCGCACATGCTCTTGCACTTTCTCGCAGACGGAAACCGACGTCAACGCAAGCCTTTCTCGAGGTCGCCGAAGATGTGAAAATCACATAAGATTCGGGCTACACGGAAGATGTTGTAGTGTTCCCCAACAAAGCGTAGCCTTCCTCCGATTGCAGTGTGGTGGCGGACGCTATCGTGCGACGGGAAGATTCCGTCAGAAAGTACAGGGTTATTACAAATGATTGAAGCGATTTCACAGCTCTACAATAACTTTGTTATTTGAGATATTTTCACAATGCTTTGCACACACATACAAAAACTCAAAAAGTTTTTTTAGGCATTCACAAATGTTCGACATGTGCCCCTTTAGTGATTCGGCAGACATCAAGCCGATAATCAAGTTCCTCCCACACTCGGCGCAGCATGTCCCCATCAATGAGTTCGAAAGCATCGTTGATGCGAGCTCGCAGTTCTGGCACGTTTCTTGGTAGATGAGGTTTAAACACTGAATCTTTCACATAACCCCACAGAAAGAAATCGCATGGGGTTAAGTCAGGAGAGCGTGGAGGCCATGACATGAATTGCTGATCATGATCTCCACCACGACCGATCCATCGGTTTTCCAATCTCCTGTTTAAGAAATGCTGAACATCATGATGGAAGTGCGGTGGAGCACCATCCTGTTGAAAGATGAAGTCGGCGCTGTCGGTCTCCAGTTGTGGCAATAGCCAATTTTCCAGCATGTACAGATACACGCGTCCTGTAACGTTTTTTTCGCAGAAGAAAAAGGGGCTGTAAACTTTAAACCGTGAGATTGCACAAAACACGTTAACTTTTGGTGAATTGCGAATTAGCTGCACGAATGCGTGAGGATTCTCTACCGCCCAGATTCGCAGATTGTGTCTGTTCACTTCACCATTAAGAAAAAATGTTGCTTCATCACTGAAAACAAGTTTCGGACTGAACGCATCCTCTTCCATGAGCTGTTGCAACCGCGCCGAAAATTCAAAGCGTTTGACTTTGTCATCGGGTGTCAGAGCTTGTAGCAATTGTAAACGGTAAGGCTTCTGCTTTAGCCTTTTCCGTAAGATTTTCCAAACCGTCGGCTGTGGTACGTTTAGCTCCCTGCTTGCTTTATTCGTCGACTTCCGCGGGCTACGCGTGAAACTTGCCCGCACGCGTTCAACCGTTTCTTCGCTCACTGCAGGCCGACCCGTTGATTTCCCCTTACAGAGGCATCCAGAAGCTTTAAACTGCGCATACCATCGCCGAATGGAGTTAGCAGTTGGTGGATCTTTGTTGAACTTCGTCCTGAAGTGTCGTTGCACTGTTATGACTGACTGATGTGTGTGCATTTCAAGCACGACATACGCTTTCTCGGCTCCTGTCGCCATTTTGTCTCACTGCGCTGTCGAGCGCTCTGGCGGCAGAAACCTGAAGTGCGGCTTCAGCCGAACAAAACTTTATGAGTTTTTCTACGTATCTGTAGTGTGTCGTGACCATATGTCAATGAATGGAGCTACAGTGAATTTATGAAATCGCTTCAATCATTTGTAATAGCCCTGTATTCCAGGGCGTTCTCACTTTATGGTAGACTACAGTTTCTGCAAAGTGCCTTCATAGCGCTGCGCATTGATTGTGGTTTCACGCTCGAGGTACTCGGGGAGCAGAGTGCTCCTGCAGTCGACGAAGACGGTCATCATGACCTTACCGGAAAGTGTGTGAACACCTTTTGATTTCTTTGGCGGCTGAGATGTGGGATGTTTCCACTGCTGGCTTTGCCATTTGCCCTCGGACTCGAAATGGTGGCACAGCGCGGGGTCATAATGACCTTCTTCTTTGATAGCAGGAGCCCTGTGCTCGTCGAGTTCCACGAGCGTGGAACCACGATCAACGGGCTATGAAGACACTGCAGAAACTACGACGGGACCATAAAGTCAAAACGCCCAGAGCTTGCTGGCCGACGGAATCATCACGTTGCACGATAACGCCCGTCGCAACACTGTCAATCGGACGAAGATGATTTGGTTCAAATGGCTCTGAGCACTATGGGACTCAACTTCTGAGGTCATTAGTCCCCTAGAACTTAGAACTAGTTAAACCTAACTAACCTAAGGAGATCACAAACATCCATGCCCGAGGCAGGATTCGAACCTGCGACCATAGCGGTCTTGCGGTTCCAGACTGCAGCGCCTTTAACCGCACGGCCACTTCGGCCGGCGAAGATGATTTGGTTGGGAAACACAGCAACATCCTCCGTACAACCCGGATCGCTCACAGTGTGGTTTTCACATCTTTCGTGACGTGAAGAAAGACATGCGTGTCATAATGCGAGTGGTGATTACTTTTGAATGGAACCATTCCACAGTCCCGATCTGGCGAGTATTCGGTTTTCATTTGACGGACTCTCATACATAGCACCATTTTACTGCATTATACACAGCATTTTATCTCCTTGTACACAACCAAAGTCGGTGTGTGAAGGGATGAGTGAAAACTGTGTCTATTCAAATATGCGCCCGGTATTCCTGGAAACAACCTGCTCATTACTTTACTTGCACCTCAAGAGCTCTTGTCCACCGAAAACACTCTCAATGAATCACGGTCTATCTGCATTCGGAAAGTCCTCGTCCACCTCAGTGGACAACCACTTCAACAATCACCCTTACAAGGGAACCTCCCCATCGCACCCCCCTCAGATTTAGTTATAAGTTGGCACAGTGGATAGGCCTTGAAAAACTGAACACAGATCAATCGAGAAAACAGGAAGAAGTTGAGTGGAACTAAGAAAAAATAAGCAAAATATACAGACTGAGTAGTCTATGCCCAAGATAGGCAACATCAATGAGACTCTGAGCTCAGGAGCGCCGTGGTCCCGTGGTTCGCGTGAACAGCTGCGGAAGGAGAGGTCCTTGGTACAAGTCTTCCCTCGAGTGAAAAATTTAATTTTTTATTTTCAGACAATTATCAAAGTTCAGGCACTCACACATAATCAACTTCGCTCTCCAAAATTCCAGGACATGTTCAGATTTGCTTGGACATATGCAGGATTTGACGGTCTACACACGGAAAAATTTGAAAACGTTAAAAACATATGTTTTGACAGAGCACAGGAAAAACTGTGCGACTGTGAAACTGTTGCATTCACTTGTTGCAGTTTATGTGACAAACTCTTATGTTTTCATCACTTTGTTGGGAGTGATTTTCACATGCACAAGAAAACCTAAATCGGGCAAGGTAGAGGAATCTTTTTACACATTCGCCAAGTGTACGAGTTAGATGAGTCGACAACATATTCCTGTCATGTGACGCACATGCCTTCACCAGTGTCGTATAGGATATATCAGACATGTTTTCCTGTGGAGGAATCGGTTGACCTATGACCTTGCGACCAAATGTTTTCGGTTCCCATTGGAGAGGCACGTCCTTTCGTCTGCTAATCGCACGGTTTTGCGGTGCGGTCGCAAAACACAGACACTAAACTTATTACAGTGAACAGAGACGTCAATGAACGAACGGACAGATCATAACTTCACGAAAATGAAGAAAGTAAACTCTTCACTCGAGGGAAGACTTGAACCAAGGACCTCTCGTTCGGCAGCTGCTCACGCTAACCACGGGACCACGGCGCTACTGAGCTCACTTCCTCATAGATGTTGCCTATGTTGCGCATGGACTACTCAGTTTGTATATTTTGCTTATTTTTTCATAGTTCCACACAACTTCTTCCTGTTTTCTCGATTGATCTGTGTTCAGTGTTTCAAGGCCTATCCACTGTGCCAACTTATAACTAGATCTGAGGGGGTTGCGATGGGGAGGTTCCCTTGTTAGTAAGACTCTACTTTGCGTAGAGCGGAGTTCGTGCGCCTTGTGTATTAGTTGTGTACAGGCGCGACAAGAAATGTAAAGGGAACGTCCGCGGTAAGCCACGTGGCCACTATGACGTTAGTCGTATACACGAGGACAACCGAAGTAGGCGGGAACTTGGTTTGGCGCTGTTCAAAGCAGAAAATAACGTATGACTGAGGCATGTTGAAGACCAACGACTGTGAGATGTTTAACTGAAACGAACGTCAGGGTGGAGGTACGGATAATACTCGCTTCGAAAGCGGTAGCAGTTGTACCAACATCAGTGGATTCCGCCGACAAATGACAGTGGTTGAAAACGGCCGATCTTTACAAATTACTACGCCAGTGCTTGCGCTGTCACAATGCAATCGTACAGATTTCGGATGACAGTTGGCGAAATAAAAATCGTTTCGTTTTATTTCAGAAACAATACAGTCTTGAATTGAATGCTGGCCCCAATTTTGACAGGACCAGCGTGGGCATCTTCCTACACGTCGGTCAGGGGGCATGAAGATGCCGAAACTGATAGCCCAATAAAATAATTTGAAAATTTAGACAACTGAAAGGTGTTTGATTTGACATTCTATAATGAACAGCCGAGGTCCCGCAACCATACGGGAAAAGATGGACATAAAAGACAGTCTTGATTACGAAATTATTTAATATCAATGACGCGTTTCACCCTTTTGGGGCATCATTAAAACTGTGTAAAAGTGCTGGATATGCAATCCTCCCGTCATAAAGCCAAATAAAACGAAAAATGAACCCAGCAGTAATTGCATCTGTTTTCTTCGGTCGAATCAGTCAACGTTCTCAGACACGAAATATCGACTGTGAGAAATTGGTAAGCCACGTCCAGGAAATAGGGTGATGACGCACTCATTCCCGACAGCCCCCAAATGCCCTCTGGCCTCTCTCTGCCGTATTGCTTTCCTTGTAGTCGCTTGCTGACAGCCGCTCGGGTGAACTGGGTTAAAGGTTAAGAGCACCATTTCACGCCTTCATGGACTGTTAATGATGTGCAAGATAGGCCTTCAGTCTTGTGTCTGACCTTTCGTTCCGAGTAGAAGGGTAATGCGATCAATGTCACGCCTCTGTTTGGCGTTCTCAGAACACCCCAGAATGTTCCGAAAAAAACAGGCCAGTTATTTCTGCAGCGGTTCCCTATCTCAGTAGCCTCGATCCCAACCAGTAACGCTCGGAACGAAACATGAGTCTGACTACACGATTCTGTACAGCTATACTGCCTCTTTTAAGGAACCTGGCTTAAAAGTCCCTACGTTACTGACACCCTACATATCATATTTAGGGCTAGGCGAACGATACACGCATTCGGACTCGCTCAGAATTTGTCGATATACCGTAGTGCTCGATATAGAATCGAATCTGCTTCAAGAATTGGAATACATTTGACTTGGGTGGCGCGAATGCAAGCGACACTCGAAAAACTACTAAACAGCCACAACAGAAAGTTATAACTCTGTTTAAACTTTAACTAGGCAATAAACAAAGAAAAAAGAATTGTTAACAAATTTGCTATACGAGTTCGAATACAGTATGTATGGAAATAAACAGTTATGGTGACTTTTAAGTAAAGCTAATAGTCAAAGGACCGTAAACGGCATAAACAGTCATCTTCGTCGTCACTGATGCCCGATGCTCTGTTTCGATATACACGGTCCAGTCACGTTATAGTGACTACCCCGTATGTTCGACGTGAACTAACCAATCACAGACAGCACACGGCCAAAAAGGAATCACCATTGGGTTTCGGGACAATGGTGGGAGCGTTTCCGAAGTGGTTAAGTTTGCAAACAGTTGCGTGCCGCCGTAGTTACAGTACACCGTGCGTGGCAAAATGGGGCTGTCCAAAACCATGGGTCACAGATGAAAGGTGTGGACGACGGATGCAGAGACGTGTACGGGCGAATAGACATGTAGCTGATGAGCAACTGACCACCCAGATAAACCAACGGGCTACCAACAGAGACTCCTCAACGACCGTTCAGCGAACGTTGCTACTTATGGGCTTCCACAGCAGTCGCCTGGTTCAGACGCCCATACTGACTGCCGTTCATCGCCGATGAAGACTGGAATGTGCACTCCAGTACCCTGACTGGGCGTCCACCGAGTGGCGACAGATGGTCTTTTCAGATGAATTACGTATCGGACAGGTGGCAAACGTCCTGCACAATCATCGGAGGCGTCCATGCTTGAGGAGGGAGCGTAATGGTCTGAGGAATGCTTTCGTGGCATTCCCTGAATGATATCGTCATTCTGGAAGACACAACGTATCAACAAGAGTACGCATCTATCCGGGGGGACACGTCCACACCTACAAGGAGTATGTTTTTCCTTAGCACGATGGCCTATATCAGCAGGACAATGAAACGTGTCACAGAATTAGCACTGTACGTGTGTGGTCATTAGTTTACCGTATTCTCCTGACCACGAGACTCCCCGGATTTAAACCCAATCGAGAATCAGCGGGATTACCACGATTGGGCTTTCCGCATTATGGATCTTCAACCGAGAAACATAGCACAGTTGACCACGGCATCGGAGCTGGCATGGCTCCGCATCCCAGTTGGTCCTTCCAGAACCTCACTGACTGTCTTCCTGCATTTCTCGCGCAGGTTCGCACTGCAAAAGGCGGTTATTCAGGCTTCCAATAGGTGGTCACACTAATTGACTGGAAAGTGTAATATCTCTTCTAAATTGACAGGGAAAAGACTGTGAGAGATGTGGAGGAATAACAACAGTAATTAATTTCTTCTACATATGCTGTCGTCAATGAAATTAAATGACACCTCCTGGCAGATTAAAACTGTGTGCTGGACCGAGACTCGAAGTCAGGACCTTTGCCTTTCGCGGGCAAGTGCTCTACCAACAGAGCTACCCAAGCAGTACTGGCAGAAGTAAAGGTGAGAGGAGGGGGCGTGAGCCGTGCTTGGGTAGCGCAGTTGGTACAGCACTTGCCCGCGAAAGGCAAAGGTGCCGAGTTCGAGTGTCGGTCCGGCACACAGTTTTAATCTGCCAGGAAGTTTCATGTCAGCGCACACTCCGCTGGAGAGTGAAAATCTCATTCTGGAAATTAAATGACTTCCTCAGATTGCCAAGGAATGAGTATGAAAATTTTTCAATAGTAAAACCTTGCCTTCGCGTAACAATATAATTAAACTCTTTTTGTAAATGTGCTCTCCCAATCAAAATAATCCACAAGCCTTCTGCTAACTTCTAAACAGGAGAAAATGTAAACAAATCCCTCCTCGAAATTATTCTACGAAATATTGAACTAAACAGAAAATAACACTGCCAAATGTCGATTGACTTTAACTTTAATTAAAATCAACATACATCCTAAACATCTCAGTAAGATCGCATCAAACATTATAATAACCATTTATGTTAATAGAAAAATCAGAGAGCACAAGTTTTTACAATACACAAAATCTCCCGAGACAATACTAGCGCGTTTATCGGGGAACAATAATAACCTTCTTCACTTACGCAGTTAGCGATCAGGTACTCAGCCGGCTCGGTCTGTGGTTGCTTCACGTAGCCTCCTGGTAATCGCCTGTAAAACGAAAATATTTTGTAGTTACAGAAATGACAATACTCCTATTTTAAAACACAACAAAAAAAAAATGGTTCAAATTGCTCTGAGCACTATGGGACTTAACTTCCGAGGTCATCAGTCCCCTAGAACTTAGAACTACTTCAACCTAACTAACCTAAGGACAGCACACACATCCATGCCCGAGGCAGGATTCGAAATGCGACCGTAGCGGTCGCATGGTTCCACACTGTAGCGCCTAGAACAGCTCGGCCATCCCGGCCGGCCAAACCCACATGTGACGCTTCGTCAAGAATGTCCTTTCGCTTCGGTTATTCATAAAATTATTGCAAATCTCAGTTTTTAATATGCAGGAGTACATCCCTTGTTTACCGTTCTCTCCTTCCACCAAATTCCCCGGATTTAAACTCAATCGAGACCACCTTCAATCGAGAAATTTAGCGCAGCTGGCCACGACACATGAGATGGCACGGCTCCACATCCCTGTCCCTACCTTCCAGAACCTCATTGACCCTCTTCATGCACGTCTCGCAGCTGTTTATGCTGCAGAAAGTGGTTATTCAGGCTTTTTCTAGAGACTGTCCCTTACAAATTCACATTCAGCAGCCGGTCAAGTGCCCATCGTAAACGATGACGTGACTGATTGTTCATGTCCTTTGTCGATCGATCTTTCCAGAGCGGGAACCGGAGGTATGTTAAGAAACGACACATTCTCTTCGAGGTGCTCGACTTCGATAATGCACGCATACGTCGCGGTACGTCAACGCTTATCGTGTCGTAGCCGTCCAGTCGGCTTGCAGGCAGTCGTGTTCATGACCTCGTTCTTAAACGCTCGTAACTGAAGTATACCCCCCCCCCCCCTCACTATCTCTCTCGCTCTCTCTCTCTCTCTCACACACACACACACATACGCACACACACACAGAGCAGCCTTCCCCACAGTGTAAATACTAGCGGTGATAAAGCGAGAAGTCGTTCGCAAGATGGAGGGGGGACACTGCTTAGCGGCCGGTTGTACGGCGGAGCACGCACTGCGTCGCGATGCGTGGTTTTTGTGCGTGCGCGTGGCAGCGTGAGTCGTGCCGGCATCCGTCAGTCGCTTATCAGGCGTGCCGCGAACCCTCCCCCACGCACCACGATCTGTTTGCAGTGCGCAGCCGCTGATCCTCCAACAAGCGCTCCGTGACGCGACTTCCTAGCACTGGAAAATACAGCACGCGTAGCCATAAAATACCTTACTGCAGACGGTGTAAACATTAATTAATGATTACAGCGATACAATCTACTCTTCCGTATGCTGCGGTCTATTGCCGCTAAAGAACATTGTGCTGCCTCAGATCTAACTTGAATCTCTATGGGAAATGAGGTCGTTTGATTTGGACAAGACAGGTGAACTTGGTATCTAAATGCGAAGGAAAAAGTTTTTCTTATCACATCGAAAAAATAAAGTGACGTATTTAATTTTTTGTCTATTTGAAGATACAAGTCCGTAGTCGTGGTATACACTGAAATCCCCACGTTTCATGAGCGCAGCACGCCGCTAGATGGGACAAAAGAAAACGACGTAGCACTTCTACATTTTATCAGACAGAGACATAGGTACACTTAATTTGTTACACCAAAAAGAAATGCAGATGATAAACGGGTATTCATTGGACAAATATACAGGGTGATCAAAAAGTCAGTATAAATTTGAAAACAGAATAAATGACAGAATAATGTAGATAGAGAGGTACAAATTGACACACATGCTTGGAATGACATGGGGTTTTATTAGAACCAAAAAAATACAAAAGTTCAAAAAATGTCCGACAGGTGGCGCTTCATCTGATAAGAATAGCAATAATTAGCATAACAAAGTAAGACAAAGCAAAGGTGATGTTCTTTACAGGAAATGCTCAATATGTCCACCATCATTCCTCAACCATAGCTGTAGTCGAGGAATAATGTTGTGAACAGCACTGTAAAGCATGTCCGGAGTTATGGTAAGGCATTGGCGTCGGATGTTGTCTTTCAGCATCCCTAGAGATGTCGGTCGATCACGATACACTTGCGACTTCAGGTAACCCCAAAGCCAATAGTCGCACGGACTGAGGTCTGGGGACCTGGGAGGCCAAGCATGACGAAAGTAGCGGGTGAGCACACGATCATCACCAAACGACGCGCGCAAGGGATCTTTCACGCATCTAGCAATATGGGGTGAAGTGCCATCCTGCATAAACATCGTACGTTCCAGCAGGTGTTTATCAGCCAGGCTGGGGATGATGCGATTCTCTAACATATCGGCGTACCTCTCACCTGTCACGGTAGCAGTTACCTGCTGTCCAGCGCCATCTGTCGGACATTTTGTGAACTTTGTTTTTTTTCCTAATAAAACCCCATGCCATTCCAAGCACGTGTGTCAATTTTTACCTCTCTATCTACATTATTCCATGGTTTATTACGTTTTCAAATTTGTTCTGACTTTTTGATCACCCAGTATTATACTAGAACTGACATGTGATTAAATTTCACGCAATATTCGAGCATAGATCCTGACAAATCAGTACCCAGAACAACCACCTCTGGCCGTAATAACGGCCTTGATACGCCTGGGCATTGAGTCAAACAGAGCTTGGATGGCGGGTACAGGAACACCTGCAGATGCAGCTTCAACACGATACCACAGTTCATCAAGAGTAGTGACCAGCGTATTGTGACGAGCCAGTTGCTTGGCCACCATTGACCAGACGCTTTCAATTGGTGAGAGATTTGAGGAATGTGCTGGCCAGGGCAGCAGTCGAACATTTCTGTATCAAGAAAGGCCCGTACAGGACCTGCAACATGCGGTCGTGCATTATCCTGCAGAAATGTATGGTTTCGCAGGGATCGAAGGAAGGGTAGAGCCACGGGTCCTAACACATCTGAAATGTAACGTCCACTGTCCAAAGTGCCGTCAATGCGAACAAGAGGTGACCGAGACGTGTAACCAATGGCACCCCATACCATCACGCCGGGTGATTCGCCAGTATGGCGATAACGAATGCACGCTTCCAATGTGCGTTCACCGCGATGTCGCCAAACACGGATGCGAACATCATGATGCTGTAAACAGAACCTGGATTCATCCGAAAAAATGACGTTTTGCCATTCGTGTACCCAGGTTCGTCGTTGAATGCACCATCGCAGGCGCTCCTGTCTGTGATGCAGCGTCAAGGGTAACCGCAGGCATGGTCTCCGAGCTGATTGTCGATGCTGCTACAAACGTCGTCGAACTGTTCGTGCTGATGGTTGTTGTCTTGCAAACGTCTCCATCTGTTGGTTCAGGGTTCGAGACGTGGCTGCACGATCCGTTACAGCCATGCGGATAAGATGCCTGTCATCTCGACTGCTAGTGATACGAGGCCGTTGGGATCTAGCACGACGTTCCGTATTACCCTCCTGAACCCACCGATTCCATATTCTGCTAACAGTCATTGGATCTCGACCAACTCGAGCAGCAATGTCGCGATACGATAAACCGCAATCGCGATAGGCTACAATCCGACCTTTATCAAAGTCGGAAACGTGATGGTACGCATTTCTCCTCCTTACACGAGGCATCACAACAACGTTACACCAGGCAACGCCGGTCAACTGCTGTTTGTGTATGAGAAATCGGTTGGAAACTTTCCTCATGTCAGGATGTTGTAGGTGTCGCCACCAGCGCCAACCTTGTGTGAATGCTCTGAAAAGCTAATCATTTGCATATCACAGCATCTTCTGCCTGTCGGTTAAATTTCGCGTCTGTAGCACGTCATCTCCGTGGTGTAGCGATTTTAATGGCCAGTAGTGTAATATATACAGACCGCGCTCGCCTCAACCTTCCCCAGGTTGAAACCAAAAGGTAAATCACGTGACGGAGTGCGAAAAACTGTCTTTCCGCCATGCGAAGTGAAGCTGACATTTACAGTTTTTCTTATTTCTGTCTGAAATCAAGCATTGACGTTATCAAAAATGGTTCAAATGGCTCTGAGCACTATGGGACTCAACTGCTGTGGTCATTAGTCCCCTAGAACTTAGAACTACTTAAACCTGACTAACCTAAGGACATCACAAACATCCATGCCCGAGGCAGGATTCGAACCTGCGACCGTTGACGTTATCAGTTCAGCGTCTTATTGTATTACTTTTACACATATAGTGTTACGATTAATCTAATTTCTCCTAAATTCTCCGTATTAATGCCATGGTTATCGTTTTTTACATTTGACCAGCTGTAAGGGTAAAATTTTGAAACTTTTTACTGAGGATTTATCCTTTATACATGCAACGGAATTACAGTTCTTCACTGAATTCCTGTATTTGTTCGATGGAAGTCATTTAGCTCGCCGCTTCCTGGAGACAACGAGAGAAAATATAAGCCCGACAGGAAGCACTTACTTTTCTGACGGTTCCCCAAGAATACGTGTCGTGTGTTTTATTATGCTTTTACAAGAAATGACATGCATTGCTCTTCATAATTTCCGGTTTTTACCAAAATAAGCGTTTGTGTTTTATGGATTTCGCTTCATTCAGTACAGATGTCGATATCATATCTATATATGAAGTTTTATACATTACGAAACGTCAGTTATAGAGGGAACTCTTGTACTGAGTTAGTCTCAAAATCTTCGTCATTCATCGACGTGAAGATCTGAGAACCAACATATTCTTTTGGGACAGATACACAATGTGTCTTGCCTTCATTGGTACTATTTACATATAAATAAATACTCTAGAATAGAGACCATTCACATCTGCTTGTTTATATCAGACCTTAGTTTCAGTCTCTAAATTCACTGTCCTAATTCAGAAGAATGCGTTCGCAACATTTTTTTCAATGTTTAAAAATCTTCACTTGTGAAAAGAAATTTTACTTCCTTTCACATATCTTTGCAACCAAACGCTGCACAAACTTGAACACCGCCCTTTACAAGCCATAGAATTCAAAGTCTACGTCACATTTAATTTCCTTTGAATAGATAATACGTTCCCGCTTTACAGCTGTCGTCAATTTTATAAGACTAAAATGAAAACAAAGGTATTTCCGAAAACATTAATAAGAAACAATTAAATGGAAGCGGAAAAACAGGTAACTTTATTACCTTATAAGGTGCCTACATATATTGAAACCGCTTATCTATACAAAGAAAATTGTGACAAAAACTGGGAAACACTACGGTCAAAGGCAATCGTCATGGCATTTAAGATTGCAAAACGTTTTACTACAGTTGATAAAAATGTGAATTATCTTGGACAATCGCGCCTTTATTTTTGCCTACATCTATTACAACGTATTTATTCCACAACTGGAGCTAAAGCTATTTTTGAAATATACGGGCTACAACTGCCATTTTCCCGCTGCCAGAAGGGATACGGTGCCAACTGAATTTTCTCGTAAGACACTGTGAAGGTCACGTTATTTACACCAGAGTACCTCGCAAACTTGTTCGCAAATATTTGAGCCATTACGTTAAGTGGGCGGGTTTGTTCCACTCGTTATACAAGACACGCGATTACCAGGTGGAGTAATTTTCGCGCTGGGCCATTTAAAAATAATTGTATCTGTATTCTGTCCTCAGCAAGTGCTGTAATTTTCGCTGTGGGCCATTTAAAAGCGATCGTATCTTATTCTGTCCTCACCGGAACACATAATTTTGAGTGCCTGATGCTTTCTCGAAACGTTCGCGCAGAAACGTAGGTCCAAGGCTTTGTGAGCCTGCGTTAGGGATAAAAAGTTACTTCTACATAATACAGGACATTTCAAGAAATTTCATTTGATTTCACAAGCCTCTGTGTATTCAGCTTACGCTTTAAAACTACAAGTTTACCTCGGCGTCAGTTGCCAGTTGCCGTACATAGGGTAATTCCATCACGATGTTAAAAACTTTCAAGACTGATGGAGAAGGTAAATGTGTTAATGTGAGGTAAAGGACCGTGTCCAGAAACGATCGAGTAAAAAGTTATAAGCGAAAATCTTCCTGATACCTGTGATAGTGGAATAGATGTACCGTATTGTTGTTGCTGAGACTCTAGGAGTAGGCGACTTTCAGAGGTGCCAATATGGACCAAACAACAAAAAATGTGCCAAATAAACATGGGCTCTAAAATGCATACCTTAAGAGGTATAAACACTTGTGCAATAGAAAAGATGTGTTTTACAGTAACAATGAGCAAGTGCCAATAGCTCCTGAGGTGAGCATTTTTGAGGCCACATTTACCGGACATTTTTTCCTTCTATTGGTCCATGATACCTCCTCCAAAAGCATGGAAACCAAAGGTCTTGCAGTAGAAAAGATGTGTTTCACAAAATCGAAGATGAAGAAGTGCCCATAGCTCTTAACGTATGCATCCATACTAACACCGCTACTCTCCATGACAGATTTACAAGTTATTGTTACGAAGTTTTATGATATGTAATTGCATTTTTAGATGTAATACGAGAACCAGCAATGTTACAAAATAGTTCTAAATTGGACGATGTAACGAGCAAAAATTTTAATACTCAACTTCTACGTGAATGTATTCGTGGCTCAGAACTTCTTCTTATCTAGGAGATAATGTAAAGGTCCAGGTTTGTCGCACGTTAGTGAAGACACTTAGTCACATTTTCATCGTTTTTCTATTATTTCCCACCCAGGCTTGGTTAACTTTGAAATTTATGTATCAGCTTTCTGTATACAAGTGATGCATAAATGCTTTTACATCTCAATCTTCTATACCTGATTACGAATTTCGGATTTAAAATTTATTCCATACAGAATCGTCCTTTGGTAAAATTTGATATATTTCCCTGTACTCCAAAAAAAAGTTATATCCTCCGGCCTACCTAAATCAATTAAAAACATGCAAAGAAATTATGAAAATTAAGTACTAAAGATTAAAAATTGTATATAAATAGCCGCATGGGTATCATGCCAGTAAACCCCCCCCCCCTCCCCCCCCATCCGCCCGAATTTCATCCACGGTTTCCACAAATGCAGGATGGTTTCTTCGAAAAGGACAATGCCGACATCCTCCTGCATCCGTCCCTAATACGAACTTGTTACATATATACTGAAGATCCAAAGAAGTTGGTACGCCTGCCTAATATCGTGTAGGACCCCCGCGAAATCGCAGAACCGCCGCAACACGATGTGGCATGGACTTGACTGATATCTGAAGAAATGCTGGAGGGAATTGACACCATGGATCCTGCAGGGCTCTCCATAAATCCGAAAGAGTACGAGGGGGTGGACCACTCTTCTGAACAGCACGTTGCAAGCCATACCAGATATGCTCAATAATGTTGATGTCTAGGGAGTTTAGCGGCCATCGGGACTGTTTAAACTCAGAAAAGTGTTCCTGGAGCCACTTTGTAGCAATTCTGAACGTGTGTGATGTCGCATAGTCCTGCTGGAATTACCGAAGTCCGTCGGAATGCTCAATGGACATGAACGGATGCTAGTGTTCGGACAGGATACTTACGTACATTTCACTAGTGATAGTCGTATCTAGACGTAACAGGGGTCCCATACCACTCCAGCTGCACATGCCCCACATCATTACAGAGCCGTATTCTGCCTGTTTCCATATCTGTATTTGAATACGCATTCCCACATCAGTTTCTTCGGTGCTTCGCTGTGTATCAATAGTATACTACTGGCCATTAAAATTGCTACACCAAGAACAAATGCAGACGATAAACGGGTATTCATTGGACAAATATATTATACTAGAACTGACATGTGAATACATTTTCACGCAATTTGGGTGCATAGATCCTGAGAAATCAGTACCCACAACAACCACCTCTGGCCGTAATAACGGCCTTGATACGCCTGGGCATTGAGTCAAACAGAGCTTGGATGGCGTGTACAGGTACAGCTGCCCATGCAGCTTCAACACGATAGCACAGTTCATCAAGAGTAGTGACAGGCGTGTTGTGACGAGCCAGTTGCTCGGCCACCATTGACCAGACGTTTCCAATTGGTGAGAGATCTGGAGAATGTGCTGGCCAGGGCAGCAGTCGAACATTTTCTGTATCCAGGAAGGCCCGTACAGGACCTGCAACATGCGGTCGTGCATTATCCTGCTGAAATTTAGGGTTTCGCAGGGATCGAATGAAGGTAGAGCCACGGATCGTAACACATCTGAAATGTAACGTCCACTGTCCAAAGTGTCGTCAATGCGAACAACAGGTGACCGAGACGTGTAACCAATGGCACCCCATACCATCACGCCGAGTGATATGCTAGTATGGCGATGACGAATACACGCTTCCAATGTGCGTTCACCGCGATGTCGCCAAACACGGATGCAAACATCATGATGCTGTAAACCGAACCTGGATTCATCCGAAAAAATGACGTTTTGCCATTCGTGCACGCAGGTTCGTCGTTGAGTACACCATCGCAGGCACTCCTGTCTGTAATGCAGCGTCAAGGGTAACCGCAGCCATGGTCTCCGAGCTGATAGTCCATGCTGCTGCAAACGTCGTCCAACTGTTCGTGCAGATGGTTGTTGTCTTGCAAACGTCCCCATCTGTTGACTCAGGGATCGAGACGTGGCTGCACGATCAGTTACAGCCAAGCGGATAAGATGCCTGTCATCTCGACTGCTTGTGATACGAGGCCGTTGGGATCCAGCACGGCGTTCCGTATTACCCTCCTGAACCCACCGATTCCATATTCTGCTAACAGCCATTGGATCTCCACCAACGCGAGCAGCAATGTCGCGATACGATAAACCGCAATTGCGATAGGCTACAATCCGACCTTCATCAAAGTTGAAAACGTGATGGTACACATTTCTCCTCCTTACACGAGGCATCACAACAACGTTTCACCAGGCAACGCCGGTCAACTGCTGTTTGTGTATGAGAAATCGGTTGGAAACTTTCCTCGTGTCAGTACGTTGTAGGTGTCGCCACCGGCGCCAACGTTGTGTGAATGCTCTGAAAAGTTAATCATTTGTATATCACAGTATCTTCTTCCTGTCGGTTATATTTCGCGTCTGTAGAACGTCATCTTCGTGGTGTAGCAATTTTAATGGCCAGTAGTGTATGTTGGGACACACTGTCAATGTTCTTCCTAGACGAGGATACAACGTCAACATCTTGACCACTGAGCCGTGCCCCTCACTGTTCTGTATGTGGCTCAGCGCGCGGAGTGTGAGAAACCAGAGCGCCAGTCGGAGAGTTTGAGGCCCGGGGAGGGCGCGGCCGTGGGAAACGAAGGCAGCGCGGGCGTGGGTGCTGCCCCAGACGGGGCCTGACTCACGGACGCCCACGCCTGCTTCCTTACCGGGCGGCACCCGTCTGGCGCCACAGACGGTCCAGGCAGCGCGCTGGCGCCAGTCGGCCGACTCCTCTTCTCTCCTTAATCGTTCAGCAGCCACGTGTTTGCCAAGAAAACGACCTCCTACTTACTACCGCTTCTGTTTCCGCCGCCGTGGGGGTAGGAGAGGTTTGCTGGTGACAGACTCAGATGGGATCCTCCTTTTATGGTTCCTCGAGAGCGCAGCTACTTCTCTTTCGACTTTTACTAGCTGGCCCACGCCGCCTGCCGCCCACCGAACACTCAGTCCTGTGCTACAGACTAATGTGAGCGTCCTGCGGCGTCCTTTACCCATTTCCACTGGGCGTTTCAGAACGATTCACTGTACTTCAAAAGTGAATCACATCATATAATTTTTATGGCCTTGATAATAACTGGTTGATAACTGAAGTGGAAGGCAGAATCGGACGATAGATCCAACGGAATGTACCGCTCACGACGAGGCTCTTACATACGGATCACCCAGCGAGGTGGCGCAGTGGTTAGCACACTGGGCTCGCATTCGGAAGGATGAAGGTTCAAACCCGCGTCCGGCGACCTGAATTAGGTTTTCTGTGATTTCCCTAAGCCGGGCGTTGTGGCCGAGCGATTCTAGGCGCTTCAGTTTGGAACCGCGCGACCACTACGGTCGCAGGCTCGAATCCTGCCTCAGGCATGGATGTGTGTGACGTCTTTAGGTTAGTTAGGTTTAAGTAGTTCTAAGTTCTAGGGGACTGATGACCTAAGTTGTTAAGTCCCATAGTGCTCAGAGCCATTTGAACCATTTTTGATTCGATTTCCCTAAGTCGCTTCTGGCTAATGCCGGGATGGTTCCTTTGAGAGGGCACGGGCGATTTCCTTCCCCATCCTTCCCTAATCCGATGGGAGCGATGACCTCGCTCTTTGGGCCCCTACTCCAAATGAACGAACCAACCAACCAACATACAGTTCCCAACCTCGTTTTAGGGGCGGATGCAGAAGGATATCGGCATTGTCCTTGAAGAAACCATCCTGCCATTTGTGGAAAATGTAAATGTGGATTAAATTCGGAAGGGTGGGGGGGTGGATTTTTTTATTGGAATGTTGCTTATGCGTCCATCTACACACAATTTAATTTTTAGTACTTAATTCTCGTAATTTCTTAGCACTTTTTAACTGATTTGCGCAGGTCAGAGGCAACTTTATTTCAAGTACAGGGAAAGATATAATTAGTTATGACGAAGGTTCAGAATTAGACAGTATGTTAGAGCACTGAAAACAAAACAAGGAATAAAACAGAGATAAAACCGTAGTGGTGAGTACACAGTATATAATAACTAGATACTGTAACTGATAGACTTGCATTGTTGGTAATACTGCCAATATGCACGATCCAGTCACATTAATGTGATCACCGCCCGTGTTCGACGTAAACGTGCAGTAACCACTCACAGATGGCAGGTGGCAGCAACAGCATTGGAGCATACATAAAGCGTGTCGCAGGGACGGGAAGAACAGTGCAGTCGTTTTCGTAATGCCGGTTCAAATGGCCCTGAGCACTATGGGACGTAACACCTGAGGTCATCAGTCCACTAGACTTAGAATTACTTAAACCTAACTAACCTAAGGACAACACACACACCCATACCCGAGGCAGGATTCGAACCTGCGACCGTAGCGGTCGTGCGGTTCCAGACTAAAGCGCCTAGAACCGCTCGGCCAAAACGGCCGGCGTAATGCCGGAACGTAGCGATTTATCTTACGTCCAAAGCGGTATGATCATTGGCTATCGCGCCACGGATGGAATTATTTCCGAAACGGATAAGTTTGTAAACTGCTCGCGTGCTGCCGTACTAAAGTATACCGCGCGTTGTAAAATGGCGCTATCCGAAACGGGCGCCAAGACACCTATGGTGCGCAATGGACCATAGTTGACAGGGATGAACTTCGACTGCGGCGGTGTGGACGGGCCAAAAGACGTGCAGCTGTTGAGTAACAAATGAACCAATGGGCTACCAACAGTGTCCCCTCAAGGACCGTTCAGCGAACGTTGGTTCAAATGGCTCTGAGCACTATGGGACTTAACATCTTAGGTCATCAGTCCCCTAGAACTTAGAAATAGTTAAACCTAACTAACCTAAGGACATCACACACATCCATGCCCGAGGCAGGATTCGAACCTGCGACCGTAGCAGTCGCGCGGTTCCGGACGGCGCGCCTAGAACCGCGAGACCACCGCGGCCGGCGCGAACGTTGGTGCGCATGACGCTCAGTTCAAATGTTTAAATGGCTCTAAGCACTATGGGACTTAACATCTGAGGTCATCAGTCCCCTAGACTTAGAACTACTTAAACCTAAGGACATCACACACAGCGATGCCCGAGGCAGGATTTGAACCTGCGACCGTAGCAGCAGCGCGGTTCCGGACTGGAGCGCCTGGAACCGCTCGGACACAACGGCCGGCTGAGCCTCAGTAGTAGGCCCTTGGTTCATGGATCCATGCTGACTATTGTTCATCGGCGACGATGGCTGTAATTTGCTTCTCAGTGCCGCTGGTGGACGTCCACTGAGTCGGGACAGGTGGCTTTGCAGGTGACTCACGTTTTATGCTCCATCGGACAGATGGCCGTTGGCGTGTACGGCTCTGCAAACTATCTTCGGAACCGTCCAGGCCGGAGGAGGGAGCGTCATGGTCTGGGGAACGTTTTCTTGGCATTCCCTGTGTGTGCTTGACAATCTAGAAGGCACAATGGGTCAAGCATCTATCCTTGGAAACCATGTCCATCCCTACGAGAAGTTCGCTTATTTCCTCGGCATGATGGAATTTGTCGGAAGGAGAATGCGTGACACACAGCTCGCTGTGTACGTGCGTGGTTCGAACAGTTCCAAAATGATGTGATTCTTCAGTTTCTCCCGGCGTATTTCTTGCTCGAAAAGTCCACGGGTGTGCTGCCGGTCTATAGAGTCCAACGGGCACAATATTTCGGCTATCAGACATGTCGCCATCGTCAGGTGCGCTGACGAATTGGGCTCCTGAGCCTGGCGGCCGTCAGCCGCCAGCCGTCAGGAGCTCAGTTCGTCAGCGCACCTGACGATGGCGACATGTCTGATAGCCGAAATATTGTGCCCGTTGGACTCTATAGACCGGCAGCACACCCGTGGACTGTTCGAGTAGTACGAAAATGAATTTACCGCAGTCGCCTGGCCATCAACCTCTCCGGATACAACCCAATCGATATTTTGTCGGATGAGCTCGATCGGACTGTTCGCAGTATGGCTCCTCACCCGAGAAACCTAGCGCAGCTGGTCACTGTACTGGAGTCGGCATGGCTCCACATCCCTGTTGTTACCTTCCAGTTCCTCACTGATTCTCTTCCTGCATTCTGCGGTGAAAAAGGTGGTCATTCAAGCTTTTGACAGGTGATCACATTAATGTGACTGGACCGTGTACTTGCTGCATGTGTCCTACAAGAGTATTACGTCGTGTAGATTAATAAGGGCCAACGGCCTTGCCGCAGTGGTAACACCAGTTCCCGTCGGATCACCGAAGTTAAGCGCAGTCGAGCTGCGCTAGCACTTGGATGGGTGACCACCCGGTCTGTCGAGCGCTGTTTGCAAGTGGGGCGCATTCAGAACTTGTGAGCCAAGCTGAGGAGCTACTTGATTGAGAAGTAGCGGATCCAGTCTCGGAAACTGACAAACGGTCGGGAGTGCGGTGTGCTGACGAGATGTCCCTCCATATCCGCATCCAGTGACGCCTGTGGGCTGAGGATGACACGGCGGCCGGTCAGTACGTTGGGCCTTCATGGCCTGTTCGGGAGGCGTTTAGTTTTAGATTAACAAGGAAATGAGATATACAAGTTTCTTCTGTCTCAATTTAGCACTGATTCATCTGACTGCATTTATCTACACTCCTGGAAATTGAAATACGAACACCGTGAATTCATTGTCCCAGGAAGGGGAAACTTTAGTGACACATTCCTGGGGTCAGATACATCACATGATCACACTGACAGAACCACAGGCACATAGACACAGGCAACAGAGCATGCACAATGTCGGCACTAGTACAGTGTATATCCACCTTTCGCAGCAATGCAGGCTGCTATTCTCCCATGGAGACGATCGTAGAGATGCTGGATGTAGTCCTGTGGAACGGCTTGCCATGCCATTTCCACCTGGCGCCTCAGTTGGACCAGCGTTCGTGCTGGACGTGCAGACCGCGTGAGACGACGCTTCATCCAGTCCCAAACATGCTCAATGGGGGACAGATCCGGAGATCTTGCTGGCCAGGGTAGTTGACTTACACCTTCTAGAGCACGTTGGGTGGCACGGGATACATGCGGACGTGCATTGTCCTGTTGGAACAGCAAGTTCCCTTGCCGGTCTAGGAATGGTAGAACGATGGGTTCGATGACGGTTTGGATGTACCGTGCACTATTCAGTGTCCCCTCGACGATCACCAGTGGTGTACGGCCAGTGTAGGAGATCGCTCCCCACACCATGATGCCGGGTGTTGGCCCTGTGTGCCTCGGTCGTATGCAGTCCTGATTGTGGCGCTCACCTGCACGGCGCCAAACACGCATACGACCATCATTGGCACCAAGGCAGAAGCGACTCTCATCGCTGAAGACGACACGTCTCCATTCGTCCCTCCATTCGCGCCTGTCGCGACACCACTGGAGGCGAGCTGCACGATGTTGGGGCGTGAGCGGAAGACGGCCTAACGGTGTGCGGGACCGTAGCCCAGCTTCATGGAGACGGTTGCGAATGGTCCTCGCCGATACCCCAGGAGCAACAGTGTCCCTAATTTGCTGGGAAGTGGCGGTGCGGTCCCGTACGGCACTGCGTAGGATCCTACGGTCTTGGCGTGCATCAGTGCGGTCCGGTCCCAGGTCGACGGGCACGTGCACCTTCCGCCGACCACTGGCGACAACATCGATGTACTGTGGAGACCTCACGCCCCACGTGTTGAGCAATTCGGCGGTACGTCCACCCGGCCTCCCGCATGCCCACTATACGCCCTCGCTCAAAGTCCGTCAACTGCACATACGGTTCACGTCCACGCTGTCGCGGCATGCTACCAGTGTTAAAGACTGCGATGGAGCTCCGTATGCCACGGCAAACTGGCTGACACTGACGGCGGCGGTACACAAATGCTGCGCAGCTAGCGCCATTCGACGGCCAACACCGCGGTTCCTGGTGTGTCCGCTGTGCCGTGCGTGTGATCATTGCTTGTACAGCCCTCTCGCAGTGTCCGGAGCAAGTATGGTGGGTCTGACACACCGGTGTCAATGTGTTCTTTTTTCCATTTCCAGGAGTGTATATTACGTGTTTAATTTTTCTGCGCACAGGAAGAGAAAGCGTTCCTAGTATTCCCTGTAATCTCTCGTCCCCAGGAGCGTCAGCACAGGTGTTAGAAGGGGATATTTTAACGCCACTAGACGCCGAAGCCATGTTGCAGACTGTTGTCTTCCATTGTCGCATCTAGAGAACAAGTGGTTCATACCATCCGCGATTCCACATACACAAAACGGTGACTCAGCAGCTTACATGAGATGCAGATGCTGTCGGAAGCATGCTTGATAGCTCAGTCGTGCCACAGTGGAAAGAAAATTTCTGCCAAAATAATTCTTCCTTTACCAAGGTTTACGTAATATTACTCGTGATATACTACCATAATGTCTCCCTCTTGATTCCGTAGATTAAGCGTATTCTTTATTCCATTCAACGGCCGTTGTGGCCCTAGGTTCTAGGCGCTTCAGCCCGGAACCGCACTGCTGCTACGGTCGCAGGTTCGAAACCTGCCTCGGATATGGATGTGTGTGATGTCTTTAGGTTAGTTAGGTTTAAGTAGTTTCAAGTCTAGGGGACTGATGACCTCAGATGTTAAGTCCCACAAGAGCCATTTGAACCATTTTTTATTCCGTTCGTTTCTTGTTAGTCGTCTATATTTATGGAGTCGTTTCTAGGTACTTCGGAATGCTTTTCTTCGCCATCGGATGTTGTCTGTGTGGCTAGACTATCTGTAGTTCCGTTTCCTAGTGACCTTTAATCCAACACATCTTGACTTGCCGTTTATTGTTTCTATTTGATCTCAATATGTGTACCATTCTGTGTTCCCGAGTTGTTATTCTTTAGCAATGCAAGGGCTGTTTTGGTGTTCCTTTGAAAAGTACGTAATCGAATCCCTTCCTCACACTTGTCGAATCGGAGCTTATGCTGCAGCTCTAATGACCGTGCCGAATCCTTACTTTCCTTCTTAGCCTCTGCACCTGTTAGTGGAATACACCCAGTATGAAATAAACAGTATTTCCACTGAGCCTCAACAGTCGGTTTCAGATTAAAGTTTTGCAGAAAATCAGCTCCGGCGCCCAAATAATGAGCATTATATCAGTAACGAAATCATCAATTACGTTCTATTCACGGTGCTTCGCTGTCTGTTTCATTGACTCGTGAAGCACAACAACATTCATTCCCATCTAATCAAGGTTCGTTTTAAAACGGTCCAATTGTTCTGTTTGCAGACAAAAGCAGAAATTAATGAAGAGTGACGGATTCGACGGCTGACTTGAACTCACTGCTGTGTAGAGACACACGTTTTCGTCAGCTTGAACGCCGTCGCTTTGCTTCTATTTGACGACTAAACCAGCCTGTTGGAACAGGGTACAGGAATCAAAGTTCAGTTTTGTACTTTACACATGCAATATCATCAACAGAAGCAAAAAGAAAAAAAATGAGAACAATCTTGTGAAAGACGGGAGAACGATCTACGAACGGCGCGGTTATTAAACTGACACCAACATATGCATAATAGCAAACTCTATGACTGGCGATCTCGCTGGTACCTGTAATAATGCCACTTACGATGCCAAAGTACAGTTTCACAGTGAATGTTCTCATGCAAGGCGACATACTTTTGTGTACACTTGGGTGTGCCTCTACACTGAGCAACCGACTGCTAACGAATCTGTTTTTGTGAACCCGGGAACCGGAAAAAAAAGAGCGCCTGGGAAGAACTATTTGTACATTGAAATATGCAAATTGAGACTTCCAGCCGAACGCCTGCGTATGCAGATGTCCTGCTCTCGAAGGCTGACTATGAATCAATCATACGGAACACCTGTACAGACTCAAACGCCCAAGACGTACTGCATAAATTCTTCTGTAAAACGGCGCGCGAGGTAATCTGACGAGAGAACTTCTCGTAATCCTGTTCAGTCATTCCCTTCTATGCATACTGGATTAGGAGTTGATGACATGATAGGGAAGCCCTTGGTCTGCTCATTCCGAGATTCTAAAGCAGTTTTTGAATGTAGATGAGAAGCGAAAGAGTCTCTGAATCTTGTGTCCGGTGACTGGGTAATGAACGGGCCAACATGATAGTTGATTTCGTCTTCGTGGAAATAGAAAAGCGTCCCAAAATCCCCACGTTAATAGCAATATTGCAATGCAAATTTATTTAAGAATTTAACGTCATGTCTAGGTTGAGGTCACTGGAGACGGAGCACATGTACAAATTTTACAAGAGTGGAAAAAGAAATCGACTGTGTTCTTTGCAAACATGCCGACATTTACCATCTAGGAACAATGGAAACCACATTATGGGTGGCAGTATAGAAATTTGAACTTCAGTCCTCTCGAATGTATCTCTGTCTTGACAGTTTCACAGCAATAATAGATAAAATGAGAAATCGAGCAACAATCCATAATGCCTAGCTCCTTACGAAGAAGATGGTGATTATCTTCGAAATCTCGTGTCTGAACTCTGAGAAGATTTTATCCAAGGATATAATTGCGAAAAATTTGAATGTCAAATGGAGCATCACTGAATGGAATATTCTACAGTTGAGAATTTCATGCTCACTCTCAACAAACAGGAGAGGGAATAGTATGCTTTTCCCGACGCTCGTGAACGGATTGGTTGATGTAAGTTTGGGCAACGAAATAACGATGTAGAACTGATACGTGAGGCAAGTTCTAAAATAGAAATTTAATTCTCCGAAGTGAAACAGAAACGGAATACGACTTCGCTCAAGTAACTAAGGACAGAAACAAACATCTTTTCACATAATAAAGGCTAAGAGCAATGTGCTCACACTTGCAAGTTCAGAACAAACGACGGTACGGTCTACGTCATATTCACAT
The DNA here is from genome assembly GCF_023898315.1 of Schistocerca nitens. Classification (NCBI taxonomy): domain Eukaryota; kingdom Metazoa; phylum Arthropoda; class Insecta; order Orthoptera; family Acrididae; genus Schistocerca; species Schistocerca nitens. Next base: position 106,129,060 of record NC_064614.1, on the reverse strand, counting down.
TTATTATTCTATGTCACTATCAGTAACAACGTAAAAATATTCAGATCAGTAATAACTGCCTACTGCAAATTACTTACTGATTAATTTAAAGTTGTACTAACAATGCCCTACTTGTATAAATTCTTTATGTACAACTAAAGGAAACCATAACTTGGAAGTAAAATACTTAAAGCAACCAACAAATATTTTAGGAATGTATTACATTTCGATATTTGTTACTACATTTAAACGTTTTCTCTTTACGTTGTAACTGCTTATATGAATTGTACCTGAAGATGGCTCAAATGGCTCTGAGCACTACGGGACTTAACGGCTGAGGTCATCACTCCCCTAGAACTTAGAACTACTTAAACCTAACTAACCTAAGGACATCACACACATCCATGCTCGAGGCAAGATTCGAACCTGCGACCGTAGCAGTCGCTCGGTTCCGGACTGAAGCGCCTAGAACCGCTCGGCCACCACGACCGGCTACCTGAAGAAGAAATTCGGAAATTTGTAGTAAGGTCTTATGGGACCAAACTGCTGAGGTCATCGGTCCCTAAGCTTACACATTACTTAATCGAACTTAAACTAACTTAAGCTAAGGGCGACACACATACCCATGCCCGAGGGAGGATTCGAACCTCCGACGGGGGAAGCCGCGCGGACCGTGACAAGACGCCTGAGACCTCTCGGCTACCCCGCGGCCCTGAAGATGAGGCCAGGTCTGAAACTCGCAGTATAACATTGAAGTGGTCGTCACCGTGTGACAGGTAGTAAGTGACTTGTTATTAAAATGAATGGGTTTCATTACCTTTTTCGTGTGTGTAAACAGGTGATACAAACATTACTTCAACAGGTGCTTAAAGTTCAAATCGATGAGGATCATTTGGCCAGACGAAATCTTGAAATTTAAAGAGCGTATTGGTATCATTCTTAAGCACAATTTACTACAGATCCCTCGAGGAGAAAACAATGTTCGCAAAGAGAAAAAGGGATCGCAGCATGTTCGTATATACACCGGTTTGAAGGAGGTGGACTCTGGATACCAATCTTTCGAATGACTGTCTCTGAAAATAGCCATTGGTTGCCTTCGCCTTCTGCATTGATTCGAATGACTTTGAGAGATCTGTGATTTAGTTCAGTCGCTGAATTAGCCGTTCTTAGCCAAGGGAGGAGCAAGGTGGAGGTTGGACACACTTCGTGTGCCATTTGAATAACAAAAGGAAGGAGAACGTACTCCTGGTACTACAACCTGAAGAATGGTGACGCTCCGCACTCACGCGGACAGTTCTAATCCTGACTATTTAAACATTAACTGTATTTGGCTGCAATACGATTACGAACAGTTGCGAACAGCTGAGCACCAGACTGTCCAGGGCTAAACTGCAAAACTGTCCGTCATGCCTCAGAAAGTGAAGACATATGATTCTAATGAGGGGGATCCATTCATAAAATTTGATAAGACCGCCGTTTATACAAACCACCTGACGGTTTGGATGAGCAGCAGTCTGGTACTGTTTGCTGATGATGCTTTGTTGTACGGGAAAGTGACGTCGTCAAGTGACTGTACGACACAGGATACCTTGCACTTAATTCCCATTTACTTTAAATGTGGACAAATGTAATTTACTCAGGACGAGTACGAAAAATAATCTTTCAATGTTCAGTGGTGTGCTACTTGACACAGTCGCGTATTTAAATATCTAGCAATGACGTTGTAAAGCGACTCGAAACGGAACGGGCAAGTAAGGTAGGCGAATTGTCGACTTCGATTTATTTGGAGAATTCCAAGAAAGTGTAGTTCATCCATAAAGGAGACCGTGTACAGAACGCTTATGCGACCCATTCTCCCTGAATGTTTGGAATCTCCAATAGATCGGATTAAAGGAAGATATCGAAGCAATTCAATGGCATGCTGCTAGATTTGTTACTTGTAGGTTCGTTCAACACACGGAGAATTTTGTAAATGGAACTGAATGGATGGAAGAAATTCGTTTCGCGAAACTCTATTGAGAAAAGACATATTTCGCACTGCGCTCCCCAAAGAACTAAAACTTTTGAGAAAGTTTAGGTAATTGGTGTTTGCGACAGATTGCAGAAAGGTTCTACAGCCACCAACTTATATCTCGTGCAGCGACCGCGGAGACAAGATAACAGAGCTCGGGGCTCGCATGGAAGAAAACAGACAGTCGTCCCTTGCTCCATTTGTGAGTGGAAGTGGAAAGGGAACGATTAGCAGTGGTACAAGGTGCCCTCCGCCATGCACCATTGGCAGCTTGCGGTGTATATATGTAGATGTAACAACATCTCCTTCGCGTCATTCTAGAGAAAGAGAGTAGATGCTTCTCTTTCTACCCAACTGTCATATAGTCTACAGGCGCCCTTCGCAGCTACATTTACAACTGAAACGTAAGCCACTTGTAAAGAGTAGCATTAAACCTTGAGCAAGATAGTATCAACTTCACAGACGCCAATTAGGATCTTACGGCAGTAGGCAGGCTTCTCACCATATTATGCGACAGTTTCGTCCAGCTCCAAGCAGAAACCACCCTCAACGAGTCATCTGGCTATTTTTTCAGTACCTGTATTGTAAAGGTATTTTTTTTTCCATGATGTAAATAGTGCCTTGTAAATTGTAGCCAATATGAAAGAAAACATAACTGATCTTCTTTTAGGCTGCATTCTGGAAAAGAAACTGTGCCCTCGTTTTGAAAAACGCTAAATTAGTTAAAAAGTGGCCACTTGTATAGAAGTCACAGCGTCCGTTCACAAGTGTGACACGTCAGGAGCAACTAACGCTGTCGTATTTACGCCAGTAAAAACACGGAGAGCGGCTGGGTGCAGGGCACAAGTCCTTTGTTCCCCTTCATAACGTTTTGCCAACTCATGCTCGGAGATGGTCGTCCATTATTCCGAACAGTCTCGCTGCCACTTTTTCCTGAACGCGCATTTCGTCGGTAATGGTCCTGGAAATGCGTGGTCGGCTCCGTTGTTATTTTCGGAACTGTTTCACATTCTGTATACCAAAGGGGAGCGACGAAAGAAAAGATTCATTAGCCTGCCGACGGCGTGTACTGGCACCATTATGCTGGAAAGTGCTCCAAATCAACTTCACGACAGTCAAAAGGTTACACAATAGGTGCAAGAGGAAACAATTCGAAACAAAGTCCCGATGCCTGATTTATGAGACATAAATCTGCGCTTGTAAGGCTTACTTGGTAAAATGGAACTCTTTTTGTAGTGGACTGACAAGGCAGCCAGTCCACAGTGACGGGTAACCGAAAGGCACGCGTACACACACGCCGACTGGCGTTAAGTCTGAAACAGAATACGTGATGAAAGCTATAAAGAAAAGAACGGAGCTTCTCGTATACTTAACTTTAATTCCTTGTGGTACATTTCTCTTGATAATACAAGTGAGACTCTCTCCAGATATGGTTAATGGCACCTTGCTAGGTCGTAGCCATAGACTTAGCTGAAGGCTATTCTAACTGTCTCTCGGCAATTGAGAGAAAGGCTTCGTACGTGTAGTCGCTAGCAATGTCGTCCGTACAACTGGGGCGAGTGCTAGTCAGTCTCTCGAGACCTGCCGTGTGGTGGCGCTCGGTCTACGATCACACAGTGGCGACACGCGGGTCCGACATGTACTAATGGACCGCGGCCGATTTAAGCTACCACCTAGCAAGTGTGGTGTCTGGCGGTGACACCACACTTTTCATCCCCTAGACACGCACTAACACGATCGTTGTAACTGATGCTCTTCATATACGTGAGGTGAGATTATCATATGGAAAGAATTGGAAGTTTGTGACTCTTCAAGCTTTCCCGGCGGCTGTGTTCTAAATAGTCATCACGGGTTTGCCGCCGGATCACGTTGTGCAAATTCCACAATATTGTCCGTTGAACCACCTGAAGATGTCGGACAATTGCTCCCAGGAAATAATTGTGAAATTTGCACAACGTGATCCGGCTGCAAGCCCGTGAAGACTATTTACAATTGGAAGTTTGTCAGGAAGTTTCATAAATGCGCACACTCCACTGCAGAGTGAAAGTCATTATACGAATTAAGCCGTAGGCTGTGGCTAAGCCAATTCTGGGCAGTTCCTCGCGTCCCGAAGTGCAAGGCCCGCAAGGTAGACTGGAGAACTGAAATTCAGAAACAAAGCAGAAGTACAGCTACACTATCTCATAAAAAGTATCCGGACATCTATTACTAGACATTAATACGCAGTGTGTCCACCGTTCGCCTTTATCACGGCTTGAACTCTGCTGGAGACATTTTCAATTAGGTCTGTGGAAATCTACGGAGCGATTGAATGGTAGCCCATTCTTCCTTAATTGGCGAATCCAGAGAACACCAGGGAAGAATATTGGGCGCTTTCGAGTCTGGAGCGATATCGACACGCTAACTTACAAAGTGTACCGAATGTGTTCCATTGAGTCCCGGTCAGAACTCTGGGTAATCCAGTCTATTTGAGGAATGTTATTGTTCACAAACCATTGCCTCGAAGATGCTGCTTCTTGCAAGGATAGCTTGTCATGCTAATACGATCATCGCCACCGAACTGTTTTTATACTGTACGAGGTACACAATGTTCTAAAATTTTTTTTACTATCAAAAATAGTCTTGATCACAATTTATTTATTATGGTGACCGGTTTCGACCACTACTGTGGTCATCTACAGACCAATGAGTAAGAACTTCCTTCTGGTGGTAAATCGCGATTTACCACCAGAAGGAGGTTCTTAGTCATTGGTCTGTAGATGACCACAGTAGTGGTCGAAACCGGTCACCGTAATAAACAAATTGCGATCAAGACTGTTTTTGATAGTAAATATTTATAACACATTGATCACTGTTCACTCCCACAATGTTTCAAAAGTAATTTGTTCTACAATTTGTTCATTTCCTTTTGCATTTAGCGTTTTCCATGAAAAAAAAAACCCACGCCCCCTCTCTTACACTAACATCACTCAACTCCGCACTTTACCGAGCGTGGTGGCGCATTGGTTAGCACACTGGACTCGCATTCGGGAGGACGACGGTTCAAATCCGCGTCCAGCCATCCCGTTTTAGCTTCAAATGGCTCCAAGCACTATGGGACTTGACATCTGAGGTCATCAGCCCCCCGAGCGGTTCTAGGCGCTTCAGTCTGGAACCGCGCGACCGCTACGGTCGCAGGTTCGAATCCTGCCTCGGGCGTGGATGTGTGTGGTGTCCTTAGGTTAGTTAGGTTTAAGTAGTTCTAAGTTCTAGGGGACTGACGACCACAGCAGTTAAGTCCCATAGTGCTCAGAGCCATTTGAAATCATCAGCCCCTTAGACTTAGAACTACGTAAACCCAACTAACCTAACGACATCACACACATCCATGTCCGAGGCAGGATTCGAACCTGCGACCGTAGCAGCCGCGTTGTTCCGGACCCTGATTCAGGTTATCCGTGATTTACCTAAATCGCTTCAGGCAAACGCCAAGATGGTTCCTTTGAAAGGGCATGGCCGACTTCCTTGTCCATCCTTCCCTAATTCGATGGGACAGATGACATCGTTGTTCGAAAGTAGCGGAACTCCTTAACTGCCTCGTCCACAATTTTGATGCTAAACTTGTCGATATTTACATTTCTGCTACTCCGCATTACTTTTTGTCTTTCTTCGATGTCTTCCCAACTTATAATTGGTGCTCATTAGATCGTTCAAACCATTTAACAGTTCTTATAATTCTTCCTCACTTTCAGTTCAAATGGTTCAAATGGCTCTGAGCACTATGGGACTCAACTGCTGTGGTCGTAAGTCCCCTAGAACTTAGAACTACTTAAACCTAACTAACCTAAGGACAGCACACAACACCCAGCCATCACGAGGCAGAGAAAATCCCTGACCCCGCCGGGAATCGAACCCGGGAACCCGGGCGTGGGAAGCGAGAACGCTACCGCACGACCACGAGATGCGGGCCTCACTTTCAGTGAGGATAGCAATGTCAACAGCATATCTTATTCTTTCCCCCTGAATTTTAATCCCATTCTTCAACTTTTACTTCCGTAATTGCTTCCTGACGTGTAGATTGAATAGTACGGGTAAAATAGTAAAGCCCTGTCTTACATCTCCGAGCACTTAATTCTTTGATTTCCATAATTGTTTTTCCCTTTTGGTTCTTGCACTAACTTTTTATTACCCGTCTCTCCCTATAATTTTCATCTATTTTCCTCACAATTTCGAACGTCTTGCACCATTTTACATTGTTGAACACCTTTTTATGGTCGACACATCCTATGAACGTATCCTGATTTTTCAAACCTTGCTTCCGCGATCAAAGGGTGGCGTCAGAACTGCCTGCCTGATGCCTTTACCTTTCCTAAAATCTAACGGATTCTCAGTTTTCTTTTCCATTCTTCTTTGAGATTTATCACATAATATTGACGCACAATCTGATGATCACAAACTGTTCATTAACCATTTTTCCACCTTGCTGTATAAAATTAAGACAATTAAAATCTTCCGAGGAGCTTGATTTGAATCAAGCGCACGATTGTCGTTCGGCGGTTAATAATTTATTCTCCAGGACCGGTTCCGGTAAGCAAAATGTATCACAAACTTGTCTCTTAAATAGAATGCTGCGGCAGCCCATCAGGTATAATTTTTCACGGTGCCAAAACACAGAAAGCGGCGTGCGCCTGGGAGCAGGTTTTATCGCTTCCACGTCTTCATCCGATCTGTGCGATTAACGCTGGCATCCATGACGGTAGGTGTCAATGTGTCCGACTGCATTACTTCTCTGATGAAGCGTTAAGGAATGGATCGCCTGCACAGTGCGTAATCGTGCTTTTCTTGAAACTTCATGAATAACTTGCTTCCACGAAACGCTTTCCAAAGTCTCGCTACAAATGGTGCATCTTTTCTTGGCCGTCTTACTTTCATTTACCAGTTACACTAGAAAAGCTGATTGTCATCCGTTTCTTCTCACGAGATGCATGTCTCAAACTAATTAGATGTGCTGTTCATACACTGGAAACAATTTCGCTCCTGTTGCAGAGCGCTTACTTTCTTAACGTCGTTACCTCCAAATGCCGGCCGGGGTGGCCGAGCGGTTCTAGGCGCTACAGTCTGGAACTGCGCGACCGCTAAGGTCGCAGGTTCGAATCCTGCCTCGAGCATGGATGTGTGTGATGTCCTTAGGTTAGTTAGGTTTAATTAGTTCTAAGTTCTAGGGGACTAATGGTTCAAATGGCTCTGAGCACTATGGGACTTAACATCTATGGTCATCAGTCCCCTAGAACTTAGAACTACTTAAACCTAACTAACCTAAGGACATCACACAACACCCAGCCATCACGAGGCAGAGAAAATCCCTGACCCCGCCGGGAATCGAACCCGGGCGTGGGAAGCGAGAACGCTACCACACGACCACGAGATGCGGGCCTAGGGGACTAATGACCACAGCAGTTAAGTCCCATAGTGCTTAGAGCCATTTGAACCATTTACCTCCAAATAAGAGGTGGAATCCAAAAGTTCTCAAAACACATTAATTAATATTATTGTGTCTTATCTAAATCTTATTCTGCATCATTACCTTTAAATTTGGCCACTTGAGAGCGAATACACCCATCCCAACGAGACTGCCAATCTTGAAATGCACCCTACAAATCATTCTTTGTTGCGGTGTACACTAGTCTCTGTTATTCTGCTTGGATTGCTTCCTCTGTATCAGATCTTTACTTCTTCAAGTTGATGTTCATCTAGTCGCACGAAGCTAAGTGTGGTGAGTGCCGCAGGTAGGGAACAACTGTCATTTTGTTTTTAGTTAAAAATCCCCGAATAATGTAGGCTGCATGCGGTCATGCAATGTCATGGTGTAACAACCAGTCGATCATAGCTGAGTCTCTGAACGTTTCGTTTTCCCTCCTCTCCCAAACATCGCAATAGAACTGTTTGTTGATCATTTGACCAAGAGTGTCAAACTCCTCAGGAACAATCCCATCAATATACATAAGAGAAGCAGACTTATCTGAGGTGACGAACTCTACAGTGACGTTTGCTGCTTAGTTTTGGGGACCCAGCTTTCGTCGCCAGTAACAACGTTGGAGAGAAAGTTTGGATAGTGTTGACGCCGTTGCTTAAGTTAGTGCTGGCGTAAGCCGTCGCCAGCACACAGGTCGGCAAAGATGTAGCACAAAGATCGATAGTAGGCGCTGGATCAAGCGCACCTATCACGAGAGAGGCCAGAGACACACCGACAAGCAACGTGCCGCCAACGCCCTCTTGACGGCAAGTGTTTAGACCGCCGCCGCTGGCCAGAGGGTCTCAGTGACTCATTCTTCCAGTTTAGCGTCTGTCAGTATAGTGCAGAGCGGGTTCAGTTCACGTAACGGGCTACGACAGTACATAGCGACCAGATTAGTGATTACAGCGGGACTAGCAGTGACACCGCCAACAGCCTTGTGAGACCGCCAACAGCCTTACCGCAGTGGTAACACGGGTTCCCGTCTGATCACCGAAGTTTAAGCGCTGTTGGACTGGGCTAGTACTTGGATGGGTGACCATCCGGTCTACCAAGTACTGTTGGCACGTGGGGTGCACTCAGCATTTGTGAGGCAAACTGAGGAGCTACTTGATTGAGAAATAGCGGCTCCGGTCTCGGAAACTGACATACGGCCGGGAGAGCGGAGTGCTGACACCATGCCCCTCCGTATCCGTATCCAGTGACGCCTATGGTCTGAGGATGACACGGCGGCCGGTCGGTACCGTTGGGCCTTCATGGCCTTTTCGGGAGGAGTTTAGTTTAGTTTCAGCAGTGAGACCAAAGTTTGTAATAGCAAGATTACTATTGTCTGCAAGAGTACTATTAGTGATGATCTTTACCAAGAACATAGGCTCTATTCAAGTTAAGTATCCAGTAAAAATAAATCAAGAACCATGTTAATCCACGTGTGCATTTGTGTTGCAGAAAGAGGACACCGGCCACCCATAACAACACCCTCTCCCCAGCTCCCTTGTGTTACAAGACACTACAAAGACTTATAAATTATAGAGTGCACCAATAAGTCGTCCTTTTTTAGATTTTATTACGCAAATCCATATTTCGGCTAGTGGCTAGCAATTCTCAATGCACTATTTTCTATCCTCGATGCATGTAAGTCCCTGCTGTTCGGGCGTCAGTCACATTTCTTTGAGTACTACTCTTGGGAACGTTCTGTCTGTACTAGTGCTTAAGCTCCACACTCAGAAGCGCAGCGCACTCACGCATCCGTGTATTAATTACCAGTGGGTATCGATCACTTCATTTATATAAAAAAAATCATTTGTGTCAATCGATTTGCATGTAAGTGATACACTTCGTGAACTACTGCTTTTATTTGATATGAATTGAACAGTTTCGTAGCTAGTTAATAAAAACATAAACATGTCAACTCTAGAAAGTTATTAAAAATAATGTTTGCTACTATCTCGCCCTTTGTGGGGAAGCGATGTATTAGAGAGTGTTATGGAGCCGGTTTTAAGAGAGACATGTTTGTGCACTTGTAGGGAGTTGTGTTTCTGTGATAATTGTTTTATCATTGCTTGTTTAGTACGAAAAAAATATAGAAAACAAAAACTTTTGGGAAGGCCTACTATTTACGAGCGGAAGCTATCTTTAAAACCCAAACTGAACTTTGTAGGTAATTCCTTCTGAACGACAAAGCTTTTCTCAGCACACATGCTCCTGGACAGGATGGACAGGCAAAATTTGATTTCAGATTTCGTTTTCAATTGAGTCTTCCGAGTACCGCTACGATCGCAGGTTCGAATCCTGCCTCGGGTATGGGTGTGTGTGATGTCCTGTTAGTTAGGTTTAAGTAGTTCTACGTTCTAGGGGACTGATGACCTCAGCAGTTAAGTCCCATAGTGCTCAGAGCCATTTTTTTGTCGCTCACAAGCAACGCCTTCAACCATCTGCTGAGTAAATACGTGCACGCAGCCCACCGCGATAACCAATAAGGAACTTGGGAAGCGAATATCGTGTGTGGTCGCTGGAGGATCCCGCAAGGCCAGGACGCAGTTTCTTCACTTGGTTTGCTGGAGATATTCCTTCACTGGACTGCTATACTGGCGGTCAGTCTTTTAACCCGTCCCGAGGGCAAGCCCTTTCTGTATTCTGTATACCAAGAATATATTCCAAGTTCAATGAATTTAACTCTTTTATTTCGGCACCTCCCTTCCGACGTTCATCCATCCCGCTCCACGTCGTGTAGACTCTGAAGAGAACAATGAAACCAACATAAAACCAGCTGATTACAAGATTTTGTAATTTATCAGTGTGGGTATGAATACTTTCAAATGTTTTTATTCCAGTCTTTGATCACAATATCAATTCTTTAGACGATGACCGGTTTCAGTCCGTAATGAGTATCCTCAGATCTTTTTTACACCATGTCCTATAGTGATAAGGCCATAATGGCATCGTCGAAACATATAAATATAATTAGCACAGCATCGTCACATAGATCTAAAATAAGGTGTAGAATAGGCCACATCGCCCATACAGTCATTATTGAGTTGTAATGAGGATGGTCATTACAAACTGAAACCGGTCATCGTGTAAAGAATTGATATTGCGATCAAAGACTGGAATAAAAAACATTTGAAAGTATTGGATCACTGTTTGTACACGTGACTATGTCGCAGTTGGTGATGAATACTTTCAGTTTTAGGCAAAATGACAAATATCTGCAATATTGATAGAGCACATCACAACAATATGTAGAGAACTAGTAATAATAACACCAACGTTAAAAAATGGTTCAAATGGCTCTCAGCTCTATGGGACTTAACTTCTGAGGTCATCAGTCCCCTACAACTTAGAACTACTTAAACCTAACTAACCTAAGGACATCACACACATCCATGCCCGAGGCAGGATTCGAACCTGCGACCGCAGCAGTCGCGCGGTTCCGGACTGAAGCGCCTAGAACCGCTCGTCCACCGCGGCCGGCAACACCAACGTCCAAAGTTTTCGGAGTGATAGTTAAAACCACCAGTCGTGCATCGCACAGAAGCAAAATCGTAACGTACATGCTTTGATGGGTGCTTCATTTGTAAGATACTGCCTCAGATACGTCTATGGGGCGTTCAGACACGTGACTGGACATCACGGTGCGGTCAGAGGAACGGCGAGCGTCCGTCTGGCAGGGCTGGATGCCGGTCCAGCGGTCGAACCGGCTGTCGGCCACGGGCGCGGCCCGGCCGCCAAAAAACAAGAACGGAACGCGGCTCGCGAAACCCCGTCCGGCGGCCATGTGGCCCGGGTCAGCTCCGCTGGCGATCCCGGCTCACCACACGGCACGCCCTCGCTTGCCCGCTACCGCTACTGTGGGCCAGCAACAAGGTGTCCGCAGCCAGAGCGCCGAGCGTCTCGGTGAAGGGGAAGTGCCTTGCGCGCATGCGCGAAACAAGCAACTCCAAGCGGCTAACATAAATCGTCTCATTGTTACGCGCGGCAAGTAGCCTCCACGCCAGCTGTCACGTCTTACAAGCGCTGCGAGTTGTGGCGCGTATCTTCGAAGATACGTTTGCTCCGTATCTATCACCATGTCATAATATATATTATTTCTCAAGTCAACATTCCTTTTTCTCACCACATATGTGGGGACACAGAACCACAGGGCTCTAACCCTGCCCTACAGCTGCAAGCACAACTGTACCTTTGCCAGATCAATTCTCTGTAGTACGCGGTATATGAAACACGCATTTTGTAAACGCTGCGAGGATAAAAGTACGAGGGCCGTTTGAAAAGTCCGTGCAAAGTCCGAGAGATGGCACCACCGGCGCGTATCGAGGTCATGTCTTCGACCATCAATGTACACTCCTGGAAATGGAAAAAAGAACACATTGACACCGGTGTGTCAGACCCACCATACTTGCTCCGGACACTGCAAGAGGGCTGTACAAGCAATGATCACACGCACGGCACAGCGGACACACCAGGAACCGCGGTGTTAGCCGTCGAATGGCGCTAGCTGCGCAGCATTTGTGCACCGCCGCCGTCAGTGTCAGCCAGTTTGCCGTGGCATACGGAGCTCCATCGCAGTCTTTAACACTGGTAGCATGCCGCGACAGCGTGGACGTGAACCGTATGTGCAGTTGACGGACTTTGAGCGAGGGCGTATAGTGGGCATGCGGGAGGCCGGGTGGACGTACCGCCGAATTGCTCAACACGTGGGGCGTGAGGTCTCCACAGTACATCGATGTTGTCGCCAGTGGTCGGCGGAAGGTGCACGTGCCCGTCGACCTGGGACCGGACCGCAGCGACGCACGGATGCACGCCAAGACCGTAGGATCCTACGCAGTGCCGTAGGGGACCGCACCGCCACTTCCCAGCAAATTAGGGACACTGTTGCTCCTGGGGTATCGGCGAGGACCATTCGCAACCGTCTCCATGAAGCTGGGCTACGGTCCCGCACACCGTTAGGCCGTCTTCCGCTCACCCCCCAACATCGTGACGCCCGCCTCCAGTGGTGTCGCGACAGGCGTGAATGGAGGGACGAATGGAGACGTGTCGTCTTCAGCGATGAGAGTCGCTTCTGCCTTGGTGCCAATGATGGTCGTATGCGTGTTTGGCGCCGTGCCGGTGAGCGCCACAATCAGGACTGCATACGACCGAGGCACACAGGGCCAACACCCGGCATCATGGTGTGGGGAGCGATCTCCTACACTGGCCGTACACCACTGGTGATCGTCGAGGGGACACTGAATAGTGCACGGTACATCCAAACCGTCATCGAACCCATCGTTCTACCATTCCTAGACCGGCAAGGGAACTTGCTGTTCCAACAGGACAATGCACGTCCGCATGTATCCCGTGCCACCCAACGTGCTCTAGAAGGTGTAAGTCAACTACCCTGGCCAGCAAGATCTCCGGATCTGTCCCCCATTGAGCATGTTTGGGACTGGATGAAGCGTCGTCTCACGCGGTCTGCACGTCCAGCACGAACGCTGGTCCAACTGAGGCGCCAGGTGGAAATGGCATGGCAAGCCGTTCCACAGGACTACATCCAGCATCTCTACGATCGTCTCCATGGGAGAATAGCAGCCTGCATTGCTGCGAAAGGTGGATATACACTGTACTAGTGCCGACATTGTACATGCTCTGTTGCCTGTGTCTATGTGCCTGTGGTTCTGTCAGTGTGATCATGTGATGTATCTGACCCCAGGAATGTGTCAATAAAGTTTCCCCTTCCTGGGACAATGAATTCACGGTGTTCTTATTTCAATTTCCAGGAGTGTAATAGACTGGCCCTGGCGTCATTTACGTGGTTCCAACATCTCTGAATGTTGGCAAAACATGGTTGTTTCGTGTTGCGCTTATGGCTGTACTCAGCGTTTTGGCGGGGGAAATGGCATTACATTTCACGTGTAAGTGTTTCTATGATAGCGCAGATGCGGTTATTGAAATCTGCTGAAGTGACTTTTATATGTTTTTTACACCTGATTGAGTATCACGTAAATTAAAGTGTTGAAAGTGATGCCTGTAAAGTCAGACTCATATTACATTCTGGAAGTTATCTGTGATAATTCGGTTACAGAAGTAAGTGTAACTGTTTCTCGTTCCTACTCATAGGTTCCCTAAGGATGAAAACTGAAGGCAGCTTTGGATACAGGCCCTGAACGGAAAAAACTTTAAGCCATCTGCACATACGCGCCTTTTTGTATATACAAGTGAGATTATAATAAGGTAAGAGCACCTATAGTCGACACATGAAGAGAATTTTTTTCTACCTTCTAATACTATTAAATAAATGTAGGCTCCAAAATTATTTTCTGAAACTTCAAAGTCTCGCCTTTAAAATATCATTTTTTTTAATCTGATAGTTTAAACTTTTGTAAAAATAGTAGGAACTGAACCTTTGAAGTGCACCTAAAATCGATACTCTGAAGTGGACCTGCTCCTAAAGTCGACAATTTTGGCACCTATAGTTGGCATAATTCCCATATCCCATTTTCTTTTATAAGTGACTAGAGCTCAAAACGCGGCGAATCCAATGTTTAAAGTTTTGACACGAGCCCACTCTTACTGTTTAAAAGAATTTTAACGACATTTTACTTTTTTTATTTAATAAAATTGCAGCCAAATAGCCATATACAGTTACTTTGCTTGATATTTTACATTTACATTTTACATTTTTGCATATTCATTTATCGATTTCACTCTTTTACTGCACAGTTCTATGTGATATCGTTCACAGGCTTCGTTACACAGTTCACATACACATGTTGCGGTTGGGTCATGATAAGTTTTGTTCTTGCAGATTAGATGATGAAAGCCGTGAATAGAAAGTCTAGTTACGACATGTCGCTGTTCGAAGTTTGGTGCTGTCCATGAGCGGTTCGTCATTGCTTCGGTACCATAAAACTCCGGCCATATTTTTTCTCGTTTGTCCTCCATGATCTTCAGTTGCTTTCTGGAAGCCCTGGTGTGTGGCATCATATATCGAAGTCTGATGTCTTCAATTAGGAATGTCTCTCTCGCTAGCAGGTACACTAGTCTAGATCTTGTTGTCTTTGAGAGACCTAGTGCTCTTTTTAGATAGGTCGATTTTACCTTTTCTAGTATTTCTAGATTTTTTTCTGTCAGGTGGTCCCATATAACCTCCATCCCATAGGCCAGAATTGGCAAGATTTTTGTGTTGAATAATTTCATGGCTGTTTCTAGACTGAGTAGGCGGATGTTTTTGATGTCCTGTATTGCTATTATTGCTTGGGCTGCACGTTCTGTTGTATGTTTTGTGAAGCATTTGGCTGTTGGTTGCAATGTCACTCCTAGGTATTTAAAGTCTGATGAGATTTTTATTTTTTGTCCTCTGATACTGATTTCCGCATTCTTGGGTGTTTTGCCTCCTTTTCTGAAAATTACCATTTCTGTCTTTGTTATGTTTATGTGTAGTTTGTGTTCACTGCACCATCTGTCTATTTTCTCAATGATTCTCTGCAGCTTCTGTATATCTGTTGAACCTACGGCTATGTCGTCAGCGTATGCATATACATACACATCTTCTTCATTTTCTCCAATTCGGAGTACTTCTTCAGTGGCAAGAATGTACAGCAAAGGGCTCATTGGGTCACACTGTAAGACTCCGTTCGATTGCAGAATTTTACTTTAATTGATAGTTTATAGTAATTTCGTCCCGCTGCCCACCAGAGGGGCGTTCGATGTATTTGTTAGATTTTATAAATGGTACTGTGAACAAATCCAGGTCAAATGTAGTTCTGACATTTTTCGCAAATGAAAAAGTAATTTTTGTTGGAAGCGTTTGACAGTCAATTGAGAAATGTGGGTGAAATACGATACAAACATAGGATGGCAGACCTCTAATTTGAAATCCCGCCACGTTTTGCCAACAGTCACGTGGTTTATGTTGGAGCGACACCAGCCCTATAGCTTTGCACAGCAAGGCCAGTCTACTCGTATCTATGGTCGAAGGGTCATGTTTAGTTAGTAGCATCTTTGGAAAGAACACACACCAAATTTCAGCCATATTGGTCTATTTCTTTGTCTGTGGCATTCGTGTGAATCAAGGAAGTCGAGTGATTTTCAAAAAATGGACGAAAAATAATTTCGTGTGGTGATTAAACATTACTTTATGAATGGCAAAACGCCTCAGGACACTAAACAGAAGCTTGATAAACATTACGGTGACTCTGTACCTCCCATTAGAACAGTTTACAAGTGGTTTCAAAATTTTCAGAGTGGCCATATGGGTACAAGTGATGCTGAACGTTCTGGACGTCCTGTGGAGGTTACGACTCCAGAAATCATTGATAAAATACATGATATGGCGATTGATGACAGAAGAGTTAAGGTGCGCGAGATTGCCAGTGCTGTGGGCATCTCGAATGAATGGGTACATAATATTTTGCATAAACATTTGTACATGAGAAAGCTATTCGCAAGATGGGTTCCGCGATTGCTCACGCTTGACCAAAAACCGAATCGTGTGAAGTGTTGCAAGGATGGTTTGCAGCTGTTCGGAAAGAATCCACAGGACTTAAAGCGTCGTTTCGTCACTGTGGTTGAAACATGGATACATTACTATACTCCTGAGACCAAAGAACAATGTAAACAATGGATTGCCAAGGAAGAATCTGCACCAAAAAAGGCGAAGACCATTCCTTCGGCCGGAAAGGTTATGGCGACTGTCTTTTGGATTTGCAAGAGCTAATCCTCATCGACTAAGCCGAAAAGGGTAAAACTATTACAGGTGCATATTATTCATCGTTATTGGACCATTTGAAAACCGAGCTGCAAGAAAAATGCCGACGATTGGACTGCAAAAAAAGTCCTTTTCCATCACGACAATGCACCAGCACACACCTCAGCAGTTGTGGGCGCAAAATTAATGGAAATTGGATTCCAACTTGTTTCTCATCCCCCATGTTCTCCAGACTTGGCTCCCTCGGACAACTATTTTTTCCCCAATTTGAAGAAATGAGTGGCGGGACAAAGATTTTATTCAAACGAGGAGGTGATTGCAGCAACTTATAGCTATTTTGCAGACTTGGAAAATTCCTATTATTCGGAAGGGATCAACAAATTAGAACAGCGTTGAACGAAGTGTATAAGTCTAAAAGGAGACTGTCGAAAAACAAGAAAGGTTTACCCCAAATACGTAAGTAGTTTTTATTTTTGCACGGACTTTTCGAACGCCCCTCGTATTCATAGTAAGTGACGAGAGTGCGAGTGATTATTTATCGTCGTAATTAGCACGTCCGCTCTCCAATACCTAAACATACTAATCGTACGGGGATGAATGAGGTATCGTTAGAAAGGTCTTTTAAACGAGATTCTGACACTGCATACCGGTTTTGTTCTGAAACTTACAATTTGTGAAAAATTTTAACATAAAGAAGACTTTCAAGTATCGTCTACAAATTTGCATCGTGAATGCCCCGCTTCATACTTGCATATTACGAACCTAACTTAGTAATCAGGAATAAGAGACTCCCTTTTCACATTATTATAAAGTACTTATTAACAGGAGAATTTGTATACACCATTGTCGTAGATATTAACGGTGACCACTGCAGTAGTCCATTACCTCTACACGTCGTACAGGTTGACTTTTCTAAACGAATGTACTTTCCGAAACGACAAAAATATTTGTCATTGTCACCAACTACACTTATCCCAACAACTATACTTATTCCAAATTCTGTCAATATTTGAACAATAAAAGTGCGGAAGTTTACAAGTAATATGCAGCTGAACGACACCGCGAAAACTGTTGTAATACCACACATAAACTTAATACCATCTGAGCCAAGCATGACTTTTCAACTGACGAGAAGATAGCGAGACAGCTGGCTATTAAAACTGCATTTGCGAACACTATAAACAAGTCACAGGGACAAAGAGCGGGATTGTATTTTCCAAACTCCGTCTTTACCCGCGGACAGTTCTATGTAGACTTTTCAAGGACTACTAAATCGACTAACATTTTTGTATGCCTTAAAGAAAACGAAAAACAAAAAGTACACGAAGATTACAGTCTTCTGTCAAATATCGTTTACATAGAGCTGTCGTTCAAAATTATGTGCATGGAAATGCACAAAGGTTTATCATAAATTAATGATTATTATCTCATTTCGTTCGGTTCATTTTTAAAGATGTTTTCTCTTCATTCCCACAACTATCCTTATCCCAAAGACTACACTTATTCCAAGTACTGTCGTTGTTTAAAACTATAAAAGAGCGAAGTTTCGTAGGGACTCCCTGGTCTTAAGAAACAGGTCAGCGGGTGTAGATGGAGGTTGCCTATCAAACGGCTCCCAGGGTCAACAAAAATTTCATTTGCAGTATTTCGTATAGTTATTGACAGAATTTAAAATTTTAAAATGCTGTAATAATCTACTCATTAACAGATACAATCTTATGTTACAGGTTTAAGACAGTAAGACAAATTTTAAAATCAGCAACTGTGTGTATATTGATCCAGTATTTGAGAACATAAGCACTTAGCGACTTCCAACAAAATTTACACATAATTTCATACTTTTTTCAAATTCTTATCTGACTGCATCCTCCACAAAATAATAAAAGGAAAAAAAATTATCGCTTACTACAATTTTGCTGCTCAAGCAATCAAATTTCAATATCAGGCTACACGTTTAAATTTGCTACTTCTTTACTACTAACTGCATTCGAAACACACTTTGCAAATGGTATCTACATATATCACCGAATATATTTCCAAGATTACCTCATTGTACGAAACACAGTTCAGAACTAATGACTTCATAAACATGCTTTTGTTTAATATGGCCGGCAGTTAAACTTCAACATCCCGCATTATTACTTACTTCTTTACTAGTACCTCTATTCACAAGGCACTTTGCATCCAGCATCTACCTGTATCACTTAACGTACCTGCACAATTATATCACTGTACGACTCATAGTTCAGGACGAGGCACACGACAATGACAGACCGTGGGGCGTACGTCAGAGCACGTGACACTGCAGATGTTATGAATACAAGCAGCCGTCTCCGGAGAAGAGCGAGTAACTATTAGAAACGAGTTTAATAATTCTTGACTGCGCGTTTAAATGCTAGCTTGCTCTCCATAGCACATGACAAAGTTAAGATCTTTAGTGAGTACCCTTTCAATTAAATACTGATTTCCCATGGCCCTGCACATAGCCCCGGTTCAGGAGACACGACGTCGTAGGGGTGCATGAAAAACTAGCGTTTCCTGAAAGTGGAGTGCATATTACCCATTTTACATTCATCCAGTGTTTCACAATGAGAGAAATTAGCGACTTCCAGCGACAATTAAGCGTAATTTCAAATCTTTCGTAAACTTTTTCTCGCTTGGCTGCCTAATGTCAATTATTTAACACATTAACTCATTGGTAAGTTTATCAGATATTTGAACTCCCATTTCCCTTCCAAATATATCCTTAGTTTTCTTTACTGCTGTTCAACGTATAGATTGAATAACAGGGGTCATAGACTACAAACCAGTCTCACTACCTTCCCAACTACTGCTTTCATCTCACGTACTTCGACTCTTGTTACTGCAATGTGGTTTTTGTGCAAGTTACAGAAAACCTTCCGCTTCCCATATTCCATCCCTGCTTACTTCCCAATTTCGTAGAGCGTCTTCCATTCAACACTTTCAAAAGATTTCTCTAAGTCATCTGAGATACGACGCAGGGTCAGTACTGCCTCGCGTGGTCCTTCATTTCTCCGGAACCCAAACTACACTACTGGCCATTAAAATTGCTACACCAAGAAGAAATGCAGATGATAAACGGGTATTCATTGGACAAATATATTATACTAGAACTGACATGTGATTACATTTTCATGCATTTTGGGTGCATAGATCCTGAGAAATCAGTACAGAGAACAATCACCTCTGGCCGTAATAAGGGCTTTGATACGCCTGGGCATTGAGTCAAACACAGCTTGGATGGCGTGTAAAGGTACAGTTGTCCATGCAGCTTCAACACGATACCACAGTTCATCAAGAGTAGTGACTGGCGTATTGTGACGAGCCAGTTCCTCGGCCACTATTGACCAGACGTTTTCAGTTGGTGAGAGATCTGCAGAATGTGCTGGCCAGGTCAGCAGTCGAACATTTTCTGTATCCAGAAAGGTCCGTACAAGATCTGCAACATGCGGTCGTGCAATATCCTGCTACAATGTAGGGTTTCGCAGGGATCGAATGAAGGGTAGAGCCACGGGTCGCAACACGTCTGAAATGTAACGTCCACTGTTCAAAGTGCCGTCAATGTGAACTAAGAGGTGACGCGAGACGTGTAACCAATGCCACCCCATTCCATCACGCCGGGTGATACGCCAGTATGGCGATGACGAATACACGCTTCCAATGTGCGTTTACTGCGATGTCGCCAAACACGGATGCGACCATCATGATGCTGAAACAGAACGTGGATTCATCCGAAAAAATGAGTTTTGCCATTCGTGCACCCAGGTTCGTCGTTGAGTACACCATCGCAGGCGCTCCTGTCTGTGATGCAGCGTCTAGGGTAACCGCAGCCATGCAGCCATGATCTGCGAGCTGATAGTCCCTGCTGCTGCAAACGTCGTCCAACTGTTCGTGCAGATGGTTGTTGTCTAGCAAACGTCCCCATCTGTTGACTCAGGGATCGAGACGTGGCTGCACGATTCGTTAAAACCATGCGGATAAGATGCCTGTCATCTCGACTGCTAGTGATACGAGGCCGTTGGGATCGAGCACGGCGTTCCGTATTACCCTCCTGAACCCACCGATTCCATATTCTGCTGTCATTGGATCTCCACCAACGCGAGCAGCAATGTCGCGATACGATAAACCGCAATCGCGATAGGCCACAATCTGACCTTTATCAAAGTCGGAAACGTGATGGTACGCATTACTCCTCCTTACACGAGGCATCACAACAACGTTTCACTAGGCAACGCCGGTCAACTGCTGTTTGTGTATGAGAAATCGGTTGGAAACTTTCCTCATGTCAGCACGTTGTAGGTGTCGCCACCGGCGCGAACCTTGTGTGAATGCTCTGAAAAGCTAATCATTTGCATATCACAGCATCTTCTTCCTGTCGGTTAAATTTCGCGTCTGTAGCACTCCATCTTCGTGGTGTTGCAGTTTGATTGGCCAGTAGTGTAAGACTTCTGGCAGTCTTCTTGTTGTGTATATTGCAGTAAAATCGGTAACATGCTCGAGATGCACAGTGTAGCCACCCCTGGCGGATGGACGTGATGTAACTACACGCTCTTGATACATGAGACACGCAACGTAAATGCCAACTGCAGCAGAGGGGGACTGGCAGCGCATGACGCTTTCCCCTGCTCGGAGGTTACCCCGGGGACTGTGGACGGGGGCCTTTGCAGTTTAGGCGGCTGCGGTTGTTCTGCTGGGTAAATGTCCCCCCGCTCTCATAGTAAACGTGAATGCGCCCCCAGCGGCAGTCCGCATTTACACAGAACTGTTATCGACCACAGGAGAGCGGGGATCGCATCGCTTGCCCACCCCTGCGCCGTAGTTCGCGAACGACTGCAGCTGACATGAAGAACTTTTCACTGTCTCTACTCACAGCCCCGTACGTCATTCAGAACGGTGCGATAACCGAACCACGCTGCAGAGAAAACGCATCAGGATTCACAGTGCACGAGATCTATGATTTTCGAGTCTTGAGTAGGTCTGCGCTACTTTTATGACTCGCTGCCTCTCGTATACATTGTAGTTCATCATTGGAGGAGTATATGGTAACAAATTCAGACCAAATGAAACACACATATCACAGCAGAGGGTACCCAAACAGTTGTATCAGTACAGTGTTCTTCTGGCTGCAACGCAGGCATATTTACTCGCATACCAACGATCACAAAGGTGCGAGCTAAACTAAACTAAACACCGAACAGGATTCGGAAGCCCCAGCGGTACTGACCGACCGCCATGTCACCCTCAGCCTATAGGTGTCACCGGATGCGGGGGTCGACCGAAGCGTCCGATCCCACCCGTCGGCTTTGACTCGTGACGTAAGGCTGTTGTGGTGTGTGACGTCACGACGGCGCGGAATTTAGTTTGTGAGAGTGACGTGTTTATAGGTGTCGTTTTGATGTGATCGATGGTGCTCGCTGGTGCTATGCTAGGTGATGTTTTTGGTTTAGTTTGCTCGTGTGGCGTGTTTATAGGTTGCGTATTGTTGCGGTCGGTGGTTTTCTCTGGAGGTGTGTTTATGGGTAGCGTGATACGTGGCGTATGGGGTTCATTTGCGTGATAGCATTGCACGTATGTGGTATCGCGACTGTGCTTTCAGCGGGATATTTTTCAGTGATTTAACGATTTTAGTTTTGTTATTTCGACGACATTGTAGTTTTTTCTGTTCGTCGTGTGTGAATTTTAGTAAATTGCTTTTTTTATGTCTTTGGTAGGTATGGATATGACTGACAAGGTCAACAGTTTTCGGTTGACGGCGATCATGGGGGACACTGCGTTGTCTCTAATAAAATTTCTTCAACTATTCGGATTTTTGGATGAAGTCGTGAAGTGTTCAGTATGTCGTAAAGAAATGAGGCTTGCTTAAAGTTCCGGCGTCTCGGACCATGGACGGCTGTATGTGGAGATGTGGTAAGGATAACTGGTCGAGGGAAGTGTTCGATTCCAATTTTGTTGGTTTGTTGTGTTTTTTGAGGTAGTGATGATTGTGGACGTGGATGTAGTTTTGGGTTTTATGATTTTGCATCGGTAGTTTCTGTTGACCTATATAGGTCACGGGAAGTGTTCAAAAATGGTTCAAATGGCTCTGAGCACTATGGGACTTAACATCTATGGTCATCAGTCCCCTAGAACTTAGAACTACTTAAACCTAACTAACCTAAGGACGTCACACAACACCCAGTCATCAGGAAGTGTTCAGTTCCAATTTGTGGGATCGGGATCTGCCGATGACCTATATAGGTGAAGGGAAGTGTCCGATTCCAGAGGATATTGTGTTTAGTGGAATTTGGGGAGTTTTGTGTTGTCTGTGTTTTTAGTCGTTTTGTGTGGTTTGGTATGGTGGTGTGTCTAAATTTGTTTATATTTACTTTGACCCCAACCAAAAACCCCCAAATTCCCACGCTTGTCCCGTTAGTTTCATTAGGTTTTATGTGGAACGTGTGTGTTGGTTTTTCAATGAATTTTCGTGTTTGTGGTCATGTTTACGTGATGACGTCATAGGCGCCATATTGGAGTCGTAGTGTATGGTCGTTTCCGCCATATTTGTGACGTCATGGGTCAAAGCAGACGGGTGGAATCGGACGCTTCTGTTGTTCCGGATGGGGATGGTCGGCACACTACTCGCCCTTGTCTGTTTACGAGACCGGAGCCGCTGCTTCTCAGTGAAGTAGCTCCTCAATTTGCCTCACAAGGTCTGAGTGCACCCTGCTTGCCAACAGCGCTCGGTAGACTGGACGGTCACCCATCAAAGTGCTAGCCAAGTCCGACAGCGCTTAACTTCGGTGATCTGACGGGAACGGGTGTTACCACTGCAGCAAGGCCGTTTGGCACAAAGGCGCAGGAATGCATCCTCCGATATATTGTCCCAAATATCTTGCACTTTTGGTGCAATTCATCACTGATTCTTGCAGGCTCTGAGAGAACGAATAGGTTCCTGCTTCATCACGTCCCATACGTGTTCACCTGGCGAGAAATCTAGTGAACTCGTTGGCCAGACCACTTGTTGTACGCCACAAAAGACACGATGCGTCGCGGAAACCGCATCAGAAGTACACTGTTCTGCTGAAAAAGCACTTCATCTTCCTGTAGAAAAAATGGCAGTAGCACATAAGCAATGCAGCGGGCACCGTTTAGGCCGCTATTAGACTATCATAGTTCTTTGATAGTGATCATTGATCAAACATTCGTCAAATTTCTTTGACAAAATATTTGAAGTGGCGCTAAAAAGGGTTATTGCACTGGTATCCTATTTTTCGTCAAAGTTCAAGATGGCGGACAGCAACAACTTATTGCTATGCGCTGCAGTTGCTTGTACCGCAATTGCATTGTGTATGCGTTTCGAGGAGAAGCCGTGGATTTTATAATAAAAGATAATAAAAGCATCCAGCAAAATTTTCTACGAAAGCTGCAAGTGGAGGACGTCAAGTCTTATATAAATTACTTACGAATGGATAAGAGTGCATTTCAATATTTGCTCAGTAAAGTGCCCCTCAAATTACAAAACAGAATACACAGTTCACTATGATTTCTTGTTACAGGGGAGACCTGTTGAAGCTTACGATACAGCACTCCGATACCGCAGCGCACATTAACCAAAATAATTCAAGAAACGTGTGAAGCGATTTATAATGCAATGAAGGAGGCATGTCTGAAGGTAAATAGATGTTTAGTACACACTATACAGGCAATAAGAACTATTTTTATTTCTGAATAATTTAATTAATAGAATTAGTGTTCCAACAACTACAAATTTAACAAAAAGTACGAAACAGAGGAAGAACTTTTTAACTTGTGGGATCCAGAGTTCAAAAATAGTCAAAGTAGACTGGAGAGCTAAGATTTTTTTTAACTTTAGAGCGTTTTCTTCTGCTCTATTCTTGCTTGCTGAAAAGCAGCCTGGATGTTTCCAGATATAGACGTGGACGGCTGTAGCTGTAATGGTAAATTTGAAGTCGCCTGCAGCATATCCCACTTGTCACGATTAATAGCGTGCGTTGTTACCGTTGCCCACCCCCCACCTGAGTCAGAGCAAGGTTATTTAAAAGAATCGAAGGAACACACCAACTAAACAGTGCAGTCATGTTTATAAACACACTACAGACGTCAGATAGCTGTAGCGATGCCAGCGCTCCAAGTGGTCACATTTCACATTGCAGTAAACAGAAGACGAACGAATTGTATGATAAAATCTACGGCGAGACCCTAGGTTTGATCATATTTCTTTGACGAAGGGCGAAATTTGACAATGTTCCCTATTACACTATCAAATTTCCTTGACATATCAACTTTCACGGAGAAATATGATAGTGTAATACCGTCCTTACTTCACGTTGCAGAAACACCGCGAGTTGTAACTGATGGCCACCTACACCATGAAGCCTGGCGTGGGACCAGCTCGTTGTCGACGAATGTTGGGGTTGGGTTGTTTGGGGGAGGAGACCAGACAGCGAGGTCATCGGTCTCATAGGATCAGGGAAGGAAGGGGAAGGAAGTCGGCCGTGCCCTTTCAAAGGAACCATCCCGGCAATTGCCTGGAACGATTTAGGGAAATCAGGGAAAGCCTAAATCAGGATGGCCGGACGCGGGATTGAACCGTCGTCCTTCCGACGAATGTAATCCAGAATAGACCGCTCACCAGGTCTGTGCCGTACACGTGTCCGTCCGACACTCGCATACAGACAGAACCTACTCTGATCACTGAAAACGTCACAGCGGCATTCCAGACTCCAGTTGACTCTTTCACGACACCTGGTTTTCCAACAGTCCCTTGTGACACAGCAACATATGCACGTATATCGTCCCTGGGTGACGTTCGTTGCTCTTAGAGGACGTCGACATTGACGGGAGTCTATGCCACTCGGATGCCCAGAACTTGCCCTACAGGTGTGGAAATGTTCCACACACCACTACTGAAAGCAGCGCTACACATTGTGCCCAACATGAGCAACAATTCGTCGATACGCACGTCCAGATTTCCGCAGGCCCACAATGCGATGCCATTCAAATGGCTTAAGTTGTTCAACAGGCGTACGTAATCGCCAGTGTGACATTGTTCTATCCTAGAATAAATATTGCAATCACTGTTCACATCCAAAACCCATCACGGTTAGCGCCCGCAGTGTCAAAACACATGACCAACAGACATATCGCAGTGACACCCGGTTCGCCGATGTCGGCGACAAATGAATCACTAACACTACAACTAACACTTGGTTCAAGAATCATAAAAGAAGGTTGTATACCTGGAAGAATCCTGGAGATACTAAAAGGTATCAGATAGATTATATAATGGTAAGACAGAGATTTAGGAACCAGGTTTTAAATTGTAAGACATTTCCAGGGGCAGATGTGGATTCTGACCACAATCTATTGGTTATGAACTGCAGATTGAAACTGAAGAAACTGCAAAAAGGTGGGAATTTAAGGAGATGGGACCTGGATAAACTGAAAGAACCAGAGGTTGTACAGAGTTTCAGGGAGAGCATAAGGGAACAACAGACAGGCATGGGGGAAAGAAATACAGTAGAAGAAGAATGGGTAGCTCTGAGGGATGAAGTAGTGAAGGCAGCAGAGGATCAAGTAGGTAAAAAGACGAGGGCTAATAGAAATCCTTGGGTAACAGAAGAAATATTGAATTTAATTGATGAAAGGAGAAAATATAAAAATGCAGTAAGTGAAGCAGGCAAAAGGGAATACAAACGTCTCAAAAATGAGATCGACAGAAAGTGCAAAATGGCTAAGCAGGGATGGCTAGAGGACAAATGTAAGGATGTAGAGGCTTGTCTCACTAGGGGTAAGATAGATACTGCCTACAGAAAAATTAAAGAGACCTTTAGAGAGAAGAGAACCACTTGTATGAATATCAAGAGCTCAGGTGGCAACCCAGTTCTAAGCAAAGAAGGGAAGGCAGAAAGGTGGAAGGAGTATATGGAGGGTTTATACAAGGGCGATGTACTTGAGGACAGTATTATGGAAATGGAAGAGGATGTAGATGAAGATGAAATGGGAGATAAGATACTGCGTGAAGAGTTTGACAGAGCACTGAAAGACCTGAGTCGAAACAAGGTCCCGGGAGTAGACAACATTCCATTAGAACTACTGATGGCCTTGGGAGAGCCAGTCATGACAAAACTCTACCATCTGGTGAGCAAGATGTATGAGACAGGCGAAATACCCACAGACTTCAAGAAGAGAATAATAATTCCAATACCAAAGAAAGCAGGTGTTGACAGATGTGAAAATTACCGAACTATCAGTTTAATAAGTCACAGCTGCAAAATACTAACGCGAATTCTTTACAGACGAATGGAAAAACTGGTAGAAGCGGACCTCGGGGAAGATCAGTTTGGATTCCGTAGAAATGTTGGAACACGTGAGGCAATACTAACCTTACGACTTATCTTAGAAGAAAGATTAAGAAAGGGCAAACCTACGTTTCTAGCATTTGTAGACTTAGAGAAAGCTTTTGACAACGTTAACTGGAATACTCTCTTTCAAATTCTGAAGGTGGCAGGGGTAAAATACAGGGAGCGAAAGGCTATTTACAATTTGTACAGAAACCAGATGGCAGTTATAAGAGTCGAGGGGCATCAAAGGGAAGCAGTGGTTGGGAAAGGAGTGAGACAGGGTTGTAGCCTCTCCCCGATGTTATTCAATCTGTATATTGAGCAAGCAGTAAAGGAAACAAAAGAAAAATTCGGAGTAGGTATTAAAATTCATGGAGAAGAAGTAAAAACTTTGAGGTTCGCCGATGACATTGTAATTCTGTCAGAGACAGCAAAGGACTTGGAAGAGCAGTTGAACGGAATGGACAGTGTCTTGAAAGGAGGATATAAGATGAACATCAACAAAAGCAAAACGAGGATAATGGAATGTAGTCAAATTAAATCGGGTGATGCTGAGGGGATTAGATTAGGAAATGAGACACTTAAAGTAGTAAAGGAGTTTTGCTATTTAGGGAGTAAAATAACTGATGATGGTCGAAGTAGAGAGGATATAAAATGTAGACTGGCAATGGCAAGGAAATCGTTTCTGAAGAAGAGAAATTTGTTAACATCGAGTATAGATTTAAGTGTCAGGAAGTCGTTTCTGAAAGTATTTGTATGGAGTGTAGCCATGTATGGAAGTGAAACATGGACGATAACCAGTTTGGACAAGAAGAGAATAGAAGCTTTCGAAATGTGGTGCTACAGAAGAATGCTGAAGATAAGGTGGGTAGATCACGTAACTAATGAGGAGGTATTGAATAGGATTGGGGAGAAGAGAAGTTTGTGGCACAACTTGACTAGAAGAAGGGATCGGTTGGTAGGACATGTTTTGAGGCATCAAGTGATCACAAATTTAGAATTGGAGGGCAGCGTGGAGGGTAAAAATCGTAGAGGGAGACCAAGAGATCAATACACTAAGCAGATTGAGAAGGATGTAGGTTGCAGTAGGTACTGGGAGATGAAGAAGCTTGCACAGGATAGAGTAGCATGGAGAGCTGCATCAAACCAGTCTCAGGACTGAAGACCACAACAACAACAACAACAACAACACTACAACCCCTCATTATGCACATATTATACTGTTTCCATTGCACACAGTCCTTGACGGTATTGTGTTCTTTTTTCTCGCAGTGTAGATATCTTTGTTATGATTTCAGTACTAACAAAACTGCGCGTTTTTATATTACAGCACAGTCACCAGTGCACAGATGGCAATAATCACGCTTTAAGGTGTCATAGTTCACGCATAACGCGGTTTATTAATGAGAGTTATTACTCCAATACCAGCATGCAAAAAATTAATAAAGGGAAATCGTGACTTGGTATCTGTTACTGTATAACAAACAAACCTATTGTTTTAACAGCCGCGGGATTTCGTCAAGTGTTTCGTAATGGATAACACAAAACAGAGGATTCGGGCGCTCGGAGACTAGATCGCATGGCGTAAAAGGTCTGGCCAACTACTCGCGATATGGAGAATTATCGGGTTGAAACCAGTGTCCCGCATAGATTTTTTACTGTCACGATAGGTAACCGTCATTTTACACGCGAACATGTCGCGGATTTCAGGCTGCCGTTTACTTTTCAGTTTCCTTGTTAGGTCACTGCGTGCTTTTGAGTCTTCTTAATCTCCATTTTATTACTTCCTTTGATTTCGTGGCAAATTACAAATTCTCCATGAGGACTTGGAGTTTTTTTTTTTCAGTTGTCTCTTCTTCCACAAGCGAGGTCAGATATCTGAAAGCGAAAAATTATTTAGGCTTTACAATAATTAACAGGGGATATTCAACGTATACAGAGAAGGGTAACACCAATGGTCACAGGTTTGTTTGACCCGTGGGAGAGTGTCACAGAGGCGCTGAAGAAACTGCACTGCCAGGCTCTTGGAGATGAACGTAAACTATTATTAATTTCTGGTCATACTGACTACGTAAACTATCCCGAGAAAGTGTACTTGCAAAGTGTCAAGACCGGCTTTAAATGACGACTCTAGGAATATACTGAAGACCCCCTCCACCCCCCCCTACCCCCATGTGTCCCTGACGCAGTGCTCGTGAAGACAAGATTATATTGATTACAGCAAAAAAAAATGGTTCAAATGGCTCTGAGCACTATGGGACTAAACATCTATGGTCATCAGTCACCTAGAACTTAGAACTACTTAAACCTAACTAACCTAAGGACATCACACAACACCCAGCCATCACGAGGCAGAGAAAATCCCTGACCCCGCCGGGAATCGAACCCGGGAACCCGAGCGTGGGAAGCGAGAACGCTATCGCACAACCACGAGATGCGGGCAATTACAGAACGCACAGAGGTATTTAAACGATCATTCTTCACCCGCTCCATACGTGAAAGGAATGGGAGGCACCCTCTGTCATTCACTTCACAGTGCTTTGCAGAGTACGGGTGTAAACGTAAAAGAATTAAGCTAACTCCTACACTGCCTATAAATAGGAAAATAAGCTGATGAAGCAATTTTCGGCAACTAACATTTTAAGTGAAAAATTCAGCTCTAATGAAGGAGAACATTGCAGTTATCCGTGACGTTATTAGATACGCAAGGAAGAAAAAAACATGGCTCTAGTAAAGAGGCTCTCTTTATTTCCATAAAAATATTATTTATTAAGTTTGTATGTATATATTTTCACTAGCAAATAAATGTTGGTGTTTTCAAATATTGTTTCATTTCCAGTAATTTTTCATGCAAAACTGATCAAGAACATACGTTATTAAGTTTGCTTTGGCCGTTAATAAACTTTACCGTTGTTAGTTTGTCAAGTCCAATACTATACTTCGACTTTTAGTACCACGGATGGTATCTCATGAAATCACCCTCACAGTTCGGTATTGGGCTAAACGAATGGACGTGACGTGACGTAAGATGACGTGACTCGAAGGTAGGTTGACGTGTAGTGTGAAGCGGCCCCAATCCGGAACGGAAACGCCCCCCGTCGTGGGAAACAGCTGAAAAGCACGCCACACGCACAGTGTTTCGCCGCGAGCAGAGCCGCGTTGCGGCCTGACGGATTTCCCGGCTGGTCTGCCGTACGCACTGTGTCCCACTTTGCGACCGGGTACTGTTACGTCGCCCCACTGAGCACTGAATGGGCCGCCGGGGGACGCCCTGCAGCCGTCTGGGAGTCTCCACGTCACAGCTGTCTGCACAGCACCCCACCCGCCCATTCACACTGACACTGCACTTGACATAAGGCCGGTATTACACTATCAAATTTCTTTGTCAAAGATTTGATCAAAGATGTGATCAAATATTCCGTCAAATATATTTGACAAAGGTCTTTGACGTAGCGCTAGAAGGGGTATTACACTGTCATCATATTTTTCATCAAAGTTCAAAATGGATGACAACAACAACTAGTTATTAACCGCAGCAGTTGCATGTACCACAATTGCACTGTGTGCACATGCGGAAGAGACGCGGGGAAAAAAAAGTAAACATACCTGGGTGAAGCCGTGGGTTTTACGACGACACGATAAAAGCATTCAACAAAACTTGTTACGTGAGCTTATAGTGGAGAACGTCAAGTCGTACATCAATTACTTAAGAATGGATGAGCATACATTTCTGTATGTGCTCAATGAAGAGTATCCTCATATCACAAAGCACAGTATTCACTTAAGAACCGTTATATCTGCAGAAGACAGGCTCACTGTAACACTCCGATTCCTTGCAACAAGAGAGGGTTAGGTTAGCTCAGGTCAGGTCAGGTCTCCAATCTTCCTAATCCATTTTTGTATTCAGCGTGCCTCACGTTGTAAAGCGCCTCATCAGCTACATACATCTCTATTAATTTTGTAGTTGTCGGCACACACCAATTGTATTTACTGGCAATGTTTATAAAAACACTACAGACGACAGAATGCTACAGCGATGCTAGCGCTCCATGTGATAACATGTCACATTGCAGTGAACAGAAGACAAGCGACTTCTTTGATCAAATGTACAGCGAGGCACTAGATTTGATCAAATATTGGACGACATTTGACAAAGTTCCCTATTACACCCTCAAAAATCTTTGACAAAGATATTGGACAAAGATATTTGACAAAGATATTTGACAAAGAAATTTGATAGTGTAATACCGGCCTAAGCATACATTCGTCTTCAAAACTTTCACACGATGTGCCACTGCCAAGTAACATGGATCTACATCTACGTGATTACTCTGCTATTCTCAATAAAGTGCCTGGCAGAGGGTTCAATGAACCACCTTCAAGCTGTCTCTCTACCGTTCCACTCTCCAACGGCACGCGGGAAAAGCAAGCACTTTAATTTTTCTGTGCAAGCTCTGATTTCTCTTATTTTATCGTCATGACCATTTCTCCCTATATAGGTGGGTGCCAACAGAATGTTCTCACAATCGGTGGAGAAAACTGGTGATTGAAATTTCGTGAGAAGATCTCGTCGCCTTTGTTTTAATGATTGCCACTTCAATTCACGTATCATGTCTGTGACACTATCTCCCCTATTTCGCGATAATACAAAACGAGCTGCCCTTCTTTGAACTTTTTCGATGTCATCCGTCAGTCCCACCTGATGCGGATCCCACACCGCACAGCACTACTCCAGAATAGGGCGGACAAGCGTGGTGTAAGCAATCTCTTTAGTAGACCTGTTGCACCTTCTAAGTGTTCTGCCAATGAATCGCAGTCTTTGGTTTGCTCTTGCCACAATATTATCTATTTGATCGTTCCAATTTAGGTTATTTGTAATTGTAATGCGAAAAGTGGCAATTTACTTGAATTTACAGCCTTCAGATTAGTGTGACTTATCGCGTAATCGAAATTTAGCTTATTTCTTTTAGTACTCATGTGAATAACTTCACACTTTTCCTTGTTCAGGATCAATTGCCACTTTTCGCGCCATACAGATATCTTATCTAAATAATTTTGCACTTCGTTTTCGTTGTCTGATGACTTTACAAGACGTTAAATGACAGCATCATCTGCAAACAATCCAATAGGGCTACTCAGATTGTCTCCTATGTCGTTAATATAGATCAGGAACAATAGAGGGCCTATAACACTCTCTTGTGGAACGCCGGATATTACTGCTATTTTACTCGATGACTTTCCGTCTATTACTACGAACTGTGACCTTTCTGATAGGAAATCACGAATCCAGTCGCACAACTGAGGCGATATTCCGTAAGCACGCAGTTTGGTTATAAGACGCTTGTGAGGAACGGTGTCGGAAGCCTTCTGGAAATCTTAAAATATGGAATCAATTTGACATCCCCTGTCGATAGTACTTATTACTTCATTACACCCCATCAAGAACCCTGTCCCACCCTTCAGTGAAATTATTATCTTCGAATAAAGTGTCATTTCTGTTCGTCTCATTGTGTATTTCTTTCTGTTACCTTCTGTGCTGCACTTTTAGCAGTTCCTCCTGTGTGTGGTCCAAGTTTCATCGAGTTACGTTACTTGGCAGGGAGACACGATGCGAAACTTACTTCCATCCTTAAGTTTTGAGTACCAGTGTATATAAACTAATAGTGGAATTTGACACGAGTGCAAGCATACAACGGAAATAAAAACGTTCCAATTAACTCTTTATATATCAGTAGCTTGTGTTCAAGCAAAACAGCAAAAATTGTGTCGTTTGGTAAGCACGATAAGTTGGAACAACAACAAAAATTCTGATTTTATCCATTATAAATGGTTTTGAAAGCCTACGACAGTGAAAACAATATCTTTGTTTATATATAATTCTTCTGCTACAGTCACGATTTTCTTTATTTACTGTCCAAAATGTATATCTAGTATCCCATACATTGGCAATATATCACAGAAGATTGCAAATACTTTCAAAAATCACATAGTAAGAATTGGGTTTTCTACATCTAATAAGCTACGTCAAAAACTAATACATAATATAAAGTGCAATCATGATCCATATTCAGACTCTGGAATATACAAGGAAACATCCCAGGAATGCTCCAAGTTTTACCTAGGACACACAGGTCAAAATTTCAGCTCCAGGAACACAGAGCACATCAAAACCTACACACACAAAAGACACACTACATCAGCCATAGCAACAAACATGCATGATAAAGGACACACCTGGAAAAATAGAGCAAAATGACAAAGTACTCCACCGACTACATAAAGGACATCAAATGGATTTGCTAGAACTGGAGATACATTCACATTACAGAAAATATGACGATAAAATATTAAACGAAAAGCTTGAAAGTGAATCAGTTAATTTCTTCAGATGTTTCGATAGTATACTTAAATAAAAATAGTAACACATAGAAATAAGCATAATTGTAAAATAGATATAAGTAAATTATGACCAAATTGTTAAGATAAATAACCTCTGTACAAAAGCAAATCATACTCTGTGGAAGACCTATAATGTTATCTCTGCTGACTACTTGTAGCAACATTTTTGTGACTGTTTCGATGTTTAAAGTGTACAGCAAGTTGTGTGTGATGTTTAGCGTGTGTGAGACTCTGCACAAATGGATCATAAGAGAACTATAAGTATAAATCCTCCTAAATTTCGCCACTAACTTCACAAAAATATCGATAACCAACTAAAAATCACGTGTTTCTTAAATATTGCAGTAAAGTCAACGAAATGAAGCAGACTCTCACAGATCGTCAACATCACATAGAAATGGCATGATACACACAAAAAACGCACTTGGAAATGTGAATCATTTTCCGAAACGCGTCGTATGATACGTAAAAAAAGAAAATCGTGACTGGTAGTAGATTTATTTATAAACAGTAAAAATTGTTTCGTTGCGGAACACAGTTTTATTGAAACAAGGATATGTTGCAATTTAGCTACGTTGCGCTATTAGAGCATACATTGTACACATGAAGTAGGACGAGGAATTCCACTTTAAGCAAGACACCTTTTTTCTGTTTTATTTCACCCAGACATGTTTCAGCACTTTTTGTGCTATCTTCAGTGGGTTATTTTTTATTTTCTAACTGTAAAATTGTTGTTAAATATTAATATTTAGCGAAACTTTTGGTACATACTATTTACAATATTGTAATTATGTCTGGGTCAAAAAAAAAAAAAGAACAGAAAAAAGGTGTCTTGCATAAGGCGGAATTCCTCGTCCTATTTTCGTAGCAAACACGGACGGAACAAGAAGAAATGGAACACCACAAGATGATTATACTCATGAAGTATTGCATGTTGGTCTGTTACTCGTGTGTGTTGCTCTTCTTTGAAATTCTGAAGATAGTTGTGATAAAACACACGGAGCAAAAGGTCTTTTATAACTTATACGGAAACGAGACAACAGTTATAAGAGACGAATTACATTAAAAGGAAGTAGTGTTTGAGAAGAGCGTTGCTACGGTCGCAGGTTCGAATCATGCCTCAGGTATGGATGTGTGTGATGTCCTTAGGTTAGTTAGGTTTAAGTAGTTCTAAGTTCTAGGGGACTGATGACCTCAGCTCTTCAGACCCAAAGTGCTCAGAGCCGTTTGAACAATTTGGAGAAGGACGTGAGACAGGGCTGTAGCCTATCCCCGATGTTACACGTCTGTACACTGAGCAAGCACTAAAGGAAGCCACGGAGAAATTTGGAAGCTCAGGGAGCAGAAATAAGAACTTTAAGGTTTGGCGATCGTAAAGAGAAATCTACTGATGTTTTGAGGCATCTAACATGGCGGCAGCGGCGGCTTCAAAGAAACGTACAATCCAAGTTTGTCGCGCCATCTCCCCTTATTATATCTCCATGCTGGCACCAAGGCCGTATTGCTGAATCTCTGAGAACTTAATTGAATTATGTCATGTAGAGAAATCAGACGGAGCAGTCTGTTTTACTTAGTTAAAACTTTCTAAGGCCAAGATATCACAAAAATTTCTTTATTTACAAAGAATCAGTTTCGACAGACTTTGCTGTCATCTTCAGGTATTCAAATATTTTTGATACAAAATGATTTCATTTTGAGGTGGACCAATTCAAAATGAGGACATTTTATAACAAAAATTTTTAGAGACCTGAAGACGACAGCAGTCTGTCGAAACCGATTGTTTGTAAATAATAAAAAGAATGCGATCTCGGCTTTAGAAAGCTTTTATCTGAGAACTTAGAAAGACAGAGGGAATGTTGCAACACGACTCGTGTTCTAACTTTCGACTGCGATTTAAGCACTTATGGGAAATAGATACACTGCCGAACTGCGGTTTGACTATACGAAGGGCTAGCATGAATCCGCAATCAATTTGTTTGAGAGATTATAGGGAATGTGTATTTACCAACTGCCGCTCACCTGAGTGTGAAATATTGCCCTATTTAGTACAGGTGTGCCTGAAATGTAAACTTCGCATCTAAGATAATCTGCTACACCTTATAATAGATACATCATTCTATTTTCCACTTTTAATTTTGGGATAATATAGTAAAACTTTAACTTTTAAACGTATCTTAATTACATTCTCTCAGTAGATCTGAAGATGGCCGCGGTGACGGTCCAAACAGGTAATTACTTTTTGAGATTATAAGTGATTGTGTCGGACAATGAACCTATCGTCACTCAGTCGCTTTTGAACGCTTTCTGTGTACGCCTTTGTACTGTCGAGCCAGTTAATAAATAAGTAACTGCACTACGTCATGCTTCTAGCTGATATCTAGGAGGAGGTCTGGGGCATTGTGCGGTAACAAAGGCCACTCGCAGAGGGGGCAGCAGAGCACGGCAGCCGCCTTATCTGCAGTCCGAGTTCCGTTACCCGACTACCAGCAGCTGGGTTGCCTGGTGCTGACTCCCAAGAGACTCCAGCCGACTGCCCGGTCGCCTCTAGCGCTGGACTGAACGCGTGCTGTGCAAGTGCGGGCCATCAGCGGGCGAGATGATGTCGTGGCTGAGCCGATGGCACCCGGAAGCATCGAGGTTCAAATCTTCAGTCAGCCACCTTGGACCGGGGCTTGGGAAGGAGGTGATATTCTTATCGACATCGGGGAAAAAAATGGAAGACACACCAAGAGAGAAGTACTAGGGTTAGCACTTTCACTGCTGAGACCGTCATAGCAGTTCGCGAACGCGTTTGCGGTCTACATCTACATCAGCACCCAGCGGTGTGTGGTGGAGGGTACTTTACGTGCCACTGTCATTACCTTCCTTTCCTGTTCCAGTCGCGTATGGATCGCGGGAAGAACGACTGCTGGAAAGCCTCCGTGCACGCTCGAATCTCTCTAATTCTACTTTCGTGATCTCCTCGGGAGGTATAAGAAGGGGGAAGCAATATATTCGATACCTCATCGACAAACTCACTCTCCCGAAACCTGGACAGCAAGCTACACCACGATGCAGAGCGCCTCGCTTGCAGAGTCTGCCACTTGAGTTTGCTAAACATCTCCGTAACGCTATCACGCTTACCAAATAACCCTGTGACGAAACGCGCCGCTCTTCTTTGGATCTTCTCTATCTCCTCTGTCAACCCGACCTGGTACGGATCCCACACTGATGAGCAATACTCAAGTATAGGTCGAACGAGTGTTTCGTAAGCCACCTCCTTTGTGAATCTCAACCTGGCACCCACCTTAGCAACAATTAATTTTATATGATCATTCCACTTCAAATCGTTCCGTACGCACACTCCCAGATATTTTACAGATGTAATGTTACCAGTGTTTGTTCCGCTGTCCTATATTCATACAATAAAGGATCCTTCTTTCTCTGTATTCGTAATACATTACATTTGTCTATGTTAAGGGTCAGTTGCCACTCCCTGCACCAAGTGCCTATCCGCTGCAGACCTTCCTGCACTTCGCCGCAATTTTCTAATGCTGCAACTTCTCTGTATACTAGAGCATCATCCGCGAAAAGCTGCACGGAACTTCCGACACTATCCACTAGGTCATTTATATATATTGTGAAAAGCAGTGGTCCCATAACACTCCCCTGTGGCACGCCAGAGGTTACTTCAACGTCTGTAAACGTCTCTCCATTGAGAACAACATGTTGTGTTCTGTTTGCTAAAAACTCTTCAATCCAGCCACACAGCTAGTCTGATATTCCGTAGGCTCTTACTTTGTTTATCAGGAGACAGTGTGGAACTGTATCGAACGCCTTCCAGAAGTCAAGGAAAATGGCATCTACCTGGGATCCTGTATCTAATATTTTCTGGGTCTCATGAACAAATAAAGCGAGTTGGGTCTCACACGATCGCTGTTTCCGGAATCCATGTTGATTCCTACAGAGTAGATTCTGGGTTTCCAGAAATGACATGACACGCGAGCAAAAAACATGTTCTAAAATTCTACAACAGATCGATGTCAGAGATATAGGCTTATAGTTTTGCGCATCTGCTCGACGACCCTTCTTGGAAACTGGAACTACCTGTGCTCTTTTCCAATCATTTGGAACCTTCCGTTCCTCTAGAGACTAGCGGTACACGGCTGTTAGAAGGGGGGGGGGGGATGCGGTATGTCGGGGTCCCACGAGAAATACGGACCCTGCAACGAGCTTGTGACGTCACACTACTCAGCATGTCCGCCATATTCGCGATTCTTACCCGTCTTGGAGCCATGCGATCGACGCCAGCAACGCTCGTTTAGTGGAAGCATTAGACGCCACAAGTTATCAGACAGATTCTGCATTCAAGGTATAGCCTTTACGGACAGTTCTGTCAACCAAGTAGAGACTGCATGACATTTCTCTCTTTACTTATTCTGATCAACACTAAACTGACACACGATATTTTTAGCGCAACGCAATCTGACTTTCAATAATCCCCACAAAAGAATGGCCCTGACTAACAATAACCTATACCTTTCATGAATCACTTACCTCACAAAAATCTTCGTTACTCGAACTACTGCAATACAGCGAGCGCCAATACTGCCCGCTAAATAAAAGATTCTGACTACTGAAGGCACTAACTACTGATAGGCATAGTTAGCAAATGAAAGATTTTGGTAGAGAACAAACAATTTATTTACCTTAGTAGTGATCAAAAGTTATAATATATATATCAGTTCATGACATCCAGTCTTACAAATTTCCTTTTTCTGACGCACATACGTCCAGATTGTCCGCTCTCAAAGAGGTGCCATCTCTCTCCCCACATCCACCACTGCCGTCGGCTCACATCCAACTGCCCAACACTACAACAGCGAATATTCCAACAACGCCAACCAGCCACAGACTGCACACAACATAAAAACCTAAACAGTCTACTTACACACCCAGCTGTTGCAGTCTATTATTTTAATACAACCTGTTTGGAAAGTGCTGATGTCAATAGTGAATTCAGTCATCTCGTTGAAGCTCAGTGGCCTGGTTTTCTCTGTGTATATACCGATGGATCCAAAATTCCGCAGGAAGAGTATATTGGGTGTAGGTTTCTCTACCCTCAGATTCAGATCCGAAAAACCTTCAAACTGCCCCCAAGCGCTACTTACTATACGAGGGCAGTTCAATAAGTAATGCAACACATTTTTTTCTCGGCCAATTTTGGTTGAAAAAACCGGAAATTTCTTGTGGAATATTTTCAAACATTCCCGCTTCGTCTCGTATAGTTTCATTGACTTCCGACAGGTGGCAGCGCTGTGCGGAGCTGTTAAAATGGCGTCTGTAACGGATGTGCGTTGCAAACAACGGGCAGTGATCGAGTTTCTTTTGGCGGAAAACCAGGGCATCTCAGATATTCACAGGCGCTTGCAGAATGTCTACGGTGATCTGGCAGTGGACAAAAGCACGGTGAGTCGTTGGGCAAAGCGTGTGTCATCATCACCGCAAGGTCAAGCAAGACTGTCTGATCTCCCGCGTGCGGGCCGGCCGTGCACAGCTGTGACTCCTGCAATGGAGGAGCGTGCGAACACACTCGTTCGAGATGATCGACGGATCACCATCAAACAACTCAGTGCTCAACTTGACATCTCTGTTGGTAGTGCTGTCACAATTGTTCACCAGTTGGGATATTCAAAGGTTTGTTCCCGCTGGGTCCCTCGTTGTCTAACCGAACACCATAAAGAGCAAAGGAGAACCATCTGTGCTGAACTGCTTGCTCGTCATGTGGCTGAGGGTGACAATTTCTTGTCAAAGATTGTTACAGGCGATGAAACATGGGTTCATCACTTCGAACCTGAAACAAAACGGCAATCAATGGAGTGGCGCCACACCCACTCCCCTACCAAGAAAAAGTTTAAAGCCATACCCTCAGCCGGTAAAGTCACGGTTACAGTCTTCTGGGACGCTGAAGGGGTTATTCTGTTCGATGTCCTTCCCCATGGTCAAACGATCAACTCTGAGGTGTATTGTGCTACTCTTCAGAAATTGAAGAAACGACTTCAGCGTGTTCGTAGGCACAAAAATCTGAACGAACTTCTCCTTCTTCATGACAACGCAAGACCTCACACAAGTCTTCGCACCCGAGAGGAGCTCACAAAACTTCAGTGGACTGTTCTTTCTCATGCACCCTACAGCCCCGATCTCGCACCGTCGGATTTCCATATGTTTGGCCCAATGAAGGACGCAATGCGTGGGAGGCACTACGCGGATGATGAAGAAGTTCTTGATGCAGTACGACGTTGGCTCCGACATCGACCAGTGGAATGGTACCGTGCAGGCATACAGGCCCTCATTTCAAGGTGGCGTAAGGCCGTAGCATTGAATGGAGATTACGTTGAAAAATAGTGTTGTGTAGCTAAAAGATTGGGGAATAACCTGGTGTATTTCAATGCTGAATAAAACAACCCCTGTTTCAGAAAAAAAATGTGTTGCATTACTTATTGAACTGCCCTCGTACTTACGGCGGAGACGGTGGCTCTTCGGAAGATCTTAAGTTTGTTTCATTCACTTCCTTCTCCAAGATATTAATTGCGTCTGACTCTCAAAGCGTTCTTCAAAATATTCAACATAGGAGATGGAACAAAACAACTAGCAGCACACGGATGGAGCGAATAATCCGTTTGCTTTGGGTGCCTTCCCACGCAGGTATCCTATATAATTAGGAAGTTGATGCATTAGCGAAGCAAGCGACATCTTTAGACGATGTCCTGGATCTAAAATTACCTTACATAGGCTACTTACGTGATGTCGAGGGTCACGGACGCCAACAATGGCAAGAGATGCTGAATGTTTTCCAGCAAACTAAAGGCGGTTATTAACCAGTGCTCCAACCTCGGATTCCCTCACAGCCGTGGTTCATGAGGACACATTTGAACCGATCCAAGATTTCTGTTACCATATACGCCTTCTGTTCAATCACGTCTCTTATCGTTAACATTTACATCGGATCAACGTTTACACTTCGCGGGCATGTGAATGTGATTCCGAGTTGGAAGCTGATGTTCAACTACATCTTCTTTCTGTGTCGAAAATTTGACCGCGAACGGTTGCACTTTCTGAATACGTTTCTGAGTATAGGATACGACTTTCCTCAATCAGCTACTTCTCTTTTATTTACCACAGACATTCGCCTTTATAAAAATCCTTCAGAGTACTGGGAACATTCTGTAGGTTTTAATCCTGTACACGTTCTACTTTTCTGGGTTGCTTCTGAAGATATTTCACGAATCGACCTATTTGTTGCAAAAATATAGTGGACACAGCTGTGGCGATTTGAGCTGTCTCCACTTGTGTGTGTGAAATCTTATGGGACTTAACTGCTAAGGTCATCAGTCCCTAAGCTTACACACTACTTAACCGAAATTATCCTAGGGACAAACACACACACCCATGCCCGAGGGAGGACTCGAACCTCCGCCGGGACCAGCCGCACAGTCCACGACTGCAGCGCCTGAGACCGCTCGGCTAATCCTGCGCGGCTCTCCACTTGTAAATATGCATTTCTGTGTCATTTTATTTAATACTATGTACAATGTGTTTTTGATGGCTAAATCGAGTTGCTGCTCGGAAGGCCAAATAAGTACATAAATAACGCTCGGTTCCGAGCAGGGCACACGGGAAATCAATATCTAACGGAAAAGTACCCACTAAAGGTCTTAACTTTGTCCTGTGGTAATGAGAGGTTGCACGCATTTAAACGCGCAGTTAAGAAATATTAAATTCGTTTGAAATAGTTACTCGCTCCCCGTCGGAGATGGCTACTGGCACTCGTAAGACCTGTAGTGTCACGTGCTGTGACGTACGCCCCACAGCCTGTCTTTCTGCGCGACCGGTCGCATGTTCGAAACCTGCCTCGGGCATGGATGTGTGTGATGCCCTTAGGTTGGTTACGTTTAAGTACTTTTTAAGTTGTGGGGGACTGATGACCTCAGAAGTTAAGTCCCATAGCGCTCAGAGCCATTTTGAACCTGTCTTTCTCCTGGGCCTCGGATGTGCCGCTGAGCACTGCACGCATGCTATGCTAGCTCTTAATCAACGCAGGCTCTTCTGTATTTCTTATCATCAATAAGATCTCAGAATAAAATAGACGTTCAAGATTCTTTATTGCTGAACTACACTCCTGGAAATTGAAATAAGAACACCGTGAATTCATTGTCCCAGGAAGGGGAAACTTTATTGACACATTCCTGGGGTCAGATACATCACATGATCACACTGACAGAACCACAGGCACATAGACACAGGCAACAGAGCATGCACAATGTCGGCACTAGTACAGAGTATATCCACCTTTCGCAGCAATGCAGGCTGCTATTCTCCCATGGAGACGATCGTAGAGATGCTGGATGTAGTCCTGTGGAACGGCTTGCCATGCCATTTCCACCTGGCGCCTCAGTTGGACCAGCGTTCGTGCTGGACGTGCAGACCGCGTGAGACGACGCTTCATCCAGTCCCAAACATGCTCAATGGGGGACAGATCCGGAGATCTTGCTGGCCAGGGTAGTTGACTTACACCTTCTAGAGCACGTTGGGTGGCACGGGATACATGCGGACGTGCATTGTCCTGTTGGAACAGCAAGTTCCCTTGCCGGTCTAGGAATGGTAGAACGATGGGTTCGATGACGGTTTGGATGTACCGTGCACTATTCAGTGTCCCCTCGACGATCACCAGTGGTGTACGGCCAGTGTAGGAGATCGCTCCCCACACCATGATGCCGGGTGTTGGCCCTGTGTGCCTCGGTCGTATGCAGTCCTGATTGTGGCACTCACCTGCACGGCGCCAAACACGCATACGACCATCATTGGCACCAAGGCAGAAGCGACTCTCATCGCTGAAGACGACACGTCTCCATTCGTCCCTCCATTCGCGCCTGTCGCGACACCACTGGAGGTGGGCTGCACGATGTTGGGGCGTGAGCGGAAGACGGCCTAACGGTGTGCGGGACCGTAGCCCAGCTTCATGGAGACGGTTGCGAATGGTCCTCGCCGATACCGCAGGAGCAACAGTGTCCCTAATTTGCTGGGAAGTGGCGGTGCGGTCCCCTACGGCACTGCGTAGGATCCTACGGTCTTGGCGTGCATCCGTGCGTCGCTGCGGTCCAGTCCCAGGTCGACGGGCACGTGCACCTTCCGCCGACCACTGGCGACAACATCGATGTACTGTGGAGACCTCACGCCCCACGTGTTGAGCAATTCGGCGGTACGTCCACCCGGCCTCCCGCATGCCCACTATACGCCCTCGCTCAAAGTCCGTCAACTGCACATACGGTTCACGTCCACGCTGTCGCGGCATGCTACCAGTGTTAAAGACTGCGATGGAGCTCCGTATGCCACGGCAAACTGGCTGACACTGACGGCGGCGGTGCACAAATGCTGCGCAGCTAGCGCCATTCGACGGCCAACACCGCGGTTCCTGGTGTGTCCGCTGTGCCGTGCGTGTGATCATTGCTTGTACAGCCCTCTCGCAGTGTCCGGAGCAAGTATGGTGGGTCTGACACACCGGTGTCAATGTGTTCTTTTTTCCATTTCCAGGAGTGTAGATAACATTGCATTGCGAAAGTTTTTTGTGTGATATAGTCGAACTTCGAAATAAGACACAACACAGAGTCCCACTTGACACCGTATACAACAGTAACAAGATTCCTTTCGTGTTTTGTTCTTGTTGCACGTGATGCATCTGCTTACTGGTCATTGCAGTTTTACTGTAAGTGCTTGGAAAGTGCCTTTCTGGAAGCCAAAACGGATTTTCCTCGACTGGTTAACGATCTTCTGATACTTTCCTTCTTGGTGGTATACAGGGTGTTACAAAAAGGTACGGCCAAACATTCCTCACACACAAAGAAAGAAAATATGTTATGTGGACATGTGTCCGGAAACGCTTACTTTCCATGTTAGAGCTCATTTTATTACTTCTCTTCAGTTCACATTAATCATGGAATGGAAACACACAGCAACAGAACATTTGCCCTGAAATGAGGATTGACACATTGGATGCACCATTCGCAGAAGTGTACCCGTGGAGGCCAATCAGCTGCTGATAGTGCCTGCACACTCTGTACATGGTACGGAAACAACTGGTTCTCCCGTAGCACTCTCCATACAGTGACGTGGTCAACGTTACCTTGTACAGCAGCAACTTCTCTGACGCTGATATTAGGGTTATCGTCAACTGCACGAAGAGTTGCCTCGTCCATTGCAGGTGTCCTCGTCGTTCTAGGTCTTCCCCAGTCGCGAGTCATAGGCTGGAATGTTCCGTGCTCCCGAAGACGCCGACCAATTGCTTCGAACGTCTTCCTGTCGGGACACCTTCGTTCTGGAAATCTGTCTCGATACAAACGTACCGCGCCACGGCTATTGCCCCGTGCTAATCCATACATCAAATGGGCATCTGCCAACTCCGCATTTGTAAACATTGCACTGACTGTAAAACCACGTTCGTGATTAACACTAACCAGTTGATGCTACGTACTGATGTGCTTGATGCTAGTACTGTAGAGCAATGAGTCGCATGTC
Organism: Schistocerca nitens; assembly: GCF_023898315.1. Taxonomy (NCBI): domain Eukaryota; kingdom Metazoa; phylum Arthropoda; class Insecta; order Orthoptera; family Acrididae; genus Schistocerca; species Schistocerca nitens. The sequence goes on along the minus strand of NC_064614.1, from coordinate 106,085,579 downwards.
AACACAAGCACCGAAGTCAACATTACCTTCCTTCAATTGGGCCAACTGGCGGTGAATCGAGGAAGTACAGTACATACTGACGAAACCAAAATGAGCTCCAACATGGAAATTAAGCGTTTCCGGACACATGTCCACATAACATCTTTTCTTCATTTGTGTGTGAGGAATGTTTCCTGAAAGTTTGGGCGTACCTTTTTGTAACACCCTGTATAACTAAAATCTCACCAATGGAGCTGAGATCAAATTTGGTGACTGAAGAATTCTTTCCGATATGAACCTTGTAAATAACGTGGGATTTAAGCACATACATCTCTAAGCAGTGAAAAAAATGAGTTTGTTTACCATTTCTTTGTTTTGTGCACACATGCAGTTGAGCTAAGTGGTATGTCGTATTTGTCCGCTGCACCCGTACACTCGTAATATAACGCACATGTTGGTTTAAATTTTTAGATATTAGTTTGGCAGTCTATTTTCACAGCTACAATTGTATGGCATGTTGTCAACATATGTCTCTTTTGTCATGCCACTTCGAAGCCATCACAGAGGTTATTCGTCTAAATTGCATCTCACCTCTTTGCTGTTTGGCTTCAAGCTTGGGTGTATCTTTCTTATTCATTCGATGTCTGCCTATGGCATTTGTTGCTCGTTCATATAAGTAGTCGGAGAGAGATGGGGTTGTGTGCCGATTGTCCACATATAGCGGGCGTTGGTTGTGGAAATTTATTCCATCTCTTACAGAAACAATGGATTCGCGGCTTGTGCAACAAATCATCGGCAAAAGTTCTCTTGCGTTGAATGTTCGGCAGACGTAAAGCCCTCCACACTTTGAAGATGACACGGATACATCAGTTGCTTGTGAAGTCCCTCCACGCTGATCTTTGTGATGTACCACGTGTGCTGATTCCTGGCTCTTCTCCGACAGTCCGTAGAACGTGCTCTTCCCGGTTACGCGTACGAGAAACACGTGTTCTTCCTCGATCAATTGTCCGTGGTACTTGGGATGCTGTTTCGGCTACGCTATGCTACAAAGCACCAAAGGTCGGATGACTCAGCTGTCCTTGGTCTTGAGAAGCCGTCTGTTACAACCTCGCGTCCATTACCATTCGCGGGGCCGTGCATAACAATCGTAGCTGCCTGCTCACGAAATGAATATCCTGTCGCGTTTGAACGGAGCACTTTTAGTTAACGCACTACCATTATTACGTGTACACAATGGACACGTTGATGACAGACGATTGGCGAATGTAAACAAGTCTCTTTGGCAACGCAACGCCATTAAAGACACAATGAGTCAAATGCGTGCATAGATAAGTGAAGTTGGATTGTACTTTGAAAGCCGTTGAACCTCAATTTTCTTTAACAACTCGAAAACGGACGTTTTTCGGACATACATTTATATGTACTTTTTTTCTTGTTTTGGTGTAAGGAATATGTTCCCAAAGTCTGTAAAAGTATTTTTAAAGCATCTTCTATATGTCGTTAGCATTGGAGGCACCACAAACTATGCACGGATCTATACGTCGCTAGCAGTTAAAACCGGCGCAAGCCAGAGAAGAAGTCTTAAACCTCTGCTACTCAATCTGTCATCGAAGAAGCAATGAAGGAGATAAAAGCCATCACTGGGTTAAAATTCAGGTTGACAGGATGTCAATGATAAGAATCGATGACGACATTGTTGTTCTCAGTGAAAGTGTGGAATAATTGCAAAAAAGTCTAATGAACACAGAATATGAACCGAGCGTGAACGGAAGAAAAACTAAAGTAATGAGTACCATAGATGTGATAAATGATAAACTTAACATCAAAATTTGGAACCGCGTCAAAAACGAAGTGAACGAATTCTGCGATCCTGGAAGCAAAAAAAGCATGATAGACGAAAGATAGAGGATGTAAGAGGCAGAGTAACATAGAAAAAGGGGGCATTCAATCTTTGTTTAAGAAAGTATTTCTGCGCAGAATCGGCATTGATAGGCAAAACTGGGAAACAGTGACCAATGTGACAGGACATCGGAAGCAAGACCGATGACAAAGAAATAAAGCAAAAAACCGGACTTGGAATTCGAAGCAACAAACTTGCGGGTGTTGAGGAGCACGATCATGACTCGCTGGCAGGAGAATATCCTGGAAGTGAGACAAAACAAGCTGGAGTCATTGAGACCAACCAGTCGACGCCATGTTAGCTCACGTCCCGAAAGCCACAACCCTTTGGCGCATGGATCCTCCTCTGGAGAGGGCTTCGCAGTGATTACGGCGTACATCTGTCGGCTTCACATTTTCGGCGAGTGTATGCATTTTGCAACGCAGGTGGCAGCCTTTGATTTGGATAGTGACTTGATCATTGTTTTGATGGTCGGGCGTTTAATATGTTTTTGTTCATCAAGCCAGCTTTATAACAGACTGTTGGGAAGGAACACTTGCATATTTATGTCTATGTTGTGTCATTCTCAGCCGCGAAATTTATTAATATTATTTTCTTAGCGTATAAATTTTCTCTCTACGACTAAATAAAGGGCTCTATAGACCAGGTACAAGCCCTACGACCTAAAGGAAAGAGACTGATCGTTTTGTAAAAGATTTCTCGTATTGTACATTCAGCCTCATGTAACACCTTAGGTTGAAAAAAGCTACAAAAATAAAATAAAATTGAAACAGAGGCTGTTTGTTTGGTTGTCAGGTGCTTTCTCTTCTTTTATTTTCGAATCATCTTTAGTGAACTGCAATACATGTCTTGCTATATATGTCTGAAGTAGTGTTGTCCATCAATCCGTAAGAGTACGACGGGGTGGAGATCTCTTCTGAACAGCACGTTGCAAGGCATCCCAGATGTGCTCAATAATGTTCATGTCTGGGGAGTTTGGTGGGCAGCGAAAGAGTTTAAACTCAGAAGAGTGTTCCCGGAGCCACTCTGTAGCAATTCTAGTCGTGTGGGGTGTCGTATTGTCCTGCTGGAATTGCCGACGTCCGTCGGAATGCACATTGGACTTGAATGGATGCAGGTTATGGGTTGGTTACGTACGTGTCACCTGTCACAATCGTATCTACACGTAACAGGGGTTCCATATCACTCCAACTGCATACGCCCCACACTATTACAGAGCCTCTACCAGCTTGAACAGTCCCCTGCTGGCATCCAGGGTCCATGGATTCATGAGGTTGTCTCCACACTCGTATACATCCAATCGCTTGATAGAATTTGAAACGAGACTAGTCCGATCAGGCAACATGTTTACAGTTATCAACAGTCCAATGTCGGTGTTGACAGGCCCAGGCGAGGCTTAAAGCTCTGTGTCGTGGAGTCAACAAGGGTACAAGACTGGGTCTTTGGCTCCGAAAGCCCATATCGATGATGTTTCGTTGATACTTCGCACACTGACACTTATTGATGAGCCAGCACTGAAATCTGCAGCAATTTGCGAAGAGCTGCATTTCTGACACATTGAACGATTCTCTTCAGTGGTCGTTGCTGCAGGATCTTTTTCCGGCCGCAGCGATGTCGGAGATTTGATGTTTTAGTGAATTCCTGATATTCCCGGTACGCTCGTGAAATGGTCGTACGGGAAAATCCCCATTTCATCGCTGCCTCAGAGATGCTGTGTCCCATCGCTCGTGCGCCGACTAAAACTCACTAAAATCTTGATAACCTGTCATTGTAGCAGCAGTAACCGATCTAACAAATGCGCCAGACTCTTGTCTTATATAGGCGTTGCCGACCGCAGCGCAGTATTCAGCCTGCTTACATATCTCTGTATTTGAATACGCATGCCTATACAAGTTTCTTTGGCGCTTCAGTGTGTTTTTACAGACACATTAAAAAAAAGTTTTGTATCAACCCGGTTCCCAGAACTCTTGAAGATAGATGTTGACTGTGGGTATTGTATCACAGACACTGTCCCTTTGACTGTTCAGAGAAGTCACTAAACCCTCCCAAAGATGTGTACAACCATGCATGAGCAGCGCCTTTTAGACGGTGGTGGTCCGACAGCCGATCATTTCCAGTCATTCAATCAGGAAGGAGCTACACGGCTCGTGCTGTCTGCAGTTCAAACATGCCTAGACGGTCAATACCTCGGTTCTATCGCATCTGCATTGTTACTTTGTGCCACGAAGGGCTCTCAACAAGGGAAGTGTCCGGGCATCTCGGACATGGAGGAGATACAAAGAGACAGGAACTGTCGATGACATGCCTCGCTCAGGCCACCCAAGGGCTACTATTGCAGTGGATGACCACTACCTCGGAGGAACCCTGACAACAACGCCACCATGTTGAATAATGCTTTTCATGCAGCCACAGCACGTCGTGTTACGACTCAAACTGTGTGCAATAGTGTGGATGATGTACAACTTCACTCCCGAGTTCCATCTTTGCAACCACAATACCATGCAGCGCGGTACAGATGGGCCCTACAACATGCCGAATGGATCGCTCAGGATTGGCATCACGTTCTCTTCACCGATGAGTATTGCATATGCCTTCAAGCAGAAAATCGTCGCAGACGTGTTTGGAAGCAACCCGGTCATTCTGAGCGCCTTAGACCCATTGTCCAGCAAGTGCAGAAAGGTGGAGGTTCCCTGCTGTTTTGGGGTGGCTTTATGGGAAGCCGACGTACGCCGCTGGTGGTCCTGGAAGGTGCCGTAACAGCTGTACGATACGTGAATGCCATCCTCCGACCGATAGTGCAACCATCGGCAGCATATTGGAGAGGTATTCGACTTCATGGGCGACAATTCGCGCCCCCATCGTGCACATCTTGTGAATGACTTCCTTCAGGATAACGACATCGTTCGACTAGAGTGGCCAGCATGTTCTCCAGACATGAACCCTATAGAACATGCCTGGGATAGATTGAAAGGGCTGTTTATGGACGACATGACCCTCCAACCACTCTGTGGGATCTACCGCGGATCGCCGTCGAGGAGTGGGACAATCTGGACTAACAGTGCCTTGATGAACTAGTGGATAGTATGCCACGGCAAATACAGGCGTGCATCAATGCAAGAGGACGTGCTACTGGGTATTAGAGGTACCAGTGTGTAATCTGGACCACCACCTCTGAATGCCTCGCTGCATGGTGGTACAACATGCAATATGTGATTTTCATGAGCAATAAAAAGGGCGGAAATGATGTTTATGTTGATCTCTATTTCGATTTTCTGTACAAGTTCCGGAGCTCTCGAAACCCAGGTGATGCAAAACTTTTTTTGATGTGTGTATTTGACTTGTGATGAACTAGTTCTAAACATTGATAATGAGGCGAAAATTATGTAGGGCAGACGATCCGCACAGCAGAAAGTTGCGCTGAACATACGGCATATGAAGAAAAGGAATGTTGCAAAATCAGCAACAGCGGAACACAGTTTTACGGTAGGTCATAAGACCAGCTCTGGAAATATGAAGATCACTTACCACGCATCGACACGGTCATAAAAGAAGCAGTAGAAATTCGCATGTAGAGTAAAAACTTTAACAGGGAGAGTGCAATCTTATGGGTGCCTGATAACGAGAACTTGAGACGAAGAATACAACCAAACATTGTGTTTTGTGTTTTTAAGGAGACAGGCGAACGGTAAAGGGAGTGGGGGCTTTACTGCCTCGTTGCTGATATCTCACATTTCCGTATGAGAGTCTCACTTCCCCGATGACGTAACTCCGCCAATGCAACACCAAGCGACATCCCGCGATCAATGTTAAACTTCAGCGCACTATGAAGGAGGAATGCTTTGCTCCTGGCAGGCATCTCCTGACGAAGAAGGTGGTGTGATTATCTTCGAAAGCTCGAGTTTTAACCCAGATGAGATGCAGTGGGTGTACCGAGAAACTTCATACGAGGATGCTGCTGCGAAAGACTTTGATGACAGAGATCTGAACGTGTTCCTCCGTTGCTGTGTTTTTCGATACTTTTTAGGTGAAAACCAATTAGGCGCACAAGTTGCTCTAGGTCTGCAACAGTTTTTCGTTTCACTTACGATTTTGAGTGGTCCTTTCCTCACGCCCGGGATGCGAGGTAACTGTGGTTATTCTGTACGGTCCACGATTTCCTTTTCTTGAATTTCTGCGTGCACATTTCACTACATGTACTTGGCGTCCTGTCCTTTTTTTTCTATTAAATGCAATGTCAGTACCGATCCACTTGCGCTTTCCATCTCTCGAAAACGAAATCTGTCAGCTACAATGATGCTATAGTCACGAAGAACTTAATCAGAACTCATCAAAGGCGAACGGCAGTTGGTTCACGCTGCACTTGTCACCTGGGTTTCTTCAGCTGGTTGTCGTGAAGAGCTTCTCGTGCAGCGACTTCGTGACCGCCTTTGTGTTCTCAGAACTGCACGAAACTTCGCCTCCCACTGAGTCAGCGCGAATTGAACCGACAAGAGGGTTTTTCCCTTGCGAGTTGCACAAAAAACTATCAGTCTTTATAAGATATGTATCAAACGTGTTGGCAGAAAGAAACGGAGACGAAGAAATTTTTTATTTACAGTTTAAACCGCGCAGTAATGAGCAGGAGTATTCGTAAATAATGCTTCGTTAAATATTTTACTTCTGAAACTCGACACATATATCTGCCCTGTGGCGCTGTGTACGACAATCCCAGTGAACTCTATTGCACGTCTGCCAAACTATTAAAACATTGTATAATTTTTGAGAATATAGTAGCGTCTGTAACTAAATAAAATAGGATAATGCGCTACTAGAATCGTTAAGCTCAAAAACAATCCATTAATAAAGCAATCGTCGAGTATCAGTTTAAAACGAGTGCTAGGATTTTTAATATTTTCGTTGGAACCAGAGAGTGCGTAAGAGTAAGGAAGGGAATCACTAGTCCTCGGTACAAACTTGGTTAACTGTAAAATTTCGTGAAAAATGCTTCATTTTACCCTAATGTACTAGTAAGCAACAATAGGGAGAAAGTCTTACGGTATTGCTTTTTAGCCTCAGCTGCCTACTTGGAAAGAACTTTTTGTTCTCTGCGGACAATGGCCTGGTTATAAAGACACCTCTGTCTTTCAGGAGGAGGACGATATGACTGTGACTTTCGATAAAGATGTTTTTCGACTATGGAAAGTATTTTGAGGGAATTGTCGGGCAATCTGATTTGAGATTTATAACGAGAACAGTATTCTTAAATTTCAGCCATTTGAGCATTATCAGTTTGCATCGGCACATTTTAGAAACTGCTTTTAAGAGAGTTCGGTATGCAACACAATAAACAGAACAATAACCAGGATCACCACGGTCACTATAATTGTGGTTCAAATGGTTCAAATGGCTCTGAGCACTATGCGACTTAACTTCTGAGGTCATCAGTGATGTGTTGGTGAATGTGCCAACACCTTGTAGATAGAGGAGGCCGAAATGCACGCTATCTAACGCAGACGGGCGTGAATTCTGGAACAGGATAAGTAGTGAATTCTAATAAGAAAAGTATGCAGCTCCTCGAATACTTAACTTTAATTTATCCTTGTTTTGAATACAGCATTCTTGATGAGACATTTCATACGATAACTATCAAACTATGTAAGGCTAATGGCGCCTTGCTAAGTCGTAGCCATGAACTTAGCTGAAGGCTATTCTGTCTCTCGGCAAATGAGAGCAAAGGCTTCGTCCGTATAGTTGCTAGCAACGTTGTCGTACAACTGGGAGAGTTCTCGTACGTCTCTCGAGACCTGCCGTGTGGTGGCGCTCGGTCTGCGATCACACAGTGGCGACACGCGGGTCCGACATGTACTAATGGACCGCGGCCGATTTAAGCTACCACCTAGCAAGTGTGGTGTCTGGCAGTGACACCACAATCAGTCGCCTAGAACTTAGAACTAATTAAACCTAACTAACCTAAGGACACCACACACATCCATGCCCGAGGCAGGATTCGAACCTGCGACCGCAGCGGTCACGCGGTTCCAGACTGAAGAGCCTAGAACCGCACGGCCACACCGGCCGGCCACTATAATTGTGGTTAAATGAAACTAGTAATTACTGTGACGTACCCCAAAGCATTAACATTTCTTTTGTCAGGGGTGCCTGATGTAAAAAAATTGCAATGCGTCTTAGTCGCTAAAATTTTGGCAGTGCATTTCTTTCGTTGTATTCTTCCAGAAAATAAAATTACGGTATGGGTTTAGACATTTCGGATTGGACATTTCCCTTGTGAGAGCTTATTGTGTGTTGATGACTCCATAAACCCTCCCAAATTCTCGTTAAGTTGTCGGGCTTGGAACTGTAGTACAAAAGTTCGAGGGGCACGAAAGGGAAGCAGTGGTTGAGAAGGAAGTGAGACAGGTTGTAGCCTATCGCCGATGTTATTCAATCAATACGCTGAGCACGCAGCAAAGGAAACTAAAGAAAAATGAAGACTAGGAATTAAAGTCCAGTGAGAAGAAATAAATGCTCTAAGATTTTCCGATGACTTTGTAATTCTGTCAGAGACAGCAAAGGACTTGGAAGGTCAGTTGAACGGAATGGACAGTGCCTTGAAAGAAGGATATAATATGAACTGAAACAGAAGCATGGATAATGGAATGTAGTGGGAAAAAAATCAGGTGATGCTGAAGGAATTAGATTACGAAATGAGAAACTTACTGTAGAACATGAGTTTTAGTATCTGGGAAGTAAAATAAATGATGATGGTCGAAGTAGAGAGGACAAAAACTGTTGACTGACAATGGCAAGGAAAGCGTTTCTGGAGGAGAGAAATTTGTTAACATCGACTACAGATTTAACTGTCAGGAAGTCTCTTCTGAAAATATTTGTATGGAGTGTAGCCATATATGGATGTGAAGCATGGTCGATAAACACTGTAGACAAGAAGAGAACAGAAGCTTTTGAAACGTTGTGCTAAAGAAGAATGCTGAAGATTAAATGGGTAGATCGCGTAACGAATGAGGAAGTACTGAGTAAAATTGGGGAGAAGAAGAATTTATGTATCAAACTGACTAGAAGAAGGGATCGGGTGGTGGGTCACATTCAGAGGCATCAGGAGACCACCAGTTTAGTTCATATGGTTCAAATGGCTCTGAGCACTAAGGGACTTAACATCTGAGTTCATCAGTCCCCTAGAACTTAGAACTACTTAAACCTAACTAACCTAAGGACATCACACACATCTATGCCAGAGACAGGATTCGAACCTGCGACCGTAGCGGTCGTGTGGTTCCAGACTGAAGCGCCTAGAACCGCTCGGCCACACCGGCTGGCACCAGTTTAGTATTGGAGGGAAGTGAGGGGTGTAAAAATTGGAGATGGAGACCAAGAGATCAATACACTAAGCAGATTCAGAAGGATGTAGGTTGCAGTAGTTACTCGGAGATGAAGAGGCCTGCACAGGATAGAGTAGCATGGAAACCTGCATCAAACCAGTCTTTGGACTCAAGACCAGAACAACAACAACAACAACAAATGGATTTGACGTTAACGGAATATGAAAGAAGCTATAGTAATCCAGTTTGCAATGCATCTATTGACGCTCACTGAGTCACTGTCGTGAAAAAGTGTAAAGTGCTGAGCAACGACGGCAAACATTTGCTAAGTGATTCATTGGAGAGCCACGCCAGGTACCTTACTATCTGCTCGCCAGCACACTGAACGACGAAAGTCATGCGCGATAAGTTCTACTCGAGTGGCCACGTAAACAAACAGCGATATGACTGCGTCGCCGCAGATTAGCATCGGTGCTTGTCGAGTGCTGATACCTTATCATTGCGACCAAAGAATGTTTCCCTGTACGTACTTCAAGGCCTGTAATGATGCAGCGTACTTTGGTCTTGGCTCAGTTACAAAGTATACAGGTTCTTTGAAATAATAAAAAAAACGAAAAGTGTTCATACTTTAAAAAGTTGTAGTATGGACGTAATCGAGAGATTTGTGTTCAGTGGTACTAACAGGACCAAAACAAGGCAAAAACACCCAGTAAACATGGCCTCCAAACTGCATACCTTAACATCTTGGTCGACACTATTACCTCTCAAATTATGGAGCTCAACTTTTTCCGTACATTTCTGAACAGTGTCTGAAATCCTTAGGGCAAAAATCTAAGAGATGATCTGGGGTCCTAAACAGAACATTTTGATACAGGGAACCAAAGATCGGAAATTAGTATTTCAAGCAGGACGAGATATTGAAGTAGCAGTATGTGTGAACCACCAGTTCGCAAACTGCTTCTGCCTTCTGCATCGGCCTTGGTAACACTTCCTTGGAAAACAATTCACAATCGTCTGCGAGGTGTCGCCGGTAGATTATTTGCTATGGCGTTACATGAAGTCGTTGGTGTATTAGACACCAGCAGAAGCAGTAGAGGAAGAGGTTTTCACAGTCCTATCTGTCTGTCTCATTGTCCACCGGACAATAGGGACATTTGAGGGAGTGGCAAAGTGTTAATGCGCTATTGTAATGCTTCCGCTGAGACTGTTGTCTGCACTCTCAATGAGTTTAAGGTTTTGCTGTAAGGCAGAAGGTGTTTATATTAAGAACAAACTTAAATAACCATTTCAATCATTAATTCCTTTTTTTTTCAAAATTTTGCGCTACATATGTGTTTGCATCTGGACAAGTTGTTCATAGACTTTGGGCGGACTTTGGGCGGCCGCGCACAAGTGTTGCTTTCACGATGACACTAACAACTTTCACGATCGGTATATGCTAAATTACTTTTGATGAACTTCAGTTGCTGATGGGATATGTTTTAAGAAGAGGGCAATGTCACCAGGGTTGTGGCCCTGAAATTTTTATGGACTTTTATATGGACACATTTCACTGTGTTACGTTTAAACGGCGTTCAAAATAAATACTGCATATTGTCGAAACTTTAATATTGAACGTTGTGATCCAAAAATAAATTACGATATCAATTCATGTAATTCTAGATGAAACCGTCCATGTTTTGACCGAGAGTCCATGGCAACCATGTGAGCTGTAAACATTACAGTACTTCTGTCCGCACCCGGTAGCTGAATGGTCAGCGTGACGGATTGTCAATGCTCTGGGCCCGGGTTCGATTCCCGGCTGGGTCGGGGAATTTTCTCCGCCCAGGGACTGGGTGTTGTGCTGTCCTCATCATCATCCTCATCGACTTGAGGTCGCCGAAGCGGCGTCATATGGGAAGACCGGCACGCGGCGAACGGTCTGCCCGACGGGGGGCCCTAACCATACGATAAAATAAAATAAAATAATAAATTTGCAGTACTTGTGCTGTGCGTCATTACGAGAGTTCTGTTCCTTCAGGATGGTTCCGACAACAACAAAGTATGATCAGAGGCTCCGTATAGTCACTCTAATGAAGCTAGGAATGAGAAAGGTGCCGGCCGAAGTGGCCGTGCGGTTAAAGGCGCTGCAGTCTGGAACCGCAAGACCGCTACGGTCGCAGGTTCGAATCCTGCCTCGGGCATGGATGTTTGTGATGTCCTTAGGTTAGTTAGGTTTAACTAGTTCTAAGTTCTATGGGACTGATGACCTCAGCGGTCGAGTCCCATAGTGCTCAGAGCCATTTGAACCATTTTTTGAATGAGACAGGTGGACGTGGCAGCGAATATCACTGTGAGTCAGAGTTATGTCTCTACAACGAGGAACAAGTTTCTAACGACAGGATCGGTTGAGGATCGTCACAGAACTGGTCGCGGAAGGAAAACTACAAGTGTGTAGGCAGATATCTGCGTGTAACAGGAAGCAGAAACTTTTAACACAGTGTTACACACCTACGGCGGCAGTTAGAAATAACTACTAGAGTGAAGGTATCGACACGAATGATACGAAATAGGCTCCATGAGCAGGGTTTACGTGCCAGGTGAGCTCTCAAGGCTCCGCCTCAGAATCGGGTTCGGATAGCGCTCGTTTCGCATGGGCACGAAGCCACTCTTTGTGGACGAGGCAGCAGTGGTGCAGAACGCTCTTTTCTGGCGAGACCCGTATCTGCCTCCAACCGGACTTTCGTGTTTGTGGAGATAACGAGGACAACGTTTACACCCCAACTGTGTCGTAGACTGCCACCCTTGTCAAGGCGGTTCTGTCTTGTTTTGGGATGGAATGATTTATGGCCGTAGGACACCCTTGTGTCAGTACACGGGAGGATGGCTGCTATGACATCCTAGCAAGTCCTTGAACGCATTGTGGCTCCATGTGGTGGAGGTAATGGAGCGGGATTCACGCTGATGAACGACAATGCACGGCCCCATCGTCACAATCTTGTGAGCACCTTCTTATTGGAGCGTAGAGTCCGTCGAATGGAGCTGATGAACGACAATGCACGGCCCCATCGTCACAATCTTGTGAGCACCTTCTTATTGGAGCGTAGAGTCCGTCGAATGGACAATACACGCTCCCATCGTCGCAATCATGTGAACATCTTATTGGAGCGTAGGATCCGTCGAATGGAATGGCTTCCATATTCTCCAAATCTCAGCTGCATTAAGAATGTACAGAGCTTGCTAAAGCGAGGGTTTGTGATCGTCCTGTCGCACCGGGGGCCTTGCAGGGCATCGCAGACGCCGCTGTGCAGAAATGAGAACAAAATCCTGCAGGCTTGTTCGGTATATTCGGTGAAAAGGGCGCTCGACGAAAGATCCGTACTCAAAGACTGGAAAGTTGCACAGGTCACACCAATATTCAAAAACGTTAGTAGGAGTAGTCCACTAAATTACAGGTCCATATCGTTAACGTCGATATGCAGCAGGATTTTAGAACATATATTGTGTTCGAACATTATGAATTACCTCGAAGAAAACAGTCTATTGACACACAGTCAACATGGGTTTAGAAGACATCGTTCCTGTGAAACACAACTATCTCTTTATTCACATGAAGTGCTGAGTGCTATTGACAAGGGATTTCAGATCGATTCCGTATTCCTGGATTTCCGGAAGGCTTTTGACACTGTACCACACAAGCGCCTCGCAGTGAAATTGCATGCTTATGGAATATCGTCTCAGTTATGTGACTCGATTTGTGATTTCCTGTCAGAGAGGTCACAGTTCGTAGTAATTGACGGAAAGTCATAGAGTAAAACAGAAACGATTTCTGGCGTTTCCCAAGGTAGTGTTATAGGCCCCTTGCTGTTCCTTATCTATATTAACGATTTTGGAGACAATCTGAGCGGCCGTCAAAGGTTGTTTGCAGATGACACTGTCGTTTATCGACTAATAAAGTAATTAGAAGACCAAATCAAACTGCAAAACGATTTAGAAAAGATATCTGAATGGTGCTAAAAGTGGCAGTTGACTCTAAATAACGAAAAGTGTGAGGTCATCCACATGAGTGCTAACAGGAACTCGTTAAACTTCGATTACACGATAAATCAATCTAATCTAAAAGCCGTAAATTCAGCTAAATACCTAGGAATTACGAACAACTTAAATTGGAAGTAACACATAGATAATGCTGTGGGGAAGGCTAACCAAAGACTGCCTTTTTTTGGCAGGACACTTAGAAAATGTAACAGATCTACTAAGGAGACTGCCTACACTACGCTTGTCCGTCCTCTTTTAGAAGACATCGTTCCTGTGAAACACAACTATCTCTTTATTCACATGAAGTGCAGTGTGGGATCCTTACCAGATAGGACTGGCGCAGTACATCGAAAAAGTTCAAAGAAAAGCAGGACGTTTTGTATTATCGCGAAATATGTGAGAGAGTGTCACAGAAATGATACAGGATTTGGGCTGGACATCATTAAAAGAAAGGCGTTTTTCGTTGCGACGGAGTCTTCTCACGAAATTCTAATCACCAACTTTCTCCTCCGAATGCGAAAATATTTTGTTGACACCGACCTACATAGGGAGGAACGTTTACCAAGATAAAATAAGGGAAATCAGAGCTCGTACGGAAAGGTACAGGTGTTCATTCTTTCTGCGCGCTATGAGATTGGAGTAATAGAGAATTGTGAAGGTGGTTCGATGAACCCTCTGTCAGGTACATAAATGTGATTTGCAGAGTATCGATGTAGATGTAATTGCATTCACAAGGTTTCCATGTGTGAGGAGAAACAACTGGTTCATAAAAACCTCTTGTGCAAAATGACAGTAAGAAGGAAATATGGTCTATACAGTGGACTCTTTTGTAATGTTTTGTTTTTATCAGATGAAAATGTGTTTGTCGTCTTTATTTTTGTTTTCTTACGACTGTACCTCACAGAACAGAATCAGTTTTTCTTATGATGTCCAGTATTCACAACAACGCAACATACGACATTTATTTCGAGCACATAGAACAATTAGCGAGGTGTCTTGCTTCGCACGGCTAGCACTATCTACCATCGGAAAACTTGCCTGGCGTAGCACTAACAGATTATATACACAAACATTCTTTGTGAATCAGTCTATTAGCGAAAATCGCATTAAAATCACTGCAGTAGTTTCTGAGATTCGTCTTCATCTACAAACAGACAAACGCAGTGAGGGAGTTTAATTTATAATGTGTACAGGCAGACGGCACACTCCTTTGAGGATTTTGCATGGTGGGCGTTCGTGACTGTTTTCCGTGCAATGTCGATGTTTGTGTTTGTTGTTATATTTATGATATTTATATTTTATTTACTCATCAAGTTCCGTAGGACCAAATTGAGGAGCAAATCTCCAAGGTCATGGAACCTGTCAATACACGAAATTACAACATAAACGTAATACCAGATAAAAATAAATGTTCATGAACCTTAAAAAAGTCAGTCCATAAGTTTAAGTAAACGCTGCCAGCAATACAATTAAAATCAGCTTAATTTTTCATGCAACTCCTCGACAGAATAGAAGGAGTGACCCATGAGGAAACTCTTCAGTTTCGATTTGAAAGTGCGTGGATTACTGCTAAGATTTTTGAATTCGAGTGGCAGCTTATTGAAAATGGATGCAGCAGTATACTACAATATACTACACCTTTTTGCACAAGAGTTAAGGAAGTCCATTCCAAATGCAGGTTTGATTTCTGCCGAGTATTAACCGAGTGAAAGCTGCTTATTCTTGGGAATAAACTAACATTGGTAACAAGAAACGACAATAAGGAATATACATATTGAGCGGCCAATGTCAAAATACCTAAACTCGTGAACAGAGGTCGACAAGAGGTTCGTGAAGTAACACCACTTATTGCCCGAACCGCCCGTTTCTGAGCCAAAAATATCCTTTTAGAATGAGAAGAGTTACCGCAAAATATAATACCATACGACAATAGCGAATGAAAATAAGCAGAGTAGATTATTTTTCGTGTCGAACGATCACTCACTTCCGACACCGTTCGAATAGTAAAAATGGCAGTATTGAGTCTTTGAACAAGATCCTGAACGACAGATAGATAGTATCTGAACACCTAGAAATTTGAACGGTTCAGTTTCACTAATCATATGCCCATTCTGTGAAATTAAAACGTCAGGTTTTGTTGGATTGTGTGTTAGAAACTGTAAAAACTGAGTCTTACTGTGATTTAGCGTTAGTTTATTTTCTACAAGCCATGAGTTCATGTACTGCACTATTTGAAACCGAGCCAATGTTGCACACAAGATCCTTTACTACCAAGCTAGTGTCATCAGTAAACAGAAATATTTTAGAATTACCCGTAATACTAGACGGTATATCATTTATATAAATAAGGAACAGGAGTGGCCCCAACACTGATCCTTGGGGCACCCCCCACTTGACAGTACCCCACTCAGACCCCACATCACAGCCGTTATCAACATTGTGAATAATGACCTTTTGGTGCCTGTTGCTGAAGTAAGAGGTGAACCAACTGTGAGCTACTCCCCTTATTCCGTAATGATCCAACTTCTGGAGCAATACTTTGTGATCAACACAATCAAATGCCTTAGTTAAATCAAAAAATATGCCAGGCGTTCGAAACCTTTTGTTTAACCCATCCAGTACCTCACAGAGAAAAGAGAATATAGCATTTTCAGTTGTTAAACGACTTCTAAAGCCGAACTGTACATTTGATAGCAAATCGTGTGATATAAAAATGATCAATTATCCTTACATACATAGCCTTTTCAATAACTTCTGCAAACACTGATGGCATAGAAATAATTCTAAAATTATCTGCATTATTCCTTTGTCCCTTTTTATAAAGTGGCTTTACTACTGAGTACTTTAATCGCTCAGGAAACTGACCATTCCTAAAGGAAAAATCACAAATACGAGTACAGGGCTAACATGTGCAGCACAGTACTTTAATATTCTGCTAGACACTCCATCATAACCATGAGAGTCCTTAATCTTCAGTGATTTAATTATTGACTCAATGTCCCTCTTGTCTGTATCACAGAGGAGTATTTCAGACATCAATCTCGTGTATCTCAGAAAGGTGTATAAGGCAATGCCTGAAGTTCAATTGTCAAGATCTTCTTTTCTTTCATGATGAACGTTTTCCACGAAATGCACATTTTAAGTGTCAAGACATTTCTAATTATGGAAGCATGTACATTAAAACGCATACAAGTTAGTCCTTTTGCGCAGTGAGTGGTACGTATCACTTAAGAGTATGGACACGACCTCACATACAATCACGGATAAAATCAAAACCGTACAGCAGCTTGCGTTGTATGTACGTCGATATGGAATCGAGTAACAACGAACAAGTTCTCGAAATTTTCCTGGGTTATCTCCTTATCCAGACATGACGCTCCGCCTGTTCACTTGCTCGTCAGCAGGTGAAATGATGACGGCGCTTATGAAAATTGTCTCTTCGGCTGACAACCTGGGGAAACGTGCTGGAAAGGTCTGCATTCGCAACTGAATTCGTCGCAGATTTGTCAGACGCGTGCAACTGTATCGTGATTTTTTTTTTCCTTCGTCGTCGTCGTATAGAGCGTGGCGGTGTCGCCTTCCCCTTAGATATGGCAGGCAATCCGCAGAGGAGAGGGTCACAAAGTATCTCATCGCGGGCAGGACAATGGCGGCTGTGGGGGCCGACGCTGGATGCTGGGTCCTGCAGGCTGCTCACGTAGGAGGCTGCCCCCACAGCCGGGCCCCCGAACGCGCCGCTGCCACAATGGACAAAGGATAGGACGCAGGCCGGCAAGCCTCCATCCGAGCCGACACAGCCAGGTAGACACCGCAACAGGCCAAATAAACTCGCTACGCGTACTACACGCGCACCGTAGTTCGGCTCTTCGCGCAGGGAACGCTGGGAACTGTGCAACAATATTTGCGCAAACTGATGGGAGCGAACGTACGGCATTTTCCGTTGACGGTCGCTTCCTTTCGGCGCCGCGCCGAATGTCAGCTTAATATTCGTGCAAAAAAGACGACGCGCGGCGCGGTGGCTGATGGGAGCGACTGTAGATGGGAAATGCCACCGCGCCGATTGTCATCTTCCTTTGCGCGTATAGTACCGTAGGAAGCTCCCAGCAGTCCTCGCGCGAACTAAGTAGTCACAGTGCGCGATTAGTAATTAGTAACACCACTTAGCGCTTTTTCTTTAAAATGGTACTTGACGTACATACCATACAGCCAACACCTTCATGAATATGCGCTAAATCAGTTCTAGAGAAAGGTTTTAGATTATTATACTTGTAAACAAATGAATGAATACAGACTAATCGAAAATAACTGAACCACTTTCACTTTGCCCAATGTATCCACACCAGAAACGACAAACTGCACGTGAAATATCAGATTTTAATTTTGCCGAGAGTCAATAAATCCATTCTCGAAGATTCTTGTAGACTTAGTTACCTTACTTACATAGCACCACGAGGATTTATTCGTCTGAATACATAGTTCAATTTGATCCAGCAAATTTTGGTGCGTGATTTCCATAAAATTTATTATTTTATCCGTGATGAATTGAGAATACCGCGGATGTTTTTGGAAATATCACTGACGAAATAAACTGAAACCAACAACACTTTTCGAATGAAAAATTTCTCTCATCGCCACTATAATTTCAGGCCAAAGCTCACAGACGACAGCGAGGAATTCTCCTAGAAATTTTCACATGTTTATCCTATAATGTAACAAAATATCCGTGATTATGTGGTTTAGAATAGGTTCTGTTGTATGTAAGTTCTATACGTTTTATTTACTTGAGGGGAATTTTTATTTCACATAGTATGTAACATAGAGGTTTGCTTCTTTGATACGTCGACATACTGAACCTTCAGCCAGAGTGAGAACAACTTGGCGGAGATAAGTGTTCACGTTCGTAACAGCGAAATGATTCAGTTGACTGTCCCAAAGAAGAAGATGGGACAACAATGGAATACTTACACAGTTATTACGCCTGTTACTGTTTATTGGAAAGATTCTTATTTTTAGCACAGCTCATAAACAAAATTGTACATGTCATTTTTTAAACTTGTGGTTATGTACAGGAAAGTATTTTTTGTGTATGGTAACAGTATTTAGTATTTCTTGTTGGCTCATTATCAAATCTGAGCTATCGCAGTGTATATATATTATCTAATAACTCAAAATTGTCGCAGTTGGATGAAACGTAGGAATAACATCTGGTTTCTTGACTGCAGTGGGGCGTTCATGTGTGTAGTAAGGGTACAGTGTATGCAATTCTTCCAACAAATTCTTCTGACCTCATTTTGTCAACTAAACGTTGGATGTGCAAGTTTTTACTTGAATGCTGTTCTCTGTGTGTCCATGTTGGACCTTAAGAGTGGCAAAAGTTGATTTATTCCAATTGTTTAACTTCCGTGCATCTACGCATTTTCACTATCGCATGAACTCAGGCTAAGTGCAGACTGATGAAGGCCACTGCAACAGTGGCTGAAACGCTTTGGGAGTATAACGCTGTCTACATCCCAGAAGAATTTGATGGAAATTTGAACGCGGAAGCCTACGAATTTCGATACAACATGCCGACGCATTAAACAGCCGCTTAAGCCGTTAATAATGCTAGTAACCATATAATAACTAATTAAACTAACAAGAACTAACTACCATGTATAGAGAAAAAGCAGATTTGAGATACAAATTAAAGTAAGTGCTTTGGAAAGAGAAACAGTAATAACTACTTTTAGGCCCGCATCTCGTGGTCGTGAGGTAGCGTTCTCGCTTCCCACGCCCGGGTTCCCGGGTTCGATTCCCGGCGGGGTCAGGGATTTTCTCTGCCTCGTGATGGCTGGGTGTTGTGTGCTGTCCTTACGTTCGTTAGGTTTAAGTAGTTCTAAGTTCTAGGGGACTGATGACCATAGATGTTAAGTCCCATAGTGCTCAGAGCCATTTGAACCATTTTTGAACTACTTTTAATTTATATGTAACATTTTAACATACCTGAATTCACGTTATTTCGTAATATTCTGTTAGGAACACTTGGCAAAGAAATATTAGTTATACGGTCACAAGAGCACAGTTATTGTAATACAGTGAATCCACGTACGGCTAAATCACAGAATCCCACGCTGAAATGTTAAGGGTTTACGGCCAAAATTTAAAATCCCATAGATTTCCATACCCTAGACGGCTGCCTAGGGAAGTATAAGAAATACTATGACACAGTACGTTGAGAGATTCCGCGGAGCCACTACAGTGCCTTATCACTTCCCATGATAGCGTCAGCATCCACTGAGTGAATGTGACATATTGGATGTGTGTATAGCGTGGCATTATGCTTGTGTTGCATGACGAGGGCAAAAGAAGAGATAAGGTGACTAGTAAAAAATGTACACCACCGCCTCTCCTCGCCTTATGAGGCAGATACTAGTGGTGCAAATTTCTTCCACCAGAGGGTTCAGAACTGGCTGTCTCAGAGTCAGAATTCTGGACAAAGTGGCACTAGCGAGCCGTAGTTAGCGGCGCTTGTGGACTTATCTGGTGTGCACCTTAGTGTGTAGACTATGCGGACAGTTATCCGAAGCCATCTGCTGTACCGTAGGCTTCTTTAAAATGTGTGTGTTGTATTCTGAGAATGAAAACATGGTCCAAGTACGCTGTTTTCTTTTTATTATCCGGATAATTGGCTTGTATCAAACGTGGGTCATTTTCAAGCAAATAACTTCAGGTCCCAGCGCCATTTCACATTCTAATAAATCGCTGGTAATATATTGTGGAATGAAGCTGGAAGCTTAACATCTGTGCTTGAAAATAACCCATGGTTGAAACTGGCCAAATGTGCGGATAATAAGAATAATACAGCCTACTTGGACCATGTTTTCATTCTCAGAACACGTTGAGGCTGTGGGTTCACACAAAAATAAAATTTTAACATGTGTTATGTTGTTTTAAGTTCGAGTTAACCTCGATTTTATTTAAAGAGTTTACCGATTCTATCTTGAATAACATACATTGGCAAAATGTTTTTTGTCACAATTATTCGGAGCGGGCTGCGTAGTTCGTATCTACCGGATACGAGACGTGTTGTTAATTAATGAATATTATACGTACTGGCAACGTTGTTCAAATTTTATTTATAAATTATATCCTTTTATAGGACTAGTATGAGTTATGATAACTTAGTCAAGCTGCGGACATTGAACTCTTTCTCAGATTTATAGGGTTTCTTCAGACAATATTATTTAGCTGCGATCGAATCCTTCGCAACGCTTTCGCACATTTCGCACTCAAGATAAAACATCGCACCGCGTAGGTAGCAAGGGACATCACGTGACCCGAACGCCATTTTAGTCTCCAGCAAGAGCCGAGCGGAAGCCGGTAGTTCCTGTGCCCCATTTGACCGGAGAGCGGTGACGTCACCGGGAATATGGGGGCCCCGCATCGCATCGCACTGCACCGCGCCTCTGCTGCTGCAACGTCCGCCTCTTGCGTAAATCAAGGCATCTCGCGGCCCTTTAACGAGGACCCTCCGCAGCAGCAACAGCGTCCACAGCAGAGTGCGTTATAATGTGCGTGCGTCCGCAGAGTGCCGCGCTTTACGGCGGGCGCGACGCAATCCACCACGGCGCACATTTCACGCCGGCGACGTTGTCTGGCCATAAACGTAAAACTGCCAAGTATCTCCTCAGCGTCATTCGCAGCAACATGTTGTTTATGTCTGCCCCTCGAGGAGACTCTTTCTCCCGCGATGTACTGTTTGTTGCGATTGCCGCAATTCCCCTGACACTTTATTTGCGACACCTCCTCGCCCATACTGTAGAACAACACGGAAGTAACTATCTCCAGAAGTAAAACAGAAGTAGGGTTTCAAAAGCACGTATCGTATGAAGAAGAACGACATGCTATTTTAAACTGCAACGCAAAATCTTTGAGACTGATGTTACCACCACTTACAAGATTGAGAACGATTGCAAGTGAGGAGCTGGGAGTGGTATGGTGTTAGGCCACACGTCACCTAGGAAAGACAAACTGATTTTATTTAACAAGTAGTGCAAGCTGTTATTATGAATTTTCTTACACTGCAATTTGACACGCTCAAACACAGCCTTGGTACAAATTTTCATTCGTCACTTCAGTCTCCATACACAGGGTGAAGGAGCTGCCCCTATCACTGGGTTTTATCCAACCCACAACGCCTTCAAATACCGTTGGCAAGATTTTCATATTCTTACGCTCGCTACATGCAAACTATTAGAAATTCCTGCCGAACGGGCCACGGAGGCCCAACGGTACCGACCGGCCGCCGTGTCATCCTCAGCCCATAGGCGTCGCTGGATGCGGATAGGGAGGGGCATGTGGTCAGCACACCGCTGTCCCGGCCGTATGTCACTTTCCCAGACCGGAGCCACTACTTCTCAATCAAGTAGCTCCTCAGGCAAACTATTAGACCTACAGAAAAAGTGAATGGGACCTTTGTATAGGAAATGTAATGCAGTTAAATTTTGTACTGGGGTGTGTTTTCACCAAAGGCCGTATGGGATCTTTGCCTGGGAAATGTAATGAAGTTAAATTTTGTACTGGGGTGCGTTTTCACTGGAGGCCGTAGTTTTTGAATAATTCAAGAAAACTGTACTCAACTGACATTTAAACGCATTTTTCTTGAGCAACTCGAAAAATGTGGCCTCCAGCAAAAACGTATAAATACAAAATACAACCAGACTAAATTTCCTACAAAAAAGTTCTTTTCATTTTTTTCTGTAGAACTAATAGTTTGTATGTAGCAAGCAAGAAAAAACGAAAATCTTGAACGTGGTATTTGAAGGCAGTGCGGGTTGCATAAAACCCAATGGTAGGGGCAGCTGAATCACGCTGAATACATCATAGACGTTTGAGACTTGGGTAGGTCTCTGGAACCATCCAGTTTCATCTGATTAAAACACCAATGCCTGGGTTTCAGGCAGGATCCGTTTTTCGTTCGATGCTGAGGTGCTGTTCCAGTACAGTTGCGGGGCCTCAGCAATGCTGTCCGAGTTTAGGGGCAATGCCAAGTGGATTGACATATGATTAGGAATTTGGATGAAGGAGGGAGATGTGCTATGATAGTCCGTCCAATTGTGCAATGCTGCTGTGTCAGAGTGGGGTAGTGGTTAGACGTTAAAGCATCTGCTTACTGAGCAGCAGACCCAGCCTTGGAACAGATTTTCATTCGTTGTCTCAGTCTGCACGTATACGACAAAATTTTGTATTTCAAATTTGATCAACTTTAATTTCAGATTGCAAACTGTGGCAGGAACTGGCTGCACAGAGCTCCACCTCGCTCAGGTGACGCTCTCTCCAAGAAAATTAAACAAAGCTCAGTATGGATTCAGGCACTTCCAGAATAAACAAAAACATTTAAATTAAGAAAGTACCAGGATAATACATCAGGCGTCAATAAATATTTAGTTAACACTTGTAATCACACCACATCATAAGTGGTAATGAGCAACTACAAAAACACTGTGGAATACAAACCTTATGTACCCAATCTGAGGAACGTTATTTTACGTCTCATAAACAGAGAGTAGTTGTTTCATTAGACAGCCCGATATTAAGAACAAACAGCCAAACATGAAAGTAGGCAGAATGCAAATCTCAGCGGCGTGATCTTTGTCTTGAGTGCCAAATGTACGAAAACGTTGTGAAGGATTCGATCGCAGCTAAATAATATTGTGATAAGAAACACTGTAAATCTGATTGCTGGTGGTTCCAATCGCAGCAATTTGAGTCGTGCTCCCACGATTCCTCCCTGACCAGAACCCCGGAAATCGCGACGTATTCCGAATAAACAGCGAAGTATTGTGTGACGAGCAAGACTATGAATACGACTGCTGCTCGTTTCATGCGCAGCAACTTAAGCTGTGCTCTTAGGTTCCTGCCTAACCGCACCCTCGGAAACCGCGAATTATCCGGAAAAAACGGTCAAATATTTGTGACAGGCAAGAATGTAAATGCGATAGCTCGTTGTTCATCTATTTTTAACCAGACTGAAGTCATGAAAGGGAAGAAACTCATTAATGAGAGAGAGAGAGAGAGATAGCACGCTCTTAAATGTAAATAGCATCGGAACTGCAGAATATACTTCAATTACATCAAAAAGAAAGCCCCAGAATTTGTTACAAATGCGAAGGTGAAAAAATATATACATGTTTGCAGGTACTAGGACGTAAACCTACTGCCTTCGACTCTGTGACTGCATGTATCTATATTAGCACAGCGATCACATACAGATTTTGGGCATTACTATCGTTATTTTAGAATCTCCCGCAGACTTTTACAGCGGATGTATCATTAGCTGACCTTTAATTACAATAAATCGTACCTCGAGTGAAGCGTTTGTTGTAAATCTTCAGTGCACCGTTGCCTTGCAACGGCATAATGTCATAACATCCAGGTTATAATACGGAAACAACGAAATACGATGAATCCAACATGGCGATTCAAAATTAGCGAGTGAGAGACGTCACGTGACCGATTCCCGATTTCAGCCGAACGCCGAGCCACTTCCTCAATTTAGTCACTCGAGCTGGAAGCGGACAGCTATGCTACGGAGGTGTGAAGATTTGTAAAACTGATGCTTGCTGAATTCGCAGTGGTTGCAATAGCGTAATAAGACGTCGGCGGCCTGTAGAGAAAAATGTAGCTAGACACTACACCCAGACACCTCCACACACTATATGGCACTCCGTCTTCAGGCCACAAGTAGCCCATCGGGACCATCCGACCGCCGTGTCATCCTTAATGAGGATGCGGATAGGAGGGGCATGTGGTCAGCACACCGCTCTCCCGGTCATTATGATGTTTTTTTTTTTGACCGGAGCCGCTGCTATTCGGTCGAGTAGCTCCTCAATTGGCATCGCGAGGCTGAGTTCACCCCGAAAAATGGCAACAGTGCATGGCGGCCCGGATGGTCACCCATCCAAGTGCCGGCCACGCCCGACAACGCTTAACTTCGATGGTCTGACGGGAACCGGTACACACTGTATACTATAAAGAAATTTCTCAAACTAGAGAAGCGATAGGTAAATCCTAAAGAACCTCTTGCTAGACTACACTGCGACTCATGTATATCTGTGAGAAACCAGTCGCATAAGATTAGATTGTAGAGTAGCAGAACTTCCGCACAATTACATTG
Source organism: Schistocerca nitens (assembly GCF_023898315.1). Taxonomy (NCBI): domain Eukaryota; kingdom Metazoa; phylum Arthropoda; class Insecta; order Orthoptera; family Acrididae; genus Schistocerca; species Schistocerca nitens. The sequence goes on along the minus strand of NC_064614.1, from coordinate 106,061,215 downwards.
AACCAGATAAAAGGTGTGTCTGCTGCTGCTGTTAATATATTTGTTTGTAAAGAAATCATCAGTTACAATTCAAGAGAAAGAAAGAAGCCATAAATGAGAAGCTGGACTGCTAAATGAGAAGATGACAGAGCACATGCCAAATTACTGAAGGAAATAAGAAATGAAGACTTGTTTTTCATGAGACTGACTGAGGATTATTTTCATAGTTTGCTGGAATTAGTGACCCCAAATCTTGCAGAACGGATAGTCACCTCCGGAAATCACTTTGCAACTCTGGAACGCCTCTCACACTTGACACCATGAGATGCGGATTCTCAGTCCCCCAAATGCGTCAATTTTGCTTATTGACGAAACCATCCAAATGAAAGTGGGCTTCGCCTTAGCAGCATAGTAATTCCCATTAGTCCGCGGCCAACCGTCCAGTTTGAACGTCCTAACACAAAGCGTTCAGAAGTTATGACGATTTTATTTCATACAGTTCAATGCATTTAAGTGTTTGGTGCACGAAGTGAAGTATAACAAACCACCATGCAACCCAAGCCAACTTGAAACACTTCAGTATCTATGATAGAGAGCACCAGCTAGAACAACACTACCGGGAAAATGTGCAGTGTACGAACACTTTCGAGGCTTCCAATTTTTTTTTCTCCCGCATTACAATTGTGGTCCGTGAGCTAATATGACGTGTCTGTAATAGCTCATGGGAGAATAAGTGTTTCCAAAAGAATCATCTTCTAGTGAGAACACAGTCACGGAGTTCAACAACGTCGAGAACGGGCTAGAAAATCTATCTCAAGTGCCATCTGAGGCGGTGTATAACTGTAAGCTTGCGCTGCCGTGTGAACAGAGAGTGGTAAATCATTGTACTTAAGAGGGAACGTTCGCCTGACAACCGTCATCCGAGTCGCGTTTCGGGGGCAGCGGCTTCCCGGCCGTGGCAACGCGGCTGCGGCTACTTGTTAGCGTGGCCTCTTCCGAGAGAGCAGTTGGCGCTCGCGTGGGCGGCGGTTCCGAGAACACGACACGGAGGACGCACGCAGGGCTCCGCCCGTGTGACGGTTGGCACGTCCCGCGAAAGCCGAGCCCAGCCCGGCGGCTGGTGGACCTCGTCGGCTGTTCTGGCGTCGGCGTGACGGGGGACCGGCGAAGGTCTGAGGCGTCTTCTGGGCGCGCAGCCATTAGCCGGCTGGCGGCTTATCACCTCGGAGCGTTTTCAAGAGGACTCTCCAGTTCCTGGACAAAGAGCCGGCCGTCTCCCTCCGGCTTTCTCACGCCTCGGCTTAACCCTGCGCCCCGGTCTGGAGTAAAGCCACCGCCGCTTCGACAGAGCTGCAACTGAGCCACAGAACTGTTCACAGCGCAGCTGCAAAATTTCTGGAGCGCCTGCTCATACTCCGATGAAAGGGTCACATACGCCTCGGGGAATATCAGTTTGGATTACATAGAAATGTTGGAACACGTGAGGCAATACTGACCCTACGACTTATCTTAGAGAATAGATTAAGGAAAGGCAAGCCTACGTTTCTAGCATTTGTAGACTTAGAGAAAGCTTTTGACAATATTGATTGGAATACTCTCATATTCTGAAGGTGGCAGGGGTAAAATACAGGGAGTGAAAGGCTATTTACAATTTGTACAGAAACCAGATGGCAGTTTAAGAGTCGAGGGGCATGAAAGGGAAGCAGTGGTCGGGAAGGGAGTGAGACAGGGTTGTAGCCTATCCCCAATGTTATTTGGGGTTGTTAGGTTGTTTTTGGGAAAGGAGACCAGAGAGCGAGGTCATCGGTCTCATCGGATGAGGGAAGGATGGGGAAGGAAGTCGGCCGTGCCCTTTCAAAGGAACCATCCCGGCATTTGCCTGGAGCGATTTAGGGAAATCACGGAAAACCTAAATCAGGATGGCCGGACGCGGGATTGAACCGTCCTCCTCCCGAATGCGAGTCCAGTGTCTAACCACTGCGCCACCTCGCTCGGTCCCAATGTTATTTCATCTGTATATTGAGCAAGCAGTAAAGGAAACAAAAGAAAAATTCGGAGTAGGAATTAAAATCCATGGAGAAGAAATAAAAATTTTGAGGTTCGCCGATGACATTATGATTCTGTTACAGACGGCAAAGGACCTGGAAGCGCAGCTGAACGGAATGGACAGTGTCCTGAAAGGAGGATATAAAATGAACAACAACAAAAGTAAAACGAGGATAATGGAATGTAGTCGAATTAAATCGGGTGATGCTGCGGGAATTAGAATAGGAAATGAGACGCTTAAAGTAGTAAAGGAGTTTTGCTATGTGGGGAGCAAAATAACTGATGATGGTCGAAGTAGACAGGATATAAAATGTAGACTGGCAATGGCAAGGAAAGCGTTTCTGAAGAAGAGAAATTTGTTAACATCGAGTATAAAGTGTCAGGAGGTCGTTTCTGAAAGTATTTGTACGGAGTGCAGCCATGTGTGGAAGTGAAACGTGGACGATAAATAGTTTGGACAAGATGAGAATAGAAGCTTTCGAGATGTGGTGCTACAGAAGAATGCTGAAGATTAGGTGGGTAGATCACATGACTAATGAGGAGGTATTTAATAGAATTGGGGAGAAGAGGAGTTTGTGGCATAACTTGACTAGAAGAAGGGATCGGTTGGTAGGACATGTTCTGAGACACCGAGGGATCTCCAATTTAGTATTGGAGGGCAGCGTGGAGGGTAAAAATCGTAGAGGGAAAGCAAGAGATGAATACACTAACAGATTCAGAAGGATGTAGGTTGCAGTAGGTACTGGGAGATGAAGATGCTTGCACGGGATAGAGTAGCATGGAGAGCTGCATCAAACCAGTCTCAGGACTGAAGACCACAACAACAACAGAGTGTTACCGTATGAGTGGGCAAAAATTTGACATAGGGAACCTGGGATCGGAGAAGCCAGTTGAACGAAATAATATGAATAAAATCACATTACTGTGTACTTTTTATGTACATTAATTAACTGCAAATATCATCATTGACACAACGAATGTACCATTTGTGCTGTATCTTACAGAGTGTGCTGAAACGGACGGCTATCAACCTCAATGCAAGCATGACATCGGCGAACAAGATACTGGCGCCCCCTGACAAATATTCCTGGTGTGTTTCGAATCACATCACTGGCAGCTACAATTCTGGCAGATAATGCCATCTCCGTATCCATTTGGGTCTCACATACAAGTGACTTTAGATATCCCCACATAAAATAATCGAGGGGATTCAGGTCAGGTGACCTCGCAGTCCATGGAATAGGACCTCCTTTTCCAATCCAGCGACCGGGAAATAATGTAGTGGTACTGTTACATCGTATTATACTGTACATCTCTGAATAGCACTGAGAATGAATGGCTTTGTCGTTGATTCACAGCACGTTCTGACGTGGGCCAATGTAAATACAAAAGAAACACGTTATGGACAAGTAAAGTAAACAAAACCTGCATCATGACTTCCCGGTATCAGGCTCGTCCTTATTGTTTCCTTGCAGGAAGTAAAGACTATATGTAAACAAACAGCACAGAACACGTAAACTTGTACGCATGTTAGTTGTAAATAAGCAGGAAAACAGTAAACTCGACAAAGCGGTAGACAAGTTTACTACCATGAGTGCTAGCATGGAAATAAATTGTCTCTGGACCTATATCCCTATAACATATTTTCTTCCTCTATGTGTGAGGAATGTTTCCTGAATATTTGGTCATATCGTTTCGTTACATCCAGCATACGTGCAGGTTTCGTGGCTGTCACTGATGGTAAAATTTTCTACGTCGTTAGGCTGGGACATAATCCGCTTCAAATTACAGCAAAACTCGATGTTTCGACCCCTCTGCTGGGATCTACACCTATATCTACGTAAGTACTCCGCAAGTCACCGTACATTGCATAGCGGAGGATACACTGCAACAAGACCATCGCCGGCCGAAGTGGCCGAGCGGTTCTAGGCGCTACAGTCTGGAACCGCGCGACCGCTACGGTCGCAGGTTCGAATCCTGCCTCGGGCACGGATGTGTGTGACGTCCTTAGGTTAGTTAGGCTTAAGTAGTTCTAAGTTCTAGGGGACTGATGACCTCAGAAGTTAAGTGCTATAGTGCTCAGAGCCATTTGAACCATTTGAACAATTCTATCAATTTTCTTTCCTACTCCTTTCTTCTAAAATGTTATGTTTTTGTGACCTGACACCACTTCCAACTCTTCGGTTGCTGTAGTATTTTATTCTCTATTCTTCTTGGTTTCATTGGGAGCTGACTTGGCTGCTGTCCGCAGCTCGTGGTCGTGCGGTAGCGTTCTCGCTTCCCGCGCCCGGGTTGCCGGGTTCGATTCCCGGCGGGGTCAGGGATTTTCTCTGCCTCGTGATGACTGGGTGTCGTGTGATGTCCTTAGGTTAGTTAGGTTTAAGTAGTTCTAAAGTTCTAGGGGACTGATGACCACAGATGTTAAGTCCCATAGTGCTCAGAGCCATTTGAACCAACTTGACTGCTCTAGCATAGTTTCGATTCTTATGTTGTCTGAGGGATTTTCGTGTACCATCATTAGTATCTAATCTGATGAATATACCTGCATCAAGGCCAATGGCAATTGCAGACGAAAGTAAACAAGGCAAGTTAGCTGAAGGTATTGTGAAATAAATTACAGCACTGTGTTGCGCCGTTATGTAAATGTACGGGCACGAAAATTATTCCGGAACTGCTTTGGGATTCCGACTACAAAGCGTGAGTGCGAGTATATAACAAGAACACTGGCGTGTCTATTACGTGAGGCCGAGCGGCGCTACAGAAATAATAACGTAGGTGCGCAAAGCGTACAATTACACAAGAATCCGACGCGGCACTAAGTAGTGCCGTCAATTTTCTGGACGTCTGCCGTTCGCTCCGAAGAGCAATCCTCCATTACAACCATCGGTTCGCCGCCGAGGCTAAACAGGAGATGCACGCACCAGAGAAGGCGTTATTGGGAGGATGAGCCGGGAGGAAGGAAAAAAACTTGACGGGCCGCTGCTTCGGAGGTCGCTCTACGGCTTTTACGGCTGAAATCCTTGGTGGCGCGTCGGGCGGTAGGTGGAGGGAAGAGATGGGGCGTGACGTCACGGTAATCTCTCCTTCTGGCCGCACGCGTTGTAGGGGGGGGGGGGAGGGAGGGGGGGAGCGGGCGAAGGAGAAGTGGACCTGGACAGTAGCTATACCGACAGTCAGCTCTCTCTTTCCAAGAGATCGTATTTCCCTAGCACGACGATACCCGATATATGGGCTACACGAGGACACGTAATTCTGTTACGTAGCCGCACATGAACTGCTCGATACGTAAATGACACTACAAAGAGCCCCTATTTTCGTTCCTATTTTGTTTACGAAGATGGAAGTACTGGAATACGGCAGACTCGTCCTAAGCGTTCTACTTGATGCCTCTTTGGTTACTCGTGTTCCGGTTTTACTGTTTATTTATTCAAGCAGCGTCTCACTTGAGCTCGAGAAGCATACTAGACCGCGTTCCACACCTTTTCTCTACAGAAATTCCGAGGTGGTTACCAAGTATCAAAGACAGTCTTCCCCCATCACATGTCAAATGCGCTTAGCACTAGACCATAGAGACTTTACAGAAACACTGTACTTACGCTGCAGTTTTTCAGATCACCTCGTGGCGCCTTTAACTGTTAATTCGTAGTTTGCTTCCGCACTATTGAACGGTTTCCCCGTTAGACCATTTTCAACGCCATTCTATTGCTGTTTGGTCATAAAAAATTTTCGATGGCAAATATTGCCTTAGTGGTCTATAATTGATGTTCCTGCTAACGGCATCGCTCTCGTAGCGCATCACGATGTTAAAATGACAAACAACAGTAAACCATATAATCACACCATCCGCTGAACCCCTTTCACATAAACTGCTTTTCACTCACAGCTTTTACGTGGAGCCGACCGGTGTGGCCGTGCGGTTCTAGGCGCCTCACTCAGTCTGGAACCGCGTGACCGCTACGGTCGCAGGTTCGAATCCTGCCTCGGGCATGGATGTGTGTGATGTCCTTAGGTTAGTTAGGTTTAAGTGGTTCTAAGTTCTAGGGGACTGATGACCACAGATGTTAAGTCCCATAGTGCTCAGAGCCATTTGAACCTTTTTTTTTTTTTACGTGGAGTGTAGTTTTGTGTTTTACTGCTATATGCGATTTTAGTCTGTCGATGCTCCACCACACGACAGCTGTTAGTTGGAACTTTTAATTGAGCATAAGCCATTTAGGTTAAGTGTCGTAGTTCATATAGAAGACGAACATCAGACAAGAATGGAAATGCCGCGCGGAATGGCAGCACGGTTTGAGGCGCTATATCACGAAATGGGCGGCTCCTCCCGCCGGAGGTTCGAGTCCTCCCTGTGGCATGGGTGTGTGTGTTGTTCTTAGCATAAGTTAGTTTAAGTTAGTGTGTAAGTCTAGCGACCGATGACCTCAGCAGTTTGGTCCCTTAGGAATTCACGCACGTTTGAACAAGAATGGCAATATTTGTCACCATAAATAGTGGTCAGCCCACGGTACTTGAAGGTGGACTACCGAAGTTACCAAATAGAGCGAAAATAAACTAAAAATTAGCAGCTGGGGCGACACGAACTGAGATGCGATCTCATAGAAAAGCTTATCCTAGAAGTGATGGTAGCTTCACTTCGTTAACACTTTAAGGTCTGCGACAGTGAATTTAGGCACATTTTCATAAAAACGTCGATATATTACTTTTATTATCCTTTAATTCCATTACGCATTTCTTACATACTTACGTCTTCTTCTTCGAATAGCGGTTACAAGTAAATCCCCATCGTTCCCGGAATCGAATTCCTGTGTATGAAACAGCTACTTTTTCACAAATCTCCATACTTATGACGTCATATGTCCTCAACTACGTGTCGTACAGTGATATAATTTTGCAGGTACCTGCAGTAGTATATGTGAATACTGTATGCAAAATATGTTGCACATACTCGTATAAGAGTAACGTCACGAGTGATGTTGAAGTTTTACTAAGCAAACAGCAAAAATTTTCTTTCAGTATTCTGTGCTGGGTGTCGTTGAGAAAAAATATCAAAAAGGTTTGCCATTATGAGTGAAGTTTGTTGAAACTTGCTATGTGTCCTCAAACTCAAATACTCGATGAATACAGTGCGGGGAATTTGCGACCGTGAGTTTTGTACCTGTAATATTTGTGTTACTGTGTTAAATCCTTAACATTTGATTATGCCTCTCAAATAGTAGGTTTTGCCACCATTTAAAATTTTGAAACTCTGTCAGTAATTATATGAAATACCGAAAATCAAATTTTTGTTGCCTCCAGAAGCCGTTAGATACGCAATGTGAATAGCCTCGGGCGTCCCCACTGTTTTGATCGAATTGTTAAACTGATGCTCATGTGTGGCAACCTGGAGTAGGTCTAGGAGCTTCTAGTTATGTGGATCTGCAGAACACAAGGAACAGCGTGGATTGTAGAGAGTTGCGTGTCTGAAATTTTGTGGTTCTACTTCCAAGTTCCATCATTGTAGTTTAGAAATGTGTGACTCATGAGCTACGTGGGTAAGTATCAGGCAACAAATCCAATGTTACGTGTATCATGTAGTTACGAACAAATATTATCTGTCCTTTGCAACTGATGTTTATTATTGTTTTCAACCAGACGTGTGCTTTTGTCTGAGTTAGGCATCGTCTACAAACAGGGAAAATTAAGCACGAAATTTTCGCTCGCACATAGAACGAATAGCTACAGTATGTACAGAAGTTAACAGAAAGAAATATACAGTGAAACGGACGGAAATGGCACTTTTATTCAAAGACAGTAATTACACTGACACCACCTTAATTTATGTTGGTCTTGCGGACATTACAAACGGCGGGACACGGATCTTTAATAGAGTGTGGGATCACCACGGACGGTAATGCACGCTCTGCAAAGTGCTCCCATGCTAGCCGTACACGGTCGATATGAGTTCTTGTGTGATGGCGTTTCGTTCATCCACCACCATAGCTGACAAATTCTGGATGGTCGTTGGTGCATGTTGGCTTGCTGCAGTTCGTCTCTCCACCGCTAGATGGGATTTGAGTTGGGCGAACGGGAAGGCCAGTCCATTCGCCGAATATCCTTTCGTTCCATGAGGCCCTCCACCCACGCTGTTCAATGTGGTCGCGCGTTGTCATCCATAAAAATGAGGTCGGCGCTGAATGCAATCCTGAAAAGACGCACATGAGGACGTACAGTATCACAATGACGTTGACCAACTAGTGTATCATGATCAAAGATTTGGAGGTCAGTACGCCGATGCAACAATATGCCTCCCTACATCATAACTCCTGGACCACCCTAACGATCGTGTTCAACAATGTTCCTGGGTGCATCGCAGTACGCACTCTCATACGGCGAGAGGTGGGGAACATGTAGTAAAATTTCGTTATTTATGATGTTTTAACGTTGCTATTAACACACTTAACACACACTGATAAAACGAATATCGCAGCAGACTAATCTGGGACCGTTCTATCGAACTGGCACCTAAAGTTGCGCTTTAAAAAAATATTTTTCTTTTTTTTTTCTTTTAGTTCCGCGAAGCGTCGCATGAAAGATGGGATGAGCAGTATAAAACAGAGCTGACTCCATCGAAAAATTGCAAAAACGAAATTTTAACTGAAAATATCTGCCGAAACAGCACAGAAAACGCGCTTGACAACTCTTAGGAGGGACATCCGACACACACACACTCACACACACACACACACACACACACACAAAGTGGTTGCTCCGAGCACTATGGGACTTAATATCTGAGGTAATCAGTCCCTTAGAACCTAACTAATCTAAGGACATCACACACACATCCATGCCCGAGGCAGGATTCGAACCTTCGACCGTATCGGTCGCGCGGTTCCAGACTGAAGCTCCTAGAACCGCTCGGCCACACCGGCCGACACACAAACACACACACACACACACACACATATGCTCTTTTATTGGGAATATATAGATATATTCCCCAATAAAATATATATTTCCCCAATAAAAGAGCTCGTTGAACATGTTGCCATCTCGTATCCTCTACAGAACGAAGTTTATGACATACAAGTCCGTGGAGATGCAAGCATAAGATTTAGACCATTATCTAATACGGATAAAAATGAAATTTACCCCAAAGAGAGTGCACCAGCAGAAATTTGATACCAGAAGAATCAAAGAAATAAACTTGGAGAAGAGCTGGAAAAAGTCCAGACAGATACTTGGGAAAAATTTCACAGTAAAATAATCCAGAAGGCTAAAGATTTAGTGCCCCTGACGAAAAACACAAAACGTCCTCGGTGGGATACAGAGTGTGATAAAGCTTTGGAAAATCGAAAAAGGCTTACCTAACTACAAAACTGGAAAGTCTTCAATACTTTTACGAAACTAGCAAAAAAGTGGCGAAGATCATTAGGCAGACCAAAAGAAAATACTTGAAAAAACTGAACTTAATAGAAGAAAACTTCCGCAACTTCAATACACAAGATTTTTACGAACTTTTGCAAAAAAAAATTCGCGGATACAGCCCACGAAATTTATGTTTCAAGAAATCTGGCGGAAAATTTGCACTCACTAACGAGGAAAACTGTAAGGAAGTGGCGCATTATTTTTCAACACTCCTTAACTGTCCGGAACCTCCTCCGAGATTCCCCAAAGAAAGGCCTACATACACGCACCCTGTATTATCCTCGCCAATACAAGAAGAAATTCAAAACACGTTACTAAATTAAAAAACAATAGAACATCTGCTGAAGATGGGATTATTTCTGAGCAACTGAAAACTCTTGGACCCAATTTTCTCTGAGAGTTAACCCAATCATTGCAGATATTTGGGAGACAGGAAAATTACCCCAGGAATGGAAATGTGCGCTTATTCATTCATTACACAAAAAAGGGGACAAATCCTACGTGAATAATAATCGACGCATATCCCTACTTCAGGTCGCATGCAAAGTTCTATCAGCCTGTCTTCTTCAAAGAGCACAAGAGCAACTGGAAAACAAAATTGATGAATACGAAGGTGGCTTTCGCTGCAGTAAATCCTGCACAGAACTAATTTCCAATCTAAAGATAGTGCTAAAATACAAAGCAGTCAGAAACAGGCCAATAATTTGCACGTTTGTGGACTTTAAAAAGGCATACGACTCAGTTCACCAACAAGCACTTTTGTATATCCTTGAAGAAGAAGAGCTAGATCTAAAAACCCTTAACCTCATCAAAGAAACATTGACCGACCGATACTACCTCTAAGGTGAAATTCATGGGTGTAATATCCGAGCCCTTCCTGATCAAATCTGGTGTCCAACGAGGCGATGGTCTGTCTTCTCTCCTATTCAGCCTTGTGCTGGACAAGGTCAGCCGCGAATGGGAAAAAGGAACTGAAGAATAGAAACTACCGGAAACCTATGCAGATGAGGCGAGTCAAGGATGACATAAGCTTTTGCTGACGACATAGCCTTCCTAGATGAGATAACAGCATTCGAACAGGCTGAAACCCTTAAAGAATGCGCAGAGAAAGTTGGTATCGCCACAAAAACTGATACCCAAAACTTGACTACAAAATATGGTCACATCAATAGAGTCCCATATTTTAAGTACTTAGGTGAAGTCGTTGAACCTACGGGGCGAGAGAAAATAGCGCAAACATTCGCTTCCAAAAACTAAAGATAGCCTGTGGAACACCAACAAGGTGTACAATAAAAAATGCTTGCTAAAAACACTAAAATCAGGCACTATAACACAGTATTAAAACCTGAAGTCCTGTATGCCATTGAAACCCTGACAGTCCACATAAAAGATGACCTAGAAAGCTTATTAAAGGAAGAACGTAAAAACATCAGAAAGATATTAGGGCCAAAGAAAACAGAAGAGGGCTACAATATCGTCGAACAACAGAGAAATTGTCCAACCTTGCAGCAGACATTAGCAAAAGGCGATTAAAATTTTATAGGCACGTCTCTAGGCTTCCCAAAACAAGACTTCCGCACAAAATTCTTAAATAGATAGAAGGACTTATAACTATACCCTGGATACAAGAGGTCAAAGATGACCTACAAAGAGCTCTGATAAATTAATTCTGATATTTTGGACAGAAAGGTATTTAAGCAGAAAGCTGACAGATGAGAAGTTAAGTTACAGAACGGAGCTCCGAAGAAAGCAGGAACAAAATGAACAGAGGAAAGGAAGAGAGCCCATGTAGAAAAAATGAGAGCAGTGTGAAAAAAAAGAAAAAGAATTTAGAAGCATTGCGTGATCTAACAGGGTCTAATCGCACATTATCCTAAACATCAGATTTTCAAATGTTTTATCTGTTTGTTAGGAAAGGATGGCACATTTTCTTAAAAGGCACAGAAGTAAAGAACAGACACACAGTTATACGGGTCTATAACTTCTCATCGAATATTACATTCGCGCCATGATCATCGGAGTGAGAACATGCAGAAAGATAACTTATTCATTATATGTGTTTGCTTGGGCGATTCCGGGAAATTTATTTTCGTTGTTTTTTTCCGTATTTGGCTCTCACACATTAACATATTCCAGTAACATGAGATAGAAATACAATCCGAAGATGGGGACATGTGTCCTCAAAATGTATCATTGACATTAATGACTGCGAAAAAGTGATTTTAGAGTCGCATACTTCATAGTAAACAGCAGTTTGGGAAAGTGGGCGTAACAAATTCACGTTACCTAAGGATATAATTACATTCCTAGCTCACGCCTTTGACGAAGATGTAACTGTACTTAACGACCAACTTCATTCCGCTTCAAGCTTGCTAACGAGATAAAACCCATTAATAGCCACTCCATTACTAAGAGCAATAATAAGTACAATCGATGAGAGGCACATCCATTGTAATATCGTGTTGTCAACGTGGAGCTGCCCTCGTCTCAAAGACAAGAGAAGGCTCTTTCTAGACAAAGCAGCACCGGTAAGTGCGTCAGGGGTTCCCCACATCAATCGTCGTCCAGCGTCATACGATAATGCGGCCGCAGCAGAGGACTGAAGTTTTATCGCAACGCTTGGTAGAAAGCACGACCTGAGCCGTTCCAAGATACATCCACAGGAAGGTGTGATCTCTCAGCTCTTTGCGCTACAAAATTCGCGGCCTTGCTGAGTATAACAGAAAGCAGCTCTAGTGGAACAGGAATCTGTCACGAAATATTTATTCCAATTAGCCAGTCGTGAAAAATAGCAGTCATTTTATTCTCCTTAGTGTGCATAGTTTTCAGACAATCTCGCTAAAATACTAGCTTTGAAGATGCCGGTTTACTCCGCTAAAATTTTTTTAGGTAATTTAACTAAATTAATTCGGAACTCGAAACGAAGAAAACGTGTGTGCTTTATTAACTAAATCCGGGCATCACACAGATGCTACTTCAGTTCTACGGGGTGAACGCTAAGCCCACCGACAGAATTTCAAAGGTTACCAGGGGTCTGTGTTAGGTCTAAAAAAAACATCCCGTCACCTATACTCAATCGCGGGTTGCCTAACGACTTCCAGGGGCAACAAATATTTAAAATTTTCAGTACTTCATGTAATTGTTGACGGAATTTAAATATCTAAAATGCTGTCATCATGACTCGTAACTCACGGCGCACAAATAACCCAAAGTATAATCACCCAAAATATGAGAATGAGGAGTACTTAGCGGCTTCCAACAAACTTTACACATATTTCTACCCTTTTCCATAATTTTTCTCGCTAACACTCGCCACAGAATAATGAATTTTCTCTGTTCACGTAGTAAAACACCATCCTCAGGCACGAAGTTTTAATGTGTTACTTCTTTACCGCTAAATATTCGGAATGCATTTTGTAGACAGTACCCACGCATACCACAGGGCTGTACCTGGAAGTAGTATCATTTTACGAAACGTAGTTCAGGAAATGTGACGCCATGAACATAGAGATGCACGAAACGGATGTTTTTAGACATGTGAGGCCGATTCTTAAAATAATCGGTGGAGGGAAGGTGATTTTACTGGCACCTAAGGAAACCAAGACAATTGGTGGAGACAGTTTACTGTGTTCTCTTTTAGCATTCCAGCTAAAGCGTCCACAGTCACTCGCTACTGTATTATTCTCGACTTAACATCTACAACTTCCGCACTAGAGAAGACCATTTTACTTTTAAGAACTACGACTTTGCTCTGTACAATGACATTAACTCCGCCCCAGGAACCTTCAAGATGTTTTTTCTCTTGCTGAATAATGACAGAATAAACCACGTAATATTACAACCAAAATTATGTTTTCCATCTGGAGCTCAGCGTAACAGAAAGGATAACGGTGCGAGTTTCGTTTGGGGCCTTCCATTGCCTTTTGTGCTATTTAGTGTACGTTCGCGAGTGCCAAAAGTTTTGTTTTTTTAGAAAGGCAAGCTTGTTGTGGTAACAGAAATTTATTGCGTAGAGTTAATGTCCAAGTTCGCGAAATATTACTTTGCGATATTTAACGTACTTTTCGTTATAAAAACCAAAACTGCAAAGTAAATTTAGAAGAATATTTGCCTAGGATAAGGTAAATACTCCAATGCGTATTTAGTTGCAAGTTTTTGTGTATTTATATCGCACATAAACGACGAAAAATGCAAGGGGGAGGGAGGAAAGGGGGAGTCCACTACATAACTTTCACTCAGATCTGAGCGATTGAAAAGGGCGGAGACAATACGAGAAAAGTGCTAAGAGGCCAGTCAGTCTTTCACAAACTTATATAAGTCTTACAATATAAGTGTGCCATTTACGGATAACCCGAATATATAAAGCAGCGACGATTTTGTTGGTCGCTGTATTCAAGCTATAATCCTTATAATCCTATTACAGCCACATTTCTGAAAAGTCAGTTTTCGACAAGATAGCGTTTGACATATACTTCAATATTATGAGAAAGACTACTTAAGTAAGGAAAATTAATCTCCAGAATTGAGATAAACAACAAGTTTACTCGAACAGGAAAAGATTAATAGAGAAAGCTTCATTTTAACAGCTAAACAAAATAAGCTTATGATACAAAGTGATTGACTACATGACAAGAACGATTGCGATAACCTCTCAGCCGGCCGCGGTGGTCTCGCGGTTCTAGGCGCGCAGTCCGGAACCGTGCGACTGCTACGGTCGCAGGTTCGAATCCTGCCTCGGGCATGGCTGTGTGTGATGTCCTTAGGTTAGTTAGGTTTAAGTAGTTCTAAGTTCTAGGGGACTGATGACCACAGCAGTTGAGTCCCATAGTGCTCAGAGCCATTTGAACCATTTGATAACCTCTCAATCTTTGTATACGTATTGCCATACGATAAATAAATAAAGTCTGCCATACACGGAGGAATACAACTTTTCTGAGAAAAACTGCTTTTTGATAATCGCATAAGCCAGCTATACGAAGAAAATCATCACTGCGTCAGAAATAAATGTACCACTAACTCATCTTTTGAGTTCTTGATATTTTCCTGCTGTGATTTAGCTTGTAAAATTTCTAAGGCTACAGCAATAGATGTAACGAAGGCAGTGCACATATCGTAGGTGGGGCAGTCATTAAGGTACTGGACACAAGTGCAGATCCCCGTTTACACAAACCTGGAGACACGTAAAAAGTATGGATTTTTCTTTGTATAGAGTACCTTGACCTAGATACCGATACTTTTCAAATTGTAGTCTTACTCATATTAGTAGTTTATAGCAGTTATGGTCTCAAATAATTCTAGCGCTGACGTTTAACATTTTTCTCTTCCACCGAAATTTTGGCCGCTCTGGCTGATCAAAAAGGTAGAACGAGCCCTTATTTGGCAACACTTGCGACGCTGTTGTGGGCTAATCCAGTTTAGAGGAATCGCAAAATATGAAAGTATTATTCCAGTTGTACAATCTATCCAACAGACCTGCGAGAGTTTATTTTCAAAAGGCCGCGCGGGGTAGCCGCGCGGTCTGGGGCGCCTTGTCACGGTCCATGGGGCTCCCACCGTCGGAGGTTCGAGTCCTCCCCCGGGCACGAGTGTGTGTTGTCCTAAGCGTAAGTTAGTTTGATTATGTAGTGAATAAGCTTAAAAAAAAAAAAGGAGAGAGAGAATTCAAAGGCAAGGCAGGACGTTCTCAAAGTCACGTAAGATAGTATCGACGAAACGGCTGGATAAAATATTGTTTTTCCGTGGCTTTAAGGAGGTAGAATGGGAACTTTAGGTACGGTTTGATTTATGTACGTTGCGGTACTGTTCAGTTGTTTTCTGACAATCTGTACCGTGAAAAGTCCTAAATTTTCAAAATTTGTCATCCGTAATGGAAATAAAAAAAGGTTTTGTTTAACGCGTGTATTGTTCTATGTATAGCTTGTAAAAACCGACTATACACCATCTGATCAAAAGAATGTGGACACCTATTAGTGGACAATTAATGTGGGGTACATCCATCCTGGTCAGAATTTTGCCAGGGACAATTTCACATTCTTTCTCAAGAGCCGAAATTAGAGAAGACGGTAATGTTGGACGCTTGGGTGTGGAGCGAAGCAGACGTTCTAACTCATTCCCGAAGTTTTTCATTAGATTCGGGTCAGAATTCTGGATAGGGCAATCCATTTCAGGACTGTTACTGCCCACAAAGAATTGGCTCACAGATGCTACTGTGTGACAGGCTCCGTTGTCATGCTAATACAGATAATCATTGTCTCCGAAATGTTCCTCTAATCTATGAAGTACACAGTGCTGTGAAAAATGTTCATATTCTTCCGCATTTAGAGTTACCTTAAGCCAAATAAGGGAGCCGCATCCTAACCACAAAAAACACCCTCATACCGTAACACCAGCTATTCTGTACGATAGGACGTAAACAGTTTCCATGTGTTCGCCAAACCCAAACCCTCCCACAGGGTGTAGCGTGATTCACTACTCCAACTCACTCGGTTCCAGTCATCCGCTGTGCAATGTCGTCGCTTTTCACACCATCTCAGTGTCACTTACAAGGGAACCTCCCAATCGCACCCCCCTCAATTTAGTTATAAGTTGGCACAGTGGATAGGCCTTGAGAAACTGAACACAGATCAATCGAGAAAACAGGAAGAAGTTGTGTGGAACTATGAAAAAATAAGCAAAATATACAAATGAGTAGTCCATGGGCAACATAGGCAACATTAAGGGCGACGTGAGCACACGAGCGTCGTGGTCCCGTGATTAGCGTGAGCAACTGCGGAATGAGAGGTCGTTGGTTCAAGTCTTCCTTCGAGTAATAATTTTAATTTTTTATTTTCAGACAATTATCAAAGTTCAGGCACTCACACATAATCAATTTCGCTCTCCGAAATTCTAGGACATGTTCAGATTTGCTTGGACATATGCAGGATTTGACGGTCTACACACGGAAAAATTTGAAAACGTTAAAAACATATGTTTTGACAGAGCACAGAGAAAACTGTGCGACTGTGAAACTGTTGCATTCATTTGTTGCAGTTTATGTGACACACTCTTATATTTTCATCACTTTTTTGGAAGTGATTATCACATCCACAAGAAAACCTAAATCGGGCAAGGTAGAAGAATCTTTTTACCCATTCGCCAAGTGTGCAAGTTAGGTGGGTCGACAACATATTCCTGTCATGTGACGCACATGCCTTCACTAGTATCGTATAGAATATATCAGACGTGTTTTCCTGTGGAGGAATCGGTCGAGCTGTGACCTTGCGATCAAATATTTTCGGTTCCCATTGGAGAGGCACGTCCTTTTGTCTACTAATCGCACGGTTTTGCGGTGCGGTCGCAACACACAGACACTAAACTTATTACAGTGAACAGAGACATCAATGAACGAAAGGACAGATCATAACTTTGCAAAAATAAAGTAAGTAAAATTTCCGCTCGAGGGAAGACTTGAACCAAGGACCTCTCGCTCCGCAGCTGCTCGCGCTCACCACGGGACCACGTCGCGCCCATGTTCACATCATCCTTGATGTTGCCTATGTTGCTCATGG
Source organism: Schistocerca nitens (assembly GCF_023898315.1). Classification (NCBI taxonomy): domain Eukaryota; kingdom Metazoa; phylum Arthropoda; class Insecta; order Orthoptera; family Acrididae; genus Schistocerca; species Schistocerca nitens. The sequence continues at coordinate 106,044,236 of NC_064614.1, read as the reverse complement.
GCTACTCAGTTTGTATATTTTGCTTATTTTTTCATAGTTCCACCCAACTTCTTCCTGTTTTCTCGATTGATCTGTGTTCAGTTTTTCAAGGCCTATGCACTGTGCCAAATTATAACTAAATCTGAGGGGGGTGCGATGGGGAGGTTCCCTTGTTAGTACTGATTAGAGAAATGCTTGGCTTATCAAGAGCTATTAAACCACCGTACCTTATTATTTGGGGCTCCCTACGCACAATCACTCTCCTAGCTGGACTGCTGGGAGCATTTCGGAACTCACGAGTGGTTCCTTCCGTCGATTTCATGCCATTTTTGTTTACAACCATGCTCCATACTACGTAATGCTCTGTCTGTCACGTATGAGGTCTACCTGACCTTTGTTTAGCTGTAGTTGTTCGTATTTGCTCTTCGCAGTCGGCTTGGGCAGCTTTAGATGGGATGAAACGTCCCTGTGGATTTGTTACTCAGGTGACATCCAACGACTAGTCCATATTAGAAATCACTGAGCCTCCTGGCAAACGCATTCTGCCGTCACTTTCGCGGTGCATAGTGGTGTCCACAAACTTGATAGTTTATCTCTCCACCACACATAGAATTTGAAAACAGAAATTGGAGCCGATGAGAATATCTACTCAAATCTATCCAAGTATAGGTACCCTTTCGACGCTTTTATGAGTACGATACGTACCCATACAGATGTAGGTTTTTCGAGGTTTCCGTAAATATTGGTGATTACCTGATACTGTTAGCTGTATTGGAGGAGATCTCAAAATCTACAAACACGGCTACTCTTCGTATTAGATGTTTATTCGACCACATTGCACAAAGCTACACAATGCTTACTAGTTTCAGCGAAATTCAATCGCCAAATGATTTGCACATGGCGATTTAATTTCGCTGAAAGTAGTAATCATTGTGTATTTTTGTGCGATCTGGGCAAATAAACTTCATTAATAAGAGGAACAACCGTGTTCCATAAATCACTTCAAGCGAACACCGGGTATTTCCTCCTACAAGGAAGCCAAAATTCTTTGAGCAATCCGACATGAGCTCCATACGTAATGAGCCCTTCATTGACGGGACGTTAAAACCCAATTTTACTGCCGGCCGGTGTGGCCGTGCGGTTCTAGGCGCCACAGTCTGGAACCGCTTGACCGCTACGGTCGCAGGTTCGAATCCTGCCTCGGGCATGGATGTGTGTGATGTCCTTAGGTTAGTTAGGTTTAAGTAGTTCTAAGTTCTAGGGGACTGATGACCAAAGATGTTAAGTCCCATAGTGCTCAGAGCCATTTGAACCAGCCCAATTTTACTTCTCCCTTTCATGTTCGAAACACTGTTTTAAGTTCCTTCTGAAACACTCTAAATACGATTAATATCTGTGGCTGGTAGTTGGTTGAGCAGTCAGGAATAGTATCTTGTAAACATATTTTTCTCATCCTTGGATGTGTGCTGCTACGCAGGGCATTTTTTCGACAGAATAATAAATTAGGATAAAAACTGAGAAGCCGTCAGAGAAATGGATGCACCCGGGGTACAGAACTGACCGTCACGCGCACGTAACAGTAATTCGAATGCCAGCTACGCCGCGTAATGTTTTACGAGCCGTAATTATCGACGCGGCAGAAATAACCCTGGCATTACTGCGAGTTAGCGTGGCCACGCGAAGTCTGTCGGTAAACAGGTCCACCCTGCGTTCGCGGAGCGCGCCTGCCCTTATCGCCGGCCAGAGCTGGCGATTTACGCACCGGTCACAAAAACTGGTCCAGCGCAGACCGACCCAGCAGCCAGCGGGATCTCGCCCAGACACGTGTTCGCGGCGCATTCCTCGCGTAATGACAGCTTCGCCGTGCGTTGCTAGCGCGCTGACGTGTTCGCGGTTGCGCGCTAACAAATCACAGCAGACTGGTAGACTATCGCTCAAAGATCATCTTTACGACTCTGATCGAGGCTTCTCTAGACCGCTTCGACGCGACTTGGAAATAAACATCGCTCGTGACGGAAGCTGAGAAGCAAACTGTGTCGATTGCTTCCTTTTACAAGTCTCTGAAGGCTGAATTTGATAATATAGCCTCTCTCTGTGCATCTGATCCTCCTTCACACTCTCTCCGTCCATTTCATACTCCCCTCTCTCTCTGTCCCACTCTATCCTCCTCCCTCTCTCTGTGTCCCTCACTTCCTCCCCCTCTCCATCCATCTCATCCTCCAATTTTCCTACCCAACTCATCCTCCCCCTCTTTCACTATCCATCTCCTACCCCTTCTCACTACTCAACCTTTACAAGGCATGGCGGTTATACCAGCGCAACACATCTGTCATGCAGGGAAACCTACATATCAGGGGTAAAAAACTTTTTGGCAGTACCTGTGATATTATGACATCCTGGACTTTCTAATCCACAAAGTACTGCTTCTTATACACTGAAAAGCCATAGAAACTGGAACACCTGCCTAATATCGTGTAGCGCCCACACGAGCATGCAGAAGTGCCACAACATGATGTGGAATGAACTCGACTAATGTCTGAACGAGTGCTGGAGTGAACTGACACCATGAATCCTGCAGGGCTATCCATAAATCCGTAAGAGAACGAGGGGGGTAGAGATCTCATCTGAAAACACGTTGCAAGGCATCCCAGATATGCTCAATAATGTTCATATCTGGGGAGTCTGGTGGCCAGCAGAAGTGGTTAAACTCGAAACAGTGTCCCTAGAGCCACTCATGTAGCAATTCTGGACGTGTGGGGTGTCGCATTGTCCTGCTGGAATTGCCTGAGTCCGTCGGAATGCACAATGGGCATGAATGGACGCAGGTGATCAGGCAGGATGCTTATGTACATGTCACCTATCAGAGTCATATCTAGACATATCAGAGATTCCACATCACTCCAACTGCACATGCCCCACACCATCACAGAGACTCCAGCAGCTTGAAAGGTGCCCTGCCGACACGCAGGGTGCGTGGATTCGCGATGTCGTCTCCAAACAACTCCATAACTCGATATAATATGAAACGAGACTCGTCCAACCAGGCATTATGTTACCAATCGTCAAAAGGCCATTGTCGGTGTCGACGGGTCCAAGCGTTGCCGACCGTAACGCCTATTCTGTGTGTTTACATACCTCTGTATTTGAATATGCATGCCTATAACAGTTACTTTGTGGCTTCAATGTATAACAAGCACTATGTGAACTAAATTTGGTTGAAAACTTGAAATCAATCCAGTGGTTTAGAAGGAAATCCTGGACATATACACACATCCATCCATTCATACATACATACATCCTGTTTACTACATATTCTCACACAAACACACACACACACATATATATATATATAATCATTATACGGAACACACACACACACACACACACACACACACACACACACACACACATATCCTGGACATACACACACATCCATCCATTCATACATACATACATCCTGTTTAATACATATTCACACACACACACACACACACACACATATATATATATATATATATATATATATATATATATATATATATATGTGTGTGTGTGTGTGTGTGTGTGTGTGTGTGAATATGTATTAAACAGGATGTATGTATGTATGTATGAATGGATGGATGTGTGTGTATGTCCAGGATATATGTGTGTGTGTGTGTTCCGTATAATGATAATATAAACACCATTCCTATAACTTAATACGAAGTGGGCTAGCACCGCAAAACATGGAGGTGAACCAGACCCAGATCAAAACTGTGGGTCGATTTACACGGTTGGTCTGATACACCACTGAACCTGAGTGTGATTTTTAGGCTGTTTTTCACGCTTGCTTAGGCAAATGCTTGGCTGGTCCCCAATCTCCATCTCAGAAAATACGATACACAAACAGTTAAAATACTATAACCCACAGAACGAAGCTCACAAGATTCACAGGCAGATCGCGCACAAGACTTCCGTTCCTTAGATTTACTGACGAGTGCGGCGATGGCGAGAGCATCTGGCCTCGAAGATAAAATAAAGTAAAACAAAATTTTGAAAAACGAAATGTAAACATCGCATATGAATCTCAGCTTTCACTGTTGCTTATTTTAATCCCCGTTATTAGCGTAATACAAGATTTATACCAAAGCAGTTCCAAATATAAAATTTACTGCACCGATTGAAAGGCAACATCGAACAAATGGGAAGGCATTTTATAACGCGATACAACGAACACAAAACTACAAAGAAAATGCATAAAATAAATCCGCCTTCGCAGCTCACTTGATACAAGAACGTCACATGGTACACAACATCAAAAACAACCCCGTAATTTTTCATACCGTGAGGAAGGGTTTCTTTATCGATGTGTATGAACAATCAGAAACTTACGCACGCCTGAAAAAATCCTCGACGCTCAGTTACACTTAAAAGTACCGGTTTCTTGTACATCTGCCACTCAGTTATTCATAAATTCCTCTAAAGTTAATCCTCAGATTCGTAGCTATATCTAGAATGTGTCTAACAGAGTATTGTAATACGACAGTATGCCATCTTAGGCAATTTATAACACTCAAAACACTTGATAATGGCACTTTGAAGCCGAAATCATGATTGTGTAAGTGTAAATGTAACACTGTAAACTAATGGCGGTACTGGCTTTAAAACTATATCTAGAAGTTCGTAAACTTGCTTTGTAAGGGGCCCACGATGCGTACAAGATACACTAACGATCTATGCAGTTCTGTGTCTTTCAACTTCAGTACAGCACTCGACTTTAATGTCCCGTCCACTGCATTTCACGCTTTTATTAAATCAGAAAAGCTGTTTTTAGTCTTTTAATTGCAAAACATGCAATTTGGAGTTTTCTAAGCCAGGACATAAATCCTCTTAACCCCAAACAATTTTTATAATGTAAGAACTTGAACAGTCCAGTCTTTAAAAACTCGACACACCCACATTTCTCACGATATCACTGTGCAAATAACATCTCAAATCCAACTAGTTGTACTTTCATATGGATGCTGTTTCTCTACAGCTTAATGGAAGTTTTATACTATATCTTTATAAATATGTAAGCCTCGTTTTCTCATCTTCATTATACATGTTGTTCCCGGTGAACGGTCATTCGAAGCAAAAAATTGTAGCAAACATGGGTTCTAAAATCCATCCTTAACAGTTATGAGCAGTTCTTCATCTTCGATATACTACGAAACAAATCTCTTCTACTGCAGGCTCTTTGCTTCACATATTTTGGGAGGCGGTAGCAGGGAATCAAATTAGAAAAATGGTTCAAATGGCTCTGAGCACTATGGGACTCAACATCTGAGGTCATTAGTCCCCTAGAACTTAGAACTACTTAAACCTAACTAACCTAAGGACATCACACACATCCATGCCCGAGGCAGGATTCGAACCTGCGACCGTAGCGGTCTCGCGGTTCCAGACTGCAGCGCTTAGAACCGCACGGCCACTTCGGCCGGCCCAAATTAGAAAAAAATTGTCTGGTAAACATGGGCTCTAAAATCCATAACTTAAGGACTGCGTGAACTTGTTCATTACAAGCGATATGTTTCACTGTAGCGAAGATGATGTCCTCATTGCTTTTAGGGTATACACTATAGAACCCATGCTTACAGGACTTTTTTTCTTGTTTTGCTCCCTGCTACCACCTCTAAAAAAATATGGAAACCAAAGATCTTCCAGTAGAAAAAGCTTTTTTCACGGCATTAAAGATGAAGTAGTTCTATTAGCTCTTAAGGTATGCATTTGAGAGCACGTGTTTACCTGATCATTTTTGTTTCGAATGATCGTTTCTGTCATATCTCTGAATATTGGTAATTCTTCCTGGGATACCCTGTCTATCACATTTATAAAAGTTTTCAGAACCTCTTGAAAATGGCCTAATACTAAGCCCGAAACCGGTAGTGGACTCAATAAAATTCTCAGGACAGCTGGAGCGGTTGTAAGTAGTAAAATAAATTGCGAAATCTGATAGGCAACGGACTGCGTATGACATGATAAAAGGCGAGAAAGAATGAATGTAAGCTCTGAAATCATAAAAATTGAATTTCACTTACTCAGAGTACTCAATAATCTTACTGGCTAATTACACACTCTAGAGATGTGGGCATTATCTGGACGAATTAGTGCATTTAACCATTTCATAGAGGTGGGATAAGAGACTGCGTGGTTCTTCCACAGATGTGGCCCACGAGTAAATACAGCCTCACAGCTTTTCGTTGTTTTGCCAGATTACGTCACGACTGTTATGCAGTACAGAATGTTAATAGCGCTCACAACCAGCCACTATTACTGATTTACTTTATTTTGATAAAACTATGGAAATCGTTTGGCTATGATAATGTAAATTCGAAACAGATCGCTTGAAGTTAAAAATGCCGGCCGTTGTGCCGAGTGGTTCTAGGCGCTTCAGTCTGGAACCGTGCGGCGGCTACGGTCGCAGATTCGAATCCTGTCTCGGGCATGGATGTGTGTGATGTCCTTAGGTTAGTTAGGTTTAAGTAGTTCTAAGTTCTAGGGGACTGATGACCTCAGAAGTTAAGTCCCATAGTGCTCAGAAGACATTTGAACCATTTGAAGTTGACAATACCAGATTGTGGCTGGTTGCTGCTGAATGTTACAAGCACTTTGACATAAGGCTCTGTTTCTTATGTGAGTACTAGTCGTGCTGAGTGCGCACGGAAGTTCCTGTGAAGTTTGGAAAGTGGAAGAGAAGAAGGTAGTAATGGAACTGTGAGTAAGGGTTGTGAGACGTTTTGTCAGTGGGAGCAAGGTTCATGTTTCGAGTCCCCTTCTGGCACGTAGTTTTAATCTAACAGGAAATTTCAGAACTGTGCACGCACTACATCAGAGTAGGAGTTTCATTCAAATTCAGTATGAGTTTGTACAGCCTGGGCAAAATAAAATTGGCCCAGAAAATATGAGGGCTACTGGGGAAGTAAGGGAAGATCGGTAGCGAAATGGAAACAACAGTGAAAATCTAAACTTTTTTATTGACTTGGACATTTGTCGTAGGGCTGTACCAACTTTCTAAATCCCTCGTCTTAGAAGACAGCCTGCTCTGCTTTCCGACAATTTTATACGCTGGACTGCAGCTCATTGTCTTCGCCAAAACGTTTCTTCATAGCCAGAGGTTCATCAGAGTAGAGATGAAAATCAGAACGGGTAAGTCCGGGCCATATGGTGGATGATCAAACACTTCCCATCTAGCACGCTCGTGCAATGTGCGGCCGAGAACTGTCATGAGTAAGGAACTACACAGCAGTTACGTTACAGTTACGTTATGTGGGCTAGCGTGAAATCAGGGGAATTCTCTTAGCAGACGCTCACACTTGGCAGGAGCAAAGACAATATTTTCTTGGAATTTTTACGCGCCCATTGTGCTCTCAGAAGCGAAAAGAGCGACCTGACGCTATTTCGGACATACTACAGACACCGCCCAACACATCACCGCAAAGCGTCAGATTTTCACTGTGGTTCTTATTTCTCTACCAATCGTTCCTTACTTTCCGAAAAGTCCTCGTATTTCATGCGCTTTAAAGTAGGCAATCCAACGTACATCATCTGCCCCGACCATGGAAGATTCGAGGGGCGTCCGTGCAAAAATAAAATCTACTTACGTGTTTGGAGTAAACCTTTTTTATTTTTCGACATAGTCTCCTTTTAGATTTATAGACTTCGTCCAACGCTGTTCTAATTTGTTGATCCCTTCCGAATAATAGGAATTGTCCAAGTCTGCAAAGTAGCTATTAGTTGCTGCAATCACCTCCTCGTTTGAATAAAATCTTTGTCCCGCCACCCATTTCTTCAAATTGGGAAACAAATAGTAGTCCGAGGGCGCCAAGTCTGGAGAATAGGGGGGATGTGAATCGAGTTGGAATCCTATTTCCACTAATTTTGCGACCACAACTGCTGAGGTGTGTGCTGGTGCATTGTCGTGATGGAAAAGGACTTTTTTTGCGGTCCAATCGCTAGTGTTTTTCTTGCAGCTCTGTTTTTAGATGATCCAATAATGATGAATAATATGCACCTGTAATAGTTGTACCCTTTTCTTGATAGTCGATGAGGATTATTCCTTGCGAATCCCAAAAAACAGTAGCCATAACCTTTCCGGCCGAAGGAATGGTCTTCGCCTTTTTTGGTGCGCATTCTCCCTTGGTAAACCATTGTTTAGATTGTTCTTTGGTCTCAGGGGTATAATAATGTATCCATGTATCACACACAGTGACGAAACAACGCTTAAAGTCCTGCGGATTCTTCCTGAATAGCTGCAAACCATCCTTGCAACACTTCACACGATTCCGTTTTTGGTCAAGCGTGAGCAATTGCGGAACCCATCTTGCGGATAGCTTTCTCATGTCCAAATGTTCATGCAAAATATTATGTACTCGTTCATTCTAGATGCCCACAGCACTAGAAATCTCACGCACCTTATCTCTTCTGTCATCCATCACCATATTATGGATTTTATCAATGATTTCTGGAGTCGTAACCTCAATAGGGCGTCCAGAACGTTCAGCAATACTTGTGCCCATATGGTCACTCCGAAAATTTTGAAACCACTTTTAAACTGTTCTAATCGAAGGTGCAGAGTCACCGTAATGTTTATCAAGCTCCTCTTTAGTCTCCCGAGGCGTTTTGCCATTCATAAGGTAATGTTTAATCACCACACGAAATTTTTCTTCGTTCATTTTTTGATAATCGCTTGACTTCCTTGATTCACACGAATGCCAAACTGGGTGTGCGTTTTTTCCAAAGATGCTACTAACTAAACATGACCTCGATACACGCCAGTCATGATATCTCTCGGACTCTGCACGGACTTTTCAAACGCCCCTCGTATGTTGGGTTGCCTGTCTTAAGATGAGTGAAATATTTTCCGGGCCAGTATTATTTTGCACACCCTATACTGCATATCACCCTTTTGTTTCTTGCTCAACTCTTCATATTTGTGCTACAATGTCATCTCTTCACAATAAGTTTCGATAAGAACTGTTTGACTCTGCCTTGATTCTGTTCTCCCATTACTGATTAACATGTATATTTTAAAATTTTAAAATCCAATCAAACTTCCTTGATAAAACAGTTTTCCTTTTCTCTCTGTCAGTGATCTTACACGTTTTACGCAATCGGTGCGCCAAGTGAGAGAAAGCGATATTGCTGCCACGCTATTGTGGACGCCAAGCTAGCTACTAACACGGTCAAATTATGCTTTCGTTCGAGGCGTTACAGTTGCTGCCGAGCGTAAGGCGGCAAAGAATCAGCAACCAGAGATAACGAGTTTATGACGTAGTAGTTGCTCTATAGCGTCCCAGAGGTTTAACGTTAATTTCTCCAGAGGGAGTGTCATGGGACCATTACTTCATGATGCTGTTGTGCACAGAGTACGTACAACGCTAGGAAATTGTAGCAAGTTCCAGGAAATGCAGGGAGTGACGATTGACTTTCAACATAACAAGTACAACGTATTGCGAAAACATTGACAGAAATACCAGTTATTATTTGCTTACACGATTGCGGAACAGTCACTGTTTGGAAGCAGTTACATGCATAAAATATCTAAGAGTAGCGATTTGAAGCGGAACGACTACATAAAACTAATCGCGGTTAGAGCAGATGAGACTGATTGAAAGAATCCTTAGGAAATGTAATCCATCAGCAAAGGAGGTAGCATAAACACTCGTTTGACCAATACTTGAACATCGCTCGTCACTGTGGGATCGATACCAGAAAGGATTGATGGGTGGAATAGAGAAGATTCAAAGAAGAGCAGCACGTTTCATTACAGGCTGATTTACTAAGCACGAAAGCGCGTCGGAGATGGTCATCGTACTCCGCTGGCATACGCTGCAAGATGTTTTCCGAATTACTGTGTGGTTTACTATTAAAATTCTGAGAGCGTGCGTTCCTACGCATATGTCGCTAAATACCATGAAGGCAAAATCAGAGTGATTCGGTTCCACACCAGCAATCGCTATTCCCATTAAACATTTGCGACTGGAACAGAAAAAGGGGTACGCGACAAAGGTAAACAAGGTACTCTCCACTACATACCTTAGGGTGGCGAAGTATAGATGTTGATATAAATGATAGAGGATCTAAATCTCAGAAATAATAATAATAATAATAGATATACTAATTTCGTGCAGCTTATTGGCCTAGTGCAAGTCTTTCAATTAGACGCCACTTGTGAACATGGGCTGAGAAGAAATTGTATAGCTTGATTATTTCGGAAACTTCTGCAGGGCGTGTTAAGTGTTAATCATAAGTAGTGCGCAGCACGTAATGCTGCTGTGTGTTGCTGGTTGCTCTAATTTCTGTGCTACCGGGCGATTGTATCGATGGCAGGTCTGTATGCTACCACAGAACCCATGATCACTCTTTGTTCTTATGTCTCACACCTGAAATTAACGTTTAAGGTGCAGAACTGTCTCCGACGAGATTGTTTCTCTGTATCCACCTACCACATTTTTGCGAAACGAGCGTTTGTTTTTCGCAAGACTGCAAGTTCTGTAAGTACATCCATAACACTCTTGTATCGAATGGACAGCCACTTACTACCACAGCAAAGAAAAGGAAGAAACTTGATTTTCTTTCTCTCTTCCTTCTATCGCACGCTTGTTCGCTAGCTCTTGTCTTAACAAAATTGATTGAGTCGCTTCAATTTATTCCCCAAACGATCGGTTAACGTTTATTTCACGGTCGATCCAAAGCTTCCAATCTAAACAGGTTCTCATTCTCATGGTCCAGAACGTAAGAGATTTATCTTTCATTTAGATATGTTCCGTTATATTAAATTCTGATTCACTTAGGGCAAAGTACAGTAACTTCAGTATTTTTTGATGGGTTCTGCAGCGCCCGAAACAACTAACCTGTAAGATTAAATTACGTGATTCTCTCTCCGATCTGCTGTACTGAATACATTGGTCTAACCAATTAAGAGTATCTGTAGAGATATCCTGATACATACTTGGGGACAACGCAATCTTTCTTTATCATTACAGGAAATGATAGACAACAAGACTCGTGGCTGATATACAAGTACATCTGCATCTAACCAAAGTTGATGTTGGCTTCCCGCTTTCATTACGATGAGAATAATATGGTCGTAATATCTCAGCAAAGTGATATACGTGATTTTCTGGCATGGCGAGCCCTAGATGAGATACGTGCTGTTCTGTCATAATGCGAGGAGAAAAACGCTACCGAAGTGTCCCAAACTGAAATATTGCATGTGGACTTACGAGTGCACCAAAAAAAAAAAAAAACGACTAATTACAGTCAGCTACACCATCTCTCGTTAACCGTTGAGAAACGAGGTATGTAAACGACAACGAGACATAGAATACTGATGCAAACTGTCCCCGTCGTCTTCTTGAAATTGGACTACTTGTTTAGATACAATGTGTCACATTATGACTCCAAAGTAGTCACCGGAAACTCTGGTATGAGTGCACACCGAATCCAGAGGTCTTTTCTTCTCTGGTGAACTGCGATTTTCTGCCGTGGCTGACAACCGCTGCATTTGTAATCCAGCAGAACATGAAAGGCGTAAAAAAGTCACATTCGCGCTCGAAATACTCCGGTATCATGGTGGTCGGCTATTAATGGATTCAAGTCTTGCAGTCGTAGATACCATCTTCGAGTTGTTGATGGCTCGAAGGCACAGTGGTGAATTCTACCGGTTACGTCACATCTGTGTACAACAAATGATTGACAGATCAAGAAAGCAGGAGCTTTACATGTATAACTGCTACAGGGATGAGACACCGCTTGTGCAGAGTGGGGAAACTGTTCCGCAGGAAATCTCCTTGTCGTGAAAGTCTTAAGCAGTGTCGTTCGGCGGTGCTGAAAACAGTTTTTAACAGTATGACTGGTTGTTGTGTTTCAAGGCCACCACTGTTCCAAAAATATCTTCTCGTGTCTACCTATGCTGACGTCATATAAAGGGCTCCCGGTTCTGCATATTGCCGGCCGCGCTGGTCTCGCGGTTCTAGGCGCGCAGTCCGGAACCGTGCGACTGCTACGGTCGCAGGTTCGAATCCTGCCTCGGGCATGGATGTGTGTGATGTCCTTAGGTTAGTTAGGTTTAAGTAGTTCTAAGTTCTAGGGGACTGATGACCACATCTGTTAAGTCCCATAGTGCTCAGAGCCATTTGAACCATTTCTGCATATTATTCTGTAGTTGACAACATATTAATTCAATATGTGTATGATGTCCCGCCTAACTATTCCGTATATTTCGGGATCATTTCAGTCCAAAAGAACGTAAAGTGCTATTTCAGACTGTATGATCTTTGGTGCTGTCACACTCCAGCTTTTATCAATTAATCTACACAAAACACCTCTGCATCTCTTAGCTTCCGTTCTCGTAATACAGTACATATGGCATCTCGGAAAAGATCTTTACACATTTTTGCCGCATATTCAATCCTAACGCCTTAGGTAAAAACGGGATGTCATAACAAAAAAAAAAAAAAAAAAAAAAATGGTTCAAATGGCTCTGAGCACTATGGGACTTAACTCCTCAGGTCATCAGTCCCCTAGAACTTAGAACTACTTACACCTTACTAACCTAAGGACATCACACACATCCATGCCCGAGGCAGGATTCGAACCTACGACCGTAGCGGTCGCGCGGTTCCAGACTGAAGCGCCTAGAAACGCTCGACCACACCGGCCGGCGATGTCATAACAAAACCTAGCGAAAAACAATCCTATTGTGACGCTGATTTATCAAAAGCGGAGCAATGCATTTGTTACGTAATTTTAAAGTATTAAAAGAAATTGTTACAAGTTAAATTAATTTGCAGGTGAACTCTGCAAAACGACATAATGCTTGTTTTTCAAACACGCAGTTGCATAATTTTAAAAATCGACTATCGAATTGGCGAGTCGTTACCGGCGTAAACTGACAGTACGTGTCACACCGTTGCGCTGCGGCTCAATTAAAAGGCAGGAACATTTCTACTACTGGGTGCTCAAACGCACCTACACAGACACAAGCTACAAGAAACACAAAATAATTACCAAACTATTTGTTTACTAGCCATCATACAACATCTACCTTTAGCTCTTTACGCTCTGCGGAAAAAGCTAAAGCACTTCCTTCAGCGAAATAAAATTAATACTAATATTTTGCTTCAACGAATTTCGCTGTGGTGCATTTCGTGCTATTTTGACTTCACACATTCCGTCGAAAGCCTCTGGACGTCAGAAGATCTGGTGACACAGACACACCTACTTTCACGCGCAAAGCGACAATACATTAGTATCTGGACCTGTGTATGAACTTCCAGAAAGCTGGAGTAATTCGATACGAATATTAAAATATTTGTTTACGGGCGAGCAAAGTGAGATTTAAAATACTAGTTTTTTCTCTAGACGAATCTCAAACGTCTTAACACTGGCAGCAGAGTAACAAATGTGCCATAAATACTGTTTTGAGTACTAAAGAAAAAATTTACACTGTGGAATCACAAAGCACTGAAATAGGCACGATGTAAATCGTGCGGCATCTGGAAGGGCCGGAAGACGGTAGCGGAGGACACCGAACGCGCAATGAGATGACAAGCAGCGCTTGTCATTACAGCTTCGCGTCACAACAGCCAGAGATAAAGTGACGTACTTACCGACTGGCGACAGGCAATCAGCACAGCGGCTCGAGACGCGGTCGTCAGCTGTCACGAGACGAGACGCGCAATTGACACACGCAGGGCGGCGCACAGAACGAGGTGTAAACAACGTCGCACAGTAGTCGGCGCGCGTGAGCGGAGACGGCCGTGCTCACCGGGCAGGCACGAGGCGAGCTCTAATGTGGCGCGGAAGTTCAGGTAAGCGCCGGGGTCGCGCCACTGCTGCCAACATGACGGCACCCGCGGCGACGCGCGCCGGAGTCGCCGCCGCTTGGAGGATGCGCGCTGGACCGCTCGCCGGCTGGCTGACCTATAGCGGGGGCAGGGGCCAAGTCGTGCCGGGGATGAGCACGGCACGCTCCATTATCCGCCGGCATCTACCGGCTTACTTTCGCCCACAAATGCGACGTCTGCCTGTCCGCCTTGCGTACTCTGGCGCCTCTCGCGGGGCGCGTTCAGTCGCAGGCGACAAGCAGTTACTTCAAATCTTCTTCTTTTAGTGTTCAACCCTGAGGTTGGTTTGCAGCAGAGCGCCATTCCTCACTTCTGTCTGCTTTCCTCTTCATTTTCACGTATGTCTTACATCCAAGGTCATTCATGATCTGTTGCATGTATGATATCCTTGGTCGCCCCCGCCGATTCCTTCCCTCAATAGCTCCTTCTGCTATTATTCCCATGATGTTGTTGTGTCGTAGGATGTGCCCTACAAGTTTGTCTCTTCTTGTTTGGATGTGCCTCCACAGAGATCTAGTTTCCTGTACTCTTCTAAGCACCTCTTCATTTGTTACTTTGTCCCTCCAGCAGATCTTTATCATCCTTCTATAGCACCACATCTCCAGGGCCTCTAGCCGTCTTCTCTCTTCTCTTCCAATCGTCCAAGTTTCACATCCGTATAGGGCCACACTCCAAACGAAACCTTTCATGATACGTTTCCTTATTTTCAGACTGATTTTGTTGCTGGTGAGTAAGTTCCTTCTCCGATTAAATGCAATTTTGGCCTTTTGTATTCTGGTCGCATTCTTTCTGGCTTCTACAATCTCTTGTGAATTTGCTTCCCAGGTAAATAAATTCCTCTATCACTTCCAACTCCTCTCTACCAATTCTCATTCTCAAAGGTTCATATTCTGCTCCTATACTCCATACACTTTAGTCTTTTTCTTGTTTATTCTCATTCCATACTGAGTGCATAGAATTTTTTCCATTGTTCTGAGGACTTCCTCTAGATCTTCTTTCGTCTCCGTGACTATATTAATATCATCTGCATAACGTAGCATGTCTGTCTTCTGCCCATTAATTTTGATCCCCTCAGTAGTTTCTCGAACTTGGTCTATAGCTTCCTGGATGTAAGTATTGAATATAAGAGGAGAGAGAGCACATCCTTGCCTTACCCCTTTTCTAATATTTGCTTCTTGTTCATGGTGACAGTTCCTAATCACTGCCACCTCATTCTTATAGAAACTGAGTATCACACGGATGTCTTTGTACTTTATTCCACTCCACTTTTCCTCAGCACTCTGAACATCTCTTGCCAGATAACGTTATAAAATGCCTCTTTCATGCCTACAAAGGCAATGTAAGTTGGTTTATTTTTCTGTAATTGCTTATCAATAACGAGTCTCAGTGCGAGAATCGCCTCTCTTGTTCCCAATCCCCTTCTGAAACCAAACTAATCTTCACTCAGCATATCCTCCACCTTCTCTTCAGAACTGTTTTTATGATAATTTTTTGATGCATGGGATATTAGGCTTAGAGTTTGGTACTGTTCACATTTTGTAGATGCTGCCTTCTTTGGTATAGGAACAATGATACATTTCTGGAAGTCTGTCGGCATCTCTCCTGTGTTATAGACGGACCTAATAAGTTTAAGCAGCATCATTTTCATGCTGTCACCAGCATTCTTTATTAGCTCTGCAGGGATGTCATCAATACCCGTTGCTTTGTTGTCCCGTAGTTCTTTTAGAGCTTCGTCAAGTTCTTCTTGCAGAATGTCGTCTCCCTTGTCATCTTCGTCTACTTGCCCTTCTCTTCCCATTACTTCCTCCGAAAGAGGTGTTCCGGCATACAACGCCTCTATGTATTCTTTCCATCTCTTCACCATGTCTTCACCAAACAGCATTTTCCCCATCTTTACTTTCTATTGTGCCTGAGAGTGTTGTTTTACATTTGTTAAAAAATTGATTTCCTGCTCTGTAGGCTAAATCAGTTCTTCCGTTTTCCATATTTTCTTCCACTTCTCCGCACACTTCTTCCAGAAAATAATAACTTACGGGAATCCAGCCGGGTGCTGTCTTGGACAACCGCCGATGTGTCGACGGTTTAACATCTCGTCGTTTTCAAGGTGCAGATGCAACAGTTCGCTGAGCATAGCTACTTAAAGCCGGTGTGGATGGGACTAATGCAACCTGAAACCTTGGGACAGCTATAACACAACTGAATTATCGACGTGAATTTAATTAGCGTAAATAACCGTGTAACCAATTATTACGTTAAACTGAGTGATCTTAAGTGTGTTAGTCAACAGTGATTAGTTCGACCAATGAGATTCTGAGTCAAGCAAGATCAGGAACACTGAATAAATATCACTTTCTGGCGTTAAATATAATTACCACAGGTATTATACTACTGGCCATTAAAATTGCTACACCAAGAAGAAATGTAGATAATAAATGGGTATTCATTGGAAAAATATATTATACTAGAACTGACAAGTGATTACATTTTCACACAATTTGGGTGCATAGATCCTGAGAAACGCCCTTGATACGCCTAGGCATTGAGTCAAACAGGGCTTGGATGGCGTGTAGAGGTACAGCTGCCCATGCAGCACGATACCACAGTTCATCAAAAGTAGTGACTGGCGTATTGTGACGAGCAGTTGCTCGGCCGCCATTGACCAGACGTTTTCAATTGGTGAGAGATCTGGAGAATATGCTGACCAGGGCAGCAGTCGAACATTTTCTGCGTCCACAAAAGGCCAGTACAGGACCTGCATCATGCGGTCGCGCATTATCCTGCTGAAATGTAGGGTTTCACAGGGATCGAATGAAGGGTGGAGCCACGGGTCGTAACACATCGGAAATGTAACGTCCACTGTTCAAAGTGCCGTCAATGCGAACAAGAGGTGACAGAGACGTGTAACCAATGGCACCGCATACCATCACGCCGGGTGATACGCCAGTATGGCGATGACGAATACACGCTTCCAATGTGCGTTCACTACGATGTCGCCAAATACAGATGCGAACTTCATGATGCTGTAACCAGAACCTGGATTCAACCGAAAAAAATGACGTTTTGCTATTCGTGCACCCAGGTTCGTCATTGAGTACAACATCGCAGGCGCTCTTGTCTCTGATGCAGCGTCAAGGGTAACCTCAGCCATGGTCTCCGAGCTGATAGTCCATGCTGCTGTAAACGTCGTCGAACTGTCCGTGCAGATGGTTGTTGTCTTGCAAACGTCCCCTTCTATTGACTCACGGATCGAGACGTGACTGCACGATCCGTTACAGCCATGCGGATAAGATGACTGTCGTCTCGACTGCTAGTGATACGAGGCCGTTGGGATCCATCACGGAGTTCCGTATTACCCTCCTGCACCCACCGATTCCATATTCTGCTAACAGTAATTGGATCTCGACCAACGCGAGCAGCAATGTCGCGATACGATAAACCGCGATCGCGATAGGCTACAATCCGACCTTTATCAAAGGCGGAAACGTGATCGTACGCATTTCTCCTCCTTACACGAGGCATCACAACAACGTTTCGGCAATCAACGCCGGCCAACTGCTGTTTGTGTATGATAAATCGGTTGGAAACTTTCGTCATGTCAGCAAGTTGTAGGTGTCGCCACAGGCGCCAACCTTGTGTGAATGCTCTGAAAAGCTAATTATTTCCATATCACAGCATCTTCTTCCTGTCGGTTAAATTTCGCGTCTGTAGCACGTCATCTTCGTGGTGTAGCAATGTTAATGGCCAGTAATGTACTTATAGCCGGTGTCGATAGGACTAAGGCAACCTGGAACCTTGCGACAGCTATAACACAACTGGATTATGGACGCAAATTTAAATAGTGTAAATGACCGTGTAACCAAGAATTACGTTAAACTGAGTGATCTTAAGTGTGTTAGTCAACAGTGGTTAGTTCCACGAATGAGATTCTGAGTCAAGTATGCAAAAAGCAAGAGTAGGAGCACTGAACAAATATCACTTTCTGGCGTTAAATATAATTATTACATTGAGGTGACAATAGTTGTGGGATACCTCCTAACATCCTGTCGGACTTCCTTTCTTGCGGCGTAGTGCAGCAGCTCGAGGTAGCGTGGACTCAACAAATCGTTGGAACTCCCCTGCAGAAATGTTCATCCATGCTGCCTCTATAGCTGTCCATAAGTGCGCAAGTGTTGACGGTGCAGGATTTTGTGCGTGAACTGACTTCTCGACTATTTCCCATAAATGCTTGATGAGATTCATGTCGGGCGATCTGGGTGGCCAGACCATTCACTCGAACTGTCCAGAATGATCATCAGACCAGTCGCAAACAATTGTGACTCGGTGACACAGTGCCTTGTCACCCATAAAAATTCCATCGTTATTTGGGTTCAAATGGCTCTAACCACTGTGGGACTTAACATCTGAGGTCATCAGTCCCCTAGACTTATAACTACTTAAACCTAGCTAACCTAAGGACATCACACACATCCATGCCCGAGGCAGGATTCGAACCTGCGATCATAGCAGCAGCGCGGTTCTTGACTGAAGCCCCTAGAACCGCTCCCCAGGTAGCTGAGCATAACCATTTACAGTCAATGATCGGTTCAGTTGGATCATACGACCCAGTCCATTCCACCAAAACACATCCCACCCACTATGGAGCCACCGAAAGCTTTCACAGAGCCTTGTTGACAACTCTGGTTCATGGCTTCGTGGGGTCTACGCCACACTCCAACCCAGTCACCAGCTTTTACCGACTGAAATCGGTACTCAGCTGACCACTCCCGGCTGGTTGGGGATTTCCTCTGCCCGGGGACTGGGTGTTTGTGTTGTCCTTATCATTTCATCATCATTATCATCATCATCATTCGTGACATTGGCTGGATTGGATTGCGTAAAACTTGGATTGTGTAAGAATTGGAACTTTGTACGGGCGCTGATGACTGCGCAGTTGAGCGCCCCACAAACCAAACATCATCATCGACATAAAAGTTTTCTGGGTATGGTACCGCGTCATAACGCAAAAACTACTGCTGCTGCAGAAAAACCAACGTTCCGGCCACGATTGCAGCGGCCTTCTTCTGGGTCTAATGACCCAGACCCAGACCCAGTTTGGTTTTTCTCCAGCAGCAGTAGTTTTTACATTATGACGCGGTACCATTCCCAGAAAACTTTTATGTCGACTGACTCTGGCCGCGGAAGCATACGCAATTATATCAAACATCATCATCATCATCATCTGACCAGGCCACGGTTTTCCAGTCGTCTATGGTCCAAACGAAATGGTCACGAGACCAGAAGAGGCGCTGCAGGCGATGTCGTGCTGTTGTCGTCTGCTTCCATAGCCCATCAACACCAAATCTCGCCGCACTGTCCTAAAGGATACGTTTTTCGTACGTCTCACATTGATTCTAGAGGTTATTTCACACAGTTTTGCTTGTATGTTAGTACTGACAACTCTGCGCAGACATCTACTCTACATGGTTACTCTGCAATTCACACTTAGGTGCCTGGCAGAGGGTTCATCGAACCATTTTCATACTACTACTCTACCATTCCAGTCTCGAATGGCGCGTGGGAAAAAGGAACACCTAAATCTTTCCGTTCGAACTCTGATTTCTCCTATTTTATTATGATGATCATTTCTCCCTATGTAGGTGGGTGTCAACAAAATATTTTCGCATTCGGAAGAGAAAGTTGATGATTGAAATTTCGTAAATAGATCTCGCCGCAAAGAAAACCGCCTTTGTTTCAGTGACTGCCACCCCAACTCGCGTATCATATAAGTGACACTCTCACTCCTGTTGCGCAATCACACGAAACGGGCTGCCCTTCTTTGCACTTTTTCGACGTCCACCGTCAATCTCACCTGGTAAGGATCCCACACCGCGCAGCAATATTCGAGCAGAGGACGGGCAAGTGTAATGTAGGCTGTCTCTTTAGTGGGTTTGTCGCATCTTCTAAGTGTTCTGCCAACAAAGCGCTGTCTTTGTTTCGCCTTCCTCACCATATTATCTATGTGGTCTTTCCAATTTAAATTGCTCGTAATTGTAATTCCTAGGTATTTAGTCGAATTGACAGCCCTTAGATTTGTGCAATTTATCGCATACCCATAATTTATCGGATTTCTTTTAGTACCCATGTGGATGACCTCGCATTTTTCTTTGTTTAGTGCCAATTGCCACTTTTCGCACCATACAGAAATTCTCTCTAGATCGTTTTGTAATTGGAATTGATCGTCTGATGATTTTACTAGACGGTAAATTACAGTGTCATCTGCAAACAATCTGCTGCTCTCGGTTAAGTGAAGGTCGTCGGACACTGCATTGTGCATGTGGTTGAGAGGTAATGCTTGAAATTTGGTATTCTTGGCACACTCTTGACACCGTGGATCTCGGAATATTGAATTCCCTAACGATTTCCGAAATGAAATGTTCCATGCGTCTAGCTCCAACTATTGTTCCGCGTTTTGAAAGTGTGGTAATTCCCGTCGTGCGGTCGTAACAACGTTGGAAACTTTCCCACATGAATCACTTGAGTACAAATGGCAGCTCCGCCGATGCACTTCCCTTTTATACCTTGAGTACGCGATACTGCTGCCATCTGTTTATGTACATGTCACTATCCCAGGGCTTTTGTCACCTCATTGTAGTACTAATGTTGTTGAATAACACGTATCCAAGCACCCAGGAATACGCTATCGCTCGAAGTACAGTCACGCGCCCGATCTATATAACTCACGTAATGTTGTAAACAAACACGTGTGCATCAGTTGTCAGAGTTGGATACTGCGCCTGCTGCGCTTCTCGACCAGTCAGAACAAATCACATTTGTGACAGGTCCCTCGCGCAAGCCGTAGATGGCGGTTTGCAGATTATTCCACTAGACATGAGAATCTGAGGAACGTGGTAAAGCACTGAAGGAATGGGAGCTTGAATGATAAACTGTTTCACAGATTAAGAGGGGTGGTCAGAAGTATGAAAAACAGTGAGAAATGATGAAACACAGACGCAGAGCCGGCCGCTTCAATCCGGAACCGCGCTGCTGCTACGTTCGCAGGTTCGAATCCTGCCTCGGGCGTGGATGTGTGTGATGTCCTTAGGTTAGTTAGGTTTACGTAGTTCTAAGTTTAGGGGACTGATGACCTCAGATGTTAAGTCCAATAGTGCTCAGAGCCATTTGAACCATTTTTGAGCAGACGCAGATGCCAGAGAAGTCTGCAGGTTGCGCTGTCGTATTTGACCAAGAGCGCAGTGTTCTCAATACGTTGCAAGTGTCAGTTGTGGTCAGAACAGTTTTCTGTGTAGTTGTGAGTGATTTACGTCGGAGCTTAGTGCACTCGAAAGTGAAAATTGTTGGTGCTCCTATGATGGGTGCTTCAGTTGCTTCAGCAGCCGTATCGAATATTTATACCGCATACAGGGAAAGCGAAAAAAATAAACAAAAAAAGTAATTCCCTACGTCAGAACGCTGACGAAATGGCGTGCTGAGTGATCCTGACAGACGGTCCTTGAAGAAGAACGTGAAAAAACAAGAGGACGAGAGCTGCAAAAGTCACCGCGGAGCTGAATGTCGCACTCGCGAGCCCTGTCAGCGCCAAAGCAACACAAAGAGAATTCCATAACTAGGGATTTACCGGGCGAGCTGGAATTTCGGAACCACTCATCAGCGAAGAGTGGATGGCCGTAGCAGCAAAACGTGCTGCCTACGTTGAAAGGTGGCTACACTGAGCCACAGCGCCAGAGATTGCGCCAAAGAGTATTATTCAGCCGCTTCCACTGGCAGTTCTTATCGAAAAGTCGTGGTGGAGAGTGCTTGTTGACATGTAGCAGTGGTGAGTCGTTGTTGAGAAGCTCCCATGGAGAGTGCTTGTTCAGAACTTGTAGTATTGTTTTGATGGGCTAGACACCAGATGTTGTTGGATTAGGGATGCTGTAATGTGCTTTTCGTCAATATATATGAAGGTAAAAAAATTCCTTTTTTTTTAAAATTTATTTCAATGTCTTAAACAATAATGCCTCTTGGTCACAGGTTCAGTCAACAAAGCATCTGGCTCGTATTCTTGTATTAGACTGTATTTCTGGTTTCTATGTGCAATTATAGTATTTCTGTTTTTTTTTAATTACTTCAGTATAAATGATGTTTAAAATATCTGGTCTTATTGAGGAAGAACCGTGCCAGATGTGTACGTTGAATCACACTTCCACACACAGAACAGCCGGCCGCGGTGGTCTAGCGGTTCTGGCGCTGCAGTCCGGAACCGCGGGACTGCTGCGGTCGCAGGTTCGAATCCTGCCTCGGGCATGGGTGTGTGTGGTGTCCTTAGGTTAGTTAGGTTTAAGTACTTCTAAGTTCTAGGGGACTTATGACCTAAGATGTTGAGTCCCATAGTGCTCAGAGCCATTTGAATTTGAACCACACACAGAACAGCTACACTTGTGTTTTGTTGCTTCGTAGGTTTTATAGTTGCTGGGGACTTAATTAATTAATTGTGTTAACGGAAGTTTTCTTTCATTCGTTGTTGTTGTTCTATGCAGTCAGATTGCGTACTATTACTAGTCAGGGCCAACCGTTTACGAGACTTCGTAGCCGGACATACAGCGACAAAAATTAAATATATTTTCATTATAAAATAATTAAGCCCCCATGCAACGTCATAAAGCGTAGACTACGGAGCAGTGGAAGAGAGTCATTTCTTCTGATGACTCTTGTTTCACACTGTTTACAGCTTCTGGCCGAGTTTACGTCCCAAGAGCGAAACATGGCGGGGCTTTGGTGATGATCTGGGTTGCTTATCGTGGTATTCCATGCGCCCCATAGTTACTCTGCAAGATCGCATTACTAGTGCAATGGCCGGCCGGTATGGCCGTGCGGTTCTGGGCGCTACAGTCTGGAGCCGAGCGACCGCTACGGTCGCAGGTTCGAATCCTGCCTCGGGCATGGATGTGTGTGATGTCCTTAGGTTAGTTAGGTTTAATTAGTTCTAAGTTCTAGGCAACTGATGACCTCAGGAGTTAAGTCGCATAGTGCTCAGAGCCATTTGAACTAGTGCAATGTTTGTTGACCAATAGTGATGCCGTAATCCAAGACGACAGGGACGCTGTTCACACATCTCGCATTGTTCAGGACTGGGTTTGTGAATTCTCGCATCTCCCCTGGCCACCACATTCGCCAGATCTCAATATTATTGAGCCTTTGTGACCTTCTGCGGAGAGAATGTTGCGTGGTCGACAACCATTTCCGTCATCGTTGCGCGAACCTGCGATTATTTTGCAGGAACAGTGGTATAAGATTCCCTTGAAAACCAGACAGGAACCTGTATTGATCCATTATGAGATGATTCGAAATCGTTTTGAATACCAACTGTTTTCCTACTCCATATTAATGTAAAGTGTTGTGTTTTTTGTGTTTCCACATTTTGTGTATCCCCTGTACGTAAGCATGCACCCAGAATCCCACTCATTCATTCGAAAAGCTCTGTAGCTCCCAAGTCGCGTGATGTAAACAAACACGCGTAGACCAGCTGCCAGATTTTGATACAGCACGTGCTGCGCTTCTCGGCCGATCACAACGGAGCGCATTTACTATACGTTTGCGCGCACGCCGTATAATGGGGCTCTGCAAATCTAACCACTTTACAATTTAAATTTCGCAAGGTATCAAAATCTGTGGAACATGCGAAATGCATCGAATGAATGAGAGCATGTCTCACTACTATTTTACTAGCTAACACTAAACTTGTAGGGAACGATTAGAGCAAACGTTATTTTTATGTTTGGTCTTTTTTACATATATAAAAAATCTGCCTTACGCAAAACACAGCGAGGCAGAGTTTAAAACAAAAATTACTCCGTAAACACAGATGAAACGCCAGCAGGAGTTTCCAGCCCGAGCAAGATTATTTACATTTACGTGATAGTGCGTAAGTGGGCTGTTTCTGTGTTGGCAGCGCTGTGTAGCGCTTTGCATTGGATATATGACTCTACTTTGTAAGAGACTCTGTGGCTCATTGTTGGAAGTTAATCGCCTGTACTGTTGGGCAGTTGGAAGTTAGTCGCCAGCAGTGACAGAAGTACTGTTGGGCAGTTGGAGGTGAACGGCCAGCAGTGATGGATGTTAGATGTGAGAAGTTAGCATTGATGGAGGGTAGAGGTCTGAAGTGTTAGCGTAGGCTAACGATCTGTACATGTCCGACTTGGAGATTGAATATTATTCATGATTATATAACTTTGTACTAGATGTCAATGACGATTTATGTTTGTGTCTGAACTGGATGTCACATTATTAAGGTAAAAAAATACATTATTTGGTTTGCAACAAAATCTTTCCTTTGCTAACCATATGACTATCAGTAGTTAGTGGCTTTAGTGGTTAGAATCTTTTATTTAGCTGGCAGTATTGACGTTCGCTGTATAGCAGTAGTTCACGTAATGAAGATTTTTGTGAGGTAAGTGCTTAATAAAATGTATAGGTTATTGTTAAGATTTCTGTTTAGTCAGGGCCATTCCTTTTGAATTAATTATTTGAAGTATGGTTATCCTTTTTTTGAGCAGTCAGACTGCGTTGCGGTAGAATATTGTGCGTCAGTGTTGATAAGAATAAGTAAAGAGAAAGTAGGTTCACTTGCATTCAGTTTCACTCAGGAGCTTAAGTAAAAAAATTTTATTAAGAAGTTCCAAGTGCTGTTGTGGTGAGAATGCTATCAATATGAGACGCTCTTAAAACTGCAATAACATTTCATTTTTTAAAGAGAAAAAAAGTACACACCTTTTCAGTTGAGAGCATGACCCTATTTAGCAGCCAATTCCATTGATATCCATTTTGGCTTCACCTCACTTCATGTGCACACTCGAAAACTATCTTAGTTCATCTATGAATAAAAGCACCAGCATGCAGAACAGTGTACTGTATAGTTCCCAGGTTATTCAGTATTGGTCGCTGTCTTTCTGAGGTTCACATTGGTACGGTGCACAGTTTAATTTAAATCTTTTATCCGTGTCCATATGTGTCCACATAAATTTTTCTAGGGGTGAGGGGGAGTGAGGGCTGGACTCTGAATTTACTACTTTGGATATGAAAGTGCGTGCAGTTTCGCGACATGTCATGCCATCAAATCTAAATTTTACAAGTGGCACAACTTATTATATCCCAGAAAATTGGTAGTTGTCCACACAGTATATGAACAGAAACTCTGGACTCCAGATTCTAATCCCCTCTTGCCCCCCTCCCCCTCCTTGCGCACTCCCGTGTCGTATCCTCACACAAAAAGAACGTCAACTCATTAACCTTGCCTTCACGACAACAATCTGCCTCTCTCGTCAACGACTCTGCTACTCGGTAGTAGAAAGACGCTGTCTTACAGCAAAAACCTATATTGAAACATTGATGTTTACATAGATGTATTTGTAGTAGTTGCTTGTATTGATATTTGGTACTAAATATAATATAATGAATAAAAAGTTGTATTTTTACAGGCTCTCTTCAGAAAGCGAATGCAGACATACTTCACACACAATAAACAACGAGCACCAAGACACAACCAAAGATAACCTAACATAAGTCGCTACTGATAGTGAAATATTAATTGACAACGGGTGAGTAAGTAATGATAACTGTATCTACATCTACATCTACATTTATACTCCGCAAGCCACCCAACGGTGTGTGGCGGAGGGCACTTTACGTGCCACTGTCATTACCTCCCTTTCCTGTTCCCCCGCGTATGGTTCGCGGGAAGAACGACTGTCTGAAAGCCTCCGTGCGCGCTCTAATCTCTCTAATTTTACATTCGTGATCTCCTCGGGAGGTATAAGTAGGGGGAAGCAATATATTCGATACCACATCCAGAAACGCACCCTCTCGAAACCTGGCGAGCAAGCTACACCGCGATGCAGAGCGCCTCTCTTGCAGAGTCTGCCACTTGAGTTTGTTAAACATCTCCGTAACGCTATCTCGGTTACCAAATAACCCTGTGACGAAACGCGCCGCTCTTCTTTGGATCTTCTCTATCCCCTCCGTCAACCCGATCTGGTACGGATCCCACACTGATGAGCAATACTCAAGTATAGGTCGAACGAGTGTTTTGTAAGCCACCTCCTTTGTTGATGGACTACATTTTCTAAGGACTCTCCCAATGAATCTCAACCTGGTACCCGCCTTACCAACAATTAATTTTATATGATCGTTCCACTTCAAATCGTTCCGCACGCATATTCCCAGATATTTTACAGAAGTAACTGCTACCAGTGTTTGTTCCGCTATCATATTATCATACAATAAAGGATCCTTCTTTCTATGTATTCGCAATACATTACATTTGTCTATGTTAAGTGTCAGTTGCCACTCCCTGCACCAAGTGTCTATCCGCTGCAGATCTTCCTGCATTTCGCTACAATTTACTAATGCTGCAACTTCTCTGTATACTACAGCATCATCCGCGAAAAGCCGCATGGGACTTCCGACACTATCTACTAGGTCATTTATATATATTGTGAAAAGCAATGGTCCCATAACACTCCCCTGTGGCACGCCAGAGGTTACTTTAACGTCTGTAGACGTCTCTCCATTGATAACAACAAGATCCCTTGTTGTCTGAATAGGTACAGAGTAGAATTCGAGGCACAATCTCAGCAGTAACCTACGTCTCCATTTAAAAGGTCACTTGCTAGTGTGAAGTATGTTTTTCAACCTCCTCCTAAGATGAGGGCCCTTTTAGGGTATGTAAAGGATGACCGTGCCACGTTTGTGGTGGATGATCACCCTGTCCAGTGCAACTGCAGCAAGTCATCCATCGGTCAGACTTTCAGCACTGTGGAGGGCCGGTTTACAGAGCATAAGCATCAGCCACTCTTACAAGAACCAATAAATCTGACACTGCCTGGTATCACTCATCTGATAGAGAGTAACAACGCAAAGATTCTGGTGTGCACATCCACTACTGTGAGAGTGGTATTAAGGAAGCTGTTTAAATTAAACTAGCAAGCAACCTTTTAAACAGGGACGGAGGTTTTTGCTTCCGTGCCACGTGGAATGCTGCTCTGTCCCTGGCCAAACAACAGAGGGCCCAATACTTCCTCACTCGCTCATAACATTTCACTATCGATTACTCCCGACGTTTTTTTTATCTTTTTAAAAGAGTAAATCGCCATTAGTCAGGAAGAAGCAACATGAAAAGGAGTGGGACACGGAAGTATTAAGGAATGACGACATACACTTGAAGTTCTCTAAGGCTAGAGCAACAATAAGGAATAGCTCAGTGGGGAGTACAGTTGAAGAGGAATGGACAACTCTAAAAAGGTCAGTCACAGAAGCTAGAGAGAAAACGTAGGTACAAGAAAGATAACTGCCAAGAAACCACAGGTAACAGAAGTAATACTTCAGTTGATCGATGAAAGAAGGAGGTACAAAAATGTTCAGGGAAATTCAAGAACACAGAAATACAAGTCACTGAGGAATGAAATAAACAGGAAGTGCAGGGAAGCTAATCGAAATGACTGCATGAAAAATGTGGAGAAATCGAAAAAGAAATAGTTGTTGGAAGGACTGACTCAGCACACAGGAAAATCATAACAACCGTCAGTTAAATTAAATACCAGAGTGGTAACATTAAGAGTGCATGGGAATTCCACTGTTAAAGGCAGAGGAGACAGCGGATAGGTGGAAAGAGTGCATTGAAGGCCTCTATTAGGGGTGCGGGGGGGGGGGGGAGGTAGAAGATTTGCCTGATGTGCTAGAAGAAGAAACAGAAGTAGATTTAGAGGAGATAGGGGTTCCAGTATTAGAATCAGAATTTAAGAGAGCTTTGGTGGACTTAAGATCAAATAAGACAGAAGGAATAGATAACATTGCATCAGAATTTCTAAAATCAGTGGTGGAAGTGGCTACAAAACGACTATTCGTGTTGGTCTGTAGAGTGCGTGAGTCTGGCGACATACCATCTGACTTTCGGATAAATATCATTCACACAATTCAGAAACGTGCAAGAGCTGACCAGCGCGAGAATTACCGAACAATCAAAGTAATAGCTGATGCATCAAAGTTACTTACCAGAATAATATACAGAAGAATGGAAAAGAAAATTTAGGATGTGTTAAATGACGATCAGTTTGGTTTTAGGAAAGGCAAAGGCACCAGAGACGCAATTCTGACTTTGTGATTGATAATGGAAGTGTGACTAAAGAAAAATCGAGACATGTTCATAGGATTTGTCGGCCTGGAAAAAGCGTTCGACAATGTAAAATGGTGCAAGATGTTCGAAATTCTGAGAAAAATAGGGATAAGCTATAGGGAGAGACGGGTAATATATAATATGTACAAGAGCCGAGAGGGAATAACAAGAGTGGACGACCAAGAACGAAGTGCTTGGATGAAAAATGGTGTAAGACAGGGATGTAGTCTTTCGCCCCTACTGTTCTACCTGTACATCGAAGAAGCAATGATGGAAATGAAAGAAAGGTTCAGGAGTGGGATTAAAATTCAAGGTGAAAGGATATCAATGATACAATTCGCAGATGGCATTGCTATCCTGAGTGAGAGTGAAGAAGAATTACATGATTTGCTCAATGGAATGAACAGTCTAATGAGTACAGAATATGGACTGAAATTAAATCGAAGAAAGGCGAAAATAATGAGAAGTATCAGGAATGAGAACAGCGAGAACTTAACGTCAGGATGATGGCCATGAAGTAGATGAAGTTAAGGATCTCTGCTACCTAGGCAGCAAAATAACCAAAAACGTACGGCGCGAGGAGGACATCAAAAGCAGGCTAGCAATGGCGAAAAGGGCATTTCTGCCCAAGAGAAGTCTACTAGTACGAAACAAAGTTCTTCATTTGAGGAAGAACTTTATGAGAATGTACGTTTGGAGCACAGTATTCGAAGGTAAGCAGACAATGGATTGTGGGGATAAAGGAACAGAAGACACCTATGCTGTCACCTATAAGTTTTGCCAACCTCCCCTTCCCATACCTGTTGAGGTGCAGGCCATGTCTAGTGAAACCCGTCCTGCTGATAGACTCCACCGACACCACTGAAATGTGACTCATGCCTTCTGTCATACAGGTTACTGCAGCATTTAAATTCACATAATTTGCTGTCAAATGTACAGTTTGGTTTTAGAAATGGCTTAACAACTGAAAATGCTATAGTCTCTTTTCTCTGTGAGGTTTTGGACGGATTAAATAAAAAGTTGCGAACGTTAGGTGTTTTCTTTGATTTAACGAAGGCTTTTGACTGTGTTGACCACAAAATATTACTGCAGAAGTTGGAACATTATGGAGTAAGGGGAGTAGCTTACAATTGGTTCGCCTCCTACTTTAAGAACAGAAAGCAGAAGGTAATCCTCCGCAATATTGAGAGTGGTAATGATGTTCAGTCCCAATGGGGCGCTGTTAAATGGGGCGTTCCCCAAGGGTCGGTGCTGGGGCCACTGCTGTTTCTTATTTATATAAATGATATGCCTTCTAGTATTACAGGTGATTCAAAAATATTTCTGTTTGCTGATGACACCACCTTGGTAGTGAAGGATCTTGTGTGTAATATTGAAACATTATCAAATAATGTAGTTCATGATGTAAGTTCGTGGCTTGTGGAAAATAATTTGATGCTAAATCACAGTAAGACTCAGTTTTTACAGTTTCTAACTCACAATTCAACAAGAACTGACATTTTAATCAGACAGAATGGGCATGTTATAAGCGAGACGGAACAGTTCAAGTTCCTAGGCGTATGGATAGATAGTAAGCTGTTGTGGAAAGCCCATGTTCAGGATCTTGTTCAGAAACTAAATGCCGCTTTATTTACCATTAGAACAGTATCTGAAATAAGTGACATTTCAACACGAAAAGTAGTATACTTCGCATATTTTCATACGCTTATGTCATATGGTATTATTTTTTGGGGTAATTCTTCTGATTCAAAAAGGGTATTTTTGGCTCAAAAACGGGCTGTTCGAGCTATGTATGGTGTAAGTTCGAAAACCTCTGTCGACCCCTATTCAATAGTCTGGGAATTTTGACATTGCCCTCACAGTATGTATTTTCTTTAATGTCGTTTGTTGTTAGCAATATTAGCTTATTCCCAAGAGTTAGCAGCTTTCACTCAGTTAATACTAGGCAGAAATCAAATCTGCATGTGGAATGCACTTCCTTGACTCTTGTGCAGAAAGGAGTGCAGTATTCTGCTGCATCCATTTTCAATAAGCTACCACAAGAACTCAAAAACCTTAGCAGTAGCCCAAACACTTTTAAGTCTAAACTGAAGAGTTTCCTCATGGCTCACTCCTTCTATTCTGTCCAGGAGCTCCTGGAAGAGCTAAAAAATTAAGCAAATTCCAGTGTTACATTCTTGATTTTCTTTATTTAAACTAACGACTTGTCGCCTGAATATGTTTCTTATATTTCATTTCATCTGTTTCTACAATCGTATTATAATTTCATGTATTGACTCGTTCCATGACCATGGAGACTTCTCCTAAATGTGGTCCCACGGAACAATAAATGAATAAATAAATAAAAAATAGAAGCATTTGAAATGTGGTGCTATAGTCGAATGCTGAAAATTAAAAGGGCTGATAAGGTGAGGAATGAGGAGGTTTTGCACAGAATCGGAGAGGAAAAGAAAATGTGGAAAACACCGGCAAGGAGAAGGGACAGGATATAGGACATTTGTTAAGACATCAGGGAATCAGTTCCATGGTACTAGAGGGAGCTGTAGAGATTGAAATACATCCAGCAAATAATTGAGGACATAGATTTCAAGTGTTACTCTGAGATGAAGAGGTTGGCACAGGAGAGGAATTCGTGGGGTCCGCAGCAAGCCAGTCAGAAGACTGATGACTCAAATAAATAAATAAAATAAAAAAACGCCTTCATTTGTCTGTGTATTACTATATCCGTCACCGTGTGTTACTATAGGGCTATCTATATTTTGTACTATGTAGACTTCGGCTTTTATGCCATACTCAAGTACAGTGCTGAAAGTTATCAGACCATTATTATTTCATGTCTGTTAAGGCAGTCCAAAGCGGGTGAAGAACACTAACACATGTCTTTAAGATTCTTTGACAGTTACATCCAAAAGACATGTGTTATTCTTGTTTATCTGCTTTGGACTTACTTAACAGGTATAGCATAATAATGATGTAACAATTTTTATCACTGACTTGAAGTGGCATAAATGCTGAAATCTAGACAGTACAAAAAATAAATATGATAATACGCAGTCAAATGGTGTTTTACTCCTTTAAACAGTATTTCATGACTGTGGGTTAACATCATCGAAAATTTTGTTATATTTGGTTGTGTGGTGGCGCTTGTTTATGGTGTGTGTTCTTCCTGCATAGGCTATCCTTTGGTTTCTGGTTGGCATGGCTCCCACCAAGAGATTAAGTTGCCATGCACAACAATCGTTTCATTTATGACTTCAGAATGGCTGGATGTCCACTATACTCCGATTAAATAATTTTGTGACAGACAGATTGCCGTTGCCAGTTGCCACTCACACTTGACAAGGCTCTGGGCGTACCTGCAAAGAACTATGTCTGGCCGATACCCCCTACCACTTACTCGCTGAAACGTCAATCACGAAGAAATTTGTCAGAGTATAGAGGGTAAAAACAGAGCGAGTTCGAGTATAATGTTGAGGGTTGCATACATTAGAAATAAAGGCGTCGCTGTTATATCAATGCCGTACCGGCTTCCCTCCCTCTGAAGTTCCGCGACTGTGAGGAGTCTGAGAAAGGTGAAGCTGCAGTCGCTTCCTGCTAGTCGAATCATTCTTTCTTACTGTAGGGTGCAGAAGTATACAGCTGCAACGTACCACAGTAGTCTAGAGCACGATCTCACCGTTGTAAACTAGCTCTGACAGAGCGGAATGGGCGACTCTTGGGATCAGATGGTGTCTAACCAAGCTATGTTCTTTGAGACAGTTGAGGGTGTAATCCGAAAGTTAAGTAATGCAGTGAACACAACTGCAAAATCTGCCCCAAACATATACATAATACACTCACACACACGCGCACACTCTCATTCTCTCTCCCTCCCTCTCTCTCTCTCTCTCTCTCTCACACACACACACACACACACACACACACAACCAGACATTGATGTACATGATGTCAAACCTTTTGGAGCAAATTGAAACAGGTGATAGTTGGTCCACAATCGATTATACAATGGCCGAAAATGCATATTTTGTGTTATGGACGTACGTACATACCGTACACCGCATAACAACATACTTCGTAATAACGTTTCAAAGTGACGACCGTCAGTCTCAGTGCATGCGTGGCAACGACTTTTTTTTAACTATGACTTATGCAAAACACAATGAGTCTGTTGTACCAGGGGACTGGCAGCTTAGACCCTAGGAAGCAAGTCTTTATCCGTTTCTAGGGCGTTTCATGTACCAACTTCTTTACGTAATCCCAGAGGAAAAAGTCCAGAGACGTGAGATCCGACAATCTGAGTGGCCATGCGACAGGATCTCCCCTTCCAATCCAACAATGAGCATAGTCGAAGTTCAGGTGCTAGCGGACATAAACATCGAAGTGGGCTGGTGCACCGTCGTGTTTGAAACCGTATTGCCTCCAAGAACTATGGCAGCACACCTCGCAGGAACATGAGGTTACGCAGACCATTCAAACGGGGAGACGGCAAATAAGGTCGTATTAGGTGATCTTGGACAGTGCCCGCCCATACATTGACACAGAATTGTTCCTGGTGGGCACCGATGTGGATGGCGTGCGAATTGTTCTCACTCCAGGTGAATGAGGCCTCATCCACGAACAGTAGAAACTGTACGACGTTTGGCACTACAGAACTGCGGTGGATAATCGATTGAAAGAAGTGAATGCGGGACTCGAGATCCGTTGTTCCCAGTGCTAGTGGTGTAATAGCTATACCACCAGTACTTCCCCACATTTCGAATTGTGCGTTTCAGGGGCTAGCTGACTGGTGCTTATTGCTGTGTGGTCGGCCACACGATCCAACACAATTTCCTCAAAGTCTGGTTGTCTTTGGCGGGAACCTTGGGCGGCTCTCTGTGGCGTCAACGACCTCGTCGTCGTAAACTGGTATCCACGGAGATAAACTTCTTGCCATTAGGATGCCGACTGTTGGTTAAGCAGTCTCTGTACATTTGTGCTGCTTTACAGGCACTACATCCTGGAGCACCATGCATTAAATGCACGTCTGCCAACTCTCGCGACTAGTAACGTCCCATCACCTACTACGCGTCATGCACTGTGCGCACTAACGCACCTCACCATGGACACAGCACGAGCTGTGTGATGCATTGGCAACTGACACCGGGGATAATGTTGTCCGTGCGGCACAGGTTAATGCGCCGGTGGGAAGCACACGGTCGTCACCCGCTGCCTCTTCCAGTGTCCAACAGGCACGCGGGATCTTCGCGAGGGTGCGGCATAACTGCATGCAACATTGCTATACATGTAATGAGACTGGCGGTTGTCGCTTTGAACAATTACTACATCGTCGTTAAGCGGTGTAGGCTGTGTATGTCGCTAACACAACAAATATGCTATTCCGACTATTGGTTCAAATGTTCAAATGTGTGTGAATTCCTAAGGGACCAGACTGCTAAGGTCATCGGTCCCTAGACTTACACAATACTTAAACTAACTTATCCTAAGAACAACACGCACACCCATGCCCGAGGGAGGACTCGAACCTCCTCCGGGAGGGGCCGCGCAATCCGTGACATGACACCTTAAACCGTGCGGCCGACTATTGGTTCCATACATCAATATAATCGGTTCTGGACTCACTGTCACTAGTTTCAGTTTGACGTAAAAAGATTAAGACACCCTGTACACACACACACACACACACACACACACACACACACGCACGCACACGTGGAGCCGCACGATCGCTACGGTCGCAGGTTCGAATCCTGCCTCGGGCATGGCTGTGTTAGATTTAAGTAGTTCTAAGTTCTAGGGGACTGATGACCTCATACGTTAAGTCCCATAGTGCTAACAAGGGAGCCTCCCCATCGCACCCCCCTCAGATTTAGTTATAAGTTGGCACAGTGGATAGGCCTTGAAGAACTGAACACAGATGAATCGAGAAAACAGGAAAGAGTTGTATGGAACTATGAAAAAAAAAAGCAAAATATACAAACTGAGTAGTCCATGAGAAGATAGGCAACATCAAGGGTAATGTGAGCTCCGGAGCGCTGTGGTCCCGTGGTTAGCGTGAGCAACTGCGGAACGAGAGGTCCTAGGTTCAAGTGAGTGAAAAGTTTTAATTTTTTATTTTCAGACAATTATTCTCTGTCCGTCCGTCCGTCCGATGCGATCACTTTTTTGGGAGTGATTATCACATCGACAAGAAAACCTAAATCGGGCAAGGTAGAAGAATCTTTTTACCCATTCGTCAAGTGTACAAGTTAGGTGGGTCGACAACATATTCCTGTCATGTGACGCACATGCCGTCACCAGTGTCGTATAGAATATATCAGACGTGTTTTCCTGTGGAGGAATTGGTTGACCTATGACCTTGCGATCAAATGTTTTCGGTTCCCATTGGAGAGGCACGTCCTTTTGTCTACTAATCGCACGGTTTTGCGGTGCGGTCACAAAACACAGACACTAAACTTATTACAGTGAACAGAGACGTCAACGAACGAACGGACAGATCATAACTTTGCGAAAATAAAGAAAGTAAAATTTTCACTCGAGTGAAGACTTGAACCAAGGACCTCTCATTCCGCAGCTGTTCACGCTAACCACGGGACCACGGCACTCACGATCTAACCTTATCCTTCTATTGCT
Source organism: Schistocerca nitens (assembly GCF_023898315.1). Lineage (NCBI taxonomy): Eukaryota > Metazoa > Arthropoda > Insecta > Orthoptera > Acrididae > Schistocerca > Schistocerca nitens. Next base: position 106,009,610 of record NC_064614.1, on the reverse strand, counting down.
TATGTTGCACATGGACTACTCAGTTTGTATATTTTGCTTTTTTTTCATAGTTCCACACAACTTCTTCCTGTTTTCTCGATTGATCTGTGTTCAGTTTTTCAAGGCCTATCTACTGTGCCAACTTATAACTAAATCTGAGGGGGGTGCGGTAGGGAGGTTCCCTTGTAAGAGCCATTTCAACCATTTCAAGATGACGTCATAGAGCCCGCTGATAGCTTGAAGAGAGTTTACGGAGTTCATTTCTGATCTCTAGTGTTCACCCGTCGAAATACCAGCGGCTGTCGAGATCGTTACCCTGCTGCATTTCCGTCAGGTATCTGAATATTCGATACGCCGAAAGCAGCTCAATTTAATAGGCGATTTTTTACCGGCGAGGAATCAGCCCACCTCCTACAATTACCAAATCAGTCCTGCTGACAAAGCCAACAGCTCCCCACATCTTGATTGCAGGAGTTGGAAAGGTATGGGTCTCGAATATCGCTGCTTCCTGTGTCCTTTCACCAGGTGCTCTACGGACGCGTTGTTGTCGATCTGACCGCCACAGACAGATTCCTCACTGAACACCACAGACCGTTGCGCAGTATGTCAGTTGATAACGTGCAACTCTCTGTTGTCTATGCTATAGTATCGGCAGTGAACGACGGGCGACAATTCCAGATCTCAGTGCATCTTCCGTAACGTCTTCCCGACGGTTCGTGCTGACAGTCTTCCTCTGACCACTTTTCACCAGTTCTTATTAGAGTTACACTCTACCAAAACTACGATTTGGTAGTTTTGGTACACTTCATAATCGACGTAGTAAATGGTAGGATTACGAATAGTACTGGTAGAATTTGTAGGGAAAGTAACATAAATGAATGTGTAAGACAATAAAACTAGAGCCGAAGGCTTTTCTTTTCTTTTTTTTTTATATAATTACAACCGCACATCATTCTCACAGAATATAAATTGCATTTTATATGTAATAAAAATTAGTTGATCGCATAACTTTTGTGCTTTTCTGTAACCAGAGCAATTACTTTTAATGCAAGTACAGTTTACATGCACAAAACATCATTTTGTTGTCATTCTGACCTCAGATGTTAAGTCCGATAGTGCTTAGAGCCATGTGTCATTTTGTCCTCAATAGAACGTCCTTCACCATCATGAGAGGCAAGGGTTTTCAGTTATTACTGATAAATGCGAAACTTGGGGAATAACAGAAACATGCTGTTTATACCCTGAAGCGTCAAGAAAAAAGAAAAAAAGTGGTATAGGCACGTGTATTCAAATGCAGAGATATGTAAACAGGCAGAATACGTGCCTCTGGTCGGCAACAAGTGTCCGGCGCAGTTCTAAGATCGGTTACGGCTGCTACAATGGCAGGTTGTCAAATATAAGTGAGTCTGAACGTGGTGTTATAGTCGGCGTACGAGCGATGGGACACAGCATCTACAAGATAGCAATCAAGTGGGCATTTTCCCGTACGATCACGTCACGAATGTACCGTGAATATCAGGAATCCGGTAAAACATCATATCTCCGACATCTCTGCGCCTGGAAAAAGATCCTGCAAGAACGGGACCACCGACGACTGAAGAGAATCTTTCAGCGTGACAGAAGTGCAACCCTTCCGCAAATTGCTGCAGATTTCAGTGCTGGGCCATCAACAAGTGTCATTCAAGAACCACTCAAAGAAAAATCATCGATAAGGGCTTTCGGAGCCGAAGGCCGACTCGTATATCCTTGGTGACTGCACGACACAAAGCTCTACGCCTCGCCTGGACCCGTCAACACCGACATTGTACTGTTGATGATGGGAAACATGTTGCCTGGTCGGACGAGTTTCGTTTCAAATTGTATCGAGCGGATGGACCTGTACGGATATGGAGACAACCTCATGAATCCATGGGTCCTGCATGTCAACAGAGGACTGTTCAAACTGGTGGAGGCTCTATAATGGTGTGAGGCGTGTGCAGTTGGAGTGATACGGGACCCCTGATACATCTAGATATACTCTCACAGGTGAAACGTACATAAGCATCCTGTCTGATCACCTGCATCCATTCATGTCCATTGTGCATTCTGACGCGGACTTGGGCAATTCCAGCAGGGCAATGCGACACACAGTAGTTCCAGGTTCACTTTCTGAATTTAAACACTTCCGCTGGCCATCAAACTCCATGACACTTGCAACGTGCTGTTCAGAAGATATCTCCACCCCCTCCTACCCTTACGGATTTAGGGACAGCCCTGAATGATTCATGGTATCATTCCCCTCCAGCACTACTTGAGACATTAGTCGAGTCCATGCCATGTCGTGTTGCGTGCTAGCGGGGGCTCTACACGATACTAGGCAGGTGTACCAGTTTGTTTGGTTCTTCAGTGTAGTTTCGACGAAGTATTGGAGCGGTGTTCGATTTATCTTTGTTTTGCGTTTTTTTTTTTTATTTTAACTTTTTGTTGAGAAAATCGCGTTTTATAGCGCTATATAATAAAATTTTATTGTTTTCTTTATTTTTGCTACAACATCACTCTGTTTCACATTGCAAATCAACAATTTCTATGTAAAACTTAATTAAATATTGACAACTTCAGTTTTGCTATAAATACCGTTATTCTTAAGTACCAGACAGAAGCACAGAGACGAAGAACAAAAATGTTCTGTAGGCTACGATGCCCTTCATATATTCTCACTCAGTTTCTAGACGGTTAACCGCTTCTAGTTTCTAGAAGAATCTACGAGAGTTATTCGGAAAGTAAGGAACGATCGGTCGCCAAATGGAAACCACAGTGAAGATTCGATGAAGTTTTGAACAGGTGTGTTGGGCAGTGTCTCTAGTATGCTCGTCGATCGCGTTACGTCGTTCTTTTTAGTTCTGAGCACACAGGGAGCACATCAAGATACCTAGAACAATAGTGTCTCCCGCCAAGTACGAAGGCCTGGTGAGAAATTTCGCCTGAAGCTATGCAACCAACATTACATAACTGTCGTGCGTTTTCTCTTCAAGACAATTTTCAGCCGCATTCTGCAGGGCCAATGAAGATTGTCCTGCATCGTTTTCAATTGGAAACGTATGATTACCCACAATACAGCCTGTAATTGTCTCCCTCGGAGTTTCGCCTCTGCTTACATGAACCGCTGGCTATGAAGACAACAGTTTGGCTCAGACAACGAGCTGTAGGGCAGCATAGAGAATTGTCGGAAAGCACTGGCGGCTGCCTTCTGTGACGAGGGTTATTGGAAAGTTGGCACAACTCCACGACAAACCTCGAAGTCAGATCGGCGACTATTGAAATAAGTAGCTGGAAGTTGTAGCTCACTGTTTCAAATAAAACAGTTTTGATTTTCACTGAGGTTTCCATTTCGCGACCTATCGTTCCTTACATTCCGAGTAGCCCTCGTAGTAAGACACGCAGACAAAGCAATCGAAATAAGGCCCGACAGATACGCAACACACCTAAAGTACAGGTAATGCGATTAAGATCGTAACTGACCAAAGCTACTAGAAAAACGACCGTAGTTTACACTTGCTTACCACGTCCTTCTCATGGGGTAGCCCTTCTAGAAGGACCAGTGCTTACTCTTCTTCCTGCACTGTCGCCGTGAATCCACGTTGTCACCCTTCACTCTGCAGGCATTGCGCTGCAGTCAATTGTCTGTGGCATGTATCAGTCTGACGCTCCCATGACACCGATGCCTATCGCTCGATTCTTCTCAAAGTTCGAAGGACGGCGACAAGCTGCCCATGCAGACCTCCGTGTATCTCGTGCTTCGATATCTTCCGCCGGCCGCGATGGCCGAGCGGTTCTAGGCGCTTCAGTCCGGAACCGCGCGACTGCTACGGTCGCAGGTTCTAATCCTGCCTCGCGCATGGATGTGTGTGATGTCCTTAGGTTAGTTAGGTTTAAGTAGTTCTCAGTTCTAGGGGGACTGGTGACCTCAGACATTAAGTCCCATAGTGCTCAGAGCCATTTTATCGATATCCTCCTGAAAAGTTCCAGTAACGTTGCACAAGCCCCATAGCCACTATGTACTGACACTATTCTTAATATGTACCAATGGCTTTTTTATTCACTAAAAATAAGCTAGCATAAGTATGAAATTTTAATCAACGTATTTCACAGATTCCGAATTAATTTCCACACTGCAGTGGAGTGTGCTGCGCGGATATGAAGGTTCCTGGCAAATTAAAACTGTGCGCCCAATGGGACTCGAACTCGCAGGCAATTACTCTACCAATTTTTTCTTTCTTTCTTTTCTTTAAATTTTCAGGCTTCCTACAGCCCGTCCTTGCGCTTGCCAGATTGTGCCGCCATCGACTAGCTTCAATAATCTGGCTTCGTCTTTATTTCATTAATTAAATTCTTCTTCTTAAAAATCAGTTAAAATTTATTAATTCCTCCGTTCACGGACATGAGTATTGTGTTCTGTAACGGAAAATAAGGTAATATAATCGGCGTCTTCTGCCAAATTAAACAGCTGAAAAGACACGTGTGACTAAAACCGAAAGGCTTTCCACACAGCTGCATAAATTATGGCATCTTCCATCACTGCACTAAATCCTGTTTGACTGTTAAAGTCCCTTTATGTTGTACACTACAAGGCTTCTTATATCTTCTATTTCTTCTTCGTTGACAACAGAGGTGCTCTGACTTGCGCTAAATTAAATCATCTTCTTGATCGAGAGAAGTATATGTAAAATTAAGTTGGAGGACTGCTATTTTAAAATGTAAAGCAAGTAGAACTGAAATTAAAAGAGTACTTCTAATCTGCCACCATATTTGCAGTTTCGTTATCTTTGCACCTTTGTAGTAAAAACAATAACGTCCTGTCTAAGAAAATTGCAAAGTTCTCTTTATAGTTCCCAGCTTGAGCAAATGAAGTTCTGCTGTTAAATATCGTAAGAAACCGTGCTTAGCTGCTGCCTTGGAAGTAAAATAATCCATAATGGACGAAGCACGGAGCACATAAGAAGCGGACTAGAAAAGGCAAAAAAAGAGCCTATTCTCGGCGAAAAGAACAATACTAATATATAACATCAGCTTTAATATGAGGAAGAAATTTTATGAAAGCGAATCATGAAGTGTTGGAAAAGAAGGCAATCGAAGCTTTTGAGATGTGGTGCTACAGAAGGATGTCAAAAATTAATTGGACTTGCAGGATAAGCAATGAGAAGATTCTCCCATACTTGTCACGCAGAGGAACATCGGAAAACATTGACAAGAAGACTGAACACTATGGTACAACATACTGTATATTAGACATCTAGCGACAGTTTCCGTAGCACTTGAGCGGGTAACAGACGGTAACAACTGTAGAGGAAAAAAATATTGGCATACATCCAATAAGTAGTGGAGACGTTGGGCGTTAGTGCTATTCTGTACCGCAGAGATTGGCATGGGAGAGAATTTAGTGGCAGATCGCATCATACCAGTCAGGAGCCTGGTGACAATTTCGTAGCTTGTAGAGACAACTGAATACGACAGGCTGTTAGTTTCAGACCGGGTGATTGGCTGCTTTAGGTACAAACTAATCTGATACCTATTTTCATTTTTTGGCAAGTACTGTTTCTCTGAACACTATCTTTAGGAAATAGAAAAGCTGCTATTCGAAAGAGTATAGCCACAGGGAGAAGTTTACACAACTACATCATCACTACACCATCGACGTCAAGGATTATATCTGCGGCGAAACAAGGCCCGGAGAGTAGACAACATTCCGTTAGAAGTATTGATATCCTTGGGAGAGCCAGCCGTGACAAAACTCTTCCATATGATGAGCGAGATGTTTCAGACATGCGATATATTCTCAGATTTCGAGAAGAATATAATAATTCCAATTCCAAAGAAGGCAGGTGCTGACAGGTGTGAAAATTACCGAACTATCAGTTTAATAAGTCACAGCTGTAAAATACTAACACGAGTTCTTTACAGACGAATGGAAAAATTGGTAGCAGCTGACCTCGGTGAAGATCAGTTTGGATTTCGTAGAAATGTAGGAACACGCGAGGCAATACTGACTTAGAGAAAAATTTTGATAATGCTGACTGAAAAACATTCTTTCAAATTCTAAATGTCGCTGGGGTAAAATACAGGGAGCGAAACGCTATTTACAATTTGTACAGAAACCAGATGGCAGTTATGAGAGTCGAAGGGCACGAAAGGGAAGGAGTGGTTGGGAAGGGAGTGAGACAGGGTTGTAGCCTATCCCCAATGTTATTCAATCTGTATATTGAGCAAGCAGTAAAGGAAACAAAAGAAAAATTTGGAGTAGGAATTAAAATCCATGGAGAAGAAATTAAAACTTTGAGGTTCGCTGATGACATTGTAATTCTGTCAGAGACAGCAAAGCACCTGGAAGAGCAGCTGAACTGAATGGACAGTGTTTTGAAAGGAGAATATAATATGAATATCAGCAAAATCAAAACGAGGATAACGGAATGTAGTAGAATCAAATCAGATGATGCTGAGGGAATTACATTAGGAAGTGAGACACTTAAAATAGTAGACGAGTTTTGCTATTTGGAAGCAAAATAACTGATGATCGTCAAAGTAGGGAGGATATAAAATGCAGAGTGGCAATGGAAAGATCAGCGTTTTTGAAGAAGAGAAATTTGTTATCATCGATTATAGACTTAAGTGTCAGGAAGTCGTTTCTGAAAATATTTGTATGGAGTGTAGCCATGTATGAAAGTGAAAAATGGACGATAAATAGTTTAGACGAGAAGAGAATAGAAGAGTTGAAATGTGGTGCTACACAAGAATGCTGAAAATTAGATGCGTAGTCACGTAAGTAATGAGGAGGTACTGAATAGAAAAAAAATGGCTCTGAGCACTATGGGACTCAACTGCTGAGGTCATTAGTCCCCTAGAACTTAGAACTAGTTAAACCTAACTAACCTAAGGACATCACAAACATCCATGCCCTAGGCAGGATTCGAACCTGCGACCGTAGTGGTCTTGCGGTTCCAGACTGCAGCGCCTTTAACCGCACGGCCACTTCGGCCGGCCTTACTAAATAGAATTGGGGAGTAAAGAAATTTGTGGCACAACCTGACTAGAAGAAGGGATCGGCCGGCAGGACACATTCTGAGGCAGCAAGGGATGTTGTTGTTGTGGTCTTCAGTTCTGAGACTGGTTTGATGCAGCTCTCCATGCTACTCTATCCTGTGCAAGCTTCTTCATCTCCCAGTATCTACTGCAATCTACATCCTTCTGAATCTGCTTAGTGTATTCATCTCTTGGTCTCCCTCTACGATTTTTACCCTCCGCACTGCCCTCCAATACTAAATTGGTGATCACCAGTTTAATATTGGAGGGAAGTGTGAGGGGTAAAAATCGTAGAGGGAGACCAAGAGATGAATACACTAAGCAGATTCAGAAGGATGTAGGCTGCAGCAGGTACTGGGAGATGAAGAGGCTCGCACAGGATTCAGTAGCTTGGAGAGCTGCATCAAACTGCTTTTGGACTGAAGATCACAACAGTAACAACTTCTTGGCCGGTTCCAACTCAAAATTGTTTACGGCATCTTTTAAAGAGTCACCAATATTTTCATTTCCCTTTTGGATTATACCGCAAAGCAATCTGAGTGGTTCCTTCGTCTGTCATGCGTTGACCACGATCCTCCACATTTAACCCCCGTCCAGTGTTAATAATCTTCATATGATCTACGAGCATAGTAGAGAAATCTCGTTTCAGGCGATTCGATTTGTCGTACTTCATCTGATGTTAGCAGCTCTGCTTCCGCAGCCGTATAACAATAAAAGAAGAGTTATAACTTCGTATAGTTTGGCTAACTTCCTTCCGAACGTTACTTTTTGTTGCGTATATCTTTGTAACTTCAGCACCGTTTCTTTCTGTGTGTGTAAGATGATACCAGGACTATTAGCTTTCACTTACTTGTGCGATTGTTAATCCATTTGTTATAATTGGTTCTAATCCTTGAAATGCCAATGTCTGTGGAAACTGTCGTTCCACATGTAACACCAACCTGACTCAATTTACGGCATGTACTTCATTATCGCTATTGCCTATTGTGACCTAGTCGTCAGCACAGTGCCTGACAAAAAAGGTGGAGCACCAAGACGTGGTGGGATGTGAGGTGAACACGCACCATCATCAGGTATATGAATCATTACAGTTAACCCCCCCCCCCCTCCTGCCTCCTTCCCATCCCACACCGCCACCATCCGCCCCTTGCAAACCCCTATGGGCACAGCGGTTCCTCCTGGCGTCGTGATGTGGGAAGCCATCGGGTCTGTCTTCAGTTCTCTGTTGGTAGTGATCGAGGGAACCTCTGAGGGCTCAGCGGTACGCCACGGACATCCTGCGTCCTCATGGTATCTCTCGTTGTGCCATTTTCCAAGAGGATAATTCTCGTTGACACATGGCACGTGACACAGTGAACTGTCTGGGTGATGTTGATGTATTCCTATGGCCAGACAGATTCCCACTCTGTCCTAACTGAACAGTTATAGAACCAGCTCATCTAGCAACTGCATGCCGGTGTCACTATCCGGAATATCGAAGACCAGTCACAACAGCTGTGGACCAGCTCCTTGAGGGGAGGATACAATGGCGTTATGACATACTTCCCAATCTTATAACTGCACGCATCCATGCCAGAGGCGGTGTAACGTCATATCGATACATGCGCTCTTACTACTAAGTTATTTGTAAATTTGAGTCGATATTGTAATCACTGAAATGACACCACATTCCCTTCCAACCTGTGAAGTTACATTTTGTTTTCTCGCCCCTTTCGGTGTGTTTCATTTTGTTGTCAGGCAGTGTAGCTGTAGAATTTATATTGTTAATAATAAAACTGTTATTTCCGTTTTAGGTCAACTTTGTAGGATCGCGTCATTGTAAACATTAAAAAGTGCTGGCGGTTAGTTTCTGTTGACGTTGATTCACTTTTCAGGGAATGAATCATTATTTTATTATTCACGCATGGGGATTGAGAATCTGAGATTAATTGCTCCAGGGTTTCTATATTTTGAATACCTTCCCATAATAAGCTTCGTTTCATTCTTTGAAATCTCTTCCCGCAGTCAATGAACAAGTAGTAAGCATTCGAAACGACGACGGCTCTAATCCGCGCTCAGCTATCCGGAATTAGCGATTTTACGAAACCGTTTAAGGCAAATGCCGGGATGGCCCCTTCGAAAGAGCACGGCCGTCACCTCCCCCCCCCCCCCCCCCCCCCAATCCCAGCCCGCGCTCAGCCTCCAGTGACCGAGCTGCCGAAAGGTTGCTAAACACAAGCGTCTTCCTTTCGTCTAGGCCCCATTCTTGCAATCAATGAACTCATTGTTAAGTGAATAAGCAATTCTCTTCTTATTTCGGATATTTGTGCCAGTGCAAAATACGGTCGGAAACACGCGTTGTAACTTTTTTTTGTACCGATTCTTAAGCTTTTATACGCATCAGGTTACCTAACAAAACGGACTTACCTTCCGGGAATGAAAATGCAGTTGACAAAGGTCATAACTGAGCTGAACATCAAACGACAAGGGAAACTGCGTACGTCGAGGTAATTTACGGGATATTCATTCTCAATGGAAAGCTCAACTCGCGTAGTGCGTCATCTGCACAGAGCAACGGCAGCAGCATCTGGTAAGACTCTTACGATGATGAGGTCATTAAGCTCGCACGTGCGCACCACTTCCTCGCAGCTGTCGTGTCTTTGATCTTCGTAATGACCTTGTCACCAGAGAAAGCAACAACTGTTAACTCTTAACAGCTTACAGCAGTTGCAATTAAGGATACCTGCACAGTTCGTCCGCATCCGTTTGTTCTCTACACTCGCAAGAGCTCCTCAAATCATTGTTTCACTTTATTACATACACTGTTTCCAGTACTTTGAGTATGGTAACGAAATAATAACAAGTCCTCACGTGGAAAATTGGAAATTTGTGGTAAGGACTATGGGGCCAAATTGCTGAGGTCAATGGTCCCTAGGCTTACGCACTACTTAATCTATCTTAAACTAACTTACGCTAAGTTACCCATGCCCGAGGGAGGACTCGAACGTCCGACGGGGGGAAGTCGCGGGAACCGTGACAAGACGCCCCAAACAGCACGGCTACCCCGCGCGGCAGTCCTCACTTGTTCTTATGGTACAATATGTTACATTATACTCTGTACTGCGTAAGAAAGTCTCATTCTCAGTCTTCTATTGTTCCCTCCCCCCCCCCCACTCCCACCCCCTCCCAACATAATATACCGTCACCCCAAATTTTAGCTTGTCACGGATGTTTACTATGTTAGAAATGACTAGCCAACCGACCCTGCTACAAACGTCTGACAGTAAATATCTACAGCCCGACGAATTGTCAGGCGTAGTAGAAATAAATTATATTCAGAAATTAGCACGACTCACGCCCCGTCCTCACAGCTTTAATTCCGCCAGTATCTCCTCTCCTGAAGGAGTGCTAGTTCTGCAAGGTTCGCAGGAGAGCTTCTGCGAAGTTTGGAAGGTAGGAGACGACAGTTGGTAGAGCACTTGACCGCCAAAGGCAAAGATCCTTAGTTCGAGTCTGTCCGGCACATAGTTTTAATCAGTCAGGAAGTTTCATATCAGCGCTCACTCCGCTGCTGCGTGAAAATTTCATTCAGATTTCAGATTATGTGTGCAGTTTGTTGGAAGTCGATAAGTGCTCTCAATTTCAAATACTGGATGGGTGTAGTCTGGGTAATCTGCGTGCCATGAGTTATGAAGCTCAAGACATGTACACTGTATCTAATTTTCATACTTGACTTATTGTGTTACGCCTTTAGCGTAAAATTGTAATTCTTGATGAGTAGATTATGATCGTATTTTAAAATTTTAAATTCGGTCAGTAATTATTGGTCAGATGTTGAGCGAAGCGAAAAAGACTGCCTAGAAATTACACATTGAATTTTTGTCTTAATTTTCGTAACAAAACGAACAGCGGGAAATGGACAAATTAAGGTATCAAACTGCCAGACTGAGGTCTGTTTCTGCAAAGAATGATTTAATTGCTTGGAAGTAATCAGGGTAATTGAGAAAAACTTAGTGATCTGAGAGAAAATTTTTGTCCGCATTTAGTCAAACAAACGGGGAAACGGACGAATTGAACGCCGTGATGTCTAGTTCTGTGAAAAAATATTTAATTGCTCGAAACGAATTACGCTAATTAAGAAAAATTTAGTTAGTGATTTGAGAGAAAATTGAAATATCTCACAGACAGCTGCTGCTAGCTACGTAAATGAAGTATAAAAAAGTTCTTCTCGGCAAGGCGTAGCCATTTTGCACATAAAAAGTTATTTTGGTGTGATATTTCATGCTTTCTGGGGAAAACTTTAAAATAAAAAAGTAAGGAATGTTCTAATGTTGTGTGAAATGATTCGTCTAAAAGCAACAAAATAGAACAGAGAAAAATTTGTATGATACTCGAAATCCTGTGCAGCAGGAGTACCTTAATTGGTAAAATATTTCACCGCTTGACTGTGCCTAACAACAGTAGGCCTTTCTCAAGGCCGCACAGCAGCAGCCTGTGCGGTCTACGTAATCCACCAGGCAAACGTGCTCTAGTACTCTTCAAAAATATAAGTTAAACATTAAACTTTAAATTCTCAATCGTCATCTCATTTGCTTTACATGATTTCGAGCATCATTCAAACATGGGTCAAACGTTTCTTTACTTTATTTTATTTCTTACGTTTAGACGAATAATTTCACAAAACATTTGACCGTTTTCTTTCTTAAACGATGAAAATCAAATTTTTGTTGCCCCTAAGATGCGTCAGGTTGACAGCCTGCTACTGGGACTGGGTGACCATAGAAACCCTTTTAGTAATATAGATGTATTATTTATTTATTCATTCATTCTCCATAATTACAGCCTCTTATCTGAAAAACTAAAATAGGTCACACAGATCACATTTCCTTGAATGGTAATAATTATGTATTTACTATTTACTTCTGATTCTTAATTTTTCAAATAGTACAACTGCTGCTACTACTACTTCAAAACTAAAATGAAAACTTTAACCAGTTTCCCAACTACTAATACTACTACAAGCACTACAGAATGCCAGGATGGTTCCTTTGAATAAAAATAGGAAAAAAGGCCACAGCCGATTTCCTGCACCATCCTCTCCCATTCCGAGCTTTAGTTTTGTCTCTGACGACCCCGTTCTCGGCTAGACGTTAAATCCCAATCTTCATTTGAATACTGCCAGCAGCAAGTGCTAAGCTGGTGGTTCTTCTTCTTTCAAAAGGCGAAGCCTTGTCTCCGCATCCACAGCTCCAGCTTCATCTCATTGTATGAAGAACGTCCCATTCACTGATCTTATTTATTAAGGAGGATGCCCTCGGTCGTCCCCTCATTTTCACTAGCCAGTCTGTTGCGTCTGCCTTTAGAGTTTGTTCATTATGTCTGTGATGTCCTTTCGCTGACTAAAACGTGGTTCGAACCGTGCAGCTCTGCTTTCAATATCTCTCTCTCTCTCTCTCTCTCTATTCTGTTAATGCAACTTCATAAGGGTTCCAACCAACGAGCAATACTCAAGAATCGGTCATATGAGTATTTAGTAAGCGTCCTCATATCCTCACACTAAATGTCAGTCTTGCATTTGCCTTCCCCACAGCTAGTGGCCGTTGCACATGCAATCGCTCCAGACAGATATTCGTAGATAGTTGACGGTTGTGACTGAGTTCTGTGACTGACTGCCGATCATATTGTCAAGTAATATCGGCAGTTGCAGTAAGTCTTTCAACCAAACGTTTACCATCTTAAATCCTGTCTACATTTACTAACAGTTTTCTAAAGATGTGACCTTCCTGTGTAAAACTGTGACGAAGCGAAGAGCTTCAGAGTGCTATAAACTTCTGCCATGTATCTTGAAATTTCGGTCCCATCACACATCTTTCGGGTACACGGAACAGTGCATTCCTTGTGATGATATCTCTACATTAAGAATTATGTACTGAGTTCTGCTGGCTTCGAAGTTGGAAGTTTTCACTCCAATCTTATGCCTGTTTTAATATTCCGTAATACATATTTTGTTGAAAATGTCCAGAAGATTATAATTGTGTGCTGCAGAGAGACACGAATGTGGAACATTTGGCTTACACGGGCGGGTACTCCACCAGAAAGTTTTAAGTCAGCGCACACTCCGCTGGAGAGCGAAAATTTCATTCTGAAAACGATCCTTAAGGATGCGGCTGAAGCGAGTTCCCCGCAATATCATTTCTTGCAGGAGTAGGGTCCCTCGTGGTATCAGGAGAACTTCTGTGAAATTTGGAAAGTAGGAGCACAGCAACTAGCGAAAGTAGAGCTGTGAGGTTCGTGAGTTGTGAGTCGTGCTGTAGGGATTATTGAAAGTCAGATTGCGTTGCGGTATGTATAATTGTTCTATAATTGTTGCATATGTCGACCCTTAGCCGAGGATACCTCACTGGAATCTTCTGATTTTTTTCTTGTAGTTTGTGTAATTAGTGTACATTTTGTTTATTGCTAGCGCGTAATTGTAGAGAGAATCTCCTTTGTAGTTGCAGTCTTTCATTGTTGTACAGTAAAACAGTTGTGGCATGCATGTAGATTTGCACCAACTATTTCGCAGCTGCGCTTGCAATTAACAAGATATTATTTTCAGTGTTATGTTAATGTGTTCTCTTATTTTTTCTCTTCAAATTGTGTTTTTCTGTGTTGTCGTGTGAAATATTGTGACAATAATGGCGTATGAAAAACGTAATACTAGGCTCCAAAGTAAACTGAGAAATGACAGTGAAGACGAAAGCAGTGTGTTAGCGCCACCATGTAATGAATTAACTAATGTTCAAAGTAGTAATTTGGTAATTGTGCATAGAGAAATGGAGCAGGCTGCAAATAATGGTGTAGGCAGTGAAACAATTAGTGAACAGGGAAGCATTATCGATCGATCGGTCGGCAACAGCTCGCCTCAGGATTCCGAAATGACAGGACACAATCTTGCAAATGCTGTAGATTCAGGTTTTGCGTCCTCGCCGTTTTCTCAAATAAATCACGACACATTTTCTGCTTTTCAAAATGCGAATATTGCCGGCTCAAATGCAATGCCGAATAGCACTGAGGAACATGTTTCAGACACCAGTGCACTGTTATTACAGTTAATGCAACAAATGGGACAAAGGCTACAAAACTTAGACACAACGCTTGAACAAAATCAGAATCAAATTAATACGCAACACCAAAGAGAAATCCTGGAAGTACAAGATCAGCTGACACAGGTAATACAAGAATTACGTATTTCAGAGGACACTCGCGCCCCAATACGGGAAGAGGGACATAGAAATACGGAACAGCCACAAAATAATAACACAGCGCATTTCGGAAATTATTAAAGAAATTGGCAAGGTGCACCGAATTTTGAAATGGAACCGCCGAAACGACGTAAAATTGACCGATATGCGACTCGCCGACATGATGATTTTGACTATAAGCTGTTCATTACTACACGTAAATTTAAAACATTTAAGAATTCTGGCAACGACATTCATCCACAAGCGTGGCTTCATCAATTCTCTCATTGTTTTCCTCCCAACTGGTCATTAGAGCACAGATTAGAATTTATGTGTGGCTATTTAGAGAATGAACCAGCTGTAAGAATGCGATCGCTCATTCACGATTGTCACAGTGAAGGAGAATTTTACCATGCCTTCCTCTCAGCATATTGGTCTCAAGCTACACAAGACCGAGTAAAACATAGCATTATAACGATGAAACATTTCGAACAATCTGAATTTTCCAGTCTTGTGAAATATTTTGAAGACATGTTGTACAAGAATCAGTACCTGTCAAACTCATACAGCCCCTCAGAACTCATCCGCATTTGCTTAATCAAATTACCTGAACATTTACGACATATTATTTTGGCAGGACGTTGCAAAGACGACATTTAAGCTTTTCAGGGACTGTTACAAGAATTAGAAATTGACACAGAAAGTCGCGGGATGCGAAAACAGGAAAATAATCACTACAGGTCACATACGTCACAATTCCGTGACG
This sequence comes from Schistocerca nitens, assembly GCF_023898315.1. Lineage (NCBI taxonomy): Eukaryota > Metazoa > Arthropoda > Insecta > Orthoptera > Acrididae > Schistocerca > Schistocerca nitens. The sequence goes on along the minus strand of NC_064614.1, from coordinate 105,994,610 downwards.
ACAGAAGCACTAACTGGACACGACAAGGTTATTCTTATAACACAAATCGTGACTAAAACAGACACCACCCGTATGACAACCACTGGCAGAGTAATAGTTACAGAGAAAGATCGCATTTCCGTAGTAATGAATATGATAGAGATAACCATGGAAACTGACAATATGGGAACAAAAACAATTATTATCAAGGGAGACAGAATAACTTCAGACGCAACAGTTCAGCGCGCAGTTACGATTCCGGGAGAAATTCTCCACCACATGACCGACAAACAAGAAACTATGTAAACTACCGACAAAACGACAGACCTGAATTCCATCAGAACTGGCGGGATTCAAACAGAGCAGGGCACTCTCGACAAGGTGAATTTGTAGAAGTTAGGTCTCCTAATCCCAATAACGACGCGCGCCAACAAAGAGACAGACAATGTCTCGCACCGCAGGCAGCCACGTGCGCCGGCTGGCTCAGGGAAAAATTACATAGATGCTAACCTTGAGAAAAATTTTAGCATTCTTTACCGATGTACCATATACCACATGATAATTCCACTGAAGCTGAAACTCTGCGTACTAGGAAGAGTAAAGGTTTACACCACATTTCACATGTAAAACCGTTTATTGAGAGATAATCTGCTTTTTAACTTTGTTTTTGCCATAAAACTTTTCACTTCACATTTCTAGTATGCATTGTCAGAGTTAGAAACTGTTACCATGCAACAATGTTTGAAGTTAAATATCCATTCAAGAACCAAGAGAACTTATTTAAACAGAAATTACGAATGCATTGTTATAGTGAACAGACGACACAGTGATGTTATTTGTACATTCTTGCTTTGTTAGTTGCACGATTACGTAACGACTATTAGGCTTACATACTTAGAACATATACTGGTACTGCTAATGAGATTTTAATGCAACATTTTGGTTTACTTGAAAATACATTCTGGATTTAAAGTACTTGCAGTGAGATACCAGATGACATAGTGGTTAGTTTATGTGACAGCTACACGATTTTATCATGACGCTACTAATGAGTGACAATTTACAATGATGCTTTTGCAGGTGTTTCTGTTTTATATCTGCACAGTTTTTCTGTAGTATTCTGGAAAGTAAAACATGTTTTAGTAGTAACTTTTGTGGTATAGCTACAATGAGACAGCCTTTTCCGTAGCACAACAATATGTTACAGCACAGTACTTTCTTCATCACGGCAATAAGCGTAATAACTAAGATATCTATACGCAAAGCATTTCACTTTTGTTTATCATGAGGTAAGTACATTGACTTTTGCGGAACTTAGCTTTCGGAGGACGATAACTACGACACTTCCACAGAGATTATCTTACAAGACGCACAGTTTAGCGCTACAGTACACGTATTTGAGTGATTAATTTTGTACTTAAAACATTTATTTTTAAAGATATTTGAAGTACAATGATACAAAGGTTTTCCGTGATACATTTCATTCCATTGCTGTAATCTGTAACGCCTGAGGGTATTATTCATTTATCCTCAGGGGGGTACACGCTTACTTTGTGTACCATGTGTTTGGCAAGCACAAGGAGCCCTAGCTAATACGGTATTTGCTTATACAACTTTACACATCGGTACCATATTTCTCTAACACACAAATTACACAGCTATCTGATCATTCAACTGAGAGATAAACATTTTTTTACTACATCAGTGACACATGTTTACGCAGTTACAAAAATGGTTCAAATGGCTCTGAGCACTATGGGACTCAACTGCTGTGGTCATAAGTCCCCTAGAACTTAGAACTACTTAAACCTAACTAACCTAAGGACAGCTCACAACACCCAGCCATCACGAGGCAGAGAAAATCCCTGACCCCGCCGGGAATCGAACCCGGGAACCCGGGCGTGGGAAGCGAGAACGCTACCGCACGACCAAGGGATGCGGGCTACGCAGTTACACAGTTGGGTAACTTCACACTTATGAAATTGTATTTTGTCTGTACTTTGTGAAATATTCATATTTTTTCGGAACCATTGTGATATTACAAGAGCTTTGAATGATGTATTTGGTATGGGATCATGATTTTAAAGTACGTTTGAGGTAGATGACACTATTGAAATGCGCAGAGAATTTTTTTTAGGTTTTGAAATTATTGGAGGAAGCTACGACGATTTTGAGAGTTGACTGAGGTGTTATGATGTTATTATTACGATGACTATGTGTATTATGCTGTTGCGGTATGTTTATGATCAATAAGCTGTTGCTATATGAGTTATTTGAGTATGCTACGTATCTGTTATGATGAAATATTGAAGAAGTGTCGACGAATAAGGTAAGGAATAATGAGTAGTGGTTAGGGACTCTGGTTTGTGAAAAAGGTTGTTGGAAACCAAGAATCGTACTTTAAGAGTTATGAAATGTGTGTAAATGCGTGAATGTATTACAATGCCGACGAAAATTTTTTGGATTCTGTTATATCAATAGGATTTTGTTTCTACAGATTTGTAACGCAAATTCTAGACCTGTGAAATTTTTTATATGAGACTGTCACTGTATTGCAAACTGGTGTCGTAAATATTTCGGTAAGAAAGCCAAGTGACCTTGACGTAATGTGTCTTGAGTGGCCAGCTGTGTCAGACGCCTGGAAAAAAAGCCATTAGTGTGTGCCTTTTCAGAGGCACAGGTGAAAAAAAAAAGAGGCCATTATCCTCGCTATTGACATTCCTTTGTAGAAAGCATCGCAAATACGACACGCTCACACTTGAAAACATATGATTATACTGTGGAGCCTTTAATTTACGATATTTACTAAAATGCCTAATGAAATGATGAGAAACATTTTACATCTATTGTCTTTCTGGTTGAGAGTTTGCTCATTTTGTTTAATATTAAGTTTCTAGCTGCAGCAGCATTGGTTAAAATAAAATTTAATAGATGTACTAATATAAATATTTTATGCCAACAGATCCAGTAAACAAGTTTATGATCTATTCAAAAAAACGAAGGAGCACAAAAAGACATTTACCTTCACAGGAACTGCATTCATAATTTTCTTTTCAAGTACTTGGTAATTTATTTTGAAGAATAAGTTGTGGTGCACCACTTTAATGACATAGATATTAAGATGTGAATAGACATTTCCCTTATCTGCATTGTTGTCTTTACTGTAATATTTTTCTGCTTGAGCTTTGTCATGTTTAGATATAATTTATTGCATTTGCTGCTGCTGTTTGCCAGGCATAGTGCTACTAAATTTCACTTTACATTACTCTGGTAAGCCAGTTTTACTACTGATTTATTTTTCTTGTTTGCTGCTCATTGTGTTATATTAGTTGTAATATTGCTGCTTGCTTGGCCAATTTGAATATTTTGTCATTGCTGTTTGTATTAATTGTTTTATGCTGCTGCATTGCCTCGTCTCTTAGTTTAGCATCTGAGCTCAGTAGATTTAAGTTAGCTTAAGAGGGGGTAGACTATATAAGAGAATGAGTTGCGATGAATTGGAAGAAATGCAATTAGAAGTTATACGAAAAAATTACAGAAAGCAGGTATAGATAGGACTTTTTGGGAATAATGATGAACGAAGGGAGATTTCCAAGAAAAAAAAGGTTTTGTTTGCAAAATACTGCAGTACCAAATGTTACACTGAAAACAAACCCTGTCCTTTCCCCCGGTGTTATTCTGCTATGTGTTTGTGTACTCTTGCATTTTTGTGTTTTTTCTGTCTTTATGTGTTTAGCTAATAAGATTAATGTTGTAGAATTTTTCTAGTACTAAGCTACATTTACTATGATGAGGAATACTGTTATCCTCAAATATAATTTGCATTAATAATATGTTATTTACTTTGTAAAGATGTTAGACATTATTAATTCTGTTCTGTTTTAATGCTCATGTGTGAAGTTGATGTTTCAATAATTATTCTGATCTTTTATGTATTTACTTATGTCATAATTCCTGTAACACTGATGTATATGTTATTTCGATTCTTTTGTAAAGCCTGTACTACAAATGTTATCTGTATTGTTATGTTCTTTAATGACGTATTTTGTACCTTTGTAATTGTATTCTTATGTTATAAAATTGCAATTGACACCAGTTCATCAAATTAAGTAACTTGTAAGTTCCATTTCACTGCACATGTTTCTGTTGGTCTTAGTATATGGACAATATGTGAGACGTAGAGACTGTTAGTGTTTGCACGTGTGTTAAAAATTCAGCAAGGGACTGGATAACAGCATTGTTGGTTCTAAGGACAATTCCAAAAACTTTGTGAGTGCACAAGTGGTGGTTATGGACTTGCTATATTGTCTGCAAGACTCTTCGAGGGTGATTTTGCACCTGCACAGTCGCAGCAGATGGCTGCTGGCCATCTCTACAAGGAGTACAGTGGGTCTACACCTTTGCTGACTCACCAGTACCATTATTTCTACAAGGACTGCAGTGGGTCTGCACCTCTGGTGGCCCACCAATACCACAATCTCTACCAGGACTACAGTGGGTCTGCACCTCTGGTGGCTTACCAATACCGTAATCTCTACCAGGACTACAGGGGGTCTGCTCTGTGATGACCTACCTACCAATACTGTTCAAAATTTCGACTGACTGCTGTGGGTTTGCTCTGTTGTGGACCAATACCTGTCTGCATGTCAAGAGTCAGCACTGTCTTTCCGTTGGAAGGACAACACTACTTCTTCAATATTGCATGGAAATCCACTACTTCCTTGCATGGAAATCCACTACTTCCGTGTGCATTTTCTTTTACTGCTCAGACTTTGAGAAAAAAAAACACTGCAATTTTACTGTGGTGGATGATCAGGACTGTTTCTATGGACAGTGAGAAAATTTTAGCTTTTGACCAACATTGTATCAATAACTGTGTGCATTTGATTTCTTGTTATTGTAATTGTGAAAAAATTTTAACAAATATGTATTGTCCAGTGCCCAAAACAATTTGTAAAATTTTTTGTGCGGAGCATGGGGGCTATGTAAGTAGGCTGTTTAGGTTTTCTTATTGGTAACGCCACGTAGTGCTCTGTATGAAAATCACTGGCTGTGCTGTGTGCAGTCTGTGGCTGGTTTGCATTGTTGTCTGCCATTGTAGTGTTGGGCAGCTGGATGTGAACAGCGCGTAGTGTTGCGCAGTTGGAGGTGAGCCGCCAGCAGTGGTGGATGTGGGGAGAGAAATGGCGGAGTTTTGAAATTTGTAAGACTGGATGTCATGAACTGCTATGTATATTATGATTTTTCAACACTATTAAGGTAAATACTTTGTTTGTTCTCTATTAAAATCTTTCATTTGCTAACTATGCCTATCAGTAGTTAGTGCCTTCCGTAGTTTGAATCTTTTATTTAGCTGGCAGTAGTGGCGCTAGCTGTATTGCAGTAGTTCAAGTAACGAAGATTTTTGTGAGGTAAGTGATTTGTGAAAGGTATACGTTAATGTTAGTCAGGGCCATTCTTTTTTAGGGATTATTGAAAGTCAGATTGCGTTGCGGTATGTATAATTGTTCTATAATTGTTACAGCATATATGATTAAGTGTAATTGCATGAGTCGGACTAAAAATAATATGTTCATCAATATTAACACTAACGTTTTGACATAACCGGTAAACTGACTCATTCCATATATTTCGATAAAAGAATCATTCAAATGATATACGGAACTTGTAACTAACTGAGACAGAAAGCGTAAAGGAACACTTCATGCAAAATTTTGGAAAATTTCTAAAAAAAAAATAGATTTCTATCTCTAAATTTGAGTCATTTACGACAAGTTAAGTATAGATGATGGAAAATAGATGTTTTGAGGTAATGCGTTTTAACGTTTCACTCTGTTACTATTGTTATTTTGATATATTTAAGAAACAAATTGTGCATATGTTAACCTCAAACTGCCCTTTGTCAACTGGTACAGAATTTTTAAAATTTACATTACACGTTAAGCAGTTAACTCCTTCAGACGTACAGCATATCATAGTGTACAAAAACGTAAAACCGAATAAATTGGTCCCAAATTCAGGAAAATTAGCGCACCGTGCACAGCTATTTTTTTTGGCAAATTATCGGTATTTTTAATCTGTGTTATGGTGTCGTTTAACAAAATTTTAATTTTGACGCCTTTAACAGGACCAAAACAACCTAAACTTTTGAATGCACAAATTCCCCAAAATAGATTACTGAGAGCCTATATTTTATAGTGGTCAAAGGACTTGATTTTCTGCTTCTAAAATTCTTGCGCCTAAAGGGGTTCAGGTTCGTTCAGGAAGAGCATTTTCGCCTCATCTTCTTTGGTTCTGGAACATCTGGCTGGTCAGGTTCTTCCTCAGGATCATCGTTGTCGCCGACTTTAGAATCTGATTCAGGTTATGGTTTTATTTCAGGACACAGACTCATTCCTGTTTGCAGTAGATCATGAGGTTTTTAAAAACATAATCTTTTCGTTGTTTTGTCATGCCTGCTCGAATTACTGCACTAGGAAACCCGACGGGTCCATTTTCCTCAGCAATGATGCGGTATGGAAATTCAGTTCCATTAGTGTCTATATTGGATTGAACAATACCTTGTAGCTAACGATGAACTCAAAGTGGATTTATTTTGTTATATAAGGTACCTTGTTGACTTTACTATTCTTAAAGACACTTAGGCTGCTATATGTAATCACAGTAACTTTCCATTTTTAGTACCTAGCAGCAGCAGTAGAGTTAACATGTGTTGTAGGTGTAGGGTTCTGTTACTACAGTCAGCTATCTGGATTTTAGGGCTGCCTACTGCGAATTGGTAAGATCTCCAGGCATTTACAAATCCTGTGTAAAAAAAGGCAACACTTGTCTTGTTTTGCATTTTTGTATTCAAAAACCATTCTCCTTTTCTACAAATCTACTCTTAGCTCCTTAAAATGCGTATAAAATTTACACTCCTGGAAATGGAAAAAAGAACACATTGACACCGGTGTGTCAGACCCACCATACTTGCTGCGGACACTGCGAGAGGGCTGTACAAGCAATGATCACACGCACGGCACAGCGGACACACCAGGAACCGCGGTGTTGGCCGTCGAATGGCGCTAGCTGCGCAGCATTTGTGCACCGCCGCCGTCAGTGTCAGCCAGTTTGCCGTGGCATACGGAGCTCCATCGCAGTCTTTAACACTGGTAGCATGCCGCGACAGCGTGGACGTGAACCGTATGTGCAGTTGACGGACTTTGAGCGAGGGCGTATAGTGGGCATGCGGGAGGCCGGGTGGACGTACCGCCGAATTGCTCAACACGTGGGGCGTGAGGTCTCCACAGTACATCGATGTTGTCGCCAGTGGTCGGCGGAAGGTGCACGTGCCCGTCGACCTGGGACCGGACCGCAGCGACGCACGGATGCACGCCAAGACCGTAGGATCCTACGCAGTGCCGTAGGGGACCGCACCGCCACTTCCCAGCAAATTAGGGACACTGTTGCTCCTGGGGTATCGGCGAGGACCATTCGCAACCGTCTCCATGAAGCTGGGCTACGGTCCCGCACACCGTTAGGCCGTCTTCCGCTCACGCCCCAACATCGTGCAGCCCGCCTCCAGTGGTGTCGCGACAGTCGTGAATGGAGGGACGAATGGAGACGTGTCGTCTTCAGCGATGAGAGTCGCTTCTGCCTTGGTGCCAATGATGGTCGTATGCGTGTTTGGCGCCGTGCAGGTGAGCGCCACAATCAGGACTGCATACGACCGAGGCACACAGGGCCAACACCCGGCATCATGGTGTGGGGAGCGATCTCCTACACTGGCCGTACACCACTGGTGATCGTCGAGGGGACACTGAATAGTGCACGGTACATCCAAACCGTCATCGAACCCATCGTTCTACCATTCCTAGACCGGCAAGGGAACTTGCTGTTCCAACAGGACAATGCACGTCCGCATGTATCCCGTGCCACCCAACGTGCTCTAGAAGGTGTAAGTCAACTACCCTGGCTAGCAAGATCTCCGGATCTGTCCCCCATTGAGCATGTTTGGGACTGGATGAAGCGTCGTCTCACGCGGTCTGCACGTCCAGCACGAACGCTGGTCCAACTGAGGCGCCAGGTGGAAATGGCATGGCAAGCCGTTCCACAGGACTACATCCAGCATCTCTACGATCGTCTCCATGGGAGAATAGCAGCCTGCATTGCTGCGAAAGGTGGATATACACTGTACTAGTGCCGACATTGTGCATGCTCTGTTGCCTGTGCCTATGTGCCTGTGGTTCTGTCAGTGTGATCATGTGATGTATCTGACCCCAGGAATGTGTCAATAAAGTTTCCCCTTCCTGGGACAATGAATTCACGGTGTTCTTATTTCAATTTCCAGGAGTGTAGAAAATACTATTTTGTGAAGCATTGCATAGGCAGCTGCGAGATTTAGGAAAGGGGCATCTTGTCGGGCCGGTGTTATTTGCCCATAACGACAAGAGGTCATTTTCTAGAATAATATCGACTGCTTTAAATGATATTATTGACTCCTGTTAGATTCATACAAAAGTTTCTAATCGATAGGAGAGTGTACGCAATGAAGGTACATTATTACAATATACAAATAAAAAACGAAAATAGATATTGTAGACATTATCGAACGTTTTTTCTTGCACTGGAAGTTTCACTTCTCCGACAAATAGTCCGTTTTCGCTTTCAGTTCCATTATGCAGCCTCAAAAAACGTTGGCATGTTTAGATACAGTAATGCGTCGCGGGAGGAAGATACCCTAATTGTCACTATCGATGAAATTCCCCAACAGCCGTATAACTAAGATGTTATTTTATTGTATTTTGATGACACTATGTCATCTTCAGGCCCCATACGCATCCCTCAAAATAAACGATAATGCCATACAGTACCATATATCTAGATTTCGTGAATTCAAATCATTCCACAAGTGCTTCATTCGAAGGCTTTTGTAGCAACAAAGTGAATCGGTTTGTATTCACGAAATCCAGGGATATATGGCACTGTTTATTTTGAGAGATGCATGTGGGGCCTGAAGATGGCAGAATGGAATGCCGAAACTGGTTGTCGTCAAAATAAAATAAAATAACATCTTAGTTACACGGGTGTTGGAGGATTTCATTGATATTGGCAATTACTTAACCAGCTGATTTTCCCTGACCATGATGGATCAACAGAGACAGAAGATTCCCTATGTCGATCATTTCCAGTATAAGAGTCCTGTAAGGGACCCGCTACAAGGGTACCATGGCAAACTGACCTCCGCCCTGTGCCATTCAGACCTGGCCGCGCCCGCCGCGCTCAGACTTAGACGCCGGCGGCTGGCGGGCGGTGCCAAAATTTGTCCACAAGGCGTCCGTTATTCGGCTGAAGGTCCGCGGCTGCGCGAAGCCACGTCCAGGTAGGCGAGCGGCGAACAGCGTGGGCAGCGCCGAGCAGGTCTGCGTGGCTCCGAAATAGCTCGGCCATCCTTGATGAGAATAGCAGACCGCCGCCGGATAGCGCGCCTCCGCTACGAGGGACTCAGCTGGCGGCCACCTCACCTGTCATCGCGCGCTGACAAGTTACTTCTAGTCGGCGCAGGGTGGAGGCGTTGCAGTCCGCGTCTCTTGTTCTGAAGCGGACGCTCAGCCCAAGGGCGTGTCTTTAAATAGCAGTATTCCTAGAATCGGAATTCAAAAGAGCTGTGGACGACTTAAGGTCAAATAAGGTAGAAGGGGTGGATAACATTCCGTCGATATTTCTGAAGCGCATTTGGTGGAAGCGACAACAAAACGACTATTCACATTGGTGTGTAGAATCACATCATCCGCACAAGTCCGAAGATTGCAAGAGTCCACAAGAGCTAGAAGAAGAGTACGGGGAAATAACCACATTAGTTATGAATGCCGATATTCGATTGGAAAAGTTAAAAAAAATATTTCATACGTAACTTATTAATAGTTTATTATTTATGCAACTGGAAGTCACTGTACAACATCTTAAGCACACAAATCAATGGAAAAATACAAGCTTCGAGTTAATAATGTCCACAGCTCCAAATTTGTCGAGCTGTGGCGTACATATTATGTGGCATACCATTGTTTTCCTGCAACAAACACAGGACAACTGAAAATTTTCACATTTCGTCTGCAGAGGCATCTACATTCGTGTCCTAATTTGTAGATGTCTTGTTAGTTTTTATTGCTTTGTAGAATTTGTGATAGACAGGTGGTATCCAGTTCAGTGCAGATATGATGTCTTGTTTCTTCCATAATGAATTTCCAAACTGCAGCGCAGTGTGCGTCGACGTGAAACTTCCTGACAGATTAAAACTGTGTGCCGACCCGAGACTCGAGCTCGGGACCTTTGCCTTTCACGAGAAAGTGCTTTACTATCTGAGCTACCCAAGCACGACCCACGGCACCTTCTCACGGCTTTACTTCCACCAGCATCTCGTCTCCTACCTTCCAAACTTCACAGAAGCTCTCCTGCGATGCTTCAGAACTAGCACTCCTGGGAGAAAGGATATTGAGGACACACGGCTTGCCACAGCCTGGGGGATGTTTCCATAATGACATTTTCACTCTGCAGCGGAATGTGCGCTATTTTGAAACTTCCTGGCAGACCGGGCCTAAGTCTTGCTTGGGTAGCTCAGTCGACAGAGACTTGCCCGCGAAAGGCATAGGTCCCGAGTTCTAGTCTCGGTCTGGCAAACAGTTTTAATCTCTCAGGAAGTTTCACGTCTTGTTTCTTCTTCAAGACAATTGGAACCGACCTGGAATACTTCTTTTGAAGACTGCTTCCTTTTAAGGTTATAGGGCGACCTCGTCTGTGTAAACTGACTTTCTGCCCCACAAGATTACTGGGTCATCTGCATCGAGGAGGAGCCGTACAGCATCTCGCAATAAAGCTTTGTGTCCTTCTACTGAGATATTCTTATGACTCAATGTCACTGATGCATACAAAACCTTCTGATGACATAACATGGACACAAAATGGTCGCTTTGACCACACTTCTTCATGATGTCCATCCAGTCTTGAGGGACATATACAAACTGCACATGTCGGCGAACATACTGCCCCACAACAGCAAAATTTCGATCGCTTGGCAACATGGACTGTCCAGGAAGTGGGAAGTGGTGCTCAATGGTGGAAAATCTTCCTTTTGCTATAAGCCCAGAGCAGTTGTCTGAAATTTCAGTCAACTTACTCCCTCGTATATTGTGATCTTCAAAATAGTTCAGTAAGCAGCTGCCTATTTCCTCTGAACCACCTGATGCTACCGTTTCATCCCAGACAAAGAAATGACCTGGTGACGAATTACAGGGATGAATGCTGAAGTAATATGGCCACAGTTTCCTCTTACAGAACATTGGACTTGTAGAGAGGAGAGTTTAGGAGTGGGCAATGCCTATTGTAGATCGAAAGTTACTACATGAACGTCTTTATCAAAAACTACCTTCTCTGTTTGCACTTTTATATTATCTTGACGTGACTGGGCTTTTCTGAGATGTAACTCCTTCTGTATATTTCTTTCTTTCAGTTTTTCCAGGTCGTTTCTTGCTTCTATCAGTTGCATTTCATTTGAATAGCATGTTGGACAAGTATCTGATTTTGACAGTTTCAATTAAATATTGAAATCTGGAATGAAAATGCGATGATACTTATCAAAAGATACAGGCTTCGCTGTGATATCAGGACAGTAGTTATCTTTATAATGGTTGTAGTAACTTTGTATGGCACATTCCATCGACACATAGAAATTTTTTCTTTTTCTCGATGTTTTCATTGTGACATCTTTATTCCCAGGGTCAGTTCTGTTGTGATCCTCTTCATTCAATTAAAAAAATATTTTTGTGTGGATAGTGTAATACTAAAAAAGTGCTGTTAACCAATAAAATGGTAACCTCATCAATGATAAGATGAATAAAATGGTAACCCACAAATTTGGGAATATTTCTATTTGTAAACATTCCATGATTTACAGAGGCCAATGTAGTTCCATTAAAAGATGTGTTGACTCTTATCTTCGTATCAAGATATTGTAAAAATTTTGAATATGGAAATAAAATACGTAGCCTAACTAGCTAACACAAAGATAATGGTAACCAGCAAATAACAACATGACGTGGAAAACAAAACTTACTTAACTTGCAGTAGAATTAATATAAGTAGAATCTTCCATCTCCTCGTTTAAATTGAAATCTGGATCATTAATGTCATCATCAAAACAGTCAGAATCACTGGAATCACCACACAATTCATTTAAAACTACAAAAATATCACAATTTCCCTCATTGCAATCTGCTGCTGACGCCATTTTGAATTTGGGGGTTACTATTGTTTCTCACCAGCATATGTGAGTTCCCACAGAAACAAATCAACATTCTGCTGCCGTCTGTCATCAATAAGATGAACTCGTTACATCACCTAGCGTAGATCAGGATAACCATCGTCTTAATTTATTTGGTTTGAAAAATTCAAATTTGAGGGTTACCATTGTCTTTCCCCATACCCTTTAATTATCGTACAGTCACCTTAACAACTCATGCAGCCATGTTGCTAACAAGAGTAATACGCAGAAGAACCGAAAAGGAAATTGAGGATCTGTTACATGGCGATTAGTTTGGCTTTAGAAGAGGTAAACGCACCAGAAAGGCGCTTCCGACGTTGTGGTTGATAATGGAAGCAAAAGTGAAGGAAAATCAAGACACGTTCATAGTTTTTGTCGACTTAGAGAAAGCGTTCGACGATGTCAAATGGTGCATTCGACATTCTGAGAAAAATAGGTGTAAGATACAGGAAAGGGCGAGTAATATATAATACATAGAAGAATCATGAGGGAACAATAAGATTGGGAGGTCATGCAAGAAGTGCTCGGATTAAAAAGGGTGTAAGGCGGGGAAGCAGTATTTCGCCCCTACTGTTCAATCTATAAAGCGAAGAAGCAATGACGGAAACAGAAGGAAGTTCGAGAGTGGGATTAAAATTCAAGGTGAAAGGATATCAATGACAAAGACTTGCTGATGACATGGCTATCCTCATTGAAAGTGGAGAAGAATTAGAGGATCTCTTAAATGGAATGAACAGTCTAATGAGTGCAGAATATGAACTTCAGTAAATCAAGGAAATGAGAAGTAATGAGAAATAGCAGCAATGAGAACAGATAGAAACTTAACACAGCATTGGGGATCACGAAGTAGACGAAGTTAAGGAATTCTGGTACCCATGCAGCATAATAACCTATGACGATCGGAACAGGAAGGACATAAAAAGCACTTGCAAAAAGTGCATTCCTGGCCAAGAGAAATCTATTAGCTTCAAATATAAATCTCAATTTGGGAAAGAATTTTCTGAGAATGTATGTTTGGATCACAGCATTGTATAGTAGTGAAACACGGACTGTGGGAAAACCTGAACAGAAGAGGATCGAAGCATTTGAGATTTGCTGCTACAGAAGAATGTTGAAAATTAAGTGCACTGGTAAGGTAAGGAATGAGGAGGTTATACGCAGAATCGGCGAGGAAAGGAATACCTAGAAAACACTGGCAAGAAGAAAGGACAGGACGAAAGGAGATATGTTAAGACATCACAGTATAACGTCCATGGTACTAGAGTGAGACGTTGAGGGTACCCTCCCGCCGGAGTTTCGAGTCGTCCCTCGGACATGGATGTGTGTTGTTCTTGGCATAAGTTAGTTTCAGTAGTGTGTAAGTCTAGGTTCAAAATGGTTCAAATGGCTCTGAGCACTATGGGACTTAACTGCTGAGGTCATCAGTCCCCTAGAACTTAGAACTACTTAACCCTAACTAACCTAAGGACATCATACACATCCATGCCCGAGGCAGGATTAGAACCTGCGACCGTTGCGGTCGCGCGGTTCCAGACTGTAGCGCCTAGAACCGCTCGGCCACTCCGGCCGGCGTAAGTCTAGGGATCGATGACCTCAGTAGTTTGGTCCCTTAGGAATTCACACACATTTGAACACATTTGTTGAGGGAAAGAACTACAGAAGAAAACCAGAGATTGGAATACATCCAGCAAATAATTGAGGACGTAGCTTACAAGTGCTACTCTGAGATGAAAATGTTGGCACAGGAGAGGAATCAGGAATTCATGGTGGGCCGCATCCAACAAGTCAGAAGACTGATGACCCAAAAAAAGTAAAACTTTGTTTACAGTTGATACGGGCAATAAAATCTGCATATTTCCGAGAGTTAGTCCGACAAATTTATTTGGCAATATTGCGGTGTCACAAATTTCAGCCAAATGCCACTGCCTGCCACTGCTGCCCGGCAAACGTTTGCGGAAATAGATCTCCGAGCCAGAAGTGTTAACACGACACACATCATGCCCGCGTATTGGACGATATGAAGAGAGTGGATGTGAGTCCAGTGATACTGCATTTACATTCCAGGAAGAAAATAGCAGCAATGAGAACAGATAGAAACTTAACACAGCATTGGGGATCACGAAGTAGACGAAGTTAAGGAATTCTGGTACCCATGCAGCATAATAACCTGTGAGTCCAGTGATACTGCATTTACATTCCAGGAAGAAAATAGTTACAAAGAAAAAGATAGATTGTGCGTCTTAGATGCGTTCTTTTTAAAGGCAGCGAACTGTTTACTGCTTCTGAAACTTTAACTCGTGAACTGATATCAGATACATACTTTTATCAGAATGCTGAAACACTATTTTGAATACATATAACTAATGATCGCTGAAGTAGAGAGGATATTAGTTACAGACTGGCAATGGCAAGGAAAACGTTTGTCAAGAAGAAAAATTTTTTACTTTTAAGTGTTACGAAATCTTTTCTGTAAGTATTTGTATGGACTGTAGCCACGTATGAAAGTGAAACGTGGCACGATAAGCAATTTAGGCAGAGGAGAGAAGAAGCTTCTGAAATTTGGAGCTGCTGAGGAATGCTGAAAATTAGGTGGGTAGATCACGTAACTAATCAGGAGGTACTGAACAGAATTGGAGAAAAAAGAAATTTGTGGTACAACCTGACTAGAAGAAGGGATCGGTTGATAGGACACATTCTGAGACATCGTGGGATCACGAGTTTAGTACTACATGAAAGTGTATATGGTAAAAACCGTAGAGGGAGACCAAGAGATGAATGCAACAATCAGATTCAGAAGGATGTAGGTTGTAGTAGTTATTCGGAGATGAAGAAGCTTGTAGAGGGCAGAGTAGCATGAAGAGCTGCATCAAACCAGTCTTTCGATTGAAGACCACAACGTCACATTGTTTAAAAGCAATTCGTACGAGAAACTGTAAGACCAACATCAGCATGAAAGACTGTATACCGTTTGCAACCACACTGGCGATAGCTCTTCTTTTTTTTAGCTAGTGGTGATTCATACAATAGTTTAATTTACTTCTTTAAATTGCACTTCTCATCGATAAGCCTCTTAGTCCAAGGTGTTTGCAACTCTTTGGTAGAAGTACTCAAGGAATTGGTTGAAATAACACTCAAATGTTTGTATTAATATTTTACTGAAATTCACCACTACATTAAGACTACTATTAACTTCATAAATGCGATACATCTTCGACCGAAGTTACAGGACATGAAAAAGTAATGTATGGAATCACCATTATAATAATAATAAAAAAAATGAAACAAAACGCAAGCTACACCCATGAAACTCTCGTGATGAAGCTTCGAGAAAGGGTAGACTTCTTAAGAACCTATGTACAGTTACATAATGTCTCAATACTGCAGTAGCAGTGAGAATGTCTTTTTTCAGATTGCGGTCTTTGTATATATTTTGTTCTGTGTTCCATAACTCGTCTCGACCAGAGGATGGACAAAAACACATAACAAAAAGAATATAACACGTTAGAACGTCTAATACGGTATAGGAAAACCCTTAGCATTCGAAACGGCTTCCACTCACCTCGGAATGGGTAAATGCAAGTCCTGCGTGGCTTTCAAGGGAGTCGTATGCTATTCTTCCCGCAAAGTAGTGGCAAGTACAGAGGAAGCGGCGATGGAGGTGGACAGCGATCATGCACTCTTCTCTCCGAAGTAGACGACAAAGGCTCAGTAATAGTTGTAATGAGATCTGGCGACTGTCACGGCGAGGGCAGATGCGACAATTCATCCTCATGCTTACAGAACAAGTCCTGGCCGCTGTGAGCTGTATAAATGCAGAGCCTGTTGACTTCGAAGACGGCGTCATCATTGGGGAACATACATTGAACGGAACGCACATTGAACCATGGAATGGATCTGATCAGCCAAATTGGTCATATCATCCTTGGGAAAAGCACGTTTCAGAGCACCTTTGGGGTCTATGGAAGACAAAGATATGGCTGATGTGACACTCCTGGTGCGGAAAGTCGGCCAGAAGTTGGAAGCACTGTGCAACAAGACTCATCCCACCAAATTACTTTCTTCCATTGCTCCATAGTCCAGGTTTGATTGCTTCGGCACCCCGTTTTTCAGTTACAGGCATTTTTATCATCCATGAGTAGCTTTGAAATTCCAGCTCGCCCTGCGTTTCTCTGCTTATGGGGCTTCGCCCGTGTTGAAATGGTGCTGAGAGGGTTCGTAAGTACGAAATACAGATGTGTGCAGTGACTTCTGCAGCTGTCATCCTCTCGTCATCTCCCACGACCCTCTGTCACGGTCACTGAACACGCACTTTCGCCCACGCTATTGACTTAGCGGACTATGTTTTCCCGCTTGAAACACCAAACACATCGGCTACCTTGCTTAAATAGCCACCCCACATTTCGAGCACCAACAACGAATCCACTTAGTTGCGACATAATGCAGGCCCAACCACAAAGAACACTGCTCTGGCCACAATGATATTTGCAGCTTATTGCTCAAACAGAGCAGCGTCACCGGCATCTGCATTTATGTTCAAGCATGTAGTAGGTTGGAACTTAAATAGTGGCAACACTGCTGTGCAGACGCTATGCAATGGAACCTACTATTGTCGCTGATAGCACACGTTGTTGACGTACCTACCTTACCTCCGAGCAAATGGACTCGCCCGTCCCACGTCACCGGCGTGCGCACAATCGAGGGAAAAACAGTCTAACGTAACGGTGTCACTATGTTTTCGAAACAGAAGCAACGGTGTTGGATCAAGATTGAATGTTCCAGAGGTCGTACAGCACGACAGTGTCATCAAGGTCTTCAAGAGGCGTGCGGGGAATCGGCATTGTGTAAGGGATCCGTGATCCCACGAACACAGATATTAGTATCCGACACCCAGGTCGAGAGCAGACAGGAGTCGATTGTCGAGCGCTGCAGGAGGCAGTGAGATTAGTGTCGAGTGAAAGCAGTACTGGGAACACGGGCAAGAATGGTGGTCGAACTGAGTACGGGTGTCAATAGCGGATGTGCCGAGTGAGGAGTAAATTGTAAATTCACCGGAGTGTGACAAATGAGCGCGTCCCCTTATCGTCGCTCGGTTGACTCTCATAAATACCGATTCGCGAGTGATATAGAACCAAAAGCGACAAGTGCCCGAATTGCGTGTTTCGCGTCAACCGCGTCGGCCAGCAACAACCATGGATTGCAGTAAGGATTTTTGTGCATGTTAACTGTCATCATTTCGTGTGACGAAGTACATAAAATCAACAACCAATAAAAGATATAACCGTAATCAAACGTGTAAGGCGAAGGTAGCAACTGCCTCAGAATTTGTGTGTTAGTAGAAAATACATATCAGTTTGTATATCGCAACCTTTTTGGTCTTTAATAATAGAAAAACTTTCAATCATCAACTATTCCGTCTCAGAACACTCTGCTGAAATACCCCCGATACCACAGCAGAAAAACCGGTGGACTTTCATCCATTAAGCACACGATCATATATTCATAGTAATTAAGTGTTTGGCGGCTTCGGTAAATCACACAAAACCCAATAAAGGATATAACGGGGGTGTTTCAGTTGCCGAACAGAACAGTGGCACGTTGGGTACAAACCTTCAACGAAGGTCGGCAAATTGTGGCAGGTATGCATCGGGCAGTTCGTCCTAGCGTCTCTGAAGAAGTGCATGCTGTTGCCGCCTTAGTGGACAGTGATTGATGTCATACGACTGTGCTTCGCATCCTGAAGGAATGCCTGGGCATGCGAAAAACTGCATCACGGTGGGTTCTGCATGACCTGGGGGAAATGCAGAAATGGGTGCGTTACGACGCTGTTCAGAAGCACTTGGAGCGCTATGAGCGCGAAGGAAAGGCTTTCTTACGCCGTATCGTAATACTGGGTAAGACATGGGCCACATCCTAAGAGTCAAAACTGAAACGCCAATCCGACGAATGGCGTCATTATGCGTCGCCGCGAAAGTTGAAAGTGCGTCAGAGCCCCAGTATGGTGACAGTTACGGTGATTCTCGCGTACGACTGTGATGGTGTTGTCCTAACGCATTACGTTCCTCCATGGCAGACCGTCAATGCACACTATTACTGTTCGGTTTTGGAGCATCACCTGCGACCAGCTTTGCGAAAGAAGCGGCGACACTTTCTGCACAACCCACCATCACTTTGCACGACAACGCGCGGGCGCATACAGCGCAAGCTGTGGCTGCACTATTCAAAAATGGTTCAAATGGCTCTGAGCAGTATGGGACTTAACCTCTAAGGTCATCAGTCCCCTAGAACTTAGAACTACGTAAACCTAACTAACCTAAGGACATCACACACATCCATGCCCGAAGCAGGATTCGAACCTGCGACAGCAGCGGTCGCGCGGTTCCAGAGTGTAGCGCCTAGAACCGCTCGGCCACTCCGGCCGGCTGCTGCACTGTTCGGTCGATGGGACTGGGAAGTACTGTACCACCCACCATACCCCCCGTACTTAAGTCCTTGTGACTTTAATTTTATTCCAAAGATGAAGGAACCACTTCGTGGCATTCGCTTCAGAACTGTTCCAGAGATTCGACAGGCAGTAGACCGCTCCATTCGCACCATCAAGAGAACAGGCTCTGCTAACAGTATACTACGTCTTCCACATCGCTGGCAACGGGTTCTACACAACGCTGGTGACTACTTTGAAGGACAGTAACAGGTGCAAACATGTAACCCTTTTGTACCGGCTGTGAATAAATAGTTGCCACTATTTAAGTTCCAACCCTCGTATTTCTCGCGGTGTTTCCATACTTTTGTCCCACCCCTGCAGCGGTACGTATCACATTTATAGAATTCATGCTTTCCCGATTCTACATTCTTCTGGACGACAAACAAATCGAGCGCCTCTGCTTTGGCGCGCCATTTTTCTGACTAGAGCCGAACAATACAGGGTGATTCAAAAAGAATACCACAACTTTAAAAATGTGTATTTAATGAAAGAAACATAATATAACCTTCTGTTATACATCATTACAAAGAGTATTTAAAAAGGTTTTTTTTCACTCAAAAACAAGTTCAGAGATGTTCAATATGGCCCCCTCCAGACACTCGAGCAATATCAACCCGATACTCCAACTCGTTCCACACTCTCTGTAGCATATCAGGCGTAACAGTTTGGATAGCTGCTGTTATTTCTCGTTTCAAATCATCAATGGTGGCTGGGAGAGGTGGCCGAAACACCATATCCTTAACATACCCCCATAAGAAAAAATCGCAGGGGGTAAGATCAGGGCTTCTTGGAGGCCAGTGATGAAGTACTCTGTCACGGGCTGCCTGGCGGCCGATCCATCGCCTCGGGTAGTTGACGTTCAGGTTTCATTACTAACCTTTTTCGTAGGACTCTCCATACAGTTGATTGTGGAATTTGCAGCTCTCTGCTAGCTCTGCGAGTCGATTTTCCTGGGCTGCGAACAAATGCTTGCTGGATGCGTGCTACATTTTCATCACTCGTTCTCGGCCGTCCAGAACTTTTCCCTTTGCACAAACACCCATTCTCTGTAAACTGTTTATACCAACGTTTAATACACCACCTATCAGGAGGTTTAACACCATACTTCGTTCGAAATGCACGCTGAACAACTGTCGTCGATTCACTTCTGCCGTACTCAATAACACAAAAATCTTTCTGTTGAGCGGTCGCCATCTTAGCATCAACTCACGCTGACGCCTAGTCAACAGCGCCTCAAGCGAACAAAGGTACAACTAAATGAAACTTTATAGCTCCCTTAATTCGCCGACAGATAGTGCTTAGTTCTGCCTTTTGTCGTTGCAGAGTTTGAAATTCCTAAAGTTGTGGTATTCTTTTTGAATCACCCTGTATTGTTCCAAGTGACTTTGCACTGCAGCGCTGTCGCTGTGAACAGACGAAGCAAGGCGGATTTTGAGAGTGAGATGGAAGCATATACAGCAAGGACAGAGACAGCTATTGCTGTGTCGTGCGAACAAGACACAGCCAGGGAAAAAGCGCCACAGCCACAAAGTTGCGAGCTGTTGCCACTGCCATAGATACTCGCCACTTGCGCGGGTTCCACCAGCGCCACAGGCGGCGCTGAGGATGAAGATAGCCCGCCGAGTACAATCCGCTAATGACCGGACGACAACGGACAGCCTACTCGGAAGACAGATCAGATCTCGCCACTTGGTTAGAGGTCATCATCCAGGGTTGACTTAGACAAGGAAGGTCGTTTAGTGAACTGAACACACAGTTGATGTAAATTGCATTTGCTATGTACTGTGAAGTTTACCTACGATTATTTGCACTTAGTCATTGAGGGCCTTTTTTGTGTTATATTACATGCAGTGTTGCAGACTTCAGTGCTCGACAAGGCACGAAGGTAGGTAAACCTTTTTAAATCATTTGGGTGACTTTGTTACTAATTTGTTGGAGTGTTGTAGGACCTTCGTTCTCATATCCTGTAACCTGACCCTTGGACGAAGCTGTGTAATAGCGGCAGGGAGTTGTCTTAGCGGTGTACTGCACCAGAAGCCGTTTCGCGAAGTCACAAACTCGGCCTACCGTTACAACAATGGCAACTCGGCCCCCACAGCAGTAGCGACGAGGCCTTTACAAAACTGGCGACGGGGTTTAGAAAAGCTACGGCTCGGCCATACGAAATATTTTCGGCCCTTGGTCTACAGATTCTTCAACACCTTGGCAATACGTCGACAACTAGCTCAACTAGCTACTATAGCCTGTTCCGTCAGCATAATTGCCCGGTCTTACCAAGAGATTGCTATGATTGACACTGCAGCGAATTTGGTGGCAACATTGTCGAAAAATAAGGTCCGTATGAACTTAAGCCGTTCCTTGCGTCTTTTACAGACCACCTAAATGCTACCGGTCTACCCAATGAGAATATGCGCCAGTAAAGCCATGAAAAGAGAGACAATGCAACTCAGTGACCGAGAACAGTGATTACATAGGAAAATTGCGGCTTCATGATGAAGTGATAGCGGATATCCTTTGCATTGTTTTTCTCTGTCCTTATTTATGATATTTCACACACTGTGTCCCATAATTTTAGATATACGACTTCATCTGCATCAATACCCTGCAAGCCACCTAACGACGTTTGCCGGCGTATACTGGAGCTACTATCATTTCACAACCTCTCCGTTGCCTCCCGAAATGATTCAAATCTCTCTTACTCATGATTCGGGGTCACTTTGCGAGATTTCTTTGGAAGGAAGTAATATGTTGCCTGAGTCTTCTTGGAACGTAAGCTCTCGGAATTTCTATAGTAAACCTCTCTACGTTCGTAGTAGCGTCTGCTACTGCATTCCTTCTAGTGGTTACTAAACGATCCCCTGACGCAACCGGCCGCTCTTCACTGAATCTTCCCTACCCCTTTTACTAATCCAGACTGATGGGCAACACTCAATAACCGGTCTTACGTTATGTATACCATTTCTTTCGTGGATGAAATAAATTTCCTTAAAAAAATATCTGATAATCGCGGGTGACTGTAGCGCTGTACTAGGGGAAAGAATAGAAGAATGTGGGATCCGTAGTATGAATGGGAAAGAACAAAGACTATATTGCGTTCTCTAATAAATTTCGGCCAGTAGCACAGGACCGCCGTTCTTACGCTGTGCTACAACGCTGTGAGTGGTGCAGCATTCCTTGTAGACAAGGTAGCCAGTCCGCGTTGATCCATTAAGAAACCGGGCAACTTCATTCACGGCGTCATTATGGAAACGTCCGAACACGGTACTTCTCCAATCCTGTCTCGTCTCCACGTCGACTCATCTTCACGCGCTGATTCCATACAACCAGGTGGCACATACACATCACTTCAATGCCATAAGATGCGTCATGCTACAGCAGGGCTTAACAACTGACCGGTTTTGAGCGCGAGTACTCGCGTTTGCTCAGGCACTTGCTCGCGAGCAGCTGCAAGGTCGTGGAGTACGGAGGGATGGGAGGGAGGGGAAATGCGCGCGCACGTTTGAATAGGGCCGCAGCGTGCCTATTGAATTCGCGCCGACTGTGTAACGTTTAAAGTACTACGATCAGCTCTTAACAGTCACTTCGCTGGTTAAGAATCATGTGAAGTCGCCGTTGTGTAACCCCAACCATGCTTTCGCAGTTCAACCCCCATTGGGAGGAATTTTATCTGTTTACTGAAAAAGATGGTGTTGCAAAATGTTTAGTATGTCACAAAACGGTGAATTCTTTTACGAAATTTAATTTGCAGCGACATATGTCGTACTACGCGAAAGACTACGGACGTGGAAAATGTGATTGACCAGACCGTGCACAGGAAGTTATTAAACATAAAAGGAAGCTATCCGAAGAAGATCTGGACGACGAAGAAAAATCAACTGAGGCAGCTCTCAGAGTGGGTTACAAAATTGCTTTGCTTTTAGCAAAATCCCTGCGCCCCTTAACTGATGGCGATTTAATAAAAGAATGTTTGGTAGTTCCAGCGGAACATCTGTGTCCATCTCAAGTGAACAGTTTCGGATTTTGCCATTATCTAACATGACCATTATGAGTCGCATACAGGACATGGCAGACGACGTCCAGAACCAGCTTGCAAATATCTGTTAAGATTTTATGGCGTATTCTCCAGCTCTGGACGAAAGTGTTGATATCACTGGAACAGCGCAGCTTGCCATATTTATTAGAGGTGTTAACAGAGACCTTCAGGTGAGGGAGGAACTCCTCGATGTAGTAGCCATGAAGAACACTACAACCGGAGGTGACATTTTAAGTTGTGTTGAAGAAAGTGTTGAAAATATAGGATTGTCGTGGAATTCTTTAGTTTCAGTGTCTACAGATGGTAGAGGCATACACTAAGCCAATAAAATTATGTGGCACGTGTACATTCTCCTTTATTTGTTTCATTTGTCGCAGTAATAATTCGTGAGTGATATCCCTGCAGCTGGCCGCGGATTTACATCGACTGGCGGCAGCTGTTGTGTACCCCACGTGACTCTCCCCACTCTCCGCTCTGGTCCGATAGTGGGGGTAGCGTGCTCGCGCTGCTCCGTGCTCGCGCCTTGCTGCTCACAGCTTGCTCCGCGAGCACGTATGTTGTGAAGCCCTGTGCTACAGCATCACGTGACCACCCGACTTCAGTTCTATTTTGTCTACAGCGCTCCAAAGCGCTTTTTTTTTGCGAGTTGAGTAATGTTTTTGTCCTAAGATCTTATTTAAGATCTCTAAGCTAACCTGTATGAACAACTTATATACATCTCGCGCGCAGTTTGTTTCCCAACATGATCCGCCAATGACTAAAAATACTACTACTATAGATTTATTTTTAAAACTACGAGTAGCTGAGTACTCGGCGTAGCCCGGTATGTATTTCTTTCAGTTCTATCCGTCCCTCCCCTCCTTCTTCCCCTCTTTGTCTACTTTCTTCTCCCTCTTCTCTCTGTACACCTCCTCACCCCCCTCCCCCATTCTCTGTCGATCTCCTCCAGCCTCTGCCTCTGTGCCTCTGTCCATCTCCTCCTGTTCCTGTTTCTGTCCATCTGCTGCCCCCCCCCCCCCCTCTCTGTCCATCTCGTCCTCTTTCTGTTCTATGTCCATCTCTCCTCTACCCTTCTCTGTCTATCTCCTTCTTCCCACCCTCCCGCGCCACTTCACAGTGTCGTACAATGGTGTAAATGTGGGCACTGTGTGAAAAATGTGCTGCGCATAGAGTCAGTAGCAAAGAAGTAATAAAATTAAAAGTCGTGCACGATGCGCCAGTTTTTCACGCATCTCAGTGTTTATGAGGAATCTCATGGACTATGACCCACACAATGTAATAATTTTGCACTTATATTCAGTGCCATATGTGAACACTATCTACAAAATGTGCCGTGAATACAGCTAATAGTAAAGAAGTAATAAATTTAAACGTCGTGTTTGATGCGAAAATGAACGGTGAAAATGCAGTAAGCGATAAACTTCATTCCTTTCATCATTATGTGGGCCGTGTTAGTGAGAAAAAGTTTCGTAAAGGTTTGAAATTACGTGTAAAAAAAGGTTTGAAATTATGTGTAAAGTTTGTTGAAAGTCACGAAGTGCTCTCGTTCTCAAACACTGGATGCATAAAATCTGGATATTCGCGCGTCGTGCGTGGCCTGCACTTCTTTCTCATCCCCTACGATTATCCCCTTCATAAGTAGGTGGTTCTTTTCCCACGATTTTTTTTTCCAGACGGTAAGTGATATGGGTACCAAGTTTGGTTGAAATCGGTCCTGTGGTTTCAGAGTAGATGTGGAACATACAATCATACATTTTTATAATATGTATGAATACCTTTCTTTCGTTATCCAATTTTGATGGAATATAGCCTATACGGTGCTCCAAGTTACGCTGAAGTTAGCACTGAAAACCTCACAAAAATTCGTCAAGTATTTTTGGAAATTAGCTTGTTCAGACAGACAAACAGAGCAAGTAGTAGTAAAACTTTAATCAGTTGCTCAAGACGAGCAAAGAATACGTCTGAGAAACTGCCGCCGGCCGGAGTGGCCGTGCGGTTCTGAGCGCTACAGTCTGGAACTGAGCGACCGCTACGGTCGCAGATTCGAATCCTGCCTTGGGCATGGATGTGTGTGATGTCCTTAGGTTAGTTAGGTTTAATTAGTTCTAAGTTCTAGGCGACTGATGACCTCAGAAGTTAAGTCGCATAGTGCTCAGAGCCATTTGAACCATTTTTTTGAGAAACTGCCAACAAGCATTCTCTTCCTTACAGTAAATCACGAAATTTTATTCTTTACAGAATAATTTATAGTCTTCTGAAGTTCTCATGGCACTGCTGTAACAGTTCGTAAGGAAATATTTTTTATTAGGGAATATTAAAAATATACTGTGCCTATAAACCATACGTTGTGAAAATTACACCCCACTAAAAATAATTTGTTTCTAGATTGACATGGCTTATTTGAAAGCCCTCGTTCTCTCATTTCAAGCGAGTGTATTAGTTTTCCTGAAAACTTAATATTTCAAAAGTTATTCGCGTGTAAAATTTTTCATTTTGCAGAGTCATCCAACCCATAAATAATATTCTTTCCAAAATTCAGTGCCGTAATTTCGTAGCCCCTGTTTTTCTCTTTTCAAAAATGTGCACTGTTACTTGAATAACCCGTTAGTTTGTTAATTATTCCAATTAGAGAGTTTCACTTCCTCGAAAATTCTTGGCGGACATTGGGAATCCACATGCACATTAAAACTTCCGTCTCATAGAGTAGTAGGACCTATACGATATTTATATCAAAGTAAAGGGAATCACTTTATTCTTTCTAAGAAAAACGAATCTGCGAAAAGAAAATTAATCTACTAATGTCTCAGTTCACGAGAAGTAATGCAGCCTATGCACTAGTGGAAGTTAATGTTCCAAGTATTTGTCGTAATTAGCAAACCAAAACCAGTCGGGCCACCGCATCACCTACTCATTGTTGAAATTCGTTTGCATCAGAGCAAAGAGATACAAGTCACCAGCAAAACGAAGGTAGCTCACAAATGATCAAAAACGTCCTGCTAGGACTGTTGATAATAATGTTGGTGATATGGAATCCTGCTTGCCTGACTACCAAGGAGAAGTTTGGAATTGAACCCAGGATATTGGCACCAAGTCTGGTGATCTGAAATTGTGCGCGAGAACTTATCCATCTTGCCAGCAGAATACTAGCGACGAAAATTTGTGAATGCCAGACAGAATGCTGTATTCCCTTTGTATAATATCGTTTGCGATATGCAAATTGTCCATTGCGCTTTACCTTCAGTTAAAGCCAGCGAGTTCCTTTGAGTGATTAAAATCAGATTTTTTTTCTACGCAGTTACTATTTTGGCGAATATATTGTACATTACGGAGAGGAGGTTCATAGATCTATCGTTTTTTACGTCTTATCATACACGCCTTATTTCTTGTGAAGTAGTTATATTGAGTTTTGTATCTGTATTGGAGATTTATCTACATCCTTAGACATTCTGTGAAAAACATTGTTCGTTCCTCTAATATTGCTGTGCCTCCATCTTTAACCACTTCCACTGAAACACCATAATCTCTACGTGGCGTACTTTCTTCATGTCTCGAAGATAATTATGCACTTAACTGGCATGTCCTAGAGAATATTAATTGCTATTATTCACACTATATCTTTCTGATTCTTGTCATGAAGTGTGCGAACATACAAACAAACCTTGGAATACTTGTATAGTATGTGTAATAATTTTAATACACATTGTAGGTCCTGTCGTGTTTTATCACCTATATCCTTTCTCAAATATCTCAAAAGTTTCGTTAGTCTACCCTAATGTCTAGTAAATTAAAATATAGTGTTATAGGTTTTTTTCGGTCGTATGTTGCGTGTTTTTGGTTTTATTATGACCATTAAAACATTCTTTATAAATTATTAAAGTTGACACCCCGGAAAGATTTTCCAGTTACCAGTGACGGAACGACTGTGTGCAGTGCGGATGGACTGAAGAACTTCGAGGACTTAAATGGATCGTGAGAAAGCGCAGCCTTGGGAACACCCGACCGTGCTGCAGCTGACGCTGTAGCGACAGATGGCGCACTACAGTGTGTTATTCCGTGGATCTGCAGACCAGTACAACAGCAAAACAAATGCAGCCCTACCGGCTACAGTAAGTAGTGAAACATTATGCACATCAACAACGAAAATTAAAAAGCAAATAAAGAAACAACAGCGAACACTGACGCAAGTCATTGCATTTAATGTAGACACCTACCAGTAGCCAGTTATAAGTGCGCTGCGAGAAGTAGTCACAAAGATTTAGTTGTCACTTAGAAAAAATGAAGTTACGTAATTAAAATTTTATTTCCAGTTATACTTCTGTAGTCCTTGTACAGAGTACCACAGTACCGTAACATTCTGCAAGAAAACAAAATAGAGCATACCATTGATTTAGTGGAGTGTCTTGTGGAAGTTGATTTTCTGCGTTTGTAGACGAAAAACGTTGCGCCACATTTACTTATTTGCTTCTGCCATAAATATGACGTGCCACCTAGTTACCTAGACAAGTCGTAATATGAAATTCTACATGTACAGAATGTGAAACTTATCTGATATTTCTTATTTGTAATAGGAATTAATAACATTGCAGTTTTAAATACATATAGATTTTTTAAAGTAATTAAGAAACGAAAATCTTAAAATTAAAGGTTTATCAATAGAAGAGAGAAATTTAGGAAGATGGAAAGAGGTTATCATGTACGATTACATTATGAGATAATTATAAATTCGGAGAAGTTTTCTAAAATAACAAGAAATTTGCATTTAAGAAGCAGAGCTAAAAGGTAATAGTAAAGCACATAGATTTGTATTAAAGATCCCACCACCTAGGTATCTAGTTTGTGAGGACTCGGAAAATCATCGAGCCTGTAACATTCCAAGTGGCCTACAAAATATATCTTTATCACTCATTCGATAATTTATGAGCACAGACACGTGTTGTATTACTCATATATTACTTCGTTACATCATTTTCATCAGTTATTGTTTTACCTAAGCTCAAAATCTACATATATTAAAATGACAGTTGATACATTTCCTTGTTCCTTAATTTAGTCTCATCTTACATTTGGGTCTGTATATTAATCTCACTGTTTGCATCTGTTACAGCATCTGAGTCTATTTTTGTGTCTGGGTCTGAGTCATTTCGAATATCCTGTTCCCGTGTTTGTGTGTTTGCTCTTATTTGTGACCGTTCTTGTATGCGTATTTCGTATTATCGGTTATGTCGGACGATACACTCCAATCGCCCAACACTCGTAGTTTGTTCTATGTTGTCACACACATTTCGGGGTCTCTCTCTCTCTCTCTCTCTCTCTCTCTCTCTCTCTCTTTCTCTCTCTATCGCAGTGTAAGAGATCAAATAGATGGATATGGACCATGGCCTGTGAGGAAACTGACCATGTAACGTGCTGGGTGTGCATGATTTAGTCTTATTCGTTCCTTCATCTTTCGGAAAAAGGTGCAGAAGCGACGCTCTTTTACTGTGAAATCCCATGCTCTCTGAAATGTATCATCTCGCCAGCGGTTTAGTGGCAGCTCGCCGTGAAGACTTCTCCTATAATTTCAAATACCTTGTCGAGTCTGCCTTCCTTCAACTAGTACGCTGATGCTCTGTCCTTAGTGAAGTTTTTACCCTCTTTAGCTCCCTCTAGTAGCAGTCAGGTTATTCCCTGATGCCACCATTTTCTACATTTTTCTTTCCTCACCGATTCTGAAGTGATCCTCTTCATTCCTTACCTTATATCTATTTAACGTTCAGTATCTTTCTAAGGAACTACATTTCGAACACTTCGATTATCTTGGCGATATCATGGCGAAAACATATGTTTAATTCCGGAGGTACGCATAAAACATCATCCGAAATTGTGCTAAATGCATTCTCTGAAAATTATTTCGAGCAGTTAGTTCATGAGCCCATGCGACTAGTAAACGGTTGTGAAAACACACTTGACCTCTTGGTAACAAATAATCCTGAGCTAATAACAAGCATCAAAACAGATACAGGGATTACTGAACGCAGGGTTGTCGTAGCGAGATTGTATATTGTAACCCCAAAATCCTCCAAAAATAATCGAAAAATATACCTGTTCCAAAAAGGAGTTAAAAATCCACTTGACGCCTTCCTGAAAGACAATCTCCAATCCTCCCAAATTAACAATGTAAGTGTAGACCAGATGTGGCTTGAATTCAAAGAAATAGCATCGGCAGCAATTGAGAGATTTACGCCAAATAAATTAACAAACGACGGAGCTGATCCTTCTTGGTACACAAAACGGTTCAGAACACTGTGGCGGAAACAACGAAGAAAACATGTCAATTTTAAACGGACGCAAAATCTCCAAGACTGGTGATCTTTTACAGAAGCTCGAAATTTAGCGTGGGCTTCAATGCGAGATGCTTATACTCGTAGTAGTTTCCACAACGAAACTTTGTCTCGAATCCGGACAGAAAATCCAAAGAGATTCTGGTCGTATGTTAAGTATGCTAGCGGCAAGAAAAAATCAATACCTTCTCTGCGCGATAGCAGTGGAGGTACTATCGAAGACAGTGCTGCCAAAGAAGAGTTACTAAACAGGGTCTTCCGAAATTCCTTCACAAAAGAAGACGAAGTAAATATTCCAGAATTCGTATGAAGAACAGCTGCCAACATGAGTAACGTGGAAGTAAATATCATCGGCGTAGTGAAGCAACTTAAATCAATTAACAAAAGCAAGTCTTCCGGTCCAGATTGTATACCAGTTAGGTTCCTTTCAGAGTATGGTGATACAATAGCTCCATACTTAACAATTATACACAACCGTTCGCTCGACGAAATATTCGTACCCCAAGACTGGAAAGATGCACAGCTCACACTAATATTCAAGGAAGGTAGTAGGAGTAATCCACTAAATTACAGGCCCATATCATTAAAGTCGAAATGCAGCAGGATTTTGGAACATCGTTCGAACCTTATGAATTACCTCGAAGAAAACGGTCCATTGACACACAGTCATCACGGATTTAGAAAACATCTCCGGAAGGCTTTTGACACTGTACCATAAAAGTGGCCTATAGTGAAATTGCGTGGTTATGGAATATCGTCTCAGTTATGTGATTGGATTCGTGATTTCCTGTCAGAGAAGTCACACTTCGCTGTAATTCACGGAAAGTCATCGAGTAAAATAGAAGTGATTTCTGGCGTTCCCCAAGGTAGAGTTATAGGCCCTTTGCTGTTCCTTATCTATATAAACGATTTGGGAGATAATATGAGCAGCCGTCTTCGGTTGTTTGCAGATGACGCTGTCGTTTATCGACTAGTAAAGTCATCACAAGATCAAAATAAATGAGAAAACGATTTACAAAAGAGATCTGTTTGGTGCGAAAACTGGCAACTGACCCTGAATAACGAAAAGTGTGAGGTCATCCACATGAGTGCTGAAAGGAATATGTTAAACTTCGGTTACATGATAAATCACTCAAATATAAAGGCCGTAAATTCAACCAAATACCTAGGAATTACTGTTACGTATAACTTCTTGCCTCAAATACAAAATGTTGTGGTGCAGGCTAACCAAAGGCTGCATTTTATTGGTACTTAGAAAATGTAGCAGATCTATTAAAGAGACTGCCCACACTACGCTTGTCCGTCCTCTTTTAGAGTACTGCTGCACAGTGTGGTATCCTTACCAGATAGGATAGACGGAGTGCATCAAAAAAGTTCAAAGAAGGACAGCACATTTTGTATTGTGTTATTGTTCCTTCACTTTGTTATTATTTCCTTGACTCTTTTTAGTAAGTAGTCCCCTGTTTTAACATTAAGTTTACTGCTAATTCTTACTTGCACTACTCCTCATTAGACTGCTCATTCCATTCTTGCCCACTTTCACTGGACATAGCAATGTCATTAGCGAGTCGTATTATTGATATATGTCGACCCTGACCTGTAACCCCACTCCTTAAACTTTCCCTTACTGTCGTTATTGGATCTTCGATATAAAGACTGAACAGTAGCAGAGTAAGCCTTCTTGCCTCTCCTACACCTATTTTTATCTGAGCAGTACTTTCGTATCCCAGTCCATTCGTTTTCATTCCATCTGGTTTTAAAAGATTACAAAACTGTTAAAAATATTTCTTCAATAGTTTTTTATTTTTTTAAATCATGAATATAAACTGCGCTATAGAAATTTTTCTCCACCCTCTTGAGTTGCAAAATTCGTATTGTTTCTTTATTCGGAAACCTCTTTGAATCTACTCTTTTCCCTCCAAATCTGGTCTAAAAAATATTACTGTCATCTTCATGTTGTTTTAAAGAAACAGGAAAAATACTTCCACCATTAACTCTGTAACACTCCGGATGATCGGACATCGCGAAATTCACATGCAAAAATCCATGATTTTGGTTTTAATATTTCGACAAATGTCTGTAAATTAGATCATATCTTCAGCACCAAATATCCGATCAGAATGAGCAAGGCGTTATTTTGAGGAGATGAAGAAAACTGTCACACTTCACTCTAGGTTCCAAAATAATATTTTTTTAAAACTATTGTCACATTTTATATTTGTCAATTTAGAGAGATTCGCTTCATTTGTACTGATATTTAGTCAGTAATATCAATACAATTGAAATGGGAATCTCTAAATTAGTTATCCTAACGGATGTTCTGCATTCCAAATCTTGAGTATTGGGGCAATGCATTTCTGGCCCAAAGTACCGGTATCCAAGAATGGCAGCAATGACATTATCGAAGATGGCGGATTTTGGTGGGAAGTTTGAATTTTGGCAGGAAGATAGATCAATTTGGCTACCTCCACTAACCTCATCCCCCTCCCCTCCCCTCCCCCAGAAAAATTGCGGGAAGCTCAAATTCCAACAGGATAATGCATCACACCATGGTTACTTTTACTAACCTAAGAAACTGGCGGGAAAATAGTTCAATTGGGATACCCCCACTAACCTAAGTCATCCGACCACCACCTCATCCTATGAACTGGCGTCAAGTTTGAATTTTGGCTGTGAAATAGGGTCAATTGGGGTATCTCTACTAACATAAGGAAATGGCGGGAGAGAAAGGTCACCTCCACTAACCAAAGTCACCTGTCCACCACCTCCTCCTAGTGACTCGTGGGAAAAGGACTCGACCAATGCTGGACATAAGTCTTTATTTTGCATGCACCAGCCACGAGGCCACAGTACCACCACCAGTCTGTTCCATAACGTAATCCAAGATGACGGTCCTGGGTGGGGGGAATTCCAGGAAAAGGACTCTGCCTGTGCTGGACATAAGTCTTTATTTTGCAGACAGTGTCTCCACCACGAGATATAGAGTCCAAATGACCTAGTACACAGTACTGCCACAGAGAGCGCTGTCATCCATTCCGTCACATAACCCATGATGGTGGGGGAAATGGTGGGGAACAGTGTGGTCACAACCAGGTATGGATATAGTACACAATACTGTCAACAGAGGATGCTGTCATCCATTCAGTGACATAACCCAAGATGACTGTCGGGAGGGGAAAATGACTCAGCCTGCGCTGGGCTGCTGGAGAGAGGAAGGAGTGGACTCTATTTATTTTGGAAAAATTTATTTAGGGATGGAGTATATTTTTCACACTGACAGAAAACACTCGCCCTGATGTGCTTGGGTTCACAATACACAGTCTGCAGAGCTGCAAACTACTCGTAAATAATGCAAAGACACGCTTGCTGATTGTAGGTTGTCAAAATAATGCAATCCACAGCCTACACATGTGCAAACTAGTACACTGAAATAATTTCAGTTCAGACCTGTAAACTGCTCCTAAATAATGCAGCACAGTGATGTGTAGACATGCTCAGTACTTGTAAACTGTCCAAATAGCCCATAGCACAGCCTACAGACCTGCTCGCAAAATAATGCAACAGACACGGAATCAATGCACACAAGTGCCGTCTGCCACACCCTGTCCACTAGACCGCATAGGAGGCTACAGGCAGACCCCGCAAAGTGATGTGGCTGTCAGTTATCAAATCATGCACAGGTGCCCGTTCGGGTCCCGCAAGCATGAGGTGGTGACATCCCTTTCGTACTTAGTACCTGAGAAATTTCTGTCAAAATAGCATTCACCTAGGCACCATTGCTGATGGGAGCGGATGGGAGCGAAGACCTGTTTGCTGAGTGCACCGACGCCACCGTCGGACGCAAGCCACCATTGCTGCCTAAAGTGAACTGGTTAAAAGTTGCCTCTATTTTCGTGTATACAGTCAGTGTTATACTATGTCACAGAACTCCACGGTGCACTCACACCTGTCTCATACACAAGACGCCTCTGGGCAGCACATGTGTTTACCATTTATGGCAGAGTAGCACAGAGTAGCTGGACATGCGACCTGCGTCTAACCGTGCTTAACTGCCCAGTGTGACTGACACAACGCCACAAAATCCGCGCGTGTAGCTACAAACCGTCAGAAGTGCATCTAAACAAGGTTCTCAATCTTATACTGATGTCACATGGCTATGTAAAATCAGAAACGAGTCAACCTCTAGGAAATTGTGTAGTGTCCCAGAAATAGTTAGGCTCGCTTTCCTGATGTCTCAGCTTGAATGCACGGAAATTCTTGCTCTGACAGGACCTGTTTACGAAAATAGCACAGAATAACATCGAATGCACTCTTACTCGCAGGCCTAACATGGTACCCCTTCCACCATGTGTTACCCTTCCTGCTTTCAACACACACAAACGTTCCCTCTGCTGTGTAGAGACTCCTATAGCCCAGTACAAAAGAATGTCTTGTGAATGAATCGAGCATTATGATTGGCTCTTACCGAACTTAACCTTCCAAATTACTGATGCGACCAGTATGGAAGCACCATCCACCTTTCCTTTCTTTTTGCAGACGAGACGTTCAGTGGGAAAAAAACTATTTTACACAGATAGGCATATTGCATCGACAATTAAACCCTTTAAAATGCCCCTAAATATCGTCAAATATGGAAAGACTCTTACTAAATTACACTGCTCCTCCACTGAGGACATTAGCTTGAATATTAGAGGGTGAAATCGAACTCCAACCCAGCAATATATCACCATGTACTGTGTCTATGTAGTAAACATACAAAATCGTCCCTTTTACATCATTCGTACATATACCGTGAAGACAGACAGCACAGTACGTATACTCGTGGCACTAGGGCATCCACTCCCGACAGGTGGCCACAACACCCTCTGTGGATCGAAGTCACTCTCAGAACTGCTCTACAGATTCGGGCGCGCTTCCCTCGGCACAAACGTGTTACTGTTTCTGGTCCGGACCTGCTTGCTTTTCTACGCCAATCTCCAGACTCTGGAATTACAAGAACACATGTATTTTCGCATGGTTTGCCAAAATATTATACCATTTTAGCGGTACTTCTCGATATCAAGCACAGAGCAGAAGCCTACCAATCGCTCACACTGTGGTGTCACCGCTAGACACCACACTTGCAAGGTGGTAACTTAAATCGGCCGCGGTCCTGTAGTACATGTCGGACCCGCGTGTCGCCACTGTGTAATCGCAATCCTAGCGCCACCACATGGCAGGTCACAAGACACGGACATGACCTCGCCCCAGTTGTACGGACGACATAGCTTGCGACCAGACCTACCAAGTCTTCCTCTCATTTGCCGAGAGACTGATAGAATAGCCTTCAGCTTATTCCATAGCTACTACCTAGCAAGGCGCCATTTGTATCAGTGCTTATAGCTTACTACTATTCAAGAGATGTATTCCAACAAGAGAATAAAGTTAAGTATATTATTCCAGCTACGTACTGTTCTTCTTATTCATTAATAAGTCTCATGTTCCAGTACTTCACGCCCGTCTGCGTTAGTTTAGCGTGCACTTTCAGCCACTTCGATCTACAAGGTGTTGGCCCAGCTGCCGACACATCACACACAACATAATTTTGAAGATATAGACTGGAAATTATTTCTCTACAAACCCGAAACTTTAGCGCTTATCCCGTCTGCGAAGACCTTTATGCAAGAACTCGAAACAAATAGAGCAAAATGATATTTCCACTCGCGAAATCCCATGTCGGTGATGTAACAGATTCCATATCATCCTTATAATTTACAAAGTCAACTAAGGCGTTTCTCGTGTCTAGAGAACAAGCAAACGTCTCTTTCACCTGCTAGATGCACACACCACAACCGATCCTTTCTCAACTAAATAAAGGCGCGAAATTTGCAGAAGCAATCAACCAAACAATTTACATGGGAGGGAATAACGGTCCAGCGCAAGCACATCTCCATATTCAATCTTCTCAAATTTCCACGTGATAACGAGAGCTGCTCAACACATACTAAGTATTACTTCACTATTCTACCCTCTAGAGGAAGGCAAAGTTAACTCAGATACATTCCTGCATTCCAACAGGCCTTTGCATTCAGATGGCTGCTGCTGTTAATGGGAACCGTGAATCATTCCCACACAGGTCACCAGCGATGCAGGCCAAGCACGCATAGACAGAATGATCCTATGAATTCGTTCACATATATATTTTATCCCTGTACCTACAGCTAAATGTTAGCATTGCGGTCTCAGTTGTATGACACTCGTCAGTGAGTGAAGTATCTGAAATACACCCTGCTGACGGCTGTGGCTCTGGAAATAGAAATAACGGTACCCATTCCTATGACTTTACATACTCTTCCCATGCTATCACAGTACTCCACGTCAAATCCACACCTTCCTTACGACTGGACATAGTCATTTCCTTTGCACATGTCAGAACACACACACTTACGTTATAAGCCTGATGTTCAAATGCGAACATTAAGTATAATACTTCGTCAATAACTGATCGCTGGCAATACGAAATAATACTGAGAGAAAATCAACCATGGGTGGACATGTCTCATAAGTTTTTCTTGCGAGTGCTACCACTCTGTCATAGAAAGAAAGGTTTAGCTGCAAGATGTTAAAAAAAACTCGATCCCAACAACTACTGCATGTTACTGTCACAAGTGGTCTTCGTTCTAAAGGTGCACCCAAGTATCCATGTTAAAAGCTATACTGGCTTTATAAATCGAGGTACGACATTACCTCTGAATGAGGAAGTTTTTCCAGACTGAGATGGTGATCGTAGGAATGTGTATTATCAGACCAGCACTCCGGCTACATGTCGCCGATGGTGCAACCTCGTAATAAAATCGCTGAATGTTGAAAGTCATTTGGCTAAGGAACGTGGTATGTAAGCAGTATTTGCGACTCCCTCACGCTGCCCCAGCTAGATATTTCTATAGTACTTGTAACGTTTTCTGTCTCTATACCATGTCAGACGTTCTGCAATATATCCACTGAGTTATAGGCGGTGACTGGTTGAGAAAGATCACAAACAGTAGTAGTAGATTATGTGCTGATTGAGGTCGTAAGAAAATGTACACTAGCTTCTCAGATCTGTAGTGTTACGCTACCTGCTACAAATGATGTGCATGATTTGGCATCAGGTCTTTCCATTAAAGCACATACCTGCATTGGATCCTATTGACAGGTCCTTTAATGATTACAACCACTATTCAGTCAAATTTCTGGCATGCCCATATCTTGAAAAGAGCCACCTTTCTCGAACCTGTCTACTACAGAAAAACTCCAACCTGGTTTTAGTCAGCCCATACACATCTTGCAACTGCTCCCATTTCTACAGCTTTGTGCATGTGATCATTCCAGTTTAAGTCAGAACTGAGCAGAAGTCAGAGAAAGCCATATCCACCACCTTCTGCAACCCATGTGGAAACAGAAAAACCTGAGTTAGTGCAACAGGACCATGTTTTGACCATTCGGTGGAAATGCACCTCTGGTAGTGGTACTGTGTACTAGACCACTTCGGAATCGCGGTGAACACACTGTTTCCCGCCATCTTGGATAACGCTACTTGCATCATCAGCTTGCATCATGGTGACCATCTTGGATTACATCACGAATGAGAGCACCCTGTGGCAATGGTACTGTGTACTAGGACAATTGCAGCCCGGACCCCATGGTGACCACACTGTTTCCCGCCATTTCTCCCAACCATCTTGGATTACATCACAGGAGGGATGACAGAGACCTCTGCTGGTGGTAATGTGTACTAGGTCAGTTGGAGTCCGGAGCTCGTGGTGAACACACTGGATGTCTGTACTGTATGAAATTGTTTGTATAAAGACTGGTGCATGCAAAATAAAGACTTATGTCCAGCATTGGTCAAGTCCCTTTCCCACTAATCCCTTGGATGAGGTGGCAGTTGGGTGACTTGGGTTACTTGATGTGACCTTTCTTTCCCGCCATTTTCTTAGGTTAGTAGAGATACGCGAATTGAGTTATTTCACAGCCAATATTCAAGCTTCGCGCCATTTTATATGACGAGGTGGCAGTTGGATGACTTAGGTTAGTGGGGGTGGTACAATTGAAATATTTTCCCGCCATTTTCTTAGGTTAGTAGAGGTAACTGTGGCCTGATGCATTATCCTGTTGGAATTTGAACTTCCTGCAATTTTTCTGGGGGAGGGGAGGGGAAAGGGGTTAGGTTAGTGGACGTAGCCCAATTGACCTATATTCCCGCCAAAATTCAAACTTCCCGCCAAAATTCAAACTTCCCGCCAAAATCCGCCATCTTGCATGGCATCACAGCCGCTATCTCGGATGATGTCACCATCAACATCTTGGTTAGCTGTACTTTGGGCCAGAAGCTGCTTTGCCCCAATACTATCTTTTACCTTATATTAGGGCATAGTACTGCTAGGGCCACTAAAATCTGACACTGTGGTATAAAGCACAAATTCCAAACAGAAAGTCATCGATAGCAGAAGACAAACACAACTCCAGTTACATATTCAGGAAACTACATGAAGAATACTCGGAATGGGGCCTGACAATATACTCAAAAAAGCAGAACTCATACATAGTAATGGATGAGAGATCACCGAGAAGATCTACATGTAGGATTGTGCAAAATTAAAAATGTCTGTACGTTCAAATACTTCAGTGTCACTTTTACAGCAAATACGATAAGTACATGAGGCATCATCAACAAAATTGGGCAAGGAAAAAGAGTAACTGCTTAACTTAATTCCTTGCTGCAGTGACAAAATTACAAAGAGAACAAATGTCTTGCTGTACAAGACAGTCGTAGAGAGTATCACCACATATAACACTGAAAGATGGAAGATAACCAAAAAAGAGAACGATAAGTTGACGTCCCTCGAAACGGATTTTTGGCGAAGAAGTTGTCGCCTCTCCAGACTAGAACGCATCAGTAACCACAGAATACAAGTAATTATAGGAGACAGCAAAATACACTGCTAAAAAAAGTTAGTACACCCTTTTAAAGCTCACTTACGATTTATTGTTGCAACAATGTATATGGAGTACATGAAATGACTACATTTACAGATCAATAGCACAAGTGGCTCTGAGGTGCCAGTTGTTGACCAATGCTGAAACACCCATATTAGGATGTAATGTACCTTCTACGGGCGGCAATGCAGGCGCTGACTCTGGCACCTAGTCGATCGTACAGATGGTATATACTGTCCTGGAATTTGTTATGCCACGCCTGCTCGATCCCTTCACGTAGCTCTGTGAGAGTTGTTGGTTGATGAGTCGCACGAGTCACTTCTCGTCCCATCACATCCCACACGTGCTCGATTGGAGATCGTGCTGGCCAAGGAAGTTGCTGCGCGTCTTGCAGGGCACGTTGAGTTTCACGTGAAATGTGTGATCGACCGTTATCCTGTTGGAACAACACATCATCTTCCTGTTGCAATAGCGGCGGAAGAACGGGTCTAACATTCTGCTCGTACCGAGCGCTGGTTAGCGTCCCCTCCAGAAACACCAAAGGTGAACGAGAGTTCTAGCTTTTCGCACTCCAGGTCTGGTCTTGGACGAATACACTCTGCGGGACAACGTACACTGGGTCTATGTCGTACGCACAAACGACCGTCTCTTGCGTGCAGGCAGAATCTGCTTTCATCGCTGAAGACCACTGCGCGCCATTGCATCTACAACGTGATCCATCTACAACGTCGAAGTTGAGCTAGAGACGTGCATGTCCATACTCCCACTGCTAATAACAGGTTCGCACAGT
The DNA here is from genome assembly GCF_023898315.1 of Schistocerca nitens. Classification (NCBI taxonomy): domain Eukaryota; kingdom Metazoa; phylum Arthropoda; class Insecta; order Orthoptera; family Acrididae; genus Schistocerca; species Schistocerca nitens. The sequence continues at coordinate 105,955,754 of NC_064614.1, read as the reverse complement.
TCATGTTCACACGTCTAAACCCACAAGCCCTTTTATCTGTGCTGTGGTAGCTGTACAGTCGGCCACTGCTGATCCTGGTGGGCGTCTGTGCTGCATGGATGTCCAAAGTCCAGAAATTCGCCTACGAGTGTGAGAATGTTCACGTGACCACTGATACCAGCATCGTTGCATAACTGACGTAGCATGTCCAGTATGTGTGGCAATTCTCCAAAAGGACCATCCTACTAATTGGAATAGAACGATTTGACCCCTTTCAGACTCTCTTAGGTGGCTATAGCAAGCACGAGAGCGTCTCTGTGGCATGTTCGCCTGTTTGCTTCACACGTCTGCCCCACTGTGAGCCTTCTGGCTGTGAGCATTCCCTGTAAAAGGGTAGACACAGGTGGCTCTTGGCAGCTATGCTACTACACTGTCTGCTGGGGGACGACGTTGAAAGTACCATCAGGACATCTACTATCCCCCAGGTGGCATATGCCGTCATCGGATCAAAATCGACGTCGTCTTTCTTGATGCACAAATTTTTTTTCGGCAGTGTATTAAGTTGGTATGGTCACCTCCAAAGAGTGGATGATCACCTCCAAAGAGTGAATGATAGTCGATGGACAAGACGAATCTATGAATGGACACCAGCTGAGCGAAGAAGAAGTTGAAGAGCACCTAGAAGATGGATCCAAGATGTTAATGACGCGATAAATTCAAGGGACTTTCAGGAAGAATATTGGACGGATAGGAAACTGTGGAAGTAGAGAGGCGGAAAATGAAGAGAGTCATATTTGTATTTGTATAGGTCCTAATATCCCAAAACAGGCAACGTAAGTGCACACAGGCAACGCAGGCGGAATCTGTCCCGCATCAGTCAAATATTGATGTTAATTTTGTTGCTGATGACATAGAGTATCCAGACCTACTGATTTCACATGCGGTACCATCGGATACACAGCACGATCACCTGTGTTTTGCATAGCTGGTGATTTGCACTGCATGGCGGTAGCTGTGCCCAATATTTGCAGTCTTAATTACGTTCTCTTTCAACAAGATAACGCAAGACAGCCTATTGCCCTTGTTGCCCTCAGCGTATTTCGATGCAGAGGGAGGTCCGCTGTTGCCCTGGCCACCACGTTCTCCTCATCTCTTACCCAAGGAAAACATTTGGTCACGGGTCTCGCCCCGTCATTCGCCAGCCACTACAACTGATGTCCTCCAACGTAGAACTGTACTACTGGTCATCTGAGCTCACAACCTTCTCATGTCAGAGTAACAACTGCGACCTGCGTCCTCAGCTGCTTGATGGATGTACCCCCTACAGCTTCCTCTAGTACCGTGGAAGTTATTCCCTGATGTCTTAACAGATGTCCCATCATCCTTTCACCCCCCCCCCCCCCCTTCTTGTCAGTGTTCTCCATATATTGCATTTCTCGTCGATTCTCCGGAGAACCTCCTCATTCCTTCCCTTATCAGTCCATCTAATTTTCAGCATTCTTCTGTAGCAAATCTCAAATGTTTCTATCCCCCTGTATGAAAGGTATCTTTACAATTAATCTGAATATGGGGGGTAAAGTAAGGTCTCAAAACAACTGTCGCGCAAACGGAATGCAGTAGGATGTGCCGTACATCAGAGCGGGATGAAGCATGAAGTGGAATTTTAGCAGTGAGAGCGTAAACAAAAATTCTGGCAAAAGAACATTTATTAGATCGATAAATTCAATTGCATCCATCAATATGTGTAGTGAGTAATATAATGGTTGCTGTTGCCTGCAATCTATAACGTCGCATATTAATTAAACCTAGAACTTTACTTCGAAGTCCGCTGCAAGGTCTATGATCTATGGAAGAGGAATGATCAAAGGATGGTTTAATCAGGAACACTTACATTCACACACACTTGAGAGACTAACAGGAAGGGAACCTTCACCACAGCAGACGTGGGTAGCAAGAGGGGCTGTTACCTTGATTTTAACATGCAGGATAAATTAATAAAATCTCTATTAATGTGAATTGCCATAAAAATGGAGCATAAATAAGAATCACAATTAATTCGTGTATTCTACAGCGGAAGATCACTGTGGCATTGGGACTGCAGACTTCCTCATTAGATCACGACCACGTGGCCCTCACAAACAAAAGCGTGCGCAAAGAAAGTTATCAAGTGAGATGAATTGCACAAAATTCAGTCATAAAATCACGGAAATAATACGCAATACACATGCTCTCGCGAAAGGGATACTAAACAAAATGACTGAATCACAATAACTCAACACGGCTCCATGTGCTTGACTGACAGGTCAACTGAGCAATATCCTACACCGTCCCTGGATTTTAACGCATTTAACACTCGCGAATTAGCAAGTAAAATTTGTCACACACGATAATTAACTATGAACGATGAAACAGATCATTTACTTGGATTAGCTTTGAAAAACTTACATAAAACACAACATTAACTTCTCTTACCGCCAGTAGGTCTCACCCGTCTTGCGTCCCACGGAACACTCCACGAGCATTCGCTCTCCCACCAAAACCGCTCTCCGTACCTATAGAAGTGGCCAGAGGATGGCAAACAGAAACCTCTTTGCTACCTGGTACGTGTTTCCTACAATTGGCTGTTCTGACAGAGTGGCAGACTATTACACTCTCGCGGATCAACACACTGAAATCCTTCCACACTCTCATTCATACATTCAACTGCTCGGACAAGAAGAGGAAAGAATAGATACATTGAAATATGGCACTTAAATGTATCAGACATGCGTGTCGGGCTCCGTCAAGTACCAATAACCTAATGAAATGTTAAAACGAAATATGGATAGTATACTGTGGCCACCAAAAACGCACTCAGCTACTCAGCCTTTTCCCTTTTCTTCTTTACATCTAGGGTAATAGACCATTTGCACCAACAGTTGAGGTGCCAGACGCAAACAAAAGAAGCTGAATGGTATGGCAAAATCATGAAGAGGCTCATGCAGAGATCCTTCACTATCACCTTCTCTTCCGGTTTTCCCACAGTTCATATATCACTACCATACAATGCTGTGCTCCAAACGTACATTCTCAGAAATTTCCTCCTCAAAGTAACACCTGTGTTCGATACAGGTAGACTTCTTTTGGCCAGGAATGCACTTTTTGCCAGTGCTAGTCTGCTTTTGATGTCCTCCTTGCTCCGACCGTCATAGGTTATTTTGTTGCCTAAGTAGCAGAAGTTCTTAACTTCATCTGCTTCGTGACAAGAGGCGGAGTAGCGCAGTGGATAGCACACTGGACTCGCATACGAGAGGGCGACGTTTAATCCCGGGTACAGCCAACTTGGTTTAGGTTTATCGTGATTTCCCTAAATCGTTTAAGGCAAATGCCGCGATGGTTCCTTCGAAAGGGCACGGCCACTTTCCTTCACCATCCATCCTTAATCCGAGCTCGTGCTCTGTCTCTAATGACCTCGTTGTTGACGACACGTTAAACATTCATCTCCTCCTTCCTACTTCTTGATCACCAATCCTGATGTTAAGTATCTCACCTCATTTCTGTTACTTCTCATCACTTTCGTCTTTCTTCAATTTACTCTCGGTCCATGTTGTGTACTCATTATAATGTTCATTCCATTCAACATATCCTGTAATTCTTCTTCGCTTCCACTGAGGACAGCAATGTCATCTGCGAATCTTATCACTGATATCATCTGACCTTGGATTTTAACCATAGCCTTGAACCTTTCTTTTATTTCCGTCATTGCTTCTTTGATGTATAGACTGAACAGTATGAGCGAAAGACGAGAATCGTTTTTTTTTTCAGTCTTGCTTCCATTATCACCGCAACACCAGAATTGCCCTCTTGTGCCTTAACCTTTCCTAAAACCAAACTGTTGGTCATGTAACGGATTGTTAGTTTTTTCCATTCTTCTGTATGTTATTCTTGTCAGGATGTTGCATGCATGAGCTGCTAAGTTTACTGTGCGATCTACATCTACATTTATACTCCGCAAGCCACCCAACGGTCTGAGGCGGAGGGCAGTTTACGTGCCACTGTCATTACCTTCCTTTCCTGTTACAGTCGCGTATGGTTCGCGGGAAGAACGACTGCCGGAAAGCCTCCGTGTGCGCTCGAATCTCTCTAATTTTACATTCGTGATCTCCTCGGGAGGTATAAGTAGGGGGAGGCAATACATTCGATACCTCATCCAGAAACGCACCCTCTCGAAACCTGGACAGCAAGCAATATATTCGATACCTAATCCAGAAACGCACTCTCTCGAAACCTGGACAGCAAGCTACACCGCGATGCAGAGCGCCTCTCTTGCAGAGTCTGCCACTTCAGTTTGCTAAACATTTCCGTAACGCTATCACGCTCACCAAATAACCCTGTGACGAAACGCGCCGCTCTTCTTTGGATCTTCTCTATCTCCTCTGTCAATCCGACTTGGTACGGATCCCACACTAATGAGGAATACTCAAGTATAGGTCGAACGAGTGTTTTGTAAGCCACCTCCTTTGACGATGGACTACATTTTCTAAGGACTCTCCCAATGAATCTCAACCTGGTACCCGCCTTACCAACAATTAATTTTATATGATCATTCCACTTCAAATCGTTCCGTACGCATACTTCCAGATATTTTACAGAAGTAACTGCTACCAGTGTTTGTTCCGCTATCATATAATCATACAATAAAGGATCCTTCTTTCTATGTATTCGCAATACATTAATTACATTTGTCTATGTTAAGGGACAGTTGCCACTCCCTGCACCAAGTGCCTATCCGCTGCAGATCTTCCTGCATTTCGCTGCAATTTTCTAATGCTGCAACTTCTCTGTATACTCCAGCATCATCCGCGAAAAGCCGCATGGAACTTCCGACGCTATCTACTAGGTCATTTATGTATATTGTGTTAAGCAATGATCCCATAACACTCCCCTGTGGCACGCCAGATAATTCTCGCACTAAAACGTACAAAAACCCTATTGTCGTGTTGTCTCCTTGTCCGACTGACTCAATGTCCAAGGGGATTAGAGCTGTTTCTGCTGCCAGAGATGGTGGCTCTGTGTGCTAAATTTCGCACACAGTGTATCCCTAAACCACAGTGCTTTGTTAATCATGGTCCATTTGGAGATGGCATGGCTTTGCCTCCCTCCGATCGCTACGTCACGATCTACCCAGTCAGTTATAAGGGGCCTACAGTTCAACGCGAACTCAAAACGACAATGCAACAAACATCGCCAGAGAGTGGAAAACATTCAAAATGGTTCAAATGGCTCTGAGCACTATGAGATTTAACATCTGAGGTCATCAGTCCCCTAGAACTTAGAACTACTGAAATCTAACTAACCTAAGGACATCATACACATCCATGCCCGTGGCAGGATTCGAACCTGCGACCGTAGCGGTCGCGTGGTTCCAGACTGAAGCGCCTAGAACCGCTGGGCCACACGGGCCGGCTGGAAAACATAATCCACAGGTAAAAATGCTAGGGCCGGTCGAGGATAGAACCCGAGACCTTTGCTTCCGATTCACCGACCGACCCACTGTAAAATTTGGTTATTTCTTATCGTTCATGATGTTGCATTGTTTGTGGTCAGCAGGATGCTTTTAACGCACTTTTTACGACTGGCTTTTCCCGATAGTAACTGAAGAGTGCTCGCCACCGCCTATATCTTTTTAATTGTCGGTCTGTAATGGGGACCTCTGTCTCACGCAGGCAGCAGCGAGAAACCCCCTGGCCCCTCGTCTGCTGGGCGATTCGTTAAAGCGCGGGCCACGATACCATCTCCGCAACGCCCCCAGGCGAGCGCTTTCAGACCCTCCCCGACTGTCTCTCAGCTCCCACGAGAAGAATTCTGCTTTCTTAGCAGCTGAGGCGAGCTACAATCGATTACTCCGCGCCTCTGCAGAGAGCTTTATCTCGCTAGCTAAATCTGCAGTAGCAAACTCTTGCAAATGTCACGATTATCTACTACAAAATCCCCCGTCAGCGAGCAGAAGGTTCGCACTGTGAACGCCATCAGAGAAACGTATTGCACGGTCTTCCTTCGTAGTTAGGAAGACAAACCATCCTTTAGAGGGACATTAATCTTTGCGTTATCAAAGGCGAATAACTTACTCACCTGTAGATGAGAGAACAGAGACAGTGGGTATCACAAGAGACTCTGCAGAAGAAAAATCAGTCGGTTTCCGGAGAAATCTAGGAACACATGAAACAATATTGAACCTCCGACTTACACTACGTGATCAAAATTATCCAGCTACCTGGCCGAAAATGACTTACAAACTCGTGGCTCCCTCCGTCGGTAATGCTGGAATTGAGTGTGGTGTTGGCCTGCCCTAAGCCTTGATGACAGCTTCCACTCTCACGGACATACGTTCAGTCAGGTGCTGGAAGGTTTCTTGGGGAATGGAAAACCATTTTTCACGGAGTGCTGTACTGAGGAGAGGTATCGATGTCGGTCGGGGAGGCCTGGCACGAAGTCGGCGTTCCAAAACATTCCAAAGGTTTTCTATAGAATTCAGGTCATGACTCTGAGCAGGCCAGTCCACTACAGGAATGTTATTGTCGTGTAACCCTCCGCCACAGGCCGTGCATTATGAACAGGTGCTCGATCGTGATGAAAGGTGCAATCGCCATCCCCGAATTGCTCTTCAGCAGTGGGAAGCAAGAATCTGCTTAAAACATCAATGTAGGCCTGTGCTATGATAGTGCCACGCAAAACAACAATGGGTGCAAGCCCCCTCCACGAAAAACACGACCACACCATAACAGCACCGCCTCCGAATTTTACTGGTGGCACTACACAGGCTGGCAGATGTTCACCTGGCATTCGCCATACCCACACCCTGCCATTGGATCGCCACATTGTGTACCGTGATTCGTCTCGCCACACAACGTTTTTCCACTGTTCAATCGTCCAATGTTTACGCCCCGTACACCAAGCGAGGCGTCGTTTGGCATTTACTGGCGTGATGTGTGGCTTATGAGCAGCGGCTCTACCACGAAATCCAAGTATTCTCACCTCCCGCCTAACTGTCATAGTACTTGCAGTGGATCCTGATGCAGTTTGGAATTCTTGTGTGATGATCTGCATAGATGTCTGCCTATTACACATTACGACTCTCTTTAACTGTCGGGGGTCTCTGTCAGTCAGCAGACGAGGTCGATCTGTACGCTTTTGTGCTGCACGTGTCTCTTCACGTTTCCACTTCACTATCACATCGTAAACAGTGGACCTATGGATGTTTAGGTATGTAGAAAACTGGCGTACAGACGTATGACACAAGTGACAGCCAATCCCTTGACCACGTTCGAAGTTCGTGAGTTCCGCGGAGCGCCCCATTCTGCTCTCTCACGACGTCTGATGGCTACTGAGGTCGCTGAGATGAAGCACCTGGCAGTAGGTGGTAGCACAATGCCCCCAATATGAAAAAGATTTGTTTTTGGGGGTGTCCGGATACTTTTGATCACATAATATACCTTAGAGGAAGGAAGGGAGAGCTACTTTTATAACATTTGTAGTTTTTTTTTTTTTTTTTTTGCGGGTGTATAGTCTTTGAAGTTCTGAAGCTATTAAGAACAAATTTCGGAGAGCGAAGGGCTACAAGTTGTAGTGAAACCGAACTGCAGTTATAATACGCGAAGGAAACGTAAGGGAGATAGTAGTTAAGAAAGAAATGAGAAAAGATTGCAGTCTATCCTTCATTTTACTCAGTCGGTGCAGGAAAACAAGGAGAAATTTGGAAAGGGAATCAACGCTCAAGGGAACGAATTAAAACTTCGAGGTTTGCCGATCACGTAATTCTACCAGGAACGGGAAAAGTATTAGTAGACCATTTGAACGGAATGTACAGTCTTAAAAAGAAGTTGTAAGATGAATATCAACAACAGTAAGACAAGGGTAATGAAATGCACAAACGATGAGCTGTAGTGGTTGGGCCACTGCCTCCCAGAGAAATGCTGAGATGGTTGGTACACCATGAACCACGATCACAAATTCCTTTCCTGATGTACCACCACCAGAAATCCTCCCGTCCTCGCTGCTCTAAAGAATCTATCTCCCATAACCGCTAGTTTTCCAAGCATCTCAACGTTTATGACGTCATACCTGTGAACTATATGTCGTGAACTATATGCACGTTCAGCTGTACATGTGGGTAAAGTCCACAAAATATATTGCCAACAGTTCGTGCTAAAGCAAAAATAAATTAAAGCGTAAGAGTTGAGATGTGAGATAAAGCGATTTAGCGTCGATTAGTCACAGCAGAGAAAGTGGATTTTCATTGGTAGCGCGTTTAGATAACGGGAAACCTTTAAATTGGATACATTCGTGCTGAATAAAGATTGTTTAATGTAAAGAAAGTTTCTGATATGAAGATTTTATTGCCTTGATCGCGTGTATGAACACTGGATTACTAGTTTCGACAGGACTACGTGGCCATCTTCCGATTCATTGAGTAGCGTTTATAAAACCACGCTCTGCGATAAACCGCACGTTTGTTTTAGTACCATTGTAACAGAAAGAGACAGAAGAGCATTAAAAGATGCAACTGTGTCTTCATGGTTAAAGAGAGCCATACAAGTGGGCCACATCAAGAAGTACTGCATGTGTCTTGTTTGTCTCCGGTTACATGGCAACTTATTCACCTCGAAATTAGAAGTTCAGTGTACATACAGGAGACCAAGGCAATAGAAAACTTCATATCAGAAGCTTCCTTTACACTGAATTAACTGATCGCTCTCCAGCCGATGTCAGAAATTTATAAGGATAGTTTAAGTTTAAGAGCTTATCACATTTTAGTATTCCAGAGCCATTGAGCGAACATGATTGCTTTTATTAATTCAAGTAAGGGTACTATACGACAAATTCTGGGAATACTCAAATTTTATAAACTTCTTTAGTTGCTTCACAATTAAATACGACAGATTTTTTACTCGTTTCGTTGGTGTGCGATCAAGTTTCTACCTCCCTTGGTAATATTATTCATTAGATTTCACTTTTATTTAGAAGATAAGTTCTTGCATGAACACGGTTATTACTGGTAGCAAATTTTTTATGGGAGCATCCTGTTTCACTACAGGTGCTATTGAAAGTTGCTTAAAATTGAAGGATTTTTAAGACAAGAATGGAAAATGGAAATGTCGTGTGGCTAGGGCCTCCCGTCGGGTAGACCGTTCGCCTGGTGCAGGTCTTTCGATTTGACGCCACTTCGGCGACCTGCGCGTCGATGGGGATGAAATGGTGATGATTAGGACAACACAACACCCAGTCCCTGAGCGGAGAAAATCTCCGTCCCAGCCGGGAATCGAACCCGGACCCTTAGGATTGACAGTCTGTCATGCTGACCACTTTTTTTTTATTTATTTATTTATTTTCAATAAGGGTCACTCTGTTAAAAGGAACATATAGACCATTTCATCGTATAGTATGTGCATTACATAGTGAGTGGTGAGAGAAGCGTGAGGTTCATCATCAGCCGTCAAATGTGCACACCGACTGCACCCGGCACATTCCAACTGCGTGGGGGGTCGAGGAAGACTGCCTGAAGATAGTTGGCAAAGGTTTTCCGATAGTGTGACCATCTATGAACCTCATTGTGGGCTTGCTGCAAGAAATACCAAAAGTCAAGTCGCGACGTGGCAGTATCCCCATAGAGGTACGCGATCGTCCAACCTTTGATCCAGATGATCGACTGTGATTTAGTCGCCGGAAAGTAGTCACTCTCCGGATGTAAGAAGGAAGCAGGTGTAATATGTTACCACTCAGCTACCGGGGCGGACTAGACAAAAATGAAAAGGTTTTCCGTAGAAGCGTAGTGAAGGGAACGTATGGAAAACATTGACAAGAAGAAGGGACAGGATGAACTGAAATGTGTTAAGACATCAGGGGATAACTCCCATGGGAGCTGCAGAGGGTAAAAAGGCAGGTGACTCCTAGATATAAGAAGTGGACCCACAAAATTATGGACCAACATCCCTAACTTCGGTTTGCTGCGGAATTCTTGAAAATATTCTCAGTTTCAATAGAAGAAATTTCCTTGAGGGGAAAAAGCTACCGTCCACAAATCAGCGCGTACCTGGAAATTCACCTTGCCCTTTTCTCGCTTGATATTCTGCGAACGATGGATGAAGGGCAACAGGCAAATTCCATTTTCCTGGATTTCCGGAAAGCTTTTGATATGGTGTGAAATCTGGGTTCGCAGGACAGAGAGGGTCAGGTTATAGTTGTGGGAAGGGGCCAAAATCAGTTACTGTCAGTTGCACAAAACAAAGAAACTTTATATTCCTAAAAACACTTAATCACACATGCCCTTAAAAGGATTCAAAACAATTGGCTGAAAGCCCGAACACAAGTTATTACAATTGCTTTAAGGAATACACGAGGCTGAAGGCCTTACTTAAAAATATTTGACATAAAAGCTCGACTGAAGGCCACATACTGAACATAAACACCTCACGGCTTAAGGCCTGGATAACAAGGATTCGCAACAGAGCAAAGTTCCCTTTCTTTCTCTTTTTTTTTTTTTTTTTTTTTTAATTGGATCAAACAAGAATTTTCAGAGTTTTAACTTAAGACGGCTGAAGGCCTTATTTTAAAATTAAAAGAAATTAAATTAATAGGCGGCTGAAGGCCTCGCACCGTACGTGAGACAGAAGGAAAATCACAATTTAAAACAAAAAGAACAAGTGGTGCTCAGAGGTGTTCCACGAGTCGGCCTGAGGAGCTAACTCTAACGTAAGGTTAGGTGAGATAGGCAGCCACGAATAAGATTAAGTAACGAGACGGCAACCCGACCCAGGGACGGCTGAAGGTCCGACCAACGACCTAATCAATTCCCTTCCGCCGACCAACGGCACGATAACCGAAAATGTGAGCCGAGGAAGGAGATAGCAGCAGCACTATGTCTTCAAAATTGGCGTCTAAAAACAGCCAAGACACAATAACCACTCAAATATATGAACAACACCAAAGGCTGTCCAACTACGCGCGGTACGGACAGCATCAAAACGGCGAGGAAAAACACACTGCCGGAGAACTACGCTAATGCCCTCGCCGCGAAGACTTCCTCGCTCCAGTGTCCCAACGGACCGACTGCCTACTCCAGTACGCAGACAGCGTTAACGTAACTGCCCAGTCGAAATTACACACGCTAGACACAGTGCCACTAAAACACTTCCACAAGAGCTCGAATAATCCTAAAGGCAATCACTGTGGAACAACCAGTACGAATGACAGGTCGACACACACAGAGAACCCGAAGCGGTCGGCCACCAAATATACGTCGTCTGCTGACAAGGGAACCTCCCCATCGCACCCCCCTCAGATTTAGTTATAAGTTGGCTCAGTGGATAGGCCTTGAAAAACTGAACACAGATCAATGGAGAAAACAGGAAGAAGTTGTGTGGAACTAGGAAAAAAAATAGGCATAATATACAAACTGAGTAGTTCATGTGTAACATAGGCAGCATCACGGATAGTGTGAACTGAGGAGCGCCGTGGTCTCGTGGTTAGCGTGAGCAGCTGTGAAACGAGAGGTCCTTTGTTCAAGCCTTGCCTAGAGTGAAAATTTTAATTTTTCATTTTCAGTTCAGGCACTCACACAAAATCAACTTCGATCTCCAAAATTCCAGGACATGTTCAGATTTGCATGGACATAAGCAGGATTTGACTGTCTACACACGGAAAAATTTGAAAACGTTAAAAACATATGTTTTGACAGAGCACAGGGAAAACTGAGCGACTGTGAAACTGTTGCATTCATTTGTTGCAGTTTATGTGACAAACTCTATGTTTTCATCACTTTTTTGGGAGTGATTATCACATCCACAAGAAAACCTAAATCGGGCAAGGTAGAAGAATCTTTTTACCCATTCGCCAAGTGTACAAGTTAGGTGGGTCGACAACATATTCCTGTCATGTGACGCACATGCCGTCACCAGTGTCGTATAGAATATATCAGACGTGTTTTCCTGTGGAGGAATCGGTTGACCTATGACCTTGCGATCAAATGTTTTCGGTTCCCATTGGAGGGGCACGTCCTTTCGTCTACTGATCGCACGGTTTTGCGGTGCGGTCGCAAAACACAGACACTAAACTTATTATAGTGGACAGAGACGTCAATGAACGAACGGACAGATCATAACATTGCAAAAATAAAAAAAGTAAAATTTTCCCTCGGCGGAAGACTTGAACCAAGAACCTTTCGTGCCGCAGCAGCACACGCTAACAACGGGACCACGACGATCCTGAGCGTACATTATGCTTTATGTTGCCTATCTTGCGGATGGACTAGTCAGTTCGTATATTTTGCTTATTTTTTTCATAGTTCCATACAACTTCTTCCTGTTTTCTCGAGTGATCTGTGTTCAGTGTTTCAAGGCCTATCCACTGTGCCAACTTATAACTAAATCCGAGGGGGTGCGATGGGGAGGTTCCCTTGTGAGAAGACCGATTGAACGACCAACCAAGGTCGTCCCCAGTCAGGTCATGTGTGTCAGCAACCGTCGGGCGAGTCTTGGCTGTCCGGACCTCACTGCAGCTCCATGCCGGCTCACCTCGATGTCCGCTCGGAACTCGGAGACACGACGATCCGGGCACACTGCCTAGGACCCAATCGTGCAGAGGGAACACTTGCCCATTGGTCACCCGTCTTCTCTGCACAAGGAAGGAACCGACCCACGTCCGGCAAGATGACCAACTGACGAGGCCCAGAAACGGTCAAAAGACCAAATACGCGTGGCCCGATGAGACGACCGACCGAACGACCAAACAACGCTCGTTCCCGCTCCAGTCTCCTTCCGTTGGACAGTGCATGTGTTCGCCAGCGATCGGCGACTACTGGCTGTCCGGACCTTACTGGCGCTGCGTCCCGACTGAACCCCCGACACACGACGAGCCGGAAACACTAGCGGTCCCTTCAAAGATAACACGACAGCGCTCTTATCGACAGCGCTGTTGTTGCCACTCACGGGCAGGCAGGCCAGCAACTTAGTAACGCCAGTAAATCGAATAAGAAATGGGACGGCGGTACTGCAAAGACAAGATGTCAAGTAATAAACGGCACAAACATGAACAGGGCTCACGGTGCTCCACTGCAACCTGTTAACGAAGATACGAGCGTACTGATTAGGTTCCAGATATGTAAATGGCTCGAAGACTCCTTAAGTACCCAATAGAAACTAGTTCGCTGTCCTCGACGGTGATTGTTCATCAGAGACAAGGGTATAGTTAGAATTGGCCCAGGGGAGTGTGACAGGACCGGTATTATTTTCTACATACATAAACCATCTAGCGGACACGGTGAGGAGCAATCTGTGGTTGTTTGCTGATGATGCTGTGGTATATGGAAAGGTGGCAAAGTTGTGTGCCTGTAGGAGGCTACAAGATAACTTAGACGAAATTTTTAGTTGGCTTCCGATTTAAAAGAATGTAAGTTAATGCAGATGAGTAAGAAAAATAATCCCGTAATTTTGGAACACAGCACTAGTAGGGTGCTGCTTGTCGGACTCACGTCGTTAAAATATCTAGTCGTAACGCTCAAAGCGATATGAAGTGGAACGAGCACGTAGGAGGGATGGCGAATGGTCGATTTCGGTTTACAGATAGAATTTTAGGAAAGTGCTCTTCATCTGTACTGGAAACCGCGTATAGAACACTTGTGCTGTCCATTCTCGAGTAATGCTCGAGTATTTGGGATCCCCATCACATCAGATTGAAGAAGGACGTCGTAGCAATTCAGAGGCGGGCTGCTAGGTTTGAAATCGGTATTTTCGATCAACAAGCAATTATTACGGAGATGCTCGAATAGGAACGTGAGGAAGATAGGCGACATTCTCCTCCGGAATACTATTGAGCAACAGAAAGATTCACATTAAGCAGAAAGGGAGGAGGAAGGGGATTTATCGATATAAAAAACCTACATTATGGACAGGTAGAAAATTTCAGAAAATTCTTTCTAGAACGAGCAGAAACTAGCAAAATACACAAAGCAATCATTCATATAAATACATCGGCTACACCACTGCAATTTCATAACCACTTCTACAACCCTTTAGATCACATAACATCAACAGATATGAAGAAAGTAAATTGGAAAAAGAAAACACTACATGGCAAGCACCCGTATCATTTAACACAGCCACACATCGATCAAGACGCATCCAACACATGGCTAAGAAAAGGCAATATATACAGTAAGACGGAAGGATTCATGATTGCAATACAGGATCAAACAATAAACACCAGATATTACAGCAAGCATATTATTAAAGATCCCAATACCACAACAGATAAATGCAGACTTTGCAAACAACAAATAGAAACAGTAGATCACATCACAAGCAGATGTACAATACTAGCAAATACAGAATACCCCAGAAGACTAACAATGTAGCAAAAATAATACATCAACAGCTCGCCTTACAACATAAACTTATAAAACAACACGTTCCCACATACAAGTATGCACCACAAAATGTACTGGAGAATGATGAATACAAATTATACTGGAACAGAACCATTATAACAGATAAAACAACACCACATAACAAACCTGACATCATACTCACCAATAAAAAGAAGAAATTAACACAACTAACCAAAATATCCGTACCCAATACAACAAATATACAAAAGAAAACAGGAGAAAAAATTGAAATATACATCCAACTGGCTGAGGAAGTCAAGGACATGTGGCATCAGGAAAAAGTTGACGTTATACCAATTATACTATCAACTACAAGAGTCATACCACACAATATCCACCAGTACATCAATGCAGTACAGCTGCATCCAAACTTATACATACATCTACAGAAACCCGTAATTATTGATACATGTTCAATTACCCGAAAGTTTCTAAATGCAATGTAACATATACCGTACAGTTAAAAGGAAGTCACGCTTGATCAAGGTCCACGTCACTTTCCATTTTTAACCAGACATAACGTCTGAGAAAGGAAGAAATAATAATAATAATAATAATAATAACAATAACAATGGAAACAAATAATAATAATAATAATAATAAAGGAAACAAAACCAAACATTCAACACAAACCAAAAGAAATTTTACCAGACAATAGATAACACACACATTAAAATAGACAATCCACCAAACATAACAGACATGGAACACTTCTGGAGCAACATATGGTCAAACCCAGTACAACATAACAGGCATGCACGGTGGATACAAGCAGAAACAGACACATACAAGATGATACCACAAATGCCTGAAGTGATAATTTTGCAACATGAAGTCACCCAAGCAATTAATTCTACTCACAATTGGAAAGCCCCTGGAAAAGATAAAATAGCAAATTTCTGGCTAAAGAAGTTCACCTCAACACTTCACATCTAACTAAATTATTTAACATAGGAAAAATACAGGGTGATTCAAAAAGAATACCACAACTTTAGGAATTTAAAACTCTGCAACGACAAAAGGCAGGGCTAAGCACTATCTGTCGGCGAATTAAGGGAGCTATAAAGTTTCATTTAGTTGTACATTTGTTCGCTTGAGGCGCTGTTGACTAGGCGTCAGCGTCAGTTGATGCTAAGATGGCGACCGCTCAACAGAAAGATTTTTGTGTTATTGAGTACGGCAGAAGTGAATCGACGACAGTTGTTCAGCGTGCATTTCGAACGAAGTATGGTGTTAAACCTCCTGATAGGTGATGTATTAAACGTTGGTATAAGCAGTTTACAGAGAATGGGTGTTTGTGCAAAGGGAAAAGTTCTGGACGGCCGAGAACGAGTGATGAAAATGTAGCACGCATCCAGCAAGCATTTGTTCGCAGCCCAGGAAAATCGACTCGCAGAGCTAGCAGAGAGCTGCAAATTCCACAATCAACTGTATGGAGAGTCCTACGAAAAAGGTTAATTATGAAACCTGAACGTCAACTACCCGAGGCGATGGATCGGCCGCCAGGCAGCCCGTGACAGAGTACTTCATCACTGGCCTCCAAGAAGCCCTGATCTTACCCCCTGCGATTTTTTCTTATGGGGGTATGTTAAGGATATGGTGTTTCGGCCACCTCTCCCAGCCACCATTGATGATTTGAAACGAGAAATAACAGCAGCTATCCAAACTGTTACGCCTGACATGCTACAGAGAGTGTGGAACGAGTTGGAGTATCGGGTTGATATTGCTCGTGTGTCTGGAGGGGGCCATATTGAACATCTCTGAACTTGTTTTTGAGTGAAAAAAAACCTTTTTAAATACTCTTTGTATTGATGTATAACAGAAGGTTATATTATGTTTCTTTCATTAAATACACATTTTTAAAGTTGTGGTATTCTTTTTGAATCACCCTGTATATCTAAAAACAAAGATGATGTGACTTACCAAATGAAAGTGCTGGCAGGTCGACAGACACACAAACAAACACAAACATACACACAAAATTCTAGCTTTCGCATCCAACGGTTGCTTCGTCAGGAAAGAGGGAAGGAGAGGGAAAGATGAAAGGATGTGGGTTTTAAGGGAGAGGGTAAGGAGTCATTCCAATCCCGGGAGCGGAAAGACTTACCTTGGGGGAAGAAAAGAGGGTAAGGAGTCATTCCAATCCCGGGAGCGGAAAGACTTACCTTGGGGGAAAAAAGGATAGGTATACACTTGCACACATACACATATCCATCCGCACATACACAGACACGAGCAGACATAAAAGACTTACCTTGGGGGAAAAAAGGATAGGTATACACTCGCACACACACACATATCCACCCGCACATACACAGGCACGAGCAGACATTTATGTCTGCTCGTGTCTGTGTATGTGCGGATGGATATGTGTATGTGTGCAAGTGTATACCTATGCTTTTTTCCCCCAAGGTAAGTCTTTCCGCTGATACCTATCCTTTTTTCCCCCAAGGTAAGTCTTTCCGCTCCTGGGATTGGAATGACTCCTTACCCTCTCCCTTAAAACCCACATCCTTTCATCTTTCCCTCTCCTTCCCTCTTTCCTGACGAAGCAACCGTTGGTTGCAAAAGCTAGAATTTTGTGTGTATGTTTGTGTTTGTTTGTGTGTCTGTCGACCTGCCAGCACTTTCATTTGGTAAGTCACATCATCTTTGGTTTTAGATATATTTTTCCTATGTGGAATGTTTCCCTCTATTACAATCATATCATAAATTATTTAACAGTTACATTGCAGACCCATACACATTCCCTGATACACTTACACATGGAATAACTTATCTGAAACCTAAAGATCAAGCAGACACAGCAAACCCAGCTAAATATCACCCCATAACATGCCTACCAACAATACACAAAATATTAACTTCAGTCATTACACAGAAATTATATCACATCACAGCCAATACAGATTAAGCATGGTATATACCAAGGAGACTCATTAAGTCCTTTCTGGTTCTGCCTTGCTCTGAACTCACTATCCAACATGCTAAATAATACAAATTATGGATACAATATTACTGGAACATACCCACACAAAATCACACATTTGCTATACATGGATGATCTAAAACTACTGGCAGCAACAAATCAACAACTCAACCAATTACTAAAGATAACAGAAGTATTCAGCAATGATATAAATATGGCTTTTGGAACAGACAAATGTAAGAAAAATAGCATTGTCAAGGGAAAACACACTAAACAAGAAGATTACCTATTGGATAACCACAGTGACTGCATAGAAGCGATGGAAAAAACAGATGCCTATAAATATCTAGGATACAGACAAAAAACAGGAATAGATCATACAAATATTAAAGAAGAACTAAAAGAAAAATATAGACAAAGACTAACAAAAATACTGAAAACAGAACTGACAGCAAGAAACAAGACAAAAGCTATAAATACTTATGCTATACCAATATTGACCTACTCACTTGGAGTAGTGAAATGGAGTAACACAGACCTAGAAGCACTCAATACACTTACACGATCACAATGCCACAAATATAGAATACGTCACATACATTCAGCAACAGAAAGATTCACATTAATCAGAAAGGAAGGAGGAAGGGGATTTATCGACACAAAAAACCTACATTATGGACAGGTAGAAAATTTCAGAAAATTCTTTCTAGAACGAGCAGAAACTAGCAAAATACACAAAGCAACCACTCATATAAATACATCGGCTACACCACTGCAATTTCATAACCACTTCTACAAACCTTTAGATCACATAACATCAACAGATAGGAAGAAAGTAAATTGGAAAAAGAAAACACTACATGGCAAGCACCCGTATCATCTAACACAGCCACACATCGATCAAGATGCATCCAACACATGGCTAAGAAAAGGCAATATATACAGTGAGACAGAAGGATTCATGATTGCGATACAGGATCAAACAATAAACACCAGATATTACAGCAAGCATATTATTAAAGCTCCCAATACCACAACGGATAAGTGCAGACTTTGCAAACAACAAACAGAAACAATAGATCACATCACAAGCGGATGTACAATACTAGCAAATACAGAATACCCCAGAGGACATGACAATGTAGCAAAAATAATACATCAAGAGCTTGCCTTACAACATAAACTTATAAAACAACACGTTCCCACATACAAGTATGCACCACAAAATGTACTGGAGAATGATGAATACAAATTATACTGGAACAGAACCATTATAACAGATAAAACAACACCACATAACAAACTTGACATCATACTCACCAATAAAAAGAAGAAATTAACACAACTAATCGAAATATCCATACCCAATACAACAAATATACAGAAGAAAACAGGAGAAAAAATTGAAAAATACATCCAACTGGCTGAGAAAGTCAAGGACATGTGCATCAGGATAGAGTTGACATTACACCAATTTTACTATCAACTACAGGAGTCATACCACACAATATCCACCAGTACATCAATGCAGTACAGCTGCATCCAAACTTATACATACATCTACAGAAACCCGTAATTATTGATACATGTTCAATTACCCGAAAGTTCCTAAATGCAATGTAACATATACCGTACAGTTAAAAGGAAGTCACGCTTGATCAAGGTCCACGTCACTTTCCATTTTTAACCAGACATAACGTCTGAGAAAAGAAAGAATAATAAAAATAATAATGATAATAATTTGCATTATTAATTAGAAGTAGTAATTGTTAATAATAATAATAACAGTAATGGTAATAAAATAATGGAGGCATTAAGAATGATATTGATCAGTTTAGTGCTTTTGAAGCCTTGTTTGATATTAGAAGAAGTGGAAGGGATAATGAAAGAGGAGAAGATTGAAAGGAAAGTGACAATGGCTGCTAGGGAGGAAGAGAATTTCAATGAAGAAGTCTGTAGGAAAGACGAGGGAAAAAGTGGTGGGTGAGGGGGAGGGGGTGTTGGCGAGAGTGAGCTGCAAAGAGAGATAGCTACCGTGATAGAAGGTGGGCCATTAGCTGTCTTTTGAAGTTTGAAGGATTTTTAATTTCTCTAATATTTTGAAGAAGGTTGTTCGAAAGTCGTGTATCTGATACAGAAAATGATTTAGAAAACAACGTGAAACATCTCCTTTAAAAAATTATGAATGGCTGTTTGATTTTCAAACAGCTGAGCGAAACTCAACGTACTCAAACAGTTTTCTCTTTACTTATTCTGATCATCACTAAACTGACACACAATATTTTTAGCGTAACGCAGTCTGACTTTCAATGATCCCTATAAAAGAATGGCCCTGACTAACAATAACCTATACCTTTCATGAATCACTTACCTAACAAAAATCTTGTTACTCTAACTACTGCAATACAGCGAGCGCCAATACTGCCAGCTAAATAAAAGATTCTAACTACTGAAGCCACTAACTACTGATAGGCATAGTTTGCAAATGAAAGATTTTGATAGAAAACAAACAATGTATTTACCTTAATAGTGTTCAAAAGTCATCATATAGATATCTATCAATTCATGACATCCAGTCTTACAAATTTCCTTTTTCTGACGGACACACGTCCAGATCGTCAGCTCTCAAAACTCCGCCATCTCACTCCCCACATCCACCACTGCTGGCGGCTCACCTCCAACTGCGCAACGCTACGCGCTGTTCCCATCCAACTGCCCAACACTACAATAGCGAATATTCCAACAATGCCAACCAGCCACTGCACACAGCACAGTCAGTGATTTTCATACAGAGCGCTACGTGGCGTTACCAACATAAAAACCTAAACAGCCCACTTACAAACGCAGTGCTTGTAATAGCACAGAGAGGATTATAGTTTCTTGAGAGCGAGTATTTCTGCTGTGTCGTTCAGATAATAGTCTAAGTGTTGAAGATAAATGGGAAGGAGCACAGTTATCGAGAAGACGATACAGGGTATGATAATCTGTACGCTTGTCGGCAGGCGTGATATCGACAGTCGTTTTGTCCTCGCTCTATTTCATTGTGGAACAGGAAAGGGAATGACTTGTAGTGCTGGAAGGCAGCCTCCACCATGCACCATTCCAGAGTATGAATGTAGCAGTAGAAGTAGAAATAACTGAGGAACTATGGCACAAGAGAGGAATCCGTGACGGGCTGCACCGAACCAGTCAGAAGACTGCTGACTCCAGAAAAAGAATCATCAGCCTGTCCCAGCTGAGTGGATAGACGTTTGCACCTGCTGACACATGTGTTCAGGTGTCGCCTGCACGCGAGCTGTGTGTGTGTGTGGAAGAAGCGAGGCAGGGCAGGTGTTGTCGCCAAGAGTGCTCGAGGATTGCGTGAAGGGGGGTGTGAGGGGGGGGGGGGGGGAGGGCTGTGCAGACGGGCGCGAGACGATGGCCGCCGTCACACGTGGTCAGCAGAGCGTGGGTCCGCCGGAGCGCGCCTGCGCTGGCTCCTCCACCTACCTCCACCTGCAGCGGCCGTGCACTTCGAGGGCCCTGATTGCTGCAGCTGGCCAGCCGCAGCCGCAGACACCTGCGGTCTCGGCTACATGCTCGCGGGGCGTTTTTACCCGCCCACCGACACTGTCATTACGTGCCTCACTTCTTGCGTACAACGTGTTCCTGGACGGATACTGTTACCGAGGGGGAGATTACTGCACGCAGGGTAGCCATCCGGGTACTAAATGCTTATTCGGGATAGTTTACGACTGTCAAAGGGCCGGATTCGTCTAAGGATAAGAGATTATGTAAATCAGCAATAAGTTAGGTAGCGACGAGCTGGGGATGGTAATGTGTCAGACGACAAAAACATAATACACTACTGGCCATTGAAATTGCTACACCAAGAAGAAATGCAGATGATAAACGGGTATTCTTTGGACGAATATATTGTACTAGAACTGACATGTGATTACATTTTCACGCAATTTGGGTGCATAGACCTTGAGAAATCAGTACGCAGAACAACCACCTCTAACCGTACTAACGGCCTTGATACGCCATTGAGCTTGGATGGCGTGTACAGATACAGCTACCCATGCAGCTTCAACACGATACCACAGTTCATCAAAAGTAGTGACGCATATTGTGACGAGCCAGTTGCTCGGCCACCACTGACCAGACGTTTTCAGTTGGCGAGAGATTAGGAGAATGTGCTGGCCAGGGCAACAGTCGAACATTTCCTGTATCCAGAAAGGCCCGTACAGGACCTCAACATGCGCTCGTGCATTATCCTGCTGAAATCTAGGGTTTCGCAGGGATCGAATGAAGGGTAGAGCCACGGGTTGTAACACATCTGAAATGTAACGTCCACTGTTCAAAGTGCCGTCAGTGCGAACAAGAGGTGATCGAGACGTGTAACCAATGGCACCCCATACCATCACGCCGGGTGATACGCCAGTATGGGGATCACGAATACACGCTTCCAATGTACGTTCACTGCGATGTCGCCAAACACGGATGCGATCATCATGATGCTGTAAACAGAACCTGGATTCATCCGAAAAAATGACGTTTTGCCATTCGTGCTACCAGGTTCTTCGTTGAGTACATCATCGCAGGCGCTCCTATCTGTAATGCAGCGTCAAGGGTAACCGCAGCCATGGTCTCCGAGCTGATAGTCCGTGCTGCTGCAAATGTCGTCGAACTGTTCGTGCACATGGTTGTTGTCTTGCAAACGTCCCCATCTGTTGACTCGGGGATCGAGACGTGGCTGCACGATCCGTTACAGCCATGCGGATAAGATGCCTGTCATCTCGACTGCTAGTGATAAGAGACCGCTGGATCCAGCACGGCGTTCCGTATTACCCTCCTTAACCCACCGATTCCATATTCTGCTAACAGTCATTGGATCTCGACCAACGCGAGCAGCAATGTCGCGATACGATAAACTGCAATCGCAATAGTCTACAACACGGCCTTTATCAAATTCGGAAACGTGATGGAACGAATTTTTCCTCCTTACACGAGGCATCACAACAACGTTTCACCAGGCAACGCCGGTCAACTGCTGTTTGTGTATGAGAAATCGGTTGGAAACTTTCCTCATGTCAGCACGTTGTAGGTATCGCCACCGGCGCCAACTTTGTGTGAATGCTCTGAAAAGCTAATCATTTGCATATCACAGCATCTTCTTACTGTCGGTTAATTTTCGCGTCTGTAGCACGTCATCTTCGTGGTGTAGCATTTTTAATGGCCAGTAGTGTACTTAACCCAGAAAGTACAAATTTGTTTAAGAAACTCTTGTCATGAATTTCTTTTAACGGTCAAGGTTTGAAAAAAACACAGATGAATGAAAGGAAATCAGTAATAAAAATCTACGACGGCATGTTGATGGGATTGGTACCGTGGGAAGCTACAAAAACATAACACTTCATTCAGAAAAGACAAATTTATTGAATCAAACTTACTACGAATTTCTTTTAACACGTAAAGTTTGAAATAAAAATGCAAAACCGTTGTAGAAGCTCGCTCCGTCTCTGTGCGGGAAGCTCCTTATGCAGAGTGAAGAGAGCCAAGTAGTCGACCGTTTTGTGTCCCTGGCATTGTGGAGCGCTCACAAGTGGATTCCAGAGGGCACCAGATGCAAACTATTTGTGCGTTATAATAGGCGGAGAATGTGACGCCGCAGGGCTACACACGTGTTTCGCAGATGTGTGCCGGCCTCCGAATCGCCG
This sequence comes from Schistocerca nitens, assembly GCF_023898315.1. Classification (NCBI taxonomy): domain Eukaryota; kingdom Metazoa; phylum Arthropoda; class Insecta; order Orthoptera; family Acrididae; genus Schistocerca; species Schistocerca nitens. The sequence continues at coordinate 105,932,725 of NC_064614.1, read as the reverse complement.
ATGGACCATAAAGACGCCGACGAAGCCATTCGATCCGTACTCTCTGCCTTGGCTGGTTTCCAAAACAAATATGCAGCAGTAAATGCGGGGAATGTGGATCCCTGTACTTTTTTTAAAAGAAAAAAAAAGGTGATGGCACGGATGATGGTTTATTTTCGTCTTTAGCATATGACGAAAACCCTACGGGGAGTTGGAAACGGAGGAGGAAAACGGAGTCTTAAAGCATTCACTGTTTTACTGAGTATCCGCAAGACGTCACTCTTAAGATAAGAGCGGTAGCTCTCTATTCATTTGTTTATTATTTATTTATCTGCTAGTATGTCAAAAACGCAATGTTCGGCTTTGGTTCTATACTTCTATATTTCACTCGCAGCAGATATACTTTATTTGTACAGGGTGTCCATAATGTCCTGCTGGCATATCAAACAATTACAATCCACAAAGTTCTTTTCCTTTGTCTTTTGTTGCAGATTTGACTTGGAGTGCATCAAAATGGCGACAGATCAGGGGAAGGCGCTAGTGTGTCGTGTGGTATGCAGAATCCAAATCTGTCACAATGGCAGTGTGGAACCATCGACGACATTGTGGAAACGCACCACCGGCCAGAATAAGCATAATGAAGTGGTTCAAAAACTTTATAGAGACAGGCAGTGTTAAAGACCTTCCTCGAAGTGGATGTCCCCCCGTGTCTCAAGCAACAGTTGATAGAATGCAAGCTGCATTTCATAAGTCACTTCGTCGTGAATCGTGAGAATTGAAGGCAGCAGACTGTCCGTGAACAGTTACAACTACATTTATCTACACTCAGTATGTTTGCGGTGTGTGGCGGAGGGTACTTCATGTACTACCGTCACTCCCCCTGTCCTTTTCCAGTTCCGAATGGTTGGCGGGAAGAACGATTGCCGGTAAGTCTACGTGTGGGCTCGAGTCTCTTTAGTAGTACTTTCCTGCTCATTTCGCGAGACAAACATAGGAGGAAGCAATACAGACTTCCCGTTACAGACTTCTAGGACCTGTAGAGGGGAGTGAGTACATCGTATTTTTAGTAGGAACCCATGTCCGGAAACGTCATGCAACGAGACTACAGAGCGTCAAAGTTATAGGCGTGGGCGTCTGTAAATGTGCGTATACACGGGGTGATTCCGTGATGATGTTACACACTTTCTAGGGTGATGGAGAACGATAACTGTATTAATTTGAAGTACGGATCCCTGTACCCGAAACGAACGAGTCGAAAGTTTAAACGAAAACCGTTTTGATACCTCTGACAGTTGAATAAATGTACCGGTTCTTGTGTTGCGAAGAGTGTAGGGCTGGTAACTTTCAGTGGTGGTAGTCCAGGCAAAAACGAGGAAAAATGTCCAATAAACGTGGGCTCTAAAGTGCGTACCTTAACAGCTATGAACACTTGCTCAATAGAGGAGATGTGTTTCACATTAGCGAAGATGAACGAATGGTCATAGCTCCTCAGGTACGCAATATAGAGCCCACGTTTATTGGACATTTTTTCTCGTTTTTGCCCACACTACCACCACTGAACGTTACCAGCCCTACACTCTTCGCAACACAAGAACCGGTACATACACTCCTGGAAATGGAAAAAAGAACACATTGACACCGGTGTGTCAGACCCACCATACTTGCTCCGGACACTGCGAGAGGGCTGTACAAGCAATGATCACACGCACGGCACAGCGGACACACCAGGAACCGCGGTGTTGGCCGTCGAACGGCGCTTGCTGCGCAGCATTTGTGCACCGCCGCCGTCAGTGTCAGCCAGTTTGCCGTGGCATACGGAGCTCCATCGCAGTCTTTAACACTGGTAGCATGCCGCGACAGCGTGGACGTGAACCGTATGTGCAGTTGACGGACTTTGAGCGAGGGCGTATAGTGGGCATGCGGGAGGCCGGGTGGACGTACCGCCGAATTGCTCAACACGTGGGGCGTGAGGTCTCCACAGTACATCGATGTTGTCGCCAGTGGTCGGCGGAAGGTGCACGTGCCCGTCGACCTGGGACCGGACCGCAGCGACGCACGGATGCACGCCAAGACCGTAGGATCCTTCGCAGTGCCGTAGGGGACCGCACCGCCACTTCCCAGCAAATTAGGGACACTGTTGCTCCTGGGGTATCGGCGAGGACCATTCGCAACCGTCTCCATGAAGCCGGGCTACGGTCCCGCACACCGTCAGGCCGTCTTCCGCTCACGCCCCAACATCGTGCAGCCCGCCTCCAGTGGTGTCGCGACAGGCGTGAATGGAGGGACGAATGGAGACGTGTCGTCTTCAGCGATGAGAGTCGCTTCTGCCTTGGTGCCAATGATGGTCGTATGCGTGTTTGGCGCCGTGCAGGTGAGCGCCACAATCAGGACTGCATACGACCGAGGCACACAGGGCCAACACCCGGCATCATGGTGTGGGGAGCGATCTCCTACACTGGCCGTACACCACTGGTGATCGTCGAGGGGACACTGAATAGTGCACGGTACATCCAAACCGTCATCGAACCCATCGTTCTACCATTCCTAGACCGGCAAGGGAACTTGCTGTTCCAACAGGACAATGCACGTCCGCATGTATCCCGTGCCACCCAACGTGCTCTAGAAGGTGTAAGTCAACTACCCTGGCCAGCAAGATCTCCGGATCTGTCCCCCATTGAGCATGTTTGGGACTGGATGAAGCGTCGTCTCACGCGGTCTGCACGTCCAGCACGAACGCTGGTCCAACTGAGGCGCCAGGTGGAAATGGCATGGCAAGCCGTTCCACAGGACTACATCCAGCATCTCTACGATCGTCTCCATGGGAGAATAGCAGCCTGCATTGCTGCGAAAGGTGGATATACACTGTACTAGTGCCGACATTGTGCATGCTCTGTTGCCTGTGTCTATGTGCCTGTGGTTCTGTCAGTGTGATCATGTGATGTATCTGACCCCAGGAATGTGTCAATAAAGTTTCCCCTTCCTGGGACAATGAATTCACGGTGTTCTTATTTCAATTTCCAGGAGTGTATATTCAACAGTCAGAGGTATCAGAACGGTTTTTGTTTATAACTTTCGACTCGTTCGTTTCCGGTGCACGGATCCTTAGTTCAAATTAAAACGTTTATCGTTCTCCATCATCCTAGAAAGTCTGTAACATCATCATGGAATCACATTTACAGACACCTGCGCCTATAACTTTGACGCTCTGTAGCATCGCTGGATGACTTTTCCGACATGGGTTCCTATTCAAAATACGATGTACTCACTCCCCTCTACAAGTCCTAGAAGTCTCTAACGGGAATTTCCGACCACCCTGTATATTGCTTGATTCCCCCAGGAAAGTACGGTCTCGAAACTGCTAACAGTGGACCACACCGTGATGCAGCGTGGGCCCATGATTTTCTCTGATCATCTCTGCCACGCTTCCGCGCTTGCTAAACGTGACGGTAACGACAACCGTTGATCATCTTTGGATCTTCTTTGTTTCCCCTATCAATTCTATCCGCTATGAATCCCACACTGACGAGCAATACTCAAGTACAAGGGTTTTGTAGGGTACCTCCATTGGTGACTGACTACATTTTCTGAGGATTTTTCCCATGAATCTCAGTCGAGCATCTACACTGCTGGCCACCGTAAATGCAACACCAAGAAAGACAAGAGGTAGCACAACAAAATTTATTTTGTAGATAACATGTTGACCAAGTATCAAATGATTACGTTTACAGACGTCTGTGACATGTGGTTCCTGCCAGAATCAGTAGCCAGAGTAGCCGCCATTGTTGGAGATCACCGCTGCCACACGTCTCGGCATTGAGTAAAAGAGACGTTGGATGTGTTCCTGGAGTACAGCAGCCCAAGCAGCTTCCACACGTTGCCAAAGATCATCTGGTGTGGCAGCTGGGGATGTAATCTGGGTCACTCGTTGAGCAAACATGGACCACATGTTTTCTATCGGCGAAAGATCCGGAGAGCGACCCGGCCAGGGAAGCACTTCAATCTGGTTATTGACGAAGAACCTTTGGACAATGCGTGGTCGCGCATTATCCTGTTGAAATATGGCTGTCGCCGAGCCCTAAAGGTAAGGAAGGACAACTGGCTCCAGCACCTCGGATATGTAGCGCCGGCTATTTAAAGTACCGGCAATGCGTACTAGAGGCGTGCGAGAGTAACATCCAATACCGCCCCATACCATAATACCCGGTGCAAGACCAGTGTGGCGGTGCATAATGCAGCTGTCCAGCATCCTCTCTCCACGGTGTCTCCACACTCGAATCCGACCATCGTGGTGCTGCAGACAGAAGCGTGCCTCGTCAGTAAAGACAACGTCATTCCATTCTGCCGTCCACATCTGTCTGTCATCACACCATTGGCGACGGAGACGTCTGTGGTTATGCGTCAATGGTAGACGAAGCAATGGACGTCTTGCGGACAGACCACTCTGCTGTAAACGGCGTCGAATGGTACGCGCAGACACTGGATGATGCGTTACAGACGCAATGTGCTGTGCTATGGTTCGGGATGTCACTGAGCGATCCGTCACTGCCATGCGCACAATTTGCCTATCAGCACGTGCAGTGGTGCACCGAGGTGAATGCGATCGACCACGTCGGTCCATCGTACCCTCCTGCATCCAACGGTCACATGCCCGCATTACAGTTGTTTGGTTTCGTCCAACACGACTAGCGATTTCTCTGTATGATAATCCACAATCTCGGTAAGCCACTGTCCTTCCTCTGTCGAACTCGGATACTTGATCAAACGATGTTCGCTGTTGTCTACGAGGCATAACTGATCGTCTTGTGAAACGACCACAAGGTAAACACACGTGCCGAACGTACACTCGTCGAAATCGCCAAGCCTTAAATGGCGCTATGAGGTGGCGCCACAGGCGCGCGTGATGTGCGTCTGCGCTGAAATTCTAATCAGTTGCATATCTCATCGCAGCAAACCCATGGTGTAAATTTCACTTGATTCGGATGCTTCCTTCAGGGTGTTGCATTTACGGTGGCCAGCAGTGTACCTTTCCTGTGATTAATTTTATGTATTCGTTCCATTTTAACTCTCTGCGTACTCATACTCCAAGATATTTTATCTGCTTCCACTGATTCTTCTGCAGCCGTGTAATCAAACAATGAAGGGGATTACTGTCTATGCATATGCAATACGTGACATTTATGTTGAGAATCAGTTGTCACTTCCTGCACCAACCGTTGAACTTCTGCAGGTCCTCCTCATTTCGCTACAATTTTCTAGCGTTGCGACTTCTCTGTAAACAACAGAATCATCCGCGAAAAGCCTCATGAAGCTTCCGATGTTCTCTGATGCGTCATTTATATATATTGTGAAAAATAATAGACCTATAACACCCCCCTGGGATACACCCGAAATCAGTTTTACATCTGAGGACTACTATACATAGAGAATGACATGCTATGTTCCGTTTGCTAAAAACTCTTCAGTCCAGTCATACAATTGGTCTGATATTCATTACGCTCGTATTTTGTTCATCAGACGGCAAGCGTCGAATGTCTTACGGAAGTCAAGGAACACGGCATCAAGCTGGGCACCAGCAGCTGCAGACCTCTGAGTCTCGTGGACGAACACAGCGAGCTGTGTTAAACGCAGTCGCTGTTTACGGCGCCCATGTCATTTCCTAAAGAAGAGATTTTCGGTCGCCGGGAATATCATAACACGCAAGCATAACACATATTCCAGAATTCTACAACGCACCGATGTGCCCTACAGTTTTGTGCGTATGTTCGACGACCTTTCTTGAAAACTGGAATTACCTGTGCTTTTTTCCGATCATCAGAAACACTTGCCTTGTTTATAGGGCTACGGTACGCTGTTGCTATAAAGTAAAGGGCAAGTCGTTTGGCATGCCCTATGCAAAATCGTACTGGTATCCCGTCAGGTCCAATGACCTTCCCTCTGTTGAACAATTTCAGTTACTTTTCTATCCCATGGTCACTTATTACGATATCAGTCATTTTGTCGTTTATGCGGAGATTTAAAGGAGGCACTACTGTGCGACCATTCTCCGCCAAGCAGTTTCGGAAAAAAAAGACTTCAGTGTTTCGGCCTTCGCCAAGAGTGGTTACGTCTTTTTGCGTAGAAAGCGCAAATTGCAGCAAGACTGCCGCCAAGTGACCGTCCTTTGCCGTGTATATTGACGTACTCCATACTGGCCGCCATAGACGGATTACAATAAATATCTGAAAAAGTGCCTGCATTCAGGTGAGGCAACGTTCCACTTTATGGACACACGAATCGCCACCACATTAAGATTTGGGCCTCCGAAACCCCACACAGCACGTGTGAACATATCCGTGATAACCCTAAGCTTGATGTGACATAATGCCATAGCGGAAAATGTATTCCTGGGCATTCTCTAACAGTTCCTGCTGCCACACTTCGAAGCAGGGCTGTTGATGAAGTATCAATATATCGATACTCTTTCCAGAATACACAAGGTGTAAATTTTAAGTTGACAAACCGGAATATCTCGGAAAACAAGCTTCACACGAAAAAAATGAGTAAAATCCAAAGTTGATTATTTTCGAGGGGGTTCCCACTTGACATTTTAAAGTTGCCTCCCGCCCACCCCAAAGGAGCTGGGGTGGCGGGCTATTTTTAGCACTAGCAGATGTTCCCCTCGAAAATAATCTACTTTGCATTCTACACATTTCTTCGTGTGAAGCATATTTTTCGAGTTATTCTGGTTTGTCAACTTAAAATTTACAGCCTGTATTGACATATATCAGTGATACATTTTTCACTGACATATCGATATATCGATATCGAGAAGGGAATTTCGAGAGCCGATATTTTTATTTTATATTTTTAAGCAATTTTCGGTAAATATTTGAAATTATTCTTCTGAAATTGTAGTAGAACATAATTTTACTCTCACTGTGTGAAGGAGTCTTACTACTTTTTGAGCTTTCATCAAGTCCAGCCTTTCTCTTTGAGTGTGTGAAGCAAGTATAGGTGCCACAAAGAAGAAGTATAATTGCACTGAGAGGGTGGCTGTGTGAATGGAATAACAAGATTTCCAATGTGAAGAAATAGCACGCAAGTTACGTTAAGAAAACAATTTCTAATGCAGCTAGAGACGCTATTTCTTCAGCTCCGCATTATTCAAACATAATTTCTGAAAATGACGAACAAAAATGTAAATCACAAGATCGGTCTTTGCGGTGTGTGAGGAGAAATGCTGACGTAAACAACGCACGGAGCTTGACGCTATCGAAGAAACCGCAACGTTTAACTTCACCAAGCAAATTTGACACTACAACTGCTAAGTCGCTAATGTTTGCAGAAAAGAAAAAGAGAAGAAGAAACGAAAAACAGGGAAGCCGACATGAAGTACTCCGTGCAAATTTGACATGTGACGAACCGAAAGACGGACCCATCGGCACCTTTTATTGTGCCACTTACATGCAGTTACCATTGTTAGCAAAGTGGTTGCCACCAAGCCTGGACCTGCATCGTTTTCCTTTCAGTTCTTGCTCTGAGGGGGATAACTAGACTGCTAGCATGTTGATGTACAGAATATCTAATAATTTATCCAAACTTAAATATACAGCTCTAAAACGGGCAGTATGTTTATAATGTGCAGCCGACAGTATTATAGGCCGGAACGTGGTTAATTTTTCCACCAATATATCGATACTTATGTCCATACATCGATGGCCGACAATATTTTTTTTTAATATCGATATATATCGGGTTCCTGGATATTTTCAAAAGTATTAACAGTCCTAGTTCGAAGACCTGCAACCTTCTGTCATCTACCAGCATGATATGAAATGATACATTTCTGAGAGGTGGATGTGGCCTCCGCGCTCTTCCGATGTCACGCTATTAGACATCATTTTAGGGGTTTACGCCAATGATCGCGTGCACACAGCACCAATCAGTGGCATTGTTACCACTCGTGCACGAGTCAATGAAGCAATCGGAGCTGTTGATGCAGCAATGTTGATACGTACAAGGACCGAACTCGAACGTCGCTTTTATTTACTACGAAATTTCTGGTAAGTTCCTATGGGCCCGAACAGCTGAAGTCACCGGTCTTTAGGCTTACACACTACTTAACCTAACTTAAATTAACTTACGCTAAGGGCAACACACACACCCATGCCCAAGGGAGGTTCGAACCTCCGACGGGGAGGGGAGCAGCGCGAACCGTGTTAAGGCACCCTAGACCACGCAGCTACCCCGCGCGGCGATATACTACGAGCGGTGAGTCGTGCACATACTAAAATTTTGGCATGACAGGAAAAACGTTGAGAGCTGCTAAACATTTTATAAGAAAAAATGGTTAAAATGGGTCTAAGCACTATGGGACTTATAACATCTGAGGTCATCAGTCCTCTAGAAATAGAACTACTTACACCTATCTAACATAAGGACATCACACACATGCATGCCCGAGGCAGGATTCGAACCTGCGACCGTAGCAGCAGCGCGGTTCCGGACTGAAGCACCTAGAATCTCCCGGCCACAGCGGCCGGCCCATTTTATAAGAAAGCACGATGCTCTATCTCTAGTAGTTTCCAAGTTACGATTTCATGAAATGGTACCGAGCGAGGTAGCGCAGTGGTTAGCACACTGGAATCGCATTCGGGAGGACGACGGTTCAATCCCGCGTCCGGCCATCCTGCTTTAGGTTTTACGTGATTTCCCCAAATCGCTCGAGGCAAATGCCGGGATGGTTCCTTTGAAAGGGCACGGCCGACTTCCTTCCCCATCCTTCCCTAATCCGATGAGACCGATGACCTCGCTGTTTGGTCTCTTCCCCCAAACAACCCAATGAAATGGTAGAGGGACTTCATGTAGTAGTGGCAGCAGTAGTAGTACACTCACATTTAGGAAAAAAAAAAAAACAGAACCCCTTGAACGACTAGAGATAGGACGTTCATATTCACAGGACATGTACAGTAGTATGCTCTGCAGAAATGATCAGCATTTCAGTCACCTCGTTTCAGCATGTGTCTTGTTGCGTAGAAGGCACAGGGTCTGCCATGGACCCTGATAACTTGATCCATGCGTGATGGCATCGACGCGTATAAGGCGGGAATGGCGTCCTGTGGTATAGCCATCCATGCTGCATTTACCTGGATTCAAAGTTCATCTGTGGTGATCAGCATTGGGTCACAGCGCTGCATCCGTCGTTTCATTATATCCCACATTTTTTTCGCTGGCGACAATTCTTATGATATGGCGGGCCAGGGAAAAAGTTTGACATCTTGTGACACCAAGAAGGCACGTGTTCGTGCAGCAACTTGCGGTCGTGCATTGTCTTGCTGAAAGATGGCTTCGGGTTGATGTGCAGAAGTAGTGTGGCTACGTGTCGCAGGATGTCATTCACATACGTCACACTGGTCATAGTGCACTGGACAAGCACCAACTGTGATTTGTGGTTGTACCCAATAACACCTCACACCATAATGCCATGAACTGGCGCTGTACGTCCTGTGCGAATACAGTCACTGAGATGCCGCTCCCCACGTATGCGGCGAATCAAAATGCGGCCATCATTTTCAAACAAACAGAATCTGGATTCGTCAGAAAACACTATCTGGTGCCATTCCTGTCCCCAATGACGTGGCTCCATACACCATTACAGTCCAGCATGTTGCTGCACATTCGTCGAAGGTACGCGGGCCGGCCGAAGTGGCCGTGCGGTTAAAGGCGCTGCAGTCTGGAACCGCAAGACCGCTACGGTCGCAGGTTCGAATCCTGCCTCGGGCATGGATGTTTGTGATGTCCTTAGGTTAGTTAGGTTTAACTAGTTCTAAGTTCTAGGGGACTAATGACCTCAGCAGTTGAGTCCCATAGTGCTCAGAGCCATTTGAACCATTTGAAGGTACGCGGAGAAGTAGACGATGCGCACGTAACCCATGCTGTAATAAATGGCGGTAGACTATTACCCCTGATACTGTACGATTTGTTACACTGTTCTACTGTTGCGTCAGAGCCGAGCAGGACGCAGATCTGTGCTGCAATGTCAATACGATGAGGTGCCCATCCTTTCGGGGATGGTCTAGGTGGCGCGACCTGACCCATCTCATCGCCTTCTACGGCCTTCCGTGAACAATTCTGCACACACCCGTTGCACAGCCGGAACACATCGTTCCACATGAGCTACAGTTACCCTGACGGATGCATCACATGCTCTCATGTAAAAAATGCGCTTTCTTTCAAACTCACTGATCTGAGAGTACGGTTTGCGCATACGTCTGCAAGGCATGCCACACTTCTGCTCAAGTCACACTGATCCATTACCTCCGCCGGCCGGGGTGGCCGAGCGGTTCTAGGCGCTAGAGTCTGGAAGCGTGCGATCACTACGGTCGCAGGTTCGAATCCTGCCTCGGGCATGGATGTGTCTGATGTCCTTAGGTTAGTTAGGTTTAAGTAGTTCTACGTTCTAGGGCTGATGACCTCAGAAGTTAAGTCCCATAGTGCTCAGAGCCATTTGAACCATCCATTACCTTCAGTTTACAGCAACAACGAGAGCCTCAGGCACATTTTACCGGCAGGTGGTGTGCCGCTGTATCGATGTTGACCTTGAACCCGCGGGCCGAGATGGTTCCAACGCCTATCATTTTTGCAAAACATACTAATGTACACGTCCTATGAATATGAATGTCCTATCTCTTGTCGTTAAATGTGTTATGTTTTTTTCTGACTATGAGTGTAGCAGTAGTAGTAGTAGTCAAGATAGATATGTTTGCCTCCTGTCGCGTACATAAATTCAGATGCTTTCATTTTGAAACGTGCCAGGCACATCGAAGCGAAGTTTTTTTTATTTATTTATTTTTTTTAACTTCACAACTGACTGACAAGTTACCGAAATAGTATTTTTTAAATTTTAACGTATGTTATGAATAGCGAATGCAAAATGGCAAACAATGCCAGGTATTTGTTATTCTTCACAACGATTACTATTAGCATCACGTGCGCTGAGGAAACTGTGGAGGTGACTAATTAACGTGCACTTTATCTCAGCCTAGATGAATGTACACACCTAAATACTATCGCACTATTTGGTGGTTATTTAAGAGCCACAAACGTGTGAAATCGACGCTCATCTGCTACAACTAAATGACTCGAAACTATTACATTGGTTAGGAGGCCTTCCTGCTGCATTACACTGTTACGATGTTTTTCTGCTGCTTAGGAGACTCCCCTTGGTTCTGAGCAACAATATTCCATAATTAGTCTCCTCTTACTGTCTTTTTAAAGTACAGTGACATATGAGAACGTACTGCGGCATTTTTATTTTCTCTCCCATTTAGAATCCCTTCTGACAATTCTGTGTAATGTTGTTATATGTGTTTGTTGGAGATATATTGACACTTGTATGGACCATAAGAAATATTTTATACAAATGGCAATATTTTCTGCAAATGCCGCAGCTATTGTATCTGTAATATTTCAAGAGACTACTTTGTCACGTTTTGCTTGAATGTCTGTTGATTCATGAATAGCTGACTAATATCTGTAGGTACAATGATGATTGTAACGTAGACGATCAGCCGGCCGCGGTGGTCTCGTGGTTCTAGGCGCGCAGTCCGGAACCGTGCGACTGCTACGGTCGCAGGTTCGAATCCTGCCTCGGGCATGGATGTTTGTGATGTCCTTAGGTTAGTTAGGTTTAAGTAGTTCTAAGTTCTAGGGGACTAATGACCACAGCAGTTGAGTCCCATAGTGCTCAGAGCCATTTGAACCATTTTTTGTAGACGATCACGTACGGGATTTTTGTGGTGTAGGTACTGGTATATTCCTAGCGGGTCTCAAGGCTACGGGAAGTGAAAGGACCGAGTCCATAGAGAATTCCCAACAACAAACTTTATTTACCAAGCATCAAAACAACCAACACTAGTAACAGCACATAGGCGCAATCATATTACAACTTACTGTTTATTCAAATAATACATAAAGTAAAAAATTCAGAAAACTCTTGCAAAGCAACAAGCGCAACGTTTAAGAACGTATATTTTAATTTAAGACAAATGGCAGTGACTTCCTTCAATTAAAGAATTTTTCCCAAAACATAGATTCCTTTTTTTAAAAAAAGCAAAAAGTTTAAAAAAAGATTTTACAGGCAGTCTACTTGTCCAATGAAAATACCTTAGACAAAATTATTTGACAGAGGATTAACAAGCCTGGAGGCTCCGAGAGGTTTGAAATCTTTTGAATAGTTCAGAACACCAAAAACATTATTTACAAGCTACAGTTTTAAATCAGAAAATAATTTATTTCAGGTAGGATACATTAATCAATTACAGTACCGCTCAAACGTAGCAGCCTTTTACCCACTTAGTCGTTTGTACTGGTCACGCAGTAGCGCTTGGGGCGCAGCCCAGCCGGCTCAGAAAACAAGTTCCTTCTATAACACACCAAACATGCTGTTACAATATGGACCGTTTAAGGCCAACTGTGAAGCCAGCCAACCCTTTGCATGCAAGATGTTAAATCACACATTAACGTGCAGCCTTGAAAACAGTCAATAAGCCCGAAGTTCTTAAAGCAAATTGCATTAGTTTAAAGCACGTAAGACATTTACATTGCAAATTTAACCATCAAATGATTTAAGCAGGAGGCTTATTGAAATACTGTAACAGTGTGCAAAGCAGTAAAAGCACAGCTCATCATAGGGTTGACATAAAATTACTCATTTAAAATTACGACTGAAATGGCATTGCATAATTTGAGCTACTTGCACACACAGTTGAACAGAGATAACCAGTATGTAACCAAATACTGCGAGAGCAACCGTTACCAGTAATTTGACTGAATCACAATTAAGACTACACACGCTGCTATTCAATACAGCATACTTCAAACAACATAACAGACTTTACGACAGTCGCGATTATAGAACCCACCAGGCATTAGGCTTTGAATAGACAGATATTACTCCAGCAAAATTTCCCAGAGGCAAGCTCAATACAGTTTGAACGATTTGCACAACTTTGGTAAGTTAGATGCAGTAAATTATGAAATGGAAACAGGTAGTACTTGTAGGCAAAACGGCACCTACAGAGCGAGGAACTCCCACACACAAAACGCGACAGCAGACTTGAGGTACCACAGCTAAACGCGAAAGTCACAAAGGACCACTCAACAGTTAATCGAACAAGAACGATCCTGGATGAGAAAACAGCTTACCCATCAGAGTTAACACAGCTGAAGGTGGCAGCACCAGACAAAAGTCTTGGCACGGTGACAGGACGCAAACGCGGGTGCATTCAGGCCTCAGCACAGCTACACTGCCCTCCAGACGTGGCGAGGCCGCAGTTCTGCTATCAGCAAGAAGTGTCACGCCACATTCTCCATTCACGAGCATTGCTTTCGTACTCGGCCAAAACAATCTCTGGGCTCAACCCAAACCCAAAATAAAGAAATAAAATAAAAAAAATAAAACTGCGGACTCGCACGGCCCATCATCGACCATGGCACGACCAGTACTGCAACGCCTACGATTAACAGGGCCACTGCTCTCCCTCGGTAACATCCACCGTGTCTCGCTGCGGCGCCAACTCTCCTTCGAATTATATATATATATATATATATATATATATATATATATATATATATATATATATATATATATATATATATATATACTCCTGGAAATGGAAAAAAGAACACATTGACACCGGTGTGTCAGACCCACCATACTTGCTCCGGACACTGCGAGAGGGCTGTACAAGCAATGATCACACGCACGGCACAGCGGACACACCAGGAACCGCGGTGTTGGCCGTCGAATGGCGCTAGCTGCGCAGCATTTGTGCACCACCGCCGTCAGTGTCAGCCAGTTTGCGGTGGCATACGGAGCTCCATCGCAGTCTTTAACACTGGTAGCATGCCGCGACAGCGTGGACGTGAACCGTATGTGCAGTTGACGGACTTTGAGCGAGGGCGTATAGTGGGCATGCGGGAGGCCGGGTGGACGTACCGCCGAATTGCTCAACACGTGGGGCGTGAGGTCTCCACAGTACATCGATGTTGTCGCCAGTGGTCGGCGGAAGGTGCACGTGCCCGTCGACCTGGGACCGGACCGCAGCGACGCACGGATGCACGCCAAGACCGTAGGATCCTACGCAGTGCCGTAGGGGACCGCACCGCCACTTCTCAGCAAATTAGGGACACTGTTGCTCCTGGGGTATCGGCGAGGACCATTCGCAACCGTCTCCATGAAGCTGGGCTACGGTCCCGCACACCGTTAGGCCGTCTTCCGCTCACGCCCCAACATCGTGCAGCCCGCCTCCAGTGGTGTCGCGACAGGCGTGAATGGAGGGACGAATGGAGACGTGTCGTCTTCAGCGATGAGAGTCGCTTCTGCCTTGGTGCCAATGATGGTCGTATGTGTGTTTGGCGCCGTGCAGGTGAGCGCCACAATCAGGACTGCATACGACCGAGGCACACAGGGCCAACACCCGGCATCATGGTGTGGGGAGCGATCTCCTACACTGGCCGTACACCACTGATGATCGTCGAGGGGACACTGAATAGTGCACGGTACATCCAAACCGTCATCGAACCCATCGTTCTACCATTCCTAGACCGGCAAGGGAACTTGCTGTTCCAACAGGACAATGCACGTCCGCATGTATCCCGTGCCACCCAACGTGCTCTAGAAGGTGTAAGTCAACTACCCTGGCCAGCAAGATCTCCGGATCTGTCCTCCATTGAGCATGTTTTGGACTGGATGAAGCGTCGTCTCACGCGGTCTGCACGTCCAGCACGAACGCTGGTCCAACTGAGGCGCCAGGTGGAAATGGCATGGCAAGCCGTTCCACAGGACTACATCCAGCATCTCTACGATCGTCTCCATGGGAGAATAGCAGCCTGCATTGCTGCGAAAGGTGGATATACACTGTACTAGTGCCGACATTGTGCATGCTCTGTTGCCTGTGTCTATGTGCCTGTGGTTCTGTCAGTGTGTTCATGTGATGTATCTGACCCCAGGAATGTGTCAATAAAGTTTCCCCTTCCTGGGACAATGAATTCACGGTGTTCTTATTTCAATTTCCAGGAGTGTATATATAATTTTCCTGCAAGTGCATTTTTATAATTTGTTCACAATTTTGTTTCTGCAGGTTTTTAGCAGAATGAAGACATTATAAACAAGTATTTTAACATAATAAAATTTAAATTTACAGTAAAAGAAAAGATAATGAAAGTACCATAAACAATTTTGTTAACATTGTACAATTTAAGTTTACAAGAAATGAAGATAAGTGAAGATGAATGAGGATAAAATAACCAGGTATATTAGCAGTGAAAGAGCAGAGATATATAGAATACAAAATAAATGGGGTACGAATCGTTCCGCGCGCGCTTAAATAGGCGATCGTGACCAATCGCACGGTGGCAAAGTGTGGGCACCAGAAAGAGCCGACACATTAACCACCCCAGAGATAAGTTACGGCTCAGATATCTAAAGATGAGACAATATTGTCTTGAAATGGATTGTAGAAACATGAGATAAACATCAAACGCCGGCCGGGCTGGCCGAGCGGTTCTAGGCGCTACAGTCTGGAACCGCGCGACTGCTACAGTCGCAGGTATTCGAATCCTGCCTCGGGCATGGATGTGTGTGATGTCCTTAGGTTAGTTAGGTTTAAGTAGTTCTAAGTTCTAGGGGACTGATGACCTCAGAAGTTCTTTAAGCAAATTGCATTAGTTTAAAGCACGTAAGACATTTACATTGCAAATTTAACCATCAAATGATTTAAGCAGGAGGCTTATTGAAATACTGTAACAGTGCGCAAAGCAGTAAAAGCACAGCTCATCATAGGTTTGACATAAAATTACTCCTTTAAAATTACGACTGAAATGGCATTGCATAATTTGAGCTACTTGCACACACTGTTGAACAGAGATAACCAGTATGTAACCGAATACTGCCATAGTGCTAAGAGCCATTTGAACCATTTTAACCAAACATCAACCTGGAAAAATATTCTGTGCAGTTTTCGAGTCCGTGCCGTAATTTTTTTATGAAATCGTCGGGCAAAAATCATAGCAAGTGTTTAGAATTAATGTGTACTATAATGATCTCTATAATATAATGGTTACGCAGAGTAGTATAGCACTTATAGAACAAATAAATTTCAAGTTTAGAGTGTCGTTGGCCTTTCTATACTCGATGCGCCAGTTAAATAATGCTTTCCGCCGTTCTTTTTTTAATTTCTTTTCGACGCTGCCGTAGCTCTCGCGTTCACTCGGAACTGGACTTTTCAGACTTTTTGGATTCCTTTCGACGCGAGCTTTCCTCTGACTTGCATTTCCTGCACTTCCGAGAATAGTTACGATTCATATGAGACGATGTCTTTCATTACTGTGTAATTTTCAATTTAACACCGGTTTTCACTTTTATTGCGCCGAACATTATTATTGCCACGCTTTGGGCCCTTGTAGTGCTCCGAAATCTCTTCACAATTAGATCCGAATCAGTGTCCTAGCTAAACGTGTTTCCACACTACACCAATTCATAACCTTTCTTATTAATTTTTTAAATTATTTATTGGCTTTTGGTTTCATACCATACAACCAACCATAGTTTACAAATATCAGTAACAACTGTGAGTTTTGCGTGTTATATATGTACAAATTTAAATCCAGTTATAGCAAAAGAAGTGTAATTTTTATATAATTGGTATGTATATACCACACTTAACCTATGTACAAAATTTAAATTACAGTTAGTTACAACGAAAGATGTATTACTTTTAACTACATAAATCTGAACAGATACATTAAACTTCATATGTCTGATTTGTCCTCTGATGTACTGGGTAATTGGGGTCCGTTCTCCAGGCAGTGCAGTTCTTTGTTTCTGCTATGCATCCCCGTAGTGGGCATTCTCGTGTACGGTCTTCTGTTGCAGTCACCTCCTCCTCCTCCTCCTGCTCCCTGCCGTACTTGCAGGACTTATATTTTGATGTCGCTTCTTATATGGACAGGCCTAAATCCCTGACAGTTATGTGTAGGCGTTTATACTCCATGACGTCTGTAGTTCTCAAAAGAGTGCAAACACAGTGGGGCCTTTGTACCCGATAGCATTCAATGATTATCAAGAATCCGCCTCGATTGCAAATTGAAACCGGATGTTGACCTAGGTTTCGGCGCGGATAACCACGCCTTCTTCGGAACACACTAAAACTACAAACTGCCTAAAGAGGCATGGTCCAACAGTAACACAGAACGCCCAAAAGGCATTCAGCTGATGTAGTGTCCCACCTATCCTGCCTGTCTTCTCGGGCCGTCTTAATATTACATGGCTCATGTCTTCATAACAACCATGCACATGCACCTACACAGGAAGGACTGCATCACAAGTAAAGCAAACACTGCTCGACAAGCGTGTACATACATGATTTATCTGTTGTGGGCTCATCCACTGTTCACATATTATTAGTCTCGTAGTTATTAGCTATTCAGAACCGATGGTAGTTTATCAAACAAGAAAGTTCGGCCAACGAGCGGCTAGGCTTTCCGACGTCAACAAAAAGTACTGCTGTAAGCAAATTGTCTTTATTTTGGTCTAGCTGTTAGTTGAAGCTGTGATAGCGTATCAATTTTTTTTTAATGGCGAGTGGTGTTGAGTAAGTAAGCTATTGTATGTGCAATAACATCGGCTGCCTTCATGTGTCCGCCTATTCAGGTAACCAAATTCATGATTTGTGCTCCCTCCCTCTCACCATCATCCCTCCCCACTCCAACTGCTCGTCCCAACGCACGACGATGTGGCACCCGAGGAGGGGTGTTGCGAGGTGCCGGGGCTAGCAGTGTATTTAACACTAAATTCTTCGAGAATCTTCATATATAAATGATGCTCTAAGCCCCCCTCCCCCTCCCTATTCTAACTCCGACTTTTGCTGTTCCACACGGATTAAAAAAAAACGCGAACTGACTGTAATCGACCCTGCAAGTGGAGTAGAAAAGAGTTTGGCACCTGCAATAATTTAGTTTGATAGACATTAATTAAATAAAGGAAAATTTCAGTAACGTAGTGAGAAATGAAAGGGTTGCTCTACCGATTAACAGAATGAAAGTTCTGTCCAAAAAACAATATGATTTATTATGACTAAACTCAAAATAATAAACAAAACACATGAAACATTTACAATACATCAAATTGGCTCAAATTGGATACTCAAATAAATGCTGTGAAGGTGAAGTTGTCCCTAAACTAGATTGTGACATTTATGACGAAGTGGTATGTGGAGCCAATTCCTTGCAACTCAAATCTTAAGAGAAAACACACAGCCAACCCAGCATTGATTGCTGCTACCCAAGACAGAACAAAGTTAGAAAAAGACGAACAGGCGCACTCTGCTGAGCTCTGATTATCACCTAGGAAAAACCCTATCTGCCGGTGCTGCGGACATACATTACCAAACTGTCTTCTTAACTGCCAGAACACGATCTGGCGTACCGGAGGCGATGGCTGGTTGCTTCAACGTCCCGTCATGGTGATGATAATGTCGCGAGTATAGCCCAAAACAAATTATCCTGGTTTGGTTGTTCCAGACTAAAGACTTCCTAGCAATACAAATGAGGGAGACGAAGAAGGCTCGCCACACAATCACTGACGGTACAGTGATTGATTTTAACAAGCGAAATCACACTGTAACTCTGATACAGTCAACTTTAGCCAAAACTGCTCAAGACAGACAACAAAGGCCGCTTGTACGCAGAACGCTCAATTGCCAACTGTACTCGGAAAGTTACGTTGAAGTCGAAACTTCAGCAACTTCGTCAAACAGTTACAATTAAATAAAAGTATATTAGACAGCCAACGGAAGGCAGGCTGTCCAGAGCAGCGAGAGCTCAGTCTTGTAACCTACTCCGACCGAAAGGCGAGAGCCGACTACCACAAGAGCACCCGTACAAATCGAACACAGAACATTCCCGCCCCCACGACAGTGGCCGTGGTTAAAACGTTCCAATCAGCAACTCGAAAACCGGCGGAAAACGCGGGAATTTGCGCGCCAAGGCTGCTTGGGAACACAAGTCATTCCCACGCCCCGCTGGTAGCCCGCCAGAAAGTGTTTTCGCTAAGTTTCTGCGAAGTAACGGAACCTCTAGCCCAGCCGCTACTTCAGGTCCCTGCGAGCGTGTCTCGGTCGCTATTCTACAATGTCGATGTCTGGAAAGCATTCACTCGACTCCCTCACACCCTTTCAAAATCAGCCGAGCCCGCCTGTCACCGGACCACCCGGGTGACGAGAGACGCTGCGTGGGAAGTCCGCGTGTGAAGGAATAGCAACTTTTCACCGCATGCAATTAGAGAGGAAAATCGTAAGATAGAAATATGAGAGGGGGCTCATGCCACCTCTCAGTGTGTGTGGAGAGGCATGGGCAGGAGCACGCATGTATGTATTGTGCTACTCAAGTAGCTATACAGGGTCAATAAAATTCTTCTGCGTTCGAGGCTGCATTGTCAACTACAAACTTCTGACGTTTGGCGACTGTTGCAAGGTGCCTTCCTCAGGATGTGTTAGCAATACACCTTGAGGAAGGCGCCTAGCAACAGTCGCCGAAACGTCAGAATTTTATGGTTGACAATGCATCCTCAAACCCAGAAAAATTTTATTGTCTGTTACAACGGCCGCGGAAGCCTACGTTTACATAACTATACAGGCTCTTCGGAAATTCCCGTTAAAGCTTCTAGAATTTGTAGAGGGGAGTGGGTACATAATATTCTAGACGGGAACTCAGGTTTGGGAACGTCTTTCAGTGACACCACAGAGCACCAAAGTTATAGGCGCCGGAGCCTGTAAATGTATGTATACACAGGGTGATTACGTCATGATGTTACACACTTTCAAGGACGTTCGAGACGGATAAATGATTCAATTTGAGGAATGGGTCGGTGAACCAGAAACGAACGAGTCGAAAATTACAAGCGAAAACCGTTCTGATACCTCTGACAGTGGAATACATGTACTGCTACTGTTGTTTCTAAGACTGTAGGGTATGTAGCTTTAAAGGTGGTAGTATGGACCAAATAAGACAAATGTTTAGTAAACATTGGCTCTAAAACGCATACCTTAACAGCTATGAACATTTATTCAGCAGAGGACATATGTTTCACAATAGCCAAGATGAACAAGTCCTCATAGCTACTCAGGTATGCATTTTAGATCCAATGTTTAATGGAGATTTTTTTCTTGTTTTGGTCCATACTACCACGTCTGAAAGTTGCCAACCATACAGTCTTAGCAACAACTGTAGTCCGCAGCTCGTGGTCGTGCGGTAGCGTTCTCGCTTCCCGCGCCTGGGTTCCTGGGTGTTGTGTGATGTCCTTAGGTGAGTTAGGTTTAAGTAGTTCTAAGTTCTAGGGGACTGATGACCACAGATGTTAAGTCCCATAGTGCTCAGAGCCATTTTTTGAACCAACAACTGTACAGTACAGTCTTAACAACAATGGTACTGGTACATGTATTCCACTGTCAAAGGTATCAGAAAGATTTTCGCATGTACGAGGGCTATTCCGAAAGTAAGGTCCGATAGGTCGCGAAATGGAAACCACGGTAAAAATCAAAAATGTTTTATTTGCAACAGTTAGATACACCTTGCAGCTACTTATCGCCATAGTCGCCGACCCGACTTAGACGTGTATCGTAGCGTTGTACCAACTTTCCCATACCCTCGCTATAGAAGGCAGCCGCCAGTGCTCTCCGCCAATTCTCTACGCTGGCCTACGGCTCGTTGTCTTGTGCCGAAATGTTGTCTTCATAACCAGCGGTTCATGTGACCAGAGCTGAAACTCAGAGGGAGACAATTACGGGCTGTATTGTGGGTACTCTCACATTTCCATTTGAAAACGATGCAGGAGCATCTTCATTGCCCCTGCAGAATGCGGCTGAGAATTGTCTTGAAGACGAAACAGCACGACAGTTATGTAATGTTAGCTGCATAGCTTCAGGGGAAATTTCTCACCAGGCCCCCGTACTTGGCGGCAGACACTATTTTCCAGACATCTTTACGCACTCACTGCGAGCTCAGAAATGAGAAGAGCGACGTGATGCTAACTGGGGTTATACTAGAGACACTACCCAACACATCTGTGCAAAGCTTTATCGGAATTTCATAGTCGTTTCCATTTCGTGACCGATCGGACCTTACTTTCGGAATAGCCCTCGTAACTTTCGACTCGTTCGTTTCCGAATCAGAAGCCTCACCTCAAATTGATACATTTCTCCTTCATCACCCTAGAAAGTTTGTAACATCATCACCCTATATATAAATATCGTATTTTGCGGACTGTAAGAAGCATTTTTTCCTACGAAAAATTGCCTCTAAAACTCAGGTGCTTCTTATACTCGAAATTAATATAAAAATGTCCAGTCTTAAAATGGCCATAAATTCGATACCGCGGGAAACCTATCTCTATCTGGCAACACTGGATTCAACTGGCAGCAGCAGTGCACCGATGCGACGAACATGAGTTGCGGAGATTCACAAACTTGCTAACAGTGTCTCCCTCGTGCCCCACCATCACAAACCAAGAACACTGTCTGGCCCACGATGCGTCATTTCACTCTCAAGGTGTCAGTGAACTTGAACTGAAAGTAATTTGTGTTATCGGTAACAGCCAATATTTTTGTTAGTAGCTAGTTTCGTAATGGAATAAAGTAGAACGTATTCACATGACGCAGGTTATGAATTGAAAGTAATAGCATATGCAGAAGAACATGGAAACAGAGCAGCTGAGCAGCATTTCGGCCTTCCACCAACATAAAAAACCATTCGCGATTCGCGGGATAGCAAAGAAGAACAGAAAAAAAATGAAGACTAGATGTGTAAATTGAAGACTGAATGCAAAACGGCCAAAACTAGATGACGTATTGAAATGTATTTCCGAGTACTGTGGAAATGGCCACTAGAATTAATACAAAAATGAATCAAATACACGCCCATGTACTAGCACTACAGTGGAACTTAATAGGCTTTAAGGGTGGAGTTGGTCGGTGCTACAGGTTTATGAAGCACCATGTACTTAGCATGCGAATCGAAACCAAAATATTCTCAGAAAATGCCGCAATAGTAGGAACAGAAAATATTATCTTTCCATCGCTTTATTATACAACATCGAAAAAAAAACAGTATGGGTCTGAGGCAAATAGCGAATATGGACGAAACTCCTGCGCCAACAGGACTATTGCCATGAAAAGTGCGAAAACTGTAATTATAAAAACAAGTAAAATTGGAAATTTGTGGTAAGGACTATGGGACCAAATTGCTGCCCACACTCAAGCCCGAGGGAGGACTCGAACCTCCGACGGGGGAGCCGATAAAAACAAGTGGACATGAAAAAAATGCGCTGCACTGTTGTTCTTTCATGTTGTTCTGATGGTACTAAACTCTATCCAAAGATCATTTTTAAGCGCAAAACAATGCCGAAACCTTCTGAAATACTGCCAGGTATTGTTATTCACGTACATGATAACGATTGGACGGATTAGCGGAGTGTAGGAGAGAAGTAAAGGTACTTTACAGAAGAAGAGGTCTCTTCTTGTGCTACATCAATTTAGTAGTCATTTGAAAAATTATGTGAGAGAGAAACTGAGACAGGGAAATACAGAGCTCGCTGTTATTGCGAGAGGACTTTCTTCACAAATGCATCCTCTTGATGTATCGATAAATAAACCATTTAAAGTGTGTGTGGGAGAGGAATGGAACAAATGAATGACGAATGAAACCTAACTTGAATTCACTCAGAAGGAGGCTTTAAAACGACCTACAATCAAACAAGTGTCTCACAGGAAAAAACAGTCGAGGTCTACAGTGAGAGAAGACATTATTGTTAAATCTTTCATGAAATGCGGCATAAGTAACGCTCTCGATGGCGGTGAAGACCATCGTATATATGAACAGGACAACGATGACGACGAATAGAAAGAGGAAGAAGAAGAAGAAGAAGAAGAAGAAGAAGAAGAAGAAGAAAGTTCTGATGACGATTTTCAGCAATTTTAAAGGTCATTTCTGTTTTATACACTAACAATTTTAAATTTTTTTGTTCTCTGGCCTTGCAGTCTAATAATAGGAATGGTAAAAAAATGCTATTTTTTATAAATTAAGATGCGTCTTGTAGTCCGTAGCGTTTTATAGTCCATAAAATACGGTACATTTACAGGCGCTGGCGCCTATAAATTTAACATTCTGTGACGTCTGTGGATGATGTTTCAAGACGTCGGTTCCTATTCAAAGTATTATGTACACGTTCCACTCTACTAGTCCCAGAAGTTTGTAACGGGAATTTTCGAACGCCCTGTACATTATACAATGTGCCTCACATTTGCTAATTTTTCGATGAAGGTTCATGTTCACTGATGTAAAAACAGATATTCTACTCCCTACTTCTCCCTCTTAGAGGTCGCTTTCTTTTTCTCTTTCTAAAGTATAGTACGTTCTTCATTAGAGTTCAAGCTGTCTCCATAACAAATTTCACTGATGTCGATTCAGCGATTTCATCGTGCAAACGTAGACAGACTCACTTTCACATGTGCGATATTTGTATGGGATGGGTATGGAAAAAATTTGTCGCTTTTGTCCAGTAACATAAATATTCGGTGGACTTTTGGAAAATATGAATTAGCCCAATTTGTAATCAGTAGCGCAGCACACGTACACTAATGCTTTCGCCTCTTACCCGTGACGCGGACGCAGTTTTCTACAGCAGCGGTCACGCACAGGAGCAGAAGAGAAATCTCCCATCACGATCAGGAGCGCGGTGCACAAAAGTTTCCTTTAATTAGCGCTGCGGGCGCAGGTCGTACGTGACCGAGCAATAGCAGCGGCGCCCCGGGGACCCGTGAGCAGCGGTGTAGCTCTACCTCTCCTTCTGATGGATGCGGGCTGCCCCGGTAATTGGTAGGGGAGGGGGGAGCGAAGATGCGACTCAGCAGGCAGAGAGACGTGACGCTGTAGATCTCGCAGCAGCCGGTGACGTCACTTTGGTTTCCAAACGCTGACCCTGTGTAATACTACTGCGTCGAAGCCGGCTTCACAAACGGCTTAGGTCCTGTGCAAAGTTAAGGGGAGGTTTACTATCTTTTGGTTCAACAAATCGATTTTTTCTAATTGCATTTTTGGATCCGAAAAAGTGTTTAAAATCCACCCCTGAAACGGTTTTTCCGAATACGGAACGGTAATGTTTGTTATTCGCGGTTAAACAAAAAAAAAAAAAAAAAAAAAGTGCACTGGCCTGACATCGGCCTTTTTCACGCACCAGTTTTTTTTTTTCTTTCGGAGGACGAGTTATTGTACCGGTGCTTGGGAGGAAACACAAAAAATTCAAATGAAAGTTTGAACGCGTGTGTTTGGAAGTTAGCCCTCAAGCATTTGCGTTCTGGTGCTAAGACTGTGGCGATTGCGACTTTCCTGGCAGTGAGCAGCTTCAACGAAGGATGTTCAGCAATTCTGAGGACCATGACAACGATGGACGTCACCCTGGGACTCTATTCGACGCAGTTCGCTAAGTATTCGGACGACCACCCGATTCAAACGGTCGAAAACCGCTTGTCACCGGCCGTACGAGCGGCTCTGGAGCAGCGCAGGATGGCCCAGATCGTGCAGAACGCCCTCTGTGAGGAAGAGGATGGACTAGTTTATGGACTCGGGATAGCAGGTTGAACGTAAGTTGCATAATATTGCATTTATGTTGAAAGGGTACAGTACCGCCCGACATTGAAAATAGGTACAACATACTTCATTATTTTTGTTAGAACAACACATTTTTTTGTAAAATAACTCAATTTCAATTAATACAGCGAAGCCGAATACCAGTGTGGGAAAGAATGACAATTTATTTATTTAATTGATCACATGTGCACTCCCACACTCCAGTTTGGCGAGATCTGTGAAATGAATGAATGTATGGTCGTCTGCTGACCGCAGATAGTGAATGTGAATATATGATCATCTTTGAGACGATCCTTTGGCCACCTTTGGTGGGACCAAAGAGATAAAATTTACCTGAGCTTTGAGCGCCTGAAATGTGGCTGACCAATATGGTAGCAAGGTGCTCCCCCACTTCAGCAAAGGTGCGAGAGGACCTGGAGAACGGCCATGTTTCAGCACTCTGCCGCTGGATCTTGTGCTGTTAAGACCTGTTTTAGTTGTGCTCTGTAATGACAAAAGAGTGGAGACGTGGTATGCATGTGGAATATTTAAGAGTAGTTTGAAATAATAATTTCTCTATTTCAGGAACTTTTGTGGGGAGAATTAAGTGTCAGGCAGGTAATATTAATGGGATTGTAGTAATCTTCGGAAGTGACCAACGGTCACAATGAAACCACGTGTTGCAATAAGTTGAAATACTTCCGTGTGCGTAAGTTAAGCTGAATTACTAGCGTGTGTACAATAAGTTGAAAATATTTAAGACATAACGTGTGTACCATAAGTTGAAATATTTAAGAAATGGCGTGTGCAGGACTTGAAATTAGAGACGAGTACTTCCACGTGGTGAGTACTGTGTGAGTCTCAAACTGTGTATGAGACAAAAGATAAAGAGAAGTACTCGTCCATGGTATCAGTTGAGGACTCGCGTGTGTGATGAATACGTTCTTAATATTACTTTGCGTGATATGATTCCGTGTGACGCTAGATTCAAACTCTGAGAGAGAAGCAAGGTGAGTCGGCCGTCTATCCAGCAACGCCACTTGGCTTGCATTGCATAGGAAGACGTGCATATATCTCCAGAGTTCATAGTAGGAAAGTAGAATTACGAAGTGGGGCAGTGTCGTGTGAAACTGGGATAAATATTAATTGAAGTGGGAAAGCTGAAAGTGATAATGTTGTGACTATTCTCTGTGTAGTATTTCATATTGTGGTGTGGTGTATGTCATGTAATTTGGGTATGTGTGGTTTGCATGGGAGAGTAGCAAGGTAGTTGCAAAAGATTAGTGGGTTATGCTTGTTCCTTCTGTACTGCTCGGTCTGGAGGATAGTTTCGAGATGATGATTGTGAGAGTCGAAGTGTGAGAAATAATAAAAGATCCATCATCCTATCCAGAAAGTGCACTGTAGCGTTAAATAATTACGAGACCATAATATAGAGATTCACCAATGTAAAGCCATGCCCACTGGGCGGAATTTCTCATGTGTTATTGTTGTAGGTTATAGAATTTGTGTGTTTAGGTTAGAGAATTTATCGGAATAAATAAGATAGTGAAAAGAAAAAGATTGGTGGACTTTTCCCTCGAATTGTATGTTGTCATAATGTCCCGAATTTATAATGTGTGCGCCATTCATATTCAGTGCGGTGGCCACGTGTTGACAAAAGCCGTTAAATAAAAAAAAAGGAAAGAAAATGTGGTATTGCCAGTGCGTAGTGTACAGTCAGAGTTCTGTAAATTACTGATAGTCAGATGCGTGTTTCCGTTGCGTATTATTCATACAGGTGGATAATTGGTAACTTAATTGTGAGTACGAGAGTTCATGTTACTCGATAAATAAGAATGAATCCACTCGCTTGGCAGACCACTCATCTTGCAGGCCTGACTGCTTGATGCCACAGTATGAGCAAGGCATGTGGGTTCCTCTCAATGTCTAGTCAAAAATTGAAACGCGTTTTTCTCTAAATGACTTCTTTTTATCGCACGGTATGGTAAGTTCAAATCTACTGAACTGATTGGCATGATTCTTTGTTTCCGACGAAGCTAACTAAATTGTCTAGGAGTCGTTCCACTTTTATTCCGATCCATCAACTATAAATATTTTTATTTGGCCGACGAAGTCGAAAAATCGATGAAAAAAATCCTATTTTGTTTCAAATGGCCGCCATTTTGTTTCCTATGGTCCAAATAACTTCAGCGAGGAACAACTCCTAAAGAATCTTATATACTTTGCTAACGTCAACTCAGTTTTGATTTCAGACGAGCCGGCTGACCTGTGACATACCGCGCGTAAAGGTCTACATCGAAATTTTGTTTCGTTCCGACGGAACTTCCGCATTTTCCTCTTCGACATTTCCGGGCAAAAAAATTCCAATTTGTAGAGGAAATACTAATAAACAGTTTGACCAAATTTGACACTGATATCTATAACACATCCCGAGAAAAAAATTCTCAGACAACATGCTTTTTTCGAGCCAAAAATGTCACTGTTATCCACAACTCCACTCCGCGGACCGCCTTAGACCTATTTCATTCTTGTCCGGCAGCGGTCTGAAAGACGCCGTGCGCACAGCGTGCTGCTGTGGCGGTTCCTCATTTATCCGACTGCTATTGTGTACAGCACGACACAGTGTCTCCCTTAATTTTAATCCTCTCCAGTCTCTGAGCACAGTCCTATTAACATGGAACTTGAACAGATACTAACATAGCTTTTAGTTTGTTATTATTATTATTATTTATCGAGACTGTCCTCAATACATAGGTTTCTCTCCAACATAACAATACACTCGGAACTTATTACAGTAACCATTACGTAAGTACTCAGCACTCTCTCTTCACGATATTCCTCCAAATACTTCTATGTTTTGTACCTCTTCTTTCTGAACCAAATTTTCTCATTGTCTTCCGTACATTTTGGACCCAGTTACTCATAGGTCGTCCTCTTTTTTTTTTCTGTCTCAATTCACCACCCCAATATCCTTTCCAGTATTCCTGTTTCCTCCATTCTTCTTAAATGTCCTTACCACTGCAATTTTCTTCTATCTATCACGTCACATACACCACTTCCCTTATGTTTATCGCTGCGGTGTTCCTTGCACGCCCTTTCCTTCAGATTCTTGCTGATCTTCTCCAGGAATCTGTCTCTAATATTTTAACTATGTTTATGTTACGTTGCTGCATAAGTTCGAAGCTCTTTTCCGTAAGTTCAACACAACGGATACAGAATGAGATTTTCACTCTGCAGCGGAGTGTGCGCTGATATGAAACTTCCTGGTAGATTAAAACTGTGTGCCGGACCGAGACTCGAAGTCGGGACCTTTGCCTTTTTCGGGCAAGTGCTCTAGCAAGCAAGCACTTGACCGCGAAAGGCAAAGACCCGAGTTCGAGTCTCGGTCCGGCACACAGTTTTAATCTGCCAGGAAATTTCACAACGGATACACATAACAGAGACTTTAGTTATCAATAATATGTAGTCGTTCACTGTTTACAACAATCTGCCAACGCTGTGGTAACTTTTCGGTTACCTGACTGTAGAATTCACTTGGTTTTGTGGCGAAGAACTCGTCGAGCCATGTTCGAAACGCATTTTCATCCTGAAAGGAAGTTCGTTAAAGTTGTTTGACAGACAGCGGAAAAGGAGAAAATCTGGTAACGCAAGATCAGGTGAACGTCTGTTTAGCGTTTTTCGTCAATCTAGCAGAATGCGGGCGTAAGAGGTGTATATTTCTATTGTCTATTGTCAAACTACAATTTATGAAAGATGTTTATATTTTATTAATAGGATTAAGTAGGAATAATTAATATTTGTCATTTTGGAAATAATTGTGGCAGCAGGGAATGTCTGCACCAAAGTATTGTTGGCAGGAGAGACCACACTTTGATATAATTTTAAAAAGGGCGGGAGAGACCGCGTATGGATACATTTTAACAAAAGAGCGGGAAAGACCGCGCATTGATACATTTTGTAATGGTAGCAGGGATTGTCTGTACCAGAAAGCATTGTTGGCGGGAGAGACCGCACTTTAGCGTTCGTCGGAAGTCAGTAGTAAGCGAGAAGTGAAGCGAGTCGGTAGCAGGTCTGAAGCGAGAGGTTGAGAGGAGCGGTGTGCCTGCCAGCCACCAGCTATGATATACAAGAGATTATAAACGGATGTACAGAGACATCAGATAACTATTATCATAAGAGGAACTAATATTATTGAATTATTTTTTGAGAAACTCAAGATTACTGAAGGTATGTTTGCGCACTGCTAGTTGTAAGATTATTGTAAAAAGTAAGTCCCATTTGAACGTTTGTAAAATCATTTCATTCAGAATATAATTAATTTTTGCCAGCAATATTGCATTACTGATTATAATGCATCCGAGAAACCATCAACGTAAAACTTTGCAAAATTTTATTGTTCTCAAAAAAAAGTTTAACTATGAATTATGTAATTTCAGTCAAATTAATTAAAGAATAACGTGAGCTTTGCTATTAATGAATAACGTCAGCTTTGGTAATAAATACAGCCACTTATTATGACAGCCCACCAGCAGCTAATAGAGTATAGTAAAACAGAGTAAGTATATTCATGTCGCAGTTCGATGTAGCAGTCAGATGGCGATCCAGTAACAGTAAAAAAGGTAAGGAACAGTTTTGGGTTATTGCAGGTAAAGACTGAGGGCCACGACGACGCCACATTCTATGTTTCGTCGAAATAATCAGCAAATCACTTTTAATAAGCAGCATTTAAATTTGTATGCGAAGATTGCACTTATTATTATTGAGAAAGAGAATTAATTTCAAAGGGAAGATTTCATTTGTTATTATTAAGCAAGAGATAGAAATCCTATGGGAAGGTTTCATAGGTTATTGTAGAAGGGAAGGTTGCTTAACAAAAGAGATATAGAGGAGACGGGAAGGTTTCACGGGTGGGTGTTATCGTGGAGTAGCATCACTTCACGCAGTCTTCCTGGTCGTCGTTCTTGCACTGCGTCTGCAAGGCGTCTCAGTTGTTGACAATAAATGTCAACAGTGACGGTTACACCTCGGGGAAGCAATTCGTACTACACCACACCGTCGCTGTTCCAACAGATGCATAAGATTATCGCCGGCCGAAGTGGCCGAGCGGTTCTGGGCGCTACAGTCTGGAGCCGAGCGACCGCTACGGTCCCAGGTTCGAATCCTGCCTCGGGCATGGATGTGTGTGATGACCTTAGGTTAGTTAGGTTTAAGTAGTTCTAAGTTCTAGGGGACTGATGACCTCAGTAGTTAAGTCCCATAGTGCTCAGAGCCAATTGAACCATAAGATTATCTTTTGTGGATCCGCGCAGGTTTTGGTAGGGGCAGCAAGCAGAGATGTACGTATAGCCACCGACTGATTTTTGTGATTTTGGCTTAGGGCATGCGCTACCCGTGCACATGAAAATGGTTCAAATGGCTCTGAGCACTATGGGACTTAACTGCTGTGGTCATCAGTCCCCTTGAACTTAGAACTACTTAAACCTAACTAACCTAAGGACATCGCACACATCCATGCCCGAGGCAGGATTCGAACCTGTGACCGTAGCGGTCGCGCGGTTCCGGACTGTAGCGCCTAGAACTGCATGGCCGGCGTGCACCTGACTTCTGAACCTTCCCCACTGCATGCAAATGTCGCACGAACGTGGAATGATCACAGTTCATCGCTTTTGCTAGTTATCGAGTACAATGACGTGGATCATTGTGAATTAATACGTTTAAATTTGGACGTTTATGATAAAGTCTTATGGGACCAAACTGCTGAGGTCAACGGTCGCTCAGCTTACACACTACTTAATCTAACTTAAACTAACTTACGCTAAGGACCACACACACACACACACACACACACACACACACACACACACCAATCAATGACCGAGGGACGACTCGGACCTCCGATGGGGTGGGTGGGGGGTGGGGGGGGGGAGCCGCGCGAACCGTGGCAAGGCGCCCAAGACCGCTCGGCTACCTCGCGCGGCTAATCCGGTTAAACAATCCTTATCAAATACTGAAAGTCTTCGCGAACGTGGAGAATCACTAATGTCAAAACGATCCTGCTTAAAACGAGAAAGCCATTTTCTTGCCATGCTCTGTCCGATGGCATTAACCCCCTACGCGGCGCTACTGTTTCCGGCTGCATCCGCTGCTGTCAGCTATTGGCTTCAAACAGAAGAACATGTCGGAAATGTTCGGATTTTTCCACTTCGCACTCCATTTTCTAGCGCCCACAGCGCCTCTCACTATCTCCAAATGACAAAATGATAGTATGTAAACTCAAATAGCAACAATTAACTACAAATAAAAAAAATGACAGTAGGTAAATCGACCGATAACAACCGGAGCATCAGTATGCAAAACAAAAACGGTACGAACTTATGCACCAACTTGATTACTTCTCCACGTCTCTGTTCTATATGGGACTACACTCTCTAATGTCGGCTTGAATAGGAGTCTTTTTGTTCTGTTCATTAGATCCTGCTCCAGAAGACTGAAATGAGCATACCACTGATCTTGCTGCCATTACCATCATTAATTTCTCAGTTTAAATTTTTCCCTTATTCTGAAAAGGGCTGAAACTAAAAAAATTATTGATAATTTTATTTTTCCATTATTAGGCTTTCTAGTAATTAATTTTTTTATGTGAGTGAGGAGCTGGCCCACTACACAACCCCCAACCTGGAGGACCGTGTAACTGACTCTCAAGGTTCTTTAGCCTTTGATGAGCCAATATCATTTAGCTTATTGTCGTTTAGTAAAAAAGTAGAAACAGAATAGGCGTTTTGCGTCCTATTTCAAGAGCTCTACAGGGATTTTGAGAAATTCTTCCAGTAATTTCTAATGATTCTATCAACATCCGATGAACTACATAGACGATTGAAGGATGCTCCAGGGTACCTCATTTTTTTGTGGTGTATGAGGTTTTGGAACTGCACGGACAGCTTCTTCGACAATGTGGAGGGAATATGTTGACATTTGCAATGAGAATTTTCAATTACAGTCCTCCGAGAGTTCGAAGGTGTGCAGAAAGTAACTTAGGAATACTTAGCAACAAATGGATAATTTTTTCTAAGATCTTTGAACTTCGATCATGATTTTTCTGTAGGTATTGTAAAAGCCTGCCTCGTTCTGCAAAACTTTGTGCATGCCAGCGACTGCAGTGAAACTGAAGATACATTATCTATAACTGAACTAAAACCAGTGCAGACAGCCAGACAGGTGCGTGGAGGATTTTCAGCAGATGGTCTGAGGAACTTACTGATACTTCACTTCAACTAGATAGTCTCCGAAAATATAATTTTTGCACAGATTGTTATTACTCCATTCAATGTGAACAGTTTTGAAAATGGTACAATAAAACATCTTTAAATGATTGAATTGTTTAACTGCCATACTCCTTTTCTCGTTCACCTTTAGAAATGATCCACACTGTTCCTTGAATACATCGATCCAGACATTTTTGTGTAACTTTTTACAGGTTTGTCCTAGAAAACTGTCCTTGCGTCCACTAAAGAAATTAATCTATGTCTGTTTCCCAAGCTATTTGTAGGCCTAGAAGAACTCACGAAAACAAAAAGAAAGGCGAATAACAGTAGACTAATATCCCTAACTTTAGTTTGCTGCAGAATTCTTGAACATATTCTCAGTTTGAATATAATAAACTTCCTTGAGACTGAGAAGCTTATGTCCACAAGTTTTAAAAAGCATCGCTCGTGTGAAATACAGCTTGCCCTTTTCTCACATGATACAC
This sequence comes from Schistocerca nitens, assembly GCF_023898315.1. Taxonomy (NCBI): domain Eukaryota; kingdom Metazoa; phylum Arthropoda; class Insecta; order Orthoptera; family Acrididae; genus Schistocerca; species Schistocerca nitens. The sequence continues at coordinate 105,900,336 of NC_064614.1, read as the reverse complement.
TGAGAACTATGGATGAAGGGCAACAGGCAGATTCAATATTTCTAGATTTCCGGAAAGCATTCGACACGGTGCTCCATTGCAGGCTGTTAACGAAGGTACGAGAATATGCAATAAGATCACAGACGTGTGAATGGCTCGAAGACTTCTTAAATAATACGAGGGTTGTCCAGAAAGTAAGTTCCGATCGGTCGCTAAATGGAAACCACAGTGAAAATCAGAAACATTTTATTTGCAAAAGTTCGCTACACTTTGAAGATACTTCTCTACATAGTCGCCGCTCCGACTTAGAGACATTTGTCGGAGCGTTATACCAAATTTCCAACACCATCGTCATAGAAGGGAGCCGCTTGTGCTTTCCGATAATTTTCTACGCTGGTCTATAGCGCGTAGCCTGCGCCCAAGTGTTGTCTTCGTATCCAGCGCTTCAAGTGAACAGAGATGATACTCAGGACGAGCCAATTAGGGCTGTGTTGTGGCTGATCGAACACTTACCATCGAAAAGGCTGCAGGATCGTCTTCACTGCCCCTGCAGAGTGCGGCTGAGAATTTCCGTGAAGAAGGAAGCGCGTGGCAGTTGTGTTAGGGGGGCTGCATTCAGTAAGGCGAAGCCTCTCACAAGGGAACCTCCCCATCACACCCCCCTCAGATTTAGTTATAAATTGACTCAATGGATAGGCCTTGAAAAACTGAACACAGATCAATCGAGAAAACAGGAAGAAGTTGTGTGGAACTATGAAAAAATAAGCAAAATATACAAACTGAGTAGTCCATGTGCAAGATAGGCAACATAAAGGAGAATGTTAGCCGATGAGCGCCATGGTCTTGTGGTTAGAGTGAGCAACTGCGGAACGAAAGGTGCTCTGTCAAAACATATGTTTTTTACGTTTTCAAAGTCCTCCCTCGAGTGAAAATTTTACTTTCTTTATTTTCGCAAAGTTACGATCTGTCCGTTCATTCATTGACGTCTCTGTTCACTGTAATAAGTTTAGTGTCTGTGTTTTGCGACCGCACCGCAAAACCGTGCGATTAGTAGACGAAAGGACGCGCCTCTCCAATAGGAACCAAAAACATTTGATCGCAAGGTTATAGGTCAACCGATTCCTCCACAGGAAAACACTTCTGATATATTCTTTTGCGACACTGGTGACGGCGTGTGCGTCACATGACAGGAATACACTCCTGGAAATTGAAAGATACATCACATGATCACACTGACAGAACCACAGGCACATAGACACAGGCAACAGAGCATGCACAATGTCGGCACTAGTACAGTGTATATCCACCTTTCGCAGCAATGCAGGCTGCTATTCTCCCATGGAGGCGATCGTAGAGATGCTGAATGTAGTCCTGTGGAACGGCTTGCCATGCCATTTCCACCTGGCGCCTCAGTTGGACCAGCGTTCGTGCTGGACGTGCAGACCGCGTGAGACGACGCTTCATCCAGTCCCAAACATGCTCAATGGGGGACAGATCCGGAGATCTTGCTGGCCAGGGTAGTTGACTTACACCTTCTAGAGCACGTTGGGTGGCACGGGATACATGCGGACGTGCATTGTCCTGTTGGAACAGCAAGTTCCCTTGCCGGTCTAGGAATGATAGAACGATGGGATCGATGACGGTTTGGATGTACCGTGCACTATTCAGTGTCCCCTCGACGATCACCAGTGGTGTACGGCCAGTATAGGAGATCGCTCCCCACACCATGATGCCGGGTGTTGGCCCTGTGTGCCTCGGTCGTATGCAGTCCTGATTGTGGCGCTCACCTGCACGGCGCCAAACACGCATACGACCATCATTGGCACCAAGGCAGAAGCGACTCTCATCACTGAAGACGACACGTCTCCATTCGTCCCTCCATTCACGCCTGTCGCGACACCACTGGAGGCGGGCTGCACGATGTTGGGGCGTGAGCGGAAGACGGCCTAACGGTGTGCGAGACCGTAGCCCAGCTTCATGGAGACGGTTGCGAATGGTCCTCGCCGATACCCCAGGAGCAACAGTGTCCCTAATTTGCTGGGAAGTGGCGGTGCGGTCCCCTACGGCACTGCGTAGGATCCTACGGTCTTGGCGTGCACCCGTGCGTCGCTGCGGTCCGGTCCCAGGTCGACGGGCACGTGCACCTTCCGCCGACCACTGGCGACAACATCGATGTACTGTGGAGACCTCACGCCCCACGTGCTGAGCAATTCGGCGGTACGTCCACCCAGCCTCCCGCATGCCCACTATACGCCCTCGCTCAAAGTCCGTCAACTGCACATACGGTTCACGTCCACGCTGTCGCGGCATGCTACCAGTGTTAAAGACTGCGATGGAGCTCCGTATGCCACGGCAAACTGGCTGACACTGACGGCGGCGGTGCACAAATGCTGCGCAGCTAGCGCCATTCGACGGCCAACACCGCGGTTCCTGGTGTGTCCGCTGTGCCGTGCGTGTGATCATTGCTTGTACAGCCCTCTCGCAGTGTCCGGAGCAAGTATGGTGGGTCTGACACACCGGTGTCAATGTGTTCTTTTTTCCATTTCCAGGAGTGTATGTTGTCGACCCACCTAACTTGCACACTTGGCGAATGGGTAAAAAGATTCTTCTACCTTGCCCGATTTAGGTTTTCTTGTGGATGTGATAATCACTCCAAAAAAAGTGATGAAAACATAAGAGTTTGTCACATAAACTGCATCAAATGAATGCAACAGTTTCAGAGTCGCACAGTTTTCACTGTGCTCTGTCAAAACATATGTTTTTTACGTTTTCTAATGTTTCCGTGCGTAGACCGTCAAATTCTGTATATATCCAAGCAAATCTGAACATGTCCTGGAATTTTGGAGAGCGAAGTTGATTATGTGTGAGTGCCTGAACTTTGATAATTATCTGAAAATAAAAAATTAAAATTTTCACCCGAGAGAAGATTTGAACCAAGGACCTGTCGTTTCACAGCTGCTCACGCTAACCACGCTAACGGCGCTCGTAAGCCAACACTCTCCTTGATGTTGGCTACCTTGCGCATGGACTACTCAGTTTGTATATTTTGCTTATATTTTTCATAGTTCCACACAACTTCTTCCTGTTTTCTCGATGTATCTGTGTTCAGTTTTTCAAGGCCTATCCCTGTGTCAACTTATAACTAAATCTGAGGGGGGTGCGATGGGGAGGTTCCCTTGTCAGTAGACCCTCCTACTTGGCGGGAGACATCGTGGTTGTAGGCACCTTTCCTCGCTCAGAGTGTGCTGACAACTGAAAAGAGCGTCTTGATGCGATCGACGGTCATACTAGATACACTATCCAACACATGTGTGCAAAGCTTCACCGGGTTTTCACCGTGGTGTCCATTTCGCGACCAATCGGAACTTACTTTCTGGACAACCCTCGTAGAACCCAGTATGTTGTCCTCGATGGTAAGCGTTCATCAGAGACAAGGATATCGTCAAGAATGTCCCAGATAAGTGTGATTCACCGCTGTTGTTCTCTGTATACATAAATGATTTGGCGAACAGGGTGGGCACCAATCTGTGGTTGTTTGCTGATGATGCCATGGTGTAAGGTAAGGTGTCGAAGTTGAGTGACTGTAGGAAGATACAAGAAGACTCTGACAAAATTTCCAGTTCGTGGAATGAATGGCAGCTAGTCCTAAATATGGAAAAATGTAAGTTGATGCGGATGAGTAGGAAGATCAAAGCTGTAATATTCGGATACGGCATTAGTAGTGTCCTGCTTGACACAGTCAAGTCGTTTAAGTATCTGGGCGTAACGTCGCAAAGCGATGTGAAGTGGAACGAGCATGTAAACACTGTGGTAGGGAAGGCGAATGCTCGACTTCGGTTTATTGGCAGAATTTTAGGAAAGAGAGGTTGATCTGTAAAGGAGACGGCATATAGGACGCTGGTACGACCTTCTCTTTAGTACTGCTCGAGTGTTTGGGATCCGTAACAGATCGGATTGAAGGAAGACACCAAAGCAATTCAGAGGTGGGCTACTAGATTTGTTACCGGTAAATTCGAACAACACGTAAGTGTTACAGGGACGCTTCGGGAACTCCAACGGTGGGGAATAACTAGAGGGAGGGGAGGTTCTTTCAGAGAAAGAATATTGAGAAAATTTTGAGAACCGGTATTTGTAGCTGACTGCCGAACGATTCTACCGCCGGTAACGTGCATTGCGCTTAAGGACCACGAAGACAAGATACGAGAAATTAGGGATCATACGGAGGCACATAGACAGTCGTTTTTCCCTCGCTCTATTAACGAGTGGAAGAGAAAAGGAAATGACAAATAGTGGTACAGTGTACTCTCCGCCACTCACCGTATGGTGGCTTGCGGAGTATCTATGTAGATGAAGATGTTTCCACTTCTGGAAGCAGTCTTGACACTCCTCTTGCTGGATCGTGCGATACGCCCTCCGCGAATTTTCTTTTATCTCGTCTACCGTTGCCAACCTCGTTCCTTTCAACGGCGTTTCCAACTTTGGAAATAAAAAAAATAAAAAAAATCCGCAGGACCAGTTGGGGGAGTTGGAGATGAGGCAACAAAGTGATTTCGTTTCTTTATGTGCACCAACAGGGATGACTGTGTGGGCGCCTTATCGTGATGCAAGAGCCATGAATTGTTTCTTTACATTTGAGGCCGTTTCCTTCTCAAAATTTCTGGCAGTCTTCACAACACGTCCAGATAGTACCATCGACTAACAGTTTGTCCCTGTGGCAAGAATTCATGAGGAACTAACCCTTCAAAGCTGATCAAAACTATCAACATGGCTTTGCCATTTGACCTGACTTGACGAGCTTTTTATGGTCTTGGAGAACCTTTCCCGACTCATCGTGAAGATTGAATCTTGGTCTCAGCATCATAACCGTGGACTTACGTCTCAGCATCATAACCGTGGACTTACGTCTCATCCTCAGCATCATAACCGTGGACTTACGTCTCATCGCCTGTTGTGATTCTCTTAAGAAACATTTCGTTTTCATTTGTGTGATCCAAAAAAAAAGCACTCCGTCTTCAGGCCACAAGTGGCCCATCGGGACCATCCGACCGCCGTATCATCCTCATGATGAGGATGCGGATAGGAGGGGCGTGTGGTGAGCACACCGCTCTCCCGGTCGTTATGATGGTTTTCTTTGACCGGAGCCGCTACTATTCGGTCGAGTAGTTCCTCAATTGGCATCACGAAGCTGAGTGCGCCCCGAAAAATGGCAACAGGTCATGGCGGTCCGAATGGTCACCCATCCAAGTGCCGGCCACGCCCGACAGCGCTTAGCTTCGGTGATCTGACGGGAACGGGTGTACGCACTGCGGCAAGGCCGTTGCCTTTGTGTAATCCAAAAGCTCTTCACAAATTGCGAGGCGAAGGTCTTTCTGGTCTTGACCCATGAGCCGTGGGACGAACTTGGTGGTAACACAATGCATTCCAAGATGCTGCCTCAGGATTTCATGACATGATCCAACTGAAATGTTACATTCTTCAACAATCTCTCGGACAGTCAGTCTTCGACTGGCACGCACAGTTTCTTTCAAAAAATGTTCAAATTTGTATGAAATCTTATGAGGCTTAACTGCTAAGGTCATCAGTCCCTAAGCTTACACACTACTTAACCCAAATTATCCTAAGGACAAACACACACACCCATGCCCAAGGGAGGACTCGAACCATCGCCGGGACCAGCCGGACAGTCCATGACTACAGTTTCTTTGACGTTCGTGACATGAGCGTCATCGGTAGACGTCGAAGGGCGTCGTGAACGAGGGTCATCTTTAACTTCCGTCTGGCCATTTTGGTACCGTGTGAACCATTCGTAACTCACAGTACGGCTTAAACAGTGATCACCGTAGGCTTCCTGCATCATTTGGTGTGTCTCTGTAAAAGTTTTCCCGAGTTTCACGCAGAATTTAATGCTGACGAGTTGCCCCTCTAATTCTGCCATCTCGAAATTCGCAAACTCTGCGGCACAACGTGCTGCTCAATACGGTACTGAACAATAAAACTACAATAAAACTTCCGGCATTTACACATTAAACACAGGCGTGTACAGGGATGCCAACAGCATTTCGCTCCAACATACTATTGCCGTGAAATACGAATGTTCCGTTTTTTTTTTTTATTTTCTTGACAGACCTCCGTATGGCTCTCCATACCATGGCCGTGTAGGTGGTGCCGTATAGAAGGCTCCAGGACAAGCGCGAAATGCGCCTTTCGGCGTGTGCCGGAGGGTATATCGTGCACCTTTGAGACATTTTTGGCATTTTCGACATTTCACAACACAGTCGCGAGTAGTGTTCCGGAAAACGACTGTTGGTAAGCCAGTCTTTGAACTCGAATTCCTCCAATTTTCTACGAGATATATGTAGAAGAAGTTAATATGTTGGTTGGCCGTTCTCAGAATTTTAACAGTAACCAATACTGGGGTGTACAACATCTTTGTCGTAACGTCTGTCACTGGGGCACCTCTGTGACGCTCTGGCGCTGACTGAACGAACTTGAGACGTAATGTGCTTCTCTTCTTTGAATCTCGTCTATTTCTACCCATTTGCAAATAACATAGAAGAAATTCAAGTATTAGTTAACGAACTTGCATTAGTGTGCTCAGAAGTTGGACTAAAAAATGAACATTGATAAAACCAACACAATGGTCAATGAATGGACGCCTGAGAGAAGTATATCAGTTGGAAGTACACAACTCCAAAGAGTCACAGAATATATCTATCTGGATCAACTGATAAACATGGTTCAAATGGCTCTGAGCACTATGGGACTTAACATCTGAGGTCATCAGTCCCCTAGAACTTAGAACTACTTAAACCTAACTGACCTAACGACATCACACACATCCATGCCCGAGGCAGGATTCGAACCTGAGACTGTAGCGGTCACCCGGTTCTGATAAACATGAAATGAGATTTAAAGCCAGAAATATTACGACCAATAAAATGGGCCGGCAAGCTTATGGGAGGCACTCTTCAATTTTGAAATCTGAGATGTTTGTTGAGCTGAAGAAATCTGTTTTTGACCAATGTACACCCCTGGAAATTGAAATAAGAACACCGTGAATTCATTGTCCCAGGAAGGGGAAACTTTATTGACACATTCCTGGGGTCAGATACATCACATGATCACACTGACAGAACCACAGGCACATAGACACAGGCAACAGAGCATGCACAATGTCGGCACTAGTACAGTGTATATCCACCTTTCGCAGCAATGCAGGCTGCTATTCTCCCATGGAGACGATCGTAGAGATGCTGGATGTAGTCCTATGGAACGGCTTGCCATGCCATTTCCACCTGGCGCCTCAGTTGGACCAGCGTTCGTGCTGGACGTGCCGACCGCGTGAGACGACGCTTCATCCAGTCCCAAACATGCTCAATGGGGGACAGATCCGGAGATCTTGCTGGCCAGGGTAGTTGACTTACACCTTCTAGAGCACGTTGGGTGGCACGGGATACATGCGGACGTGCATTGTCCTGTTGGAACACCAAGTTCCCTTGCCGGTCTAGGAATGGTAGAACGATGGGTTCGATGACGGTTTGGATGTACCGTGCACTATTCAGTGTCCCTTCGACGATCACCAGTGGTGTACGGCCAGTATAGGAGATCGCTCCCCACACCATGATGCCGGGTGTTGGCCCTGTGTGCCTCGGTCGTATGCAGTCCTGATTGTGGCGCTCACCTGCACGGCGCCAAACACGCATACGACCATCACTGGCACCAAGGCAGAAGCGACTCTCATCGCTGAAGACGACACGTCTCCATTCGTCCCTCCATTCACGCCTGTCGCGACACCACTGGAGGCGGGCTGCACGATGTTGGGGCGTGAGCGGACGACGGCCTAACGGTGTGCGGGACCGTAGCCCAGCTTCATGGAGACGGTTGCGAATGGTCCTCGCCGATACCCCAGGAGCAACAGTGTCCCTAATTTGCTGGGAAGTGGCGGTGCGGTCCCCTACGGCACTGCGTAGGATCCTACGGTCTTGGCGTGCATCCGTGCGTCGCTGCGGTCCGGTCCCAGGTCGACGGGCACGTGCACCTTCCGCCGACCACTGGCGACAACATCGATGTACTGTGGAGACCTCACGCCCCACGTGTTGAGCAATTCGGCGGTACGTCCACCCGGCCTCCCGCATGCCCACTATACGCCCTCGCTCAAAGTCCGTCAACTGCACATACGGTTCACGTCCACGCTGTCGCGGCATGCTACCAGTGTTAAACACTGCGATGGAGCTCCGTATGCCACGGCAAACTGGCTGACACTGACGGCGGCGGTGCACAAATGCTGCGCAGCTAGCGCCATTCGACGGCCAACACCGCGGTTCCTGGTGTGTCCGCTGTGCCGTGCGTGTGATCATTGCTTGTACAGCCCTCTCGCAGTGTCCGGAGCAAGTATGGTGGGTCTGACACACCAGTGTCAATGTGTTCTTTTTTCCATTTCCAGGAGTGTATATTGCCAGTAATAACTTAGGGCTGCGAAGCATGGACATTAAATGAGTTAATTGTTAGGAAGCTAACAGTAGCCCAAAGAGGAATGGAAAGATCTATGTTGGGTTACACGAAAAAAGACAGGAAGAGAGCAGCTGAAAAAAGACGAACAACGAAGGTTGAAACGTCCCCTTTTATCAATTTATACATACGACTGTGCTTATACTGACACACAGTATTTTTAGCGCAACGCAATCTCACTTTCAAAATTCCCTACAAAAGAATGGCCCTGACTAACATTAAACTATACCTTTCACAAATCACTTACCTCACAAAAATCTTCGCTGCTCAAGCTACTGCAATACAGCGAGCGCCACTACTGCCAGCTAAATAAAAGATTCAAACTATGGAAGGCACTAACTACTGATAGGGATAGTTAGCAAATGAAAGATATTAATAGAGAACAAACAATGTATTTACCTTGATATCATCATATATATAGCAGTTCATGACAAATTACAAAACTCCGCCATCTCTCTCCCCACATCCACCACAGCTGGCGGCTCACCTCCAACTGCGCAACGCTACGCGCTGTTCACAGCCAGCTGCCTAACACTACACTGGCAGACAACAATGCAAACTAGACACAGACTGCACACAGCACAGCCAGTGATTTTTATACAGAGGTGGCGTTACCAATAAAAAAACCTAAACAGCCTACTTACATAGCCCCCATGCTCCCCACAAAAAATTTTACAAATTGTTTTGGGCACTGGGCAATACATATTTGTTAAAATTTTTCATAATCGTAATTACAATAACAAAGAAATGAAATGCACACACTGATTGATACAATGTTGGTCAAAAGCTAAAATTTTCTCACAGTCCATAAAGATAGTTCTGATCATTCATCATAATAGTAATTACATTTTTTTTCACAAAGTCTCATTAGTAAAAGAAATTGCACACAGAAGTAGTGGATTTCCATGCAGTCTTGAAGAAGTAGTGTTGTCCTTCCAACGAAAAGACAGTGCTGACTCTTGACATGCTGACAGGTAATGGGCCACAACAGAGTAAACCCACAGCAGAGTCAGTCGAAGTTTTGAAGAGTATTGGTAGGTAGGTCATCACAGAGCAGACCCACTGTAGTCCTGGTAGAGATTACGGTACTGGTGGGCCACCAGAGGTGCAGACCCACTGCAGTCCCTGTAGAAATAATGGTACTGGTGAGTCAGCAAATGTGTAGACCCACTGTAGTCCTTGTAGAAATGATGGTACTGGTGAGTCAGCAAAGGTGTAGACCCACTGTAGTCCTTGTAGAAATGGCCAGCAGCCATCTGTTGTGACTATGCAGATGCACAATCACCATTGAAGAGTCTTGCGGATAATATAGCAAGTCCATAAACCACCACTTGTGCACTCACAAAGTTTTTTTAATTGTCTTTAGAACCAGCAATGCTGTTATCCAGTCCCTTGCTGAATTATTAACACACGTGCAAACACTAACAGCCCTACTTCTCACATATTGTCCATATACTATGACCAACAGAAACGTGTGCAGTGAAATGATACTTAATTTGAAGAACTGGTGTCAATTACAATATTATAACATGAGAATACAATTACAAAGGTACAAAATACATCATTAAAGAACATAACAATACAGATAACATTTGTAGTACAGACTTTACAAAAGAATCAAAATAACATATACAACAGTGTTACAGGAATTATGACATAAGTAAATACATAAAAGATCAGAATAACTTTTGAAACATCAACTTTACACATGAGCATTAAAACAGAACAGAATAAATAATGTCTAAACATCTTTACAAAGAAAATAACATAGTAGTTGAAAAATTCTAAAACGTAGGTCTTATCAGATAAAAATATAAAGACAGGAAAAAAAACATAAATACCCAAGGGTACACAAACATATAGTGGAATAATACAAAAGGAAAGACGGGGTTCGTTTTCAGTGTGACATTTGGTTCTGCAGTCCAACCCAAAACTTCGTTCTGTAGATCTTTCCCCTTATTTCAACATTTGTTTCCATCAAAAAAATATCCTATCCAAGCATGCTTTCTGTATTCTGTTCACATCCTCTTTCAAAATTCTTTTTTGGCCAAACCATTTTCTTATAGCTTCTTAATGCATTTCTTCCAATTCATCATAGTTTCTTATATAGTCTACCCCCTCTTAAGCTAACTTAAATCTACTGAGCTCAGATACTAAACTAAGGGACGAGGCAGTGCAGCAGCACAAAACAAGTAACACAAACAGCAATGACAAAAAAATGGAAATTTGCAAAGCAAGCTACAGTAAATCTAAATTACCAAGCAATTCAACATTACAACTAATATGAGGCAATGCGCAGCAAACAAGAAAAATAAATCTGGCTTAGCAGAGTAACACAAATTAAAATTCAGTAGCACTATGCCTGGCAACCAGCAGCAGAAAATGAAATCACTTATACCTAAACATGACAAAACTCAAGCAGAAAAAATAGTACACTAAAAATGGCCATGTCTAATACCTATGTTACATCTTAATACTAGAGTGATGCATCACGAGAACTTACACTAGCAGATAAGTTACCAAATCGTAAAGAAATTATTTATGCAATTCCTGTGAAGGGAAATGTCTATTTATGTGCCCTCGTTTTCTTGCAAGTAGATCATTAATTTCTTATTGACTGGATCTTAATATCATCATATAAATATAGCAGTTCATGACAAATTACAAAACTCCGCCATCTCTCTCCCCACATCCACCACAGCTGGCGGCTCACCTCCAACTGCGCAACGCTACGCGCTGTTCACAGCCAGCTGCCTAACACTACAAGGGTAGACAACAATGCAAACTAGACACAGACTGCACACAGCACAGCCAGTGATTTTTATACAGAGGTGGCGTTACCAATAAAAAAACCTAAGCAGCCTACTTACAAGGTCTCCCACATAATGGAAAGAGTGAATACATTGAAATGGCAGTGGGCTGGTCATGTTGCTCGAACAAAAGATGGTAGATGGTCTAAACAAATCCTAGACTGGAGTCCAATTTACCAAAAAAGACCAGGGGGAAGACCACCAGACAGATGGGGCAGAGATATAAGGAAGACAGTGGGATTCAATTGGCAAAGGGAAGCTCAGGATCGGAAGAAAAGGAAGATCTTACTGGGATGCTTTGTTACACGCCGACTCAAAGAAGCCACGTCATTAAGTAATAGAACTGTCTGATGATGATGATGAGTGGTCCGAGTCTAAGGAGTAGTATAACGTATCGAATGAACGAAGGTGTTGTACGTTGTCTCATTCGTGAGTGGACTACACAAACTTCATGAGGATTTTTCCAGTCGATGATAGTATGACATATGACTTTCCAAAATTAGATAATGAAGTCGTTCCACTTTAACTCATTCTGTTCATGGAATCCCTGATATGTAATGGATGTGACTGCTTCTACTGATTGTTCGCCAATCGTGTAAACAAACAATAGCACCTCTTTCAATATTTACTCACATTTGTTTATGTTGATGGTCGACTGCTAATCCCTCCACTAACAAGGAGAGGTCCCCAGCGATGGGACTGACTTTTTGCAACCGTCTATACTGTTACGTAGATTAATATCCCAGCTGTCTCATCCTGCAGCCATTCACCCTGGTAGGCCCTATTTGTGAGTTATTGTCAAAAAAATATTTAGGAATTTCGCGTGACGCTCAATAGTATTAAAATAGAAGCCTCCTATTAACGGGTGGGGTAGTATCGGGGATAAGATAAGGCCTTGAAATCTAAAAGGTTATAGCTTCGAACCTCGTCTGGTACTTCAATTTTCTTTTATTTTTTATCAAAATTACTTTGATCATTATTTTTATTCAATCACTTACTTTCAATGTAGTTTTTTTTATTTCTACTCCTTTGTCACACCATTTTAGTGATCAAATCAACTTCTTTATTCGCTCTCATTTTTCTTCCTATCGTTCTTTTTCCAGTTGAGAGCTTTGTTCAAGTGATATTAAGTAATTTTATATATTAATTTCGATTTAATTTCTTTCGGTTTATCATCCTATTTTTTCATATTATTGCAGTCATTATTTCTATTCGTCATTTCTCTTGAATTTCGTTTCACTTATAATTCATTCTTTCGTTTAAATCTTCATCTCTGTTATTTTGTCCATAGTGTAATGGGAATTTATACGTATGTTTAAAAAAAATACGTCTTGTACTCAAAGCTACGTTTTTGACACTGTTGCACAGTCAACATAAATAGATTATTTTGTCTTTTGTTTTTTAACCGATAGATCGGGATTTTCAAATATTTAAATATTATAATAGATAAATATAATTAAATTCACATTCAAAAAATTCCAAGTGGAAAAAGGATGATACGAAGAAAAAATGAGAATAAATGGAAAAATTCATATGATGATTAAAATGTGACAAAACAATAGAAATAAAAAAAATTACTTTTAAACCAATTAATTGAATAACAATAATTACGAGTCATTTTAATTAAGATTTAAAAATAAAAAACTTTCAAGGCACCCATGACCTTCAGCACATGAGGGCCTTATCCTAGTCACTACACGATGTAGTCAGTCTACATAATTCTTCTCTTTTAACACTACTGAGCGTCATAAAAAATTCCGAATTTTGTTTCGTTGATTGTTCGCAAACGAGACCCCACCAAGGTGAATGGCTGCACGGTGTGACGCCTGAGACCTTAATCTGCATCACCACATCGATGGTTTCAAAAAGTCGGTCCCACCTCTGGGGCTTCTCCTTGTAAGTGTCGATCCGATGTATGTCTTCCTACGTCCAGCTACAATTTTGTACCGTTGCGACTTCTCTGTGTACTAGAGCATCGTACACAACCATCACTATGAGCTTGTGCCGTTATCCTCTACATCGGTTCGAGAAGGAGATTCTGTGTTCTGTTTACAAGGAACACCTCGATCCAATGACAAAGCTGAGTCGATATTCCGCATGCTCGTATTTTGTTCATTGCAGAACCGTATCGAACGTCTTCCGGAAGTTAACGAACGCAGCGGCAACCTCGATGCCGGTATGCAGCGTGAGTGACGAGGAGAGGTATGTGTCAAGAGGGGTGATGGTATTAGTGATTCTGAACAAAAAACTTAGTATGTACATATGCCCTATTCCGAATGGCTTCCGAGATAGGACACATCTAATATCACTTTTGTGCGTTTTTCTTGAATAATATGAAAAGCACAGTCTCCTGTGGAAACGTGTCGCATTAGCGAAGTTAACTACGTTAAATTTCCTATAAAATGATTCTATTAATTTTTTTTCTCTAGGATTAACAATTTGCGCAAAGAGAGCGCGAGAATATTGAAGCCGCGTTTAGAGGCGCCATGTCACTAATCGTGCAGCTCCTCATTCCGAAGGTTCGAGTCCTCCCTCGGGCATGGGTGTGTGAGTGTTGTCCTTAGCGTAAGCTAGTTTAAGTAGTGTGTATGTATAGGGACCGATGATCTCAGCAGTTTGGTCCCTGGAATTCACACACATTTGAACATTTTTGAGAATGTTGATGGTGTTGAGACAGCAACGAAACACAAATTTATTTTCAGTTTCTTTATTCAAAACGCACCGTTACCAGTTTCGAATCATTACGATTCACCTTCAGACGGTTTTCATGCTTTCATTAGAACATATGGTGCGTTTTTTACAGATTAACTGTCTTAAAATGTCAGTTTGGAGTGTTTGTTTTCATAGTTTTCGTCCAACAGATGTGAATACATTACCACTGCATTCTTATCGTTGCACATGTAAATTTTTCTCATTGAACGTTTTAGATTTGTCAGAGAATAGATTTCTAACATGTACCACATGATTTGATACATACAAAGTGCTTACAAACATATGAGTGTCAAAGATGCTATGATATATCGTGACATTATAAAAATGTCCCATGTTTGGAAAAAGATCATATATTCACTTATGCAACTGAAACACCTTTTACACTAGTACAGAGAGACATTGATTTTGTGAGTTTTGGAGCGAATACTGTTACATTAATTATAAAGCTGTTCCATGTCAAAGATAGATTTTTTTGTGAGTACTGTATATGAAAGATTGTACATTATTTATTTACATTTAGCATCATGAGAATTGTAGTAACATATAAATTTGCTACTTGATCTGCAGATAGGTGTAGGAATAATATTTGCTTTGGAGGGTGGAAAATAATTTTTGGAAATTTTTCAGGAAATGGGTGTTAGCTAACTCGGTTTGTTCAAATTATTTCAGTTGCATAAGTGAATATATGATCTTTTTCCAAACATGGGACATCTTTATAATGTCACGATATATCATAGCATCTTTGACACTCATACGTTTTAAGCACTTTGTATGTATCAAATCATGTGGTGCATGTTAGAAATCTATTCTCTGACAAATCTAAAACGTTCAATGAGAAAAATTTACATGTGCAATGATAAGAATGCAGTGGTAATGTATTCACATCTGTTGGACGAAAACTATGAAAATAAACACTCCAAACTGACATTTTAAGACAGTTAATGTGTAAAAAAGGCACCATATGTTCTAATGAAAGCATGAAAACTGTCTGAAGATGAATCGTAATCATTCGAAACTGGTAACGGTACCTTTTGAATAAAGGAACTGAAAATAAATTTGTGGCTGCTTGCTGTCTGAACACCGTCAACATTTTTCTTCAAATAACAGCCACGGTCTCCAACCATGTCATCATATGACAAAATTGCATTAATTTTTGATAATATTGAAAATCTCGTGCGACCCCGCATGCGCTGTAGCTTAGGTAGTTTTTATAGGCCAACTTGAGGCAGTTTCGCCGGCCGCGGTGGTCTAGCGGTTCTAGGCGCTCAGTCCGGATCCGCGCGACTGCTACGGTCGCAGGTTCGAATCCTGCCTCGGCCATGGATGTGTGTGATGTCCTTCGGTTAGTTAGGTTTAAGTCGTTCTAAGTTCTAGGGGACTGATGACCACAGATGTTAAGTCCCATAGAGCTCAGAGCCATTTGAACCATTTTTTTTGAGGCAGTTTCCCCCCTTGGTAGAGCACAAGTGACTTGTATCAAATTGTTAGTCCTAACTTCTTCTACACTATTGTGGTACGTTCTAAACAATGACAATGTTTTAATAATATTATAACGAACATTAAACGTGTTCTATCTGGGAGACCATTCGGATTAGGGCGTATGACCATACAAAATCTTTTGTTCAAAATTACTAATACTATCACCTCTCAATGCATGCACTTTTCCTCTTGACTCACCCTGTTTGCTGTTTCTGGGTTTAAGGACGAAAGGAGAAAGTTTTGTTTAGCAACATCTGAGATTGCGAAATCCCTGTTGATTCCCACGAATGAGATTTCCGGCCTCCAGAAATGGCATAGTACGCCCACATACGAGGTATGGCTAGAAAAAAAACCGGACTAGTACTGGTGAAACAATAAAACGAATGCAATAAGGCTGAAAGTCGCGTGGCCTGTCACGTGACTCTCGCTCCGCCTACTGTTCGAGTTTCATATGCCTCCTGCACTCAGTCTGCCCGTGGCGTCTGTTTTAAGTAGTTGACGTTTTGTCTGTGCGTCGGAAAATGTTGAGTGTACAGAAAGAACAGCGTGTTAACATCAAATTTTGTTTCAAACTAGGAAAATCTGCAAGTGAAACGTTTGTAATGTTACAACAAGTGTACGGCGATGATTGTTTATCGCGAACACAAGTGTTTGAGTGGTTTAAACGATTTAAAGATGGCCGCGAAGACACCAGTGATGACACTCGCACTGGCAGACCATTGTCAGCAAAAACTGATGCAAACATTGAAAAAATCGGTAAACTTGTTCGACAAGATCGCCGTTTAACAATCAGAGCAGTGTCTGAGTTAACAGGAGTTGACAAGGAAAGTGTTAGGCAGATTCTTCATGAAAGTTTCAACATGAACAAAGTGTGTTCAAAAATGGTTCCAAAGTGTCTCACAATTGAACAGAAGGAACGCCGAAGAATGATTTGTTCTGACATCCTGGAAAACATTGAAAGTGATCCCACCTTCTTACAAAATGTTATTACTTGCGATGAATCGTGGTTTTTTACTTACGATCCCGAAACTAAACGCCAATCGATGCATTGGAAAACTCCTGGTTCTCCACGACAAAAAAAGCGCGAATGTCAAAATCGAAATTCAAGGCAATGATGATTGTTTTTTTTTGAATCAGCATTACTACATTAGCGTCCTGGCTACCCTACGTGAGCGAGTACGGAGAAAACGGAACGATTTGTGGAGAAAAAAGTCATGGATCCTTCACCAGGACAATGCCCCAGCTCACAGTGCGTTGTCAGTGAAGACGTTTTTGGCAAAACACAACATTCCCATCTTAGATCATCCACCCTACTCACCTGATTTGGCCCCCTGTGACTTTTTCTTTTCCCTAAAGTCAAGTCAGCTTTGAAAGGAACTAGATTTGAGACTGTTGAAGCAGTAAAAGAAAAAGCGACGGAAGTAATGTATGGACTTACCGAAAATGATCTGCAGTATTGCTATGAACAGTGGAAAATTCGTATGGAGCGGTGTAGAGACCGAGGAGGAGAGTACATTGAAGGAGATAACATGAAATTGTAAATAATTGTAAATAAATGTTTTTTCCAGCATCAGTCCGGTTTTTTTCTAGCCGCACCTCGTAAAACGCCATGGAAAATTCTGACAACACATTGTCGTCAGAGATGTGGGCTCACAGTTGTGTCTAACTGTTCGAGGCCCTTTTTTGAAAAATAGGCTTTTCTTATGAGTCACCAGACTTCTGACTGGTTTAATGCTGCCCGCCGCGAATTCTTCTCCTGTGCCAACTGAAACGCCCCCTTAGAAAAATTAATAATGACTGTGCTGGTAAACTTCTACGTTATTTGATTTTCAAACAGCTGAGCAAAACTCAACGTACTCAAACAGTTTTCTCTTTACTTATTCTGATCATCACTAAACTGACACACAATATTTTTGCGTAACGCAGTCTGAATTTCAATGATCCCTACAAAAGAATGGCCCTGACTAACAATAACCTATACCTTTCATGGATCACTTACCTAACAAAAATCTACGTTACTCGAACTACTGCAATACAGCGAGCGCCAATACTGCCAGCTAAATAAACGATTCTAACTACTGAAGGCACTAACAACTGATAGGCATAATTAGCAAATAAAAGATTTTGCTAGAGAACAAACAATGTATTTACCTTAATAATGTTCAAAAGTCATCATATATATATCAATTCATGACATCCATCTTTACAAATTTCCTTTTTCTGGCGAACACACGTCCAGATCGTCCGCTCAAAACTCTGGCATCTCTCCCCCCACATCCGCCACTGCTGGCGGCTCAACTCCAACTGCGCAACGCTACACGCTGTTCACATCCAGCTGCCCAACACTACAGTAGCAAATATTCCAACAATGCAAACCAGCCACAGACTGCACACAGCACAGTCGGTGATTTTCATACAGTGCGCTAAGTGGCGTTACCAACACAAAAACTTAAAGAGGCTACTTACATAATCTCTTCATCTCAGAGTAGCACATGCAGTCTACGTCTTCAATTATTTGCTGGATGTATTCCATCTCTGTCTTCCTCTACAGTTTTCGCGATCTACAGCTCCCTCAATTACCACGGAAGTCATTCCCTGATATCTTAACTGATATCCTACCATCCTGTCCCTTCTCCTTCCAGATATTCCTTTACTCTCCGATTCTGTTCAGAACCTCCTCATTCCTTACATTATCAGTCTACCTAATTTTCAACATTCGTCTGTAGCACCATATCTCAAATGCTTCGATTCACTTCTGTTCCGGTTTTTCCCACATTCCACGTTTCACTACCATACAATGCTGTGTTTCAGATGTACATTCTCAGAAATTTCTTCCTCAAATAAAGACCTATGACTGATACTAGTAGTCTTCTCTTGGCCAGGAATGCCCTTTTTTCCATTGCTAGTCTGCTTTTGATGTCCTGCTTGCTCCGTCCTTGGTTATTTTGCTACCTAGGTAGCAGAATTCGTTAACTTCATCTGCTTCATGATCATGAATTCTGATGTTAAGTTTCTTGTGTTCACATTTCTGCTACTTCTCATTACATCTTCGATTTACTTTCAATTCATATTTTATCTCATTAGACAGTTGATTCCATTCAGCAGATCATGTAATTCTTCTTCACTTTCACTCAGGATAGCAATGTCATCAGCGAATCGTATCATTGATATCCTTTCACCTTGAATTTTAATCCCACACCTGATCCTTTCTTTTATTTCCATCATTGCTTCTTCGATGTACAGATTGAACAATAGGGGCGAAATACTACACCCTCCTTAATCCGACCACTTCCTTCTTGATCGTCCACTGTTATTATTTCCTCTTGGCTCGTGTGCAAATTGTATATTACCCATCTCTCTCAACAGCTTACCCCAATTTCTCTCAGAATCTCTAATATCTTGCACCATTTTACATAGTCCAATGAACGTGTCTTGATGTTTCGTTAGCCATGCTTCCATTATCAACCGCAACGTCAGAATTCCTCTCTGATGGCTTTGCCTTTTCTAAAGCCAAACTGATCGTCGTCTAACACATCCTCAATGACCTGCGGAATTTTCCGGTCAGAATGATGTTTCTCCAGTGACCTATGACAGAGTTCTGCTAGAAGATGAGTAAGTTCTTTCGCAGACTCTGTGTATATTTGTATTTGATTTTTTTTCATAGATGTTGTATAGAAGATGAAGTGTGTACTCTATTCATCAAAATAAAAAGCAGTCGTCACCTGTACATAAATTTTTAATTTCACTTTACCGGTTTCAATATGTTACAAAATTATTTATGCTCTCGTTGCTATTTGTTAACATGTCGCCAGTTGGCTACTGTCTCCGGTTCTTCGGCTGACGTTTGTTAGACGATTTTTTTGGGAGGTTTGCGAGCTAGCATCCCAAAGATATTCGGGCACACATGCTGTTCCTCTTCGTCGAAATGTCTTGGCTCAAACTCGTCTAGGGGTTGAACCACACGTGTCGCATTACACGCCCTAAATTAGACACTTGTGACCCTTTGGTTAAATGTTCTGGCTGATGGCAAGTTTGCGAAATACAAAGTTAATATATCATGCAGTAACAGTAATAATAATATGGAGAACTAAATTAACGACCCATAAATGATGTAGGCCACACAGTTGTAATTTGGTTAGAATAATGTTTATTCAGAAAGCAAACTAATAGCGGAAGTGGTCGTATTTAGAGTTACTGTTACACTCGAGCGCGTATCCATTTGACACAGTTCGATCATTCACAGTCTCATCGCAAAACAAGTCCAATACTCCACCTCGATATTTACACGAAAAGTTAGAATTCACACCAGGCGCGCGTCTGCTCCCCACTCAGAGCCTAATTCCCGCGATACCACTCAACGTGAAATTTTGTAAGTCGTTTAACTCCATAGCTACCTAAAGACAGACTGTCCGCTTTCGCGTCTCAATCAGAACTGTACCCTTTGGTGTCTCCAGCCGAACTGTCCCTCTGCCCGTGTCTGGCCGCGTTTCCCGCACGCCGAACGTCCTCGCTCAACTGACTAGGGCAGTTCCGTTTCCTGAAGCCGTCCATCTGATTGGCTACAGCTTATTCTACATTATTTTACATTTTAACATATTTAAATAATCAAAGCTTGACCACTTTTACGTTCTAAATAAAGTAACAATAATATCCATTACATAATAAACGTTAAATTCTTTTACATAAAACCAATACAATTTTCTTCTCAACTTTGAATGTCACGGCCAGTAGCCTTGCACCAATGTGCTTTCTGATAAATAAATAAAGAACAAAAGTAACTATTATGCGCTAAACTTCACAACCAATATTCTATTACCTAATGATTCAATAAGGTGTCATGCTGTCGTCGTTCAATGTGTTTTGTGTGGAGGAAATGATGATCTGATGCTTAACTGAAAATACTGATAATTTAAATTTACTATATCTTTTAAACACATCAAGTTAGAGAACTGATATTTACAACATTTGTCATTTTAATGATCCGCTTCTATATGAAATGTCGATCGTTAAGATCGACTAAAGCGTTCAGATTTTAGCATTCAGGTCTTTGTTACAAAACTTGTTACTTTTACTTTAACAGTAAATCCTAAACTACACTCCTGGAAATTGAAATAAGAACACCGTGAATTCATTGTCCCAGGAACGGGAAACTTTATTGACACATTCCTGGGGTCAGATACATCACATGATCACACTGACAGAACCACAGGCACATAGACACAGGCAACAGAGCATGCACAATGTCGGCACTAGTACAGTGTATATCCACCTTTCGCAGCAATGCAGGCTGCTATTCTCCCATGGAGACGATCGTAGAGATGCTGGATGTAGTCCTATGGAACGGCTTGCCATGCCATTTCCACCTGGCGCCTCAGTTGGACCAGCGTTCGTGCTGGACGTGCAGACCGCGTGAGACGACGCTTCATCCAGTCCCAAACATGCTCAATGGGGGACAGATCCGGAGATCTTGCTGGCCAGGGTAGTTGACTTACACCTTCTAGAGCACGTTGGGTGGCACGGGATACATGCGGACGTGCATTGTCCTGTTGGAACAGCAAGTTCCCTTGCCGGTCTAGGAATGGTAGAACGATGGGTTCGATGACGGTTTGGATGTACCGTGCACTATTCAGTGTCCCCTCGACGATCACCAGTGGTGTACGGCCAGTGTAGGAGATCGCTCCCCACACCATGATGCCGGGTGTTGGCCCTGTGTGCCTCGGTCGTATGCAGTCCTGATTGTGGCGCTCACCTGCACGGCGCCAAACACGCATACGACCATCATTGGCACCAAGGCAGAAGCGACTCTCATCGCTGAAGACGACACGTCTCCATTCGTCCCTCCATTCACGCCTGTCGCGACACCACTGGAGGCGGGCTGCACGATGTTGGGGCGTGAGCGGAAGACGGCCTAACGGTGTGCGGGACCGTAGCCCAGCTTCATGGAGACGGTTGCGAATGGTCCTCGCCGATACCCCAGGAGCAACAGTGTCCCTAATTTGCTGGGAAGTGGCGGTGCGGTCCCCTACGGCACTGCGTAGGATCCTACGGTCTTGGCGTGCATCCGTGCGTCGCTGCGGTCCGGTCCCAGGTCGACGGGCACGTGCACCTTCCGCCGACCACTGGCGACAACATCGATGTACTGTGGAGACCTCACGCCCCACGTGTTGAGCAATTCGGCGGTACGTCCACCCGGCCTCCCGCATGCCCACTATACGCCCTCGCTCAAAGTCCGTCAACTGCACATACGGTTCACGTCCACGCTGTCGCGGCATGCTACCAGTGTTAAACACTGCGATGGAGCTCCGTATGCCACGGCAAACTGGCTGACACTGACGGCGGCGGTGCACAAATGCTGCGCAGCTAGCGCCATTCGACGGCCAACACCGCGGTTCCTGGTGTGTCCGCTGTGCCGTGCGTGTGATCATTGCTTGTACAGCCCTCTCGCAGTGTCCGGAGCAAGTATGGTGGGTCTGACACACCGGTGTCAATGTGTTCTTTTTTCCATTTCCAGGAGTGTATTATAGATATGATCAATATTCAAGTTTTATTTGGATCACCATGAAAATTTATGGAGAATGGCAGCTACCACAGAATTCATAAATGTTTCCCTTTATGGCCGATCTTAGGTCCGCCAGCCCGCATCTCGTGGTCGTGCGGTAGCGTTCTCGCTTCCCACGCCCGGGTTCCCGGGTTCGATTCCCGGCGGTGTCAGGGATTTTCTCTGCCTCGTGATGGCTGGGTGTTGTGTGCTGTCCTTAGGTTAGTTAGGTTTAAGTAGTTCTGAGTTTTAGGGGACTGATGACCATAGATGTTAAGTCCCATAGTGCTCAGAGCCATTTGAACCATTTTTTTTAGGTCCGCCATATTTAACACTGCTACGTCTCCTTGGCCACAAAAGGCTTCTACAGGGTTTCCCTATGACATAGGTTCTCGTCTGTCTCACTCGCACACTACAGCGCTTAGGCCTCAACAGACAATAGACGCCTGTGAGTTTCCCCATCTCGTGATGAATCTGCGCCATTTGTGGCACGCGGTCTTGCACGACAGGGTTCGTTTCACAATTCCTGAAGGCTGACTCTTTCGGCCATATATTTAAATGATAGCGAAATGCTCGTCAACTCACAGGTTCCGCCAGCGCGAGTGGCTGGCGTTGTCAGGGCTTCACACCCATTGCTGGCAGCGGACTGAAAGCGAACACAAAAAAAAAATGGCTCTGAGCACTATGCGACTTAACTTCTGAGGTTCAAAATGGTTCAAAGGGCTCTGAGCACTATGGGACTCAACCGCTGAGGTCATTAGTCCCCTAGAACTTAGAACTAGTTAAACCTAACTAACCTAAGGACATCACAAACATCCATGCCCGAGGCAGGATTCGAACCTGCGACCGTAGCGGTCTTGCTAACTTCTGAGGTCATCAGTCGCCTAGAACTTAGAAGTAATTAAACCTAACTAACCTAAGGACATCACACACATCCATACCCGAGACAGGATTCGAACTTGCGACCGTAGCGGTCGCTCGGCTCCAGACTGTAGTGCCTAGAACCGCACGGCCACTCCGGCCGGCAAAGCGAATACACTGTGGCGATTGTATGTATTTGGCGGGCCGACTTCTTTCCTAGTCATTATCGTGCTGCAGCGAACGATCTTTGCAGGTAGCAAGGGTACCACCACGGCGGAAATGAACAGAGGAAGACCCACAGAGGTTGGTACGACAAGATCATAATAAAATCTGCGCCCGCGGGCTCGACTCCAGCAATGGAAGGTGAAGCCTCGACAATTCCAGCCACTCGTGCTGGCGAAACGTCAGAATAATCGTCCAAAAAATGTCGATCGAAGAACCGCGGTTTATTAACATGTCATATGGAGCCTGACATAACAACAGCAGACACCAATTTTCATAGTGTCTGACAGTCATTTCAGAATGATAATCTACAGGTCCTTTTTGCCCAATAAAACATAAGCCAGCATTTTGCAGGAACCCATCTAAGTTGCGAACGTGGCACATTATAATTATTTTTCCTGAATCGAACTGTTCCAGCCATTGTACTCTTAAACGCATCCTACGCGACAGTCGTACACATTTTCTGATGCATCTTTTGTTCCTATTTTCCATTCTTGCTGGAAGGCTTTTATCACACCATCTCCCATCAGTGCAATAAACAGCCCACCCAGTGTTTCGCAGATGTGTCATTGCCCGCAAGAGCTCGTCTCTTTTTCCTGCTTCTCGGTTATTTTCCATCAGCATATGCAATGTTGCTAGAACAGAAACTCGAAGTCAAGAGGTCATTCATTATGAAATGGACGATAGACGCTTACTAAGCCTAAAACTTTAAAGACGGACACATCAGCATCTTGACTTCACAATATAAGGAGAAAAAAACACAATCGATTCTGCGCGAAAATTTCGTCTGTAATTCTGACAATATGCTGTTATGGCCTTCTGAAAGTACCGGGTGATTAAAAAGTCAGTATAAATTTGAAAACTTAATAAACCACGGAATAATGTAGATAGAGCGGTAAAAATTGACACACGTGATTAGAATGACATGGGGTTTTATTAGAACAAAAAAAAAGTATTGCTGGACGCGTCAAAGATCTCTTGCGCGCGTCGTTTGGTGATGATCGAGTGCTCAGTCGCCACTTTCGTCATGCTTGGCCTCCCAGGTCCGTGCGATTATTGGCTTTGGGGTTACCTGAAGTCGCAAGTGTATCGTGATAGACCGACATCTCTAGGGATGCTGAAAGACAACATCCGGCGCCAATGCCTCACCATAACTCCGGACATGCTTTACCGTGCTGTTCACAACATTATTCCTCGACTACAGCTATTGTTGAGGAATGATGGTGGACATATTGAGCATTTCCTGTAAAGAACATCATCTTTGCTTTGTCTTACTTTGTTATCCTAATTATTGCTATTCTGATCAGATGAAGCACCATCTGTCGGACATTTTTTGAACGTTTGTATTTTTTTGGTTCTACTAAAACCCCATGTTATTTCAAGCGTGTGTGTCAACTTGTACCTCTCTATCTACATTATTCCGTGATTTATTCAGTTTTCAAATTTATACCGAATTTTTGATCACCCGGTATATCTTTCAAACTTTCGCGCGCACCGGTAGTTTGAAACTCGTTTCGCCTCACCGCAGGTGTCTTGTACAGCTGAGTGACAACCAGAGCTCTTGTAATCGCGGGATGTTGAAAGAGAGGGAAGAGGAGGGAGGAGGTGGCGTATGTGACCAACGTATTTGGAAATCTTGTTTGAGAACACTTGATATTGAAAGAGCTGGACGTCCACGTCCTCTAGTAAGTAATATGAGTGCGTAATACACTGATAAGCCAAAGCAACATGACCATTGCCACCCCCCCCCCCCTCCACCGCGACGTTGGGTGATGCCTGGTGGCACTGCGGGCACGTGACGAGGTAACAGAAGTATGTAAGCGGAGCAGACGTGTACGGGGGATCACCCGAGCAAAGAAATGGGCTGCAAATGGGGAAATCTATTACAAAGGGCAGATTGCTATTTCGCTAAGCCTGTGAACATGTCGATAACGGTGTTGTTTGTTGTTGTGGTCTTCAGTCCTGAGACTGGTTTGATGCAGCTCTCCATGCTACTCTATCCTGTGCAAGCTTCTTCATCTCCCAGTACCTACTGCAACCTACATCCTTCTGAATCTGCTTAGTGTATTCGTCCCTTGGTCTCCCTCTACGATTTTTACCCTCCACGCTGCCCTCCAATACTAAATTGGTGATCCCTTGATGCCTCAGAACATGTCCTACCAACCGATCCCTTCTTCTGGTCAAATTGTGCCACAAACTTCTCTTCTCCCCAATCCTATTCAATACTTCCTCATTAGTTATGTGATCTACCCATCTAATCTTCAGAATTCTTCTGTAGCACCACATTTCGAAAGCTTCTATTCTCTTCTTGTCCAAACTATTTATCGTCGGTGAAGGTGGTCGAATGTTCACGTGCTGCTGTCGTGAGCACCTACGGAAACAGGTAGAAAAACAGTGAAACTATCATTAGGTGCTGATATTTGGACGTCCATGACTCTAAACAGAGCGCAGGGTTCGAAGGCTTGTCTGCTCTGTAAAATAGGGTAGATAGTAATCAGTGGCGTCTCTGCTGAAAGAGCACAATGCTGGTGCATGCACAAGTATTTCGGAGCACACCGTTCATCTTACATTCTTGAACATGGAGCTCCCATACGTGCTCACATATTGATCCAACGATATCGTCAATTACGATTGCAGTGAGCACGGCACCATCAGGATTCGACCGTCGATCAAGGGAAACGTGTCGGCTCTTCAGGTGAATCACATTTTTTCTACACTAGGTCGATGGTCGTCTCCACAATGCTGCCACGAGGTGAACGGTGAACCGCAAATTGCAGCGCGCCATGGACGCATCCTGGTGGAAGCAGTCTTATGCTATGGGAGACATTCTGCTACGCTTGCATGAGACCTGTGGTAGTAATCGAAGACATGCTGACATTCGCGAACCACCTACATCCCTTCGTGCTAGATGTCTTCCCCGACGCCGGTGTCATCTTTCAGCGGTATAATTGCCAGTGTCTCGGAGAGGTTGGGTTGTTGGGTTGTTTGGGGGAGAAGACCAGACAGCGTGGTTCAAATGGCTCTGAGCACTTGAGAGGTGGCATGAGCCCTCTCTCATATTTCTATCTTACAATGCTCCTCTCTAATTGCATGCGGTGAAAAGTTGCTATTCCTTCACACGTGGACTTCCCACGCAGCGTCTCTCGTCACCCAGGTGGTCCGGTGACAGGTGGGCTCTGCGGATCTCGAGAGGGTTAAGCCGACGAGTGTGAGGGAGTCGAGTGAATGCTTTCCAGACGCCGACATTGTCAAAAAACACGCCCGGAGGGGCCTGAAGTAGCGGCTGGGCTAGAGGTTCCGTTACTTCGCAGAAACTTAGCGAAAACACTTTCTGGCGGGCTACCAGCGAGGCGTGGGAATGACTTGTGTACCCAGGCAGTTGTGGCGGGAAAATTCCCGCGTTTTCTGCAAAATAGTAACTGTGATTGGCTTGCTCAGGGCATAGCTCCGTGACGTAGCAAAATCAGCGCAGAAATTGGCGCCAAGAATCTCCATTGGTGGATTGGTAGTGCTCTGGCAATGGAGTGGAACTTTTCGCCGGTTTTCGAGTTGCTGATTGGAACGTTTAACCACGGCCACTGTCGGGGGTGCGGGAATGTTCTGTGTTCGGCCTGTACGGGTGCTCAGGGGTAGTCGGCTCTAGCCTTTCGTTCGAGGACGTCGAAGCAACCAGCCATCGCCTCCGGTACGCCAGATCGTGTTCGGGCAGTTAAGAAGATAGTTTGGTAATGTATGTCCGCAGCACCGGCAGATAGGGGTTTTCCTAGGTGATAATCAGAGCTCAGCAGAGCGCGCCTGTTCGTCTTTTTCTAACTTTGTTCTGTCTTGAGTAGCAGCAATTAATGTTGGGTTAGCTGTGTGTCTCTCTTAAGATTTGAGTGGCAAGGAATTGGCTCCACATACCACTTCGTCATAAACCTCACAATCTAGTTTAGGGACAACTTCACCTTCACAGAGTTTGTTTGAGTATCCAGTTTGAGCCAATTTGATGTATTATAAATGTTTCATGTGTTTTTGTTTATTATTTTGTGTTTAGTCTTAATAAATCATATTGTTATTTTGGACAGAACTTTCATTCTGTTAATCGGTAGAGTAACCCTATCATTCCTCACTATGTTAATGAAACCTTCCTTTATTTAACTTATTTATCAAATTAAATTATTGCAGGTGCCAAACTCTTTTCTACTCCACTTGCAGGGTTGATTACAGTCAGTTCGCGTATATTTTTTAATCCATGTGCAACAGCAAAAGTCGGAGTTAGAATAGGGGGGGGGGGCTTAGAGCATCATTTACATATGTAGATTCTAGAAGAATTTAGTGTTAAATACACTGCTAGCCCCAGCACCTCCCACACTATGGGACTTAACTTCTGAGGTCATCAGTCCCCTAGAACTTAGAACTACTTAAACCTAACTAACCTAAGGACATCACACACATCCATGCCCGAGGCAGGATTCGAACCTGCGACCGTAGCGGTCGCGCTGTTCCAAGCTGTAGCGCCTAGAACCGCTCGGCCACTTCGGCCGGCGATAGCGTGGTCATCGGTCTCATCGCATTAGGGAAGGACGAGAAAGGAAGCCGGCCGTGCCCTTTCAAAGGAACCATCCCGGCATTTGCCTGGAGTGATTTAGGGAAAACACGGAAAAACTATATCAGAATGGCCGGCCGCGGGATTGAGCCGTCGTCCTCCCGAATGCGAGCCCAGTGTGCTAGCCACTGCGCCAACTCACTCGGTGTCTCGGAGACAGAACCGCGCTGCAGTGGTTCGTGTAGCATTGTACTGATCTCTCGTTGATATCTCGGTGACCAAATTCGCCTGATTTCAATCCTATGGAACCCACCTGGATCGCTATCGGGCGCCATCACTGCGTACGTAAATCAGCGGCCCATTATTTACGCGAATTACATGGTCTGTGCGGAGACATCTAATGCCACGTACCTACCGACAAACTGTCGGATCCTTGATACGCAGAAGCAGTGATGTGTTTCGTTCCCAAGGCGGACAAACGAACTATTAAGCAGGGGGTCATAAATGTTTGGCTCATCAGTGTATAGGCTGGCAATGGCAAGGAAAACGTTTCTGAAGAAGAGAAATTTGTTAACATCGAGTATAGATTTAAGTGTCAGGAAGTCGTTTCTGAAAGTATTTGTATGGAGTGTAGCCATGTACGGAAGTGAAACATGGACGATGAATAGTTTGGACAAGAAGAGAATAGAAGCTTTCGAAATGTGGTGCTACAGAAGAATGCTGAAGATTAGATGGGTAGATCACATAACCAATGAGGAGGTATTGAACAGACTTGGGGGGGAGTTTGTGACACAACTTGACTAGAATAAGGGATCAGTGGTAGGACATGTTCTGCGGCATCAAGGGATCACCAGTTAAGTATTGGAGTGCAGTGTGGAGGGTAAAAATCGTAGAGGGAGACCAAGAGATGAATACATTAAGCAGATTCAGAAGGATGTAGGCTGCAGTACGTACTGGGAGATGAAGCAGCTTGTACAGGATAGAGTAGCATGGAAAGCTGCATCAAACCAGTCTCAGGACTGAAGTCCACAACAACAACAGTGTATAACAACCTCACTCACATACATGTTCAATATTATTTTAACAGTATTTTCGTACCGATATCCTGCAGCTATATACACTCCTGGAAATGGAAAAAAGAACACATTGACACCGGTGTGTCAGACCCACCATACTTGCTCCGGACACTGCGAGAGGGCTGTACAAGCAATGATCACACGCACGGCACAGCGGACACACCAGGACCCGCGGTGTTGGCCGTCGAATGGCGCTAGCTGCGCAGCATTTGTGCACCGCCGCCGTCAGTGTCAGCCAGTTTGCCGTGGCATACGGAGCTCCATCGCAGTCTTTAACACTGGTAGCATGCCGCGACAGCGTGGACGTGAACCGTATGTGCAGTTGACGGACTTTGAGCGAGGGCGTATAGTGGGCATGCGGGAGGCCGGGTGGACGTACCGCCGAATTGCTCAACACGTGGGGCGTGAGGTCTCCACAGTACATCGATGTTGTCGCCAGTGGTCGGCGGAAGGTGCACGTGCCCGTCGACCTGGGACCGGACCGCAGCGACGCACGGATGCACGCCAAGACCGTAGGATCCTACGCAGTGCCGTAGGGGACCGCACCGCCACTTCCCAGCAAATCAGGGACACTGTTGCTCCTGGGGTATCGGCGAGGACCATTCGCAACCGTCTCCATGAAGCTGGGCTACGGTCCCGCACACCGTTAGGCCGTCTTCCGCTCACGCCCCAACATCGTGCAGCCCGCCTCCAGTGGTGTCGCGACAGGCGTGAATGGAGGGACGAATGGAGACGTGTCGTCTTCAGCGATGAGAGTCGCTTCTGCCTTGGTGCCAATGATGGTCGTATGCGTGTTTGGCGCCGTGCAGGTGAGCGCCACAATCAGGACTGCATACGACCGAGGCACACAGGGCCAACACCCGGCATCATGGTGTGGGGAGCGATCTCCTACACTGGCCGTACACCACTGGTGATCGTCGAGGGGACACTGAATAGTGCACGGTACATCCAAACCGTCATCGAACCCATCGTTCTACCATTCCTAGACCGGCAAGGGAACTTGCTGTTCCAACAGGACAATGCACGTCCGCATGTATCCCGTGCCACCCAACGTGCTCTAGAAGGTGTAAGTCAACTACCCTGGCCAGCAAGATCTCCGGATCTGTCCCCCATTGAGCATGCTTGGGACTGGATGAAGCGTCGTCTCACGCGGTCTGCACGTCCAGCACGAACGCTGGTCCAACTGAGGCGCCAGGTGGAAATGGCATGGCAAGCCGTTCCACAGGACTACATCCAGCTTCTCTACGATCGTCTCCATGGGAGAATAGCAGCCTGCATTGCTGCGAAAGGTGGATATACACTGTACTAGTGCCGACATTGTGCATGCTCTGTTGCCTGTGTCTATGTGCCTGTGGTTCTGTCAGTGTGATCATGTGATGTATCTGACCCCAGGAATGTGTCAATAAAGTTTCCCCTTCCTGGGACAATGAATTCACGGTGTTCTTATTTCAATTTCCAGGAGTGTACAAGCCACAAAATGAAAATGAAGAAACGTAAGCATCTTAAGAATAATGACATAAACTTTCCTCCCGCACAGGCCATGAAGGCCCAAAGGTACCGACTGGCCGCCGTGTCATCCTCAGCCCACAGGCGTCACTGGATGCGGATATGGAGGGTCACGTGGTCAGCACACAACTCTCCCGGCCGTATGTCAGTTTCCGAGACCGGAGCCGCTACTTCTCTATCAGGTAGCTCCTCAGTTTGCCTCACAAGGGCTGAGTGCACCCCGCTTACCAACAGCGCTCAGCATACCGGATGGTCACCCATCCACGTGCTAGCCCAGCCGGACAGTGCTTAACTTCGCGTGATCTGAAGGGAACCGGTGTAACCACTGCGGCAAAGCCATAAGAAGAATGACATAACGTTAATAATTTTCGATTTGCAATGTAATTAGCATCCACATTGAAGAAAAGCGCATCTCCCGCAGATGTACTACACGTTAACAGAGCCAGCTTTAGAATTCAAAGTAATAACGTAGAATTAATTAAATACCACTACGCTACTTATTTAATGACACCCATTCGTTTCATTCAGTTACACTGCATCTGTGAATCGCAACACATAAATGTTCAAAGCAAAGAGATATTTGGTACCAGCTGTAGGTTATAAACCTAGCACTTTGACAAGCTGAATAAAGCGTGTCACTAATGTCAAAACAGTAGTCCACAAGTTTCTTACTCAGCCCGCTGTACAGTACTTCGCGCTCGAGCATTAGACGGCTGCATTGGGGCGGAGCGAATGAAAAGCAACACGTATGCACGAAAGTTTAAGAGCTGTACTTTCAGCATGTCATAGTTGGATGCTATCAGTATTATGGCCCAAATTTTCTTGCGGAATCGACTGCTGGGTCTGATACCTTGCAGGTATGCCCTTTTCTCTTTAAAACATGAGGTCAAGTTGGTGGTGCTTCCTTGACAGGTAAGTCATTTTACACAAAGAGAGTGTAAAGAAAGAATTAGTACGTCCCAAAATTCTATGATGTATGAAAGTGTTAACGGCAGCCTATAAATCGATTCGCAATAAGAGGAAAAGGACGTCAGTGGAAGAAATACGACTGCTAACTTAGCGGGACCAGGGCGTGTAGCTCTCTTCGGGAGACAGCTAACGCGGATGCCCTCTTCCGCTGGACAAGTCTTCGGTGAAACGAGCGCCTGGCTGCACGCCAGGATCTTGCCCTGATGAATATGCAAGATGCCTGCTTTACTCTGGGCGGTGTGTGTTCTTCTGCCATCCCGAGAAACGAAGACTAACGCAACCGTCGCAGTTACAAATGGAGCCACACCTTTACAGAAAAATAAGAAAGTATCGAGTGTTGAGGAAGTTTGAAATGGTGGGACAAGTCAAGGTGAGAAAGTTGCCAGTGTTTAGAAATTGGCTGTTTTGACAATTACTCCTGAGATTTTCAATATGTTAGCCTGACAGAAGGAAGGAAATGCTAAGAAACCGTGGATAGCAAAAGAAGTACTTCAGTTGATTGATGAAAGAAGTAAGCGCAAAAATGTTCAGGGAAATTTAGGAACACAGAAATACAAGTCACTTAGGAATGAAATAAATAGGAAGTGCAGGGAAGCCATGGCGCAATGGCTGCATGAAAAATGTGAAGAAATCGAAAAAGAAATGATTGTCGGAAGGACTGATTCACCTTACAGGAAAGTCAAAACAACGTTCTATGTAATTATAAGCAAGACCAGTAACATTAAGAGTGCAATGGGAACTCCGCTGTTAAACGCAGAGGAGAGAGCGAATAACTCGAAAGAGTACATTGAAGGCCTCTGTGACGGGAAGGACCTGTCTAGCGACGTGATGAAGAAGAAACACGGTCGACAGGGAAGACATAGGGAATCCAGTATTAGAATCAGAATTTAAAAGTGCTTTGGAACAGGCAGAAGAGAGAGATAACATTCTATAGGAATTTCTGCAATCATTGGCGAAGGAGACAACAAAACGACCATATACGCTGGCGAGTAAAATGTATGAGACTGCAGATATACCATTAGACTTCCGGAAAAACATCATTCACACTATTCCGAAGATTTCAAGAGCCGCTAAGTGCGAGATTTCTCGCACAATCACCTTAACAGCTCATGCATCCAAATTTCTGGCAAGAATAATACATAGAACAATACAAAAGAAAATTGAGGATGTTTTAGATGACGAACAGTTAGGGGGAAAGGAGAGGGCACCTGGGAGACTGTTCTGACGTTGCAGTTGGTAACGAAAGCAAGACTGAAGTGAAATCAAGCACGTTCATAGGATTTGATGGACTGACAAGCTAAGGAATGAGAAGATTCTCCGCAGAATCGGCGTGGACAGAAATATACGGAAAACTCTGACAAGGTGAAGGGGCAGTATGATGGGGCATCTGTTAAGACGTCCGGGAGCAACTCGTACTAAAGGGTGCTGTAGAGGGTGAGAACTGTAAAGGAAGAGAGATATTGGAATACATTCAGGAAAAACACTACTGGCCATTAAAATTGCTACACCAAGACGAAATACAGATGATAAACGGGTATTCATTGGACAAATATATTGTACTAGAACTGACATGTGATTACATTTTCACGCAATTTGGGTACATAGATCCTGAGAAATCAGTACCCAGAACAACCACCTCTGGCCGTAA